>NW_026693660.1:2400000-3600000 GCF_021218885.2 Marmota monax
GGTTGGCATCCATTGTCTTTCAGTGTTTGAAATACGTTGTTCCAGGATCTTCTTGCTTTCAGCGTCTGTGATGAAAAATCCATTGTTAACCTTATTGGTTTACCCCTTTCCCTTGTAGCTTTTAATATTTTCTCTTTGTTCTGTATATTGGATATCTTCATAACAATGTGTCTTGGCGTTGGTTTACTGTGATTTTGTATGCTCGGTGTCCTGTATGCATCTACAATTTGTACATCCATTTCCTTTTTTATTTCTGGAAAGTTTTCTATAATTATTTCATTCAGCAGGTTGCTCATTCCCTTAGTTTGAACCTCTATTCCTTCCTCTAGCTCGATGACTCTTAAATTTGGTTTTTTTATGTTATCCCATATCTCTTGGATATTTTTCTCATGATTTTTTACCAGCCTTTCTGAGTTGGCTAGACTCTTTTCAAGTTGATATATTTTTGTCTTAATTATCTGACGTTCTGGCTTCTACTTGCTCCACTCTGTTAGTGATACTCTCAATTGAGTTTTTAATTTGGTTTATAGTTTCCTTCATTTCTAGAATTATTGTTTGATTTTTTTTATAATCTCTAACTCCTGATAAAGATGCTTATTTGCTTCTTTTATCTGTTTATGTAATTCATTTTCAATGTGTTCTTTCATTGTTTGAATTTGCTGTCTCATATCCTCTTTAAGATTCCATTCCGTCTGTCTAAGGTATTCCTTGAGTTCTTTATTTGACCATTTTTGTGATGCCTCTAGGTCCTCCTGAGTATTTAATCTGTGCTGCATTTCTTGTACTCCTTTTCTTCCTTGGTTTTTCATGCTGCTCATGTTACTTCTTGTTCTGTTTGACTGCTGAGTTACTGTTTACTCCTATAAATTTATTTGGTTTTCTGTGTCTCTGGGGTCTCTCTTTTGTGATGGGAGACTATGACTAGAGATGATGAGTTTTGTTGCACATTAATGCAGATTCATTCGTTTCCTAAACTGTGTGCAGATTCTGATGGCATATAGCGGTCTGTGGTTTGGTCTTGGGACTTATATTTAGGTCGAATGATGTGATGGTATTGAGGATGGTATCTCTTGGCAACCTTGGAGGGTTGCTCTACTGACGAGGGATATTAACAGGAGAATGGTCTGAACTATTTGGGGGTAACTAGGGACTTGGTAGCACTATATAACACCTCGGAACATTGACCTATACATATTTAGTAAATTACACATAAACAGCATCATGATGCTTGGGAGGAAAGGTATTAGAAGGGAAGGGAAGAAGTCACTAAAGAGAATGAGAGTAAACAGGTAGTCTTCAAGGAAAGGGGAATAAGGAAATTGAAAAGAAATGAAAAGACAAAAGAAAAATTAGAAAATAGAAAAAGAAAAAAATTAAAAAAAAATAATCAAAAAAAATTAAAAATAATTAAAAAAATTTAAAAAATAAAAAAATTAAAATTAAAAAAAAAAACCCTAAAAAAAACCCCAAATTAAAAAAAAAAAAATTAAGAAATGCAGTCTTAGAGTTCGATTAACTTCTCTTCCAGTACGCGGGAACCAATCACTGTGCAGCAGCTCCTCCTCCCCGACTGCGCGGGTCTCCAATCCTGATTGCCTAGGGCCTTGTCTTGTGTCTAGTCACTTCCCCACTTTTCCTCCAGCCTGGCCCCGCTCACTGGTGACGCTCACCACAATACTGGCTACACGCCAGGTCTGCTGCTCCCGGGAGCCCTTTTTTTCTTGAACGACTGGGCACACTCTCCCTGTTTGCCATTCCCTCAAACCCTAAGTTTGTGGAGCTTGGGGCTGAGAACCCTCAGCGTATTTTGCTTGCCCTCCGGTAGCCACGCCCCCGGTAGCTGGTGCAAGAGACCTCAGTTGTCAGCACTGGTGGGAGCGGTAGCCGAGGGTCCTGCGCCGCGGGTCCCGCACGGCTCCTGATTTCCTCGGTCTGACTATCGCGCTCATGGGAGAGCTGGGAGGGGCCCTTGAGGTTTCCCTGCTGTGTGGAGAGGGAAGGCTAGGGGGTTACACACCTGCCGCCGCTGGTTTCAATGAAGTTATCTCCTCCCCCGCATTCTGGTGACATCAGTTCTCTGACATGGTGGTATCCCATGCGAATGGTGACAGTTCGTTCCCCTTTGCCAGGTGACTGATGCAACGGGTGGGTCCTGACCAGCTCTCCCAAGCCCCGTCTCAATCCTGTGGCCACTGCCTATGAAGGCTCGGTTGGTATTAACCTTCTCAGGTTCAGAAGGGCCGACCAGTTGTTTCAGCCGGATCGTTTAGCGCTGAGTCACAGTGGTTTGTCTGCAAGACGCAGGCGAACAGGAGCCTGAATTCAGCTGATCCGGGCTCCGTGTGTGTTCTGAGAGGCGCAGACTGTTCACCCCAGATCCACATTAGCTCAGCATTGCCTAGTGATCCTGAGCAAACAGCATTTAGACGGTTTAAGACTCCCTATGCCCGCGCAGCTGAAGAGGTCAGAGACTTGATCTCTCCGTGCCCGCCGCCATGTTGGATCTCCAAATACATATTCTTTAAAATTTTATGGGTTTCAAGTCCCTTTAAAGGCCTTGCATATTCTAACAAAAGAATGCCACCTTTTCTAAGTTGAGAATATTTACTTATTTGTATTTTTTCTTTGTGTAGTACCATTCAAATACATCTTTTAACAAAGCTGTAAGTTCCAGTCACTTCTAATAAGGCTGAATAGAGTGGACTAAAGGAACTCAAATCAGTTGTGATTTGGAGCTTTGTTTTTATTTAATGCAAAGATAAGTATCTGCATTTAACCTTGAGGAGGTTGCTGTCAGAGAGATTAATGGAACTGCTGAAAGAATGCTGTGGCTTTCTTGAGTTAGCTCTCCTGAGACCAATGAATATTATGAATAAAGTTCAAAGAAAGTGAAAATGATGGAAATAGAGATGGGGAAATCAGCTTTATATATAGTGCGCATATTCTCAGATGCAGAACCAGTGAAACATTTTGTTTTCTCTGAAATTTGATTTGATATGTGCTATCTACAAAATAGTTTCTTTCATTTTGATAGGTTTTTTTTTAAATTTCTGAAATAAGACTATTTAGCCTTCCTTTTTAGATAGTCTGTGGAGATAATTATTTACTATGTTCAAGTTCTTGTTTTTATAAAAATTAATTTTGATTTCCTCTTTCTAGACCTTTTTACCTACTTATATGTTTAATTCTATATCATTTTTTCCTTTTAAATTATTTTTTTTCTTAGCAATGCAGGGCCTTTTCTGTATAGAAAAGTTTTTATGATGTTCTTGATAAATATTAAATGGAGTTGGGGATTACATTGGAAAAGTGTACATATAGTTAGCACCTGTTCTTACAACTCCATGGATAGTCGTTGTAATGACACATAAAATTTCTCTTCCTGCAAAGGAAGTGCTACTCAAATTGTTGGCAAGTGTGTAACTAACTTTTCAAAGCCCCTTCCTCAAATTATGCCACTTTTTACTTCGTTAAAATAAAGCAAGAGCAGGCTTTAAAATTATTTGAAGAAACTGCAGTGTTTGCAGTGGACTCCAGATAATTTTCCCTCTGGCAGATATTCAGTTTCATTTGAAAGTCAATGAAGTTTATTGAAAGATTGTTTATTGATAGGACTTACCCACTATTCTTTACAGTTAGGGTTAGCCCTATTTCGTGACAATATTTAGCCACATCCTTTGAGCTTATTAAAAGAAGGCTCCCTAATAAATGATGAGTAGTTACATTTGACCCTAAAATACTTTCAAGTGGACTACTATATTGTGGCTTCAGTGAAATGAATAGTTTACTCATTTCCTGGTGGTATCCTAAAAGCTCCTCTCTAGTTTGCATTTGGAAGGTGATGTTTCCAAAAGGTTCTTTTTGTTTTTTAAGAGAGCAGAAGCAGGCATGCATGTAGTCTGTGTACTAAGACCTCAAAGTCTAGGGTCCACCTCTTATGTATCACATCAGTTGTTTTTATCACTATTACTGTTATTATTATTTTGATGATGGGTATTGAACCCAGGACCCTGCACAGTCTAAAGCACACATTCTACCACTGAGCTATGTCCCCAACCCCTGTCGTTATAAGTAAAATTGGAATTTTTTTTCAAAATCTTATTTTGAAAATATATACTTGCTCTTTTTATAAGCATTGCACATGTGTAGTGCCCTACAGCTATGTAAATCCCATGCCCTTGTCCACATTTCTCATACCCAGCTATCAGAATTTTCAAGATGAGACCCTAGCCAATCTATATTTGTAGTATATGCTCTGTAAATGTTACTATATGAAAGATCATTTTATGTGTTTACTTTTTCTTTTCTTTTTTTTTAATAATTTCTATTTTTTAAAGAGAGAATCTTTTTTTGTTTTTTTTTTTTTGTAGATGGATACAACACAATGCCTTTATTTTTTTATGTGGTGCTGAGAATTGAACCTGGGTCCCACCTATGTTAGGCGAGCGCTCTACCACTGAGCCACAATCCCAGCCCCTATTTTTTATTTTCCTAATGAAGCATGTCTGCTTTTGTTTTGACTTTGATTTTTAATAATTTAGATTATAATAGCTCTATTAAAATGAGGGAAGTTTCTAAGGAGTATTAAAAAAAGAGGAGAAGACTTTAAAGTTATGAAAAATGTATAGCTGGTATGTTACCAAATTCTGTTTCTGTGTTAGGCTGGCTTTCTTATCCTAACCCTGACTTTATCAATACATCTGGCTTCAATCTTTTCCTCATTCAGTATCTGAGAAGTTGGTAAATGAGTTCTGACATGTTGAATGATTTTCATGAAATCTTCTGCATGTGTACGCATGCTTGGGGGGTAGGGAAGAAGAGACAGAATAAGCAGTGGGGTTGAGGTAGAAAATAATTACTGTCTCTTTACATTAAGCATAATGGGTAGCAGTTAACATTATCATCTTTCAGAACGCATTAAAGTCTATAAGTGGTGTTTACTCCAAAGGAAGTAAAATGGAAGCAGCTCTTAATAGTAACTCAAATAAGTGGTCTTCATTACTGTGTCATGTCAGAGTTGGAAATAGGAGGAGAGAATGGGAAGCTGTTACTTTGAACAGTGAATATGATACCTGAATTGGCTTTCCTCCTACTTGTGAAAAAGGGAAATGCTTAATAAGATCTGTCATTATTATTGAGTGATTTCTATGTATTATTGCATCTTTTTATTGTTTTTATGGAGATGTTTGAAGGGAACAATAAAGTAGTTATTAATGACTCTTTTTCCCTTTTTTGTTTTTCTTTGCTTTCGTTATTGAACATTTGATTTTGGAGAAACATGATGGAGGCTAAAGTAGTATAGCAGCAATGAAATTCAACTTGATATTGATAGACCTGATGTCAATAAGTTAAGTTCAGCCAATGTATTAGTTGTGTAATGGGAATTGCTAAGGGTCCAGACTTTTTGTTAATTTGCTTGCATGAGGTTGTAGTGACAACTGTCAAAACTTTTACCCTAATCTCCTTTCTGTGTGGGGGCCTTTTTACTTAAGGAGATGATGAATTCATTGAAGTATTAGAATAAGCCTCCCACTTCTCCCTCTACTGGACCTCCTCCAGTAGTTATACAAAACTCCTGCCTTGAACCTTATACTGTGTAAGTGAAGTGTGTTCTAATTTGACCTTACCTAATAGGTATAGTTGCTAAAAGGAGGTTTATATTACCTAATCCAGTGATAGGAAAACCCATTTGTGTTAATTCTGATGAATGCAATTATAATTAATAGTAATTAATTAATTAGAGTAAAACTCTAGAATACTGTTTTCATCTTAAGTGATATGAACTATTTAAAATGGCACATGTCCTTTTACTATCTTCAGGTGGCAATTAAGTGCATTGTCTGTGGCATAGAGTACTTGTCTAGATCTTGGGCTGCCTGCATTGGTTAAACAGAGTGAAATGTTCGAGTTAGAGCAGGTAAATGAAATTGAATGTGCCCCACTTAGTCTTGTTCCCCTAGACTGCCACTTTAATGCCTTTCTTAATGATGAGATAATTCCTATCTTTGAGTTTAATTTTAGTCATCAAATAATTGTATATATTTATATTGTACGGTGTGATGTTTAAAATGTGTACACTTATAAAATGATGAGATCAGGCTGAGTAGCACATTCATCACTTCACATCCTTACTTTTTGAGGAGTAAGAACATTTAAAACCTACTCTTTTAGCAATTTTGGAAATAAATAGTATGCAATTTTGAATTACTATTTTCAGTTAAATGTTTTTGTGTTTTCTTTCTACTTTAAGAGTAGAAACACTTACAATGAAGGTAGAATGATTTCAAGAAAAATGGATCGATTTCCCAAACAATCAGATATAAGAACTCATTCAGAAGTCCAACTAAACTTTTTAATAAATCTCCTTTGTATATGTCTTTTGAGGAACTTTCATAATTGGCATATTATTGTGTATTTTTTAGTACTGAATTATTAAAGAATGGAGTTGAACACAACTGTGTAGCAAAGGTATTTTTTCTCTTATGAGAAATTCTGGCTTCATTAATGATTCAGTTTTTATTATACTGGAGCTACGTGTTCAAATATTATGATGATGCTCCTACAGTAATGGCTCTAAACCATCTCTACCTGCTGGTACTCCTGCCCTTATGTAGTGCTCTTCCACACTGTGACAGGGCTGGACTGTGTGAACAACAGAGGAAGGCAGAAGTGACAATATGTGACTTCTGAAGCTAGGTCATAGAAGATGTTGGTGCTCCTACCTTCCTTTCTGAGAATATTTGTTCTGTTAGAAGCCAGCCTCCATATTGTATGAAACTCACATAGCTCCTTGGAGAGGAACAGAGGCCCCTTGTCAATAGCTAGTCCTTCTTGTCAACCACGTAGCATGGGACTAAGTCTGGTTAACATCTTGACTACAATCCCACTAGAGACCCTAGAACCAGAAATATTCAGTTAAGCTACTTTTGACTTCCTGTCAAACAGAAACTGTGTGAGATAATATGAGTGCACTGTTGTCTTAAACTGCTAAGTTTTGAGGTAACTTGTTAAATAACAACAAATAACTAACAAAGATATGTTACAGCCTCATATTGAAATGATCTGCTATAGCCTGAATATTTTCTTCTAATTCCATGGTTTGATTTTCTCTACTGGAAGATGAGTAAATATTATTTGAAATTGTTTTATTAATGTTACCACAATGGTAATTATTAGGGCCAAGTATTGTTGGAGCTTTTGGCAGTGTTTGTCTTAAGGACTATCACCTTTGTAACACATTTGTTTGCTAATAGTTGTCAATTAGGAAAGAGTCAGAAACTTAAGTGTAATATATGAGAGTTTTTAGTGTATATGTATATATTCTTTTATAGAAAATTACATATGTAAATTTCTGTAGTCAACACAGCCTTTTCTAGTGAGAATATAATGTGAGCTACCTGTATAACTTTGTATTTTTAAATGTCTCATTAAAAGAAATTAAAAGAAAAAGATACCAATTATAATAATGTTTTATTTAATCAGATATATCTAAAATATCACTTTGGCATATCAATATGAAAATTATCAATTAAGTATTTTCCTTTTTCTGAAACTCTTTGAAATTTAGTGAATATTTATTACGCATATCAGTTTGGACTAGCCACATTTTAAGTGCTCAGTAGCCCTTGGTTTGTAGTGACTACAGCATTAGACAATGCAAATACAGATTGAACATCCCTAATCTGAAAGTTAAAAATCTGAAATACTCCAAAATCTGAAGCTTTTTTAGAACAGATGTGACACAAGTGGAAAATTTCACACCTACATTCATGTGACAGGTCACAATCAAAGATAGATACACTAAAAATATTGTACAAAGTTGCCTTCAGGCTGTATCTTTAAGGTATATGTGAAGTATAAATGAATTTCACATTTAGATTGGTCCCATCCCCAGGATATCTAATTTATGTGTATTCAGATATTTCAAAATCCAAAACACTTGTGGTACCAAGCATTTAAGATAAGGGATGGTCAGCCTGTAGTATATAAAGCTGAAGAGGTTAAGAATATTTTATTGTAAACTGTAACATTAAGAATACATAAAGGCATGGGGGTTGTGGCTCAGTGGCAGGGCACTTGCCTTACAAGTATGAGGAAAATAAATAAATAAAGGTGCTGTGTCCATCAAAACTAAAAAAATGTTTTTTAAAAAAGTACACATAAAAAACAACAGAAATGGTTTCGTCAAACTTAAATGTGGCGTGTTCTACCTTAACTTCATTTTGTTTTTTTAACTTTCATTTGTATCTGTATTTAGTTTCAGTGGGTCAACTGCCTAATTTCCAGATGCTTCAAATCCTTCAAAACCTGAGAAATATTTTAGGGATGGAAGGGAAGTAGTACTGTCAAAGTTAGATTTCTCTGGCTTTTTATACTCAAAATGGCATGACTACCTCATGATTTATCCTAAAGATAGTGATGTGGACTCTTTGAAAGAGAAAATAAAGTTGAGATTATAAAGCACATATTCAGGGCATTAGGCTGTACTTGATACAGTCACTCTATTTAAGCTACCAAGGAGCACTTCCCAGGGGTTAAGCATGTTATTTTTACTTCCTTCAGTGTGAATTTGAGAGCAGAAGTTTGTGGTGTTTGACATGTTCTAAAGTGAAAAATTTTACTAGTCAACATCTTGAAGGCTCCCACATTCAAGGAAGTAGGTAAGAATTATCAAAGTTTAGGTAATGGACAGATTAGAGGTTTTTCTTTTCCTTGAAACCAGAATACACCATCAAGTTTACAATAGACAAGTAATTTTGTCACTAGAGTTTTATGTCATTTTGAAGATAAGAACCAAAATCTACTCACTGATGTTTTTGTAAATATGAGAGAAAAACAGAAACTATTTCCACAGGAAAAAGAGGATGGTAAAAAAAAACTTTAAAACCTGTTGGTTTTGTGCTGTGCCTTAGACATCTGCTATTGGGATATTTAAGTTTTAAATACCTTTAGAATCTTCAGAATGATAATGGAGCTTATTGCACTATATTGTCCCTTTTAAAAAAATCTTCAATTTGGAGAGTCTGTGCTTACTAAAAGACATGGAAGGAGTTTCTCATAATCTTATCCCACTTGTGCAAATTATTGCTATGAAGAAACACATAGGACTTTTGAATAAGAAGCTTAAAAGCTCAAAAACTCATAAATTCATACATGTTTTGTCTCTTCAACTTTCTTTTTCCCATTAGCACTGTTTGGGGATGTATTTACACAGGCACTTTTCTCTTTCATAATAAATAACCCACATGTTTAGAGTTATAGGTACCTTAAATATAATTACATTTATAACTATTTCCAGAACTACTTTCTGTCCTTATTAATTTACTTGCACTGCATGTTATTCTTCTAATATATTCTTCAATTTGCTTTTGATTTTTAAAAATCATAATTATATGTATTTATATTTTACAAAGTAAAAATAATACTTCGTTGCTTATAATAATAGCTCCCTCATTTTTGTCTAACTCTGATTTCTATTTCTCTAAGACAAGCCCTTTCACCACTTTTGTTGTTTCTTCTTTTTATTTCCACCTTTCCAGATTACATTCTTAAATTGTTGATTATTATTGTTCTTTTGGTATTTCTGCTGACTTCTTATCATTGATGATGTTGAATTACCATATAAATTACTACACATATCCTACCTCTTTGCATTCTTCCAATATACTTATCTCCAAGTTTACACTATTGTGCCTGAGGCACGTAGTATATTATGACTTGTATTTTAATATTTCATGACATGCTTTAGTTTTGAGCTTCACTTTTTCCTGTCCTGGTTGTTTTGTTTGATTATTTGTTTGTACACACATCACCAGTTCATTCTCATTTTTCTTGCTAAATCTATAAAATTCCTCCCAGTGTTGTTGCTATTATAAAATACATCATCACTTATTAATTATCTTCAGGTAATCTATACATCCACTTTTGAGTTTCCATCCATTGTTCCAGTCTGTACTTTATTCTCTAGGTGTCTATCATCCTCAAGGTTCTCTCCACTGTACATCTGTGGTAGATCCCCTTTCTTTTCTGGACTTCTGTGTGTTCCTTTTTCTAGGTTTATTTCTTTAAATTGGTAGAGCACACCCTGGTAGCTTCCTGAAAGAGTCTCTGATTGAGGTACATTTTATTTAGAGTTTGCATTCTACCATTGTATTTAATCAACACTCTGGAAACATAATTCTAAGTTGAAAATTTTAATTTCTTTCCCTCAGAGTTTTGAAAACATTACCCAATTGTCTTCTAAATTTCTTTGTTGCCACTAAAAACTCAGTGTCTTCTGATTTTTTAATCATTTGGAGGTAATTATTTGGACTTTTCAAAATTTAAGATCTTTTCTCTAGTATTTTAAATTTTAAAAAGAGAAGGGAGCACATATATTATAATTTAAGTACAGAAAAATGTATTTAATCTTCTAGAATGAGGACATGAAAGAATGATTATAAATTTGACCTAGCAGTGTGCTTTATACTGCAGTATTTGTGGAATGAAAGGTTTTCCTATTAATTTTTGGCATGAACTCAATTTTTTATTAAATTAAATAGGAGAATCAAGATGTAGTTAGAAACTTTCTGGGTTTACCTTACCAGATATGTAGCCAAATTTTGCTCACTAGATAAGTAGCTGTAGACTTTGTCAATGAAGGTAAAAGGGTATTTGCTATCTTTGTTCTCTTATTACTCCCCGTACACAGTTTACAATTGTCAGATCAGGAAAAATAGTATATCCATGACTTTAAACTTATCATTTCTTTGTGTTGGGCATGTTCAAAATCGTCTTTACTAGCTGTTTTGATATACATCTTTGTTAACCATAGTTATCCTACAGTACTATAGAACACTAATTATTTCTCCTGTCCAGTTGCACCCAAGTACCTATTAAATGTCCTCATTCCATCTCCCTTCCCCATATTCTCCCCAGCCTCTGCTAACCACCATCCTACTCTGTACTCCTATGAATTTGACTTTCTGGATTCTACATGTTGTTACAAATGACAGGGTTTGTCATTTTCCTTCTTTTTATGGCTCAGTAGTGTTCCTATGTGACTACATAGCACATTTTTTTTTCTTTTAATTTCATCCTCTGTTGACATCAATGTTGATTCAATATTTTGGCTATTGCAAATAATGCAATGATAAAGGTGGCAGTGCAGATGTCTCTTCAAAATACTGATTTCCTTTCCTTTAGATACATAGTGGTGGAATTGCTAAATCATAGGGTAGTTCTATTTCAACTTTTTGACAAACTTCAATACTGCTTTCCATATGACTAAATAATTTACAACCTTACCAACAGTATTTGAGAGAACCTCTTTTGCTACATCCTTGTGAACGTTTGTTATTCTTTTGTCTTTTTTTATAGTACTCAGGCTAACTGAGGTGAGATGGTACCTTATTTTGATTTTGATTTGCATTTCCCTAATGATTGGTGATGTTGAACAGTTCCCCCCACCCCCATATACCTGTTGACAATTTATTTGTTTTAAGAAATGTCTATGCAGGTCTTTTGCCCATTTTTTAATTGGTTCATTTGTGTTCTTGCTGTGAAGTTGAGTTCCTTATGTATTTTTAGATATTAACCTTTTGTCATACGTATAGTTTGCAAATGTTTCCTCACATTCTGTAAGTTATTTCATCACTGTTTTGGTTGTTTGCTCTTCTGTGTAGAAGCTTTTCAGTTTGATGTAATCCTATTTGTCTGCTTTTGCCTTTGTTGTCTGTACTTTTAAGATTTATTAAACAAACAAACATACAAAAAAACAAACTATTTGCCCAGCCCAATGTCATGAAGGTTTTCCTGTTTTTGTCTAGTAGTTTGAAAGGTTTGAATCTTACATTTAAGTCTTTAAATCCATTTTGAATTGATTGTTGTGTATGGTGAGAGATAGGAGCCTAATTTTATTCTTTTTTTTCTGTGAATATTCAGTCAATTCTTGTTCTTTTGCATCATTTTTATGAAAGTCAACACTTTATTATTATCTGGTTTTATAAGAGTTTAAAGAGGATGTGTTTATAATAAACCGATAAATCCAGTTCTTCATTCTACTTGAACTTTTTCATTTTTCCTTCTTATTTTAAGATTTTTACTATCTTATATGTTCTTAAAATCCTGTAGGATTTTGTGTGTCCTTTAGATAGATATATACTCTCCTTTGCAGAAGTTATACTTTAAGCAACTTGCATAGCGAATTAGGGCTACTGAGAATTCCTTGGCTAAATAAATTGCTCATTTTTAGCCAGATTAGTCACTTATATCTAGTTACTTTCAGTTTTCTCAGATGAGATGAATAGAAAACTTTCCTTTTTTGAAGGAAAGTTAGAAGACTCATTTTCTTTTCAGTTTTAAAAAATTAGTTTGCCAACAACTGTCTGTATGAAGAATACAGTAGGAAAGATCTTGCCATTTACATCACTTTTTTCATCTGGCCCAACTTTCCAGGGAAAGAAAATATTTTGGTGTTCAATCTAAGTAGATATTTCATCAAAGCTGACTTTCAGCTAAATTTAAAGAGTAGGTCCAAAACAGCTTCGTGTTTTTAAATAATCAAACTCCTAATGCCTATGCTGTCTAACACAAATAGTTTTACCTCTGTGTTTCAGAGAGCAAGTCTATCCTGTCTTACTTAACTCACTTGACCCTTTGCTCTTAATATTAAATTTCTTCAACCTCCTTTGCTTCTTTTCTTCCCTCTTTAAATTCTTTGCTCTGTGAAAATATCTTTCTGGCCTGGATTTAATTCCAAAGGGAAGAACATTTAAAGAACAAATAGCCCTTCCTTGACAAATGGGCTCTCCTTAGGTTAACTGATTAATTTACTTCACCTAGTCTTCCATCATTTTCCAGGACAGTCTCCGTAAGAAGGATGACAGGATTGAAGAGCTGGAAGAAGCACTGAGAGAAAGTGTACAGATAACTGCAGAGCGGGAAATGGTGCTGGCACAAGAGGAATCAGCCAGGACCAATGCTGAGAAACAGGTCTGCAATTTTATACAGTTACTAGCAATGCTGCTGGTTAAACACAAGGTAAAACCCAACCAGTGTAGTTTAGATAAACCTAAATATTATATCTTCAAAAACTCTTCATCAAGTGTAAGTATTTAGACAAAAATCATAAATGAAATATGGCTATGCATATTAATTCTTTAACTCATGTTAATGCAGAGATATCTGCTCCAATAATTTTAGGATTCATTAACATAGTATAAGCGAATATATCTGGTGAGATGAAATGGAACTTGTCTCTGCTATAAGACTAGACACAACCTGGCTTTTAAATGGAATGAGAAAACACAAGTGTTTCTGACTCAAAGATGTTAATAGCAAATAGTTTATTTTAAACCTTGCTGTGTTCAAAAGAGGAAGTAAGATCATAACAAGGCTGTGGTTGTGGCTCACTGGTAAAGCACTTGCCTAGTGCTTATGAGGCACTGGGTTTGATCCTCAGCACCACGTAACAAATAAAATAAATGTATTGTGTCCATTTACAACTAAAAATATATTTTTAAAAAATATTATAACAAATTAATGTTGGTAGAAAATATGCAAGACATAGATATTATGGTCCTCAAGTCCCATATCAGCAAGCATGTCTAAACTTTGAGAGGACTTGAAGAATTCTTCTGTTGCTGTTTGTGGCATTTGTTTTGTATATTTTCTACTTTTTTCTTTTAGACCCCTGAACCTTTGCTTTTGACTTTTTATTGGAAACAATTACTAATGATTGGAGGCATGAGTGAAAGAACGAGTTTTAACAATTAAGATTGTAATCTCAGTTTCCATTCTGAGACTATGATTTGTGGTTTTGAATCTTTTTTGAATCTACCTCACATAGAGATTGATGACATTTCGTTTTTGTACTAATTGTTTTCTTTCTATTTCCTTGTGAAAGAACAAATGTCATTCAGTTAAAAAGAGTTGAACTAGAGGATGACAGGATCTGTTGGGGAACCCCTTCCATCAGACCAGTGCTGTTATGGAGTTAAGGTAGTTGGGTAGTAAAGAAGGGTTTGTTGCAAGGCAGACATAGTGTAGTGTGTATCCCATGGGGTCCTTTCATAGCCATGTTAGGTGCAAGGATATGGCTTCTTCAGTTCCAAATGTAAAACAAAAGACCAACTGCTATTTCTTAACAAAGATGAGGGAAAATTGATCTTTTTGCAGAATGAGTATCTTTCGGTGCCCTTTCCTAGATAAATATCTTGGAACACTTTCATAATGCACAAATAAATCTTGAGTAGTGGAAGGCTTCAGAGAAAGGATGACCACAGCCATTGTCCATTGTCCAGGGTGTTAGGGATTTTGATTTTACTCTTTTTGTATTTTCTTCTTTATTTTTAACTCCTGTCCTGCAACATACACATGTTTTCTATAAAAATTTCCTTCTGTTCTGGTCTTGGTGTTTAGTGACAAGTCATAAACATCAGAGATTGTGTGGAAGTTTTGGCAACTGACAATAGATTTTATCATTATTATACATCAACTTTTGTGTTTTTCTTTTTAAAATATTATGTGAGCTGATTATAATGTGCTTTCTTGAAGTATGTTTTATTAATAGCAAATAGTTATGTTTATGTTTATGTTTAGTTATGTTTATGTTTAGTTTATGTTTATGTTTTATCCTTAAAGCAGTTTTTAAATCTGCAGAAAAATTGCACAGTAAATAGTTTTCACTTAATTTTTTCTCCACCTGTTATTAATGTCTTGCCTTAGTGTGATACTTGTGGTAAAATCAATGAACTAGTATTGATACAGTATTATTAATGAGTTCACAGTCTACATTGATTCACCCTTTATGATATGCAGTTCCATGGATTTTTCCAAATGTATAAGGCCATGTATCTTTTATTATAGTATTGCACAGTGTCTTCACTGCCCTAAAAATCTCCTGTGCTGTACTTTTTCATTCTTCCGCCATCTTTTTACTCTCTCCACAGTTTTGCCATTTTCTTTACTGGTAATTGGAACCATATAGCATACTGCCTCTTCACATTAGCTTCTTTCACTTAGCCTTTGCATTTAAGGTTCCTCCCCATCTTTTCATGACTTAATAACTTATTTCATCTCTGAATTATAGTCTATTGTATTGGGTTTTCCAGTTTGTTCACCCCTTCACCTGTTGAAGAACATCTCGTTTGTTCCAACTTTTCACAATTATGGATAAACCCACTGCAAACTTCATGTGCAGGTGTTTGTGAGGACATGAACTTTCAGCTTATCTGGGTAAATATCTAAGAGTATGGTTTCTGCATTGCACGGTAAAGTCATAGGGTAAGATAGTTAGCTTTGTAAGAAACTGCCAAACTATCTTCCAAAGTGGCTATATAAAATTTGCCTTTATGCTTTTTTCCTTCTCTTTCCTGTTCATCTTGTTTTCCACCATTCTGCTACTTACTGCCTATCTGAAGCTGTTGAGTGAAATATTGCATGAGACCAGTCATTTGGGCTTTAAGTGGTTCAAGGTATGAAGAAATTGCTTGTATGTTTGTTCTAATGAAGCCTTAAAACTTTCACCCACTGTTCCCTCCTCCCCATCTTCTGTTCTTATTCTTATCCTTTTCTGTCTTCTAACTGCACTGTTAATTTTACTTACCTGTGTTAATTGTGTGCACTATCACCTATAGATAATTTTTTTAAATGCTTTAAATGGATGAAGTTTTTTGGCTAAAGACATTATTCTGATTATCTTTCTTAGGTCATAAAACTATTTCTTAAATTAAGCCTCCTGAGATGAAATGAATCCCACTAATAGAAACAGGATATCTTCATCTCTTGATTCCTAAAAGTAAAATTTAATGGGAACCATGGCTCATGTTAAAAAAGACATAGAGCTGGCCTATTGCCACACACCTTTAATCCCAGTTACTCAAGTAGGCTGAGGCAGGAGGATTGCAAGCTTGAGGCCAGCCAGGGCAATTTAATGAGATCCTCTCTCTAAATAAAATAAAAAATGGGATGGAGCTTGTGTTCGGTGCCAGAGTTCTTATCTAGCACCTGCGACTCCCTGGGTTCAATCTCTAGTACCTCAAAATAATATAATAAAAAAGAAAACTGTCTCAAGTTTGAAGAGGGAAAAAAATCCCAAAAAGAAGCTTTTTTTTTTTTTTTAAACGATTTTCCTATATTCTTACAGAATCTCCATGCATTTATTATTATTATTATTATTATTATTATTATTATTATTCATAATGCACTTATACATTGCTTAACCTAGGGGATGTGTTCTGCGTTCTGAGAAATGTATCATTAGGCAATTTCATCATTGTGTCTACATCCTAGATTGTACTTACACAGACCTAAATGGTGTAGGTCAGTCACTTGCTGTGCTCTCTTGATATATTCAAGAGATGGGTTAAGCATGGGCTGTGTGAGTCTGCTGCCCACATAACATGGCATAATGCTTTTCAGCAAACTTTCTTTAATAAGTAGGAGTAAACTTTAAACAACAACAAAAAGTACACTATAGCAAAAAAAAAAAAACAGTAATATGATCCTTTATTATCGTATCAGATATCACATACTGTACATAATTGTGTTGCTATGCTTTTATATGACAGAAATACAGTAGATTTATACCAGCATTATCATAAACATGTAAGTATGCCTTGCAGTGTTTTTCAGCTTATTGTAATCATAGTTTATAAGTGGTTTGTTCTTGAATGAGGCACCATTATGCCAAAATTTAAAATTCCAAATGCCAGAAATTCAAAGACATTGTGTAGTAAAAGTAGATGCCCACCTACCAGTGGTTGCAAATTGAAAGATTTAAGTAAAAAAACCCAGGAGAAAACCTAAGGACTCTTTTCTTTTGTTTTATCCTTTTCCACATCTGCTCAACTTTGGTGAGTTTTGTGTTTTGTTGAATGTGAGATTCTGTTTACTTAAAATTAGGACAAACAGGTTCTAAAGAAGTCTCAGAATGGCCAGGAATGAATATCCTGTAATATCCTTAGTTCAGCCATGTTTGTGTGAACTTAAAAAATTTTTAAGTATTTTCAGTGATATTCTTTGTGGTTAAATGTATTTTTTTGTTATCTAAGAGTTTTCAAAAATGCCAGTAAAATAAGAAGACTTTTTTTTATAGTTCATTAAACTGGTTTTATGAACTATTTTATTCTTATCCAGTAACCTAAAGGTATATTCTATCAAAATAACTGACATTTACACATAAGTTCTGATTTTTGTTTTAAAACTCAATTTTTAATAGCGATACTCATTTTTTCAAGTGGTCTTTTGGAAGAAGGAGGCTTGGGTATTAAACCTGGGACCTCATACATGGTAGGCAAGAACTCTTATCCCTGAGTTACATCTGCCCCAGCCCTTTGTATTTAATTTTTTTAAAAATATTTTTTTTAGTTGTTGATAGACCTTTATTTTATTTATTTGTATAGGGTGCTGAGAATCAAACCCAGTACCTCACACATGCCAGACTTGTGCACTACCTCTGAGCCCCAGCCCCTACATTTAATTTTGAAACAATCTCTCACTAATCTGCTCAGACTGACTGCAGATCTGCTATTCTCCTGCCGTAGCTTCCCAAGCAGTTGGGATTACAGGTGGGCACCACCACCCAGCTTCAAATGGACATTTTGACATTATTTGTAATTTTAAGATTAGTATAAATTCTTCACTTTCAAAATCATAAGATATTATCTGTTAAGTATAAATTTTTGACCTTCAAGAACTTACAATTTTCTCTATGGTTTACTAGATAGATAATTACAGTCTGCCCTCTATCTCTGTGAGCTTCACATCTGCAGCTTCAACAAATTGTGGTTTGAAAATACTTTTTTTAAAAACGTGTCAGTATCGAACATGTATACTCTTTTCAGTTTTCCCAAAACAACACAGTATAACAATTGTTTATATGGCAGGTGTGACTTGGGTATTGTAATTAATGTAGAGAAGATTTAAAGTACACAGGGGGATGTGAGTAGGTCATATGCAGACACCCATGTTATAGAAGGGACTTGAACAGCCACAGATTTTGGTGTTCACAGGGATCCTGAAACCACTCCCTATGGATAGTTTTCTATTTGGTATAAATTGATTAGATTAGAACTTGCTTTAGATTGAGCACTCAGAAAGATCCCCTGAGAAAGGGACATTTAACAAGAGCCCTGAAAACTGAGAAGTTTGCCTTGTGATGAGTGGGGGAGGAATCAGCAATTATGATGGTAATAAGGTAATTATGAAGGTAATAAGAACTGGACATTTCTGAGTAAGACTTCTATTACTTTTGGGAGCTATGTGTGGTATGCAGTACCTATGGAAGCCTTGGCAAGAAGTTTGTGTTTTTTTAAGAGTGGTGGAAGCCATTGAAGAGTTTTAATAGGACATCATCTGATTTGTGTTTTTAAAAGATCATTCCATCTGCTATGGGAGAATGAATTGGTGGATAAGTGTGAAAGAAAAATCAGATGAGTTATTAGAGTGTTTAGGCCAGATATCTTCAGACTGAAGTGTCTGTACCTGGAAATATAGGAATGCTCTCTCAAAGGATTGAAGTTTTTCAGTTTCCAAACATAGCTTTTCCTCAAATTGATCTTCTCTAACAGCAAGTACTATGTGCAGAATCACCTTTTCTATTTTTCCTTTCACAACTATGTACCTCTCACTTTTCAACTATGCACACCTCTCCTCACTTTCTGACCTGTATTTTCCTTGGGGGGAAAAACTGTGCAATTTAACAAAGGAATAGTTCAAAACATTAGTATCAAGAAAACAAATGATTATGAACTGGTTGTTGTTTCCAGTTCTTTGTTTCCTACAGAATTGACAGAGGACCTAATTAAGTTGCCAATTGATACAATGTTAAAAATAATTGTTTATGATAGGTATATAAATCTAAAGTATATAGAGTATATATCTATCTAAAGTATATAGAGTATATAATTCTAAAGAAGTGCAAGGAATTGAGTAACACTGCTCTTCTTTTTTTTTATATGAAACAGGTTTCTCAGTGTTCACACTTATAAAAGTGAAACACACCAATAGAATTGATGCTGAACCCTGTATCTTTCTAACAAGTATTATTTATCAAGGGATATCTTTTTTTCTTTTCTTGTGATGCTAGGGATTGAACCCAGAGCCGTGCCCATGAACCCAAGCAGTCTACCATTGAGCTATACCTCCTATCAAACTAAAAATAACTTGTGAGTTTCATTAGTCCCATTCAGATAAATATGTTTAACTAGACTTTTTTTTAATATTTATTTTTTTGTGGTAGGTGGACACAGTACCTTTATTTTATTTTTATGTGGTGCTGAGGATCGAACCCAGTGCCTCACACGTGCTAGGCGAGCACTCTACCCGTGAACCACAATCTCAGCCCTAACAAGACTTTTAGTAATTTTCGTATTAAATGTTCATATTGTTTTTATTGTATATTATTAGTAATTATAATTATAAATCAATTCATGATATTTTTTAACAGTTATGACTAGAAGAAATTTTTAAATGATCAGATTTAAATTTATACATGTATTTTTGTTAAGAAAAATATGAAGGATGATCCATATAAATAGTCTAATGTAAAATAAACTAAGTTACTATAAAATTCCAGGCAGAAGGGAATGGAAACAAAGTCAAGAGAAAAAAGAACATCTAAAGAATAGTTTGACCTCCTACTTTTGAAATGGGTAATGATGGATGTCAATCACTATGGTATTTATATTTCATTAGATACTTTTTTTTTTTACTTTTGTCATTAGATACTTTATTTCTTAATAAACAATTTTTAAAGAACCCTAGAAATTACATTTTTTTGCTTCTCTTTATGATATAAAACATTTATATATTTGAAAAGTGAGTGACTCACCTGAGACAGAAATTCAACCAAGAGATTTTATTGGGGACTGCCTGAAGGGGAAGAAAAGGAGAGGCAGAGAGCAGCCGCGTGAGCCTGCAAGCTTCAGTTTAAGAAGGGTTGCTTTGGTGACATGTCGGTTGGTGATTGGGAAGGTTACTCAGAAATGAGTGAGCAGACACTGTGTCTCGTGGGGATTGGTTGAGAATACTTTTGACTTTGCCACCCTCCCGGCTTGGCACCCTTCAGAGAGGAGGCGGAGGGGTAAGGGATTATGTGATGTTCTTCTTGAGAAACGGAAACTTAACTTCAGCAAGGAGAAACCTGATGGGGGGCAATAAAACCAAAGGCAAGGTCTCCCACACACCCAACATTCCTCCCTTTTTGTTTTTGTGTTGGAAGCAGGGCGTTGAGATTGTCTGGCTACTTCCTGCTGAAGAGGGACGACGAGTGTGAAGGCAGGGAGGGATGGTCGAGCGTGAAGGAAGCGGGCGATGGTCATGGTGTAGGGACAAGAGAAGCACAGGTGTAAAGGCCAGGGCTTTATGATATAAAATTTCCTTGGGGCTGAAATCAATGAAAGTTCCTTGAAGCCATAGGTCATGGATAGTCTCGATCCAATCCTTTGTCCCTGCAAATGGGGGAGTCAGCTAGCTGTCCTGTTGGAGGGCCTCCACAAACTCCATGAACCAGGTGCGCCACACACGATGAGCCTAAAAACACAAAAGATACCTGAAGGCAAGGAGAAGAAGAGGGAAGAGGAAACACCACATTAGCTTCTGGCCAGAGGTCCAGTGAGAGGGACTTGCTGAGAAAAGACCAGCGGTCAGAAGGAGGCACAGAAAAGCAAATGGGCCTAGAAACCCTGCGTGAAGTTCTCTAGTGCTGTTTCTATTTTGTAGCTCCATATCCACAATAGTGAAGTTCCATCAGCAGTTGGTGAGGCCCTCACATAAGGGATAGGTATCCTCCAAGGTAGCAAATAGCTGGTAATCCGTGAGAAGAAGCTGGTTAAATGTCTGGATTAGATATTTTGCCTATTTGATTCTGCAGGAATTTTATGATACATGGTATAAAGGCACAAAACAAGAAAATCCTAATTATTGGGGGCAATTATTGGATGTCTGATGAAGCAAAGACAAAGTTAAATGTGTGGGAAATGGATGCCAGAAGGATGGCAAAGAGAAGGGTGGAACTAGAGTGAGGCATGTTGTTGTGAGGGTTTCTCAGGTTGAGGAAGGTCCTCCACCCTAAGGCCTGAGATGTGGAGCTTTAAAGGATTCTTAGGAGTGGTGGAGCAGATGTATTTGTGGGAGGAGGATGGTGAATAGTCAGCCTGGGCTCCCTCCATTGGAGGCGGAGCCGGTTCCAGCCTGGAAATGTGAATCCATGAAGTTATTTTGCCTGGGGAATCCTGTAGGCGGGCAGCAGTGGGAGTGCACAAGATAACACTTAGGGGGCCCTTCCATTTAGGTATCAGAGTAGGCATGTCACCAGAAGGAGGAGAGAAATATACCCAGTTGCCTGGGGTTAAGGGGAAAGAGACATATGACCTGGAGGGATCAGGTAATAAGAGTTTCCTGGTGTTTCCAAACCTGTGTTCGGATAAAACTAAGAAGGGATGACTGAGATGTTCTGGAATAATGCAGGGTGAAGGGATCACCCCAGGTGGTAGTAGTGGACGTCCATACATCACCTCAAAAGGGGATGTTTGTGTTGGCCTTTTGAGGAGTACCCAAAACAGGGTGACTGGTAGAAGTTTGACCCAGTCAAGATGTTGTTCGAGGGAGAACTTGGTGAAGGTCTCCTTTAGGGTGCGGTTAATGCATTCTACCTTGTCTTAAAGGTGGGATGATAGGGGATGTGTAGATTCCAGGGAATGTGGAGAGCCCCAGCAATGCGTTTTGTGTTTTGAGAGGTAAACTCGAGGCCATTATCTGATTGCAAGGAGGCAGGGATCCCAAATCTTGGGATGGTATCTGATTCCAAAACAGAGGCGCCCGTGGATACCCTTTTGTTGGTGGTTGGAAAAGCTTCCACCCATCCTGAGAAGGTGTCTACAAAGATGAGGAGATAGAGATACCTCTTGACCTTGGGCATGTGTGTGAAATCCAATTGCCAGTCGGCTCCTGGAAATTGTCCTCGAGCATGGTGGGCAGGAAGGGAGCCTGTCTTGAGAGGGGTATTAGGATTGGTTCTTTGATAAATGGTACATTTAGTGGTGAGGTTGCGGATGAACCTAGCATCATCTGAGGAGAGTGGGAAGAATGTCTGTAAGAAGAGCTTGAGGTTCTGAGGGCTAGTGAACAGGGAATGCAAGTAGAAGAAGAGGTCCTGTTTATTTAGATGAGTATGAGGTAGGGGTGTACTTGAAGTTATGGCAGCAATAGTGGAGCTGGTAACATGGCTGCCTGCTGAGCAGCTTGGTCTGCTTTAGATTTACCCATAGTGATGGGTGAGGAGTCTGATGGGATCCACAATGAATAATCCCAATCTCTGAAGGAATCATAGATGCCCTTAGAAGATCAGTGATGAATCTTGAGTTAGTTAGGGAGGTGCCTTTGGTGGTCAATGGTCCCCTCTCTTTCCATATGGCCAAATGCAAAAGGAGAATGTGAAAGACATACTTGGAATCAGTATATAGAGTGAGGGAACAATCTGCGGCTAGTTGAAAGGCACAGATGACTGCCATGAGTTCCGCCTGCTGGTTAGTTGTATGGGGTGGTAGAGGTTTGGCTTCTGTGACCCCCGAGAGGGAGATGATGGCATATCCTGCCCGCCTGCCATTCTCTGTCAGGAAAGAACTTCCATCCATGAACCAGATGTGGGTGGGATTTGTTAGTGGTCCCTCCTTAATGTGGGAGGGACATGGGAGAAGGTTCTCTGTGGACTGAGTACACTGATGGAGTGGCAGGTCCATAGAGACGGGGAGGAGAGACACGGGGTGTAAAGAGGAGCAAGCCTGGAAAGAAATGGTAGGGTCGTGTATAAAAGATACTGAGAGAGAACTCGGCAAGGAGGAAGAGTTTTTAAGCCCTTATAGGTCAGTAATTCCTTCAAGTGGTGGGATGAAGAGATGGTGATTTCCCCTTCAAAATAAGTTTTTTGGCCTCCTGGACTAGGACATAGGCGGCTGCCAGAGCTCTGAGACAGGGACCCAATCCCGCACCCTAGGGTCCAGTTGTTTAGATAATTAGGCTACTGGAGCAAATGGTCCCTGCTGTTAGCCTAGCACCCCTAGGGCTAGGCCCTTGTTTTCATGACATATAGAACAAAGAGTCTATGCATATCAGGTAAGTGGAGTGGGGGGTGTGGGGCCTGGAGGAGGGCCTGCCAAAGTTTGTGGAATGGAACTTAGATGGCTTTAGGAGTGATTTTTCCTTGATTATATTGTATAGTAGGACTGCTAAAAGGGCAAAATTGGGGGTCCAGGCTCGTAAGTATCCCGCCAGCCCCAGAAAAGAGAGAATATCTTCCTTGGTGAGTGGGGTGGGCAAATTTTGAATTAACTGTTTCCGTTCCAAGGTGATGGCCTTTTTACCCTGAGACACCTGGACTCCTAAGTAGGTAACTGCTGGTAGAGAGAGCAGGACCTTTTGAGAAGAGACTCCATAACCCTTTTTGGAGAGGAAATTAAGGAGGGAGACAGTGTCGCTCTTGGAGACAGGTAGGGAACAACTGTAGAGGAGTAAGTCATCCACATACTACAGAAGGGTAGAGTGGGGAAGAGTAAGACCCCAAGGTCTTGTGCCAGGACTTGGCCAAAGATATGTGGACTATCTCTGAAACCTTGAGGGAGGACTGCCAGGTAAGCTGCTGGGAATGATGTGTCTTAGGGTTGGTCCAAGTGAAGGCAAAGATGTCCTGGGAATCCTGAGCAAGGGGAATGGTGAAGAAAGCATCCTTCAGGTTGATGTTTGAGAATTAGGAAGAAAAGTAAGGAATGGAAGAGAAGACATTGTAGAGATTTTGCACCAGAGGGTCTTGTACAATATGGTACTGTCCATCAGGTTTCTTTATGGACAAAATTGGAGTGTTTTAAGGGGAGTGGGTTGGTCTTAAGCCATTGTGCCTTAGGTCCTGAAGACTGCTAGTTGGAAGAGGGTATTGAGGTTGACAAGGGAAATGCTGAGGGTCCTTAAGATGAATTCTGACTGGGACAGTGAGCCAGAGAGGGGGTAGAAGTATCCCATACTTGAGGGTTTATCTCCGAAGGGAGAGAAAGAGGAGAGCCTGTGGAGGTGTGGGTTGCTTCTGCAAGGGCAAGGATAAATGAAAAGCTGGGATGGAGTGTGATGGAGGCATAGAAATTGGCTAAGATATCCCTTCCCAGTAGGAGAATGGGGCATTGGGGCATTACCAAAAACTGGTGGGAGAAAGGATGGTGGTAAAACTTATAAGAGAGCATGGGTGTTTTTTTTGTTGTTGGTTGTTGTTTTGTTTTTTAATATTTATTTTTTAGTTTTCGGCGGCACAACATCTTTGTTTGTATGTGGTGCCGAGGATCGAACCAGGGCCGCATGCATGCCACTCGAGCGCGCTACCGCTTGAGCCACATCCCCAGGCCCGAGCATGGGGGTTTTGAGGGGAAGGATTGTTTGTTCCCCTACCCCGACAATGGGGGAACAGGATGGAACAGTGGGTCCCCAAAACTCCCTCAAGACTAAGTGGCCCCTGTGTCTAAAAGGAAGTTAATCGGGCGTCTATCCACCATAATCGTGATCCTGGGTTCCTGAAAAGTGATGGTGGTTGTCCCGGAGGGAGTCCTAAGGCCCCTTCAGTCATCCGTGGCTAGTCCCAAAAGATCTGGGTCTGGGTTTGGGGCAGACTTGGCTTCCCCTTTCGAGGCGGGACAGTCTACAGCCCAGTGACTCCTTAATTGACATTTAGGGCATAGACACTTAGGTGGTCTGGGATTAGGGCACTCTCGTGTGTCCTTCCATCCTGCACTTAAAACAGGGCCCAGGGGGCATCTTGGGTGGTGGACATTTGGCCGAAAACAAAGGGGTCCGTGGGTAGGTCCCCGTAGAACCTGTGCCAACATCTGGGTTTTTTGCTTTCTGGCCTTCTCATCCCGGTTATGGTACACCTTAAAGGCTGTGACCAGGACTTCAGTCTCAGGGGTCAAAGGTCCCCATTCTAGTTTTTTAAGTTTTGCCTGAACGTTGGGGTAGCTCTGGGAGAAGAAGTAGGTCATTAGGAGCTGTCTCCTATTGGTTTCAGGGTCTCAATTGGTTTCAGGGTCTAAATTAGTATATTTATTGCTGGAAAGCCTTAGTCAGTCTGTCTAGGAAGGTGGAAAGGTTCTCGCTTTTGTCCTGAATGATTTCTTGGAGTTTTTCAAAGTTTACAGCCTTCTGGCAACTAGGCAAGTGGAAAATTTGTCCCTCAGGGCTAATCCTGCAGTGGTATTGTTGTCCCAATTAGGGTCCTGGTCAGGAACTGCCTGGGCACCTAATGGGTGGGTCAGGGGGGGTTTGATGGACCTCATTAGCATAATTTATGGGCTTGTTCCCAGATCTGCCTGCTTTCTTCTGGGAGAAAGGACCATGTAAATGTCATGAAAAGTAAGGCTATAGGCTTGGAAACTCCTTTAAGTATGAGGCAGAGTTGGTGGTATAGGAACCCAAGCGTTTTTCAATCTGTGAAAGGTCTGCTATGGAGAAGGGCTTGTGGACCCTAACAATCCCTTCTGCACCAGCAACCTCTCTCAAAAGAGCCATAATTGAAGTAGGGTGTGGCCGCAATAAAAGAGAATAACATCATGGCATTTGCAGGTAAATGGATGGTGTTGAAGAAGATAATGCTAAGTGAAGTTAGCTAATCCCCCCAAAAAACAAATGCTGAATATTTTCTCTGATATAAGGAGGCTAATTCATAATGGGGTAGGGAGGGGGAGGAATAGATGAATTCAGATAGGGCAGAGGGGAGGGAAAAGGAGGGGGCAGGGGATTAGCAAGGATGGTGGAATGTGATAGACATCATCATCCAAAGTACATGTATGAAAACACGAATTGGTATCAACATACTTTATGTACAACCAGAGATATGAAAAATTGTGCTGTATACATGTAATAAGAATTGTAATTCATTCCGCTGTCATTTATTTTTTTAAAAAAATCAATAAAAAAAATGGAAACAAAGGCATTGTGTACAACTGAAAGAAATAAATATTTTAAAAAGATTATTCTGGATATTATATGAAGAATAACTAGAATGAGAGAAAAGGTTGCATAATTCAGGGACATGGTAGGGTAATGGCAGTGGAGATGGAGAAGTCCATTTGGAGATAGATTCAATAAGTCTTGCTGATTGATTACATGTGGAGGGAGAGGGATGTGACAAGGAAAATCCTTACATTTTCTAGAATGCAGATCTAAGTGGATAGTGATGGTGTTTATTGAACTGTAGAAAAAACTGGAGGAGGAAGAATTTAAGACAGGAATTCATCTTTGTAGATGTTAAATTTGAGATGTCTATGACCTCTTTCAAGTAAAGATCTCCACTAGGCAGATAGATATGTGGGTTTAAGTCAAAAGAATGCTCTGAGCTAAAGTATAAACTCGGAAGATGACATGGTTGGTTTCTCTTTATCTTTGTGTTAGCTATTTACCACATATAGCTTTCTTCACTTAATTTCAAAATGAGAAAATGCATGCTTACTCCCTCTCTATGTAAGGATTAAATTTTGATGAATCCTTAACAATACAATTGCCCTTTTATTAGAAAATGTGACACAGGAAGTAAGTACATCTTTTGATAATAAACTCCCAGACTTGAGAAATTGACATTATTTACTGTCTACCAATTACTGTGATAAATATTTTTAGTAGTATTATTTACTCATTTAAACAACAAATTATTAAATATCTTTAATGTTTCTAAAAAGAAAATTAGCATTAGTGCTCATTGGGTCCTTTTTTAAAAGATAAAGAATGGCTTTAGATTTTTTTTTTTTAAGTTTATTTAAAAATTTTTTTTTGGTGCTGGGGTTGTGGCTTAGTTGGTAGAGTACTTGCCTGGCACTTGTGAGGCACTGGGTTTGAGCCTCAGCAGCACATAAAAATAAATAAATAAATAAAGGTATTATGTTCATCTGCAAGTAAAAAAATGTTTTTAAAAATTTTTCTTGGGGCTGGGGATGTGGCTCAAGCGGTAGTGCGCTCGCCTGGCATGCGTGGGGCGCTGGGTTCGATCCTCAGCACCACATACAAATGAAAATAAATATTAAAAAATTCTCTCTCTCTCTCTCTCTTTAAAACAATTTTTTTTTTCTTGGGCTGAGGTTTTGGCTTAGTTGATAGAGCACTTGCCTGGCATGTGTGAGGCATTGGGTTCAATTCTCAGCAAAATATATATATATATCCATCCATTGACAACTAAAAAAGGTATTTTAAAATGTTTTTCTTAATTGGTGTTATTAATGTACATAGTAGTGGAATTCATTGTTGGGAATTCGTACATGTACCATAACTTAATTTGGTCAGTTTCATTTCCCATTTCCTGCACTTTCCCTTCTTTCCTCCCTCCCCCTAGTCTTGCTCTTCTATTATACTGGACTGATAGTCTTTCTACTTTCATCAACCTTGCTCCGCCCATTTTATTCCCTTTTTTCTTTCTAACTTCTACATTTAAGAAAATTAATGGCATCTCCACTGCCATTACCCTACCATGTCCCTGAATTATGCAACCTTTTCTCTCATTCTAGTTATTCTTCATATAATATCCAGAATAATCTTTTTTTAATATTTATTTCTTTTAGTTGTATACAATGCCTTTGTTTTTATTTTTTTCTTTTATTGATTTTTTAAAAAATATATGATCCTTGACTTTTTGAAACTTGCTTATTTCACTTAATGCTTTCAAGTTTCATCCATTTTCCAGATGCCACAACTTCATTCTTCTTTATGACTGAATACAATTCCATTGTATGTATATACCATGTTTTCTTTATTCATTCATAAAACATAGGTATGCATATATCACTATAATATGATGACTTTAATTCTTTAGGATAAATACCAAGGAATAGCATAGTGGGGTCATAATTATGGTTCCACTCCTAGTCTTTTGAGGAACCTCCATACTGATTTCCATAGTGATTGTACTAATTCATAATCCCACCAACAGTGTATAAGTTTTCCCTTTTCCTCATATCCTTGCCAGCATTTATTATTATTTGTATTCTTAATGACTGCCAAGAAATAGTTTTACTGTGTTGAATTACAGTGTTCCCTCTGCATGAATCACTCATCATCCTTTCTTTATTTCCTCATCTGGATAAATCCCACTTCTCCTTCCATAAAAACTGTCTGTGACCTTTTAAGTCTAACTTATGTGTCAGTCTTATGTTTCTAAACAATGCCCTGTACATATCCGTAATTGTTTTTTTTTTTTTAGAGAGAGAGAGAGAGAGAGAGAGAGAATTTTTTTTAATATTTATTTTTTAGTTTTCGGCGGACACAACATCTTTGTTTGTATGTGGTACTGAGGATGCCAGGCGAGCTCACTACTGCTTGAGCTACATCCCCAGCCCCCTAATTGTTTTATAACACTATGTTATTGTTATGTATTTATTACCTATTCCTTTGAGACCATCACTATTTTCTTTAATAGAACACAAGTTCCTCGCGGGCAGGAGCTGTTTCCTGTTGTTTTCTTAATAGCTATCATCATGCCTGGCACATGCAACATTCAAGAAGTATTTATTGAGTGAATGTATAAAATTTTATTTTGACCTCCTGAATGTTTGTACATATTCTGACATTAATGTCACTTAACTAACAGCTTAGAGTTTAATGATAATATTTTTAAATGTTTTTATTTTCTATTGCAACTTCTTTTCCCCTGGATTCAATAAAGCACCTTGTCATCTGAACTAAAACCCTCAAAGATTTCAGAATTATACATTTAAGGACTTAGAGTACATATAATTTATTCAAAAGTATTTTACATTATTTTGAATTGTTAATTCTAGAGGATTATAGTCAGAAGGAAACAATAAAATTTAGAAATCATTGTTATCCCTGACCTGCTCTTCAGTGGGAAAATACTAGATTTACATGACACAGACAGTGAATGTGCAAATTGTAGCCCACTATTTTTCATCTTTGGGCTAGTGGGAGATAATTGAAAGTCTTATAAAGCAGCTGATCTTCAACTCTGAAGTAGCAGTGAATCATGTTCATAAAAACATAAAAATTCAAAATAACCTTTAGAGCATATATGAACTGTGATCCAATTAGTTTGAAAATCTTTTGATTCTACTTTCTTTTCTTTTACTGGGACTGGTACTTCTGTTATCCATCACTGGTAAACTTGACATTGGGTTCTTCAAGATTTGTCTCATCTTTCCCCACCCCAGAAATAAGTTTATAATATTATTAAAACTGGTTCCTTTATTGAAGTTTCTTCTTAACATATCTTAAATTATTTTTCTTTGCTTACCCTTATAAAGTCTGAAACTGATTTGTATCTGTAGATATTCTTGAGATGAGTAGCTAAGCAGTCTAAAAGTACTACAAATTAAAAACTTTTTTCTCAGAACTGTGTAGAATCATTCAGTCATATAAAAAAAAATTCAGTTGTAAGTTAACAACATAACCATGCTTGTAAAACAGTTTACTGATTTTTCCAGAAGTTATCATTTTTGATCAATGCACAGATCAAAGATAATGTTGTTCAAAGATACTTCATTTTTAAAAAGTAAGACATGATTTTGAAATGTCATTGATAAGCATATGGAAAGTACACTAAACAGTTCCAGGAATCTGAAGAGATATGACAGTTAAGTTCACAATAATTTTTTTCTTTGTCATTGTGTAATCAGTTCAATATTAAAATGAAGTTCTGTCAAGAGGAGCCTAGTAAGTTTCATTATAGACTCTTGCTCTAATGTCAAGGAGTTTGAATCTCTTTTGTTATGGTGACTGGTTATGAAATCAGTCACTTGACAGACCCTGAAGTGAGACTGCTGGAAATACGTCATGTCTGCCTTCATGGTGACAGCTGGCTACAAAACAAACCCCACCAGAGCCATTCTGCAATTGACAAGGGACTTCAAAGGCCAACAGGGCTGCCACTTCAAAGAGAATTCTGCCATCTCTGGCTTGTGGAAAGAAGTTGTTAAATGGCTGTACCCTGCCATAGCAGAAATCTCAGTGTTTAGACTTCTTTTGATCTGAGAAAGATGTATGAAATGGCCTTAAGTTAGAGGAATGATAATAGTCTGTAGTAATGGTAACCAAATATTATCTTCCATTTCAATTCATTTAGTAATTGAAATAACCCAAATACTTTCAAATAACAAGTCTGATTATCAGTATCTTAGAGAATGAATGTTCAAAAGAAGAATTGTTGTAGCCACCTTCAAAAATGTAGAATAAGATGGTGAATAAAGCAAAACTGTTTTTAAAAAGTCCCTTCTTATTTTTCATTGAAATTTTTAGTCCCTTCAGAATACCAGATCTTAAATGTTGATAGTAAGAGTAGTACACAACTCATATCTAGAATTTCAAGACCAGTTTGCATAGTTGAAACAGACATTTCTCCAGTTTAAGATCTGTCTTAAAATTTGAAACTATCTCCTAGTATATTTGTGGGTTATTTTGTTTGGGGTTCTGGTGATTGAACGAAAGGCCTCACACAAGCTAGGCAAACTTTATACACTGAGCTACATCCCTATCCCCTCCTTGTTGAACATTTAAAATCATATTCATGCAGTTATGCTGGAGACAGTTTTGAAGGAATTAGCCTTGTCTTTGTATTAAACAACAAAAATGATCCCAGAGTTTTAATGCAACTGTTTTTTGTTTTTGTTTTAGTTTGTAAGTTGTTGTTTTGGAGGTACTAGGGATTGAACCCAGGGCACATTCAAGGCAAGTGTGCTAGTGCTGAGTTTCATCCACAGCCTTTTTTTTAAAGCTTTATTCTGAGATCAGGTACGGGTGCACTAAGTTGCCCAGGCTAGCCTTGAACTTGAGATTTTTTGCCTTAGTGTCCCTAGTAGGAGTAATACAGGCATGTGCTATAGGGCCCAGTCTAATAAAACTCTTGATTAAAAAAAAAGATTAAAATAATAACAAGCATCTTGAAGATTAACAAGGGAAAAGGCAGCAATTTGAATATTATTTTAAGAATGCTGATAGCCCTAAATGATATCTTTGTGATGGAATCATATTTACTAAACTTGCAAAAGAAAACAGAAAAATGTAACAAATAATATGGAAGTAAAAATATGGACATTTAATATGTGATGGGAATTGGAAATATGGATTGGTTGGAACCTAAAACCCTACAAGTCAGTGGCATGACCTTTTCTTAGTTGTGTATATTTTTTTTCTCTCATCCTATGTATGTAGGAGGATAAAGCTTAGAGAATCTTTAGATTCTTTCACCTTGATCTTCTGTTTTCTTATTTCTCTTAAAAATTTTCTTTACATAGAATGTAAAAATTGAATTGGCATTAACTTTAGCCACTGTAACTTCCTCAATAATTTTGCCAGCTGGGGTCAGTAGACAGCTACTAAAGAAACTCCAAGACAGAAATGAAGCCCCCAGGATTTGGAATAATGAAAAAAATCTCTAGAAACATGAGCGGTTTGTAACAGTTATTCTGAAAATCATGTATTTGTCTTTTGTCTTTTTGTTATCATAATTTTTCCTTTTGAAAAAATGTTTCATGAAGTAATAAATGACCATATTTTCATGGAAATACAGCGACTATTTATGCCTCTAGAATTAGGTTTCATTTTTATTCAACAAAAGGGCCACATCTCTGCTTTCAAATGCTAGGACCAAGTGAAAAAACTGTCTGCAGTGGAAATAACATAAAATGGGTACATTCCAAAACTGAACCTCAGAGATGAGCATGAGGAGACTATTGAACTTGTTTTCTAAATAAATGGGTTTTTATACTTTCATCTTAACTGTGTGACATCTACTACACAAGGAAGCAGAACTTTTGGAATTTATGTGCAATTCTGTAACAGATGATATATACTTTGCTCGCAATCAGATCTTGGGGTGTTTGGCCCTTGTTCTGTTCTCTCCTGCAGAGAGGTTTGATAAACCCAGTTATTGACGATAGAGGCAGTCATCCAAGATATGGCTGGAGGTGAAGCCACAAGAGCCAGATGGCCTCCCACTGCTTTTTATATGCAGTTTATGTTCTCCATGGCTGCATCTTCCTGGATGTTTTCAATGAAAGACATTTTCCTAGAGAAATGTGCACAGTAGGGTTTATCCTACTCAATAGATAGTTTTTGTGAGTGACATGTCCTAAGCTCAAGTTTGGCACTCGTTATCTCTTTCTCTTATCTCTCTTCTTTTTAGTAAACAAAAGTGCAGTAAGAATTAATGTAAAGTACATGGGATTAGGAGTCAAATGGTGTGGATTTCATTTCTTAAGTTTTGTTTATTGGTTGTGTTTTTGGGTAAGTTCTATCCTCTTGACAAGCTTCCATAGCTTAACCTAAATGGAAGAAATGATCACCCCCGTGAACATCCATTCAATACTTCATATTGAGATTAAATTGTAGAAGACTATAAAGAATGCATACAAATGTTGAGCCTTATTACTATGACCAAAATAATTCTGTGTGTATGTGCATGTGTACATGTGTGTGTGTCTGATACACACACTTACATGATGTTTATGGGTTCTCCCTTGATGTCCTTGGGTTGCTACACATTAAGTCGTTCTTTTAACTTTTCTCCTTCTGCTAACAGTAAGCTTTTAATAAGGGCAAACAACTGTCATTCCATTTGCTAGAATTTTGTTTCAAACCATTCTTCACAAAATGTTATCTCTCATTGATGAAAAACCAATGTTGGTTACTTCTAGATAGTAGTTTGATTTTTTTTCTTCATTGTAAATGAGGAATAACATTTCCAGTTAAAATGCCAGTTAACTTTTGTTTTTATTGTCGAAAAGTTAAGGAAATAATATAAAGCTGTTTTACTCAAACCATTTCAGTATGATCCTTGAAGAATGGATCTTCAGGTTATATTCTGCATTGTTGATTTTGCTAGTAAAGGAATTGCTGTTTTTGATAATATAATGCAAATAGAACTTTTTCCATTTAAAATATCAAATCATTTCATCTAAGAGGGAAATTTCTTTCCAACATTTGGATGTTTTTATAGACATTTAAAACTTATTCTGCTGTCAAAAGTTCTAGCAAAGTAGGCAAAACATTTTTTTTTTTTTTGAGAACTTACCAGAGCTTGGAGTTGAAGGAAAGGTATCATCATTCTTCCTCTATTTGTATTTTCTTTCCTAAATTACTTCATTTGTCACAAACCCTAATGAACTATAAAGAGCTCTCAAGACCCAGATACAGAAGAAAGTATAAAATGATGGTTGCCACATCTTTTTTTGCTATTGCTACTAGAGAACAAAAGCATGATCTGTTATTTAGATTATTTCTTTCTTCTTAGAGTAGTACAGAAGGACTGTGGAGCTTGTATGGACCAGGAAGTTATTAATTTTTTTATCTGATTCTGGTGCAATGTGTGTTGCTAAATAAGCAAATTATAGAAGAGGTTTAATCAAATAATAGTCTGCTGAAATAAGAATTTGTTTTCAGTACATTAATTTAGGTTTTTTTAATTTTTAGTTTTGATGTTATGTCTCCCAAAAGCACCTACATAGAATTGGCAGTGATTAAAAACATTGGCAGTTTTTAGGCCTTTTTCCAACCTTGGTGACTCAAGATGATAGCATCAGGATGATAATTGCTTTGAAAATGTGCACCCATGTTTTATTGATGTCTGATTTTTCAAGTTCTACTTAGAACGATGCGTACTTATTATAGGATTTATCTACCTAAGCCCTCTGACTTTACTTAAAAAAAAGAAAAGGAAAATTGAGATGGCTTGAAAAGGAAGCATTTCTTTCACCCTAACATTTCCACTCTCTTTTTAAAAATTTCTTCAGTTGCAGAGATTCGTTGCCATAAGTTAATATTACTGGAAACATAAAAGCAGTGCCAGTGAAAGAATACAGCCAATTGTTATGAATTCACTCCTCTGCAGTCAATCTCAACTCTGTGGCTGTTTCCAGTTCACATGCTTTCATAGAAATACCCAGCATTGTTAAATGTTCTTTGGGAATGTGAACCGTATTTCGAGAGACAGTAAAAACATTTTGTAAATTCCCTACTCAAGAAGCACATCAGTTATTTAAAGTGTCATTTACTGATTTTTATTCATTCTCACAAATCTTTGGCAGTGTTGACTTAATGGAAAAATGCAAAAATGTATTTAAAAATCAAGAAACTTACTAAGACCCAAATTTGAATTGTAGAAAAATGGTGTCTTCTTCAGTTCTGTGTCTGACTCCTGCCTACACGTGAGTCCTTCATAAGAACAGTAATAAAAGATAAAGTACTTTAAGCCTAATGTAATGCATAATTCAGTGATATTGTTATCATTGATTACATCAGGAATAACTTAGAAATTATTTTGAAACAGCAGACTAGAAATTATCTGCATTGTTATGCAAGTCATATGTATTTAAATGGGTAGTATAACAAAAAAATAAAATTTATAAGTTCTTTCGTGGCATATGGCTTATTTTGATGTTATCATCCATTGAAACCAATGTCTCCCATCTTCAAAGAAACTAGAAGAGCTACTTTCACTGTGCCTACCATCCTGGATTTCATCAGACATTGTCTAAGAATTAACCCCCAGTCATCTATGCTTCACTGCACTGTCATCCCTCTATTGTTATGTACTTTCTTAATCCAATCCTCCAGTTCCTCTGATCCTTCTGATATTTCCCTTTTGAATCATCAAAATTCACAAGTTTATTTTGTCTTCATTAATTAATTTATTAATTCAACAAATATTCATTAATTTTCTACTCCATGCCAGGCCTTGACAGCGTTCTTTTTTGAACCATCTTTCACATTCTTTGCCTGAAATATAATCTTATCTCTTTTCTGGCTGCTGCCAACAACCCTTTCTGGTGATCAATAAATAGTTAATCTTAATGGCTAGATATAGACTCTGATCCCACTATATCTTCAATCATTGTTCCATCACATTCTTATATAAGAATCCCTGCTTCTTCAAGGCTCATACCATTCAACTCTGGCACTGAAGCTTTTCTTTTGTAGGGGGATTGAATTCAGGGGCACTTTACTGCTGAGCTATACCCCCCTGCCCTTTTTTGGGGAGGGGACTAAGGATTAAATCAGAGGTACTGTACCACTGAACAACAACCCTAACTCCCTGCCTTTTCTTTCTGTATTTTGAGACAGGGTCTCACTCATTTATTTGCCCATGCTGGTCTTGTACATGCGATCCTTCAGCTTCAGCCTCTGAAGTAGCTGGATTACAGGTGTATGCCACAACCTCCAGTTGTGCTGAAGTTTTTCATTGAAGACTTCTGCAGTCTCAGTGATTTCATGAGTGAGAAATACCCACGTGGTAGTAATCATTTGTGACTTTGTCTTCGAAGTTTCTTGGCCAGAAGCCTTTGTTTCCAGTGTCTTTCTTCATTTGATCTCAAGCATTATAGACCTTGTTTTAATCTAGTCTACCTCCCTATTCATTGTTAAAGCATTGTTTCTAATCACAGTTTCCTGTTATTTTAGCTTTCTTGTCAAGTATTCCTGCTACACCACCTTTCTATATCATTTGAAGTTTTAGATCTTTGTCGCTTTTTGCTTTATCCTAATCCATTAGCCCTTTCCTTGTTTCTCTCTGTGTCATGCTTAGATTCCTTGATCTATTATTTTAGTAATTCTGATTTTAACATTCTAAATCTTCTTGCTCCTCTATTTAATCAGATCCTTTTGGTACCTTTCGGTTGCTTTGGCCTATATACCAAAATCCCTAATATGGTCTAAAATCCATCTTCATCTCTTTCTTCCTTCTTCAGCCACATTTGTATCCTTATTCCCCTTGTTCTAGGGCTTACGGTAGATGTGTGCTTTTTTTTTTTGCGGGGGGGGGGTGGTCTTCTTTGGTAGATATCTGCTTTCCCACCTCAAGGCTGCTATTACTATGGGATCCTAAGTGGAATACCCTTTTCTTCCCCACCTGCTTCTTGGCTGTCTTAGGGAAACATATTCATTTATATAATATTCACTGTTTCTAATTATATATTAATAAATTTTATTAATTAGTGATTGTATCTCTAAGCATAAAGATAATATGGATTTTAAGCTTTAGAGTTGGAGGCACATGTCTGTTTTGTTTTCTAGTATGCCATGAGGGCATAGCACTTTGTGTCCAGCACATACTATGAGTTAAATATTTGGGGGGAATAAGAGAAAAGGGAGAGAAATAAAGGAGAGAAAGATGCAAGAGTGGGCATTAGAATACTCCCCAGAATGACTCATTAGATATAATGTGAAAAGCTTTTCCAGATTTTGTTGAATACTGATACATTGAAGGACAACAGCATGAAAGGTGAATACTGTGGAGTCAGATTGCCTAGGCTGAAATCTTAGCTTTGCTTCCTCTGACTGTATGATGTTGCGCAAGGCACTTTACCCTCTAAAGCTGTTTCTTCTGCTACAGAAACAAGAATTGATGGTTATGATGATGATAATAATACCTAATACCCACTTCGTAGGATCATTGTGAAGTTTTAATGAGATAATATATGTAAAACACTTAGAACGGTGCCCTTCAAAGTGGTCATATAATGTAAGTTGTTGTTATTATTGGCAGAAGCTATAGTTATTCCATATCCATAAAATATTGTATTATTGGTGTGTATTTGGTTAAAGAATTACCATGCATTGGCAAAAAGAACATATTAGAAAAAAAGAGATTCCTGGTGTAAATACACTAGCATAAAACTTTGTTAATAAATATACATTCAAATTCTCATTGGCAGTGATTATGAAACACCTAAAGGAGTTGGGTAAAATATGTTGATAGGATTTGTGTGTAAGTAAATACACACACACACACACACACACACACGTACCCATTAATAAAGTGTATATGCATATACACACATATGTATACATATATACTTTTCTCACTAATATTTCATACATGCTTCTTGGCCCAGAAGAAGCTTGGTAACTTTTTTTGATACTTGTAAAACAAGATGGGTGTTAATCTCAAATTTTGTTCAAGTGAAGAAAACCAGTAAACTCAGATGAACAAACTGGCTTACATGGTGATTGCTTAACCTTTAGATAAAATTTTGGGTGTTTTTTTCTTTTTTCTTTCTTTTTTTTTTTTTTAATTTTAACCACTCCCTTTATCTTCCTTTGTAGACTTAGGCTTCTTACCCTCCCAAGAAACTATAATAAGATTTTCCATAAGCATCTTGGAAACTACAACAAGTACTTTGCTGTCTGTTGTGGAATAGAAGGCATTGAGAAATGAAGATGTGGGCTTTGCCAGCACCTAAAGCATTTCATTGCTTTGCTTTCTTAAGGAAAATAGGTCTGTGGTGGAATCATAATTTGTTCCTTTCTTATTCTGAGTAAAAGTTTATTAGCTTGTGATTTAAGCAAACCATCTGGTCCTGCTGGCACTGCACACTGTCAAGCCCTGAGCTTTCTCCATAATATGTTACTAGAGGCAGTTAAGTTACTTGAATCCCAGCTCTGGCTAGAGATTTTTGTGTGTGTCTTAAAACTTCTGCTATCAAAAATTGTGCTCTGACCTGGAGCATATTTTAAAATTATAAAGAATTTCTTCATTGTTTAGTCTAAGATTTATCTCTTTTTTTCTTCTACTTAGTTTTCATGACCTTCATTTCAATTATGATGCTCAATATACTATGCAAGGAGGACTGTGGTAGCATGTAATGGTGCTAGCTGGGTATGCTCTCCTGGATTATAGAAGAACAAAAAATAAAGTCATTCAAATTGACTTTGAAACTGTTTCATTGGCTTAGAGCCAGAGAGTGAATCAGGTGATTAACTAGAAATCTTGGTTTATGTTATCATTCTTTCTTTCAATACTAAAATGCTTTAAAAAACTTGTTTGGATAGATATATAATCTGAGGCAGAAATACCTTGTAGATCTGACACAAATGGATAGGAAACTAAAGCCATCTTTAAGAACATGGTACTAACACAAAGCTCTGAGGTAAAAATTTTAGATGGAAGACAAAACATATCTTTAGAAATGGTAGACTACATGCCAGGAAAATGACTTCCACAGAAATAGTTGAAGGTGCTATATAAAATAAACTGCCCCCCAAACCCCCAAAAAGAAATCCTTAACCCAAGTAAGCAATTCAAAGATAATTACTTAATAAGCAGTAGAACTTGAACATTGAGTTTTGTATTTTGGCAGGATAAAGAAAAGATCCTGGTCTGGGGTGTGGTTCAGTGGCGGAGTGCTTGCCTAGCATGTGTCAGGCGCTAGATTTGATCCTTAGCACCACATAACTAATAAAATAAAGGCATTCTGTCCATCTACAACTATGAAAAAAAAAAGAAAAGATTCAGGGCAGCCAACCAACAACACCGCACCCCCATTTAAAAAGAAAAAAAATTTTATAAAGTTCAGAAAAATTTTATAAAGTAAAATTTTATGAAAACACTAAAAATATTGACTGGCCTTCAGTGAAACTAAAAGAAAAAAAGAAAGACATAGAATGGGTAATATTTAGAATGATTACAGGTTCATAACTACTATCCTAGGACAGGAGGGTTAAAAAGATTCTAGAGTATCTTTGCCAGTAAACTCAAAAATTTAGATAAAATGACCAAATGCCAAGAAAAATGGAACTTGGCAAAGCCAGCTAAATATGAAAAAGAAAACTTGAAAAAGAATGAGTAAGTATAAAAATTTTCAAACCCAGAGATTTATATTGATTGATGTTTAGTAAACTTAAAGTAAGCAAATATTTTCCTATTCTTACAGAAACAAGTCTAAAAAAATTAAAAAGGGGTGGCTCTGCTCTACATTGCTTATCCTAGGATACAACTAGGGGGCCACAGCTACTTTGTTATTCTCTTAGAGTGGTAGTAATGCAATCCAGGTACACAGATTATAAGCCTTAGCTTGTGTCAGATAAGCTAACATCCCATTTTCCAAAGGAAGCCACATAGCCTAACCAAAATCAATGTCCTCTGAGGCCGTGACAAGACTGTATGTAGATGGACAGTACTTTAGAGGAATGGATAATTGAGACCACTAATTTAGTCTACCAGTGAAGCTCAATAGGAAATATGTGATTTGGGGTTTAAGGAAAGATTTTTTAATCTGGTTATAGTAGTCACAAATCCTAAAATGAATGCTCGATATGGTCAATTACATTTATATATTTGAGATCATTGAAGAATACCATAATAAAAGGAAAACATAAGATCTCAACTGGGAGATTTGCTTTACACATAATTAATGAAAGAATATATGTCTGGAATATATGTTTGTTTATATTTTTATGACTATCAAGTCCACAAAAATAACAAACAAACCAATGGCGGTGTTAGATTGTGGGAGGTAGATTTGACTGGGAATTTACAAAAGCAGCAGTCATGCAAATGGTTCAAAACAAAGCATTGTTTGACTTTACTGATTATTATTGAAATGACATAAGAATTTGGTGAAAGATTGAGAAACTAATAATGAAGAAATCACTGTTGAACACACACACCAATGTTAATGCTAAAACTGGGACAGGTAGCCATTACATGTCAATTTTATGATGTAATATGAACTACATAGCCTTACCTATGAAGTAATGCTATCAAAAAGACAAAAAAAAAAATCAAATCCAAATCTGTTTATGTCTTTAGATCTTTTGGTTTACAAAAAACAAGAGAATAGAAGGAACAAATTAAGTGGCACCCCTCCCAAAAAAAAAAAACAGTCAACCAGAGTATTGTGCATTGAATAGAACAAAAGTGACCCAGTTTTGCCAAAAGAGTTCATGGCATGGGAAATTTAAAATGTAAAGAACTGGGGCATTTGTTCAAGCACCATTTGTTCAAAAGAATATTCTTTCCTCATTGAATTGTCTTGATCAAAAATGTCAAAAATCAGTTGACTCTTAAAAGTTAGGTTTTTTCCCCCTGGACTGTGAGTTTTTTGGGTTTGTTTTTTTTTTTTTTTCATTGATAACCTATTTCATTAAAGCAATATCAGCCATGCAGCTTTTTAGTAAGTTTTGAAGTCAAGAAGTATGAGTCAAAAATAAGAGACCTAGAATAGCAAAAGCAATTCTAAACAGATGGTATCAATATACCAGACCTTAAACTATACTACAGAGCAGTAATAACAAAAACAGCATGGTACTGGCACCAAAACAGGCTGGTGGACCAATGGTACAGAATAGAGGACACAGAGACTAACCCACAAAAGTACAACTACCTTGTATTAGACAAAGGTGCTAAAAGCATGCACTGGAGAAAGGATAGCATCTTCAACATATGGTGCTGGGAAAACTGGAAATCCATATGCAACAAAATGAAATTGAATCCTTGTCTCTCACAATGCACAAAAGTTAACCCAAAATGGATCAAGGATCTAGGAATTAAACCAGAGACTCTGCATCTAATAGAAGAAAAAGTAGGCCCTAATCTCCATCACATGGGGTTAGGCCCCAATTTCCTTAATAAGACACTTATAGCACAAGAATTAAAACCAAGAATCAACAAATGGGATGAATTCAAACTAAAAAGTTTCAAATGTATGATATGTCAAGATCACTGTACTGTCATGTGTAACTCAGTAAAACAAATTAAAAAAACAAAAAGAAGTATGAGTCCTGCAATATTTTTTTTCCAAGATAATTTTGTCTGTTTCTGAATTTCTTTTATTTCCATGTGAACTCGAGAATCATCTTGCCAATTTCTGCAAACAAACAAAAACAGCTAAGGTTTTTATACGAATCATTTTGAACCTGTAGGTCAATTTGCAGAGTATTGCCATCTTAACAAAATTAAGCCTTTTTATCCAGGAAATTGAGTGTCTTTCCATTTATATGTCATCTTTAATTTCTTTGAAGAATGTTTTATAACTTTTTGTATACATGTTTTACATTTCTTTTGTTTTTAATTTATACCTACACAGTTCACTATGCCATTTTAAATGGAATTTTTTAAAATTTTATTTGTATTGTTCTGTATGGTCATACAGTTGATTTTTGTCTGTCTTGTCTTGTATCCAACAATGTTCCTCTGTTCATTGATTATAAATGATTCTTAATAGATTCCTTAGGATTTTTCTCTACACAACAGCATGTCATCTTCAACTAGAGGAAGTTTTATGCTTTCCTTGCAGTATGGGTAACTTTTTTTTTTAATCTTGTTTTAGTTGTTGACGGACCTTTATTTATTTTTATGTGGTGCTGAGGATTGAACCCAGTGCCTTACACATGCTAGGCAAGCACTCTACCACTGTGCTACAGCCCCAGCCCAGGATAACTTTTATTCTTTTTGCAAGGCTTAATTTTTCTGTCTCTAGTACAATGTTAAATAGAAGTAGTAAGAGCAAATAGTCTGATTTTGTTCTTGGTCCATCATTTTAGGGAGTTTCTTCTATTCCTAGTTTTTAAAGTGTTTTATCATAAAAGGATGCTAGGAATTGGTAAATGCTTTCTGTACATTTATTGAAATAACAATATGATTTTTATACTGTATTCTTTAATATGATTTTAAATCAACTTCCATTCTTTGGGTAAGTCCCAATTTTTACATGACACTGTGTTCATGTTTGGGTTTCTGAGTATTTCAGTGAGCATTTTTGTATCTATGTTCATAGAGGTTGTGAATTGCTTTTTTCACTTCTTTCTGTAGTCACCCCCTCCAACATGATATCTTAAGCTTGTTTTGGCACCAATTTTGGTGTCCTTTTTCCTTGATCCCTGTTTTTCTTGCTTTCTAGCACAAGATGTGCAAAGATGATTTGTATGTTTCTAGCCCCAAATCTGGACTCAACCATTTTTCTAAGGAGCCTGTTCAATTTAGTGGTAAACCATAATCTGACTGCCACAGCGGTCAGTATTGCTGGGTTGTCATTGCTTCTCACTTCCGGGTGGTGAGTACATGGGGCTGTTTTGCTCTTGGTTCGAGAGTACACACGTATGGTAGGTTTTTTAAAAATATTCATGAAAAACAATGTTGGATGAAGTAAGAAAGATTTTATTTATACAAATTCATAAACTGATAAAAATGAGTAGTGTTTTATTTGGAGATTGTACATATAAAATACATAAATGAGGTTAAAAAGAGACACATACGGGAAAAAGTGACATAAATTACCTTTCTCAAAAGATTTAGTGGAATACATACAGTTGGCTAACTGCACTTTCAATGCTCCTGGGTAGTGATTATAGCGGTTCTCCCTTATATGTGGGAGATACTTTCTAAGACCTGCCCCTTCCATGGATGCTTAAAACCACAAATAATACTGAATTCTATATGCAGTATATTGTTACAAATGTGTTTGTATACCTATGATAAAATTTAAGAATTGACACAATTAGCAACAAGAACTAAAAATAGAGTAATTCCAACAATGTATAATAATAATTATGTGAATGGACATATACTTTCTTTCAAAATGTCTTATTGTACTTTTCTCCTTTTGTTTAAAGGAAGCACTTTACTTCTTTTTGGCATATTTGAATTGCGACTTAATACTTCAGGGCATTATTAAATAAAATAAGGATTACTTGAATACAAACCCTAAAAGTCCAAGGCACTGCATCTGATAACTGATATAATTACTAAATTATTGATAGGCAGGTTGGAGCCACAGAACAAAGAAAGAATTCACATTCCAGGAAGGATAGAGGAGGACAGTGTGAGATTTTATCACATTACTCAGTACAGTGCACAATTTAAAACTTACGAATCGTTTATTTCTGGACTATGGGTGACTGAAAACTGCCTCGGGCAAAATCATCAATAAGGGAGGACTCCTGTATGTAGGTGTGTGTTTTGTTCTTAATCCTGAAACATATATATATGGAAGACTTTTTAAATGCATGCTGTATTTCACATTGCTCATTTATGAAATTTAAAATTTGTTGTTTACAATATGAAGTATTGTTGAAACATTTTTCCTATATATCATAAGTAGTCTTTAATTTCTGATATTTTTCAAAATAGGTGGAAATTTATTTCTAATCATGATTTTTGAAATTTGTGCTGTTTATAATTCTCAGTCAGGTATCTATATTAGTTTAAAAAAATGAATTTTGACCATTACAATATATACAGAAATCAAGTGGTTTTTTTTGGTGTGTGTGTGTGTGTGTATCCTTATAACCCTAAAGTAGTAAAAATATTATTCAGTGTACAAAATGCTCTTAACATAGAAAAAATATAAAGAAAAATTAATTAAACTCAATGAAAGGTAAAAAAATTCTCTTTATCCAACTCTTAAATAAATTATGGTATTTTCACATAGTGTAATAGCATAGAATTATGAGAATTTCAGAACTGTATTTATACCTAAAAATATGGATGAATCTCACAGATGAAAACTGAGAAAATCTGTAAAATGATATACTTTTTCAATTCTATTTGTACAAAATTAAAGCAAAAATGCAAACTAGTCTAGAGTGTGGAAAAACAGAGTAGTGAATACCCTTATCTGGAAAGGTGATATAAGGGTGGTTTCTATAGTACTGATAGTATTCTGTTTATGGATCTGTGTGCTGATTACAAAAATGGGTTCACTCAGAAAATTCTTCAATGAGTACATTTATTGTCTGAGTATTTTTTCTGTATTTATGTTGTACTAAAATAAAAGATTGAACAAAAAAGTTTAGATGCTTGTGAGTGTGTATAGGTAGGAAAAGGAGGAATCAATGCCTGCTTGTGTACATGCAAAATATTTCTCCAAGTTATTAAGAAGCTAATATCACTGGTTGCCTGAAATGGTGAAGGATAGAGTGGAAGGGAGACTTTTTGAGATCTGTTTAGGTAAATCCATAAAAGAGGGACACAAATGGTGCTTATCTACTATTGATTTTGTGGTATCATAAGAATTTAACATTTGTACACAATTTTAGATAAGATTTTACATGAGTTAAACTGATAAAATTGAATCAATCTTTTCAGTAGTTCTTACAAGGCAGAGGGAGATATATATTCATATAAAACTTGCAGATATTAATACATACCCAAGGAAATCTGCATGACAGTATATTCTCATGGTAACTTGGACTGTGAAGATCCCATTAGCTGAGGACATCAACTTGATTACTTCTATAAAATAATGCACGTGCCAAAAAACAAAATATATCTGCTACTATGAGTATTTAGCAGCTGATTCCAGTCAACAGCAAGATGTGATTAGTTACCAGACATTAATTTCTAGGGGTCAGTGAACAACTCTGGTGTATTATACTGCAGTTTTTTCTCCAGACAGCGCTTAGTTTCAGTATCACACCAATTAGTTTGATAAATGCTCTACCTATCCCTATCGCAACTTCTGAAAACATCTGTTGTCACCAAGATTATTTCTTGAAAAGCAATACCCATGCAGTTGGCTATTTCCTTACCTGGTTGAGGTTATTTTTTGGTGATAACACATGTTTTCATCAGCATTATTTTTACTTCTGAATTAAAAATGACCTTGTTTATTTAAATAATTCTGATTAGGTAAACACCCAGAGTAAGTAGAAAAATACATATCTTGCTCTCTGAGTTTCTTTTCCATATGATTTAGCATCCCCTCCTCCACCCTTCATGCACACCTTGGGTGGTTTTTATTTGTTTTTCAGGTCTGTTTCTATCAAGGTTCCTCCACCTCCTACCCCAGTGTATTTAAAGCATTCGCTGTCCTATCCATCTGGTTGATAGAACAGTATCAACCAGACAGATACTTGTCTCCTCAGTCCCCTCGGTCTTTCTTTAAAAAAAAAAAAAAGTCTATTTGCCTGGCGTTACAGTAAGTAACTGTTTGGTTGAATTATGACTTCTTTTTTTTTTTTTTTTAATTAGTGCTGGGGGGACAATAGGCTGCTATTTAAAAAAAAAAATTCTTAATTGTGTAAACAATAAAAATGATACTTTAGGTGTATAAAAACTATATAGTTTTTTATATATATACATATAATATATATATATATAAAACTATATATACATTTATATATATATAAAACTTTATATGTATATAAATTTATATATATATAAAACTATGTGTATGCTGAATCTTTTTAAGTTTAGGTCCTTTATTACCTAAAATTCTCCTATCAATATTTATTATGATTGTTTTCTTTGTATTTTTATGTTTTATTTACATGGAAATTTCTGGACCATTTTCAAACAACATTCATTTAGGGATTTTCTATAGTAAAGTGTTACTTCTTTTGTTTTTTAGCATTTTTTTAGTTATACAAGAACATAATATCTTTTATACATGAATTTAATATCTTTTTTTTTAAATTTATTTTCATATGGTGCTGAATATTGAATCCAGTGCCTCATATGGACAAGGCAAGTGCTCTGCCACAGAGCCACAACCCCAGCCCAAAGTGTGATTTTTTGAACTGATGACTTACATATGCACTTTCAAAAAGAAAATTATATATGTACATACCAGAAAAAAATAAGTTATTTCTGATCTAAATTAAAAAGAATTATAGAATCAGGAAGTCATTATTGACTATATCTTGACATATAGGTCTGATCCAGAAAGAGTAGAAAAATTTTTGTGTATTCTTGTGTGCCCTCAATTTTATGGGCCCAGTAGTTGCCTATGTTGCAGCTTCGCTGACTTTTGAATGATCAAAATGTTCTCTTTTTCTCCTTTCCATTTTTGTCATAGGTGGAGGAGCTATTGATGGCCATGGAGAAAGTAAAGCAGGAACTAGAGTCCATGAAAGCAAAGCTGTCTTCCACTCAGCAGTCTCTGGCAGAAAAGGAAACTCATTTGACCAATCTTCGGGCAGAGAGAAGGAAACACTTAGAGGAAGTTCTAGAGATGAAGTAAGTGTTTATAACCTTGTTCTTTAATTAAGCACATGCTTAGTAGAAATGCTTTTCTTTCTAACTTTCATATTGTATCTTTATTACCCCTACACTTAGCCTAATCATTATGCTAGCTTGCATTCTCACTATATAACAAATTTGGTGACATGTGGCACAAATCCTTTTCAAACAGAATTATTTTGAGGCACTTTTTCAGTGAATTTTAGAGTATTCTCATGTATATGTTTCTGCATCTAATTACCTCTCTGAAATTCCTAAAATCATGGGAAAGTTTATGTAAATTGGTCAGATGATTAGGGAAGAGGGTTATTGGTTCTGAGATCATATGACTACTACTAGAATTTTCTTTTTTTCATAGATTCAAAAGCAGGCCCTTGTATGTGCTAGGCAAGCACTCTGCCACCACCATCAATACCAGTACTTGGGGGCTGGGGATGTGGCTCAAGCGGTAGCACGCTCGCCTGGCATGCGTGTGGCCCGGGTTCGATCCTCAGCACCACATACAAACAAAGATGTTGTGTCCGCCGAAAACTAAAAAATAAATATTAAAAAATTCTCTCTCTCTCTCTTTCTCTTAAAAAAAAAACAGTACTTGGCAATTTTTTTTTAATACTTACTATAAACATTTTGAAAAGTATAGAAAAAATAGAGTAGTCTAATGAACCTCCATTTACCTGTCCTTCAGATTCAACAGTTAACATTTTGCTACACTGGAAGCCAGCAGTATTTTACAAAATGGTCACTTTTAGCAAAAGTTTGCTGTACCTCATTTTCCTATTTGCTCCACATCTGTGGATTCCTGAGACTGTCATTGTTGTGAAGTATATATACATCTTCTACTACATAATAGATGCTTCTTTTTCTCCTCCGTGACCTTCTGTTTAGAACACATCTCTCTATTAAATGTCCAATAATAATCCAATAAATGCCATTTACCATTGATAACCATTTACCATCCTTACCTAAAGACCTATTCCCATTTTAATAAAACCAAGTCTAACATGAGATCTCTTAGTTACCAGTTGTCTGTGTTTTTGTTGTTGTCTGTCTTTGAGGAGGTGTTCTTTTTCCTTTATAAGGCCGGCTGCTTATCTTTGTAAGAAATTTTAAGCACTGGTTGCTCCTCTGCAATATTCCTTTATTTGTATTCTCTCACATTTATGTTCACTTTATTTTTTTAATGTTTATTTTTTAGTTATAGATGGACACAGTATCTTTATTTTATTTTCATGTGGTGCCAAGGATCAAACCCAGTGCCTCACGCATGCTAGGCGAGCACTATATCTCTGAGCCACAACCCCAGCACCTATGTTCACATTCTTTTATTTCCTTCTTTGTATTTTATTTCTTCCTCTCTGGCTAAAATAAATACATGTTTTTCAACCTGACTCATTTAATCTGTCATCACCTCTTCTTTTCTGCTACTTTGAATTATCAATAAATTTTGAACACCTATATAATAGACAAGGATCTTGCCATAGTAAATAGCTTTTGAGTTTTCATGAGACATGACTACTGTGATACAGTGATAGCAACTCAAGGGTTGAGGAAGTGAGTGTTAAGCTGTTACCTGTGATTTCAGGTTGGAATGGCATAGTGCAAGGTTGAGAGAAGAGTGTTACAGATGATATGCTTTTGGAACAAATGAGTAAGTGAAGCCAGAAATAGACAGATGTCCTAGGACAGTAGAGATTATGGTTCTGAGTATCACTGTGAGAAAAATTATTACAAGTATACTTGTTAGGAACAAGTTAGTGAAAGAGGTTTTAGATAAGAGTTTTGTCACTGTAGGCAAAATTCAAAGCTTAACATTTCGGAGGTAAAGTAGTAGAGATAATTATTTGGCAGTAGAGAGTGAAATCATTAGATGTGAGTATGTCTGGGAACCATTCTAGAACATCTTAAGAAACAGAGGTGAGAAAAAAATTGAATCAGATCTCTATGCTTTTAAGAAAATGGAGTCAGGATGGAGATAATGTTGGGGAAAACACGGTATCATTTGTGATATTCCTATGGAGAAACAGCCTTATTAAAAGCAGCAATATATTGTTCTGTTTTCTCTAAGCACCAACATATGGCTTGTCAGGTCTTTTACCCTCAGTTTAAATAGCTACTTTTATACAAGTAGAAGTCTATTTCCCTTTATCATTAGAACTTTGAGATGATATGAAAGAATTTTAAGAATGCTCAAGTAAAAAGAGAATTGTATGTGATTTATTTTTCTATCACAGTACCAAACTTTATTCCTTGCTATCCGAGGTTTTATTTCTAGAAAATAAATACTATGATTGGCAGAATGTTATTGGTATTATGTTGTATGTTATACTCATACAATAAGCCATAGGATAATGGAAGGATATAGAGGAATGATAAACAATATAAAAATTTTTAAAAATAAACATTAAATAAAAGTTCTAGAAATACAGTGTTAAAACCTGGATCTGAGGACTGATTATTTTCTTGACTCACCTTCTTCAGTTGCTCAAGGTGCCTTAATGTGGCATCTTGATATTCTTAGGCAGATTTTTCACAAGTTTTGTGTCACGCAGATTGTAACATTTTTTTAAGTTTTTAAAAGACTTTAATTTTACCTTGTTGCCGTTTACTTTCAAATTTTATTAAGATGTTTGTCCACTAACTTCCATTTAATAAATTACATCAGTACTTTAGGCCTAATTAATTTGTTGAGAAAGTGTTAGCTCTTACCCAGTTTCTATTTGTACTGCCTTATAGACATGTGGTTCTACCAGGGGTAGGGAGCATCATTTATTCTCTTCTTTCCATATAGAACAGTAATTTGAAAAATTCCTATACTCTTTTGAAAAAAAATATGTTTTTAAAGTTTAGCTTTCAATATAAAGTAATGATTCATAGAGCCTCTACTAAAAACTCCACAGTTAAATCTAAGTGTAATTATACTAAAAGCACCATAAATGACGTATCATGGGTTCGAAATACAGTAAATTTTCAATTCCTTTTCACTGTGTAGCTGACTGAGGAAATAGTCTTTCCTCTTCTATGTTCTGAACTCCTGCTGTCTATATTTTGAGCAAATTCTAATTATCTGGCCTGGGCTAAAGGTGCCTCAGTTTCCAAAAATTTGTTCAGAATATGTTCTGTTGTCAGTTTGTAAGGAGGGTTTTACCCTGCAGAGAGCATGATTGTATGTGTCTGAGTACTTTTGATACTAAGAAAAGCAGAGTTCCAAGCCAGGTGTGGTGGTACATGCCTATAATCCCAGCAACTTAAGGAAACCGAGGCAGGAGGACCTCAGGTTCAAAGCCAGCTTCAGCAATTTAGTGAGACCCTATTTCAAAATTAAAAAGGGGTGGGGATGTAGCCCAGTGGTAGAACACCCCAGTGTAATTCCCAATTCTGGGGTACGGAGTGGAAAGAGAAAGCATACTTCCTACAATAAAAGAACCTGAATCTGAGTTCTGTCTCTGCCACTTATTAGCTCCATGGCCTCAGCAAGCTATTTAACCTGTCTGCACTCATTAGTCTTCTCATTTTAAAACAGCAATAATAGTTCCTGCTTCATAAAAGTTTTCTTATAAATTAAACAATAAATTAGTAATATAAAGAATTAAGAACAGAAAGCACTTATAACTATGCTTTTACTGTAAGTTTTTTCTTGCTGATGATTTATATGAAAACAAAATTATTTAAGTAGAGTTTAAGAGGAGAAAGGCAACATCCTTCCTGTGGCTATTGACAACAACAGATTCTTCACTCTATAGTCAATGTAGGACTCATTGTATTTTTAAAGGTTTAAGTTATTTCATTTGAATTATTTAATTATCAAAAGCAAAAGAACTTGCTCAGTGTAAGTAGAGAAATTGATAAGTAGAAGAAATATGAAGAAAATGCAACATGCAAAGAGCCTGATAAATGCATATGTATGACTCTGGATCTAGAATAAGAAATAGGCTTCCCTGAGGAAAAGACACTTGGCATTGGTGTGAATTTACTTTGTATTCAACCAGTGAATATACTTTGTATAAAACCAGTGAAAATTGTACCGTGTATGTGTAATATGAATTGTAATGCATTCTTCTGTCGTATATAAATTTAAAAAAATTAATTTTAAAAAGATAGTTGGCACATTTCTGTAGGGAATTCTTCAGCAAAGCACTAGAATACTCTAGTTTTCTGGAATAATCCTGACCTCATCAAACCAAAGGAAATGGCCTAAGTTCTTTTCCATACCTAGCATTTAAGATTGTCATTTTCACGTGTCTGTTACAGATAAATGGTGGTTATGAGTTTGGAGAGAGGTAAGACTGTGCACTTGGTAGTTTGCCAGTGGTTCATTAGAAACATTTGAGTTTGTTAGCCATCCCTGAAGAGAAGGAACATTTATGTTGGCAGATTGCACCATGGTTCTTCTTTTCCTTGTGTTGTGGTTTTGTTAGCCATTATTTTTTATTCTACTTTTCTAGTAGCTCTTTTCCCTTAAGAAAGAAAGGGTAAAAGAGAGTGAGAGAAAAATAATAAAATAACAGCTGTAATAAGTTTTAAGTATCAATTGAGGTCATGGGGTTCACTGTTAAAAAATTGTGGATGAGCTGGTTCATTTTCCATTGCCTTAGCATTCAAACTCCTTCAGTCCTACCCTATATGGGCATGAAGAGTAAAGATGAAAAGACAATTCTGATTTTTGATAAAATTTTTATCAAGCTAAGAATTCCCCCCCCCCTTGGGAGCCAGTTTGTTCAGGAAAGGGATGGAAGGGTATTTTAGGTTCTTTGAGAATGCAGAGTTGTCCAGTAAGTAGCATCCTGTATCCAGACTACTAGTAGCTGTCTCTACCCTGAGCCATTGTGTTCATTTACCACATGTACATGTGCTGCCTCTCTTGTTCACTCTCTGCCTGTGAGCCTGCATTTAATACTCTTTAAAGCAAACAATGAAATGAATTGATAGGAATAAATTAATCACTGTGTTGATTGGGAGCTTAAAAATTCAAAAATAGTTACTTAAAAGATAATCTCGACACATGGGTGAAAATGTAAAACATTAGAATCTCCTGAACTGATCCTATAGACATGTCCAGAAGACCTGTTTTCTCTCTCTCCCTCTAGTTTTTTCCCACGTTTTCTTATTGTGCATTATAGTTGTACATAATGACAGGATTTGTTGTATAATGACATATTTGTACACAGTATGACAATGTAATTCCGTCAGTATCACTCTGTAGCATTTCCCCCTTTCCTCCCTACCTCACTTGGTCCCTTTCTTCTCATGATTTCCCTTTGATATTTTCAGGGGATCCACCCCACCTTTATTTTTCTTTTTCCTCTCTAGCTTCTGCATATGAGAGAAAAAATGATCCTTCACCCTTTGAGTTTGACTAATTTTACTTAACATAATGATCTCTATTTCCATCCATTTTCCTGCAAATAACATAATTTTACTTTTCTTTATGGTTGAATACAATTCTGTTGTATATATGTACCACAATTTCTTTATCCATTTATCTATAGATGGATATCCAGGCTGGTTCCACAGTTTGACTGTTGTGAATTGTGTTGTTAGAAACATGGGTTATACATGTGTTACCAGTAAGATGACTTTATTTCTTCAGGATCAAAACTGAAAAGTGGTATAGCTGGGTCATATGGTGGTTCCATGCCTTGTCTTTGAGGAGCCTCCATACTGATGTCCATAGTGGTCATCCTAATTTATAATCTTACTAACAGTGAAAAAGTGTTCCTTTTCCTCCACATCTTCTCCAGCATTTATTATTATTTGTATTCTTGACTGCCATTCTGACTGGAGTGAGATGAAATCTCAGTGTAATTTGATTTGCATTTCCCTAATTGCTAATGATGAACATTTTTTCATGTATTTGTTGACCATTTGTATTTCTTCTTTTGAGAAGTGTCTGTTTAGTTCATTTGTCCTTTAATTAACTGTATTATTTAATTTTTTGGTGTAAGTTTTTTGAGCATTTTATACATTCTAGATATAAATCCTCTCTTAGATGAGTAGTTAGCAAAATTTTCCACCCATTCTGTAGGTTCTTTCTTCGTATTCCTAAATGTTCCCTTTGCTTTGCTAATGATTTTTTTAACTTACTTATTTGCATAGGTAGCACTTAAAATGTTATGCATTTTAGGGTTACATTTTCCACAATAAGCATTAAATACTAGTTTGCTCTCTGCTAACCGTCTGCACCACCTCCCCATCAAAACCAAGTCAACAAACAATGTAAACTCTTCTGTAACAGCAGTTTTAAAATCATAGATTGCACTTTTTCCTGGTTTCCAAGCCTGTGGCATTGCTACATGGGTTGCACAAAAAAATTTCTGTTTCTACACTAATAGATGAAAACTGCTGACATTTTAAAATCATGGCAAAGCATTTTACAATGCCTGCACTTCTAAGAGGACAAAAGAGAAAATAAATATGAACAACAAATCTTCATGTTTGTTTGTTTGTTTGTTTGTTTAAAAAAGAGGAGGGCTGGGGCTGGGGCTGGAGCTCAGTGATAGAGCGTTCGCCTGGCAAGTGTGAAGCACTGGGTTCAATCCTCAGCATCACATAAAAATAAAAAATAAAGGTATTGTGTTCACCTACAACTACAAAATAAATACATTTAAAAACAAAAAAAAAAAGGAGAAAGTCCCTGAGAGGGCATCCAGGGAAGAAGTTAAGGCAACTAACTCAATAAAAATAACAAAGAAGCCAGCACAGTGGCAAGTTCTAAGCCAGCCTCAGCCAAAAAGCAAGGCACTAAGCAACTCAGTGAGACTCTGTCTCTAAATAAAAATACAAAATAGGCCTGGGGATATGGCTCAGTGTTGAGTGCCTGAGTTCAATCCCCGGTACCACCCCCTCAAAAAATAAAATAAAAATAAAACAACAATGAAGCAACATATCTTACAATGAATCAATTTCGGGAAGCTGAGCATCATACTAGACAACAGTGTTATTATAAGGGGCTAATGTTTGCAACCTGAAATATTCACCCAATTTTTCCTAAGCACAAGAAAATGGTAATTGTTGACCAAAAACAATAAGGAATGATTTTATGTCTGAGGTGATTCTTGATGGACTACCATGTGTATGACCAGATTTCCCTAAAGAAAAGGTACTCTGGCAGACATGATTCAGTGTGTAATTTATGTTATCTTTAATTTACATTTTTAAATTACATTCTAATTTCAAACACGTGTGCCAACCATTGGGAAAGAAAGTTATTGACAATTATATATTAATTACTTGTCTATACTTGTGTTAGTCAACTTTCTGTGACTGTAACATATGCCTGAGATAAATAAATAAACTTTACAAAGAGGAAAATTTATTTTGGCTTAGAGTATTTACAGGTATTAGTCCATCGTCAGTTGGCCCCTTTACTTTTAGACCTGAAGTGAGGCAGCACATCATGACACGGAGCATGTAGGAAACTAGAGCTATTCTCCTCATGGCCAGGAATGAAAGAGAAAAAAAGGAAGAGATTAGGATCCCACTGTCCCCTTTGAATGCCCACTCCCAGTGACTTAAAACCTCCCATTATGCCCTACCTCAAGTTTCCATTGCCTCCAGTAGGCTGAGCCAGGGATTAAGCCTTCAACACATGGGCCTTTGGTGAACATTCAAACTATAGCATCATCTTACTGTTAGGGTTTAGATATCAGGTGTCCCCCAAAAGCTCATGTGTGAGACAATGCAAGAAAGTTCAGAGGTGAAATATTTGGGCTATGAGAATCTTCTCATAATCAGCTCATTAATCCACCTGAATGGATTAACTGGTGATAACTAGGCGAGGAGGTGGGTCACTTGGAGCATGCCTTTGGGATTTATATTTTTGTCCCAGGTGAGCAGAACTCTCTTTGCTTCCTTGTTACCATGTCCTGGGCTGCTTTCCTCCCCACACTCTTCCCCTGTGATGTTCTGCCTCATCTCAGTCCCTGGCTATGGAGTTGGCTGTCAATGGACTGAGACCTCTGAAACTATGAGCAAGAAGATGGTCAGGCTATTTGGGGATATGATAGGTGATCAATACATTATGCTTTAAATAATTAAAAAGAAACTGTATTTTAAATTATTTTCCCCTGATAACCTATAGTATTTCATTTTAAAAATGTTTGTAAGGTTGCTGACATTTTTTAAAAATCCCATTTGGGGATGTATGACGACATAATGTTCTAGCACAACATTATAAATAGTCATGCAAATTATACAAGAGTGACAATTTGGGAGGAAATCCAAAATTGAAATGCATTCTAAGTTACATAATGATGTGCGTACTTTTTGCAAAGCCATATGTATTTATGCTTCCGCCAGAAGCACCCCCCTTTTTGTCATTAGACATATGGTAAAGAACTTTTATTGGGATTGGAAGCATTTGTCACAGTGGACTAAAATACTGAGGTTTAAATATGCTATAGCAAATCCACATAAAAATAAAAGTTTCCTACCCTTGAATTGGCTGTAGTGGGGGGGGGGAGGGATGTGCCCTACAGAATTGCTATAAACAGAAAGCACTGGCAGGATTGGTGGAAGTTGAAATCATAAAGCATAGTTTAGATCTGTAATCTGTGCCTTGAGTCTTCTTCCCTAGCTTTGGTGAACTTTCCACCCTTAACGTCCAGCTATCTTGCCTACTCAACTTTATTGAATCTGTGCTCCAGACTGCTTCTAACATCTTTATGTCAAGAGAGCTAATAGTTCCATTGGGGCTCTGAGTTGTTAACAGTGTGGTGGTAGATGTGGTTTCTTAAATACATTTATTGGAATTCTTTATTACTTCTTGCCTCTAAATTTTGACCATGATGCTCAGCTTCCTACACAATAAAAACATTACAACTCAGTGTTTTCCATAAATCTTTTTAGTTGCTTACCCTAAATTTGAATTAATACATATAACTCTAAATGTCCTTTGTGTCTCTCTTCCCTTAAGCCTAAAAAGATTACATATTTTAGCCATTCAGCGTCAAATGTAACTTCAAATGAAATAAATCATATTTAAAAAGAAAAAGTCATGCTTCCAAATCACCATTTCATGTAGAAAGCCTCAGATGGCTGGAGTAATCTCTACATAGCAAGTCAAAAACTGAAACTAAAATTTTCAGATTAAATGCCCCTCCCAAATCCCTTTCTCTTTTAAACTTTTAAAATTCTTTATTAATACAGTCTGTGTGCACAAAAGTCCTCACCTGTGCAGGAATAAAATTAAGGACATCTGTCTTTTTCTCCCGAGGGGAAGGAAGAGTGATTATTGTCCAGCTTTCTTCCATATCCTTTCTGCTCTGCTCTGACCTCCATCTCATTCAGAAATCAAAAGGTTTTTCTAAATTTTAAAATTATTTTGTCTCATCACACAACTAAACCAGCCAGGGTCACTCCAAGTAAATTTGCAGAATAATTTCAGACACAGAAAGTACCTTTTCTTTGTGTTCAGTGACCATTCCTCAGCCATAGCTCCCACAAGGGGGGCAAGGCAGGCAAGAAAGAGAGCAAGGAGCACCTGCTGAACCCTTTTATTGGGGAAAAGCCATTTAAATGAGGCAAGGGGTCAGGTCTAGCTTCAGGGGGTTGTGTCTAGCTTCGTGATATCTTGCTGTCAGCAGGTTGACTGACATCTAAGAAGGCCATGCCCATTTCATGTGCTGGGTGGGGATCATAGGCAGAGGGTGTGAAAAGATGCATACGTTGCCCACCCAAACAGATGGGCATTGTTGATTCAGTTCACTTTGTGTGCTCAATACACATAGTTCACACACAAACAGCCCATGGCTTGCCACATCTCCACACTCTCATCTCTCAAAGCTAAGGGGCGCTCGGTTCCCATATGGTAGCTCCTGACATATACCCCTTTCTTAGTATGAAAAGGCAATTGGGGAATTATATCTTCCAGTCACTGGATTTTTGGTCTGAGGTTGTCATGATCTACTATTGAAACACAAAAGGAATTAGTAGAAAACATATCATTTCAATAACATACCATATAGAATATTTCAGCATATTTAGGATTAAGGTCATTTAATTAACTGTGGAAGATCTAGGTTATTATTATTACTCTGCCAAACACTCACCAGAAGATTCTTAATCTTTTCCCAATTTTATTGGAAAGCATGTGTTTGACCATAGTAACACAGACATTTTTATTTGGCGTGGTATTTAAGCCTTTCCAGAAACTATAGAGGAGAGGGCTCATTCTCATTATTCATTACGTGGCTTCTAGAGCATTTTAACTAGTTGAAATCCTTTCATCAGCACTTATCTGTCTATGAAGGATCTTGGAAGTAATTTAAGTCAAATTATTAAGAAAATCCATATGTTGTAAGTTTTAAAACATAGCCATAAAGGTTTTAGTTGTAGAAACAATGAATAATATTTAAAGTTGTCACTTCAAGAATGATGAGATCAAGAGCTTTCCTAGGTCTGGTTAAAGGCATGCACCTGTTCTAAGGCTTGCACGTTAACTTCAGCATGCTAGCTGGCAATAGGACAAAGGAACTTGATGAAGGATCAGTGTCCCTTTTCTCTACTATAACTAAAGATAAAATTAGGCAAGTTGTACCTTTTATAGGTTACAGAATATGTAATCATCCTTTTTCTCAATTCTCACATTTAAGGAGTCTTTTAGGTCTGTCAGTAATGTAAATATTCTGAAGGTAGAAGTCAACGATCAAAACATCATTTTGGCTGCCATCTCGCAGAGAATTAAGGTTTCTAGGAGTTACGGCATCCTCATATAATTCTAGGAGACCAGCCTAAAATATGTCCGCTATTTCTACACACCTTATGTTGTACTGACAAGACATATGTACAATCTATCCTCTTAGAAAAGGTGTCAGTTTCTATTGTAGAATGATTAGGGCAGTAATACATTGGTGGATATTTTATGTAAATAACTGGCCTGTATAGGAAAATTTCTGTTTCAACAATCTTTGTGTTTTGACAATTGCCTAGATACATAGTCTTAATTTCTAAGGACCAGCATAATTGGCTGGTTTAGGTTTCTCATATGCTGTCTTTTTCTCAAAAGATACTCCCAGACATCCTGTTTACCACAGGATCAACATACAGGTCTAACTGACCGTTATAGTCATTACAATTAATCTAGTTTCATGGGTGGACTTTTCAGTCCTCACTGCAAGGCACATTAGAGGTGTACCTGAGAAATGGGTCCATAGGAGTATAGGAGTTTGTTCATAATTTTTTACTTGCCTGACAAGCTCGTGAAGCTGCATGGCTGTAAACTCTGCAGCTGGGAGATTTACCTTCCTGTGTCAGGGTTGACAACCTTTCCATGATGACCAGTTTAAATTCTATCTTTTGATATTTGATTTAACTTACTAAATTACATTCATCAGCAGTAAGACTCTCAGTATCACAATTAAGAAAAATTTTAAAAATATTTTGTAAGATCTATTATGTGCCTGTGGGGTCCTGTTTTCCCTCTTTTTGTAATGAAATTGACTAAAGGCCTAGCATAAGCGATAGCATCATCAGTTTGAGTTATAGATAATAGTACAAGTATTTGAATAATAAGAAAAGAATTACCATCTTTAGTTGGTCGTGAATTTTGACAGAAGTTATTTAAAAGAACCATGGTAAATAGAAACTTAGCCTTTACTAAAGTATGATGACTTGATTTTGACTTTAACAGAATTACCAAAAATGAAGAATACAATAAGTTGTATATAAAAATTTATATTTTGAAATTAGCTTTAGATTAACTTAAATAATTATCTTAATTTGGAATGAAGTTAGAGACAGAGTTTTTAAATTAGGAGTGGTGGTCTTTACTAGGGGCATGAAAAAATTATAGACATCTGTCTAAAATAGGAAGTACTTATGTTAAATAAGCCTAGAGAGGATGTTTTGAGTTTTGCCATTAATAAAGAACAAAATAGAGAAATGAATAGTCTTTTATCTATGAATCCATGAAAAACTGTCATCATTGTTATCAAACAGTGTTGACCTAAGTAGGGGGAGTTAGTATCTCAAATATTAATGGGTAAAGACAAGTCAACAGTGTGGTTTAAAACAATGATCTAATTTAAAATTTATAGGACATTGAACTATCAATGACATTTTGAGGGGTTAACAGTGATCTAATTTAAAATTTATAGGACATTGAACTATCAATGACATTTTGAGGGGTTTATGTCAAAATAATCTTTGTGTATAAAGAAAGCATCCTTAATAACTTTGTTTAAGGTAGAAAAATTAGCTCCAATAACCATGTGTAATCCATGATTTTACTAATTTTAAAAATATCAATGTATATATTATTGATATTGTCTCATATTATTAAAGTGGTGAAAAGGTCTATCATGGTAAAAATTTTTATTGAAATAAGCTATCAGCTGTTGATCTGATTTATTTATAGCTATCTGTTTAATATTTTAGGGATAACTATTTTTGGTGTCATTTTTCTCAGTGATAAACTGTTGACAAGGGTTTGAAGTAAGGCCCTATTTTAATGTTTAGAGGCTTTCAAAATCTGATTATAACCTAGGAGTAAAATTTTTAACTTGGAAGTTTATTTTTCTTGAGGTAAGATTAGCATTTTAATCTCTTTCTGTCTGTATGTTTGCTTTTCTTTCTTTCTTTCTTTCTTTTTTTTTTTTTTTTCAATTTGGGCTCCATTTAACTATGATGTAACATCTAAACTTGGCTAGAATTATGCTAATCTTTGTAAATCCTTGGAATGTCTAGGACTAGCTGGATGATAAACTCATCTTTGAAAATGGGTGGCCCCCTATAAGTTTAGGGTGCTGTACTGTCTTTTTGAGTCTCTCTATGAAAATATTAGGATTTTTCTAAAGGCTTACTAAAATAATTTTTTAGGCATTTTGTTTACCTGTGGGATACCAATTTGTCCTGGAAAACTGTCTATGCTCCAGAAAAACTGTCAGGCTTGTACCTATTCTGTGTTACTGGGACATGGTTAAGATAAATCTCCTGTAAAACTGTTCTCAAGATGGCTGTGTATTTTAAAGTTTAGTTAAGTAATAGCATAATATTTCTCTAGATAAGGTTAGACATCTGGCATAAATTTTGAAATATTATACTATATGAATTTGGATCTTTTAAAAAATCTCTCTGAATTTGTTTTGGTTTATATCAAGTCTGAGAGGTTCTTCAATCTTTCTTTCCAGCAGGTAATTTTTTAAAGCCTTCTTTGATGATAGTAGTTGAGGCTAGATGTGAAAATGAGAAATCTTTTATTGATTGCTTTAATTTCCTAGTATATAGACTAGTTGATCCATCCTAACAATTTTAAAAGAACCCTCAATCTCTTTCTGAGAGAAGGTCTCAAAATATCTCTGTATCTCAGAATATTATCCTTTAAATAGGTGTCTCTTAATTGTCTTTTAGAAAATATGATTAAGGTTACTTCCCAGTTTAGGGAGCAATATACAAGTCTTATAATGTTTCATGGATTATAGGTCCAGTCAGAGAATTTATACAATACAAATGAATTTCCAAGAAAGTTTACAGCTTTTATTTTCCAAAACTAATGTATGATTTTAATTTGGAGAGCTCCAGTTCCAATAAACTGCTCTCCCAATTCCCACAAATGTCCAAAAACATAAGTAATATATAAGAATTAACAGTAATTGTTACTGGTATCTTTCAGTCAATCAAATTTAGTCTCCAAGGAGAAGTATCAAAATTGGAATTTGTCAGCATTTTAAAATATTTATTGTTTAATTATTGTTTATTCACTAAAATTAATCCTTGTCTTAAACATTAGGAATCAGTAGGTAAATAAAGACCTTTACTTAATAAACTTAACATTTTAATAGGTCTTTAGCATATCAACATATGGACAAAATCTTGGTTCATATTAATATAACACAATCAGGGAAAGTCTGAAATATACTAGAATGAATCAGTTCAAATTATTATAGACATTCCATTTATACATAAATCTGTTTTTCAACTGTTTTAACTTCTGTATCATCTGTCTAGATAATGATATAAGGATTTCCTTATTTAGGAAAGTTCTTCTATCATTAAAATCTAAAATATAAAGATCTTGTTTTACCCAAAGATGATTTCTTTCTTCTTCTTAGGACGTCCAATGTGTGATTCCTCTCTATAGAAGTATTTTCTTCTCCTATTAGAATTTTTCTTGGTTATACTTTGGAACAATTTCTGTAAATCTTAGAATCTATACAGATTATTGTACCTTGTACAATGAAAATATAATTAAAGCCCTTAGACATTTTTGTTGACAGAATCATATCTGTTTATCATCTTATAAAAGAATTAGAAGTTACTTGATGGTTGTATTATCTCTTGAATGCAACTTTTTTTATACTAAAATACATTTTTCTTAAATATTTTCAAGTATAAAAGACAGAAAATCAGATAAATGCATGTATAAGAAATATAAATTATGTGTTTTCTGTTGAAGGAAAACGATTAGAAGCAAATAGATACATATTAATTAAACAAATATACATGTTAATTATTTTATGAACTACTGATTATAGATTATGCACTAAGAATAAAGGTATAGCTATGATTATGTCAACCTTATGAAATCACATGGTTCTTAAAACATTTGGATCCATTCCTACTTAATTTTAACTATGGGTACACCTTAATGTAGTTAAAATGAGATCCTAGTGTATACATTTTTTTTTTTTGTATTCGTATGGTTAGAAATGAAAATAAGTTTTTTTTTTTTTTTTTTTTTTGGTCATCACGGGAACATTGTGAGAAAATTGTCTCAGGTTTCTGGCTTTTGTTCCTGTGATGAAGAAAATGCATCCTCATAACCTCCAAAAATAAAATATAAGCAAGCATATGTATCTCTTAGAATTATTATATTACCTCTGCAGTTTTTCTTAATAATAGAGCTATTTAAAAAAATGGGTTGTTTAGCGTTGAGAATAAGTCAAGCTCAAGGCTGTAATGTAGGTGCCTGTTGAACCATATTTTGCTTGAAAAAGAAATTGTTTGTTTATATTGACAGGTGGGCATCTTTAGGTAAAATGCAGGTTCTGTAGCCTCTTAGGTAGCAGGCTTGTGTGAAACAGGAAGTACAGGTTAGTAATTGGGATGCAGGGCCAAAAGCCTCCTTTGAGAGAGAGTGAAAGGACTAATGTGGAAGGAGGGATTTTTACAACATTTTGTCCAAGCCATGTGGCTGGAGAACCCCTGAGTAGAAGCATGGAACCAGCCTCCAGGTGAGAATCCCCGATGTTGGCCATCTGTTCGCTTTTCCTCTCCAAATCCCCTGCTACCACATGGTGCAGGCATCTCCCTGGGTTCATGGAGGTCGAGGGCGCGGCCCGCGTTCTCTAGGATTACTGGGCTAGCCTGTGCTAGGTGAGAGCCGCCCTGGCCTGGCCAGGCTCCAGGCAGTTATCAAGGTGGTGAAACAAGAGTGGAAAAGCAGTGGCCTTATGGGGCTCAGGCTCGCACTCTTGGGGCGGGCTTTGCATGGGGCAGAGGATATGTGAGCAGCTGCATTGTGTGTATCCTGCAAGTTTTCCTGGATCCGCTGTGTTATATGCTGGGCTATCCAAGGTGGGGTCACAAGTCAGCAATTTGTCCTTTCCCTGTCAGCATCTCCACCAAAACAGATCATTGGTGGGCTTGCACCCGAATGGCCACACCAGCGTTTCGCCCTTTTAGGCTCTACAAGCTGCAGTTACGCAGTGTGTGTAACATGGACATGCCACCAGTTGTTCTGGGGCTATGGAGGTTCCAGCGGTAATAGCAGTGCCTCCCTCTGCCTTTGTAAATGGCCATTTTGCAGATGCCCTCTTATTGCTTGGGAGTGAGGGAGGTGGGTGATGGCCAGGCTTATAGTCCCTGTGCCTCTCAGCTAGCAGCTAGCATCCCCCCTGAAAAACCCCAACCACTCGAAGTACGAAAGTGAGGGAGTACACTAGATCGCCAGAGTTCGGTTTACTCAGGGCAGACTACAGTAGAGGAGGAAGCATCTGCAGCAGCAGCAGTGTGGTTCTAGGGACTTATATAGCCCCTAAGGGAAATGTGCATGGTTAAAATTGGCTGGTCCTAAGTGCCTGCTGTTAGTTCCCTATTGGGCTCCTGGGCCAGTGACCCGCCTTTTTATTATTTTTATTATTATTATTAGTTGTTCAAAACATTACAAAGTTCTTGACATATCATATTTCATACATTTGATTCAAGCGGATTATGAACTCCCATTTTTACCCTATATACATATTGCAGATTCACATCGGTTACACATCCACTTTTTTACCTACTGCCATACTAGTGTATGTTGTATTCTGCTGCCTTTCCTATCCTCTACTATCCCCCCTTCCCTCCCCTCCCCTCTCCTCCCCTCCCCTCCCATCTTCTCTCCCTACCAAATCTACTGTAATTCATTTCTCTCTCTTGTTTTTTTCCCCCTTTCCCCTCACTTCCTCTTATATGTAATTTTGTATAACAAAAAATGAGGGTCTCCTTCCTTTACCATGCAATTTCCCTTCTCTCTCTCTTTCCCTCTCCCCTCTCGTCCCTGTTTAGTGGTGATCATTCTTCTAGCATAGTGCGAATTCTATGATTTTGTCATTTTTTAATGCAGAATAATACTCCCTTGTGTATAAATGCCACATTTTTTTTTATCCATTCATCCATTGAAGGGCATCTAGGTTGGTTCCACAGTCTTGCTATTGTGAATTGTGCTGCTATGAACATCGATGTAGCAGTGTCCCTGTAGCATGCTCTTTTTAGGTCTTTAGGGAATAGACCGAGAAGGGGAATAGCTGGGTCAAATGGTGGTTCCATTCCCAGCTTTCCAAGAAATCTCCACACTGATTTCCAAATTGGCTGCACCAATTTGCAGTCCCACCAGCAATGTACAAGTGTACCCCTTTCCCCACATCCTCGCCAGCACTTGTTGTTTTTTGACTTCATAATGGCTGCCAATCTTACTGGAGTGAGATGGTATCTTAGGGTGGTTTTGATTTGCATTTCTCTGACTGCTAGAGATGGTGAGCATTTTTTCATGTACTTGTTGATTGATTGTATGTCCTCCTCTGAGAAGTGTCTGTTCAGGTCCTTGGCCCATTTGTTGATTGGGTTATTTGTTATCTTATTGTTTAATTTTTTTGAGTTCTTTGTATACTCTGGATATTAGGGCTCTATCTGAAGTGTGAGGAGTAAAAATTTGTTCCCAGGATGTAGGCTCCCTATTTACCTCTCTTATTGTTTCTCTTGCTGAGAAAAAATTTTTTAGTTTAAGTAAGTCCCACTTGTTGATTCTTGTTATTAGCTCTTGTGCCTATTAAGAAATTTGGAGCCTGACCCCACAATATGTAGATCAGAGCCAACTTTTTCTTCTGTCAGACGCAGATTCTCTGATTTGATATCAAGCTCCTTGATCCATTTTGAGTTAACTTTTATGCATGGCGAGAGAAGGGGATTCAGTTTCATTTTGTTGCATATGGATTTCCAGTTTTCCCAGCACCATTTGTTGAAGATGCTATCCTTCCTCCATTGCATGCTTTTAGCCCCTTTATCAAATATAAGATAGTTGTAACTTTGTGGATTAGTCTCTGTGTCCTCTATTCTGTACCATTGGTCCACCCGCCTGTTTTGGTACCAGTACCATACTGGTTTTGTTACTATTGCTCTGTAGTATAGTTTGAAGTCTGGTATCGCTATACCCGCTGATTCACACTTCCTGCTTAGAGTTGCTTTTGCTATTCTGGGTCTTTTATTTTTCCATATGAATTTCATGATTGCTTTCTCTATTTCTACAAGAAATGCCGTTGGGAATTTGATTGGCATTGCATTGAACCTATACAGAACTTTTGGTAATATCGCTATTTTGATGATGTTAGTTCTGCCTGTCCATGAACAGGGTATATTTTTCCATCTTCTAAGGTCTTCTATTTCTCTCTTTAGGGTTCTGTAGTTTTCATTGTATAAATCTTTCACCTCTTTTGTTAGGTTGATTCCCAAGTATTTTATTTTTTTGAGGATATTGTGAATGGGGTGTTTTTCCTCATTTCAATTTCAGAAGTTTTGTCGCTTATATACAGGAATGCCTTTGATTTATGCGTGTTGATTTTATATCCTGCCACTTTGATGAATTCATTTATTAGTTCTAGTAGTTTCTTTGTAGACCTTTTTGGGTCTTCTAGGTATAGAATCATGTCTTCTGCAAATATTGATAATTTAACTTCTTCTTTTCCTATTTTTATGCCTTTAATTTTTTTCGCCTTTTAGCGGGCTCTTCCTCCTAATCAGGAAGAAGAACTTGGAAGCCTAGAGCCCTAGGGGCGACTGCCATTGTTGGGCAGTGGCCTGGCCCTGTCTGGACTTTGTGCCCAACACCCCCAACAGTGGCAGCTTGGAATTATCTGGGACAAATGCTAGTGGCTAGTGGACAAATGCTAGTCCCAAGTCAGTGGGATGACAGGTGAGTGCCACTATACCCAGCTTTTAAAAGAATTTTTTTCAAAAAAACTACTCAGCATCATTATAAAATTCAGATGAAAGAGTAAAGGTTCCAAAACTTCTAACAAAGAACAATGAGGGGAGATTTGCTCTATTATATTCCAGAATCTAAAAGTAAAATAGTAAATAAAACAGTAATAGTAAATAGGTTAGTGAAACATTGCACTTAGCCTAGAAACAGATTCAAGCACAGACAGACTTTATTAAATTATGTGAGCAGGATTCTGACTGTCTTTCCATTTGGAAAACTAAAGAACCTTCCTCATGCTAAATACAGTTCAGTCATATTAAAGACCTACACAAAGTTTAACACATACACAAACAACTTTATTAAAATACATAAACTGCAAAGTCTTTAACATATACAAAAAACTCTATTAAAATATATATCTCCTCCAAGAGGTTTTATCAAAAGATGCACCTCACTCACATTGGCTGTTTGTTGATATTTGTTCAAAAAACATTACACTTTGCTCTATAATTATTTTAAACACAACATTTTATGTGTACATTCCTGTGAGTTCTGTGAAGGTAGGAAATAACACCTCAGTGAAGGTTTTATCTAGTTTCCAGCATAGTTTTAGAGCATGTATAGTGCAGAAATAAGGTATAAATAATTTTTAATGTCCTAAAACCCAAAACAAAACAAAACAAACAACACACTAAGTGATAGGAAGACTAGTGATGCCTAGGGAGATGTAGGCAGGTTTCCCAGCATCCAGTGGGATTTGGTTTGAGCCATGAGAGAGTAGAATCAATCTTACAAGGCAAAGTAATGGAAAAAGTAGTTACAGTAGTATAATTTTAGGAATGGAGATAAGAAGTATAAAGGAAAATAAAGTCAGAAATGTGTCTAAGGATAAAACTACGTAGGACTGAGTGAAACACTGAGCTTCTGAAGGTTTCCAAACACAAGTGCAATGTAATTACATTTATGCCCTTAATGAAAGCAAGGGACTTATTTCTTTGAGCAACTTTTCAGAAAGAAAATGTTTTGAAATTCACCCATGTTTGCGGTAGGTCACCACAGTACTTTTGTTCAGTCCATATTAAATTCAGTAATGTGGACCACACTGCTAAATCCCAAAGATGAAAAGCAAAAATAAATAAACAAACAAATAAATAAATAAAATAAAAGCAAGCAAAAGCAACAACATGAGACAAATACATTTCATATTATCAAACCATGGCATGAAATGGATACTTCTAAAATCCACCTTTGCCCAAAGTGACAGAGAGATTTCCATTCATATTTTTGAAAGCTAATAAGAGTATCTACATACATCTCTGAATCAATCATACTTTTTGAAGAAGAGAGGGCTACCCTATTTTCTTTGTTACACATTTTATAAGCTTAATCTCTAGCTCCAGGTTTTGGCTACTAGAAAAAGGTATTTGGGCAACTCTGAGGATTAAAACATTTTATAAATGACCTTAAAAATTATGAACAAAAAGAAAACACAAGACAGAAAGGTAATAACAAGAAATAAAGAAGGAAAATAAAGGAATGCAGGGTAGATGAAACCAAAGACAAAATGACACTAAGAGGGTTACTGTATTTTTTGGTTACTTTGGGATAGCCAGGTAACCTCAATCACAATGCCAAAGCCCTGAAGAGGCAGCTGTATGCTTGATGGGTCTCTCCAGATTCATATACTGCTACCTGTGAAACTCAAAGATTAATTTCAAGATCAAGAGTGTTATCACTATAACATAGTGTTATCACTATAACATAGTGTTATTTTTCAGCATGTTAATACTACACTAAAAAATAACCCTATTTCTCTTTAGAAAAATGCAGGCATGTTCATAAACATGTTGAGGAGGAATAACTTCATTCTGTATGAGAAGTTACATTAATCACAATAGGATGCTACAAAATGGGATTTGTGGGGAAGGGACAAAGAAGAGAAAGAATGAGTCCAGCCACAACTGCTTTCATATGCATAGTGATCTGTTTCCCCTGACAACAGCTTATGGGTAAAATTCATGTACATCATAAATATTTTTTTGTATTAACTGTTCCTAATCAAATGAGCATCTTTTATTGAATTTCCTGAAATCTTAAACCAGAGAGAAAATAAGAACTCTGGGTCTAAACAATGTTCAATCTGTCTTGAAGATCTAAGGTGCAGGACAGATAAAGAATATAAAAGCTTTTTGATCAGTCATTTGCCTCAATATCTACTTGATTTAATTTAAAAAAGAATTTTTTTTCTTAGTTGTAGATGGACACAATACCTTTGTTTTATTTATTTATTCTTATGTGGTGCTGAGGATCGAACCCAGTGCCTCACACTTGCTAGGCAAGTGCTGTACTGCTGAGCTAAAACCCTAGCCCCTTGATTTAATTTTGAGGATAAAATAAATCAATATAATTTAAAAACACAATTTCGTGAGTGTCAATTATATGTAAGACATGTTTGTTTCTGCAGATTCAAGAAGAGCAACAATTATGAATGTCAAGCATCTGGAAGAAGATAATAAAAACCTGCAAAAAAAAAAAAAAAAAAACAACTACAGTCTAATGTAATGTTTCTAAATCCCACAGCAACTCAGGTAAAATTGAAGCTTAATTATTATTTCATTATGTTCATATAAGTACTTTTATCTTTAAAATCTTTTGAAGAAGAACTTTTATTCTGATTAAGTCCAATTTATTCATTTTTGTCTTTTATGGTTACTACATATTACAAAGTAAGACATTTTGGGGAGCCTCAAAATTTCCTGTTTATCTTGCAAAAAATTATAGCTTTGTCTTTCATGTTTAGGTCTATGATCCATTTTGAATTAATTTTTGCATATAATATACAATTCACATTTTAATTCTATGAACACATGGTTATAATTTTTTTATTTTTATATTTATTTTTTGTTCTGGGGATTTAACTCAGGGGCATTCAACCACTGAGCCACTTCCCAGTCCTATTTTGTATTTTATTTAGAGAAAGGGTCTCAATGAGTTATTTAGTGCCACACTTTTGCTAAGGCCTCCTGCCTCAGCCTCCTGAGCCACTGGGATTACAGACATGTCCCACCTGACCGAGCCACAGTTACATTTTAAATCATTTGTTGAATAAGCAATCATTTCCCCATTAAAATGCAGAGTTTCCTTTAATCACATAAATGTGGGACTATTACTGTATGCTTTATTCTGTTCCATTATTGTATGTCTACTTTTGTGTTAATACCATATTGTTTTGGTTACTGTGGTTTTAATAATAAGACTTCAAATTAAGTAGTATAAATTTTCCATCTCTGTTCTTTTTCAACAGTAGTTTTAGCTCTGTTAGATTCAATGCAATTCTATGTAAATTTTACATTCTACTTGTTAGTTTAGAGAAGCCTTTATGATTCTAACTGGGAATGTCACAAATATAAATCAACCAGGGAGAAATAGGCATCTTAGAGCTTGACTGATCCAAATCACTGACTAGGTACATCTCTATTTATTTATGCATTGTTTAATTTCTCTCAGTAATGTTTTGAAGTTTCCAGTGCGATATTTGTAAAATTTGTTAAGTATGTTGTGCATTTTATACTATTTTAAGAAATATTTTCTAATATTTCCTGAAGTTGCAATTTGTTTGTTGCTAGTTCATGGAAACAGTACTCTTTTACATACTATATAGCTCCACTTAGACACCACATTGTCTATGAATAAGGAGAGCTTTTCTACTAAATTTTGAAATTTTACCCTTCAGAATTCCCTTCCTTCCTTTTTTTGCATGAGCTAGATCCCAAATATTAGCATAATATTGAATAGGAGGGGTTTAGGGCAGACAACCTTGTCTCTTCCACAGTCTCAGTGGAAAAGTGTTCTACTTCTATTGCTATTTATGGTGTTATACTTTTTTCATAGGTGCTCTTTGAGCTGAAGAAACTGCCTTCTATTTCTAGTCAGCTAAGAATTTTTAATTTCATGACTATGTGTTGCCTTTTGTTAAAACCTGAATATACTGAAATGATATAATTTTGTCTTTAGTCTGTTAATGTAATGAATTTAATTAATTCATTTTTAATAATTAATAAACCTTATATCCTGGAAACAAAACTAAATCAGTTAATTATATATTAGCTTTCTTATTTATTTTGGATTTCTAAGACCTTGCTGGGGGACTATGACATTCTGAGGGAGAAAACTCTGTAATTTTCTTCTCTTTTTTCTTAACTGTCTTTGTCATGTTTGGATATAAAAGTAACTCTGGATTCATAAGCTGAATTAGTATTTCCATTTTTTGTGCCCTCTGAATAAGTTTCTTCAAGGTTATATAATTTCTTGCTCACGTTTGATAATTCAAAGTCATGTAGGACTGGCATTTTCTTTGTAGAAATGTTCTTCATAACTATTTCTTTGATTAGAAGCCTGTTCAATTTTTTAAAATTTATTTGTTCTAATCAATTATACATGACAGCAGAATGCTCTTTGATTCATTGTACAGAAATAGACCCCAATTTTTCACTTCTCTGGTTGTACACGAAGTAGGATCACACTATTCATGCAATCATACATGTAGCTAGGGTTATGATGTCAGTCTCATTCCACTGTCTTTCCTATCCCCATGCCTTCTCCCCTCCACTCCCTCCCCTTTGCCCAATCCAAAGTTCCTCCACTCATCCCATCCCCCTCATTATAGATTAGCATCCACTTATCAGAGAAAACATTTAGCCTTGGTTTTTTGGGGGATTGGCTAACTTCACTTAGCATGATATTCTTCAACTCCATCCATTTATCTGCAAATGCTATAATTTATTCTCTTTTACTGCTGAGTAATATTCCATCGTGTATATATACCACAGTTTTGATTACTTCTGAAGGAATTTTGATAAGTTGCAAACTTAACTAATAAATGTTGCTGAAAATATTGTTATTAACTTTTCAAAATGCCTTTAGAATCAGGATATTTTGTTTCATTTAAGGTACTGATAATTTGTGTGTCTTCCTTTCCCTTTGATCAGTCCTGCTATGGACCTGTTACTAATTCCTTAGGGACCAAATTCAATTTTTTGCATTGTTTTCTATTTCATTGATGTTTTACTATCTTTATTATTTTCCTTCTTTTTATTTACTCTGATTTATTTTACTTCTTTTTCTATTTCCTTCAGTGTAGAAACTCACATCACTGAATTGAAATTTTTCATCTTTTCTAACAGAGATATTTATAGATATAAATTTCACTCTAAGCACTGTTTGAATGGCATACCTAAAAAATTTCTAAACCAAATTTTCATTCAGTTCAAAATAAGCTCTGATATTCCTTAAAACTTCCACCTGAGCCATGGTATTTAGAATTATGTTACTTAATTTCCAAATATTTGAGGCAGTTTCTAAATATCTTATTTTTATTAACTTCTAACCCAATTCCATTGTGGTTAGAGAACAACTTTGACATACTGCAGTCTTTGAAAATTTATTGAGACATAACTTTTATGGCCCAGCATATGGTCTGTATTAGTGAACATTTCATGTGTACTTCATTTGCTGGATACAGTGTTCTGTTAATGTTAAATACGTTAAACTGAGAGACTTCAGATCTTTTGTATTTTTAATTTTTGTTGTTTACTATTTCTATCAACTTGTGAGCAACAGAAGTTAAAATTTTCAGTTAGGACTGAGGACTACAGATTTTTTTTTGTCTTTATCTTTCATATATTTTGAAGCTTTTATTAAGTACATACAGGCTAGGATTATGACAGCTTTCTGATAAACTGCCCTCTTTATCATTTTAAGTGCTTTATGTCTATGAATACTTTTTGTCTGGAAATCTTGTCTGTTATTAACATAGCCATGCCAGGTTTCTTATGATTACTGTTTCCAAAATCTACTAAACTCTGTATTAATTAGCTTTCTGTTACTATAACAAATACTTGACATAAAAAACTTACAAGAAAGGTTTATTTTTGCTCATAGTTTGGGAGGTTTTAGTCCATAATCAGGCCTACTGCTTTTGGGCCTGTGGTAAGACATACATTACAGTGCAACATATGGTGGAAGAAGCCCTCACCTCATGACAATTAAGAGTGAAAAAGAAAGAGGAAAAGGGTTGGGGGTCCTGATATCGCCTTTAAGAGCATGACCCCAGTGACCCAATTTCCTTTCCACAAAGCCCACTTCTTAAAGTTCCACTACTTCCCAATAGCACTACAGTTTGGTGGTCAAACTTTTTAACACAGGGGCCATTGGGAAACTTTTAAGATCCAAACTATAGCAAACTCTTTCCATTCTTTTTTTTTTTTTTAAGAGAGAGAGAGAGAGAGAATTTTTAATATTTTATTCTTTTAGTTTTCGGCAAACACAACATCTTTGTTTGTATGTGGTGCTGAGGATCGAACCCGGGCCACGCATGCCAGGCAAGGCGCTACCGCTTGAGCCACATCCCAAGCCCTCTTTCCATTTTTTTCATTATAGTCTATGTGCATTTCTTATCATGTGGAACTTTAACTTGTACATAGCATATATGTGGGTCTTGCTTCTTTAAAAAAAAAAAAAAGAAAAATTCACCCTAATAAGCTTTGTCCTTTATTTTTAATTTTTTTTTAATTTTTATTGTTGGTTGTTAAAAACATTACATAGATCTTGATATATCATATTTCACACTTTGATTCAAGTGGGTTATGACCTCCCATTTTTACCCCGTATACAGATTGCAGAATCACATCAGTTACACATCCATTGATTTACATATTGCCATACTAGTGTCTGTTGTATTCTGCTGCCTTTCCTATCCTCTGCTATCCCCCCCCTTCCCCTCGCCTCCCCTCTTCTCTCTCTACCCCCTCTACTGTCATTCATTTCTCCCCCTTGTATTATTTTTCCCTTTCCCCTCACTTCCTCTTGTATGTAATTTTGTATAACCCTGAGGGTCTCCTTCCATTTCCATGCAATTTCCCTTCACTCTCCCTTTCCCTCCCACCTCTCATCCCTGTTTAATGTTAATCTTCTTCTCATGCTCTTCCTCCCTACTCTGTTCTTAGTTACTCTCCTTATATCAAAGAAGACATTTGGCATTTGTTTTTTAGGGATTGGCTAGCTTCACTTAGCATAATCTGCTCTAATGCCATCCATTTCCCTGCAAAATCCATGATTTTGTCATTTTTTAATGCAGAGTAGTACTCCATTGTGTATAAATGCCACATTTTTTTTTATCCATTCATCCATTGAAGGGCATCTAGGTTGGTTCCACAGTCTAGCTATTGTGAATTGTACTGCTATGAACATTGTTGTAGCAGTGTCCCTATAGTACGCTCTTTTAAGGTCTTTAGGGAATAGACCAAGAAGGGGAATAGCTGGGTCAAATGGTGGTTCCATTCCCAGCTTTCCCAGGAATCTCCATACTGCTTTCCAAATTGGCCGCACCAATTTGCAGTCCCACCAGCAATGTACAAGTGTACCCCTTTCCCCACATCCTCGCCAGCACTTGTTGTTTTTTGACTTCATAATGGCTGCCAATCTTACTGGAGTGAGATGGTATCTTAGGGTGGTTTTGATTTGCATTTCTCTGACTGCTAGAGATGGTGAGCATTTTTTCATGTACTTGTTGATTGATTGTATGTCCTCCTCTGAGAAGTGTCTGTTCAGGTCCTTGGCCCATTTGTTGATTGGGTTATTTGTTATCTTATTGTTTAATTTTTTTGAGTTCTTTGTATACTCTGGATATTAGGGCTCTATCTGAAGTGTGAGGAGTAAAAATTTGTTCCCAGGATGTAGGCTCCCTATTTACCTCTCTTATTGTTTCTCTTGCTGAGAAAAAATTTTTTAGTTTAAGTAAGTCCCACTTGTTGATTCTTGTTATTAGCTCTTGTGCCTATTAAGAAATTTGGAGCCTGACCCCACAATATGTAGATCAGAGCCAACTTTTTCTTCTGTCAGACGCAGAGTCTCTGATTTGATATCAAGCTCCTTGATCCATTTTGAGTTAACTTTTGTGCATGGCGAGAGAAGGGGATTCAGTTTCATTTTGTTGCATATGGATTTCCAGTTTTCCCAGCACCATTTGTTGAAGATGCTATCCTTCCTCCATTGCATGCTTTTAGCCCCTTTATCAAATATAAGATAGTTGTAACTTTGTGGATTAGTCTCTGTGTCCTCTATTCTGTACCATTGGTCCACCCGCCTGTTTTGGTACCAGTACCATACTGGTTTTGTTACTATTGCTCTGTAGTATAGTTTGAAGTCTGGTATCGCTATACCCGCTGATTCACACTTCCTGCTTAGAGTTGCTTTTGCTATTCTGGGTCTTTTATTTTTCCATATGAATTTCATGATTGCTTTCTCTATTTCTACAAGAAATGCCGTTGGGAATTTGATTGGCATTGCATTGAACCTATACAGAACTTTTGGTAATATCGCTATTTTGATGATGTTAGTTCTGCCTGTCCATGAACAGGGTATATTTTTCCATCTTCTAAGGTCTTCTATTTCTCTCTTTAGGGTTCTGTAGTTTTCATTGTATAAATCTTTCACCTCTTTTGTTAGGTTGATTCCCAAGTATTTTATTTTTTTGAGGATATTGTGAATGGGGTGTTTTTCCTCATTTCAATTTCAGAAGTTTTGTCGCTTATATACAGGAATGCCTTTGATTTATGCGTGTTGATTTTATATCCTGCCACTTTGATGAATTCATTTATTAGTTCTAGTAGTTTCTTTGTAGACCTTTTTGGGTCTTCTAGGTATAGAATCATGTCTTCTGCAAATATTGATAATTTAACTTCTTCTTTTCCTATTTTTATGCCTTTAATTTTTTTCGCCTTTTAGCGGGCTCTTCCTCCTAATCAGGAAGAAGAACTTGGAAGCCTAGAGCCCTAGGGGCGACTGCCATTGTTGGGCAGTGGCCTGGCCCTGTCTGGACTTTGTGCCCAACACCCCCAACAGTGGCAGCTTGGAATTATCTGGGACAAATGCTAGTGGCTCTGTGCACTTTCCCAGATATCCAGAATCTGCTCAGTCTGTTTTTTTTTTTTTTTTCTCCCCTTGCTTGGAATCCCTCTGACAGCGCCACCATGGGTGCTCCCAGGGTTGCCTGCTAGAGCCCTGGATTCAGGGTTGGCTGGTGGCCCCACCCAAGTTTGTGCAAGCCTCTGCTATCCAGCTTTTCTCTGCTTCCTGCTCCGTGGTAAGCAGGTAGCACTCTCTCAGTCAAAAGACTGTTTCTCTGTATCCTCCTCCTGCAGTGCATCCTCTCCTGCAAGCATCTCAAAAAGTCTTTTAACTTAAAATGGGCCCCTGGGCAGATGCTGGCGCTGCTAAATCCTAAAGCAGTTTGCGCCCAGTTAAACCAAGGTTTCCAAGGGGCAGAATTATCTGGCGGCTCCACAGGGGACAGCAATCAAAGCCATGCATCACCCCAAAACAGCAGAAAAACAAAATTTGCCTTTCTGGAAGTACAAAAAATCTCCCGCATCAGTCTCACCATAAAAATCTTTGCCTTTGTTTTCGCACTCTCCAAGCATGGATTCCTAACATATAAACCAAAAAAATCTTTACCTAATATTTCAAATTATAAAAATTCACAAAAATCAAAAAATCCACAAAGCACTTTTCCCATGGGAGAGGACCAAACTTAGCAACATATCCTTTATCAATCATCTTAATTTCTGTGGTACTTCCAATTTTCTAATTTCTAATTTTCTATGTCTATGTATTGTCCCCACAATTGCAAAAAAATAAATTCTTGTTGTTTCTAAGAACAAAAAAAAATCCAAATATTGTAAGTTTAAGGTCACTGACTTTCTTCTAATGTTCCCCCTTTTATAAATCCATGCGTGATCCTCTGAATTCCTAAGCATGCTTAACTTCTGGGGAGAAATTCCAAACCCATTAAACTTCTAAAATTCACTCTGGACTCCCTGTTTGGGCACTATTTGTCATGACACAGGACTAGATGGATCAGGGTCACTCCAGATGAATTTGGGGAATAAATAAAAATACATAGAAAGTACCTTTACTTTAGATTCAGTGACAGCTCCTCAGCCACAGCTGCCACAAGGGAGGCAAGGCAGGCAAAAAAGAGAGTGAGGAGCACCTGCTAAACCCTTTATTGGGGTGGAGCCATTCAAATGAAGCAAGGGGTCAGGTTTCAGGGAGTTGAGTCTAGCTTCATGATGTCTTGCTGTCAGCAGATTGACTGACATCTAGGAAGCCATGCCCATCTCATGTGCTGTGTGGGGATCATAGGCAGAGCATCCTAAAAGACTCATACGTGGCCCACAAAATGGGCAACGTTGATTCAGTCCATTTTGTGTGCTCAATACCCATAATTCACACGTACACAGCCTATGTCTGGCTTGCCACATCTCCACATTCTCATTGCTCAAAGCTAGCAGGCACTCGGTTCCTATGTGGCAGCTCCCGGCACCTTTGGGGATTTAAAAATTAGGTATTTCTTTGGCCAGATAACTTTCTGAGGTTCCTGTATTCTGTAGTTGTACATTCCCTGTGTGAATCAGGGTGGTAATTCAAGTACAAACACCATGCTGAAGAGAAGTTGGGGGCCATATATCCATGAATTCTTAGCTGAAGATGGAGCTGCACACTCACTAGGTGAGATTTTTCAAGGCTTATCAGAGATTACTTGCTAAGTGGTGACAATAGAATTATAATGTAGAGGTAAAAACCTTCTGGAGAATTTAGAGGTTCAGCAAGCCAGAGTGGAAAAGTCCTTGTTAAAATCTAGGAGAGTACCAGCAAGGCTAGGTTTTAGGAATAAGGACCATGACCAAATATAAGGCCTTTGTTTAATCCAGGCTAACCAAACAGCCCCTAGAAAGTCTATAAGATATACAGAATTGCAGGATGAGTTCTACCAATCAAGAGCGGCCAGGGAAATACCTTGAGCTTTCAACAGATCTGCCTAGCTATGGATAAATCCAAGCCTACACAAGTTCATTCAAGGAGTCAACTGTTAACTGAATTTGATACTGGAATAAAAATCATTGCTTTTCAGAAGATTACAGAACCCGCTTGAGCCACATCCCCAGCCCAATGTGTATGCAATTTTTAAAACATATAAATTTACTATACTACAGAGCAATAGTGACAAAAACAGCATGGTACTGGTACCAAAACAGGCGGGTGGACCAATGGTACAGAATAGAGGACACAGAAACCAATCCACAAAACTACAACTATCTTATATTTGATAAAGGGGCTAAAAGCTTGCAATGGAGGAAGGATAGCATCTTCAACAAATGGTGCTGGGAAAACTGGAAATCCATATGCAACAAAATGAAACTGAATCCCTTTCTCTCGCCATGCACAAAAGTTAACTCAAAATGGATCAAGGAGCTTGATATCAAGTCAGAGACACGGCATCTGATAGAAGAAAAAGTTGGCTACGATCTACATACTGTGGGGTTAGGCTCCAAATTCCTCAATAGGACACCCATAGCACAAGAGTTAATAACTAGAATCAACAAATGGGACTTACTCAAACTAAAAAGTTTTTTCCAGCAAGAAAAACAATAAGAGAGGTAAATAGGGAGCCTACATCCTGGGAACAAATTTTTACTCCTCACACTTCAGATAGAGCCCTAATATCCAGAGTATACAAAGAACTCAAAAAATTAGACAATAAGATAACAAATAACCCAATCAACAAATGGGCCAAGGACCTGAACAGACACTTCTCAGAGGAGGACATACAATCAATCAACAAGTACATGAAAAAATGCTCACCATCTCTAGCAGTCAGAGAAATGCAAATCAAAACCACCCTAAGATACCATCTCACTCCAGTAAGATTGGCAGCCATTATGAAGTCAAACAACAACAAGTGCTGGCGAGGATGTGGGGAAAGGGGTACACTTGTACATTGCTGGTGGGACTGCAAATTGGTGCAGCCAATTTGGAAATCAGTGTGGAGATTTCTTGGAAAGCTGGGAATGGAACCACCATTTGACCCAGCTATTCCCCTTCTCGGTCTATTCCCTAAAGACCTAAAAAGAGCATGCTACAGGGACACTGCTACATCGATGTTCATAGCAGCACAATTCACAATAGCAAGACTGTGGAACCAACCTAGATGCCCTTCAATGGATGAATGGATAAAAAAAAATGTGGCATTTATACACAAGGGAGTATTATTCTGCATTAAAAAATGACAAAATCATAGAATTCGCAGGGAAATGGATGGCATTAGAGCAGATTATGCTAAGTGAAGCTAGCTAATCCCTAAAAAACAAATGCCAAATGTCTTCTTTGATATAAGGAGAGTAACTAAGAACAGAGTAGGGAGGAAGAGCATGAGAAGAAGATTAACATTAAACAGGGATGAGAGGTGGGAGGGAAAGGGAGAGAGAAGGGAAATTGCATGGAAATGGAAGGAGACCCTCAGGGTTATACAAAATTACATACAAGAGGAAGTGAGGGGAAAGGGAAAAATAATACAAGGGGGAGAAATGAATGACAGTAGAGGGGGTAGAGAGAGAAGAGGGGAGGCGAGGGGAAGGGGGGGGATAGCAGAGGATAGGAAAGGCAGCAGAATACAACAGACACTAGTATGGCAATATGTAAATCAATGGATGTGTAACTGATGTGATTCTGCAATCTGTATACGGGGTAAAAATGGGAGGTCATAACCCACTTGAATCAAAGTGTGAAATATGATATATCAAGATCTATGTAATGTTTTTAACAACCAACAATAAAAATTAAAAAAAAATTAAAAATAAAGGACAAAGCTTATTAGGGTGAATTTTTCTTTTTTTTTTTTTTAAAGAAGCAAGACCCACATATATGCTATGTACAAGTTAAAGTTCCACATGATAAGAAATGCACATAGACTATAATGAAAAAAATGGAAAGAGGGCTTGGGATGTGGCTCAAGCGGTAGCGCCTTGCCTGGCATGCGTGGCCCGGGTTCGATCCTCAGCACCACATACAAACAAAGATGTTGTGTTTGCCGAAAACTAAAAGAATAAAATATTAAAAATTCTCTCTCTCTCTCTCTCTTAAAAAAAAAAAAAGAATGGAAAGAGTTTGCTATAGTTTGGATCTTAAAAGTTTCCCAATGGCCCCTGTGTTAAAAAGTTTGACCACCAAACTGTAGTGCTATTGGGAAGTAGTGGAACTTTAAGAAGTGGGCTTTGTGGAAAGGAAATTGGGTCACTGGGGTCATGCTCTTAAAGGCGATATCAGGACCCCCAACCCTTTTCCTCTTTCTTTTTCACTCTTAATTGTCATGAGGTGAGGGCTTCTTCCACCATATGTTGCACTGTAATGTATGTCTTACCACAGGCCCAAAAGCAGTAGGCCTGATTATGGACTAAAACCTCCCAAACTATGAGCAAAAATAAACCTTTCTTGTAAGTTTTTTATGTCAAGTATTTGTTATAGTAACAGAAAGCTAATTAATACAGAGTTTAGTAGATTTTGGAAACAGTAATCATAAGAAACCTGGCATGGCTATGTTAATAACAGACAAGATTTCCAGACAAAAAGTATTCATAGACATAAAGCACTTAAAATGATAAAGAGGGCAGTTTATCAGAAAGCTGTCATAATCCTAGCCTGTATGTACTTAATAAAAGCTTCAAAATATATGAAAGATAAAGACAAAAAAAAAATCTGTAGTCCTCAGTCCTAACTGAAAATTTTAACTTCTGTTGCTCACAAGTTGATAGAAATAGTAAACAACAAAAATTAAAAATACAAAAGATCTGAAGTCTCTCAGTTTAACGTATTTAACATTAACAGAACACTGTATCCAGCAAATGAAGTACACATGAAATGTTCACTAATACAGACCATATGCTGGGCCATAAAAGTTATGTCTCAATAAATTTTCAAAGACTGCAGTATGTCAAAGTTGTTCTCTAACCACAATGGAATTGGGTTAGAAGTTAATAAAAATAAGATATTTAGAAACTGCCTCAAATATTTGGAAATTAAGTAACATAATTCTAAATACCATGGCTCAGGTGGAAGTTTTAAGGAATATCAGAGCTTATTTTGAACTGAATGAAAATTTGGTTTAGAAATTTTTTAGGTATGCCATTCAAACAGTGCTTAGAGTGAAATTTATATCTATAAATATCTCTGTTAGAAAAGATGAAAAATTTCAATTCAGTGATGTGAGTTTCTACACTGAAGGAAATAGAAAAAGAAGTAAAATAAATCAGAGTAAATAAAAAGAAGGAAAATAATAAAGATAGTAAAACATCAATGAAATAGAAAACAATGCAAAAAATTGAATTTGGTCCCTAAGGAATTAGTAACAGGTCCATAGCAGGACTGATCAAAGGGAAAGGAAGACACACAAATTATCAGTACCTTAAATGAAACAAAATATCCTGATTCTAAAGGCATTTTGAAAAGTTAATAACAATATTTTCAGCAACATTTATTAGTTAAGTTTGCAACTTATCAAAATTCCTTCAGAAGTAATCAAAACTGTGGTATATATACACGATGGAATATTACTCAGCAGTAAAAGAGAATAAATTATAGCATTTGCAGATAAATGGATGGAGTTGAAGAATAGCATGCTAAGTGAAGTTAGCCAATCCCCCAAAAACCAAGGCTAAATGTTTTCTCTGATAAGTGGATGCTAATCTATAATGAGGGGGATGGGATGAGTGGAGGAACTTTGGATTGGGCAAAGGGGAGGGAGTGGAGGGGAGAAGGCATGGGGATAGGAAAGACAGTGGAATGAGACTGACATCATAACCCTAGCTACATGTATGATTGCATGAATAGTGTGATCCTACTTCGTGTACAACCAGAGAAGTGAAAAATTGGGGTCTATTTCTGTACAATGAATCAAAGAGCATTCTGCTGTCATGTATAATTGATTAGAACAAATAAATTTTAAAAAATTGAACAGGCTTCTAATCAAAGAAATAGTTATGAAGAACATTTCTACAAAGAAAATGCCAGTCCTACATGACTTTGAATTATCAAACGTGAGCAAGAAATTATATAACCTTGAAGAAACTTATTCAGAGGGCACAAAAAATGGAAATACTAATTCAGCTTATGAATCCAGAGTTACTTTTATATCCAAACATGACAAAGACAGTTAAGAAAAAAGAGAAGAAAATTACAGAGTTTTCTCCCTCAGAATGTCATAGTCCCCCAGCAAGGTCTTAGAAATCCAAAATAAATAAGAAAGCTAATATATAATTAACTGATTTAGTTTTGTTTCCAGGATATAAGGTTTATTAATTATTAAAAATGAATTAATTAAATTCATTACATTAACAGACTAAAGACAAAATTATATCATTTCAGTATATTCAGGTTTTAACAAAAGGCAACACATAGTCATGAAATTAAAAATTCTTAGCTGACTAGAAATAGAAGGCAGTTTCTTCAGCTCAAAGAGCACCTATGAAAAAAGTATAACACCATAAATAGCAATAGAAGTAGAACACTTTTCCACTGAGACTGTGGAAGAGACAAGGTTGTCTGCCCTAAACCCCTCCTATTCAATATTATGCTAATATTTGGGATCTAGCTCATGCAAAAAAAGGAAGGAAGGGAATTCTGAAGGGTAAAATTTCAAAATTTAGTAGAAAAGCTCTCCTTATTCATAGACAATGTGGTGTCTAAGTGGAGCTATATAGTATGTAAAAGAGTACTGTTTCCATGAACTAGCAACAAACAAATTGCAACTTCAGGAAATATTAGAAAATATTTCTTAAAATAGTATAAAATGCACAACATACTTAACAAATTTTACAAATATCGCACTGGAAACTTCAAAACATTACTGAGAGAAATTAAACAATGCATAAATAAATAGAGATGTACCTAGTCAGTGATTTGGATCAGTCAAGCTCTAAGATGCCTATTTCTCCCTGGTTGATTTATATTTGTGACATTCCCAGTTAGAATCATAAAGGCTTCTCTAAACTAACAAGTAGAATGTAAAATTTACATAGAATTGCATTGAATCTAACAGAGCTAAAACTACTGTTGAAAAAGAACAGAGATGGAAAATTTATACTACTTAATTTGAAGTCTTATTATTAAAACCACAGTAACCAAAACAATATGGTATTAACACAAAAGTAGACATACAATAATGGAACAGAATAAAGCATACAGTAATAGTCCCACATTTATGTGATTAAAGGAAACTCTGCATTTTAATGGGGAAATGATTGCTTATTCAACAAATGATTTAAAATGTAACTGTGGCTCGGTCAGGTGGGACATGTCTGTAATCCCAGTGGCTCAGGAGGCTGAGGCAGGAGGCCTTAGCAAAAGTGTGGCACTAAATAACTCATTGAGACCCTTTCTCTAAATAAAATACAAAATAGGACTGGGAAGTGGCTCAGTGGTTGAATGCCCCTGAGTTAAATCCCCAGAACAAAAAATAAATATAAAAATAAAAAAATTATAACCATGTGTTCATAGAATTAAAATGTGAATTGTATATTATATGCAAAAATTAATTCAAAATGGATCATAGACCTAAACATGAAAGACAAAGCTATAATTTTTTGCAAGATAAACAGGAAATTTTGAGGCTCCCCAAAATGTCTTACTTTGTAATATGTAGTAACCATAAAAGACAAAAATGAATAAATTGGACTTAATCAGAATAAAAGTTCTTCTTCAAAAGATTTTAAAGATAAAAGTACTTATATGAACATAATGAAATAATAATTAAGCTTCAATTTTACCTGAGTTGCTGTGGGATTTAGAAACATTACATTAGACTGTAGTTGTTTTTTTTTTTTTTTTTTTGCAGGTTTTTATTATCTTCTTCCAGATGCTTGACATTCATAATTGTTGCTCTTCTTGAATCTGCAGAAACAAACATGTCTTACATATAATTGACACTCACGAAATTGTGTTTTTAAATTATATTGATTTATTTTATCCTCAAAATTAAATCAAGGGGCTAGGGTTTTAGCTCAGCAGTACAGCACTTGCCTAGCAAGTGTGAGGCACTGGGTTCGATCCTCAGCACCACATAAGAATAAATAAATAAAACAAAGGTATTGTGTCCATCTACAACTAAGAAAAAAAATTCTTTTTTAAATTAAATCAAGTAGATATTGAGGCAAATGACTGATCAAAAAGCTTTTATATTCTTTATCTGTCCTGCACCTTAGATCTTCAAGACAGATTGAACATTGTTTAGACCCAGAGTTCTTATTTTCTCTCTGGTTTAAGATTTCAGGAAATTCAATAAAAGATGCTCATTTGATTAGGAACAGTTAATACAAAAAAATATTTATGATGTACATGAATTTTACCCATAAGCTGTTGTCAGGGGAAACAGATCACTATGCATATGAAAGCAGTTGTGGCTGGACTCATTCTTTCTCTTCTTTGTCCCTTCCCCACAAATCCCATTTTGTAGCATCCTATTGTGATTAATGTAACTTCTCATACAGAATGAAGTTATTCCTCCTCAACATGTTTATGAACATGCCTGCATTTTTCTAAAGAGAAATAGGGTTATTTTTTAGTGTAGTATTAACATGCTGAAAAATAACACTATGTTATAGTGATAACACTATGTTATAGTGATAACACTCTTGATCTTGAAATTAATCTTTGAGTTTCACAGGTAGCAGTATATGAATCTGGAGAGACCCATCAAGCATACAGCTGCCTCTTCAGGGCTTTGGCATTGTGATTGAGGTTACCTGGCTATCCCAAAGTAACCAAAAAATACAGTAACCCTCTTAGTGTCATTTTGTCTTTGGTTTCATCTACCCTGCATTCCTTTATTTTCCTTCTTTATTTCTTGTTATTACCTTTCTGTCTTGTGTTTTCTTTTTGTTCATAATTTTTAAGGTCATTTATAAAATGTTTTAATCCTCAGAGTTGCCCAAATACCTTTTTCTAGTAGCCAAAACCTGGAGCTAGAGATTAAGCTTATAAAATGTGTAACAAAGAAAATAGGGTAGCCCTCTCTTCTTCAAAAAGTATGATTGATTCAGAGATGTATGTAGATACTCTTATTAGCTTTCAAAAATATGAATGGAAATCTCTCTGTCACTTTGGGCAAAGGTGGATTTTAGAAGTATCCATTTCATGCCATGGTTTGATAATATGAAATGTATTTGTCTCATGTTGTTGCTTTTGCTTGCTTTTATTTTATTTATTTATTTGTTTGTTTATTTATTTTTGCTTTTCATCTTTGGGATTTAGCAGTGTGGTCCACATTACTGAATTTAATATGGACTGAACAAAAGTACTGTGGTGACCTACCGCAAACATGGGTGAATTTCAAAACATTTTCTTTCTGAAAAGTTGCTCAAAGAAATAAGTCCCTTGCTTTCATTAAGGGCATAAATGTAATTACATTGCACTTGTGTTTGGAAACCTTCAGAAGCTCAGTGTTTCACTCAGTCCTACGTAGTTTTATCCTTAGACACATTTCTGACTTTATTTTCCTTTATACTTCTTATCTCCATTCCTAAAATTATACTACTGTAACTACTTTTTCCATTACTTTGCCTTGTAAGATTGATTCTACTCTCTCATGGCTCAAACCAAATCCCACTGGATGCTGGGAAACCTGCCTACATCTCCCTAGGCATCACTAGTCTTCCTATCACTTAGTGTGTTGTTTGTTTTGTTTTGTTTTGGGTTTTAGGACATTAAAAATTATTTATACCTTATTTCTGCACTATACATGCTCTAAAACTATGCTGGAAACTAGATAAAACCTTCACTGAGGTGTTATTTCCTACCTTCACAGAACTCACAGGAATGTACACATAAAATGTTGTGTTTAAAATAATTATAGAGCAAAGTGTAATGTTTTTTGAACAAATATCAACAAACAGCCAATGTGAGTGAGGTGCATCTTTTGATAAAACCTCTTGGAGGAGATATATATTTTAATAGAGTTTTTTGTATATGTTAAAGACTTTGCAGTTTATGTATTTTAATAAAGTTGTTTGTGTATGTGTTAAACTTTGTGTAGGTCTTTAATATGACTGAACTGTATTTAGCATGAGGAAGGTTCTTTAGTTTTCCAAATGGAAAGACAGTCAGAATCCTGCTCACATAATTTAATAAAGTCTGTCTGTGCTTGAATCTGTTTCTAGGCTAAGTGCAATGTTTCACTAACCTATTTACTATTACTGTTTTATTTACTATTTTACTTTTAGATTCTGGAATATAATAGAGCAAATCTCCCCTCATTGTTCTTTGTTAGAAGTTTTGGAACCTTTACTCTTTCATCTGAATTTTATAATGATGCTGAGTAGTTTTTTTGAAAAAAATTCTTTTAAAAGCTGGGTATAGTGGCACTCACCTGTCATCCCACTGACTTGGGACACAGAGGTAGGAAATGGTTAAACAACACCCCTGGTTCAATCAATCCACAGTACCAAAAATAAAAAAAAGGAAAGGAAAGAAATCCTTATGAGACTTTGATAGGAATTTTAATTGACTTTATAGACTCATTTGCCAAACTTTAGTATTTTAAAGCATAGTTTTGCCATCCTCCATCATCATCTGTTCAAGTTCTCCTTTGTGATCTTCATTGACATCTTTTGTATTTTCTCAGCAAAGGTTCTCACATATCTATATTAGATTTAATCCTTGAGAACTTCGTTTGCTATCATGAATGATACTTTTCTCTAATTTCTTTATTGCAGGTGTGTAAAAAAGGTTATATTTATAAATTTACTCTTGTGTATCCTGTTGTATGTGTATTAGTGTCATTAGTTATGGTGGCACAAGTAGCTGGAAAGGCCAGCCCCAAGATTTCAGTGGTATACTACAGTTGAGTTTTCTTGTTCATTTTACAGTGCTCTTAATCTTGATTAGTGAATGCATTTTATATCTGTGCTGTATTTATGCCCTATTTTTATTCCTACACTTTGTGACTTTTATTTCTTATTCACTGTTCCCAGAGGTTTTCCTATGTTACGTTTCTTTTCAGGGAACTAGATTTGGATTTTGTTGACTATGTTTGTTTTTATTTCATTTGTTTCTATTCTATTATTACCTCCTTATTTTCTTTAGATTGACCATGACTATTTTTTCCACATTATTTGAATGAAATATTTTTCTTCATAATAGAAATCTATAAATTTTTCTTTAAGTACTCCATTAGTTATATCCAAAGTTTTGATAGAGATTTTCTTGTGTATTATAAGTCTTCTGGTTTCCTAAGCTTTTCTTCTAACCTGTGTGTTATCTCAAGTTTGCTGGTTTAATTTCCTAAAATTGGGGGTGGGAAGAGAGGTATTCACTAATGGTTTTACAGTATTATTACATTATTGTGAGCACAAATTCTATAAAAGAAAGCACAGAGACATAAATATTACTACAATAGAATTACCCACTCACTAGGTGTTTAGGCATATGTTAACTTTTCTTTGCTGTGACCAAAATGCTCGACAAGCAATTTACAGGGAGAAAAACTTTATTTTCAGAGGTTCAATTCATGGTCAGCTGACTCCTTTGTTGTTGGCCTGGAGTGAGGCAGAACATCAAGATGGAAGGCCCTGGCAGAGGAGTACTGCTCAGCTCTTGACAGCTAGAGAGTACAGAGGTAGAGAGGAAATGATCAGGGACAGATATAGCCTAAGGCCATGCCCTCTGTGACTTACTTCCTCCAACCAGGCCATGCCTCCCTACAGTTACAAACCACTAGTCCCTTCAGATTTTTAATCTACCTGATTAATCCACTGATGGGGTCACAACTCTGATAATCTAATCAGTTCACTTCTGTGCACTCCTGCATTGCCTAACACATAAGCTCTTTAGGGGACCATTTTTAGATTCAAAGGATAACAGAGTATTAGACTATTTGGATTTTATCCTTAGACTTTTATCAGGATGATTTCCAGGTGTTCTGAGTCTCTTTCTCAGGCATGAGAAAATCTTTCTCAGAAGTCCTTCTCTCCTGCCTCCTCCAATGTCTCCTTCAATGTCTTCTTTTCCAGATGAGTCACATGCCAAGCATTGGGAAGGGAAAGTGGCATTTACTTTTTTGGCTTAAGACTAATCAGTATCTGCCTTTGAGGTCTTAGAGATAGTGTCTTTCAGCCACTCAGAGGGATATGGATACATGAAAAAAAGGTAGATGGAAAAATTAGAACTAGGAAAGGGGATGTTGGATAAAGGTCCTCTAACACGGTTCTATTATTGCTGGTTTTTACAATGTGAAGTCTCTTGTTTGTTGTAGCTCTTAACTTGTCCTCATAGGGATAGGTTTTTTTGTATGGTTAGTAATATGATTACAAATTTATCTTCTGTGGAGCTGCTTTTCTTGGGAGTCCTGTTCCTTCAGGTCAGCTTTGTCTCTGTGTATATCTACTACATTCACTGTTTATTTTTATGGTATTTTCTTTGCATAGAAATCTCTCTCTCTCTCTCTCTCTCTCATATAGTGATTTCTCATAAGTGAGTCTTTCCCCACCCGTAACACTAGGGTCTTTGGCTGCTTCATTGGGCTGGTAGGAAGTTTTCCCAAAGGTCTCTGTTTTTACAGAGGGAGCCATCCTTTATGATTTCCTTTAACTTTAAATGGAGACGTTAGCTCTATCTCTCCTTTAACTTGAATCCTGGAACTTCCACCCTGATTCTCAGCTAGTAAGGCCTAGAATCTAGTTTTTGACTCCCATGAGCCGTTTCTACTTAAATTCTCATCAGTGCTCTCTGTCTTTTGAGTTCTTTCTTCAGTATTGGCCCTTCTGATTTAGCAAATATTTTATACTTAAACATATATTTTAATGCCCTTGAAATAAGAGGGAAGGGTCCTTTTACATTGTGTTTGTTCACAGTGCTTATCAGAAATATAAGCTCCAATTTAAATCAAATTTATTTTCAGTTCTTTAGTTTTTTCTCCATGTCTCCTGTCCTAATTTTTGACAGCCACTATTTTTTATACACATAGTTTTCCTTCCTGAAATCTTAAAAATTCATCACATGAATTTTGATTGCTGCTCTTTAGGGTATCTGTTGCAAAATTTTTGCCATTGTTTATGCAATGGGATAAATTACAACTCTATTGAACCACAGTTTTATATGGAAAGGCAGCAAAAGGCAATGATGAAAGATGTACTTACTGCTCTTCATCTTGATTTTTGAAATGTTATTTTGTTTCCTACATTTTTGTAAGTTATTTCTGCTTCGAATTTTTGCCTTTACCCAAACTTTATGTGTGTCTTATGGGATAGTTTATTTTTCCAGGACACCTTAAAGAAAAAAAACCCTTTTCTGTTCCTGGCCTGCTTATGATATCCAGCTCCTTTTTCTTTGGCTCAGAGTTCCATTCTACCTCATGATAAACACCTTCGTATCTCATTATATCTTAAACTGCATAAGCTCTAGGAGCTGGCTTACAGAGTGAACATACTGTACTATTTAAATGAGCCATGACAAGGCTGGGAGTGGAACTTACTGCTGGGAAGTAGACCAGGTGCTATTGAAGGGGCTTATTCCATGTGGTAATTGCTCAAACCGTTAATACTGAAGTAGAAACCAGAGGAGTAAACCTCTTACACTTATTAATTTCCCGGAGAGGACAGGACAGGCACACTGTGCTTGTATGTTTCCATCTGTCCGTGTAAAATTGTATTAGAGAAGATTCCTTCTCATTTCTAAGTCTGTTTTTTTTTTCATTTTCCCTATTTGTACTTTATTGGCAACCCTAATATGATTAAACTCCTCAATACTTCAATTCTAAGACTCCAGGAAATGAATTAAACTGTTATATGATTAAGTAGATACTACACACTGCTTGCTAGGGATGAAGCCCTATTGTGATAAAATGATAACCTGTGGAGCTGTCAACACTTTCCAGGTGTGGAAGGGGACCTAATTAGAAAATTTCTTTACCAGGACAGATGTACATTTTATAGTTCATTCTCTACTAATTAAAGAATATGTTAATTACACATTTTATGGTTATTCCATCTGTTAGGAGGTATCCAAATAATTGCACAAGACACACAAACTATTATATACAAATTACATGTGAACAATAGAAATATTTTTACCTGATCATAGTTTGGAGATTTCAACAGGGTTCAGAATATCAGAACATAGATCCCAATAGAAATATTTTTACCTGATGGTAGTTTGGAGGTTTCATATGGGGGTAATGTAAGTAAATGCCCATTCTTCCCAGGCACCATTCTGGGAAGTGCTGATGGGCTCCAGAGCAAGAGCATCCTGAGAGACCTTTCATTACATGCCAGTGCTCATTAGTGTCCCATCTCTTATCACTGAAAGATAGCTGTTTTTAGCAAATCTGAACTGTTGTCACATTCTGAGATTGATTGTTTTGAAAAGGAAGATTTTCTTGAATATAGCTAATCATATCACTTAATTTTGAACCAATAAATAAAGGAATAGTTGAGTTTAATAAATGTTGAATAAAATAAGTTCTTTGTCATTTTACTCTGCGTTGGGTGAGCATATATTTTCTTCTTTCTTTGCAACTCCCTCACCCCATTTTATAGTAATTATATAGAATACTAGAATGAGTCCAATATTTGTTGTTTTCCAGGATTTCAGATTTTAGAAGCTACATATTAAATTTTGAAGGAAGTTACTTCTGTCCTGTGAACTCTGGATTGTCATTAGTTTGAAGTGGTTCCTTTGCTGTAGCTGCTTCGTCCCCTCCTACCATTTTAAGACTTTGGGTACATCCCTGTTGCATCCTGCTAATACTATATCTTTATTTTCATTTTCAAAGCTTAAGAAGGCTCTGTATTTTGTTTTTATTTTAAGCTAATTTCAGAGAACCCCTTTAGTAACCAATCACTGTTTAGGTAAACTGATAATTCCTTTAGGTTTTTAATTTAGAATTTTTTTTATTTGCTTTTCAGTCCAAGAATTCATATCCTGTGGGCTTCCTTCATCACAGCTCTTTAAAGCAGTGTTATAAATAAAGGCTCTTAACTTATTGACTAGAATTGAATTGAACTGTAAGCTAATAAAAAGTACCAAATTAAAATATTATGGTATCTCATTGTGCTCTATCACAGATATAATGTAATATGAACAGTGGTACCTTTGATTCATTGTAAACCCCATATGAATACTGACAACAGGGTTCAGAATATCAGAACATAGATCCCAAAGGTTGTATTTGTGTTTGGTCATTGTACATATGTCAGACCATATTTCATTATTTTAAAAATAGCAGTATTGCCCTTAAGGTTGAGCAGTATCCTAGCCTCTGGTAGGGATAGAGGTAAGATGCAAGTCGGTGACTGCTGAATTACAGTAATTTTTGCAATTGAGGTTCTGTTTCTTCTTTAGCTATGAGGTGTTTTGTTTGTGCATCAATATTAGTGATTATTTCAGAAGCACATTTTATTTGGATGCTAGTGTCTTGAAGCAACTTAGAGCAGATAGAGACCTGAGAGAAAGGGAGGGAAAAGAGTTTATATTCAATTATATTATAATGAGAAATTTTATTGAAAAACTAAAGCAATTTATGTTCCACATACACAATGAAAGACTATTTAAAGATACTTCAAACTTAAATGGTAGACATTATCACATAACTTTAGTGTTTTTTGTTTTGTTTCATTTTGGGGTTTTTTTGAGATTGAGGTCTCACCTTATTGCCCAGGTTGGCCTTGAACTCACAGTTCTCACATCTTAGTCTCTCAAGAATTTGTGATCACCAGCATACAGCACTGAGCCCAGGTATCATACAACATCTGTCTCTTTATAGTAGGTAGAGGTTTTCAAATAATCTTGGTTCCAGCACAGTCAACAAATTGTTTATGACTCCCTAGGCCAAAATAAATGCTTAATAGTTCTAACAGTACTTAGGTGCCTATAATTTAAATATTTATATCCTAACAAATTTGTAATCACTTTAAAATAATGATATATTAAAGAAAAATTATATTTCAGTTTTATTATTAACCATAATTATTTCCTAATAGGATATGTGCTTGTTGAACATGGCACAGTTTTTCAAACCTTGAAATCATACTGGACACCTTCACCTTCCTTTCTTATTCCATGTTGATTTCTGTGCAATACTGTGCTATACTTTTGATCACAGAGCTATGGTCTAAGTGTTTGTGCCCGCCACTCCCCACTTCACGCAAATTCATGTGTTGAAATCCTAGCCCCCCAAGGTGCTGATGTTAGGAGGTAGAGCCCTTGGGAGGTGATTGGTTCATGAGGGTGGAGCACTCGTGAATGGAATTAGTGCCCTTGTAAAGGAGAATCCGGAGAACTTGGCTAAGTTCCACTCTGAGAAAAACAGTGAGAAGGCACATCTGTGAACCAGAATGTGGACCACCACCAGATACTGAATCAGCCATTGCCTTGATCTTAAACTTTTCAGTCTCCAAAACCATGAGAAATAAATTTTGCTGTTTATAAGTTACCTAGTTTATATTGTTATAGTGTCCTAAACACACTAAAATATACAGCAACCATCAAAATCTCAATTCCACAAAGATAGAATATAATGAAGAATAATGTAGTATAATCTCATATTGAACTACAAACTACTTTAGGCTAATAATTTGTATATTGTTTGACAGATCACTGTGTTTTCCCAAATTTTAAAATATGTTGCAGTTTTCTTCTGAGATTCCTAGGTTACTACAGTGCACAGGTTGGGAACCAAGGTCTTGTTGTAGACAATAGGATTACCTAATAAGTGTTTGTGGCATCTTAGTTTAGTTTGTCAGACCATTGGAGAAGTGGGTAAATCATTTAGTAGTCTTTTAACAAAATAATTATGGATATTTGCATATCTTTGGGGAGATAGCATGGCATAGTTTTAAAGAACAATAGCTCTTAATTTTTTTGCTGACACCAATAAGAAAAGCATTTTACACTCCTCCCCCTGATACACATGCAACTGGAATAAGTTTTTACCAACACAGTACCCTATGTACATGCTGAAATTTTTCTTTTTCCCTTTTATCTTTTACTTTGCATTTTAAAATGCCCTCAAGACCACTCAGCTTAAAGACAAAATTTAAGGACACAGACACAGAGTCCCTACTTGATTTTAAAATTATGGCCCTCATTATGTCCTACCTAAGACCAAAGGCAAGATTCTTAACCTCTCAGTCACTCAGTTCTTTCATCTGTAAAATGGGGATTAGTACAGAGCACTGAGAGGACTTTAAATGAATTTATACATGTTAAACACTTTTAAAAGGCACTTGCCTATTATTGCTGAATTATTTTTTACTAGAGTTTCAGTGAATAATCAGAGGTTAGGATATTTGGAAATTAGAGAAAAGCAATAGTTGTAAGCTTTAAATGGTACTATATAGAGTAAAAGGGCTGAATTTTTTCCTAAATTTTTCTTCTGGTCAGATGGATTACATATCCCTTGCCAAATTTTTTCTAAATTTGAATCCAATTGAGCAATATACAGGGAAGTCAGTATAAGGGAAATCAAAAACAGTGTTTATTACTGACAAAGGTGATTAGAGAACATGAGTTTTATTTGCATCCAAATGGCCTTACTAATATTTTTCCTGAATTAGATCTTTCCACCAGCACTGTAAATAACTGCAGACTTCTTACTACATGTCAGGAAGTAGACCAGGATGGACCTCGTATGTAGCAGCCATATCTAAAGAGAGAAGAGCAGAAGAGGTTGAGCTGAGCATGTTCACCTCCTTCTTCCAAACCAGCCAGTCAACTCACATATGAGTGAGACTGGAAACAAGTGTAGAAATGTCCAAGATGAGAATGTCCTAACCAGGGGAACCTATAAGGATACAAGATATCAACAGTCAAGTTTGTATTTTGCAACTTTTAGCAGTTAGATTTTCTTTCTGGTGTGATCTTGAACAGACACAGGGTTTTGGGACCTTGTCCATGCCTCTTACTGATGGCTTGAACAGTCTCAAATGATTAAGAACCCTAAAACAGACAACTACTTTGTGCATCTGCAGGAAAAATTGACCATTAATTTCTCATCCCTGTTCTATTGATAGAATATTGAAATTGTTGATATTGCTTTTTATTAAACTAGTAGCATTAGAGGTATGAGACCAGCCTCAAAATTGATTAATACAAAAGATCTTAAGAGCCTAAGAAAGTAACAGCTCTAACCACACCTTTGCCCTTTGTTATTTCCGGGAAAATAATTAGTAGTATTTTTATTCTTTCTTCTAACCTAATTCTATAGTTGTCCTATTAAAGTGATTCCTTATCACTTGCCTATAAGCATCTGAAAATTTCAGGTTTTTTCCTGTGTAGGTAAAACTATATTGGTTTTTCCAGTGTTCCAGGCAACCAGGACTAAACTAGTAAAAGTTGTTTTAGACCTGAAGTTCTGGGAAATGGTAACCAACCTTGGCATAAAATTTATGAGTACTGTTTTATTGTTTGTTTAAAAAAGAACAATTACTGTATAAAGTTATCAGTTATCCCTTTGGCTATTTCACTTGACTAGCCAAGCTTTTCTTTCTTCCTGTGGAGATGCATTATATAGCAAAAAAAAAAAAAAAAAAAAATGTTTTCACCAGATGACTAGTATGAAATTTGATTAGGTTTGAGTAATATTAAAAACGTTTCCATTGGCGGTATATGATTAAATTTCCACTACGTAAAATTAAACTATTTTTTTGTATTACCCAAGGTAGATAGTTTCATTATTTGAAAACTAACGTCTCTTTTTTTCTCCCAACAACCTCCTTTCATTTTTTGTATCTAAGGGGTTGAATAGCATAATTTCTTCAATTAGAAATGCATTTTCTGGTGTGAGTGACTACTATTTGCATTTTTTTATCAATATCCAAGGGAAGAAGTGGGGCTCTGGACATCTCTAAGTAATCGAGTATGATTGTATCCCCTTACAGAATTTCCATTGTGGAAATAGTACTCTTACCCTGTATGGAGTTTTCATTCTGGGGATAGTGTTGCTTGATGCCCTTTTGGTATCTTGAACTTGACCTGTAGCCTGAAGCAGCACAGGTGCTAAAGAAAAACAGTTGCCAGAGGCAAAAGAAACTGATTTATTTGCTTGTGACCTCCTAACTCACTAATGGTGACAATGATTCTTTTGACAATCTACTTGTTTTGCAGAGAAGCAAAGCAGTTTTTTTGATTTATAAACATTTAATGTATTGACTTTGGTTGATACTCTCCTCACTTGAAAGATAATTCCCTCTGCTAAATTACACTTAATTTTAGGCATGAATTATCCACCATGTTTATGAGCTATTTGATTCTTTCACATGAGTTGAATTGTTTTTAAGTTTTACTTTAAATGTTTCTTTCTATGGCAGTTTCTGCTGCAGCCACTTTTAATATTTACATGTTCCCTTGAATAAGCAGAACCAGTTTCCCTAACTCTTCTCTTGACTCTAAACTATCTGACATAAATGCTGGAATGAGTTTTGTAGATTATTACTTTGGACAGGTAACTTCACTATCATTCAGGATTCTATTTGTTCATTTTTAATACAAATCCAAATGATGTTCCTATTATAATAAAAGCATGAGACAATAAAATAAGGGTTTATTTTTCTTACCCAAAAAGAAATGGAAAGTTAGGCAACTTCAGGCTGCTACAGTGATTCCATGATACCATGGACTATCTTTTCCTGCTATCCTTAGTGTATCACTTTTATCCCCATGCTTGCAAAATGGCTGTGCACAGAGGCCTTGCATGCATATTGCAGACTATGAAGAAAGACAAGAAGCTAAATGTATGAGCCAACTGGGGTCTAACTCTTTCATCAAAACAACAGTAGCCATATCAAAGACCTACCACTAGATTTCCTCTTTTCTTATTGACTGTGTAGTACTGCCCTGATCCTCCCCACACACAAACACGCATACACAAAGCTGTAAGAAAAGCTTGAAAATCAAGTTTAATTGGGCAATGGCTGTCTGATACAAAGTCCAGATTCTGTTACTAAACAAGGTTGAGGGGATAATTATCAAACTAGGAACTTGCAGTGTGTGTCCTGTTTAGAGGCAGACTAATTCCATATTGCCTAGCATATTAGACTCTTTTGTCTCGATAGGATTATAGGACCAGAGTCAGACCTTTAAAGAAATTCTAACCACTACAAAGAGGCTAATCACCTTCCATAGGTAAATCGAACTTTATTTTAAAAATGAATAGTATCTGTGTTAAGACCAAAAGTTTTCTGATTTTTCTTTGTATTGGTTTCAACATTTTTTCCCAAAAATATCAAATATTCTTTCTAAAATCTTTCCTTACTCTTTTTTTATGATGTATTGGTGGGGATTGGCTAGAGAGTCTACCTTGCAAATATGCTCACTTTCTACCTCTTCACTTTGGTAGTGCTTCCTTCATAGCCTATTGTTTTTAAAAGATGAGAAGGGTAAAATTTTAACCCCAGGAAGGTGATTCATACACTGTAGAACATGAGGGAGTTACTAGCCCTAATAGAAAAGTATGCAGAGAACATAAGTAATTCATTAAAATGCATATGCAGATGGCCTCTTAAAGCTATAAGAAAATATTGGGCTGGGATGTGGCTCAAGCAGTAGCTTGCTCGCCTGGCATGCTTGCGGCCTGGGTTTGATCCTCAGCACCACATACAAAAACAAAGATGTTGTGTCTGCCAAAAACTAAAAAATAAAATATTAAAAATTCTCTCTCTCTCTCTCTCTCTCTCTCTCTCTCTCTCTCTGTCTCTCTGTCTCTCTCTCTAAAAAAAAAAAAAGAAAAGAAAATATTAAGCTCATTTATGACAAAATAAAATGAAAGATAACTTTCTGAAAATCTAACATAATAGCAGAGATGTAATAGCCAGTGCCACCAAAAAAATTAAGGCTGGTGGTATAGCTCAGTAGTTGACTACATGATTAGCATGCCTGAAGCTCTGAGTTTAACCCCCAGCACCAAAAGAAAAAAAGGAAAAAACAAACAGGTATTCTCAGGCACAGTTAGACAATCTAAAGTAGTAAGGCTTTCTGAAGGGCAGTTTGCTCATATTTATCAAAAGCATTAAAAGTACCTAAAATTTTCAGCCCTATAATTCTACTTCAATATACTTTTATACTATAATTTTAGACAAATACACAATGAATGATTCAATGAAGAAATTCAAACTCTAGCCAAATTTTTCCTTTCCCGTAACAATTAAGTTCATGGAACTTTTTAGGAAATAAATGTATAATTCAATGACAAACCTTGCTTATTTAAAATAAAATTGAAGCCATGAACATGTATGTTTTTCCTCCACATTATAATAAGTGGCAACCAGTTTTAAATAGACACAGATAAGTAACTTTTTAAGATAAATTTTATTGTGTTTCTTGGTTCATTTGCTGTTGTTTGTTTGTTTGTTTTCTGTTTTATTCTGTCCATTTTGGTCTTACCTATTTTATCTAATCCAAAACCTCACTAAAGTATGTCCAGATATAACATGCCTTATGTTCTAGTGCCATAAAAGACTTTTATTTCTGGTATCTCTTCATTGGATTTTAGTCAGTAATGACCATACTCAGAAGCTTTTCTACAGGTATTCTTTTTTTTTTTTTTTTAATTTAATTTAATTTTCTCCCAGCATTGGGCATTAAACCCAGGGCCTCGCACAAACTAGATAGGTGCTCTTCCACTGAGCTATACCCTAAGCCTTTTAATGAATCTTAAAAATATGAAGCTATACTCCTTCCCAAATTTATCTCCAAACTTACTCCTTCCCTAGTGTTGTTGTATCTGAAAAAATATTCTATTCATTTACATTCTGGACTTAGTACATGATGGGGAGAAAAGAGAGTGATGTTGAGTAATTGAATTTACAGAAAGACAAAGTGAAGTGTAGCTTCTATATATTACCACTTTATAAAACTGATAATAATATCATTTCTAAAACATGAATCCACTGTTTTAAATGATATGCATTTTATTGAAACTAATAGGCACTTTTAATAGGTTAGCCTAGTACTGGCCATTATTAAATATATAAGAAACTCTTTTGAAAAACCTTCCCTAAACTATACTTATTAGATTAATTGAGACTTAATTTTCTGTTAGCTGGACCAATTGATGCCCAGTTATTAGATACTTTCAAATATACCATGCATGTCTGTGTGAGTCTATTGTATTATTATTAAAAATTAGTTATGTTTGTTCCCAAACTTATTTTTTCTAGTTATTTTTGAAATTATATTAAATGATCCAATGAGGTACTTGAATAAGAAAAATATTTGTATGAAGCTAATGCTGCAAGTTTGGGGAAAATCGATACAGGTAAGTCATCAGAAAATTGCTCTTGCTATAGCTGGGCACAGTGGTGCATGCCTATGATCACAGCTACTTGGGAGGTTTGGGCAGGAATGATTCATTGCTTGCATCCAGAAGTTCCAAGCCTGTCTCAGAAAGAAAAAAAAGAAAGATAAAGGGTGAAGGGAGAAGAAAGTTGCTCTTGTTCTTTTAGGTAAAAGTAAAACAATTATTGAATATTGGTAGAATATTTTTTTAATTTAAAGTGTTTAAAATTGGAATTGCTTTGAAATGTACTTAAGACATTTGAAAACCAGAATTTTAAGAATATAAAAAAGGCAGTGACATGGGGAGCTTAAGGCATCAGCTCATACCCTTAGCTTTGGATCTCACCTACATTAAAAATCAGAAAAATTTAATAAATCTTTTAGTTAATCTGCTGTGTCAGACTTGAGTAATATAGAAAAGGGCTTCTATAGTTTTTCATGAGCAACTTGTTGATTCTGGAACTCTAAAATGTAAAGCTTTTATAAAGCATGCATTATTGTAAATTTTTTTTTACCCGATTCTCAAGTAGTAAATAAAATTACAGCATACTTCCCATGATGGATGATATCTTTAAGATTTAACACAAACTTAAGTTTATTTGTATGTGTTTGCTTTGGATTCCAAGGAAATATTTTCAAAAGAATGTTATAGTTTGCTAGAGGGGTTAAAAATTAGATTTTTTCCCCCTGTTCTTCACAAAAACTAATTCTGAGCCATGGGAAATCAGGGCAGCTGCATCGTGATATGACTTGCCTGGGTATGGTGTTTTACAGAGATACCTGCCAATTGGAATTAGAACCCTGTAGGTACAACCAGTATAGACTTAATTATTGGCTTACCATATTTAAATCAAAATGAAAAGCTCATAGAAGATTTTGTACCGTGCCCTGAAAAAATGTGGAGCTGTTTTTGGACTAAAATTTCATAGCTTTTGTGGCTAATGAGGCGTGAAATAAATTGGCAAGCTCAAACTGCTCAGAGTACAGTGGTACAGTGTGCATGTTCTAATTCCCAGCCCTTGGGATTCCAGCAAAGGTCACAAATTAAACAAAGTCAGGATTAATCAAAACTACAATCAAATAAAACCCAATCATTAATCCTCTTCTGAGTTACAATGGAGTGATTGTGTAATTGTGTGAGAAGCACTGGCGAAGGCTCTTTTGTAGTATTCAGGAAAATCAACATTAAGGTGTCAAACAGAAAAATGAAACCCTGCAGGTGAAGCTGTCTCTGGAGCCAAGAGAAACTGGCAATTTATGCAGAGTTGCAAGTGAACCTTTGGAGTATTGAAAAGGGTGTTGGCACTGAGCAATAGAATATGTGGGTCTCTCAATGGGGCCCTCAACAGAGATTAGTCTATGGACCACAGCAGGTCCTGTTTGCTGAGAAACTCACTGTTTGGATGTAGCAGCTCCAAGCAACAGTCTCTCCAAGTTAATTGCCAAAAATTTACTGTGTAATTCTCAGCTCTTTGTAATATTGAAGAAGAGGTTTTTTTTAAAGAAGAGTTTTTTGTCTGTGGGAGTAATTAAGTGTAGAACAAATCCTCAACAAAGTGGTGGTGGTGGAGGGTTTACAAAGAACCCAACTTTCAGCCCATGTATCTTCCATGTTTCTGACTTTTGAACTTAATGGTACTTGTTCTTATTATTTCTGCTGTCTTATATTCCACAGTTATCATTTTCTTTATTTTTCATTCTTTGGTCCCAAGTCAGTGTCATTTTGTTGCCTAGTTTTAAAAGCCAAAAGTGATACTATCCAGTTATGCTATGATTATAACTTTAAGAATCAATTTTGATGTTTAATTCATTCCATATTATTTATGTTACATGTGGGCATAGTTTTCTTTTTTTTTTTTTTTAAGAACAGTAATTGTCTCTTATTTGTAGCCTTTTGCTCTCGTTTCTGTATAAAATGGGAAAATTCTAAATCATACACCTCATCTCTAATTTGGTAACTGATTTGAAAGCCTCTAAACAGGGGATTACCTGTTGTCAAGTGACTCAGTTTGAGTTTCAGTATTGCAAAATTTTGGTTTCTTACATTGCTTTTTACTTACTATGTTCTCTGTGTATGAAGACCACTCTCAGGTCCTCTATGGGATATATAATATATATATATATATATATTTTTTTTTTTCAAGTAACTTAACAACCCATGTCAGTCCTATAAACTCATTACTAAAAATATCATTCAGGCTTTATACAAGACTTCATTGTAATGATGTGACATTTGAGATTTTGTATTTCTACTTAGATTTTTATAAATTACATTTTGGTATCATTTCTGAAATAAATTCATAAGTTGAGTTCATAATAGGAAGTAAAGGCCTCAGAATTTTGATTGTTTTTATCCTTTGGCCATCACAAAGATAGGCTTTGCCTGTTGTATTTCTTGTATTTCTTTACTCATTATAATAATAAGTTTTCATTTTAAAAATGACTATATGTATGGGACATTCTTATTTCATTTTATTTTTGTTTTCCTGATTTCATATAAATAAAATGTTAGATACATTTTGCAATTTGTATTTTAGCTGAAAAATATCTGTGGTTATTTTGAAATGCCACCAGAGATCTATGTTCTTTTTAATAACTGCTTTGTGTATAGTGCATAAGTACTGCATTATTTATTTACTCATTTCTCTGCTGAAGGTCATTTAGATTATTTCCAGTTAGTAATATTGCAAACAATACTACAAAGGGCATAATATATGCATCATTTCATATATGTAAGCATTTTTCTCTAGAATAGGTTTTTTAAGAAACTGCTAAGTAAAAACATAATGTATATTTTGTTTTGATGCCTGTTGCTAAATTGCTCTAAAAAGGCTCTACCTGCAAATGCTTCATCAATTATTGTGCAAAGATATATTTCCTACATTGTTATATGTACTGGATAATATCCATTTTTTTAATTTTTGATGACTTATCTTTATATTTGGAATATCTTTTCATATTATGACTTAATCTCTCCTCCAGTGGAATAGTATTTCATAGTACTATTTGTAATGTCTTCCATCAGTGGATATTTAAGTTACTTCTGACATCATTTTTACATGCAATACTCAAAATAATATTAAATATGTAGTAATGCAGTTTTTATAAATATGTATTAAAATAATTTATACAGAAGTCCTTTCATATGTCTGTCTGTAGGAAAATCTAAGAAGTGGAATTATAGGATCAGAGGGTTATGCATTTGTAATTCTAATTGACACTTTTAAGTGGAAAACAGTGTGCATAGTATGCTACTATTTATTTAAGGAGGGAGGAATAAGATATACATATGCAGACACAGATTATTTTGATCAGTGGGGGTAAATGAAAAATAAGAGGAACATTTTTTACTCTGTGCGTATATGTCCATATGTATATGTACTTTTATACTTTTTTTAAGCCATGTGAATGGAGCTGGTGATATAGCTTGGTGTGGTATAGGTTGGAGCCTCCTTACTTGTGTAAGGCCCTGGGTTCAGTCCTCAGCACAGAAAGAAAAATGAAAGAATGTTTTAATATTTTACATATTTCTTTAATATAATGGCAAAAGCATGAACTCTTCAGCGAGAACTATATTAAAATGTACACTGTGTTACTAAGGTCACACGACAAACATTTAATTTACTCAGAGCTTCAGTTTCTTTATATATGTAAATGAAACTACTAAGTGCCTGTCTTATAGAGTTGTGAGAAATTGTATGTGAAAGTTTGTAACATAGACTAGCACATAATGCATGCAATAAAAATTAAGTTCTTTCATGCTGTCTGCCAAAGTTATTCCTGCAGTATGAAATGTCTGAGAGGTTATATTTGGAGGAATAAAATTTAGCACAGAATATCTCTTATCTGTTCCTCTTTCTCTTTAAATGTGACTATAGAGGCAGAAGTGATTTGTTTTAGTAGGAAAGAGGCCATTACCCTGACTTGATTTTTGTGACAGTGACTTCAGAAGAAGTCATGAAAATATTAACAGAAAATGGCAAAATAAATATGACTGAGAAACTGATATGTCTAAAAATGAATATAGAATAGAGCTGGTGTAGTGTTTCAATGAGTAAAACATCTATTCCAGAAGCTATGGCTGATGCATTCTTTAAGCCAAGTTCATATATACTGTCAGGCATGTGTAGGTATTGGCAAGAGTGTGTGTGTGTGTGGACGATAACTGAATCTGTTTATATGCCAGTGCAGCTCACCAGTGATAGCTTCTGAGTAATTCCTATAGAAATGAAAATTGAATTAGTGATATGTACACATACATACCTAATGCAAGAATAACAACTTGGTAAAATAGTAAGTAGATATTATCAGGGTACTTTTAAAATATCTTTGTTTCTGTCAAATTCACTCTTATTGTTTTTTTCTTTACAAATCATTTGAATGTCAAAGATTTCATAAAACATTTCTTATCAAGGATGCCAAATTGCAAAGACTGAAAAGTTTATTCCTCAAATGTGGATCCTCCTGCCTCAGCCTCCTGAGTAGCTGGGATTACAGGCATACACTTCCATGCCTGGTTTCTTTTCCATTGTGCTCTGCTAAGATTTTACATCTATTACATTAATTTCTTCCTTTTATCTCTGTATCAATTTGCTTGGTTATGCTTCAGCTTACTGGTGCACTCTTACCTGATAACTTATTTCTTACAAATACTGTCTATCTGAAGTGGCAAACAGTTATTCTTTCCAAAATTTGTTATTTTTATTAGTGTATTCTAGTTATTCATAATTGTGTGGTTCATTTTTCATTTTCATAAAAGTATATAATGTAATTTAATTCCCAGTACTATCCCCTCCATAACTTGCTTACCCATTTCCTTTCTCTTTTCCTTCTATTAAAAGGATAAATTAATTACTTATGCAAATTGTTCTAAAAGTCTCTGTTGGTTAAAATTTATTGCTTTATTGCTTAAAAAGTTAGTGCACTGGGGCTGGGGATGTGGCTCAAGTGGTAGTGAGCTTGCCTGGCATGCGTGGGGCACTGGGTTCGATCCTCAACACCACATAAAAAAAATAAAAAATGGACATTGTTTCCACCTAAAACTAAAAAAAGTAAATATTTTTTTTTTAAAAAAAGTGCATCATGATCAAATAGGGTTCATCCCAGGAATGCAAGGTTGGTTCAACATATGGAAATCAGTAAATGTAATTTATCACATCAATAGACTCAAAGATAAAAATCGTATGATCATCTCAATAGATGCTGAGAAAGCATTTGATAATATACAGCAGCCATTTATGTTCAAAATGCTAGGAAAAACTAGGGAAAACAGAAACATACTTCAACATTGTAAAGGCTGTCTGTGCTAAGCCCCAGGCATCATTCTAAATGGAAAAAAATTGAAAGCATTCCCTCTAAAAACTGAATTCAGACAGGGATGCCCTCTGTCATCACTTCTATTTAACATAATTATTGAAATTCCAGCCAGAGCAGTCAGGCGAAAGAAATTAAAAGGATGTGGATAGGAAAAGAAGAATTCAAATTATCACTATTTACAGATGATATGATTCTATACCTAGAAGACCCAAAACATGCCACCAGAAATCTCCTAGAACTAATAAATGAATTCAGCAAAGTAGCTGGATATAAAATTGACACACATAAATCAAAGGCATTTCTGTACATCAGTAACAAATCCGCTGAAAGAGAAACTAGGAAAACCACCCCATTTATAATAGCCTCAAAAAATATAAAATACTTGGGAATAAATGAAAGAGGTGAAAGACCTTTACAATGAAAACTACAACACACTAAAGAAAGAAGTTAAAGAAGACCTTAGAAGATGAAAAGATCTACCTTGTTCTTGGATAGGCAGAATTAATAGGGTCAAAATGACAATACTACCAAAAGCACTATACAGATTCAGTGCAATCCCAATTAAAATCCCAATGACATTTCTTATAGAAATAGAAAAAGCAATCATGAAATTCATCTGGAAAATTAAGAGACTCAGAATAGGCAAAGCAATCCTTAGCAAGAAGAGTGAAGCTGGTGGCATTACTATACCAGATCTCAAACTATACTGCAGAGCAATAGTAACAAAACAGCATAGTATTGGCACCAAAACAGACTGGTAGACCAATGGTACAGAATAGAGGACACAGTGTCTAACCCACATAACTATAGTTATCGTATATTAGACAAAGTCTCCAAAAACTTACATTGGAGAAAAGATAGCCTCTACAACAAATGGTGCTGGGAAAACTGGAAATCCACATGTAACACAATTAAATTAAACATCTCTCACCATGCACAAAACTCAACTAAAAGTGGATCAAAGACCTAGGAATTACACCAGAGAACTTGTGCCTAATGGAAGGAAAAAAAAATCTCCATCGTGTCGGATTAGGCCCCAACTTTCTTAATAAGACTCCTATAGCGCAAGAATGAAAACCAAGAATCAATAAATGGGATGGATTTAAACTAAAAAGCTTCTTCTCAGCCAAAGAAACAATCAGTGAGGTAAATAGGGAGCATATCTTTACCACAAGCACATGAGACAGAGCACTAATCTCTAGGATATATAAAACACTCAAAAACCTTAACACACACACACACACAAAATTAATCAATAAACTGAACAGACATCTCTCAGTCAACAATCATGAAAAATGTTCAACATCTCTAATAATTAGAGGAATGCAAATTAAAACTACTCCAAGATTTCATCTCACTCCAGTCAGAATGGCAGCTATCAAGAATACAAACAATAATAAGTATTGGCAAGGATGTAGGGGAAAAGGCACACTCATACATTGCTGGTGGGACTGCAAATTGGTGCAGCCAATCTGGAAAGCAGTATGGAGATTCCTTAGAAATCTGGGAATGGAACCACCATTTGACCCAGCTATCCCACTTTCGGGTTTATACCCAAAGGACTTAAAAACAGAATACTACAGGGACACAGCCATATCAATGTTTATAGCAGCACAACTCACAATAGCTAAACTGTGAAAACAACCTAGATGCCCTTCAGTAGATGAATGGAGAGGGAAACTTTTGTATATATACACAATGGAACACACCCAGCATTAAAAGAGAATAAAGTCATGGCATTTGCAGGTAAATGGATGAAGTTGGAGAATATAATGCTAAGTGAAGCAAGCCAATCCCAAAAAACCAAAGGCAGAATGTTTTCTTCTGATATGAGGATGCTGACTCATAATGGCAATGGGTGGGCAGAGCATGGGAGAAATGGATGAACTTTACATAGGGCAAAGGGTAGGGAGGGGAAAGGAGGGGTCTAGGGGTAGGAATGATGGTGGAATGAGTTCTACACAAATGGTGTGAAAATACTTTGTGTATGATCAGTGAGTTGAGAAATTGTGCTCTATATATATAATGTGAAATGAATTGCATTCTGCCATCATATATAACAAATTAGAATAAATAAATAATTTAATAAAAGAAGATTGCATTGTAGGGAAAAAAAAGTGATTTTTAGTTACCATAATTAAATTGACTTGTACAGTATTAATCTGATTGTTCTATAGATTTTCCTCTGAAATGTTATAAGAATTCCTATTGAAAAATATGCAAAACTGTAACATTCCAAAATTTAATATAACAATTATATTTTTCCTATAAGTTTTTGAACGACCTTTATTCAAATTCAATAAAATATAGTTAGTGTAGGAACTGTGGAAAAGCTCCATAAACTCAACAAGCCAAAAGTCAGTGGTTTTTAAGTATTTTTCCCTCTAAGTCAACCTGTTTTATCTACAAACAGGCTGTTTGATCTATAAACATTGCAGTTTCTGCAGGCAAAGTACAGCATGAACAATCATGTAACAGGTATGCAATTTTCCATTTATATCCCATTCTGCCTATATGATATAGAAGATCTATCCAATTTATAAAATGTGCAAAGATACTTTTTTAGTAACTTTATAATAATTCCTGTTTTAGAATTTCTTCTGTGTACAAAGGTAGGCTAATCTTTATAGATTATTTTAATATTGCAATTTTTAAAAAGTGCTTCTTGCTCCTTCCAGAACATCTCTAAAACCTATTTTTGATCTCTCTCTCTCTCTCTCTCTCTCTCTCTCTCTCTCTCTCTCTCTCTCTCCTCACAAACATTTTGGCACCAACTCCTGTTAATTCTGTGTACTTGATTTTTCATCTCTTACCCCCCCTATATCTGCTGTCACTACCATAATTTATACTTTCATGATGATCTTAGCTTGGATTTCTTTAATTTCTTCCTAAATGGTCTTATTGTCCCATTGTAATGCATTCTCCACATCCTCTGCCAGCATGTCAGCCAGTTGGGAGGCTGAGGTATGAGAATCCCCAGTTCAAGGTCATCCTGAGCAACTTAGATTCTAACTCAGAATAAAAAATAAAAAAGAGCTGAGAATGTAACTCAGTGGTAGAGCACCCATGGGTTCAACCCAAATAAGTAAATGAATTAAGCTTTTATGGGCTGGGGTTGTGGCTCAGCCGTAGAGCGCTCACCTAGCACTTGAGAGGCACCAAAAAAAATTAATAAATAGAATAAAGATATTGTGTCCAACTACAACTAAAAAAATTACTTAAAAAAATTAAGCTTTTACAATTAGTGGAAGAATACCGATAATAACTGTTATCATTTGTGTTTCAAACCTTCCCTTTTAGGAATCCATTAGAAATGAAAAATTTAGAATTGAAAAATGAGAATTCTTATGTAAAATATAACATGATGAAGTAATGAATTATGAATTCTAATTTTTGTTCAGATCCATTTTTAAATTTGATCTTTGCTTACTTATAATTTTCTTTGTTTTTTTTCAAGAATTTATAAAGTTGCAATTGAAGCATAATGAATCCCTCAGATAATCCTAGGCTGAATTTAGTTTTATGACATGCTATTACCATTGCTGCTTCTCTAAACCAGGAGCAAAAAGAGGAAATAGACTCTGTCATATTGTAGTTACTCTAAAAAAAAATAGTACTATCAATGGGATGGAAAAGAAGTGAAAATTTTGTTTTCATTGAATACATTTTAGAAACTGATACAGTCAATCCTCATTATTAACAGCTTCAATATTTGTGAATATGCCTACTTGCTCAAATGGATTTGTAGTCTTCAACAGTAGTCACTATGTTTTTCTAGTCATTCTCGGACATGGATAGAATGACAATTTTTGAGTCATTTCATGTTCATGTTTCGAGTTGAAGTCAAACAAGGTGATGTTCTGCCTTCTTGTTTCAGCTATCCTGGTACAAACTAGTGTCCTTTTTGTGGTCTGCTTAGTACCACATTTTTCACATTTTTGCACTCTGTGAATGAATTCTGTTTAAAATGGCCCCTAGGAGCTGGGGTTGTGGCCCAGTGGTATAGTGCTTGCCTGCAAGGCCCTGGGTTCGATCACATAAAATAAATAAATAAAATAAAGGTATAAATTGGCCCCTAAACAATAATGCTGCAGTGCTGTCTAGTGTTCCTAAGCACAAGAAGGCTTCGATGTGCCTTACAGAGAAAATTTGCATTAGATAAGCATCATTCAGGCATGATTTACAGTGCTATTGACTGTGAGTTCCGTGTTAACTATAAGATGCCTTTAAATAGAAACACATATGAAATAAGATTTTACATCAATCAGGTGATAAAAATGTGACCAGAAGTTTCCATGACCTAGTCTTATAATTCCCCTAGCACCAATGGTTCAGTATTTGCAAATTCATTATTCACACCTGCTTTGTAGAACATTACTAACACAAGTAAGGAGCATCAGCTATACTTGATTGCCTGTACTTCTGGTTTTATCAAGCTAGGTTTCTTATTTTCTCAGGGTCCAGTTTTTTCCAGCACTTATTACACAGAACAATTGGTCTTCACTTGCTACTGAAAAATGCCTAACTTTATCTCAAGCTTGAATTTCTTTTGTACTATATATTCTCAGTTACCACATGAGGTATAGGTATCTCTTATAAAGTAGCCATTGCTTGCCCTATCCAAACACTGTGGGCCCTGATTAACAATGAAGTTTTCATTTAATCAATGATACACTGAGTTGTTAGCATAGAAAGAGCAGCTTCTGCTTTGAATGATTTGTTTTACTTTGGAGAAAATTTAAAGGCAAAATGGCTTCACTCCTGGAAACTTGAGACCACTAAAGCTTATTCTCTTCCTGATGGATATCTGATGGATATTCTCTATGGGCACTTCAAGTAGAGGCTCTTTTACCCGTGGCTTTTGGTGACATAGTAGGAAAGTATGCTGTTACGTTAGAAGACTTCATAAATAATACTTGGGTGTTCAGTATAATGAACGTTTTTTATCTTAACCATTTTATATTTCTCTTCCAGAAGTATATGAAAATCATTTTACACAAGTGTGAAGCTTTTCTCTCCTTTTATACTTAATTAAATAATCAAAAGACTAAAAGTTACACCCTAATTAATAGCATCTTTTAAGGACTTGTTTCTGTATCATGTTCAGCAGTGGTAATCCTTTTAAAACTAACAATCAAAGAATTCTTTGTGTTTTGATGCTTTGAGAAGTAGTAATCTGCTTCTAAATTTGTGGTGGGAGATTGAATGAATGTCCTGATGCTCAGATAGCATTATGTACTTGAATTGATACGTACTCAGCTGATTCAAGTAGTGAACCACTTCGATTCTTGAATTAGTCATAATGAGTGTTAGATTATGGAAATTTCTAATGTACCTCTGGAGAAAACATCTAATGAGAGATGCCGGTTTTTCCAATATGAAATTTCAGTATTTGTTTATAGCTTATGATCACTTCTTTGGTTCTCATTTTTTGTGCAGACACTCTATAGCATATTTTGCCCACATGATTTATTCTTTTCGTTTGTTTGCTTGTTTCATACTGGAGATTGAACCCAGAGGAACTTTACCACTGAGCTAAATCCCCAACCCTTTTTGTTTTTTGAGACAGAGTCTTCTGAGTTACCCAAGGTGGCCTCAGGCTTGTGGTCTTCCTTCCTCAATTTCCTAAGTCACTGGGATTATAGGCATGTACCGCTGTGCCCAGCATCTCTATTTACTCATTTTTAAAAATTTTTCTTGAAACTATTTCCTCCCTTGCTTTCTGTGAAGCCTCGGTCTCATCCTTCCTGTTTGTCTTCAACTATTCCTTTTAATCCCTCTGGTAGTGATCCTCTGTTATTGAACCCTCATTTTATATTTTAGTTAATTATAACCCAATTCTTTCTTGTTTATCTTCATACTCCCCCAATATCTTCAAAAATATTTTTAGTTGTATATGGGTACAATACCTTTATTTATTTTTATTTGGTGTGCTGAGGATTGAACCTAGTACCTCACATATCCTAGGCAAGCACTCTACCACTGAGCCACAACACCAGCCCTGCCACATATTAATGGTTACATAGTAGATACTTGCTGCATGTTTGTAGATGTAATCTACTTCCACCCCTGAAGTATTAACACCCCCTGACAGCCTGAGCTTGATCATCTCCCATCGACAAGCTCAACTCTGGACAGTGAAAGACTTGCTTATGCTAATAAGAGGCTATGAAAACTAGACCACCTGGGTTTAGATCCCAGCTCTTCTAGTTTCTAATCATGTGACCTTGGCAAGATAATACTAATATTTATGTCTCAATTTTATCTTTAAAAGTAGTAGAAACTCCTCCATGTATTATTAAGATGTATTGAGTTAACACATATCTGTTCTTGTAACAGGGCCTGTCCCACAACTGTTAAGTGATAATGGTCATTACCCTCCCCAACCCCTTTTTCAGATCTAACTGCTATCTGTGTACCTTTGGTTTCCAAACCTTTTATTAGTGTCTACTAGAATTTTAAACCAAAGCTTATTTCTATCGTACACCTATTCTGCCTTCTACATTTTCTATTGCACTACCTTTGTCTGGTTACCTCAACTTTAAAACCTTGATTCCTCCTCCTGTCTGCACCTCCTTACCTATGGTTCATTCCTTCTCTGCCTCACTTAGAGCCCTCATCACCTCTTCTTTGCTTTGTAAATTGTCTCCTGATTCCTCTATTTTCAGACTCTGGCATCCTATTGGGAGGGAGGCTAGAGATTGGGGACAGGAGAACCTGTCAGGGAAATGGTACAGCATGACAGAGAGTGATCTGGAGTAAAGCATTAGCAATAGGAATGGCCAGTCTCTAATCAATAAAACCACAGAGAATTGAGGTAAAGGCCACCTTTGGGAGTGGTAGAAAGGCAATGACTATTTCATTTAAATTATGGAATTCAGCCAGCACAGTGATGCATGCCTATAATCTCAGAGACTTGGGAGGCTGAGGCAGGAGAATCACAAATTCAAGGCCAGTCTCAGCAAGAAGTAAATGTGGATGTTGCTTGTTATAATAGATAGAATCTAGTTGTAATCAAGCCATTGGTGCAATCCAACCAAGATCTGTCACTCAACTGGCCTTCTGACTGCACAAATCAGCCATTCTGTTTTTTGTTTTATTTGTGGTATTGGAGAATGAAAGGAGGGCCTCTCACATGCTAGACAAGTGCTGTACCAGAGACTGGAATATAATAGTAGTAAGCTGCTTCTTGGTTTAATCTCTAGTAACCCCTCAAAAAATTATGAAACCCAAAGTCAAATGGAAAAAGCCTGACAAAGCCTGACTTAGCTGCTTATTGTGAAGTTATGATCTGGAGCAAATTAGTCCTCTTGAATCAAGTTTTATTACTTATTAAAATGAGGCTAGGGCTGGGGTTGTGGTTCAGTGGTAGAGCGCTTGCCTAGCAAGTGCAGGGCCCTGGGTTCGATCCCCAGCACCACATAAAAATAAATAAATGAAGATATTGTGTCCAACCACAACTAAAAAATAAATATTAAAAAAATGTGCATAGTAATAAGTAATTCAAAAGGAATTTATAAGCATAAAATGAGTTTTATCAACCGGTGAAAATAACCAAATACACAAAGCACATAGTGAATGTTAGTTTCCTTTCTTCTTTTTCTATTCTTTTGGTTTACAATTTTAAAAATTGCTATTCAGGATGGCTGATTTGGTAGTAATGATAATTTCACCATTCTCAGCAGTTTCCTTTCCTTCTTAACTGATAAAACTTTCTAATTCTGAGGTTTTCTGGGTTAAAGTCTGCTGTAACTTGCCTCCGTTGTCATTTTACCATTTTGAGTATGCCTTTGTTTACTAGACTTAAACTTCTAACTTGTTTTTCCAGCTTACAAACTTTAATTTATTCATTTTAGAGCTGCAAGGATATCCTTGATTTTGCTTTTATTTAATTATCTCTTACTTCTATTTCCACATCTGAATTTCCTTGGATTTTTTTATTAAATATTAGAGTTGGTATTCCCAGCAGTGAATTGATAAAAAAGAAAAATTTAGTGTAGAAATTAAGAAGCCTTGTTTCTCTTCTGTTAATGCCATGCTACTTTATCACCATAATAGGAAAAAATTACATTTGTATAAAGTCATCTTAAGTCCTACAAAAAAAGGAACCACATTGGCATATAGTGTTTTAGCCATGTCCTACCTAATGACAGCTATGTGTTCTGAGAAATCCATCACTGCTTTTGTCATTGTGTGAATCTTATAGAATATGCTTCCAGAAACTAACATTAAATAGGCAATAGAATCTTATGGAACCACTCTTGTATGCACAGTCCATCCTTGATTGAAATGTCATTATGTAGCATATGACTGTATTTTGTGGGGAGGTAATATTAAACTTCTGACAAATAATTTTGGACATGAATATGCAGTGTCTAAAACCTAAATAATTCTGCTTTTAATATGAAAACACTTGATGAATTGAATTATGAGGCATGTAATAGTAAAAAGAAAGCTTGCAATCTCAGATGTCACTTTACAGTTAATATTTGTTCTGCCTTCACTTCAATATTAGCTTTCCCTCTAGTCAATGTGATAATAGTTAACTTTGAAGATAATAACTCCTTAAAATTACATTTTCCAATTTTTCAAAGCACTTTTATGCACTGGTGATATATATACAAATAAATATAGTTACATTTTTTCAGAATACAGAAATGGTCACTTTCCAAGAGTCTTACTGCTACATCATTATAAAAAGGCCTCAAAGATTATTAATCCATGAGTATTGTGAATATTGAAAATCATATGCTACATTTGTATAAGGAAATATGGAATATATTCTCTTACATGTTATACCTAGAGTCCATTTTCTAAATATTCTTTAAGTTTTCTCTGAGTATGAGTAGGTTAAAAGTATAGCAAACTAGTGTCAGAGAAATAACTGTGACCACATTTTATCCAGGGAGAAATTAAAGAGTTGAAGCCACTACATTCCAAAATAGAAAAGGCATTGGGAAAATATTTTTCTTAGAAGGAGTGATTGCTTTTTGTTTTTGTCTTTTCTATTCCTTATTTTAAATGTGTAACATGAAACTACTCTTTACTTTAAAAATCTATATGGTTAGTTGTTTCTACCTCCCAGTATACTTTACCTCTTTTACTAGAATTTTCTTCCTTAACTTCCATGCTCTGAACCTCTGTCAGACTTGACCCCATTATTAGCAGTAAATCAAAAGTAGGTCAGTGTTCTTGTCTCCCCCACAGCTCATATCTGGGTTTTCCCTGCTCATAATCCTGACAATAGGGGACTTAAATGGTGTCCCTTTATTGGCATATCTAGTGTCAGTCATTCCTTATTCTGAGTTGATAATTGATCAAGTAAATTAAAATGGGCAAGTGGATATAGTGGGTTTAAAAAATATCCATCTGTTCTGGATTTTCTTTTGCTTTGGAGAAGCCAGAAAGGCTAGGAATTAGTGACTGGTTTAGTCTTCTCTCACTGTTGGCAGCTGACAGATGTACTGATGAAGTGATAATGAACTCCAAAGTCTGCTCTACTGGCTGGGTGGGAAAGGAACCCAGACAGCAAGCATGCCTCTCTGGAGCCTGCCAAAATTTTTGCTCTTTAATAGAATTCACTTCAAGGAGGTTAACAGGTACAATTTCCTGGATGCATATCAGAAGTATAATTTATCATTCATGGATACCAAAGAATGTATAATTTTCAGTATAGCAAATGAGAGGTCTTAGTCTCTATCACTCTGGTAATTTCAGTCAGAGAGTAAGCATTAGAAGCAGGTCCTGAATACAGAGTTCATTTTAACAGCAAATCTTTTTTTCTTTCCATTGAAATAATTATATCTCATAAAATATGCCAAATTAGCCATTGAAAGTCCTGTTTGATTTCTAGCATGTTTTCTGACGGTCTCAAACTTAATTGGAAATGATCTCAATACTTACATTTAATCTTTTAGTTTTGTTTTCCATTATGAATGTTAGTAAATCTCCCATTGTTCCAAATTCAGTTTAAGCTTTCACTGCCCTTTTTGGTGGGGCTAGGTATCACAGCAGTAAAGTGCTTACATCTTTTCACCACCACCCACCTTCATGTATACTCCATTGGTAGTGGCCCCTCAAACAGCTGTTCAGGAGGATTGGTACCAGGACCCTCCCTGATACTAAAATTCATAGATGCACAAGTCCTTTATATAAAATGGAGTAATATTTACAGATGATCTGGGCCCATTCTCCCATAAACTTTAAATCATCTCTAGCTTGCTTATACCTAATACAATGTAAATACTAGGTAAACAGTTACTATACTATATTGCTTAGGGAATAATGACAAGGTAAAAAGTCTGTACAAACTAAGTACAGACAGTTTTTAAAAATATTCTCAAACTGCAGTTAGTTGGATCTGCCAATACAGATGCCACAGATATGGAGAGTCCACTATAATTTTATAACCCATACAGTAGGCAGCTTAATGTGAATGTACAAAATGTTTTTAGATTAATCACTGAAAGTGTGCTAAACATGGAATATCAATAAATTTTGAAAAACTTTAAAAATCATCAATTATAATACATTCCTGTTTGTTGAATCTTCATAAAGACGTTTTTCAGCTTCCCTTTTCAATATTAGGCAGAACTTGAACTTTGGGAAGTTTTAAGGAATCTCATTATTATTCCCATTCAGGTTTGTCTTTGTCTTTAACTGGAAAGTGGTCCAGCACTTTAATAAGGGAGAAACAGAAAACCACGTGTTTAATAGGCATTAAGAATAAAAGCAGAGGGGCTGGGGTTATGGCTCCATGGTAGAACACTTGCCTGGCATGTGTGAGGCACTGGGTTTGATCCTCAGTACCACATACAAATAAATAAATAAAATAAAGGTATAAATTTAAAAAAGAATAATGCAGAATGTGTCAACATTCCAGAGTCTGTATTGTACAGATGAGTATTGCCAAACTGTCAAGGCCTTTCCTGTTTAGCTTCTCTTGATGAATTTCAAGGAACCTCTAGTGTACTGTTTTTAACTAGATTAGAGGGTAAAAAAAAATGCTAATAGAGTTTGTGTGTCCAGAGGTTTGGTTAAAGTTATTAATTTTGTCATTTCACCATTGGGTTGGCTTTTGTATCTTACCGTATTGAACTGGTGTTTTCTCTGCTGTAGGAATAAAAACCATTAGAAGCCATGACAACTGATTTCATTGATAAGCATAATAATAAGCATATTTCAAAAGATTTCAAATTTAACATTAGACAAATTGGAGAAGAGGAAAAAAAAAATATATATATATATATATATATTAGCTTCTTTCAGTTCCATTTGCTGTAATTAGCTATTTTAATTGACCATAGCAATCATTTATTCCTCTTTTCTGAGAAAAAGCTAAACAAATGTGTGTGTGGACACAGAAGACGAATTTAAGGATTATAGTTTTGACTCAGCATTTTTTCTTTCATGAATATAGTTTATCTTTTGTCTCTAATGCACTAATGCACTGACTTTCCTTTTTCATTTTTCCAAACCTACTAGCTGGTTTGGTTGTTTCATTTCTTTATTGGATCATTAATTGTTAACACTATATTCAATCATTTCAGTTTGATACTTGTTTTTTGGTTTCATATATACAAACTCATGCTGAAATCAAACCTGCATGTGGTATAAAACTGCCACTCTTCTACTTAGATATTTATGATCTAGCAACTAATTACACCTTTGCAGAAAATGAGTCAAAGTTTGTGTTAGTAGTAGTCCTAGAAATATATTTTTATTTCTTTTCCTTAAAGATGCCAGAATATTCTAAAAGTTTATCTCTGAATCCTTACTTTCTGAAAATAAGGTAGAAAAATCCTCGCAGTACTGATTTGTGGTCTCTGTCAAAATGAAACAAGGTAGAAGTCAACACAGTTTACTCAAATCACATAAACTAAAAAGGGATAAGCCAGAATCTGGTCTAACAATAGTTGACCTCTCAGGTTGAATAATTGAGTGCCTTAAATTCCATTATTCCACCCGAACTGTTTATCAAGTGATAATTCTTCCTCAGATTTGGAATAATTCTGAATCCTTAACACTGAAGACCTTCATAAGAAAAGCTAACCCTTTGAAGCAAAAAGACATTTCATCTATGTCAAAAAGGAAGCAAACTAAGTTTGAATCCTGCCTGGTGATGCCATTTCCAAATTATACTTAGTCATTCTTTATCAAAGCCAAAAAAATGATAGGAAAAAACTTGGAGACTACATGCCATAATTCTTTGTGTTAGAAAGGTGATGTTTTAGATATACAGAAGAAAGTCTCCCTTGAATTTTGATAGGAATTGCTTATAAGGACAAGTTGAAAACTCAGTATTTTTTTGTTTCTCCATTTATGGATAATTCATAGGATATTTTCTTTCATCAGTGAAATTCATTATTATTCTCTCTTAAAAATTAAGGTTATATTGGGCTGGGGATGTGGCTCAAGTGGTAGCGCGCTCACCTGGCATGTGCGGGGCACTGGGTTCGATCCTCAGCACCACATAAAAATAAAAAAATAAAGATGTTGTGTCCACTGAAAACTAAAAACATAAATATTAAAAAATTCTCTCTCTCTCTCTAAAAAAAAAAATTAAGGTTATAGATTGTAAACAGAAAGTAGAATTTCCTATGTACATGTCTTTCTCCAAAATACAGAGTGTGAATAGCCACATTATTCCAAGCTTAATTCTGTACAAACATTAACTATATTTTTTAATAATGACAAATGCCTGTAAGTAGTATGTAATAAGTTAACTTATATCCTAGTAGTCCTGAGGCATTTCAGTTGGTGATAAATACATGTCCTAGCATGTTATCTCCTTTACAGTCAATAGTTCATAAATTCTTTCTTTCCTGTTTAACTCTTTTTATATCTAATGTTGAAAATCTACACAGTTTAAACACAGTTTAAAATTATTTCATCTCCCATCTCCCTTTTTTTTTGCAAGGGTGATGATGGTGCTGGATCTGAACCCAGAGCCTCATGCATACGAAGCACAAGCTCTACCATTGAACTATACCATCAGCCCCTTCATCTCCTATTATACTGGATTAGTTTTGGTTCTGAATCTTACGTCTTGAAGTTACTAATTGCTACATTAATTCAACTTTATTTTTTTAAAGAGATAGTGAGTGAGAGAGAATTTTTTAATATTTATTTTTTAGTTCTCGGCGGATACAACATCTTTGTTTGTATGTGGTGCTGAGGATCCAACCCAGGCCGCATGCATGCCAGGCAAGCGTGCTACCGCTTGAGCCACATCCCCAGCCCCTTAATTCAACTTTATAACCTTGTGATTTGAGGGCCAGCTACCTCAGAGAAGAAAATAGTAAGCATTTCTACTTAAGTGATTAAAATGATTTTCATGTGTTTGTGGACCCACTAGAGTTATTTAGAAATCATTTAGAGACCTTTTATTCCCACGGTTATATAGAATTTAATTATTTTCAGACCCCAAATACATTTTTGTATAGAAGTTTTTTACATTGCTTGACAGTGACAATTATCGTTGCTTCTTTTAATTATCTTGATTTTCTTCCTCAAAAGGTTTCTTTTTCTCTCCCTTAATGTTACTGGCCCCCATGAGTTCATTTGTAACTCTTTTCTCCAAATAATTTTATCTGATGTCTGGTGACATCAAATACTATCTATAAGTACTGGTAACTTCCCAATACAAACACACAGGTAGTTTACTCCAATCCACATCTTTCTTCTAGGCTCTCAACCTGTGTATCATCTTTTAGCTGAGCATTCCACAAACAATCTCAACATGTCTAAAATTATGTCCATTATTTTCTTTTAGGAAAACACTCATCAGTATTTTCAGCATCAATAAATGTAATCCGTTCATTCAGTTGTTCAAGCCAGAAACTATTGCATATTCCTAACTACTTTCTTTTTTTGCCTCCTATAGCTGTTTCAATCATATAGCCTATTGATTCAAACTTTGAAATATATCTTCACATCATTTTATTTCTCTCCCCTTAGGAATTATTCTGATAATTTATCACTTTTGTTTTTGCAACAACATTTTAGCATTTTAACCATTTGTGTCCTTAAGCCAGTTCTTTCCTTCTCCTTCTTCCAGGTTAATACTTTTAAAACATATTTATGTCAATTATTTCCCCTTAAATTTTTCCAAAGTCTACTTACTTGTTACTTTTATTATACAATTTAGGCTCCTTAGCATGGTATTGAAGGTTCTTCATAATCTCACTCCTCCCCATTGTTCCCCGTACTCTGACCCTTAGCACCTTACTTTTATCCTTTCTCTTTACTTCCACACTTCTTTCTCTCTCACTGCCTCCCACTCTTCACCCCTCATGTCTTCATCTCTCTTCCTCTATCCCTCTCTCTCCCTACTTGCACTACTTCAGTTCAAATCCTACTTCTTCCATGAAGAATAATAATACTACAGCAGGACATCACTCCTTTCTGAGTTTGCTTAGAAACTTTCATTACTTGTCATTTTTCACCATGAATTAAAGCCATCTGTGTACACGTTTTCTTTTCTATTAAATTAAGAATACCTTGAGTCAATGGTAGTCACTGTCTGCATGCTGGCTGTAAAACTGTAAGTAGTACACTCTCTGCTCCCAAAGAGACAGGAAGGCTCCTTGTCTTTTGCATTCTTGGAACTCCTCAGAGCTCATTTGACAAATGAGTAAGTGTCTGTTTAAAAGTTAGTTTGGTGCAGCCAATATGAAAAGCAGTTTGGAGATTCCTTGGAAAACTGGAAATGGGACCACCATTTGATCCAGCTATCCCTCTCCCCAGTCTCTACCCAAAGGACTTAAAAACAACATACTACAGGGATACAGCCACATCAATGTTTATAGCAGCACAGTTCACAATAGCTAAACTGTGGAACCAACCTAGATGCCCTTCAGTAGATGAATGGATAAAAAAATGTGACATAGATACACAATGGAGTATTACTTAGCAATAAAAGAGAATAAAATCATGGCATTTGCAGGTAAATGGATGGAGTTGGAGAAGATAATGCTAAGTGAAGTAAGCCAATCCCCCAAAAAACCAAATGCCGAATGTTCTCTCTGATATAAAGAAGCTGATACATAGTAGGGTGAGGACAGGGAACAAGGAAGGAATAGATGAACTCTAGATAGGGCAGAGGGGTGGGAGGGGAAGTGAGGGTGATTGGAGTTAGAAATGATGGTGCAATGAGATGGACATCATTATTGAAACTACATGTATGAAGACATGAATTGGTATGAATATACTTTGTGTACAACCAGAGATATGAATAATTGTGCTCTATATGTGTAATATGAATTGTAATACATTCCACTGTCATGTAGATTTTTTTAAAAAGGGAAAAAAAAGTTAGTTTGGGGGGGTGGGGTTGTGGCTCAGTGATATAGTGCTGGCCTAGCATGCATGAGGCACTGAGTTCGATCCTCAGCACCACATAAATATAAAATGAAGACATTGTGTTTGCCTTAAAAAAAAAAAAAGACTAAAAAATAAATTTTTAAAAAAATGTTAGTTTGGGCCTGAGGATGTAGCTCAGTGGTAGAGCACTTGCCTAGCAATGCACAAGGCCCTGAGTTCAATCCACAACACTGACAAAACAAAAATAAAGAAAATAAAGGTAAGTGTTTTTTTTTTATATTAGAAAAAGTTACATTTTTTCTGTTTTCAATATAAATTTATCTAATATATCAAATAATTTTATAATACCCACATATATTTAATGATGGCCTTCTGTAAATGAAATTCTGTTTAGAATGCAAAAAAATACACTAAATACAATAATATTTTTTTGTTTCATATTTTCCAAATATTTATCATGTTAAGTTACAGAAGCCTCACAGCAGCCTGTGAGAGAGCTGCCTTCATTATATTCATTTCATAGTTGAGGAAACTGAAGCTGTAATAAAGTGAGCCATTTCCTCAGTTATACTAATAAATGGGAAGGAATGTTCCATAACCTTGGTTTCATTTTGCCATCTACTGTAGCTCTTCTGGGTCCTACCTACTTGGGGAAGGGAAAAATATGAATAATTAAGATACCAAAAAAGTGGATATTAAAGTAATTCAGGAAAGAAATAATGGATTAGAGTTATGTCAGAGGTGGAAGATGAAGAAATATTGAGGTAGTTGCATGAACAGAAGATTTAATGACAATGGGATATGTAGAGTTTGAAGAAAAGGGAGGAGTTAAAAGATGATTTAAGCTAAAAGCTCATGGGGCTTTTGACCTCAGTTTTCTAGTGTGCTTGGTTTCTCCTTTGAAGAAATTCTGGAGAATAGTTTAACAATTCCCAGTGGAAGAAAATTATAAAAGCTGAGTTAGGGATAGATAAACCCTAGAACCTGCAACAGTGGATTTAACCCTGTAGTTTTAAGCAGTATTTGTTTTATGACTAAGAACCAATATCACCTGTTACGTTGCTAGGAACAGCAACTTTACTTTTTATGGGACCAATATTTTCTGTTATTTTCTCTTGTGATACATATAAGAAACATAATATATGACAATGCTGAAAAATCAAATAGTACAGAAACACTTATAATAAAAAATAATAATATTCTTTTATCCCCTAGTTTTACTCACTAGATGAATTATTCCTTTTCGGGTTAAGTCATCATTCTAAATTTTAGACTCATAAGTTTAAGGTTATTTCTTGAACTTAGATTGTTGCCAGGCTCCCCTTACTCTTTCTCCCAATTTTCATTATTTTTTATTGTTATTTTAGTATACCTTTTTGTTACCTTTGTATCTTTTAAATCATACACTCAAAATTCTAAATTTCCACTTGGAGATGTAGATCAGTGGTGAAGTGCTTACCTTGCATGCACAAGACCTTGGAGTTGGTCCCCAGCACTGCAAAAGAAAATAAATAAGTATATTTTTTAAAGCCCTAATTTCTGTTTTGTCAGTCTCTCTTAGGCTCACTGAGTGGTCACTGTATAAAATAAGATTATCCATTATAAGATTATCTACCCTTATTGCCACTTTTTCTTCCCCCCCTCAGTTTGGCTTCTGACTTATGGACAGTTAACTTCTATTTTCTACTAATTTACATGAGATATGTACCAATGCTTAACAGCTCATTTTGTTCTTCTCTTTTGGAAAATAATTATCTATTTAAAATATTTTCCCTATTCTCTATATAGAATTCTTTTCTTCTGTAGCTCCTAGTAAGCTTATATTAGAGTTTGAGACATTTTTACATATCTCTTAATTTCTCTTTTTTGTTTTATGTTGCTTCATCTCTCTCTTCTGTGTTCTGAGTAAATTCCTCTTTCTTCCAATTCACTGATTCACTCTTTAGCTACATCCAATAAACTATCTCCTACTTAGTTTTTGTTTTTAATTTTAGCAACATTTGTTAAATTTTTTTTTTACTTAAGTATTTTACACCTATAGGTGAAATGAGTGTGCTTTCAGTTCACAATGTTTTTACAAACTGGAAAACTTATGTAACCCAGTACTCAAATCAAGAAACAGAATATTACCAGTACTCCAGAAGCCTCTTTGTCCTCCCCAGTTAATAACACCTCCTTTAGGTAACCACTATTCTGACTTCTGAATGCAATTGTAATTTTACTTAGTTTTGTATTATATATAAATGGATATCAAGTAAATACTCTCATGTCTTGTTTTTCTTAACCTTCCATTATAAATTTCATAAACATTTTCGAATGTAGTAGTATATTGTGGGAATATACAATACAGACGTTTCTTGATTTACAATGGAGTTACATTGATTTACAATGGGGTTACATCCTGGTAAAAGCCCATTGTAAGTTGAAAATATCGTTAAGTGGAAAATGCATTTAGTACACTTAACCTACTAAACATCGTAACTTAGCTTCACCTACCCAAAAGGTACTTCCATTGCTTACCCTTAGGGAAAAAAAATCTACCCAAAATGTTTTACAATAAAGTGTAGAATATCTCATATAATTTGTTCAATACTGAAAGTGAAAAACAGTGGTTATATGGGTACACATTTGTACTCTCATAAAATTTAAAAAATCATGTTGAATTATCATAAGTTGGAGCCTGTCTGTATTTATATACCTAGCAATTCATCTATATAGGTATCTACTCACTCAAATAATTGATGGAAATATGAATTATTTATTTGGGGGTCTTATAAACAGGTACCATGAACATTTCCAGTTTTCTGGTGGTTCCTGACCCAGGTGATATTAAAACTGTCACAGAGATTCATTCTGTGACATAGAGACTATTTCCTCTTCCCATGCTTTAATCCTAAAAGGTAACTGATAGGACAGGAAAAGAGTAGCTACAGATTTTAAGCCATGAATTTGGATCTGCCCTGATGCTCCATCATTGAGTAGGAGTCAGGTTGCTAGCTATCCCAGCATGCATTCAGATCCAGATTCCTGCAGGCCATGGCTTTGCTCTCTCTCATAACACATTGGAGCTCTCTGGTCCATTTCTAGTCCAAAGTTGTATTTGAGTCCAGCTATAGTTTTCCTGATCTCTGTTTTATCAGTCATTGCTATGTATTTTATGCCTCAAAGCATGAGTTTACTAAATCATTTCAACAGTTTACTAAACAATTTTCATGGAAGTATTTCTGTGAATCTGAATGTTTTCTCATGGCCTTCTGTATCTGTTTTGTAAACTGCCATGTTTTCTTGATTGTCTGAGAAAATTAAAACCCTTTTAAAGACTTCATTTCCTGAATTGTTTCCTCTAGCCTTGGTGGTTAGATTTATTTTTTCTTTCATTGTGGATTTTTTCACATACGACTTTGATACTTAATTGCCCATTCATATTTAAGAACTGGATTGATTGTGGTAGGTGATTGAATTGAAATTTCTTTGGTGGTATTTATAGATTTGCTTCCCAGGTAGGTCTTTGTGAAAACAGTGGCTGACTTGTAGCTTTATATTCAGTGGCAGAACTCATCAATTTTCTTTGGGATGAATAAATATGGGCAAAATCATCTAATGCAAAATCTATTTAATAAAAAAGTAGTGTTGACGGTATTGTGCAATTTATTAAATACATGACTTAGTATGGAGGTTCCTACCAAGTTTGAGAAAGAAAGATAACTTATTCCAGGACACTAACCTGTAAACAGTTCTAGGTCTCCCCCACATAATTTATTTACTATCTCAGGGGTTTGGGGTTTCTTTGCTTGCCTGCTTTGCTTGTTTATTATAATTACATAGTATGCTGCATGTTGTGGACAAGAGAATAGGGAAATAAGGAAGAGCAGATGTTGCAACTTTGCAAAAGATAAGACTTTCAGTGAAATCTCTTGTTTCTGTCTTCTTGTTCTTACCTTCCACACGTCCTACTTTTGAGTTCTAAACCTCTTTGGAGTTTTCCAGGGGAAGATCTGCTCCCATCTTTTTTATTAGCTCCCTTCTGCATGTATCCTGGATGTATCTGCATATAGTTTTCTCTGTTCTGTTCATCGCCAGCCAGAAATATGTTGAATTCACTCATCTGGTGTTGACCCTCTTTCTATTGACTTAATTGTTATGGGTTTATTTTCTATTTATATTTCTTTTATTTAATGGGTCTCCAATGAACTGGAAAAACTTCTAGAAATTAGGCAAAAAAGTATAGTCGGTAAGCTCAGGTAATTCTTACCAAGTGGTATAATTATTTCATTTCAGTTATTTCATTCAGCATACATTTATTAAATATCCCTTGGTTGCTGAATATTCTTAATTTATAGGGATAAACAAGTGACTAACATATATAAGGATCCTACCTTATAGGGTAAATACTTAGGCATTTATTTAGAGGGGGAATGAACATTTGATAAGTAAACAGAGCTAGAGGTGTTGTGCAGTGATAGAACACTTGCCTACCATGAATGAGGCCATGAGTTCCATCCCCAGCACCACAAAAAAATTAATTAATTAAAAATAAATAAAGTACTTTTGGATAGTGATTAAGTGTCAGGAAAAAATGAGGATTTTATGATACAAAGTGACTGCTGGGGGCGTGATTCATGGTGTGGTGGGAAAAATTTTAGATGAGGAGGTTAAGGAATGCTTCTTTTAGGTTTTTCTCAATTGTTATATCCTTAAAGATGAGAAATTAGCTATCTGGCCAGTAGGGTAAGAGCATTCCAGGCAGAAGATTGTATAAATACAAAGGGTGACAGGCAGGAATCAGCTTGGCCTGTTTGTAAAACAGAAACAAGACCAGCAAGTATAAATAAGTGAAGGGATTTGAAGGAAATAAGCCCACAAAAGCAGGCAAGACTCAGGTCACGGAATGCCTTGAAGGAATATGAATTTTATTCTTAAGTACAGTGAGAAGCTATCAGAGAATTTTAACCAGGGTAGTGATGAGTCAAATTTACATCTTCAAAACTTATATATCTAGAATGTATCTTGTAGGTTGAGCCTTTGGCATTCTGATGGATTGGATATTGATGATGAAGGAAATGGAGGAATCAGGAATAGTTGGTTTGGGTTTGGCTTGAGTAGTTGGTCATGCATGGTTCTATGGATATTTTTACCCTTCTCTAGTACTGTCACTCTTATATAGTGGTATCTCTACTGGCCCAGATTTCTGAATGGGCCACATTAGGTTCCAAGATTTCTAGTTTAAGCTCAAATGCTTAGGCATTTATTATTTTATCCCAGGGTAAGTGAAAACAGAGATACTTCCAGGTTTAGCAATATACTATGCTGCAACCAGTCCTGTCCCACCAACTGCTGATGCTTTTGCATTTATAGGATAACTCTAAATTTGTAAGCAGCTTCCATAAACATAAGAAGTACACTGTTCAATCCACATAAGTGAGCAGGTTCTGCACGATTGTTTGGTCCAGGTTTCAGTCCTTACGTCAGTAATAACAAATATAGATGTTTTCAAGGATCAAGCAGGTTATATAAATTATTGAAATATGCCATGCAGACAAATAAGACACTTGTGTAAGGCAAATCCAACCCTCAGGAAGCAATTTTGATATCTTCAGTCTTTACTCCAGTTCTTTGGTGGGGAAGTAGAAAGACTTGAGGGTTCTTTTCCTCAATATAAAAATACTACTTTTTAAACATTCAGACATTTCATAAATATTTAAAGAGGGAAATGAAAATTAAACCTAACTGAATATTTGATGTATAACTGTAGAAACTATTATTTATTTTTATATTTACATAAATATGTTTTCCTTCTTAGCAATAAATATGAAAAACTTTCTATATAAACTAATGTCAATTTATATCCCTTTTTTCCCCCTTTGCTAGGCAAGTACTGTACCACTGAGCTACATCTCCAGCCTTTTTTAAAAATTTATTTTAGTTTGAAACAGTTCTTGCTAAGTTGCTGAGGCTGGCCTTGAATTTTCAGTCCTCCTGCCTCAGCCTCTTAAGTACCTGATATTTGGCATGCTCCCCCATGCTCAGCTTTCATCATTTTTAATTGTAACATATAATATTCTACTCAATGAGATACCTTAAATTATTTATCTGCTCTTTTGTTAAGGATATGATATTTTAAAATTCTTATTATTTTAACTCTAAGTGATATTTGCCATTCTCTTTTCTTCTTCCAGAGGAACAAATATATATTAATTTAAAACTAAGAATATTAACATTTTAATTTTCCTTCGAATGTCCATTATTTTGTACTATGGGAAATATGTCACAGGAAATGGGGAAAGTTCCCAAAGATACAAACTACATCCCAGAAATACAAATTTCCTACAAGAGAAATTCTGTTATTCATCTCAGTCTAGAACTATGAATATCTAGATGTTGCTCTAGAATAAGACTTTTATAAGCTTTCTCTGTATACATTTATATATTTATATTTAACTTGTAATTGTCTTTTTAAATTAAAAATAATTATTATAAAAAGCACACATAACATCTACCATCCTAAACATTTTAAAAATATACAGTTGGGGACTGGGGTTGTGGTTCAATAGTAGAGCACTTCCCATGCATGTGTGAGGCACTAGGTTCAATCCTCAGGATCATATATAAATAAATAAAGATGTTGTGTTTGTGTACAACCTATATATGTACACACACACACACACACACACAAAATTGGTAGTTGTTATAGTTTGAGTATAAAGTGTCCCCCAAAAGCGCCTGTTAATGCAGGAGTGTTTGGAGATGAAATGATTGGATGGTGAGAGCTGTACTCTAAACCAGTCCATCCTGACTGGAATGATGGGTGGTAACTGTCAGCGTGGGGTGTGGCTAGAGGAAATAGGTAACTGGAGGCATGCCCTGGAAGGGTTCATCTTCTCCCTCTCTCTGTTTCCTGGCAACCAAGAAATGAGCAGTGCTTCCTCCGCACCCTTCTACCATGATGTGCTACCTCACTATGGGCCCAGAGAAATGGAGTTGGCCTACCATGTACTAAATATCTGTCCTTATCAGGTATTGTCTTTATCAGGTATTTTAGTCACAGCAGCACAAAACTGACTAACTTTTACACTGTTGGTAGGACTGTAAATTAGCCATTTTGGAAATCAGGATGTAGGTTCCTCAAAAAACTAGGCAGAAGTGCTGTGCTTGTGGCTCAGTGGTAGATCTCTTGCCTTGCACGCATGAAGCTCTGGGATCAATCCTTCTGTACCACATAAAATAAATAAATTAGTAAAACAGAGGTATTGTGTCCATGTTCAATTAAAAAAAACAAACTAGACATAGAACTACTGTATGACCCAGTTATACCACTCCTTGGTATTTATCCTAAAAAATTAAAGTCATCATACAATAATACATACATATCCATGTTTATAGCGGCACAATTCATAATAACCAAACTATAGAACCAGCCTAGGTATTCATCAACAGATGAATGAATAAAGAAAATGAATAAAAAAAGTTCTATTGAGACATAAAAAAATGAAATTACATCATTTGCAAGAGAATAGATGGAACCTGATACCATTATGTTAAGCAAAATAAGCCAAACCCAGAAGGTTAAGGGTCATATGTTTTATCTCATGTGGAAGCTAGAGAGGAAAAATGAAAAGAAAGATGGGGACTGGGGGTAGATCTCATGAAAATCAAAGGGAGATCAGTTTAGGAAAAGGATCAGGAGGTGGAAGGCAGGGAGGGGAGGGGGAAGTGCTGGAGAGTGATATTGGCCAAATTATATTGTTATATCGTGTGCATGTATGATTATGTAACAGTAAATCCTATCATTATGTACAACTATAATTCACCAATTTAAAAAAAAAACTGTGGAAAGAGAGAAATAAAAAAAAAAGGAAGAATGGTTTAAAATGGGAGAGACTAGTGCAGAAGACTAGTAAAGGATCTATTGTATGAATCCAGTAAGGAATACTCCTGAAATTTACAAATTAAGCAAATTAAGTGTTAATGAGATAAACACCAATATCAATATCTGTTTCTTTCCCCTGTCATATATGCAATCCATACAACTCCTTTCAGTCCCTAAACTCATCAGTCCTAGCTTTGGAATATTTATTAAGAAAATAGCTGTGTTTTGACATACAGGATTTGGAGCACCTGACTTAAAGGCTGACTTTACGGCTCTTCTGGGGACCTCTCCTGTACGAAACATGAGGTCAACAGAGCCCTCTGAAAACAGGTTCCATAAACAAATAACCAATTTTTTTCATCTCTCAAAAGACAATGCCATTTGTCACACTAGTATTTACCCTTTATATCTGTACCCTAATACTAACTAACAAACTTCATGGGATACTCAAAATATAGCAGCTTCAGTATTCATTTTGTATTTTACATTTTGTATTTTACAGTTTGGAGTTCTGCTACTGATTGTTTTGGCATGAATAACATGCCATTTTTAATAAAAAAGAAATTTAACTTTAACAAAAAGGAAATTTTAGCTGGGCCCAATGGTGCACACCTATAATCCCAGCAGTTAGAGAGGCTGAGGCAGGAGGATCGCAAGTTCAAAGACACCTCAGTAATGGCGAGGTGCTAAGCAAATCAGTGAGACCCTGTCTCTAAATAAAATACAAAACAGGGCTGGGGATGTGGCTCAGTGGTTGAGTGCCCCTGAGATCTATCCCCAGAACCCCTCTACCCAAAAAAATACCAGTAGCCTAAAGCTCTAGGGTGCAATTCCTAGACCTCCAAAAAAACAGAAAGAAAGAAATTTTAGTAGAATGTTTCTTTATCATAAAGGAGAATTCTGAAGCCATCTCTCCCAAGGTTAAGAGATTAGGGTCATGTTTAATAACAAACCTTTTTTTTTTTCTTATAATTTTTACAGTACTGGGGATCAAACCCTGCGTCTTACTGCATATTAGGCATGCACTGTACCACAGAGCTACATCCCTATCTTTGCTTTTAATCAGTATTAACTAGCTCCATACTCTAAAAAAATGAAATTAAGACTACTTCTCTCCAACTTTTAAAGATACATTTTGTTTCAGCTTTGCCAAGGTTTATAACATTTGTTTCATGACTCATTTTAAAATTTCTAAATTTACTCAGATCTAAATTCAACATTTAAATTAATTGTTTATCATTTTTACCACATTTTTTATCTCTAAATTGGTTTAATTCATCTTTTTGTTTGTCAAATTATATTTTTAATTGGCTTTTTTCAGGAAAGACTTAATGGATACTGAATATGCTCTTTACTTTTTGTTTTTGCCTGATTGATACTGTCTGTTTGCCATTATACTTGAAGAATAATAACTTGTCATGAATTCTTAAGTGTGTTTCCTCTCATGTAGAGTAAGTGAATGTTCCCATCCCTACCATGTCTGAAACTTACTTGCTTACATCTAAGGAAGAGCTAAGAAACTGAGAACTTACTTTAGTCTTCTTTTCTATAGCCTGAGAGATGTTGTAGCAGGGGCAATGCTCAGCTAAAGCCATGCACAGTCTTTGTGGAAGGACTTGACTCAGGGTTTTTTTTCTGGAATTTGATAAATACTGTGTATTCATCCTGGCCAAGGTGAGTAGGGTTCAAATCATTTGCAAAATTCTTCAGAAATAACTAGGAAATGATGTAGTATTCCTTGCCTGTACCAAGGTTACTATAGATGAGCATTTTCTACTGATTTTCATTTCTTAAACTGATAATTCACTCTTTCAATTCTTTATCCTTCTTTCTTCAAATTTGGGAATATTATTGGTAATTCTCACAAAATCATTCCCTTACTTCTGATCTCAGTTTGTTTGAAACCACGTTTTGACCCAGCTATCCCTCTCCTTGGTCTATACCCCAAGGACTTAAAAAAAACAGCATACTACAGGGACACACCGACATCAATGTTTATAGCAGCGTAATTCACATAGATAAACTGTAGAGCCGACTTAGATGCCCTTCAGTGGATGAATGAATAAAAAAAATGTGGCATATATACACAGTGGAATTTTACTCAGCAATAAAAGAAAATAAAATCGTGGCATTTGCCGGTAAATGGATGGCGTTGGAGAAGATATGCTAAGTGAAGTTAGCCAATCCCAAAAAAACAAATGCCGAATGTTTTCTCTGATATAAAGAGGCTGCTCATAGTGGGGTAGAGAGGGGGAGCATGGGAGGAATATATGAACTCTAGATGGGGTGGAGGGGTGGGAGGGAAAGGGAGGAGGCAGCATATTAGTAAGGATGGTGGAATGTGATGGGCATCATTATCCAAAGTACATGTATGAAGACACGAATTGGTGTCAACATACTTTATATACAACCAGAGATATGAAAAGTTATGCTGTATATGTGTAATAATAATTATAATGCATTCCACTGTCATTTTTTTATTGGTTGTTCAAAACATTACAAAGCTCTTGACATACCATATTTCATACATTAGATTCAAGGGGGTTATGAACTCCCATTTTTACCCCAAATACAGATTGCAGAATCACATCAGTTACACATCCACATTTTTACATAATGCCATATTAGTAACTGTTGTATTCTGCTACCTTTCCTATCCTCTACTATCCCCCCTCCCCTCCCCTCCCATCTTCACTCTCTACCCTATCTGCTGTAATTTAATTCTCTCCCTTGTTGTTTTTTCCCTTTCCCCTCACAACCTCTTATATGTAATTTTGTATAACAATGAGGGTCTCCTTCCATTTCCATGCAATTTCCCTTTTCTCTCCCTTTCCCTCCCACCTCATGTCTCTGTTTAATGTTAATCTTTTCCTCCTGCTCTTTCTCCCTGCTCTGTTCTTAGTTGCTCTCATTATATCACAGAAGACATTTGGCATTTGTTTTTTAGGGATTGGCTAGCTTCACTTAGCATAATCTGCTCTAATGCCATCCATTTCCCTGCAAATTCCATGATTTTGTCATTTTTTAGTGCAGAGTAATACTCCATTGTGTATAAATGCCACATTTTTTTATCCATTCATCTATTGAAGGGCATCTGGGTTGGTTCCACAGTCTAGCTATTGTGAATTGTGCTGCTATGAACATCGATGTGGCAGTATCCCTGTAGTACGCTCTTTTAAGGTCTTCAGGGAATAGTCCAAAAAGGGCAATAGCTGGGTCAACTGGTGGTTCCATTCCCAGCTTTCCCAGGAATCTCCATACTGCTTTCCAAATTGGCCTCACCAATTTGCAGTCCCACCAGCAATGTACAAGAGTACCCTTTTCCCCACATCCTCACCAGCACTTGTTGTTGTTTGACTTCATAATGGCTGCTAATCTTACTGGAGTGAGATGGTATCTTAGGATGGTTTTGATTTGCATTTCTATGACTGCTAGAGATGGTGAGCATTTTTTCATGTACTTGTTGATTGACTGTATATGTCCTCCTCTGAGAAGTGTCTGTTCAGGTCCTTGGCCCATTTGTTGATTGGGTTATTTGTTATCTTATTGTTTAATTTTTTTGAGTTCTTTGTATACTCTGGATATTAGGGCTCTATCTGAAGTGTGAGGAGTAAAAATTTGTTCCCAGGATGTAGGCTCCCTATTTACCTCTCTTATTGTTTTTCTTGCTGAGAAAAAACTTTTTAGTTTGAGTAAGTCCCATTTGTTATATATAGTTATTAACTCTTGTGCTATGGGCGTCCTATTAAGGAATTTGGAGCCCGACCCCACAATATGTAGATCGGAGCCAACTTTTTCTTCTATCAGGCACAGAGTCTCTGATTTGATATCAAACTCTTTGATCCATTTTGAGTTAACTTTTGTGCATGGTGAGAGAAAGGGATTCAGTTTCATTTTGTTGCATATGGATTTCCAGTTTTCCCAGCACCATTTGTTGAAGATGCTATCCTTCCTCCATTGCATGCTTTTAGCCCCTTTATCAAATATAAGAAAGTTGTAATTTTGTGGATTGGTCTCTGTGTCCTCTATTCTATACCATTGGTCCACCCGCCTGTTTTGGTACCAGTACCATACTGGTTTTGTTACTATTTCTCTGTAGTATAGTTTGAAATCTGGTATCACTATAACACCTGATTCACACTTCTTGCTTAGAATTGCTTTTGCTATTCTGGGTCTTTTGTTTTTCCATATGAATTTCATGATTGCTTTATCTATTTCTACAAGAAACGCCGTTGGGATTTTGGGTTTTTTTGTTGTTTTTTTTTTAATTTTTTATTGTTGGCTGTTCAAAACATTACATAGTTCTTGATATATCATATTTCACACTTTGATTCAAGTGGGTTATGAGCTCCCATTTTTACCCCATATACAGATTGCAGAATTACATCAGTTACACATCCATTGATTTACATATTGCCATACTAGTGTCTGTTGTGTTCTGCTGCCTTTCCTATCCTCTACTATCCCCCCTCCCTTCCCCTCCTCTCCACTCTTCTCCCTCTGCCCCCTCTACTGACATTCATTTGTCCCCCTTGTATTATTTTTCCCTTTCCCCTCACTTCCTCTTGTATGTACTTTTGTATAACTCTGAGGGTCTCCTTCCATTTCCATGCAATTTCCCTTCTCTCTCCCTTTCCCTCCCACCTCTCATCCCTGTTTAATATTAATCTTCTTCTCATGCTCTTCGACCCTACTCTGTTCTTAGTTACTCTCCTTATATCAAAGAAGACATTTGGCATTTGTTTTTTAGGGATTGGGTAGCTTCACTTAGCATAATCTGCTCTAATGCCATCCATTTCCCTGTAAATTCTATGATTTTGTCATTTTTTAATGCAGAGTAATACTCCATTGTGTATAAATGCCACATTTTTTTTATCCATTCATCTATTGAAGGGCATCTAGGTTGGTTCCATAGTCTTGCTATTGTGAATTGTGCTGCTATGAACATCGATGTAGCAGTGTCCCTGTAGCATGCTCTTTTTAGGTCTTTAGGGAATAGACCGAGAAGGGGAATAGCTGGGTCAAATGGTGGCTCCATTCCCAGCTTTCCAAGAAATCTCCATACTGCTTTCCAAATTGGCTGCACCAATTTGCAGTCCCACCAGCAATGTACAAGTGTACCCTTTTCCCCACATCCTCGCCAGCACTTGTTGTTGTTTGACTTCATAATGGCTGCCAATCTAACTGGAGTGAGATGGTATCTTAGGGTGGTTTTGATTTGCATTTCTCTGACTGCTAGAGATGGTGAGCATTTTTTCATGTACTTTTTGATTGATTGTATGTCCTCCTCTGAGAAGTGTCTGTTCAGGTCCTTGGCCCATTTGTTGATTGGGTTGTTTGTTCTCTTATTGTCTAATTTTTTGAGTTCTTTGTATACTCTGGATATTAGGGCTCTATCTGAAGTGTGAGGAGTAAAGATTTGTTCCCAGGATGTAGGCTCTCTGTTTACCTCTCTTATTGTTTCTTTTGCTGAGAAAAAACTTTTTAGTTTGAGTAAGTCCCATTTGTTGATTCTAGTTATTAACTTTTGTGCTATGGGTGTCCTGTTGAGGAATTTGGAGCCCGACCCCACAGTATGTAGATCGTAGCCAACTTGTTCTTCTATCAGACGGCGTGTCTCTGATTTGATATCAAGCTCCTTGATCCATTTTGAATTCACTTTTGTGCATGGCGAGAGAAAGGGATTCAGTTTCATTTTGTTGCATATGGATTTCCAGTTTTCCCAGCACCATTTGTTGAAGATGCTATCCTTCCTCCATTGCATGCTTTTAGCCCCTTTATCAAATATAAGATAGTTGTAGTTTTGTGGATTGGTTTCTGTGTCCTCTATTCTGTACCATTGGTCCACCCGCCTGTTTTGGTACCAGTACCATGCTGTTTTTGTTACTATTGCTCTGTAGTATAGTTTGAAGTCTGGTATCGCTATACCGCCTGATTCACACTTCCTGCTTAGAGTTGTTTTTGCTATTCTGGGTCTTTTGTTTTTCCATATGAATTTCATGATTGCTTTCTCTATTTCTACAAGAAATGCCGTTGGGATTTTGATTGGCATTGCATTAAACCTATAGAGAACTTTTGGTAATATCGCCATTTTGATGATGTTAGTTCTGCCTATCCATGAACAGGGTATATTTTTCCATCTTCTAAGATCTTCTTCTATTTCTCTCTTTAGGGTTCTGTAGTTTTCATTGTATAAGTCTTTCACCTCTTTTGTTAGGTTGATTCCCAAGTATTTTATTTTTTTTGAAGATATTGTGAATGGAGTGGTTGTCCTCATTTCCATTTCAGAGGATTTGTCGCTGATATACACGAATGCCTTTGATTTATTCGTGTTGATTTTATATCCTGCCACTTTGCTGAATTCATTTATTAGCTCTAATAGTTTCTTTGTAGACCCTTTTGGGTCTGCTAGGTATAGAATCATGTCATCTGCAAATAGTGATAATTTAAGTTCTTGTTTTCCTATTTTGATGCCTTTAATTTCTTTCGTCTGTCTAATTGCTCTGGCCAGTGTTTCGAGAACTATGTTGAACAGAAGTGGTGAGAGAGGGCATCCCTGTCTTGTTCCAGATTTTAGAGGGAATGCCTTCAATTTTTCTCCATTCAGAATGATGCTAGCCTGAGGCTTAGCATAGATTGCTTTTACAATATTGAGGTATGTTCCTGTTATCCCTAGTTTTTCTAGAGTTTTGAACATAAAGAGATGCTGTACTTTGTCGAATGCTTTTTCCGCATCTATCGAGATGATCATATGGTTCTTATTTTTAAGTCTATTGATGTGGTGAATAACATTTATTGATTTCCATATATTGAACCAGCCTTGCATCCCAGGGATGAATCCTACTTGATCATGGTGCACAATTTTTTTGATATGTTTTTGTATCCGATTCGCCAGAAATTTATTGAGGATTTTTGCATCTAGTTTCATTAGAGATATTGGTCTGTAGTTTTCTTTCTTTGAAGTGTCTTTGTCTGGTTTAGGTATCAGGGTGATGTTGGCCTCGTAGAATGAATTTGGAAGTTCTCCCTCTTTTTCTATTTCCCGAAGTAGCTTGAAAAGTATTGGTATTAGTTCCTCTTTAAAGGTTTTGTAAAACTCTGCTGTATACCCATCCGGTCCTGGGCTTTTCTTAGTTGGTAGTCTTTTGATGGTTTCTTCTATTTCCTCAATTGATATTGGTCTGTTTAGGTTGTCTATATCCTCCTGACTCAATCTGGGCAGATCATATGACTTAAGAAATTTATCGATGCCTTCACTATCTTCTAATTTATTGGAGTATAAGGATTCAAAATAATTTTTGATTATCTTCTGTATATCTGAAGTGTCTGTTGTGATATTGCCTTTTTCATCCAGTATGCTAGTAATTTGAGTTCTCTCTCTTCTTCTCTTCGTTAGCATCGCTAAGGGCCTGTCGATTTTGTTTATTTTTTCAAAGAACCAACTTTTAGTTTTGTCAATTTTTTCAATTGTTTCTTTTGTTTCGATTTCATTAATTTCAGCTCTGATTTTAATTATTTCTTGCCTTCTACTTCTTTTGCTGTTGTTTTGCTCTTCTTTTTCTAGGATTTTGAGATGAAGTATGAGATCATTTATTTGTTGGTTTTTTCTTTTTTTAAGGAATGAACTCCAAGCAATGAATTTTCCTCTTAGAACTGCTTTCAGTGTGTCCCATAGATTCCGATATGTTGTGTCAGTGTTTTCATTAATCTCTAAGAATTTTTTAATTTCCTCCTTGATGTCTTCTATAACCCATTGATCATTCAGTAACCTATTGTTCATTCTCCAAGTGATGTATTCTTTTTCCTTCCTTCTTTTATCGTTGATTTTCAGTTCCATTCCATTATGATCAGATAGGATGCATGGTATTATCTCTACTCCTTTTTATTGTCTAAGAGTTTCCCTGTGGCATAATATATGATCTATTTTTGAGAAGGATCCATGTGCTGCTGAGAAAAAAGTGTAACTGCTTGATGTTGGGTGGTATATTCTATATATGTCAATTAAGTCTAGGTTATTAATTGTGTTATTGAGTTCTATAGTTTCCTTATTCAACTTTTGTTTGGAAGATCTGTCCAGTGGCGAGAGAGGTGTGTTGAAGTCTCCCATGATTATTGTATGGTGGTCTATTGTTGAGAGCCACAGCCAAAAAAGTCCCCCAATGAGCAGCTCCGTGGTCTGAAAGGGCAGGGAAACAGCCCAATGGGCATCACCGCAGAGGAGCCAATCAGCTAGATGTTGCTGGGGCCGCTGTGAGCCAATCATCAGCCAGCAGCTGGAAGTTTGCTGGCAGCTGGAAGTTTGCACATATTCGCCCAATCTTCTGGCGTCATGTTCAAGTTGTTAATGGATTCGACCATGCTTACAGTGAAGGGTGCTTGAAGACCATAGGTTGTTACACCCTCTTTTAGCTGCTTCACTGTTTTGAAATTTAAAACTTGGTAAAATCGCTGCCCTCCTGCCTCAAATACAGGGCATGTTAATATTTGAGATCTTGTCTCAGGATCCCAACTATCAACTGCGGGGGTTGGGGGCCTCCCAGCATATGGAGGTGGCGCTGTTGGTTGGACACTTACGCCCTCTGGTGATAGAAAGGTGTTAGTGGCAGTCTCCTGTAGAGGTGGTGCTGTTGGTTGGACACTTACACCCTCTGGTGATAGAAAGGTGTTAGTAGCAGTCTCCTGTTGTAACTTTCCCCCTGATGGCTTTTTCTGTTTTACACTTTCTTTCTCTGTCTGACTAGCTTGAGAGGCCTTCTCTTTTACTTGAATCTTTTCCTCTGTCTGACTAACTTGAGAGACCTTCTCTTTTACTTGAATCATTATGTCTTCTCCTTCCTCTACCATTGTCTGAACTGAAGGCTTTGGACTAAGCAAACAAGATATGAACGTCCACAATGGCAATGTGCCATCTGGCAGAGTCCCTGGGCTTTTCTTTTCTATTCTTTTTAAATCGTCACCATGATGGTTCCATTGTGATATATTTAACACTGTTAAAATGTAATTATTAAAGCAAAAAGAAGGAATTGGGAAGGGGTATATATTCCCCAAAGATAAACTTAAAATAACCCTTTTTACTCTAAACTTTTTAAATTTGGATTCATCAGGACTTAGTGCTGCGGAAAGGCATATGTGTCCAAAAAATGTACATAAGCCCAAGGTACTTTGGAAGGATATTCTAACAGGACAATGGAAAGGTCCTGACCCAGTAATTGTCTGGAGTCGGGGGTCTGTTTGTGTGTTTCCACAGGGAGAACAGCAGCCGATTTGGATTCCAGAGAGATTAACCAAGGTCCTGACCCAGTGATTGTCTGGAGTCGGGGGTCTGTTTGTGTGTTTCCACAGGGAGAACAGCAGCCGATTTGGATTCCAGAGAGATTAACCAAGGTCCTGACCCAGTGATTGTCTGGAGTCGGGGGTCTGTTTATGTGTTTCCACAGGGAGAACAGCAGCCGATTTGGATTCCAGAAAGATTAACTAAAGCGATTTCTACAGACCAAAAAGAAGATGATTTGGCTCAAATCCATAACAACTGATATCCAAAACTCCAGTTTGGCTATTCTTACATCTGCAACAGAACCAGGATGCTTTTTTCAATATCTATTTTATTATTGCCCTTTGCCATATCATGAAGTTCTATTTTGTTTTTTGAGCTCATACAGACCTAGGTTAATGTTTTGCTGATCAGTTCTATTTTTTGACTATAGAGTTTTTAAACATTGCAATGGAGATTTCACCTGTAAAAAGTTATAAGGCCTTTACTATAATGTTATGTGTTGTATGTATTATATTATGTGTGCACACTTGTGTTTTGTGTTATATGTTTGAATGTACGTATGTCCATATATCATATATGATGAGCGCTCATGATAAAATGGATCCAAATATTTTGTTTTTTCACGTGATTTATATGGTTTAATTTAAATTGTGTAAACAACTGTTGAGGATTGTTTTAATATGTAAACAAAAAAGAAGGTTAACAGATCTGTTTGTTTACTTTCACCTTTCCTTTTCATTATATTTAATAATTCTCTTAAAGAAAATGTAAATTGTTAAGAAAATTGTTTTCTTTTAGTGCCTTCTGTAATGTTACATAATTTTTTCTTTAGCCATTATTGCCAGAATTCCTATCTTCATCCCAGTGCTGGTGAAGTCAAAGATAAAACCAATCTACAGCTTCTACAATAGCCATCACTGAACTGCTTGCAGAACTTGCCTGGACACATTGTGAGCTCACCTGTATGCATTGTGAACTATCTGTTGGTACAGCAAATTGTGGTAGTGCTGGAGTATTTTTGCTGATGGTGTCACCGGTGGTACAATTTTTCAAAGGAGCCCTCAATTGGCTTAATGTCATGGCATTTTGCATCCTCCTCTACTAGTGATGGTCTAAAATTTGGGGGCCAACAGAGGTGAGGCAAAGAACCTCACCCCCCCACAGGTGCAAAGGCCTATCCACAAGTATGGCTGTATGCTGGACCGGTAGTCAGTGACGGGTATGATCCAATTGCAGTGGTACCAACCTAAGACAGGAGGCTGACGCCTAGAGGTCAGTTCATCCAATGACGGGTAAGGACCATATGTTGAATTGGACTGCCTAACAGGCACGGTCCCTAAGCCACATGCTTGTTGTTTAAACAGAGAGGGGGAGATGTTGAGAGCCACAGCCAAAGGGGCCCCAGCAAACTTCCAGCTGCCAGCAAACTTCCAGCTGCTGGCTGATGATTGGCTCACAGCGGCCCCAGCAACATCTAGCTGATTGGCTCCTCGGCCCCAGCAACATCTAGCTGATTGGCTCCTCTGCGGTGATGCTCATTGGGCTGTTTCCCTGCCCTTTCAGACCACGGAGCTGCTCATTGGGGGACTTTTTTGGCTCCGCCCACGTGACCCAGCCAATCGGCCTCAAGAGCAGGAGGATTGTGGGAGGTGGGGAGAAGCTTGTGTGGGAGAGAGAGGCTTGTGGAAAGCCGGTGGTGGCAGTTGAGGCTCTGAGGGTTTTTCCTGAGAGGCTGTTTTGTTTGGCGTGTGTGGTTCTAAAAATAAAGTTAGTTTCCTTTGACAAGTGGCTCCTGATTGTGCCCAGCCAGACTGCGGCAGTCTATTAGACTCTTGAACTTGAGAAGAGTTTGTTTGATGAACATAGCTGCACCATTGTTTGGGGCATATATATTTATGATTGTTATGTCTTGTTGGTGTATGGTTCCCTTAAGCAGTATGTAGTGTCCCTCTTTATCCCTTTTGATTAACTTTGGCTTGAAATCTATTTTATTTGATTTGAGTATGGACACTCCTGCTTGTTTCCGAAGTCCATATGAGTGATATGATTTTTCCCAACCTTTCACCTTCAGCCTATGTATGTCTTTTCCTATCAAATGCGTCTCCTGTAGGCAGCATATTGTTGGGTCTTGTTTTGTGATCCATTCTACTAGCCTGTGTCTCATGATTGGTGAGTTTAAGCCAGTAACATTTAGGGTTATTATTGAGATATGGGTTGTTCTTCTAGCCATATTTGTTTATTTATGTTACTAAACATGGTTTGTTTTCCTCTTTGATTATTTTCCCCCCTTTACTGTCCTACCTCCCACTGTTGGTTTTCATTGTTATTTTCCATTTCCTCTTCCTGTAATGTTTTGCCAAGGATATTTAGAAGAGATGGTTTTCTAGCTGCAAATTCTTTTAACTTTTGTTTATCGTGGAAGGTTTTAATTTCATCTTCCATCTTGAAGCTTAATTTCGCTGGAAACACAATTCTTGGTTGGAACCCATTTTCTTTCAGTGTTTGAAATATGTTATTCCAGGATCTTCTAGCTTTCAGAGCCTGTGTTGAAAGACCAGCTGTTATCCTGATTGGCTTACCCCTAAATGTGATCTGCTTCCTTTCTCTTGTAGCTTTTAAAATTCTCTCCTTATTCTGTATGTTGGGCATCTTCATTATAATGTGTCTAGGTGTGGGTCTCTTATGATTTTGCACATTCAGCGTCCTGTAGGCTTCTAGGATTTGGGATTCTGTCTCATTCTTCAAGTCTGGGAAGTTTTCTCGTATTATTTCATTGAATAGATTGCTCATTCCTTTGGTTTGAAACTGTGTCCCTTCCTGTATCCCAATGACTCTTAAATTTGGTCTCTTGATGTTATCCCATATTTCTTGGATGTTCTGCTCATGGTTTCTTAACAGTTTTGCTGAGCTGTCTATGTTCTTTTCAAGATGAAATACTTTGTCTTCATTGTCTGATGTTCTATCTTCTAAGTGTTCTACTCTGCTGGTAGTATTCTCAATTGAGTTTTTAAGTTGGTTTATTGCTTCCTGCATTTCTAGGATTTCTGTTTGTTTTTTATAACCTCTATCTCCCTGTATAGTTGATCTTTTGCTTCTTGGATTTGTTTATGTAATTCATTGTTGAAGTGATCTTTCATTGTCTGATTTTGCTGTCTGATGTCTTCCTTGAGACTCCAGATCATCTGAAGCATGTATATCCTGAATTCTTTATCTGACATTCCATCTGCTGCAGCTATTACCTCTTCTAACGTTGAGTTGACCTGCATTGCTTGTGGTCCTTTCTTTCCTTGTCTCTTCATACTGTTCGCGTTCCTTTCTACTTGGTGAAACTGTTGTGCTATTGAATTTTCCCCCTATATATTTATATTGGTCTTGTATAGTTGCAAAGTCTCCCTCGCAGGCGCGGGTGGCGGCTCTGCCCCTCCTCCAATTGGGGCAATGTGCCTACCACGCCGGCAGGCCACTGGGCCTGCTCTGCCGGTCGGTAGTAGGTCCGCCTACCTTGCAGGCGCGGGCGGCGGCTCTGTCCCTCTGCGGGCCGCTAGGCTTGTTCTGTCTGTGGTCGCAGTTCTGCCTACTTTGCAGGCGCAGGCAGCGGCACTGCCCCTCTGCAGGCCTCTGGGGCTGTTCTGCCAGTGGGTCGCAGGTCCGCCTACCTTGCAGGCGCGGGGGGCGGGGCGGCTCTACCCTTCCTCAGGCCACTGGGCCTGTTCTGTCTGTCATTTGCAGGTCTGGCCTGTTCTAATGGTGGTCACAGTTCCGTCTACCTTGCAGGCGCGGGGGGAGGGGGCGGCTCTGCCTCTCAGCAGGCCGCTGCTCCTCTTCTGCCGGTGGGTTGCAGGCCCGCCTACCTTGCAGGAGTGATTGGAAGCTCTGCCCCTCCGCGGGCCACTGGGTCTTTTCTGTCGGTGGTCACTGTTCCGCCTACCTGGCAGGCGCGGGGAGTGGGGGGTGGCTCTACCCCTCAGCAGGCCGCTGGGCCTGTTTTGTGGGTGGTCACAGTTCCATCTACCTTGCCGGCGCAGGGGGAGGGGGCGACAATGCCTCTCAGGAGGCCACTGCTCCTCTTCTGCCGGTGGGTCGCAGGCCCGCCTACCTTGCAGGAGTGATTGGAAGCTCTGTCCCGCCGCGGGCCACTGGGCCTTTTCTGTCGGTGGTCACAGTTCCGCCTACCTGGCAGGTGTGGGGGGTGGGGGGTGGGGGGCGGCTCTGCCCCTCAGCAGGCCGCTGGGCCTGCTCTGTGGGTGGTCACAGTTCTGTCTACCTTGCCAGCGCAGGGGGAGGGGGCGTTTCTGCCTCTCAGCAGGCCGCTGCTCCTCTTCTGCCGGTGGGTCGCAGGCCCGCCTACCTTGCAGGAGTGATTGGAAGCTCTGTCCCGCCGCGGGCCACTGGGCCTTTTCTGTTGGTGGTCACAGTTCCACCTACCTGGCAGACGCGGGGGGTGGGGGGCGCCTCTGCCTCTCAGCAGGCCGGTGCTCCTCTTCTTCCAGTGGGTTGCAGGCCCGCCTACCTTGCAGGAGTGATTGGAAGCTCTGTCCCGCCGCGGGCCACTGGGCCTTTTCTGTCAGTGGTCACAGTTCCGCCTACCTGGCAGGCGCGGGGGGTGGGGGGCAGCTCTGCCCCTCAGCAGGCCGCTGGGCCTGCTCTGTGCGTGGTCACAGTTCCCTCTACCTTGCCGGCGCAGGGGGAGGGGGCGGCTCTGCCTCTCAGCAGGCTGCTGCTCCTCTTCTGCCTGTGGGTCGCAGGCCCACCTACCTTGCAGGAGTGATTGGAAGCTCTGTCCCGCCGCGGGCCACTGGGCCTTTTCTCGCCGTTGGGATTTTGATTGGCATTGCATTAAACCTATAGAGAACTTTTGGTAATATCGCCATTTTGATGATGTTAGTTCTGCCTATCCATGAACAGGGTATATTTTTCCATCTTCTAAGGTCTTCTTCTATTTCTCTCTTTAGGGTTCTGTAGTTTTCATTGTATAAATCTTTCACCTCTTTTGTTAGGTTGATTCCCAAGTATTTTTTTTTTTTTTTGAGGATATTGTGAATGAGGTGGTTGTCCTCATTTCCATTTCAGAAGATTTGTCACTGATATACAGGAATGCCTTTGATTTATGCGTGTTGATTTTATATCCTGCCACTTTGCTGAATTCATTTATTAGCTCTAATAGTTTCTTTGTAGACCCTTTTGGGTCTGTTAGATATAGTATCATATTATCCACAAATAGTGATAATTTAAGTTCTTCTTTTCCTATTTTGATGCCTTTAATTTTCTTTTGTCTGTCTAATTGCTCTGGCTAGTATTTCAAGAACTAAATTGAATAGAAGTGGTGAGAGAGGGCATCCCTGTCTTGTTCCAGATTTTAGAGGGAATGCCTTCAGTTTTTCTCCATTCAGAATGATGCTAGCCTGAGGCTTAGCATATATAGCTTTTACAATGTTGAGGTAAGTTCCTGTTATCCCTAGTTTTTCTAGTGTTTTGACCATAAAGGGATGCTGTACTTTGTCGAATGCTTTTTCTGCATCTATCGAGGTAATCATGTGGTTCTTATCGTTAAGTCTATTGATGTGGTGAATAACATTTATTGATTTCCGTATACTGAACCAGCCTTGCATCCCAGGGATGAATCCTACTTGATCATGGTGCACAATTTTTTTGATATGCTTTTGTATTCGATGCGCCAGGATTTTATTGAGGATTTTTGCATCCAAGTTCATTAGAGATATTGGTCTGTAGTTTTCTTTCTTTGAGGTGTCTTTATCTGGTTTTGGGATCAGGGTGATGTTGGCCTCATAGAATGAATTTGGAAGAGCTCCTTCTTTTTCTATTTCTTGAAATAACTTGAAAAGTATTGGTATTCATTCTTTTTTGAAAGTTTTGTAAAACTCTGCTGTATATCCATCCGGTCCAGGGCTTTTCTTGGTTGGTAGTCTTTTGATGGCTTCTTCTATTTCCTCCTTTGTTATTGGTCTGTTTAAATTGTGTGTATCTTCCTGACTGAATCTGGGCAAATAATATGACTTAAGAAATTTATCGATATCTTCACTATCTTCTATTTTATTGGAATATAGTGTTTCAAAATAATTTCTAATTATCTTCTGTATTTCTGCAGTGTCCTTTGTGATATTGCCTTTTCATCCCGTATGTTAGTAATTTGAGTTCTCTCTCTTTTTCTTTTCGTTAGCATGGCTAAGGGTATGTCAATCTTATTTATTTTTTCAAAGAACCAACTTTTAGTTTTATCAATTTTTTCAGTGGTTTTTTTTTTTTTTGTTTCAATTTCATTGATTTCCGCTCTGATTTTAATTATTTCTTGCCTTCTACTACATTTGCTGTTGTTTTGCTCTTCCTTTTCTAGGGTTTTGAGATGAAGTGTGAGTTCATTTATTTGTTGGTTTTTTTCTTTTTTTGAGGAAAGAACTCCAGGCAATGAATTTCCCTCTTAAAACTGCTTTCATTGTGTCCCATAGATTCCGATATGTTGTGTCTGTATGTTCATTTGTCTCTAAGAATTTTTTGATTTCCTCCTTTATGTCTTCTGTAACCCATTGATCATTCAGTAACATATTGTTCATTTTCCAGGTGATGCAGGATTTTTCCTTCCTTATTTTATCATTGATTTCCAGTTTCATTCAATTATGATCAGATAAGATGCATGGTATTATCTCCACACCTTTATATTTACTAAGAGTTGCCCTATGGCATAATACATGGTCTATCTTTGAGAAGGATCCATGTGCTTCTGAGAAGAATGTGTATCCACTTGATGATGGTTGATATATTCTATATATGTCGGTTAAGTCTAGGTTATTGATTGTGTTATTGAGTTCTATAGTTTCTTTATTCAGCTTTTGTCTGGAGGATCTGTCCAATGGAGAGAGTGGTGTGTTGAAGTCACCCATAATTATTGTGTTGTGGTCTATTTGACTCTTGAACTTGAGGAGAATTTCTTTTATGAACGTTGTAGCACCATTGTTTGGTGCATACATGTTGATAATTGTTATGTCTTGTTGGTGGATGGTTCCTTTTAACAGTATATAGTGTCCTTCTTTGTCCCTTTTGATTAACTTAGGTTTGAAGTTGATTTTATTCGATATTAGTATGGTCACTCCTGATTGCTTCCAAGGACCATGTGAGTAGTATGATTTTTCCCAACCTTTCACCTTCAGCCTGTGTATGTCTTTTCCTATCATATGAGTCTCCTGAAGGCAGCATATTGTTGGATTTGTTTTTTTTAATCCAGGTTACTAGCCTATGACTCTTGATTGGTGAATTTAAGCCATTAACGTTTAAGGTTACTATTGATATATGGTTTGTACTTCCAGTCATGCTTATTTATTTATTTATTTATTTATTTATTTATTTATTTTAATATGGCTAGTTTTTCCTTTTTGGTTATTTTTTTTCCTTCCCTTTACTGAGTTACCTCTCACTGTTAGTTTTGGGTGCTGTTTTTCAATTCCTCTTCTTGTAGTGTTTTGCTCAAAATGCCTTGCAATGCTGCTTTTCTGGCTGCGAATTCTTTTAACTTTTGTTTATCGTGAAATATTTTAATTCCATTGTCAAATCTGAAGCTTAATTTTGCTGGATATAGTATTCTTGGTTGGAATCCATTATTTTTCAGCGTTTGAAATACGTTGTTCCAGGACCTTCTCGCTTTCAACGTCTGTGATGAAAAATCAGCCGTTAACCTAATTGGTTTACCCCTGAATGTAATCTGCCTCCTTTCTGTCATAGCTTTTAATATTCTCTCCTTGTTCTGTATGTTGGATATCTTCACAATTATGTGTCTTGGAGTTGGTCTATTGCGGTTTTGTATGTTTTGGGTCCTGTAAGCTTCCAGGATTTGTCAGTCCATTCCATCTTTCATATCTGGGAAGTTTTCTAAGATTATTTCATTCAATAGATTGTTCATTCATTTGGTTTGAACCTCTATACCTTCTTCTATCCCAATGACTCTCAAGTTTGGTTTTTTATGACATCCCATATCTCTTGGATGGATTGCTCGTGATTTCTTATCATCCTTTCTTTGTTGACTATATTCTTTTCAAGTTGATAAATTTTGTCTTCGTTATCTGACGTTCTGACTTCTATTTGATATAGTCTATTTGTAATATTCTCTTTTGAGTTTTTAATTTGGTTTATGGTTTCCTGTATTTCTAGAATTAGTGTTTTATTTTTTTTTTAATCTCTATCTCCTGGTAGAGCTCATTCTTTGCCATTTGAATTTGCTTGTGTAATTTGTTTTCAAAGTATACTTTAATTGTTTGAACTTGCTGTCTAATGTCTTCTCTAAGATTCCGTTCCATCTGAGTTAGGTATGCCTTGAGTTCTTTCTCTGTCCATTTTTCTGATGCCTCTAGGTTCTCCTGTTAATTTAAGTTGTCCTACATTGTTTGTAATCCTTTTTCCCTTGTTTTTGCATGGTGCTCACGTTACTTTCCAACTCTGTTTGAATGCTGTGTTTGTGTTTTCTCCTTTAAATTTGTTTTGGTTTTTATAGTTCCAATATCTCTCCTTTGTGTTGGGAGACAATGTTTAGAGATGTTGGATTTAATTGTGATTTAAGGTAAATTCATTAGTTTCATTAAAGGCCTACAGATTTTGATGGCATATAGAGAACTGAGGTTTGAATTTAGGATTTTATGTTAAGGTCAGGCGATTTGATGGTATGGAGGTTACTATATGTTAGCTTCTTTGGGGGGTTGCTCGAATGCAAGCGGATATTAACAAGAGAATAGACAGGAGTACTTGGGGGTAGTTAAGGGCTTATGCGGACTATAGACCAATTCGTAGTATTCATCTGTTTGCATTTAGTAAGATATATGTAATCTGGGTGGTCATGCTTTGAGGAAAGATGGGGAAAAGGTAAGGAAGCAAACCAAGAAAGAGAGAGGGAGAGAAGAAAGAAAGAGAAAAGAATAGAAAAGAAAACGATGGTAAAAAAATAATATAATGCAGTAAAATAAAAATTACAATTAAAAAATTAATTAAAAAACAATAAGATTAAAAAATTAAAAATTTTTAAAAAAGAAAGAGAAAAAAAAAAGGCACTGTTAGGCTTCTATGTTCTTCGCTTCCAGTAGGTGGTGCTGTGCCTTCCGGGCCAAGATTTTGCCCTCCGGCTGTAGGAAATAATCCGTGTAAGGCTGCTCCCCCCCCCCCCCCGTCTCTCAAAACCCATTAGCTTAGGTTTATTCCTGGTCTCTAGTCTGGTCGCTGCTCCTGCCAGCCAGGCCTTCCCCAGTGTGATACCTCTCGGCAGTTCAAGCTACACTCTGGGCCTGCAGTTTCCTGGATATGGAGCGCGGCTATTTGGAACCGGCCCCTATTGTTTTGATTCCCTCCGATAGCCACTCCTCCGAGAGCTGGCAAGACAGGTTTCGTTTTCGCCGCTGGTGGGAGGGTGGAGTTGGAGGTCAGGTGCCTTTACCTTTCCTCACGCCTCTGTTCATGCTCACTCTGTTAATCACACCCCCGGAAAGTCTGGGATCAATTTTATGCGATTTCCCCGCTGTATGGGAGATGGGCTAAATGACACACACCTGTTTTATCGCTGAACTTGCTGCAGTCTGTCGGAAACTGACAATGATGACGTCAGCTCTCCAAGATGGTGGCCGCTGGTTTCCTCGGTGGGCTGTCCGATGTGAAGTACAGAACTGGACCGCTTCCTTCCCCGTCTCAAACCCAGAACTCAGCCCGGAGCACAGTGAGGGCACAGCCGGCAGGACCCCACAGAATCTGCAGCACTGTTCCTCTGCGTTGCTGGCACGCTGTTTATCTAGCAGCGGGGCGGGCCGCCGATAAATCAGCCTGAGTCTCCGGGCACACGTTTCACTCGCAATTGCGCCCCAGTAACCGATCCTCGGGTGATGGAAATCCTTCCTCTAGGTTTCGGTGCACCCCAATTTTGCTGTAAATTCCTAACAAGATAGCTTTTGGCCGTTCTAACTCGTTATTCACCTGCTCAGTGACGCGGTACACGGGGGTGATGCACTCTATTCGCCACCATCTTCCATCCCTTGTCATTTATTTTTTAAAAAATCAATTTAGGGGCTGGAGTTATAGCTCAGTGGTTGAGTGCTTGCCTTGCATGTGTGAGGCACTGGGTTCGATCCTCAGCACCACTTAAAAAATAAATAAATAAAATGAAGATATTGTGTCCATCTACAATTTAAAAAAAATTTGTTTTAAAAATCAATTTAAAAACAAAAACAAGTTGAAATTGTGATCTTTTTCTTATCTGGTTGCTACAGGTGAATGTTTTGCAGTGCATTATTTATTTTAAGTATTGAGGAGAAACTTTTGTAATTATCACCTTTAGAGATAACTGCCATATTTAATTTTAAAGCCTACAAGTTTATTCTATATAAATGATCCAGGGTGCTGTAGCATACCGCTAAGTCACAAATAGGTTTCAGGTGTGTGCCAAGAGCAAGGTCATCTTTTTAGTTCAATTTTCCATACATCAAATAATTTTCTATGTGTTCCATAATATAAAGAGGGTCAGAAACACTTATTTAAACCTCAAGACCTAATCCACAAATTTGTTTGTATTTTTTAACAAAATTTACCTTGGTTATGGAATTGCCAGGGATGTTTCTACACACTTTTCCTTTTATTTTGGTTCTGGGGTTATAATAATTAAAAGTAGGAATTGAGGATTATAATTGCTGGTTCTGTATAATTCTTTATTTTTGTTTCTTAAAGCTATGTACTTTACGTGTTTGCATAACATGGTGATATCAAAAATTCAGTACAAGTCTTGTTCATTCAATAAGTGTTTATTGAATACCTATATTAGGTGCCAAGGAGGAACATATATAAACAATGGTACATCATGATCAACTTCAAATATGGGAGCATATACATAAAGCTACTTTGTATGGCCACACTGTACCATTCACCCATTGGCTGTAATCGAAGTTGTGATATACAGTTGATCCTGAAAGTATTGTGTATAAAAGTAGCACAGAATTCTGGCTTTGCTCAAATTATCTAAGACATAAAGGGACATAAAGAATTGATGATAAGGGACAGCTTCTACAAGGATGTGCTATCAAAAAAGGATTTTAGTGAGACCCTTTCTCAAAAAACAAAAGGGGCTGAGGATATGTGTGGCTTAGTGGTTGAGTGCCTCTAGGCTCAATCCCCAGTACCAAAAAAAAAAAAAAAAGAAAAGATTTAAAAGCTGAATAGAGGTTGATAGCACATTTGAGAGTCACAAGTAACTCAGTAATATTGGAGGATAAATTAAAATGAGGAATGACAGAATTTAAGACTGAAGAGGGATAATCATAGCCATGGAGGACTTTATATGTCATGCTGAGCTGAGATTTTATCCTGTGTATTGGTTATTCATTGGTATATCGCAAAATTCCCCAGTCTTAGTGACTTAAAACAACATTTACTGCCTCATAGTTTCTGATGGCCAGGGTTCAAGAACCATGTAGGTATATGCTTGTGGCCCAGGATCTTGCATGAGATCACTGTTAAAGTGTCTATTGGGGCTGCATACCTGAAACTTAATGATGACAGTAGCCTTCCTTGTTCAATCTGGATCACTGATTGGTATTGAGAGGAGTCCTTGCTTCTTCACTGGCTGTTTGTAGAAGGCCTTTTTTCCTCACTTCATGAGCCCCTCTGTCGGGCTGCTCACAGCACAGCCCCTGCCTTTCTACAGAACAAGTTACCCAAAAATGAGACAACACCTAAAACAGAAGCCACAGAGTCTTTATAAACCAATCTCAGATGTGAGATACATCACTCCTGCTGTGTTCTGTTTTCACACACCAATGCTGGTATGTTGTAGGAAAAGGCTATAAGCATATAAATACTAGATTGTATTATTGAGGGTCATATTGGAGGCTGGCTACCCCATTCTAGAAGAGATAAAAGAGTTGCTAAATATTTTGAAGTGATACCCATCTTGCATTTCAGATATATGACACTGGAGATAATTTAGAGAATGAGATGTAGAGGGAAAGATAAGAATTAGGAAAACACTGGGAATTCAGAGTTGTTGAGATCTGAGCTAAAGCAGTGCTAATGAGGTTTAAGAGATTTTTAGAGATATTTAGGAGACAGAAAAGGCATTTTGGTTATTAATTGAGTGTGGTATATTAGGAAGTGGAACAGTTAGGGATGACTGTTAGATGACTAGGAAGTGATTGGATGATGACGGTTCTGATTTTATCACTGGATTAATCCATTATGGGTTCATAATTGAATGATCTCTTGGGAGGTGGTGAAAATTATAGATGGGGCCCAGTTGGAAGAAGTTGGTTGCTGTAGTATATCTTGTGTCTGGCCCCTTCTTCACTCTCTGTTTCCCAAATGCCATGAGGTGAACAGTTCTAACTGTCAAGTACTCCTCAACATGATGTTCTGCCTTACTTCATAGCAATGAGACCAAGCAGCCATGAAAACCTTGAACTAATAATAACTCTTTCCTCCTTTAAATTTATTTTCTCACATATTTTGTCACAGCAAGAAAAAGCTAACTAATACACCTAGTGAAGAGCAAGTCTGACCAATATACATGGTCTGCCATTGCCTTCTCCTAGTTTGAATGTCCTCTCTAGCAAGATACAGATGCAAGAATTAAGCCAGGGCATTAACAAGGAATATGTATGCTGTTGCTGTCTCTGGAAGTTTAATGTTTGCTCATAATAGAGCTTTGTTACTGAAACTTTAGGAAACTTGTTAGACTGTATAGTCAATGATGAAGAATCAGCTTAAGAAAAAAAATGTGTAATATATCACAATATACCACAACATGATTCCTGTACCACACAAGATTTCCCTACTCAGGATCTGTAGAGACCTCTGCCCCTTAAGTTGCATGAGAGATCTCATTGTCATCAAAGTGTCATTTTGGGAGTAGTTGCTGAGAATTCTCGATCATTTCTTTCCTTTCTATGATTCATTGGAAAGCATTGAGCCTTGAAATGTTTTATCATTTGATTGTTGCAGTTTACACTGACTTTCAGTTGCCAAGCTTAAATTTCGGAACACCTCCATGTTTCATTCATTTGGGAAGATGTGGAAAGGCACATGAGCTAGACTCCTTATATTTTCTTTTCCTGTTGTAAAGGAATAGAATAACAGACTGTTTTTTGTGTGTGTCTATTGCTGGCCACATGTGCACAAAATGTATGCATCAAGTAGTCTTGGCTGAATAAAGTAAATTTGCTTCAGATGTATCCAAGAAGACCAGGGCATTGGAGTCATTTCCTTGGTTTTAATAGAGTCCCAACATGCTTTTTCTCAGGATTCTACAAGAAGAAGCATAAAATAATATTAGTACATGACTGGTCTTTGGCTTCAGTAAATCCATAAAGTGAGATTGATTAGGATTAATAGCTTTTTGTCTAGCTAAAAACAGTCTGAGATCTTGGCCTTAAAGGAGTTCTTTTTGATACCTAGGAATGTGGTTTTATTTGTTTTAGCCACTTTAAGCATTTTATTCAAACAGTTGAGAACATGAAAGGTAGCTTGGTGATTATTCTTAAGAGCTTAAAGTAAAAAGCCCTGAGCAGTTCAACAAACATAGAACCTTTACAACTGGTGCTATTTCCAATTTTCCTAAACAAGATTATGGAGCTATTGCCAATCTTGGATTAAGGTATATATCATCTACGTAAAACTATTTGTTCTGACTGCAGTGTAGGTTCTAGCCCAGAGACCGCCTTGGCAGCTTGGTCTGCAGAATCACTATCTAGTGCTCCTTATTGAATTATCTAGTGGGAAAGCTTTCTTATTTTGATGCCAAAAGGAACTCTTCTTGGTAATGAGTTTTAAAGAATAGAAAAACGACTGAGGGAAATTTGACCTGGGGAATATTATTTTCATCAGTTGGAAAGTAAAGTCAGGGAAAAACAAAAGACAATGGAGATAAGAAGATGGGATGCATCATATTCATTCTGTAGTTCTGCCACCATAATAATTTACTCCGAAGATACTCATTTTGAATTTAGTATTTAGTGTTGAAAGTGACAGGCCTGGGGCAAGTCCAGGCCAGCCCTGAGAAACAGTGATGCGTTAAGACCTGTTGTATTTTTTAAATGGTTTTAGGGCTGCCCAGGTGTCCTGATTTAAAGGCTGCTTCTTGAGTCAGGAAATTGTACTTGTTCTAAGGTTTACTGTAATAAAGTATACAGTCCTAGGGGATGGTACTGCTGGCTCCATGAATCACTTCACAGACTAGCTGTACTGACCCAAGTCCCATGATTTATTAATGCCATACCACAGTAGGAATGGCAACTATGTAAGCCACACATGGTCTCTGGGATGGCTCTTTATGGATTTACAGCAGTTTCCCAAGTAAAGTGAGATAGGACAGAGCCACAGCAGCTCCTGTCATATTCAAGAGTTCTCTTCTCCTATATGGGACTTAAGCTCTAGAGCGTCCTTCTTATAATGTAGCCTTGGGCTCTCTATAACCTGTTTTAGTTCATACACTCTGATTTGTTTGCTTGTAAAAACAAACAAACAAACAAAAAAACCTCTGAGATGTAGTCTAGTACTCTTGTCACTAATATTTTCTTTTGGATATATTTGTTTTAGATGGTAGCTCATAAGTTTTTCAAGCAATTTTTTATGTTTCAGGAATTACCACACTGTACTAAGCCTCTGATCAATCACCCTCTTTTGTATCTACATTATGATTGCCAGTACTGTATTGCAATGATAAGAATTCCTACCTACCTTTTTAATTTCATTGGACTCCTCAGTACTAATAAGGAGATTCTATTAAAATTGCACTTAGGATTTATGTGGGATAGTCAGATTTTGAGCTGCCAAAGTAGACAACATAATAAATTTTTATTTTAACTTGCATGAAATAACATTTCTGTTTTTTTAAAATATATTTTTAGTTGTAAATGGACCCAATATCTTTATTTTATTTACTTATTTTCATGTGGTTCTGAGGCTCAAACCCAGTGCATCACACGTGCTGGGCAAGCATTCTATCAGTGAGCCACAAGCCCAGTCCCGACCTTTTCTGTTTTTGATCAAACTTTATTTTTAGATAACTGTAGATTCACATTTCATTGTAACAAATTATATAAGGAGATCCCATGTACTCATTAGCCATTTCTTCTCTCCCCTCCCCCATGGTGACATTTTACAAAACCAGATGTAAGATTGTATACAAAGTCACAATCAGTATGTTGACATTGATAGAGTAAAGATGTAGAGCATTTCACTAAGATTCTTTTTTGTAGGTATACCCACTTCCCTCTCCCTATCACTTCCTCATCTCTTGGCAAACACTGATATCTGTTCACTATTTTTATTATTTAAAAAATGTATATAAGGGGCTGGGGATGTGGCTTAAGCGGTAGTGCGCTCACCTGGCATGCGAGGGGCTCTGGGTTCGATCCTCAGCACCACATAAAAATAAATAAATAAATAAAGATGTTGTGTCCACCAAAAACTAAAAAATATTTTTTAAAAATTAAAAATAAATAAATAAATAATGTATATAAGTGGAATTATGCAGTATGTGATCCTTTTGGATTGGCCTTTTTTACTCTATAATTCTCTGGATTCTCATCTAGGTTGTTGCAGCTATAAGCAGGTAATTCCTTTCTATTATTGAGTGATATTCTATGGTTTGAATGTACCACAAATTTAACCATTTATCTTTTTTAAAATTTTTTATTTGTTTTAATTAGTTATACATGACAGTAGATTGCACTTATATACTTTGATATACATAGATGGGATATAATTTCTCATTTTTCTGAGTATACATATTGTAGAATCACATTGGTCATACAGTCACATACATACATAAAGTAATAATGTCTGTTTTATTCTACTAGCTTTCTTATCCCCACATCCCCAGCCTTCCCCTCCTTTTACTTTCCTCTACATAATCTAAGGTAATGCTATTCTTTTTTTTTTTTGCATTATAATTCTTTTTTTTTAATCTTCATTTTATTTATTCTTATGTGGTGCTGAGGATCGAACCCAGGGCCCCGCACATGCCAGGCGAGCACTCTACCGCTGAGCCACAATCCCAGTCCCGCATTACAATTCTTAATACATATATATATACCACAATTTTTGTATCTCTGTTTGTATATAAAATATTTTGACACCCAATTCAAGTTTTCATACATGTATTTTGTATAATAATGTCCATCACATTCCAAACCATTTATTTGTTGAAGGACATCTGGGTAGTTTACAGTCTGTAGTAATTGCAAATAAGGTTTTGTGTAAATCTAAGGTTTCATTTTTCTGGAATAAATTCCCAGGATCATATTTAATTTTTAAAGAAACCGACAAACTCTTTTCTACATGGCTATATCATATTACCTTACAAACATCATTGTATGGATGATTCTGTTTTGCCATGTTCTCAGCAGCATTGGGTGTTGTCTCTATTTAACTATTCTAATAGATATATAATAATATCTCATTATGGTTTTAATTTGCATTTACCTAATGAGGAAAATGTTGAACATCATGTGCTTATATCTCTTTTGCCCATTTTCTAATTGGATTGCTTGTTTTGTTTGTTTTTACTGTTAAGTTTTAAGAATACTTTATATATTCTATACACTACTTTTTTGTCAGATATGTGGTTTACACATATTTTTCCCATCTGTATCCTATCTTTTCATCTTTTGACTAAATGTGACTTGTTAGTTTTTAAAATTTTATTAATAAAGTTAATTTTAAGAATAGTGCAGTGTTTACAGAAAACTAGAGCAGAAAGTACAGAGATTTCCATATACCCGTTGTTCCCACACATACCCAACCTCCCCCACTGTCAACATCCCTCACCAGAATGGTATATTTTTTACAGTCAGTGAACCTATATTGTTGACATATCATAATCATCCAAAGTCCATAGTTTACATGAAGATTCACTCTTGGTATTGTACATTTTATGAGTTTTAACAAATATAATGATATGCATCCACCATCATAGTATCATATTGAATTGAATATCACCCTAAAAAATCTTCTGTACACTGCTTATTCATCCCTCTCTATCCATGTCCAACCCTGACAACCACTAATCTGTAACTATTTCCATATCTTTGCTTTTTCCAAAATGTCACATAGTTGAACTCATACAGTATATATCCTTTTCAATTTGACTTGTTTCATTTGCTTAGTAGTTTTCTGCATATCTTCTCATAGATTAATCACTCATTTCTTTTTAGCACAAAATAATATTCCATTGTTAGGATATACCACAGTTTTTCTGTTCATCTACTGAAAGGCATCTTGGTTGCTTTCAACTTTTGGCAATTATGAATAAAGCTTTTATAAACATAGTGTGCAGGTTTTTGTTTAGATGTAAGTTTTTGACTTCTTTGGGTAAATACCAAGGAGTGAATTGCTGGATCTTATGTTAAGATATGTTTAGTTTTTTACAAAACCACCAGACTGTCTGCCAAAGTGACTGTACTACTTTGCATTCCCACTAGCAATGATTGAGAGTTGCTGTTCTCACCATTGTTGGTATTGCCAATATTCTGGACCTTGGCCATTCTGAGAGGTGTGTGGTAGTAGCTCAGGGCTTTAATTTGCATTTCCCTTATGCCATATGGTCTTTTATATGTTTATTTGCCATCTGTATTCTTATTTTGGTGAAATGTCTGTTAGGTCTTTGACCCATTTTTTAATCAGAGTGTTTATTTCCTTGTTGTTGAATTCTGAGAATTATTTGTATGTTTTGGATAACAGCCTTCTATCAGATCTATCTTTAGCAAATATTTTCTCCTATTCAGTTGCTAATTTTCTCTTTCTCTTACTATTTGATTTTTTTCTCCCCCCCACCCACAAGGGACAGTGTTGAGTATCAAACACATTCATGCTAGACAAGAACTCTACCACTAAGCTATATCCTCAGCTGATCTTGGAAATTTTTAACATAATTATACATAAAATAATAGTACATGCTTCTTTTTCAACAGAAGTATCCACAATACAAATTGCTTAAACTATTTAAAATTCCATTTTAGTGGAGGGACATTATTAATGAAATAAGAAGAAAAAGAACTTCCAAGTACATGTGATTATCTAGTTGAATTGGAGAAGGCTTATTTACCAATAATACATAAGTGTCATTCACAAACAATTTTTTAGAAGGAAGCAAATAGTCCCCTACCCCATGGTTCAAGAGATCATAAATAAATTGCTGCTTAGCATATATTGCTTCAAAGGACCCAAAGGTCTATTTAGCCTCCAGTTTTTAATCCAGCACAAAATACTGAACTCCCCATTTTCCCCCACCTCCAAAGGCCTCTGGCCTTACCCACCTCATTGTCTTGCAATATTGTTAGGATTCACCAGCCTCTGTCTACCATAAGACTTAACTATGCCACCCCGTTGCAGTTGTAGAAAATTTCATAGAATAACATTTCAAAATTGGGTCCACATCTTGATTTTCTTGGTGCTTATCTCGACCATTGTCACATAGAAGGCCTTTAATATATGTGTAGTGGGGCTGGGGATGTGGCTCAATCGGTGGCACGCTCGCCTGACATGCGTGTCGCCTGGGTTCGATTCTCAGCACCACATTCAAACAAAGATGTTGTGTCCGCCAAAAACTAAAAAAAAAAAATTAATATTAAAAAATTCTCTCTCTCTAAAAATATATATATATGTGTGTGTGTGTGTGTGTATGTAGTGAACTGAGCTGAACCAGTAGGGGCAAGAAGGGTCAGAAGACTACCATTTTAAATAATGGATAAGAAAAAAAGACATTGTCAAAGGAAGCAGCAGCATATATTTAGGGAATATAAAAAACTTCTAAATGACTGGGGCGTCAGTTTAGAAATTTATGTTGGAGACAAACTATAATAAATGTTTTGAATGTCATCATGTATACTTCATGTATTTAGATACTTGTTTAAAATGTTCTTAAAATTTATCTTAGAAGCATCAAATTGAAATCTATCAGTAAATCCCCAAATAATTTCTTGTTCTCATATACCTTCAATTTAGCTGTTAAAGCAGGTGTCTCAAGTGCTCTCATACATGCACTTAATGATTATAAAAATTTGAGAAAATAATATGCTTAATTAGAGATTATCTCCTTTTTTAGAGACTGCAAAACTTGTTTTTACTTTTTTCTTTCCATTGGACTCTCTTTTTGTTTCTTTCAAGGTACATACAAGTAGGACTGGGGATATAACTCAGTTGTAGAGTACTTGCCTAACATACATGAAGCCCTGGGTTCCACTTTATCATCACAAAACAAAAATCAAACAACAACAGAGGACATACAAATATATATTCATTATCTTCTGTGTCATACAGTGTGTATTTACTCTAGAGGAGGACTGTTTTAAGTTGGAAATAACTTTTTTCTTTTTAAAATATAGATGTAAGTGTGATTTAATCTGTATATTCAATCAAATCTCTTGTTTCCTTTGTGATAAAATTCCAGGATATAAGAAGCAATCAAGTCTTCTTATCCAGAAGCATGTTTGGACAAGGAAAATAATGAACTTTACAAAAGAGATGATGTTATGGCTTAATCTCTGTAAAATTTCCTAAATCAGTCTAATCATGACAAAGCCATGAAAGATCCATATTTATTATATGTACTCTTTGTACAAAGTCTCAAAACTTACTTTGTTTGCCACAATAATCGAGGCAGGAGGTCCAGCATATTTAATTGAGGTTTTCTTTTTTCCAAGAATGGTGTTTACATATGATACAACTTAAAATTGATTTAAATAAAATTTCTAGCCATATTTGCTATCTTACAAATTAATCAGTGTATCAGCTCATCAAGTGCCAGCTCATACATGTCTCCTAGCTCTTTAAAAGACTTGTATTCCGTGCCTTGGAGCTTAAGGAAGAGCTAAATTAAGCCAAAGCACTTTGGTCAAAGTTTTGAGAAACACTTGTGTAGCACTAAGGAAACAGAATAACATTTCCAAATATTCAAAGGATGGTCATTTGGAAGAATGATTAAATTTCTTTTTGTGTCCTGAAGGGATAGAACTCTGGAAGTTAAAAAGAGACAGCTTTCAGGGTCTATTATGTAAAGTAATTTTCTGAGAGTTCATCCGAGCTAATGTAAACTGCTTTGAGGCAGCTAGGGTTCCATCTAATTAAATGTGTTTAAGCAGAGTCTGGGGGATCACATGGCATAAATGCAGTAGAAGAAATTCAAGCAATAGTTTTCATAAATGGGTTTTATCTATATGGCCTCTTGTTTTTTGGGGTTTCTTTTTTTTTGTTGTTGTTGTTGTTGTTCAAAACATTACATAGTTCTTGACATATTGGCCTCTTGTTATGCTAAGAATATGTGATTAGTTTTGTTCTTCAGGATCCTAAAAGTCTATTATATAGTCTTTTCCCATTTTTTCACTGGTGTTTACTCTCTCCTCTGCCGCCTGCCCTTTTGAATGTGGCTTCTGCTCATTACACTTGTTACTTTACAAATGAACTAGTAACTTTGGAAAACTAGGTCCAGTGGAAAATTTGCATTCTGTCTTGACCATCTCTTATTGAGATTTTCTTTATTTGTCTTCCAGTAAACCATTCTCTCCTTGTTTTCTTGTATTGCTGACTATTCCCCCTGTTCTTTTCTGACTTTTGCTCCACCAGTACGTGCCCTCTTATCTTGATAGTCTCCTGCACTATTGTGATTTCAGTTACCTTCTGTGCTGATCATTCCTGCATTCAGCTTTAACTCTGGCCAACTTCAGGCCCATCAATACACTGCCAGCTAGAAATCTCCTCTCTCAAATTCATAACCTCGAAGTAAGGATTGAATTACTTAATCTATGCAAGATGCCTAGTAGAGTTGATTGGCCCTATCATAATTTTGCTGAAGTAATAGAGTGAATTTTTACCCAGTTCATTCATACTCTATGTATGGTTGAGATTTGAGGTGTCCCCTAAACACTGGTATAATGCAAGAATTTTCATATATGAAATGATTAGTGTATCCTAATCAGTGGATTAATCCACTGATATGGATTAACCAAGCAGTAACTATAAATAGGTAGGGTGTGGCTGGAGGAGGTGGGAGGTCACTGGGGGCATGCCTTTGGGTTTTACATTTTGTGAAGGGACCTCTTTCTGCTTCGTTGCCATGTCCTAGGCTGCTTTCCTCCACCACATCCTTCTTCCATAATACTCTGCTTCACCTCAGGCCCAGAGCTAAGGAGTTGGCCCTTTATGAACCATGAGCCAAATAAACTTTTCCTCCTCTGATTGTTTTTGTCAGGTCTTTTGGTCACAGCAACACAAAGCTGACTAAAGCAGTCTGGTACCCATTCTGTTGAGGAACCATTGACTTAGCTTTAAATCACTACTTTCCAAACTGTTTTCCTGAAGTATTAGTATCTGTCCCTAAAAGTGTTAATTGATGTTTCACCCAGAAAAGAGAGAGAGAGAGAGAGAGAGAGAGAAAGTAGAGTTAGTTGATCACTTAAATTTGAAAAGTGCTTTGTAGTAGGGCTAGCAAACTTTTTCAGTAAAAGGCCATGTTATAAATTTATTGGGCTTTGTGGACCATTCATTGAGTCTCTCATAACTATTCAAATCTGTTGTAATAGTAAAGCAGCCATAGAAAATATGTAAACAAATGAGCACATTTGTGTTCCATTAAAATTTTATTTATGAACACTAAATTTAAATGTCATATAATCTTTACAAAATATTATTATGTATTATTTTGTGACACAAAATATTATTTTCTTAATTTTTCAATCATTTAAAAATGTTAAACCATTCCTCATTTTTAGGCTAAACATAAACAGGCAGTGGGCCAGATTTGGCCATGGGCAGTTGTTTGCTGATCCCTACCATAAAATAGAGCCTCCTATTAAAGTCATGTAAATTATACCATAAAAAAAAGTCTTCTAGGTTCTGCAGCAGTCCAATTAAGACAAGTGCTCCCCAAATTTATTTGACCGTGGAAATCTTTTTTCATGGGGTGTTTGTTATTATCTTGCTATACTTCTATGGAGTGCATTTTTGAGGAATGCTGACCTATAGAATAGTTATGTGTGCTAGAGGTGAAATTTGAACTGTGGAGAAGATCAAATTTGAACTGGTAATACCTAGAGAAGGTATTACGTCTTTATTACTCTTGCTCTGATCAGCTGAGCTAACTGGCCACAGACAGAATGGCACATTGAAAAACTGAATTCACCCCATGAGGAAGACACCAGTAAGGTGCTACAGCCCAATCCCAGGTAAGCTGAATAGAAAGCAGACATGATGAAGTCCATGCCATCAGTCAGCTTTCAGAAATGGGAAAAACATGTATGTGGCTGTAACATAAGACAAAATAGTGGTAAGCTCTAAGTGAGATGTAATATTTAGTCAAGAGGAAGAAAAGCCCAAAAGGCAAATGTCAAATATCAGAAATAACAGATACCTGTTTCTGTAGTTCTAAAGTATTTACTGCTCTTGTTAAAAAGTAAGCAAAAATCTTAAACTTATTTTAAAATTGTAGTTTGTATGTGTAAGATACTAAAACCTGTTTGAATTTTTTTTCTTTTGCAGTGCTGGTTATTGAACCCAGGGCCTTGTGCATTATGGGCAAGCACTCTAGTAATGACTGATACCTCCAGCCCCTGAAATAATATTATTAATTGTCATTTTCTTATATGTTTGAGAGGTAAAGATATAATTCAATAGAGGCAAAGGTTATTGCTTTACTATTTTTATTTTTTTTTTAGTTGTGGCTGGACACAATCCCTTTATTTTATTTATTTATTTTTATGTAGTGCTGAGGATCAAACCCAGTGCCTCACACATGCTAAACAAGCACTCTACCACTGAGCCACGATCCCAGCCCCTGCTTTACTATTTTTGAACATATTCTCCCTAATTAAGGGAAAAAAAACCACTTTAATTAAAAGATTCTGCATTTAAAAAAAGATCCTGCATTTCCCATCCTTTTATGCCTAATAGTGTGTCCCTTATAGTTACTTATGAAAACGAAAATAGGTGGAGTAAGCATTCTTTCAGAGTTATGTCTTGCATTTGACAAGCAGCTAGAAGTTACAGGAGGATGCAGAGAAAACACAGTTATCCCAGTTGATAAAAACAACAACTCATCCACCTAATTTGAGCACAGTCTCTAGCCCATCCCCACATAATTTCTCCAACAGGTATCTCATTCATAGCCTGTGAATAGTTCTTATAATATTTACCAGCATATTGACAGCAGGTGAATGATATAATTGTTGAATCATTAATATCAGAAGATGAATTACATGATTTGTTTTTGGTGACCCCTGTATCTCAGCAGTCCCCAAGTTGTCATTATCTCTTGGCATACCCCAGCAGTCATTCGTATATTTTTCCCTACAGCTTTCATATGCTTTCTGTACAGCTTAAAGAAGATCTTGGGTATTTACACATTGAAATAGTTTCCACATTTTTTTCCGGGTAGGGTACTATAAAACCAGAGCTAAGATCTTTCATGTAATGTTGGCTATCTTGTGAAATCAAGACACAATTAGCTCTTGATTGTCTGGAAGGAAAACTACATAGGAAGTGGAAAACTGCATGCCATGACACCACTAGCTTTCTTCTAGCAAATGTCATGGCAAATAGACTTGGAATGCAATGCAAGCTAAAGAAAAAGCAAGCAAGCCCCCTCAGAAGCAGTGTGGACAGCTGGTATGGACATGATATCCATCTGAAACTAGAAAAGGTTAAGTAAACAGTGGGACAGTGACAAAGTATAGGGATTAATTTCTGAAAGCATTCAATAATTCTTAAAGCAGACACTGATGTAAATGGAGGCATTCTGGAGATTAAGTTCTGAGAAACAATTTAAGAAGACTTTATTTTCCTTTGGAAATAGACTTCCTAAGGAAAGAGGACAAGATAAATGGTGTAGCCAAAAAATATTCATATACAATAACAGGTGTGTATCTGATTTTGAAGGGACTTCATCTTCCTATGAGATTATATTCTAAAATTTTCAGTTCATGTTATACAATCACACATGAAGCAGAAAGGACATAGTGTTGTAAAACAGCAAAGACAACATGAAAAAAAAGGTCAGTGTAAATCTTTTTATGGAGACCATCCCCAGATGTTACCATGAGCCCACCACTTAGCTTGTCTCTTGAGACACATACTAAGCTTTGCTGCTCCCCGATCTCCAACACAAGTCTGTGGATTTAAGACATAATTCGCTGGGGATTTTGATTGGATTTGAGTAAATTCCCAACAGAAACCCCCTTGGTTTGCCAGCTGTTGTAAAGGCAGATATATAGAAAGCAAAAGATCCTAAGTTGGTCTGTTTGTCTTATGTTAGCCCTTGTCACAAAGATAAGAGGAAATTTGCCTGTGTATATTTTGTAAGATGTCCTCTTGAAGTTTGTTTCAGATAATCTGTTGGATAGAAGCAGACTGTAGTCACTGCTACATTGTATTTATGAAATCTAGTAATATTCAGTATTTTGAGTATCTGTAGTTTCTTCAGATTTTAAAAGTTTAAAATAAATTTGATCATTTTTACTATAGAATTGAAATTTTTTAAATGTAACTGTTGAATTAGGAAGAATAAATTCAAATGCTAAAATTTCACTGGGGGGGGGGCGGGATGGGGGCCAAGGTGTGGCTCAGTGGTAGAGTGCTTGCCCAGCATGTGTGAGGCACTGGGTTCAATTCTCAGCACCGCATATAAATAAATAAAATAAAGGTCCATTGACAACTAAAAAATATTTTTAAAAAATAAAATAATAAAATTTCAGCCTTTGCAAGGATGTGGGGAATCAGTAATACTTAATACTTTTTACTATTAGCCATTTAAATTAATTTATCTTCCTATGAAGGTGTGAGTCTCCAAATTACCTGGAGAGTTTCTTCAGAATAAAATATCATCCCAAAAATTCAGATTCAGTAGATCAGAAGTCAGCCTAGACTTCCATTTTGAATAATTTCTTTCATGTGAGAACTACCATGGAAAGGAAATCTGATACAATGTAATAAGCTATACTACTTTCCACAGCTATTGATCTAATCATTCCTGACTCTTGGATTTTGCACAGTAAATCTACTTCCTTCTCATAGGCATTTCTCTTTGTAGGCACTCTGTATTGGTTTCCATGTACTAAGTCAATAATAATTTCGTTACCCATTTTTTTCTTTTATTGTATTATCATTCAATATAACATAAATCTTCTTATATCAACAGTTTGTTTCTGCTTTTTGTTATTCGCCACCCTGAAACCAGAAATTCTAAATTGCCATTAGTACTATATTAGAAACCTAAGGATTTTGACCAGGAACCTGGGCACAGTGGGTCATTCCTATACTCCCAGAAACTTGGAAGCCTGAGACAGGATGATCACAAGTTCAAAGCCAGTCTCAGCAATTTAATGAAGCCTTAAGCAACTTAGCAAGACCTTGTCTCAAAAAAAAAGAGACTGTGGGGCTGGGGATGTAGCTCAAGCAGTAATGCACTCGCTTGGCATGTGCGGGGTGCTGGGTTCGATCCTCTGTACCACATAAAAATAAAATAAAGATGTTGTGTCCACCAAAAACTAAAAAATAAATATTAAAAAATTCTCATTCTCTCTCTCTTATTAAATATTATTAAATATTTTTAATATTTATTTATTTATTTATTTTAGTTTTCGGCGGACACAACATCTTTGTTTGTATGTGGTGCTGAGGATTGAACCCGGAGCCGCACACATGCCAGGCGAGCGCACTACCACTTGAGCCACATCCCCAGCCCAACTCTCTCTTTAAAAAAAAAAAAAAAAAGACTGTGGCTCAGTGATTAAGTGCCTCTGGGTTCAATCCCCAGTACTGCCCCCTTCACCTCCCCCAAAAAAAGCAGTGTGAATTTGGGGGGAGGCAAATATTCAAACTATAGCAGACTCTTTATTGAATTGATGTTGTTTTCTGTTAACTTTTTTCTTTACCCTATAGAAGATTAGACAAGTTTTGTATCCTTGAATATTAATCAAATTCTATAACTATGTAAATATTATCTCCAGTTTCTCAAATTGGCTTTTCAATATGACTATAAATTATATTTAACATTAAGTAGCAAAAAACAAATTATCCACTATTATATAGTATCCAGTCTACCAGCATAGAACCTATGGTCATATATTGTGTTTTTTAACTAAACTTGATAAGAAAGGATATCAGAACTCCTAAGGTGCCACTGTGCACTAAGTCCTGCCAGTGTTTCTCCAGTTCATCTCATCTAGCTTTCCTCCTCCTTAGTCCAACAGTGGCTAAGTAGAATTCATGGATTTCTAGAAATCTATTTTTCTTTTCTCCTCCTCCTCCTCCTCCTTTTTTTTTTTTTTTGTTATTGTTTGAAAATATAGTAAATAAATTTGAAAAAAAGGTGTGGGGAAAAATACATATAGAGCATTTTGTATCAAGGTCATTTAAACATGGGAGCATAAAACTTATTGTACTTGTAGACATTATGCTAAGTAAAATAAGCTAGGTAAAACAAATACTATATTGTCTCACTTATATGAGGAACCTAGAATAGTCAGATTTATAGTGACAAAAAGTAGAATGGTGATTACTAGAGGCAGGGAGAGAAGGGGAAGTTAGTGCTTAATACGCACGAGTTTTTGTTAGGGAAGATGAAAAGGCTGCAGAGAGTGATGGAGGTGATAGTTGTGCAACATTGTGGCTGTACTTAATGCCACTAAACCATACACTTAAAAATGGTTAAAATGGGGCTGGGACTGTAGCTCAGTAGTAGAACCTTGCCTACCATGCATAAGACCCTGGGTTTGATCCCCAGTAAAACACACACACACACACACACGTACATGCACACACAAAGATTAAAGTGGCAAACTTTGTGTTATGTGTATTTTACCACAATAAAAATATTGTGCTTATAGTTACTGTGTTTGCTAGGTTAAAAAATTCCTCATTCAGAAGATCTTTATAATTTTAGAATTAACTTTATTGAGGTACAGTGTATTATATTTTTAAATAAATGGAGAAAATATAAACTTATTTTCCTAACAAAAGTCAGGTTTGGCCAATCTGAGGAGCAAACAGAAGCTTCATAACAGGAGAAGTATCAGTATAACAATAAAACTAAGTTTTACAAGCTTACCATAATCTGCAGTGCACTAGATATATTACCATGTTCATTTTTCAGCAAAAGTGAAGAAAAACACTGAATACACATTTTCCACACCACTTTTTTCCAATCAGCTTATTTACTGAGCTATAATTACCAACAATTTTTTTTTCAAGGAGTTCTGCGAAATGGAAGTCAGTCCCATTGGCATAATTTGTATTTCTTTTCATGTCAATATATTTCTAGTTCCTTTCCTGTGTTTAAGAAGACAGATATGGGGCTGGGGCTTAGTGGTGACATACACGCCTGGCATATATGAGGCACTGGGTTCGATTCTTAGCACCACATATAAATAAATTTTTTAAAAGGGGGGGGTCTGTCAACAACTAAAAAAAAATTTTTTAAAAAGAAGACAATGACAGATACAAAATATGAGAGGATTCAGAAATTGTGCTCTCAAACAACTTGCCATGTGCTACAAGAAGGTTATACTAGGTAGAACCTCCACATATACTATTGGATTAGATGCTCTCAATACTCTCTATCAGGTAACATTTGAAAGGTTTCTGCCCCCCACGATCAAAGCCTGTGTTATAGGATTTTGTGTTGCAATATTCATTGAATGGAATAGCAATTTTTCACTTACAGTTCTACCTGGAACTGTTAAATCTAGGAGTCAGACAATAGCATTTTGTACTTCATTCTTTAGAAATAATTTCTGTAATATAAGATTTCTACTCATATCTCTAGCAGTAGTGGCCTGGACTTCTGCTGCCAGGATCTTCTAAATTCTCCTCTTGGCCTCCAGCTCAGTCTAAAACCTTGCTTTCTGCCTCTAGAATTTTTGATGCTTCTAAGTATTATGTTCAGAATCAGATCATTTCTTGGGCAGCATTTTTGAGTCTGCCTGTCAGGAGTCCATGGCCTGTGTTCATTCCTTAGGCTGCTATTCCAGACCATGCCTGCTCTGATTTAAAGCTGCTGTTTCAGGGTATCTCTTCACCCTGTAGAAACCCTCTCATCCAGTTACACAATGTGTCCTCACACATTCCATATAACTTTTGCCACTTTCTTTTTGTTTGTTGGTACTGGGGACTGAACCCAGGGGCTCTTTCCCACTGAGCAACATCCCAGCTTCATTCATATATATATATATATAATATATGTTTTTTATTTATTTCTTTATTTAGATGCAGATGGACACAATACCTTCATTTATTTATCTTTATGTGGTGCTGGGGATCAAACACAGGGCCTCACACATGCTAGGCAAGTGCTCTACAACCCCAGCCCTATTATTTAGAGACAGGGTCTCTCTGAGTTGCCTAGGGCCTTGCCAAGTCACTGAGGCTGGTTTTGAACTCATGATCCCCCTGCCTCAGCCTCCCAAGCTGCTGGATTACAGGCATGCGCCACCGTGCCAGGCTTCTCTGTCTTTTTTATTACTGTTCAAATTGGGGCCCTTCACAATTCCTACATCCTCATTCTAGTATGATTTCCCTATCTGTATTATTTTATCATTTACTACTCATACCATGCGTTGATACCATGCATTGATTTGACTTCATTAGCTATATTAAAATCTTTTTAAAAAATTACTACTCAAAACAAAGTCACTTATACAATACCTATGATAATCTCTTTAAATATCTAGTCATAGGCTTTCCACTTCTGCTTATTGTCAAGTGTTAGTTCATTTTATAAACCAAAATCTATATTTTTGTGACCATCCTGTTTGTGTCATTTGTGCTCTCTAGTGAAATAAGGATTTAGTATCCTGTTTTTGCAAAACAAACCTGTAAAACATACCAATTTTTATGCTAGATTTTAGAAAACCTTTTTGGATTAGCATGCCCTTTTATAACCCCACCTGTCGTCTTCTTTTGTTTACCATTTACTTTTGCACTGCCTTTTGAATTGTGACATCTAGCATTGAATCTAGTATTTTGGTTGTCATCTGTCTAATTAGAGAAAATATAACTCTTTCTTAAAATGGAATGTAAATTGGCCAAAGCTGGTGGTCTGTTTCCAGTCTTGATTTCTTTCATATTTCCAGAACTTGATATGTCTTACTCAACTCTCTGCTCACTTGCTTTATATGCTACCGGCTTTTTTTTTTTAAGCCTTAAAGCTACAGTTTCAAAATAAATGACAAAACACTACAACATTTAGGAAACCACCATAACAGATAGAAATAAAGTCAGAGTTTGAGGAGCTATTGGATCAATATATATGTACTTATTCAAAGTCTACCTATGCCCGGAACTATTCTTGACATTTATGCTTTCATTGGGGTCTATAGTTCCAGCTATTATTTATTTATTTATTTTAGTTGTAGATGGACACAATACCTTTATTTTTATTTATTTATTTCAATGTGATTCTGAGGATCGAACCCAGTGCCTCGTATGTGCAAGGCAAGCGCTCTGCCACTGAGCCACAATTCCAGCCCCTCCAGATATTTCTTAAGCAAAGGATTTGGGCAAACAAAGAAGACTGGCAAATTATATCAGAGTTTAAAGAATATAGATAGTATAGCCCTAAGTAAAATTTTAAAATTATAAATAGTTTAGGTGCATGCAGTGCCAAAAATAAACAATATTTGAAAGCTCTTGGTTTTCAGAACCATGAACTGAGACTCTGTAAGGAAGATATTTTTGAAATTTTAAATATAGCAGCATTATTCACAATAACTAAAAGTTGGAAACAACCCAAATGCCCATGAAGAACAAATGGATAAATACAATGTGGTCTGTATGTGCAATGGAGTATTATTGAACATCAAAAGATAAGATTCTGCTGGGCACAGTGGCACACACCTGTAATCCCAGTGGCTTGGGGGGCTGAGGCAAAATGATTGTGAGTTCAAAGCCAGCCTCAGCAAAAGCAAGTCACTAAGCAACTCAGTGAGACCTTGTCTCTAAATAAAATACAAAATAGAGCTGGAAATGTGGCTCAGTGGTTAAGTGACCCTGAGTTCAATTCCAGGTACCCCCACCCCTCAAAAAAAAAAGGAGAGAAAAAAGATTCTGTTGTATGCTACAACATGGATGAATCTCAAAAACATTACACCAAGTGAAATAAGCCGATCACAAAAAGATAAACTACATGTACTAACATGAATACCTAGAGTAGTCAAATTCATAGACATAAAAAATAGAATAATGGTTACCAGGGATTGGGGATGGGGAAATGAGGAATTATTGTTTAATGGGTATGATTTCAATTTTGCAAGGTTAAAAGAGTTCTGGAGATTGGTTTACAGTTTGTAAATGTACTTAGCCCCACTAAATCATTCATTTTTAAATGGTTAAGATGGTAGATTTTGTGTTTTGTGAGGATTTTTTGTTTTTTGTTTCATTTTTTTACAGTACTATGGATTAAACTCAGGAGCAGACACTGCTAGGAAAGCACTCTGCCACTCAAGTACATACCCAGCCCTTTTTGCATTTTTATTTTCGTTTTTCTGAGATGGGGGTCTCACCAAGTTGTCCAGGCTGCCTCAAACCTGCAACTTTCCTACCTCAGGCTCCCAAGTAGTTAAGATTACAAGCATGTGCCACCATGTTTGGCTGTTAATTATATATGTTATAAATTCATAGTAAAATTTTTTAAAAATGAGTAAATAAATTGAAAGTCAAATAAGTTCCTAGAATCATTTAAAAATTATAAAAAATAAAATAAAATTACTGTCATTGGGGGAGCAGACTTTGCAAATGTAGAAGAATTGAAGGACATTTACAGAGTACTTTCCTGTTAATATGATCCAAACTGTGAAAGTGCTGAAAGGAGATGCTGAAGAGAGAAATTAGTCACGAGCAGAGCCAGATCTTTAACAAAACAAAGCTATATGCACCTGAGATAGAAGCATAGCATGAATCTAAGTGAAAATTAGTAGACATTCTATTGGCAGAGAAAGTTGTTGGAGAACAGTGAGAAATGGGTTGAAAATTGTGGGTGGTTCTAAATGTTAGGCTAAAGCATCCGATGTGGTAAGAGAAAATGACCTCAGAAAAGTAGGACAGTATTAAATTATGGGAAGACCAGTAAAGAAGCTTTAAGTATACTAGAGGCCCAACGTAGAAGGGTAGTAATGACTACAATAGTGACCAAGCTCATACAAACCAGTGGGTTCCAGTGGTGCCTATCAGTAATCCCAGCTACATGGGAAGCTGAAGCAAGAGGGGTACAAGTTTGAGGCCAACCTGAGCAATTCTCCTGTCTCAACTTTTTAAAAAAATTTTTTAAACTATCTCAAATAAAAAATTTTCAAAGTGTTAGGGATAGATATATCAGTGGTAGAGCACTTGCCTAGCATGTGACAGGCATGGAGTTTGATCTGCAGCACCACAAAGAAAGACAGAAAGAGGGAGAGAAAAGAAACTATTAGAAAGAAAGAATCGGAAAAACTTGAATAAAGACCATGGGAAGCAAAGAAAACATAAAATTAATTTAAAGATTGTCCACTTAGGGACACAGGAATTTGGTGGTTCTGTTAATATTGAAAGGTTGATTTGTGATGGTAGAAGGAAAAGTCAATTTAATTTTGACATTTTATATTAAAGCTATTTCTGGATATGTAAATAAAAGGTGACCTTGAGGGATATAATATGATGCACAGGGACTAATATTTGAGAGATCAGGCATTTCCTTCAGGTTTACCCATAACAGTTCGCCCAGACTGTAACTTTCACAGAGTTTAAATGGATAGTGCATCTACCATCCTCTCTGAAACTTCTTCAAGGAAAGTAGGAGAAAATTGTAACTGAAGGAAATGACCAAACAGTAAAAGTAATGTCCTGGTAAATCTACTACACACTCTGGATAACTAATTGGTTACCTATCAAATAAAGAAGGCAGAAAAATCAAACGTTTATTTAATGCATCAATAAGAGAATCTAGATTTCAGATTTAACCTCTGTTATAGTAACTGTAACTATGCCTACATGTCCATGACATTAAAATGGCCAAAGCCATTTTATCAGGTCTTTTTCCTGATATTTTCAGAATTATGGAATTTTTAATACATGATTATACAACTGTTCAATTTGAAATACCTATTTAGAGGAAGAGGGAATGGTAAACTTCAGTAAATCCCTTAATTCATAGTATGCATAGTTACGGATACACTGCTACATTGTTAACCATCATCATTTCAACATTGATTACACATCTCTTATTTATTGTCAATAGAAGGCAAATGTTGTGTTCTCAAGAATTCAGAAATTATCAAAAGGAGTTAGAGCTCCATTTGCCTTTAATATTTGGCTCCAGTTTCTGAATTTTTCCCAGCAAGGGTAAGGGGACAGAAGGGTAGTCCTACTATTTCTGAAGCTTAAACCCCACAGCAGAGTACTTTTAGAACCATCTTGATTCTATTAAAATGTGCAGGTCAAAGGGCAAGCTCAACTAGTCTGATAGTTGAAAGCACCAGGGATAGAAGCACCATTGTAATGACCTAAAGTTGGTAGGATTTCTGTTGCTACCTACTCATTATGCTAGTAATAATGACATGCTCTTCATGCATTAGCAGATAACTAATCACTTGAAAGGTTTTGTATCCACGTTTTTCTTTTTCTACCCCCCCCCCCTTTTTGGTAATTAAGGAAAAGACACAGAACAAGAGTGATTTGACAGGAAGAACAGTGGAGTTTTTATTTTGCTCTGGGCTTGTGACATACGTTTATTACCTTTTCCATTTTATGTGCTCATGTTACTCCCTCAGGCTCATGGGAAACAAAGTCAGAATGTGCTACACTAGCACGTCTCATTTTTCTGTGGATAATCTTCAGTTAGGAAAGCTCTGAGTCAATGATTAACCCCTATTAAGGTTCAATTTCTTTAAAATATCCTTAGCAGTAGTTCTAGATCTCAAGCCATTGACTCTGTTTACAAAGGAATTGCTTTTTGTATTTTTTATTTCCTTTATTTTTGAATCTTTCAGTTTTATTCAATGTATGTGTTTTATCTTTATCAGAAAATATATTTTTATAAAGAAATAATTGTATTAAATAAGTAGCTACTAAAATAAGAATCTTTTCACAATTTTTTTTCTAATTTGAATTCCTTTACCTCTGAAAAGTAGCATTCCTAACAAAAATTTTTAATCTAGATATGTTTGAGTGCCCTGTGTAAAACTTAACCATGTAGATTCAACTGTACTACATGGTCCTTTTAATGAAGTATATTAGGAAATTAACAAATTTCTTATTTCCCATGAACTATGACTTCTAGTGTTTATTTTCACATCCTTACTGATCTTCCAGAATGTTTTTAAGAGATTTTTCTTTCTGATAGTGTTACCAGACGAGGCCTCTTATGCTTACTGCACAGTATGCTAATCACCAAAAGGACAAGATTTGTAAAACAGAAAGAGTGTATTCATGAGCTGACCAAATGTGAGAAGCCAGGAGCCCCAACTCTCAAATCTGCCTCCGCGAGGATAGGGTTTAGGTTATCTGTGGGACACAGGGTATTCTGAGGTATGGGGAAAGGTGATTGGAGATAAGGAAAGGTGGTCTCTGCTTGCATAATCAAACATCTTAGTTCTTCATAGGACGTATGTTTAGAAAATGACTGTATTACCATTCCCTGAAGGGGGAATTTGGGGCCCTCTGATGTCATAAGGTCACACATTGAACACTTGCCCAGACCTAAGTGAAGAGTCAGTGATTTCGACTGGTTTGAGGTATCCTAGAAAACAACATAGGTAACTATCACCATCATAACCCATATATTAGATGTGTTATTTATAGCAAAGCTAACAGGAGTCTATTTCTTGGTTGTGTGACCTCTAAAATTGAAATAAAAGTAAGTTAACTAAAAACAAGCGAAGCTACAAGGTTTATTCAGGTTTTCCCTTGGTTTCAGTGGTATTCATTTCAGATTTACCAAAATTATAACCAAGAAAACAATTTTAATCAATTCCATCCATTTCCAAAAATAAAAGGAAAGCCTAAAAGAGATATTGACATTATCCAAAATTGATATGACATGTACAGCACATAATCAAAACACTTTATTCTCTTAACTGTGATTTGCCTTTCTTAGACATATACAATTGTAGAAATCCATATCAACAATACAGTTTTCAAATGAAAAGAGTATGATCATGTACTAGGGAATTTTTAGAGGATGAGAATTCATGGGTATAGTGAGGAAAAGTTTGACTCTGTGCAGTATACAGCATAATTATCATTCTCAGTAGAAAATAAATAGCATCAATGACATAATAAAATCTTTATTTGAATTATATTATAGAAACAGTTTCATCTTATTAGAAAATCATTGTTCCAGGGGCTTGGACTCCTGTGGTAGGTACATCCTTTACAATTTTGAAATTTGAAATGTAAATAATCACCTGTTATATCATATTATATATCATATTCTTGGAAATTTGACATTTGCCCCAGAGATTAACTGTACCGTACTATATACTAGCTAGCCAAGCATATCATATGAAAGAATTTAGAATTTAATAAAGATGCTTCAACAATATACAATAAATTCTAATATTTCATATTATGATACTTTCCTTAAACACAAAGTAGTAACTCAAATGCTATCACTTTCATATTTGGCATTTATTAAAAGTGTTGATTACTCAACCTAGATATCTAGATTTAGATAGAATGAAATTTTTCATTCATCTTTTGCTGTTTGCCTGCTACTAAGTGTGTGATTCTGACTCCTAGTGCAAAGAAATGCAGCGCCCTTTTTGAGAAAGCACTCTTTTCATTTCAACTTTGTCAGTCTTTGAGCTTCCCAAAAGGGAACAGATGACAGCAAGTAACAGGAAACTGCATAGTTAGACCATCTTGAACTCCTTCACCTTTATGCTTATTTCACCACTTAACATATTTTTTTCAAGTGGCCATTGGCTATATTTAGACTGTCATTATCCCTTTGGTGTTGACTGGAGCCTCCTGGTTTAAGCCATCTGCCTTTCTTAGAATTACATAGTGTGGGGACAGTGGAAAGTGATACTGGGGTCCATGAGGATCTTCCTTTCCAACAGCAAATACTAGTTAAACAAATCTTCATTTCCATGATGTAAGCTCATCTATATCCTGCATTTGTTAGTATTGCTTATTCAGAGTTCTGTACATCAACCCATCCAGTATAAAGAATATCCCTTAGAATATTCAAATGATGGTCTTCCAGTTTGTGGCTTAACTAAAACTCTTCCATATGACTGCTATTGAAGTTCAATTATCTTAACAAAAGACAGAAGCAGAGTTAAGCTTGGGCAGTACATTCTCAGATTCAGCATTTCCTCGGGTCAAAGGCTCAGGCCACTTATATAGTTCTTGTAAATCAAATCTGTTTTTTTACATAAAAGATGAACTACTGAAGAATGCATTTTGGACTGTGAGACTAAATTGTTCACCAACTTTATTCTGATTATTTCGTAAGTTTCTTATATCCACCTCACTACTAAATCTACTCCTTTTCCTTCTGGATATGAACCACAAGTAGTTAGCCAAACCACAAGGAATCTGTGAAGTTTAAATTACTGTTTCAAAGTGTGTGGATCATTGCCAATAAAGTCACAACTCTAAACTTATTGCATTAATGAGATAAAAAGAATTACCAATCTCCAGAATGCCCCAAGAATATAGGCTGTGTTTCTAAATTCACTTTACTAAGGTTAACAATTTGTTATATATTCTGTACATGAAAATGTTTTCAATGTCAAAGTTAATGTCTTAGTTTTCCTGGAAGCTACACATACTTATCAAATAAATGGGTTAAGGTTACATGGATGAAACAGAGGAGACAGGACTACTCTTACTAAACAAAAAAAAGTCACTAACTTTATTTTTCAAGTTTAAACATAGTTATATCTAGAAACTCTTTTTTTCTTTTTTAATGAAATACTAAGTTGTTATTATTTTTTAAAATATTTTTTAGTTATAGATGGATGCAATATCTTTGTTTATTCATTTTTATGTGGTGCTGAGGATCAAACCCAGGGCCTCACATGTACAAGGCAAGTGCTCTGCCATTGAGCCACAACCCCAGCTCCCTAAGTTATTATTAGGCTGGCAATTTAGCTCAGTGATAGAACACTTGTCTAGCATATGCCAGGCCCTGGGTGTGATTCTCCAGCACAAAAGGAAAACTATGTATGTAGTTTTTCCAAAGATTAAACATTTTAAAATTTTTGATTTTTATGATGAGAGTATTTAACCTATCCATGCTGTTAAATTTTTAAATGTACAAAACAGTATGTTGTTAACTACAAGAAAAATGTTGTACAGCAGGTCTCTGAGAATTGTGATCCTGCAAAATTGAGAAATTATGCCTTGACTCACAATTCTCTATTTCTCCCTTCCTTTAGTCCCTGGTAATCTCTATGGTACATTCTAGGATTCCATGAGTTTGACAATTATAGATAACCTCATGTAAGTGAAATCATGCAATGTTTTTCCTTCTATGACTGGCTTATTTCATTTAATATTATGTAAGAATCCTTGAATTAATATAGCAATATAACAAGATGAAAACATTTAGAATCAGAAAAACCTGAATGGGGTTTCCTGCTGTACCATATACCCAAGTGTGAACTTGGGCAAGCTGCATGAACTCTCCAAGCCTTGGTTTTATCATACATAAAATGGGGGTTGATAACTTCAAAGAATTGTTACAAGGGTTAAATGAAAATGGCATTTTCTTTCTTTTTCAGGCAAGAAGCTCTTCTGGCTGCCATTAGTGAAAAAGATGCCAATATAGCTCTTTTAGAACTTTCGTCCTCTAAGAAAAAGACCCAAGAGGAAGTGGCTGCACTTAAACGTGAGAAGGATCGCCTGGTACAGCAGCTCAAACAGCAGGTATTAGTAATGTCAGGGGCCCAGGGAGGGGACCAGGAGACCAGCTTTCACACCATTTTCTCCACATTTGTCTTACCAGTGTGTACTTTAGGGTCTTGTGTTTCATATTAGACATCTGACAATGGCATTCACTTAATTTTCATAATTAGAGATTTCGACTTTCACAAGAGTATTATTGGTAATAGGGCTGGTTTAGAAGATGTCATAAGTCTTCCATGAGAACATTTCTTAATTTTATACTATGGCTGGTAGAAATTAGTGAAATTCTACCCATTTGAATTTCTTATATCCAACTATGTTCTTATTACAAAGGCATTTAACTATATTTTTATTAAGAGATTTCTTGTTATTCAGGGTTGAATAGTGTTTGAAGGTATGAATAGAGTTTTGCCCTTTTCTTTCCAACCTTAAAACCCTCCAAAATTTAATACTTACTATATTTCATAGACCCATACACTTCATATGGTTAAAATGGTAATGTTGGGTATATTTTATCACAGTTATAAAATGGGGGAAAGATTGTCCTTTTGAAAATAACGAGAAAGCTGAGTTTTCAAATCTAGTTCCCTGCTTTAACTTTAATATCTTCACTGACTAGTCCTGTACAATTTGCAGTATCAACAATCCTATACATTTTGGCTTCTTAAATATACTCTTCTGAGTAATTGGACTGGGAAAGAACTTTTTTTTTTTTTTTTTTTTTTTAATTTTTTATTGTGGGTTGTTCAAAACATTACAAATTTCTTGACATATCATATTCCACACTTTGATTCTAGTGGGTTATGAACTCCCACCTTCACCCCATACACAGATTGCAGATTCACATCAGTTACACATCCATTGATTTACAAATTGCCATAGGGAAAGAACTTTTAAAATAAAGAATGTCTTCCTTTCTATATAGAGAGATCAGTCAGCAATTGGTAGTACCTTGGCATAATACTTAATGTTTAAATTCATAAGTATTTGTACAGTAAAGGTATTTTTGTAGATAAATATTAGAACTGCTTATTAAAAAGAGTTTATATTTGTCAGGCGCTGTGGCGCATGCCTGTAATCCCAGCAGCTCAGGAGGTTGAGGCAGGATGATTGCAAGTTCAAAGCCAGCCTCAGCAAAAGGGAGGTGCCAAGCAAGTCAGTAAGATCCTATCTCTAAATAAAATATAAACTAGGGCTTGAGATGTGGCTAAGTGGTCAATTGCCGCTGTGTTCAGTGCCTGGTACCCTCCCCCCAAAAAATTTATTTATGTAGCTGATTTGGCTGAGGAAAATACCAAAATATATCCCTTCTCTACAGGATAAATAATAGACCAGCAGAAAAGTAATCCATTGCTCATTTACAAGAGAAAGAAAACTTTTCCAGTGTCCTATAATAATGTTTAGCAAGATGAGAATGTCATCATCTCATATTTTTAATGCTTATTAAGTAAAATAGGAAGAATGTGTTATTACTACTAATATTTCTTCTTATTATTATTATAATTATTACTGACATCTGTCTAGTAGTTGAAAACTGAAAATTGGCTGTCCAAAGCTGATTAATATGAAAATACTATGGTTTAAGAAAGAAGTTCACTTGATTTTGAGTATATAAACTTAACAATATCATACTACTTAACTTTTTTAAGCCTGAATTATATAAGCACATAATCTGAGTAGTGTTGGTCCTTCACGCTAGCATGTCAAATAGAATAGAATGCCTAGAAGATCAGAACATTGTATCTCATTCACAGGGGACTTCTGAATACTTGTCTCTCCTGTTTTTGGAGATGAAAATTAGGGGCTGGGGCTGGGGCTGGGGCTCAGTGGTGGAGCACTTGCCTAGCATGTGTAAGACACTAGGTTTGATTCTCAGCACCACATATAAATAAATGGATAAAATAAAGGTCAGTCAACATCTAAAATTTTTTTAATTAAGGAAATTAATCTATGATTTTAACATAGAAAGGAGTAAAGATTCCCACAGGCTGGAGATGTGACTCAGGGGAAGAGAGCCTGCCTAGCATGCAGAAATCCTAACTTTGATCCCTAGCATAGCAAAAAGAAAAAAAAAAATGCAGTGTCTTTTTCTAACTATATGCCCTGAATGTTTTATAGTTCTTAGGATTTCTTCCTATGGTCATTTTATCTCTCAAAAATGGGATGCTATGAGCGAGAAGGAAGGAGTCATGCCAAAGGCATTTAATTCTTTAAAGACATTTAGTTCTTTAATTCTTCTAAGTGTGTGTACTAACTTATGGACAAAGGAGAGGCCTTTTGGAAAGAGGATATGGCATCAATGTTGTTTTAATTTAAAGCTTCTAGTCCTTGAATTGCTGGAATGTGCCACAATCTAAAGACTATTTCCTAACAGAGAAGCAGTCAGCATTGACCAGGCTTCCAGTAAATAGAGCTGCCACTGCCCTAAGAAGTTCTGGCATTCATGAGTGATTCCTATCCTCAGAAAGAGGTGAAGCAATAGGGACATACAGATTTGGGGGTCATCCCTAATGTATTCCCAATTTACTCATACCCAGGGTGACTTATCTCCTTGACTCATTCATGGCAAAGCAATACTTAGAGAGCCTGCATCAGAGGAAAGGGCCAGGGCTGATGAAAAAAAATAAAAACTGAAAGTTGTCTAATAAATTCCAGATGTGATGTGGTGGGTGCCAACCAATGTGTTCAGACTGTAAGTCATGAAGAAGCCCTCTCTGTGATTGTCAGGCACCCACTCTAGAGTTCATATAAACTCATATAGAACCCTGCAAAGCGTTAATACAGTCTGTTTAGCCACAGCACAGTGATTGACACAATATGGCCTTTCTCTCAGTCTTGTATTCTTTCTTCTTGTTATTACTGGGGATTGAACCTTGAGGTGCTTTACCACTGAGCCACATCAACATCCCTTTTCATTTTTTAGTTTGAGGCAGGGTCTCACTAAGTTGCTTAGGGTCTTGCTAAGTTGCTGAGGCTAGCCTTGAACTCTCAATTCTCCTGCTTCTACCTCTCAAGTTGCTGGGATTGCAGGTGTGCACCACCATGCCTAACTGTGTTCTTTTAACCTCCAAATACTCCATTGCAAAAATGGAGCATGCTGAATTTGATTATAAATTTATGTCTACTAGTTAATTTAGTTTTTCCTTGTGTTTCTGTAATAGTAATTATCTTTTTTATTTTAGATTAAAGGACTCTCTTTCCTGTAAGGCCAGACTAGTGGTGATAGAGTCCCATAGCTTTTGCTTATCTGGAAAGGACTTCATTTCACCCTCTCTTTCTTCTTTATTTATCCTTTCCTAAGGATAGCTTTACTGGGTATAATATTCTGGGATGAGACTTTTTTTTTTTCCTTTCAGCACTATGAATATATTAGACCCTTCTCTCCTGAACTGCAAGGTTTCTGCTGAGAAATATGCTAGTAACCTAACATGGATTCACTTTTAAGTGATCTCTTTCTTCTTGCTGTTTTTAGAATTGTCTTTGACCTTTCTATGGGGGGAATGCTTTGCAGGTTACCAGAGTTGAACCCAGAGGTATTTATAACCACTGAACCACATCTCCAGCCCTTTTTATTTTTTTATTTTTGAGACAGGGTCTCACTAAGTTGCTTAGGGCCTCATTAAATTACTGAAGTTGGCCTTGAATTTGTGATCTTCCTACCTCAGCCTCCCAAGCCACTGGGACTATAGGCACATGTCACCACGCCCAGCTATTATTAAATAGGCCTTTTATTTGCCTTTCTCCATCTCTTCTTCCTCTGGACCACCTGTACTGTGATTATTTATCTGCATAATGGTGTTTCATAGATCCCAAAGCCTTTCTTCATTCTTTCATTTTTCTTTTTCCTTCAAACTGGATTATTTTAAAACATCTCATCTTTAAGTTCAGAAATTCTTTTGCCTGTTCTAGTTTGCTACTGAAGTTGTCAGTTATATTTTTCATTTTATTCATTGAAGTTTCAGCTCTAAGTTTTCTGTTATATCAAAACTATTATTTTTTTAAAAGTAATAGGTTCTTCTAAATAACATCACATAAAAATGTTTTAGACTTTAACATTTTGTTCTCAAACATGAATTTCTCAGATTCATGGTTTATTAGGAAAATTATTATTAGCATTAATTAAATTTCTGAATCTTCAACTCTTCTATACTCCTCCAAGTCCTGAAATATTCTCATTAATGAGCTATTAAAATAACTACCAGGAAATGTGATAACAGAGATACATTAAGAATTCAGTCAAGTTTTTTTTTTTTTTTTTACTCTTTATAAAATCATGATGGCAATACATTGTTATATACACATATTAACTCTTGGTTATCTATAATGTTGAACATTTATATTTCCTCTTTGTTGTGTTTACAAAATTGTGTTATCATTTTCTAATAAGATCCTGTAATCAGAATCAGTTATTCATAGTATAGTTCTATTTCACAGATGGTAAAATTGAGTTACCAATTGGCTATCAGCATAAATCAATTCTGAGTATCAGAGCTTTGTAAGAAGAAAAGATCTACACTTTTGCAGTAGCCTACACAGCCATATCAACATTTCTAATTGGAACTCTGGATCTATTTAATTCTAAACTCAACCTTCTTAATACTTACCCTGCTTTCCTTAATCTGCTTTTCCAAATAGGCCCTATCTCCTAAATTCCCATCACCTCCTAATAACCCAGTAAAGTATAAATCCTTCAGTGGATTAATCCACTCATGAGACAAGAGCCCTCATGATCTAGTCACCTTCCAAAGGCCACACTTCTGAACACTTTTGCTTTAGGGATCAATCCTTCAACACATGAACTTAGAGAACACTAAGGATCCAAATCCAAACCATAATATCTGGTCTGATAAAGAAGCTATACTTCTTTGTTCATAAAACAGAACAAAAACAATTTTTTTCATTATTGATTTTGCATGTATCACTTGCTCAGTCTGCCTCATTTTAAAAACTCTGAACTGATTATAATTTGTCCATGTTTCATCTATTCTGGACAATTGTAAGTCTCCAGTGTGCTCAGTAAACTCACTATGAATGGATTTTTTCATTAGACCTAATGGTTCATAAATAATGGTTCCCTACATATTGAAAAACCCTGAATGAGTTGCTGTGTGTTTATGCTTCTTTCCCCCAAATTCAGAAAGAATATTACCCCTATTCTATTCCTGTTAGGGAAATTTGAAGATTAATTATTTGATATCTTCGGAGAGAACCGATATCCTCTTGAGAAGAATAATATCTGATGTATATGCTACAGAAACATGTCTGTCACTTGGGTGTCGGGTTTTTAGCCCCCCATTCCCTCCTGACCTGTGGGAGAGATTTGGGGAGCACACTCCGACCAGGACAGGCCAAGAAATGTAAAGGTCGACTGGCCGCCCACACCCAGCCCTCCCTCCTGGAGGAAGATCAGACAAGAGAGAGAGAACTGTCAAAGCAGGATCTCCTTTAATGAGAAAACATACACAGCTAATATAATGTACAGGAGCCAATCAGAGTAAAGGTCAGCAGGGTGGGGAGAATTTACATCTACACCCATCCTACAAGCAGTAATGGGAGACGTGAGCTGTCCTTGAGGGCAGAAGGGTTCTGAGCCTATCCTAGAGGTGGTCCCCTTCTTCATCACAACCCAGGGCAATGCCCTCTGGCTAATCGCTAGGTGCTCTCTTAGCCACATGTGGCCCCAGGACTGGGAAGCGGGTAGCAGCCAGCAAGTTAAGTTTCCTCTTTTCTGATGCAATATGCCCTACACTTGGGGAAGCTGGCTGATTGTCCAGTAGATACTAATGCCAAGACTTATCACCTACATGTAGTTTGTTGAGCAGCATCTGCCCCTAGTCTCTTTTGTTTTCACTTTACTGTTCCAAGCTGAGTATCACCTCTCTGTCCACAGTCTTTTTCCAGTTGTTCTAGTTCTACTTCCATGAGATTATACTCAGTTGACACTGGGGATGATTCCTTTTGCTGCAATCAAGCATTTTCATATATTTTGTTAATTCTGTATTGTTTCACGTGTATGTTATTTGCTTAACCCTCACAGAAACCACTTTATTTCCCCAGTTTCTAAGTTCTTGATGGAAAGGGGATATTTGGCTGTTGCCCTAATAGATACAATAAGAAAAATGTGTGAATCAAGTGCATAATATTTAAGTGATTATCTTTTAATAAATTGTATCTGCTTTATAGTGGACTGATTTTAGTCTCTGAAGGAGCTACACAGAACACACACACTACCTTGTATGCTATATTTTATGCTTATTTATTGCTTTATCAAGTAAAGCTAAGTGCTCTGATAGTCACTGATTAGGGCAAGGAAGCCCTATACTTTGATTTGGCACTTCCTCCAGTCTAGTAGACACCCTAAAAAATAATCACTTATCTGAAAACTCACATTTGTACCTTCTTTCAGTCTTTCCCATAAGTTTGTGAGAATGCGATTACCATACCAACAGTTTTCAATATTCTATGCATATATGCCACTCAAACAATTTGTTCTGTAATGTAGACTCACACTCTTTTGATTCCTTTATTTGGGAATATTTTATTCCCTTGTAGTTCATGGGTAAAATGTGTCTAGAAGTTATTAACCTTCTTTTTCTTCTTCTTCTTCTTTTTTTTTTTTTTTTTTTTTACTTTTTTACTATTTTCTCACATATTACAGAGCTGGCCTTTGGCTCAGTAGATATGTATCAGGTTATCTTTCCCTCCTCATGGCATTGGTGGCTACTTATCTCTCTTAGTAGCATGGTCTGCTAAGTATGATGTTGTAATTGAAAAGATACTCTATCATAACTACTCAAAGCACTTGGAACTTACCAAATAAATCATCCTTTGGAGTAAAATTTCTCATCCTTGTCTATTATTACAAAGGAGAATTTTTTTTGAAAGTTCATTGAATTCCCTTTGTTTGAAAATGAGAATTATAACAACCCAACAAAATATTGTCATTTGTTTCCAAATTCCAGTTTTAAATCACAACTTATATGAAAGAAAAAGCAATTTGAATATTGATTCTTCCCTAAGCCAACCCCAAATTCTTTTACTTGTTTGAAATGAGTCCTCCTTTACCTATCTTGAAGTTTCAAGTAAAGAATGTAAATCTGTTTTATATATGAATAATGTGATTTTTTTCTTACTAAGTTTTGAGATGAACTTGCTTAACATTTAGAACAAAAGTATGGGTTCGATACATTAAAGAGAGAGAGGGAGAGAAAAGCTTTGATTTGGTTTTCAAATTCTTAGACACAGGCCCTGATCCACCTATTGGAACAACTTTCAGGGCAACCAATTTGGAGCACAACAAATCATTGGATTCTTACCTGTCAAATCTATTATTGGTTCATGGTAGTACATATAAATTGTTTCTTAACAAAGCTAAAATAGTGTGAGGACATACTAATTGTCTACTAAAGTGAACCACGTTTGATGAAAGTTACCATTTTGGATTTATCATTCTCTTTTTCTATGAAGAAAGAAATCATTGTATGAAAAATTCTTGTAGCTAGCGAAGAAAGTATTTCCAGGGGGCTACTTATTTAAAGTCTTTTCATTATGAATGAATTCTTGAGGGAAGTTTCTTTCCAACAAGAATAAGGAGACTTAGCCTTTAAGACTATCTATGTAATTTATAATCTCGAGTTGCCATAATTTTGTATTGTTTTAGAAATGACAAGAAAAAAAAATTTCTGTACTTTCTATCCACAGTTGATTGACTACACAGATGAGGAACCCATGGATATGGAGGAACAACTGTTTTTTTGTTTTTTTTTAATGGTGTCCACAGATTTTTTTTTTATCTTATCAGTACTCCTTACCCAATTTAGTATGACCTCTGTTTACACTGTATTAGGTATTTTTAGTAATCTAGAGACGATTTAAAGTGTACAATACAATGCAGGTAGATATATGCAATGCTACACCATTTATATAAGGGACTTGAGTATCCTCAGATTCTGGTGTCTTGTGGGGGGATTCTGGAAATGACTATATATATCACAAAGAGCAATTATTTTCAATCTAAATATGTACTAACTTAGGGAATATATTATGTGGCATTTTCATCTAATTTTTCACTTTCAATATGATGCTATAATACAACACATAGGAGGTTTTTAAATATATGTATATATATATACACATATATAATTTAGATTCTGATTTTATCTGTAAATTTTCATAAACACATAAAAGAACCAAGGTAAATGGTCTTCAGGATGACTATAGTTAGTATATTTTCTCTCACATTTTACTGTAAACAATGAGAAGAAATCAAGCCACACCTTTAGTGTTCTGGGTAAAATTTTCAGATCATTCAGTTCATTAGATAATATTTCCTATATTCCATATACTGCAGGTGATGATAGTGCTAAAAGTTCTGGTAATACATATTCTCAAAAACATATACCTCACTTCTGTTTCAGATCTTTTGACAAGCTGGGGCTGTAGCTCAGTGGCAGAGCACTTTCCTACCGTGTGTGAAGCACTGAGTTTGATCCTTAGCACCACATAAAAATAAACGAACAAAAAAATAAAGTCATGCTGTCCACCTATAACTTCAAAAAAATAATAATAATAAAATTTCAATCTATTGTCAGCCTCCAAAAGCTCATGTTTCTACCTAACAGTCTATTCACAGCAATATTGGATTTTCCCTAACACTCTACTCAGGTCTTCCCAGGTCTTCACTCCTACATTTTAAGTTTTGTTACAGAACTATCTCATTCCTAGTTGCCAATATATATTAGTTATCTATTACTACAAAAAAAATTACCCTCAGGGGCTGGGGATGTAGCTCAGTGGTAGAACGCTTGCCTAGCACTTTTAAGCACTGGGTTTGATTCTCAGCATCTCATATAAATAAATAAATAAAATATAAAAGGTCTACTGACAACTAAAAAACATATTTTTTTAATTACCCTCAATTTAGTAGCTTAAGAAAATTAATTATTTGGAGCTGAGGTTGTGGCTCAGTGGTAGAGCACTTGTCTTAGCACGCGTGAGGCCCTGGGTTCGATCCTCAGCACCACACAAAAATAAATAAAGGTATTATGTCCAACTAAAACTAAAAATATTTATTTAAAAGAAAAGAAATAATTATTTATTGTCTCATACTGTTTTTGAGGATCAAGATTGGGGAGCATGTTAGCAGGTAGTTCTGATTTAGGGTCCCTTCTATGTTTGCAGTCAGGCTGTCAGCCAGGCCTGCAGCCACCTGAAGGTTTGAATAGGGCTAGAGGATCTATTCCAGATTTTTTCATGTGACTCTTAGCTTTTCAGCATATGGTTCTTCCATAGAGTTGGTTAGAACACAATAGCTGGCTTTTCCCTAAGCAAGTGACCCACAAGAGGAAAACGGAGCAACTAAGATGAAATACCCAGTGTCTTTTATAATCTAACCTCAAAAATAGCATACCATTGGGCTGGGACGGGGGCTCAGCAGTAGTGCACTTGCCTGGCATGTGTGAGGCACTGGGTTCGATTCTCAGCATCGCATATAAATATATAAAATAAAGGTCTATCAACAACTAAAAAATTAAAACAAAATAGCACACCATCACTTCTGCTTTATTCCGTTGATCATGTAAACAATACTTGCACAGTATGGGAGGGAACAACACAATGGTGTGAATAACTGGAGAATGAGATCCTTGGAGGCCATTTTGAAGGCTGGCTACCACAGCAAATGAATGAACAAACTCATGCAATGAAATGCTACTCAGCAGAAAATAGAAATGAACTACACATACACACAATATAGATAAATCTCAAAAACACACTGATCAAAAGAAGACAGAAAAGTACATACTAACTATATGATTCCACATTTGTCTTGAACTCTAGAAAAGACTATTTTAATCTGGTGTAAGAAAGCAGATCATACAATAAAGAAAAAGTTGTTTCATTTTCTCTCTCCCCTTAGCTCACTGAAGGGACCTGCAGTGAGAAAGGGACAAGTGCTCTTTCTCTCCCCCTTTTTCTTCCTCCTGTGGGTATTGTTTGAGTCCTCTGACACTGCTTCACTAGCCAAAATTGACCCTGTTGGCATGAAGCAGCAGCCAAAAGACACAAACCTGGCTACTTTGTTATGTAACTTGATCCACAGGAGACTCTTTGAATCTTTACATGCCAAATGGCAAGATTCTGTAGGCCGCCTCACACTTCTCTGTCCATCCTTTCATCTGTCTCCAGTTCTCTTTTTTTCCTTCTCAGGCATACACAAGGCATATCAATAAGTATGATGCCTAAGTTGATACCAAATGAAAAAATGAGATTAAAAAGTCTCTCCTTTTCTTATACTTATGCCCAATATTTAGGGAGGTTCTCTTCCAGCCCCTCTTTTTTGGCTTAGGCAATCTTGTGAATGAACAGATAACTCCCCATGTGAGGAATCCTTCACCAGTGTTAGCACATATCTGTCTTGTGTACAAAGGCATATGCTGAGCTACTGGACTGGTAACAGTAGTGCTCGTTTTGCCGCTTCTTACTAAGCTGTCTTTGTCATGTATGGGTTGCATAGCTCTTACTTGTCATCATCTTTGAGTCCTGGTCACCAGTTCTGGGACAATTGGACAAACCCACTCATGCTAGTAAAATTAGTTGAAAATTGGAGAGAGAACAATAAAATTATTTTACATTCTATAAAAAGAGAACAACAGTAAAGCTGCAATGTTGTAAATAAAGGAAAATTAAACATCATGTATTAAAGTAGCTGGAAGGAAACAGAAACTATTGGTGGAAAGTAAAATGTTTGGACATTCATCCACCTCACTAAGCTGTTTAAATTCTTAGTCATATTGAGACCAGCCCCAAAAGCATTCATGCATCCATTGTTATATATAAATCTATACATTTGTACGGAGAATTGAACTCAGGGGCACTGGGCCAGTGAGCCACATCTCTAGCCCTATTTTGCATTTTTTATTAGAGACAGTGTCTTAGTAAATTGCTTAGCACCTCATTTTTGCTGATGATCCTCCTGCCTCAGCCTCCCAAGCCGCTGGGATTACAGGCTTGCACTACCATTCCTGGCTAGCGCAGGTGCTTTTGGCATGACTGACAGACATTCCTCAAAGAGCACATTGAGCCGGCACAGTTGCGCACTCCTGTAATCCCCAGCAGTTTGGGAGGCTTAGGCAGGAGGATTACAAATTCAAAGCCAGTCTCAACAAAGCCAAGGCACTAAGCAACTCAGTGAGACCTTGTTTCTAAATAAAATACAAAATAGGGCTGAGGATGTGGCTCAGTGACCAAGTGCCCCTGAGTTCAATCCCTGGTACAAAAAAAAAAAAAAAAGAACACATTAATGCTAGGCACTGATAGTTTCCCTTTTATGTTGCACTTGGCAGCTCCAGCTTCATCCTGTATTTGCTGTATACACAAGTATCAACCTCTTCTATGCAACATCAGCTGGATGGAAACCATTATATTATTATCATAGAAAGTGAAAACCTTCTGTTTAGTTAGGATATACAGTATTCAGAAGTTGATAGCAAATTGTGATTTAGTCTATGTTTAATGATTCAATAGCTCTTACTGACTTGGTCAAATAAAAATGTTAATGTTAAAATTATTCTCTCTTCAGTTCTAAGTTTTTGTATGTTAAGTATTTAGTATGAATAATTCTTCCTCTAAGCCACAACCAAGTAATTTTATCTAGATTGTTCTTGCTAATGATATCCAGATTTACTTGAAACAAAATAGTGGCAAAGCATTTTCCATTCACTGTCCTCACTTCTGGAATTGCCTTCTGCTTCCTCAGCCTAATCTATACTTTAATCTTTGCTTCAAGACTTATCTTTGGGGCTGGGGATGTGGCTCAAGAGGTAGCGCGCTTGCCTGGCATGCGTGCTACCCGGGTTCGATCCTCAGCACCACAAACAAACAAAAATGTTGTGTCCGCCAAAAACTAAAAAAATAAATATTAAAAAAAAAAATTCTCTCTCTCTCTCTCTCTCTCTCTCTCTCTCTCTCTCTCTCTCTCTTTCTTAAAAAAAAAAAAGTTTTATCTTTGTAGTTTGGAATTTCCTAGCAATTAAATCAATATTTTTTTTTCTTTCTTTACTTTTCTTGTATAGCATTGGGGATCAAAACCCAGGGCCTCACACATACTAGGCAAGCCTTTTACCTCTGAACTACCTGCAGCCCTCACTATTTTTTCTTTTCACTAGCAAAACCATTCTGTGCTTTCTTCATTCATGTATTCATACTCCCTTTGGCATAAGTTGAAGAAAATGAAAAGTGATAAAGAAGGAGGTTGCAGAGAGAAAGAAAGAGAAACTGTTCCACTCATTGTCCTACAATTTATCTACTCTTTATTATAAGCCAAGACATTTTCTTTTTATTTCTTCAAATGTAAGAATTCCCATTCTGTAACTGTTACTTCTTTTCTTATTTGTATGAAACAGCATGGTACTATAGAAATAACACTAAACTGAGTGCCATGAGACATGGGCTGTGTAGCTCCCACTCTGTTGATAAATAAGTGTGTAACTTTGAGCAGTAATAACACCATCAGCTAATATACAGACAGCACTTCATAATTTACAAAGTACTGTTACATGCAAAGTACCTTATAGCGCCTGCCCCTAGCACTATATGGGCCAGGCAGATATCATTAATAAAAGTGAGTGAAGTGGTGTGAGGCAGTAGGAGAAAGAAAACTGATAAACTAGGGGCCACATGCTGTGTCTACAGAGGCAGCCTCTTTAGTTCCAGCTTGTTGTGACCATAAACAATGTAAACTCTGTTATCTAAGCCTCCATTTTTCCCCAGAGAATCTAGCTTTGTATTTAAATCTCTTGATTTTTTTGTTGCTAGCTAATTTGGTTTTTATTTTTTTATAAATCAGGCTACAAGCTACCTAATTTGCCTATTAAGGCTGTAACTTCCTCATCTACATTATTGGGTGGATAGATCAAATGAATGTTAAAGTCTAAAAAATTCCCCCCCACACACATTTCGATAAATCAACACATCTACCTATAGCTATATTATCTGCTAATTGCTGGTATTAGGAATAGTTTAAAAAGAAGTAGCCACAAAGCATAAGAAAGACATGTATAAGGATTGGTTAAATCTATCAAAATGTGCTTATTTTATGAAAGTATTGTTACTTTCATTACAAAATATTGCATTTTGAGATTGAGAACATTTTTGATTACTCACTATCTCCTTGAAGCCTTTTTTGAACTCTGTAAAGAAATAGATTTTTTTTTTTTTTTTTGATGAATTCTGCTTAATTGCAGGTAAGTGAAATCCAGAGGTTGGGAAATGTGGGGAAACCTGGATCCATCCCAGTCTCTTTTCATCCATCTGTTTTTTTGTTTTGTTTTGTTTTGGGGTTTTTTGTCATCAATTCCAGATGTAGGAAATTCTTCACTACAATTTGATAAGGCTGTTTCTACCCTTCTTGTCCAGCATCAAATCTAACTCATCCTTCCTATTGTCAGACTGCTGCCTTTTATGATGCCACAGGGAATTAATTTATAAATCTTGTGAGTTCCCTGATCCCTCTTGAATTTGTCTCAATGCAAATAAATCAACCTAGATTTCCTGCCCATATGCTAGTGCCTTTCTATCCCCGTTTCTTGTGTGTCTGTCAGGTGGCATGATTTATAGCTGCCTTTTCTATGCTCGCTGACCTTGGTCTGAGGATCTAATTAAGCATAAGTACAAGTGGACAGATTGGCTGGAGGGGGATTCCCCACCACCACCACCCCATACACACACCACTATCAAACTTCCCTTGGTGAGACTCAGACCAATATTTTCCACAGAACCTATTGTTTACTGCCTCTTTTTATCTCTTTTAACCTAATGCAGATTCTTATTAAAAGTGAATAAGTAATTAAATGATATTTGCATTCAAAGACAAAAGGAATGGTGTTTAATAAAGTAGAACTTGAGCTGTCACAGAGGAATGCCCTTTTCAGAAGCCATAGTAAACACATGACCAAATCAAGTCATCTATGTTACTACATGACTTTCTAGAAAACAGTATATTCATGCCATTAATCATCTTAAAGATAATAATACCTAGAATTTATTTAGCTGAGCTCTATTTTGAGTGCCTTTTGTGAATTAATTCATTTAATCCTCACTACAACCTTGTATATCCTTATTGTATAGCTGAGATGCTAAAAGGTAAAGTAAATGCCCTAAGTCACTCTTAGCAAGTGACTGAGGTAAGAGACAACAACAGATTATATCATTCCAGAGCTGATAACCCTAATCACTACTCCAAAATATTTTACCATCATTATGTGATTTGGGTAAGAGATTTCAGTACCTTCAGCCATATTAGTAACCCCATAATACTCTCTTGTAATAAATGTACTTTTATCTACCCTTGTCTTAAGTTATAGTAAAAATATACATTAGCAAAGTGTTGCTCTCAATTCCTAAAGATTGATTCAGAATCTTCACAGGTAAAAATATCTTTTGCATTCTATATCAAAAGATATCTTCTCATTTCAACAATTATCTTAGAAATTGTTGACTGGACTCAATGAATAGCTGTAGGTCAAGCAGGAGGGTGAAATCATAGACTGATTTTTAAGAAGCTGAGATTTGAAAACTCATTACTAGAACCTAAATTACCATCACATAATTGTTATTTAAATATTATGACTGTCATATTTACATATACAGATAAACATATCTGGCCCCAAAACACTGCACAATGTTTACTATAGCTTTTGACCAGCAACATTTTTTTTTGAAATTTCAAGAATCAGTTAATTTGAATTTTAAAAATATTTTTATTGTTGATTAATTTTTTAAAATTTATTTGTATGTGATTCTGAGAATCAAACCCAGAGCCTCACATATGCTAGGCAAGCTCTCTACCATTGAGCCACAATCCCAACCCTTTAATTTGCATTCTTAAGGACAGCTCCAGATGGACATTTAGCTCAATGGTATAGCTTTTGCTTGGCACACTCGAGGTCCTGAGTTCAGTACCCAGCACTGCAAAAATAAAATAAAATAAAATCCTAAGTCTTCAAGAGGAGCTTATTTACATGAGAGATTGGGAAGCTGTTGTTGAAAAGCATTACTGTTAAAGAATGAATATCTATTATGCCTAAGGTTCAAGGGGGTTTTTTTTCTTCCTGTATTTCAAAGTTTTATAAAATAAAATAATTTATATAAATAAGTAAATAAATCACTGAGCTTTAATACTAAAACAGTGTTTGTGGTATAATTGGTTTTCAAGATAGAGAATACTTTAAATAAAGTTTGAGGTATTGTCAGTATTTTTCCTGAACAGGTTATTCTGAATTGGGTGTGATGTGTTTTCTAGACTTGTATAAAATTACAACTTATTGATGGTCAAATCTAAAATTATGGCTTCTCTTAAAATAACTTTTGAACATGTTCATTCTGAGCCTACCTAGCTTTTAACTGATTCATCAAAAATATACAAAAAGATTAAGAGGATATTACTATGTTTAAATATGCATACGCTTTTCACAAGCCTCCCCAAATTGCAGACCTGAAAACAATACTAAACTGTGAGTATGAAGACCAACCTTATAAAAAGCACATAGAAGGGGCTGGGGATGTGGCTCAAGCAGTAGCGCGCTCACCTGGCATGCATGCCGCCAGGGTTCGATCCTCAGCACCACATACAAACAAAGATGTTATGTCCGCTGAAAAACTAAAAAATAAATATTTAAAAATTCTCTCTCTCTCACCCTCCCTCCCTCCCTCCCTCCCTCCCTCTCTCACCCTCCCCCTCTCTCTTAAAAAAAAAACACACACACACACATAGAAGCCTAGTAGATTTTTCATTGGATCTCAATTTGAATCCAGGGGAAGGACATAGTAGCATCATATCCCTGTAGTCTGCAATGTTCAGCACTTCTTAATTTCAATCTCTGCCAAAGGGAAGATTCTTATAATCAAGTTATTGTTATTTAACAGTTTGCTCAATTGTCTGCCTTATTATTTAGAAACAACGACCAGGAAGAGCTTCATGCTGTAGGCAATCAGTTTTCACGACTGGTTCTAGTCAGCTGATTGACAACTACAACTCTGTATTTAAACATCAAGACAGTGGCCACAGCAATATTTCCTAAGCCTGGATCATACTCCTAATTGGAGTCAGAGCTGTGTTCTAATGTCTGTGCACTGAAATGACTATTTCTCTTAATAGATGATAGGAAAGACAGCTAAATTATATATTTTAACATTTAAGACTAACTGGTTCTCTTATGTTCTAATTTAACATCTTTTCATTATTATAATATTATAATTCTAGGAAGAAAAAACATGAACCATAATTAAAGGAAATGATCCTCCTTGTTTAAAGATCATTTCCTCTATTGCTTAAAACTTCTTTTATAAGCCTTTTAAAAATTTTTAAAAGCCTTTTATAAGCCTTTTAAAAATTTTTAAATTTTAAAAAATTGGGGGGCTGGGGGTTTGGCTCAGTGGTAGAGTGCTCATCTAGCATGAGTGAGGCACTGTGTTCAATCCTCAGAACCATATAAAATTAAATAAAATAAAGGTATTGTGTCTACCAAAACACTGCACAATGTTTCTCAAGGAAACGCAGAATCCTCATCCAAGGGGCAGTTTGTTACCAGCACCTCAGGAGCAAGCCCTCATGCTCTCTCTTCAGACACCTTCCCTGCCAGAGCATCTACTCTCCTGAATTAAAATAGTATTATCTAATTTTATCTTAAAATCAAGACATTAGGATTTTTATGCCAACAAAGCCACCAGGGCCGCAGAGGCAGAGGCAGGTCAGCCACCACAGGCAAGAAGGTAAAGCCGAGTCACCATGGACTATTCTCAGGCCTTGAAACCTGTGGAATTTGCTTGCTGGTTTTCGTACTTGCTTAGGACTGATTACCCCTTTTTTCCTTCCAATTTTTCCCTTTTGCATTTAGAATGTCTTATCAGAATCTTATTCTACCCTTGTATTTGTAGAAGCTGATAAGTTGTTTTCTAGTTTCATACATCCACTGAAGATGAGATTTGCTTCAGGATTGATGGCACCAGAATCTCCCTTAGACCCAATTCAGATGATTTAGATGTTGAAATCTGGGAGTTTTTAAAATATTTTTTAGATGAGATTTAGAGTTGATGTTGTAATGGGCTGACTTTGAGGGATGTTTGAATGGGATGAATGGATTTTATGTATTGGAGAAAAATGAATTTGGTTGGACTAAAAGGCTGACTCTAGTAGTTCGAATTATGACCTATTAAAACCTAAGTCAGTATCCAAATATCTAGAACCTGTGAATGTGACTTTATGTGGAAAAGGGAGTCTTTACAAGTGGAATTAAATTTATGTTCTTAAGATGAAATTTTTTGGATTACCCAGTTGAGCCCTAAACACAATAAAAAGTTCTTATGAGTGACAGAAGGGAAGATAGACAAGGGAAGATAGATAAGGTAATATGAAAACACAGGCAGAGATTAGAATGATGTGACTATGAGCCAAGGAATGCCCACAGCCTCCAGAAACTGAAGGTGGCAAGAAAGGATTCTCTACCCTAGAGTCTGCACAGAGAATGTGGCCCTGCCAATACCTTACTTTTGGACTTAGGACCTTGAAATATGTGAGAGAATAAATTTATCTTGTTTTAAGCCACCAGGTTACAGCTATAATACACAAATACATGGATATAGGTGATATAGCTTCTCGAGTCCTTCATATTAACAGATGAACTCCTATATCTTCAGGTTTCTGAAATATGTATGATTAGAAAAGGTTGGAAAAGTATATTTTTAATACCTATATTCTGATTTTATCATTATAATAAAACATATTTATTGTATTTATTCTGGAAAGGGGCAAAAATTCAATTTAACAGTTTTTGGGTTTATGACAAGCATTTTTCTAGATATAAGAACACAAATATGAATGTGAAAGGCTTTTTTTTCCCTTGAGTATATAAGCTTTCCCCTTTATTTGAAAGAGAGATTGCTAAGTAAATTATTTCTATGAAATAATTACCATTTGTTGTTGTATGCAGAGAAGCCATTCTTAAGACAGCTTTGGGGCAGAGAAGGTCAAATAATACATTCTAAGAAAGGAGAATGCTAACGACTAATAAGAGTTAGCTTCCTGAGAAAGCCAGAAAAAAAAACATTTTTAGGCAAAGGAATTAATATGACCAGGGGTGCCAAGGCATGGGGCATCATGAGATCAGAGCACTAGGAGAGATCCATTATTACCAAGTATTTGCTGCTCACAGGAAGAGACCTGGGCTAGAAAAAGACAAGATTAGGGATGCTCAAGTTAGCTTGAGCCTGTAGGTAATGACAAGTCATGGAGAAGTTTATAAACTTACTGATGTTTTCAGAGTTTTTCAGGTTTTTTTTAATGAATAAATTTGGCAGTTAATAGAGGAAAGTATAGGGAGCCTAAAGAGGGTGGTGATAAGATTAAAAACAAAGACTGTTTAAGAGTCTATTCTAATTTTTCAAACATGAAATGATAAGGACAAGAATACAGGGCTATTTTTTTTTTCAAACACCACCTAATCACAGTGACTTAACATAGTTAATGTTTGTTACTCAAGTATGCAAACTCCAATGTATGTCTTGCTGACTCTGAGAGGCAGTTGCCCTCCATGCAGCAATTCAGTGGTACAGCTCTGCTGAAACTTTGATAACATAACTCTTTCAGAATGAAGGCTCATTGGTCACTGTAGCAAAGGACTAAAGAGCTGGAGGGTCCATTGTTTTTCTTTTTGCTTGAGCCTTAAGGTCATGTATATCCACAGAGGCATGGGATATTAGCCACAGTCAGATATCTGGTTTGGTTAAGTGGAGGTGGTCATACTAATTGACATGAGTAACCTCAAAGAAAGACCATCTATGAAAGAGAATATATGCTTATTTTTAGTAGAAGTCAATTAGTCATATCTATGGTTTATACTCAGGTAGATTGTCAATAAGGCAATTAGCTAGAGAATTAGGATGCTGCAGATAAAGTGAGAGCTAGAAACAATATAGTTAATATAGTATGTTTCAGAAGTGCTAATTAAAACTATGAAATAGAATAGCATACTCAAGTTGTATTTACTTTGAACTGTTTTTTGACTTACATTTCATTATTAAAACATGCTATTCTTTTCTATCTTTTTTTGTTCTTTTTAGATAAATATGACAGTAGAGTGTATTTTGCCATATTATATATACATGGAGTATAACTTACTCTAGTTAGGATCCTATTCCTGTGGTTGTTCATGATGTGGAGTTTCACTGCTGGTATATTCATATATAAACATAGGAAAGTTATGTCCAATTCATTGTACTGTCTTCTTTTTAACCTCATGGAATATAATTCAATGAGCATATACCCTCTTTACAACCTGTTGTTACTAATTTCAGAAATTGCTTTATTGGGTACAAATTACTAGAAATTTTTATGGGATTCTGAGGCTTTTAAGATCTATTGTCACAAATTTTATATATATAAATATTTATGGCACTCTATGTCATATGTGATTATAATGTTAAGGACCCTAAGGTGGTTTTGGTGTTTTGCCATATAGCTTACAACATTCTGTTTCTGGAAATAAGAATGATATAAGGTATAAATGCTATACTTATACTTCCGAAGAGGTAAAATAATGTAACTTTTAAAAATTCCTTAGGAAATAATCTGTCCACATCCTGTTGATTTTTTCTTTTTCTTTTTTGGTCTGTTTCCCTCAAAAGCATCTTAAATTTTCTGCCCTTTCTGCACTGGATCTCTTAGCAAAAAAAATAAAAAATGTGTGTATGTGTGTGTGTGTGTGTGTGTGTGATGCCTTTTGTAAGGGGAAAAAAAGCACTTGGGTAGGTTTATCTCTTCATTTTAAGTGCTACATTTATTTTATTTCATGAACAGATCTTTATACATTAAGGTATTATACTTCCGCCAGGCATCATCACACCTGCCTGTAATCCCAACAATTTGGGAGGCTGAAGTACGAGGATTACAAATTCAAGGCCAACCTCAGTAATTTAGCAAGCAACTTAGCAAGAACCTGTCTCAAATTTAAAAAGTTAAAAAGTCTGGGATATAGCTCAGTGGTAAAGCACCCTAGGTTCCATCCCCAGTACCACATAGTAGCAGTAGTAGTAGTAGTGGTAATAATAAATGTTTTAAATAAAATAAATTATATTTCAAAATACTAGTAGACATTTGGTTTTAAATTTTGTTTTCTTTGGTAAATTATTTCTTTCTAATCATAATTGTAAACATTGGTTTAGATGAATCAGCATATCTGATATTTTTTCTATATAATTAGACCTGATCATTAGCCAGTAAATTTCTATTTCTAGGACAGTATAATCCTATGAGAGTATGATATAAATTAAGATTTTTTCCTATTTTTATGCCTAAGATGGTATGATGTCAGTTAAGAATTCTTTTTAAATCTTATACAGTAACAGTTCATTGTATTGAATAATAAATCAATAAGATTAAAAATAATAGTTGAATTTTTCAAATTGGTGAAAGTAAAAAATACTAAATTGATGAACTTCTAAGTTGATAAAAGTAGCATTTATTATTATTATTGATATAATGGGAAGGAGCAACATGTGGGACAAAAAAGGAATTTTTCTAAATTTAAAAACAAGGGGAAAAGTCCAGAGTACCTACTCAAACATGCTCAAGATGGTAAAGTGTTTCTGGGGGTATCATCAGTTCTCTTAGAGGTAGGAGGAAGTTTAATCACCACCAAAATAAAACTGTGGTCAGCCATGAGTTGGAGGAGATTAAATGGACATAGTTGTGGTTTTACTGTGCTCATGTTGCTACAAGAACTGGAATTGGACAAGCCTCCTGCCCTAGAAGTTTCTTGGTAGCTGCTAATTTGAGTTGAGGTGGTCTTCAGACACACCCCACCCTCCACTTCCCAGTGCTACCCTGTCCCAGGAGGAGGGAGGAAATGAATGAAGGCTTGAGGACAGGCTTGATTAGGGAGAGAACAGTTATGTAAACAGGTCTTTCAGAGCAGGTTTTGGTTTCTTCTGACCCAGCAGCAGTTCAGCTGTGTGATAGCTAATCAGCTGCTTCCCCCTTCCCCAGCCCTAGTGACAAGATGAACATTTTAGGGGCTGGGGATGTGGCTCAAGCTGTAGTGCGCTTGCCTGGCATGCCGTGGCCCAGGTTCAATCCTCAGCGCCACATACAAAAAAAAAAAAAAAAGATGTTGTGTCCGCCAATAACTAAAAAATAAATATTAAGAAATTCTCTCTCTCTCTCTTTTTCTCTCTCTCTCTCTCTCTCTCTCAAAAAAAAAAAAAAAGTGAACATTTTAGGCCTCTGTTATAACTCTCATCCTGATTCTTTTTTTTTTCAATTTGAGGTCCTCCTCATTCTTGGTATGCCGAGTGAATTTTTTGTTAAGACTAGACATTTTGGGTATTATGTGGCTCTGGATATTTAAACCTTTTGGGGGGTGGGGGTGGGGCGGGGAGTGCTGGTTTCTTTGCCATCACTCCAGGAGAAACAGGGGTGCTGCCTCATTATTTCCCAATGACGGTAAAAGTCTCCCACTTAGCCTCTATTAACACCTGAGTGGTAGGCCTCTACGTGAGGTGGTATGTCTATTAGGCTCCACTTGTATTTCCCTGTTTGAAGGGATAAGAATGCTTCCACCATGACACCATGGGGCAAATGATAAGAAGCTTCATTAGTGCTTTACAGTAGCGGAGGCCCTGATTTTCCACTAAGCCTTTCTGACAATTCCAGAAGAGGGGCACCTTGTTATTACTCTGGAAATAGAATTCTAGAATCTCCACCTGGTCTCCAGTAACACTGCAGAAGGGAAACTTTGTTACTGCCTGATGGGGATGAAAGCCAAGTCTCCTGCCTTGAACTTTCTCTGAAACCTTCCAATGGGGATGGGAGGTTGGAGCACCTCGATACAACCTAGCAGGGTGGAGGTCTGGGCTCACGACTTGGCCTTTGCTGGTATGGATGGCAGTTGGGCCATAGTTTCTTCTATGGTGTTTGGAGTAGAGTGATTATCATCTCAAAGTTTGTTGTCTCACTGGGCCATCTATTTTTTTTTTTTTTTTTGAGAGTTCTTTAGACAGCAGGCTTTGGTCTGGGGCTTTCTGTTGGCATTTTCAGGTTGTTAGCTTCTTCATATCCATGAATGGGTATGTAAAGCAAAAAGGAAATCAAGGGAACCTACTAATGGGGTCATTCTTTGGGTTGCAGTGTTTCTAACTGATCTGCCTCCTTCTCTCCATCTTTTCCTTGCATGTTGCAGTTTTCCTAACTGATCTTTCTCCTTCTTTCCATCTTTTTTTATGTTTATCTCTCTGTGTGTAGTTTTTAATTGTACTTTGATACTTTTTGTGTTAAAGACAAAAATTATTCCTGATGTGTTATAGAAAGTAAGGTAGACTTTTATTAGAGAGACTATTAAAAACTGGGTTTTACGTTAGGGGAGAGAGATCTAGCTCAACTCAATACAAGAAGTATAAGTGTAGATGTATGGCCAAGGAGCAAGGAAGCCATGGGTCATAAATAGAAAATCTTTGAGGAAGCATCAAGACCAGGGGAATTTTTGCTAGACCAGCTTAATAAACTCAGCTCAGGACAGACCAGAGATATAAGATACAATAGTGAAAGAGAAAGAATTTGATCAGATATCAAGAATAGGTCAAGTAGAGAGTCTGACAGGTGGGAAGTATAGAGAAGATTATGGCTGCTCCAGCTTGCAGAAACAGAAGTTAAAGTTAATGCTTATTTTTGAAGCATTAACTATCCTTTCTCTTTAGGAAAACAAAAGGTATATTCTGGGCTTAGATATGTAAGTAATCAACAGCTTGACTTTTGGAGCTTATATTCAAATAACCCAATATTTTAAGTTATAATTTTCATCACTACCTTACCCTTCAGCCTCAGTCACACATTTATGTATTTTAGGACCATACCTCTAATAACAGGTTTTGATGTGTAGTAGCATTCCTTTATTCAGCTTACAATTCCTTTTAAGTGGTTCTTAAGGGATGATAAGGAATAAATATTCCTCATCAGAATCTATGCCTAATACTTCTTATGTCTAGAAATCAATTTTTTTTTTATTTTTTGTTTGTTTTTGCAATACTAGCATTCAGATCCAAGATCTTGCACATGCTAGGCAAGTGTTCCACCACTGAGCTACATCTAGTCCTTTTTATTTTGAGACAGGGGCTCAATAAATTACCCAGGCTGGCCTGGAACTTGTGATCCTCCTGCCTCATCCTACAGATTAGCTGGAATTATAGGCATGCCCACTACATCCAGCATTTAAAGTTTTGAATACTTGGTTATATCTAATGATGTGTGGAAGTATTTTGACCATGAGTAGACATTTTTTAAGATAGGTTTCCAGGGCTGGGGATGTTGCTCAGTGGTAAATCACATGCCTATAGCATGAGACCTGGGTTTGATCCCCATAACCTGTAAAAGAAAAGGGGGCGGGGGGGAGATACCTTTTTATCATTTAAATTTATTTTTTTTTAGAAAGACCTTATTTTAACAAATGGTAATTTTCTTCACACACATACAAAAGACTAAAATCCAGTTAGTCACTTATATCTGAAGGAAGTAATTTTGGAGAATAGAAAAATCATCAAGAATGTACTGTTGTTGTGTGAAATTTTTGAACAACTTAACCAAAAGTGTATGTGTGTTTATGCAATCAGAATATAAAAAGAAATCCTTTTATAATAAATTATCAGAGAATAGGAGGAGAAGTTGATACTGTAGAGTATGGCCTTATGTCAGTTGCTTTCAGTCTGAATGGTTTCTAGTAAGAATGTGAATGCTTTCATGTCCCCAGGATTATTAAGAGATACTCCAGTGAATGTACATGTAAGTGTACAATTTATAGTCAGCTTTCATTTTGAATCAGTTTCATTCTTTCCTTCCCACACACAGACCATGAGTTTTGTTAAAAGATAAAATACCCCCCAAAAATCTTGCTTTAAGAATTTTTATGCTTGTGATCTAGATATTTTTTCTTTAAATTGAGAGAGGGAGAGAGAGTCTGAGAGAGAAAGTGAGAGTATAGTTAAAGTGCTTAGAATTTTTGAAGCTCACCCCTTTGCCTGCTTAGCTGTTTTTCAAGCAGAAGAAAATGTTTTCTTTATTTATGTAAACATTACAGGTGGGCACGGTGGCGCACACCTGTAATACCAACAGCTGAAGCAGGAGGATCAAAGCCAGCCTCAGCATTGGCGAGGCACTAAGCAACTCAGTTAGACCTTTATCTCTAAATAAAATACAAAATAGGGCTGGGGATGTGGCTCAGTGGTCGAGTGGCCCTCAGTTCAGTCCCCAGTATCCGCCCTCAAAAAAAAAAAAATAAGTAATTTAATTTCTGTACATTTGCTTAAGAAATGGCCATACTTTTATGTGAAGGGGAAATACTATACTGTTCTACTTTTCAGCACTAATTTGGTTGGGTTGGGGTGCATTATAACTGAAATGAACAGTTTGAGCCGTCATCCTAGAAAAAATAATTTTCTTAACTTGCATTTATCATCATTTAAGATTTTATTTTTTTAAAGTTTTTGTTGTTGTTATAGTTGGACACGATACCTTTATTTATTTTTATGCGGTGCTGAGGATCGAACCCAGCGCCTTGCACGTGCTAGGCAAGTGCTCTACCACTGAGCCACAGCCCCAGCCCCAAGATTTTATTTTTAATGGCTCTTTTCCATTTGTGTGAAAAACTTTAGGTAATTTCTTGATTTCATACCCTCTGTGTCTATAAAATTTTCCTGTATACTCAGCCACTCAGGTAGCCTAAACCATAGATAAAACTGTGGTAAATGCTCTTAGATCCATCATTCACTGATTCCTAGTAACAGCAACACTTGCCTATATTTTCTTTTTTCTTTAGATAGGCTGTTGAGTCTCACTAGATCCAGCTAAGTTTACTCTTATGCATTCTGGTTTCTTTGAGAGCAGATACAGTGGGAATAATTATCCTTATATATTAAAAATTAGAAGCATTTATTTTAGGTTTATTACAAGGATGAGGAACTATGAACTGCAAAACATAGCAGTGATCAGGAATAAATTCAACACTGTACTTTAGTTTTGAACAGTTTCACTTCAGACATTGCACTTGAGTCACTATAGGCAAATTGTTCTACAAGATATTTCATTCCTGGAAATTGAGTTCATGGACTTACATTAGATATGGCTTTGTGGATCTGGCTCTGACTTTTTCACCATAGTGTGCTGCAGTTATACACCATGGTCTTGCCAGAGAACAAGACAGCTCTGCAAAACTGGGAGAAAAATAGAAATTCTTGAGAAAACAAAAATTTAATTTAGAAATGCTGAGTATGTCTTTACCCTCATGTTAATATGTGTTTGAAGAGAGAATATATAGGCTGTTATCCTACAGAGTTAAAACATACATGGCATATAGGGAAGTGCTAGATAAACACAGCAATCAGAATTAACCATTAAGATTAAAATATTCTCTCTGGCAGATGAGAAGGAATATCATCAGCTCAGTGAAATCTGTTAACCATGTTTGTAAATCTTCTCAGCTATCTTCTATGTCTCTGTGATAAAGAAGCAAGAAATCCTACACAAGCCCTTCTGAGAACTAAGGAATGGTCATATCAGAAAGGAGAAGCTGTACTCAGAAATGAGCTGATAGCCAGTTTGCTGTGCATTGGGGTTTTTCTTTACATTCTACTAACAACAACAACAAAAAAACGGTTTTGGTGGGAAATAGAGATATATTGAAAGAACAACAGACATCCTGCCATAAATGGTGTTGTATCCAAGAATACTCTGAGATAAAAGGGAAAAAAATTAACATAGTTTTTTTTTTTTTTAAATCCACTGAGTCTTAAAATAAATAGCAAATTTTTATTTTTTTAATACTGTGGATTGAACCTAGAGATGCTCTACCACTGAGTACATCCCTAGCCTTTTTAAACTTTTATTTTGAGACAGGGTCTCACTAATTTTGCCCAGGCTAGCCTCCAACTGGAGATCCTTCTGCCTCTGGCTCCCAATTCACTGGGGGTTACAGGCATGGGCCACCATGCCTGGCGTAAGCAAATGTTTATAATCAAAAATTCTCCTTTTCGTACATAAACGTATTTAGATGTAAGGACATTTTTTTTTTAACTTTTGGATACTTATAAACTGGAGTCTTTGAATTCCAGGGTTCTTTTTTGAAATAGTGTAATAAATTCATTATATGGGATAAAACTAAGCTAGTTAATTAAAATGTCTGGATACTGGTAGTTTGTTTTGCTTTTGACTGAGATAATTCATTGTGGATTTTAAATTCTAATTAATAAGTATATCCATTTTTAATTAATGCAAATGCAAAATGATTACTGAAGGAAATTCAATAGAAGAAGCTTTCAAAATATGTAGCTTTTGACTAGATACTAGTTGATATAAAGGTGAATGAAACTGCTCCAGTCCTCATAAGCTCCTACTCTATTGGAAGAAAAGATGCATACACAGATGATTGGAATCTGACAACAGATTCCACATAGCATTCCAAACTTTAAGAGGCTGGATAAGTTTTATGTCTCAAAATCTGTGATATATGGGTTGAGCTCCTGTGAGAGAAAGGAAAATCATTAGATGTCAGAAATGAAGTAAGGATCAAAGGATGGAAATGAGGTGTGTTAACTAACGTAGCAGCTAATTGGGAAATTATCAGGCCTCATTCTGATCAGGAACTTGGATTTTAACGCCTACAAGAAAGGAGATAAAGCATCTAGCTTACATGATGGGAGTTGGAACTGAACCTCTGCTAAAGGTTAAACAATCCAAGGGTTATAATAGAAGGGAAAACAAGATGAATTCAGTCACACATCTACCACTGGTAGATAATAAAGAAACTTTTTTCTGCCATTTCTCTAGGAAGGAACCCAGAGTTTGCTCTAAGAAATCAAAATTCTGAGGGCTGGGATCGTTTCTCAGATGTGGCACTTACCTAGCACGTGTGAGGCACTGGGTTCGATTTCTTAGCACCACATATAAATAAACAAAATAAAGGTCCATTGACAACTAAAAAGTATTTTAAAAAAAAAAAAGAAATAAGAATTCTGAAACCTGTACTTTCTGCAGGTTTAAATATAAATTTATATTACTTCTTGGTGTAAGTTCCTACCTAAAAAGATCTCAGAGAAAGAAATATAAAAGCAACTAAGGTGCCGTATAGCCCAAATAAATAATTTAACAACATACTCAGTTGACAAGTCTGTGTGTACTAGGCCCTTAATACCCTAGTGGTCGGAATATAAAATGTAGACTGCTATAGAGGTAATTTGACACTGTCTAGTAAAATTAGGCATCTGTACATTGACTTTTGACCCAGAAGCTTCACTTGTAGGAATGTGTCCCAAAGATACATCTTCAAAAATGAATTACCTAGGGCTGGGGCTGTAGCTCACTGGCAGAGCACTTGCGTAGCATGCGTGAAGCATTGGGTTAGAGCCTCAGCACCACATAAAAATAAACAAATAAAATAAAGGTATTCTGTCCATCTACAACTACAAATTTTTTTAAATGAATGACCTATACACAAGATAATTTGTTGCTATAATATTTGTGTGTGTGGTATGTGTGTGTATTTTATTTGGTTAAGTTTTTGGTGTTTGTTTTGTTACTGGGGATTGAAACCAGGGGAACTTTACTACTAAGCTACATCCTCAGTCCTCTTTTTATTTTAAGATGGAGTCTCACCTAGTTGCTGAGGATTTCACTATGTTGCTGAGGCTTGCTGGTCTTGAACTTGTAATCCTCCTGCCTGACCTCTCAAATTGCTGGGATTACAGGTGGGCACCACCATGCCAGTTCTATTGCTATAATATTTGAGGGTTTTTTTGTTTATCTATTTTTAGTTACATATGAACTCAGTGCCTTTATTTGGATTTATGTGGTGCTAGGATTGAACCCAGTGCCTCACACTTGCAAAGTAAGTGCTCTACCACTGAGCTACAACTCCAGCCTGCTATAATATTTGTAATAACAGATTAGAAATAACCCAGATTCCCAAAGGTGGGATATTAGTTGTCAATTATAGTATATATTCAACAGAGTAGAGTAATGGGCAACTATAGAAAGAAATGAGAAAGATCTCTGTTGATGTGAAGAGACTTCCCAAATACACCATTTAATGAAGAACCAAAGTACAGAATATTTAATATGCAACATTTTATGTAAGAAAGAGGGTAATGTGCATAAATGTGTGCCAGAGTATGTGTATCTGCTTATAATTCTAAGAAGAAACAATTGAAGAATAAATTGAAACTTACACAAAAAAGTTGCCTACAAAAAAGAGGAGACTGGATAGAGAAGATAGGGATAGAAGCAAGTCTTCTCTGAATGTACCTAGTTATATAGTTTTCATTCTAAAATGAAATGAATCTATCACATAATGAAAAATAAAATTGATCAGAAAATGGGGAAAAGCAATCCTTGAAATTTGAAATCAAACTGAAACAAGTCTAATTATATATTAAATTGTTGGCATAACCACATAGAACAAAGAATTAGTTCAGCTAACCTTCTTTTTTTTTTTTTTTTTTTAAGAGAGAGAGAATATTTATTTTTTTTAGTTTTCGGCAGACACAACATCTTTGTTTGTATGTGGTGCTGAGGATCGAACCCGGGCTGCACGCATGCCAGAGGAGCGCGCTACCTCTTGAGCCACATCCCCAGCCCTCAGCTAAACTTTCAATGCGGATTTTTCTCAGTATATCCTCAGTAGGATAAACTCCAAAGAGAAGAAAAATAATGCAAAGAAATTTTAAAGTTTATTCTATAGACATGTTGATAGTAACTGTATTGGTGTTGATATTTGAAAAGCATTATATTGACAAACAAATGGGAAGTCATTATGTTGCTATTGTTGGGAATCATGTTTTTTTGGCATAAGGAAAAAAGATATAAAATCAAAAGTTAAATTAGATTTAGAGTTATAATCTTAAATCTGAATTTAAAGGCCAGTCCAATGGCACATGCCTATAATCCCAACTGCTTGGGAAGCTAAGGCGGGAGGATCACAAATTCAAGGCCAGCCTAAGTAACTTAGTGAGAAATGTCTAAAAATAAAATTTAAGAAAAGGACTGAGATGTAGCTTAGTGACAGAGCACTTGCTAGCATGTTGAAGGTCCTGAGTTTTTTCATCCCTAGAGCTCAAAAGAAAAAAAAAGAGAAAGAAAAGAAAAAAAATATGAGGAGCGGGGGTTGTGGCTCAGCAGTAGAGCGCTTGCCTAGCACGTGCGTGAGGCCCTGGGTTAAATCCTCAGCACCACATAAAAATAAATAAATAAAAGGATATTGTGGCCAACAACTACAAAATAAATATTTAAAAAAATATATGAATTTTAAATAACTGTTATTTCATAATTTCTCTTTCTTAAAAACAAAAATAAACCAACAAAAAGCCAATTTCCTAGATTTTACTGAAGTAGCCTACCTGTAAAGATAACCCAGCAGCAGTAGCACCCCAGCATATATATAATGGTGTCCCACTATCATCATCTGTTATGCTACTATAAGAAAACACTGAGGCTGGGGCTGTAGCTCTGTGATAGAGCACTTGCCTAGTTCGATCCTCAGCCCCACATAAAAATAAATAAATAAAATAAAGGTATAAAAATATAATAACATTTTGAAAAGTACATGTAGATTTGTCAAATAATCAATATCCAGTATTCAATTAAAAACTTAGTTGGCAAGTTAACAAATCTCAAAAGAGAATTAATGAACTAGAAGGTAATGCTACAAAAATTACCCAAAATGCAGTGCAGAGATAAAATGGGATAGAAAATATAAAGAGAGAAATTAGGAGACAAGGAAAATAGGCTGAGAAGGCACAACATTCATCTCATAGGAGTTTTCAGAAAAATCATAGAGAAAATTTTGAAGGGCAATATTGCAAAATTGGAAAATAGCAAATGTTACAAATGGAAATTGCAAAAATATTTAGAGCAATAGTAAAATGCTATATCAAAAGTTGTGAGATGTTGGTACAGTGGTTCTTTAAGGAAAATTTAAATCCTTAAATTCATATTGAAAATTAGTGAGATAAGCATCCAGGTCAAGAAATTAGAAAAGGACAACTGCATGTGGTGCACTGAGTTCATATGTAACTAAAAACAGTGGTGCATGCCTGTAATCAGCGACTCAGCAAGCTAAGCCAGAAGGATCACAAGTTCAAGGCAGGATTTAGTAACTTAGCAAGGCCTTAAATAACTTAATGAGGCCCTGTTTCAAAATATAAAAGGGCTGGGGATGTGGCTCGTGGTTAAGCACCTCTGGTTTCAGCCCCCGATAACAACAACAACAACAAAATTTAGAAAAGGAACACAGGAATGTCATAGTAAATCACTCCAGGAAAGAAAATTAAAAGCAAAATTAATGAGTCAGAAAACAAACTTTAGAGAAGATTATTGAAACTAAATGCTGATTCTTTTTTTTTTTTTTTTTTTTTTTTTTTTTTTAAATATTTATTTATTTATTTTTAGTTTTCGGCCGACACAACATTTTTGTTTGTATGTGGTGCTGAGGATTGAACCCGGGGCGCACGCATGCCAGGCGAGCGCGCTACCGCTTGAGCCACATCCCCAGCCCTAAATGCTGATTCTTGAGGAAGACTTACAAACTAGATAAGATTTAGATGTCAAATATAGTGGGACAAATTGTTCAAGGAAAAAAAAAAAAACCATAGCAGATGTAGGTGAACAGCATTTGGGAAAGAAAAAGGAGGCACATTTACAGCTACCAAAAAGACTTTTTAAATTAGAAGAAAATATGATGAAGACTTTTATGCCAATATGTAACTTTACAAACCTGAGTAGTCCTTGAAACCACAAATTAAATCAGTTTAATTCTTCCAACAAATACAAAGCCCAATTGTTTTTAGAGGCAAGTTCCACCAAATATCAAACAGCAAATAATAAGAAAAAATCTTGTGTACAACCATAGAAATGTAAAGTTGTGCTACAGTTGTGTACAATGAATCAAAATGTATTCTGCTGTCATATATGCAAATTAAAATAAATTAATTTTTTAAAAAATAGAGGTCCAGAATAATCTCAAAAAGAAAGAAAGAAAAAGTCTTTGGGGGCTGGGGATATCGGCTTAGTGGTAGAGCACTTGCCTCTCAATGTGTGAGACACTGGGTTTGATTCTAAGCACCACATTAAAATAAATTAATTAATTAATTAAAGGTATTGTGTTTATCTACAAGTAAAAATACTTTTTGAAACGTCTTTGGACTTAGGGTGTAGCTCAGTGGTAGAGCACTTGGTAACCAGTATGAGGCTTTGAGTTTCATCCCCAGCACTGAGAAGGGAAGGGAAGGGAGGAAGGAGGAAAAAGGAAAGGGGTAAAGAAAAGAAAAATGAGACATGAGTGGTAAGATATAGCTAGATGGTGAAGGGTCTTGATGTGGTGTTGTTCACTGTGAAGACTGGAAGGTCTGCTGCCAATGGATAGGTTTTTCTTTTTTAAAGCAGGAATAGTCAGGATTAAATTTTTTTTATTGGAAGATAGTAACTATGGCAGCAATGTATATAAACAATTTTAGACGTTCATCAATAATAATATGGCTGAAACAGTGTAATCAATTACTGGGGGAAAATTTGGAAGCAGAGTCAACAGGACTTTGTGATTTCATTTTTAACACAAGTTGCGAATAAAGGGTCAAGAATGATTCTGAGATTTTGGGCTGGGGATTTGGCTCAAGCGGTAGCGTGCTCGCCTGGCATGTGTGCGGCCCGGGTTCGATCCTCAGCACCACATACAAACAAAGATGTTGTGTCCACCGAAAACTAAAAAATAAATATTAAAATTCTCTCTCTTTCTCTCTCTCTCTCTTTAAAAAAAAATGATTCTGAGATTTTTAAAGTACCTAACTGGGTGAATAATGACTACATTCCTGGAGATAAGAAGTTCAGTGGAGAATTATACCTGGAATGATGAGAAGACTTAGAAAAGGAAGGGAGCTCACAGTGCTGTCCATGTAGTCATATATGCCATCCTCTGTGTTGCTTCATTATGAAGTTGTAATTCTGATAAGAAGCAAGATAAAGGAAATAGTAGGACAGTTTGGAAGAACAACTTACGATTCACCAGCAGCCCCTGTCATATTCTTTTTTTGGGGGGGGGATTGAATTCAGGGGCACTCAACCACTGAGCCAAATCTCCAGCCCTACTTTGTGTTTTCTTTAGAGACAGGGTCTCACTGAGTTGCTTAGCACCTCGCTTTTTGCTGAAGCTGGCTTTGAACTCATGATCCTTCTGCCTCAGCCTCCCGAGCAGCTGGGATTACAGGTGTGCACCACCGTGCCTGGAATCCTGTTATATTCTTTTTTTTTTTTTTTTTTAATAGTTGTAGATGGACAGCATACCTTTAATTTATTATTTTTTTAATGTGGTGCTGAGGATCAAACCCAGGGCCTCACACATGCTAGGCAAGTGCTCTGCCACTGAGCTACAGCCCCAACCCTTATATTCTTGTTTGTTAGAAGGATAATAATTTTAGCAGTGATTCAATCTGATGTCCCTTAAGGTCTCTACTGAAGGGTTAATAAATATTTTTTAGTCTGTTATAACTCTCATAGTTTTGCCAATAACAACAATATAAATCCAATTGAAATTCAGACTTTTCTTAAAACCCAGGTTTAGATAATAAACTTATCCTTTTTGTTGGCCTAAATTTTTTTCTACAAAATATAACTTTTGTAGCCCCTTGATTGGGCATTGACATTTTAGTCTTGGAAGAAAAGATTAACAGAATAAACAATAAACTACTTTTCCTCAGAGAGGATATGTAGGCCTGAATACATAGATACACACTTATAACTAAAGCCATTTATTTCATAAAGTTTATTCATTTTCCTTCCTTTCTTTTCTCCTTCCTGCCTCCCTTTCTTCCTTCTTTCCTTTCTTTTCTTGATGTCATTGGGACAAGGGGGTTTGAGCTATGTGCACATGGCATAGTTCAAAAGTGAAGACACTTGGACAGTCTTATCTTGAGAAGAGTGCAGTACAAGAGCAAAACTCAAGAGTAGAGTCATTTACATGATCTATGTAACATCTCATGCTGTGGGAGCTGTCAGACATTTAGTACTCAGCATCATGACTATGCAAGGAACAGACTTTGCACCAATTTCTGAATACTTAACCTAGGAACACAAAACTTTGATCATTGTCATGTCTTTTAGAAGGAAAAGTAAGTTCTTAAAGACTATTTGTATATTTGCTTACTTGGATCAAATAAGTAATCTTTGATCTTAGGTTTCTACTGGAATGGGTTTCTTCAGGCTTACATACTCATTCCTAAGAAGTACTTGAAATACTTTCTGGCTTGAAAATGGATTTGTGCATGCTTTATTGAATTTCTTTTTTAAGTTTTTTAACTTAATGCTAGATATCAGTATTAAAGATTGTCTCATGCTCTAAGAAAGTAACTAGCCAAGTATACATTCCTATTAAAATTATAATGGAAAGCTTTTGTAAGCAAATGAATGATATGCAGATGCTTTGCTCACTTTCTGGATTGAGCCTGTGTTGTTTCCTCTATCCTTCACTCCCTCTTCTAAAAGCTACTTTTCAGAAGACTCCATTTGTCATGTAATACCATGTGACAGAATAAAAATTCCCTACTTTTATTCAAAGTTGTCTTAGTCCAATTGGGCCACTATAACAAAATAAGTGAGTGAGTGATTTATAAACAATAGAAGTTTATTGCCCAAAATTCTGGAGACTGGGAAGTCCAAGATCAAAGGCCTCAGCCAATTTGGTGTCTGGAGAGGATCTGCCCTCTGCTTTGTTAATAGCACCTTCTTGCTTCATCCTCACATGCCAGAAGGTATGAACAAGCTCCTGCAGGCCTCTTTTATAAGGTTATTAATCTGTGACCTAATCATTTCCCAAAGACCCCCACTTCTTCTTACCACCACATTGAGGGATGCAAACATTCAGACCATAACAAAGGTCATGGGACCATTCCAGAAAAGAGAGATTAGATATTGCAGATAAGTTATTGATTTGTATTTTCTTTGTTACCATTGCATACTAGAGGAAGAACTGGTTTAAAAATAAACATTAAGGGTCTGGGATTGTGGCTCAGTGGTAGAGTGCTTGCCTCACACATGTGAGGCACTGGGTTTGATCCTCAGCACCACATAAAAATAAATAAAAACAAAATAAAGATATTGTGTCCATCTACAACTAAATATATATATATGTATGTATGTATATATATATATATATATATATATATATATATGTATGTATTAAATGAAAATAAAAAGCTCCTAAATGACCAACAATATGGGACTCATTAAACTTCCATTCAACTGAGTGCTCTGCAGCCATAAAAAAAATAGATTTTAAAATAATATTTAATGACATGAAAAAATAGTTATGATGAAGATTGATAAATAAAATTTATTGGGTGTTGATTTTATGCTAGGAATGAAATTTCCAAGTTGTTCTCATTTTAAAGGTAAGAAAACTCAGGCTCAGAGAATTTAAGTGATTTGCCCAAGCTAATAATAGGTACAGCCAGAATTCAAACCAAGCAGTTTGACTCTAAAGTATTTGCTTGCCCAGTCATCGTTATGTATCTCTGTAAACTTCTTCATGAAACTAAATCAAATTTTTGTAATGTTTCTAAAAAAAATTGTTAAAGAATAACCTAATTTTTTAAAGAATGTTACTTTTTTTTGGGGGGGGGGGGGTGTAGATGAACACAATACCTTTATTTTATTTATTTCTATGTGGTGCTGAGGAACGAACCCAGTGCCTCATACATGCTAGGCAGGTGATCTACCACTAAATAACCATAACCCTAAGATTACTAAATTTTGACCAAATAAAATTGGTGAAGGGACAACACGTCCTTATAGATATAAATATAAACTATAAAATACCATAATTTTAAAAAATATTTAAGTTATAGATGGACACAATATCTTTATTTTTTTAATGTGGTGCTGAGGATCAAACCCAGCCCCTCACACATATGAGGCAAGTACTCTACCACTGAGCCACAACGCAAGCCCCTAAAATACCATAATTTTTAAAGTAACATTGTAGAATAGAAATAGACCAGAAATAGAAAAATCAGAAGAACGTGTACCTTTTTATGTTCTCAGAGAAGAAACCAAATAGATATATGTAAATATTTATAGTGATTATCACAGATTAGAGGAATCACAGGTAATTTTTCTTTCTTTTTAACTTTATTTTTCAGATAATAGTAATTTTTAATACTTTAAAACTTCAAGTATTTATAATATTTTATTAGTGCAATATATATTAGAATTTCAACATATATTAGGGTTTAACTTTATGCACAGTGTACTCTGCATTTTTTGAATTGCATACTTGGTAAAATGATTTTCTAAAATGTTCAGTATATTATTCGTTTATTCAGGGCTTAAATTAACCAATCACATAGAATAACCAGTGCATTCCTCCTTTTTGGTAAACATGGAGAAATGGCAATGGGATATTAATCTTTTGATTTAAGATTGAGGAGAAAGATTTTAGAATATTTGATTTTCAAAACCTGAAGTATCACTTGATGATATAAAGAAAAGCTATTGAATTTTATATATGTAGTTTCTGTCTGATCATTGAACTCTATAGTAAGTTGGTGATAATTTTACAAATGATTCTTTTGAACTTTCTAGATGATTATATAAGTATTTCACTTAAAAATAATGATAAATTTTCCCCTGATATTTGTGGTTTATATGTTCTATAACATTCAAAAAATTGAATAGGTGTTTTAAAAGATGTATAGATTCTTATAATAGTAACATGGAAATATGTGTCCTATATATCATAAAGTAAAAAATAAAGTTAGAGTCCTATATATAGTAGAATCCAGTCTTTATTTCAAAATAAAAAGCACTGTATAAATAAATGCTTGATTTGGGTATGTTGCCTCTCAAAAAATTCCAGTACCAATTTGGGTACCTGTCTTCATTAGCTCAAGAAACCAAACAAAATGCCATAGATCAGGTAATTTACCCAATAGAAATTTATTTTCTCACAGTTCTGAAGGCTGGGAGGTCTTAAGATCAAGGTTTCTGTTGATTCAGTTCCTGATGAGAGCTCTATTCCTGGCTTGCAGAGGCCTCTTCCTCTCTGTTTCTTCACATGGCAAAAAACTAAGAAGAGATGGACCTCTCTATTGTTCTTATAGGGCCACTGTCATATTGGCTTACCCTATGACTTTTTTAACCTTAATAGCCTTTTAAAGACCTTATCTCCCCCAAACATGGTGGCCCAGATCATACTTAGCAAAACAATGTCTCAAAATCTGAAAAGAGTAGGGACATAGCTCAGCAGTAAAGCACCCCTGTGTTCAACACCTAGTATTCCCCCTTCCCCTAGAAAAAGATCCTATCTCTAGATGCAGTAACATTGAAGGTTAGAGCTTTAGTATATAAATTTGGAGGTTACACAATTCTGTCCATAACAGTGCCTAAACTCGTTCCAGTGATCTCAGAAATCCTGTTTAATTGATTTCATTGAAGATGGGGTTTATTTTATCCTTATGAAATTCTTAAGGTACTTATTGCTTTATAGTGTGTCATTAGGAGATTTGTCTAAATTTAACCTTATGAATCATTTCCTCAGACACAAAATCGAATGAAGCTAATGGCCGACAACTACGAAGACGACCACTTCAAGTCCTCCCATTCCAATCAAACAAATCATAAGCCCTCCCCAGACCAGGTAAGATTTCCCCTGAATATTTTATTTTTTTAAAAAAAAACACACCTTTTTTTTTGATGTATTTTGTACTAGTGTGCTGCAGTTTCTGAGGTACAAAGTAGAAAAAGAAAAGTAAGTATCTAATTCAGGTTTGAAAACTCCTTCACATTTTTTTTAAACACAGACTCAATTTCCACATAGGAAGTTGATGATTCTGAATTTTTTAAAAGCAGGTTCTTGAAAAATTTGAAAATGACAAGGAATCCTTGAATTGCACAGGGGAAAAAAGTCCTGCTTTTTTTTATTAAATAACAATGCCTTGTTAGAAAAACAAGACTCTCTTTGTAAGCTCAGTGAGGCACAACTTAGTGTATAGGTTACTTCTATTTAATTGCAGATTATGAAATCTCAGCTCATCACCCATTAAAAGTGAAAGTTTCTTCACTCCATTTCCTGGCAGTTCCCTCTAACATGTCATTCTCAAGGAAAATCGTTGCCTTCAATTTCACATCAATGCAGAAGAGACATTGATGTGCCTAAAGGAAGCCATATTCAATTCTAGTTTTTTAGAAGAAGGGAACTCTCCCAAAATCTTGAAAGTGATGGATGGGGGAGAGTGGTGAACAGATTACCTCATATCCCATAGCCAAAACTCGGATTTCAACGTCTCCATCACACCCAGTCTTAAAATGTATGGCTAAGGGGAAAAAAAATAATCAAGTAATTACATCCATATGACTAAAGAGTCACAAAAAACTCCCCTGCTAAACATCTCCATAAATGACAGCTACGGCACTGTCCTAAGAGAAGTAGCAGAAATACTGCAGATGAAAGTAGCAGTGATAGCCAAATTGCTATTATTTCTGAAATTCAGAAAGTATAGTCCTAATATGTTGACATGTACTAAGCCAATTGAAGCCCACCTTATGTTTTAGAGGGAAGTCTTTAATTAAAGCAAAATGGAGAATGGTCTGCTTGATGTCAGCAGTCCTTCCCTGCCAAGAAATCACTTTGCTTTCTCTGCCTGCTTCCTAATACCTAGAATTGTATTTATGCCAGCATATCTAAGATGCATGTTAGATCCTTCCCATGAAACAACAGAGAATTGGAGGGGTGGTTGGCACAGAGGTGAAAAAAGAAAAGGCATAACATAAAGGAAAGAAAAAAACAATCTCAGCTGGATAATATTACCAAGAGACAACATTTGAGAAAGGCAGGAAGACAGAACTGTAATGATAAAATAACTACTAATTTCAAGAGTTCAGAGGATTAGAATCTAAAATTTAAAAAAAAGAATTAAGAACTTCTTTTCTGCTACATTATGTCTTTGTCTTTGTTTTAATACTAACCAACTCTTTTTCATTCCCATGCTGCCCCGGGGCATTGTTCCCTTTGTCATCTCTCCCCATAGGATGAGGAGGAGGGTATATGGGCATAGCCAATCAGATGCTCTTAGTTCAGCCATTTTGTTCAGAACGGTGAGAAACAGCTTTCCTTAACTAAAGAAGTGATTTTTGTTTGTTTTCATTTTTTCTTTTTACACAATCATTCTCACATCTTGTTTCTGTATAATTTATGAAATCCTTTGGTATGCTTTCTGTTTTTTTCTATTTTACATGATTCCTGTGTGTATTGCTGTGGATTTGACATAGTGGGGTGGATTTTGTGTTGTTTTTTTTTTTTTCTATGTGTGTTAATAGTCACTTTTACAATTTCTTTCTATACATTTTTGGGAGAACTTCCAGGGCATATGACTAAATTTCTCTAGTAATGATTTTGTTAATAAATTACCTTCACAGTGTCCTGGTTAGGTTTATACTTAAATCAAACTGGCAATAGAAAATTGATCAAATAGCCTGGGTTTGAGATGTCTTTCTTATGATAATTAATTTTAAATACATAGTCCATTTTTTTTTAAGTGGATTGTGAACCACACTTTATTCCTTTTGCTTCTGCCTATAGAAGAGTACTCCGAATTCTCAGGGTCAGTACCTAGAACACACCCTCAGGCTTTGACATTGCTTTCAAACTTTCCCTAAAAATGAGGAGGAGCAAAGAAGTAAAGGAAGACTTTTTAGAAGTCAGTCTAAAGAATTATTTTCCCTCTTCATAGAACGCTGCTGTGTTCAACAGTTGCCAGGACACTGTCTAGATTCTCTTTTCTAGGCCAATTGGCTAGAAAATATGGCCCAGATGTGGTAGTATCACCCTTTGATCTGATGCCCTTGAGGTTTGACTAAGGAAATCCTTTTCTTAGAAAAGTAATAATTATGATTAATAACTTCACACATATTGGTGGCCTTGCACTCCCTGAATTCACTGCTGATGCTAATTGATGATCTCACTGTTTTGAAGTCAGTTCTCCCTGAAATGTCTGTGTCTTGATGTTAAACTGCTTAAAATGCTATGGTTTTATGTAGCCCTTTTAACTATTGAACACAGCGAAAGAGGATGGAGAGGTAAGTTGTGGAAATGGGCCATAAACTCTGAGATGGGCAGCTTTCCAAACAGCTTTATCCTGTGGGTGCAAATGAAGGTGAAATACACAGTATCGACCAAGAAGCTCTTTGGGTACAAGTACTACCTGCCAGAGAAAATTAAAACTAAGACAATCAGTGTTCTGGTTGTCTTTTTCTGCCACCCTACAGGAATACATATTTGACATCATCAGCCATAAAGGAGCCATACAATGTAGCTTACTTGTTTCTCAGGAATGAACATGGTTCTGCCTTGTCCATTTGGAGGAATATGGGAGTTTCTTGGCCTGTCTCAGAAGGAAGCTCCTCCCCCACATACATAAACAGGTTGATATTTTTCTTGCATTCGCTTTTTCTAGTGAATCAGAAGAAACATGTTAATGTTCTGAGAAAGAAGATCCATTAGATAACTTTCCTTGGAGATTGAAAAGTGAACAAACCATCACATTTGTTTGGAACATTTGTTCCAAAAAGTGTCTATTTTACTTTTTCTTTTACCAGAATAGAATAACTCCTAGCAAGAGTTCAGATGCTCTTGATTTTACTTTTTCTAATTATTGTATTATTGAGCTTACTGAATGAAACTGTTACTGCCATTGGTTTAACACAGTGCAATTGCCGTTAGTTGGTCATAGCTGGAATTCCCATGATCTAGTCTTTCAAACTTTCTAAAATATGCTACAAAAATCATTATGTGATAACAATTTTACTTAAGTAATGCATGAGTAACCCCTAAAACACTGCAGAGTTTTGACTTGGTATCCAATTTCATTCTCTTGTTTCTGCTAATTCTACAGAGAACAGATTTTCTCACCTTAATTTCAAATTTGCAATTGATGATTCTTGTGTCAAACTTAAGACCTTAAAGTTTTGCAACTAAAACATTTTTGCAGTACACGAATTACTTGCAAAGTATGAGTCTTACCAAAGATAACTAATACTCATATGGGAAAGAGAATCATAGAATTACAGAGCTGAAAGGGGTTTTGCAGTGAGGCCATTTCATGGAAGGTAGTGTAGCTAGGGTAAGGGTTCAGAGTGTAGGCTTTGGAACAGAATGCCCAGGTTCAAATCCTTACATCCCCACCTATTATGTATGACTTTGGACAAGGCATGCACCCTTTCTGTACTTTGATTTCTCATCTTTAAGGTGGTAGTGGTTTTAAGAAGTAGATGAGTTGTGAGAGAAATGTCTCTGCTACCAAACTGCACAGCTTTGAATCTAGACTCCTTCACCTACCCAATGGCCTTGGGAAAGTGACCTAAACTCTCTAAACTCCAGTTTCTTTATCTACAAAAATGATATTTTTAGTACCTGGCACAGAGGGTTGCTAGATAAATTCCTAGCTTAATGTAAATGCTTTGAACAGTATTTACCCAACAAGTTCAGTATGTCTGTTACTATTTTTATTGTTGCTGTTGTCATCAACATTAGCTCTATCTAGAGGAAATGTAAGTTTTTAGTAAATGTTAGTTGTTGTTGTTGTTGTTATTATTATTATTATTATATCTAGTCCAGCGCCCTCATTTTATAAGTAAGAATGAAAAATAGATTTGAAAGTTGTGACTCAAGGTCCCCAGCCATTTCTGCGGTCTGGAAAGGGACTAGTGGCTGCCAATAAAAGAAAGAGTAGGGCTGGGGCTGTAACTTAGTGTAGAGCACTTACCTAGCATGCATGAGGCACTGGGTTCAATCCCCAGCACCACATAAAAATAAACAAATAAAATAAAGGCATTCTGTCCATCCACAACTACAATTAAAAAAAAATAGCAAAGAAATATCAGCAATTATATCTCTGTTTCATCACCAAAAGTTTGATCTTCTATATGTTGAGATTTTTTTCCCCTTGGAAAAACACCTTGAAATTTGTAAAGAAATTCCCTATAGGGGCTGGGGATGTGGCTCAAGCGGTAGCGTGCTCGCCTGGTATGTGTGCGGCCCGGGTTCGATCCTCAGCACCACATACACACAAAGATGTTGTGTCTGCCGAAAATTAAACAATAAAAATAAATAAAAATTAAAAAAAAAAAGAAATTCCCTATAAAGTGGTACACACCTGCATAAAAGATATTTAGTCAGTGACATTGTCTTTAAAATAATTAACTGTCAAGAAACCCTCCTAAGATGCTCAGACCAAGGATTACCTCCACTTAAAAAGAATGATATAGCCTCTTCTCTGCCCTCAGCCTAAGAAAAATCCATGTGAAATGCAGTCAGCTTTCTCTCATGGTTCCTTCTGCTCTTTTCAGACATTCCTCTTAGGTATTCACTAAGTAGAATTTCAGCAGGATTTAATAATCATTTAACAACCTAATTACATTAGGTCTAATGTAATCTAAACCCAGAAATCTGTTTAACTGATTTACTGAGGAGTTATTATGTAGCTGACTTAATTTAGGCTTATTACATCTATCATAGATGGAGTTATTTAAACAATAAACATTTATTTCTGGAGGTTGGAAGTCTGAGATTAGGATGCCATCACCATTGAGTTCTTAGTGAGGCCCTGGTTTTTTATTTTTTTGCTGGTGGTGCTGGGGATTGAACCCAGGGCCTTGTGCATGCTAGCTAGGCAAGCATTCTACCAACTGATCTATATCCCCAGCCCCCAAGGGCCTGCTTTTAGCTTTGCAGATGGCAAGCTTCTCATTGGTGGGGAAAGGAAGCAGATTCTTTCATATTTCTTCATACAAGGGCATTAATTCCATAATGAAGACTCCACCTTCATGGTATACTTACCTCACAAAGCCCCATCTCTGGACACACATTAGAGATTAGGATTTCCACATACACATTTGGGAGGGCACAAACATTCAGCCCATAGCAGTAACATTATTGCTTATTCCTAGAATCTCAAGCAGTGGTGCAAATCTGGCCTTAGCTAACCCAACAGGGAGCTTCAGAGCATAGATTTTCTGTCTAACTTAGCTTACGCACACTACACTCTTATCTCTTTAATTAATGCTTTCTTCTTTCTACTTTCTTCTTCCTTTACTATGGAATGTAAGCACTGTAAAGATAGGAACTTGTCTTGTTTCATTTTAGTTTTTGTACTGAGTATTGAATCCATGGCCTAATACATTTATGCTAAGCACATACTCTACCACTGAGCTACCCCCCAGCCAAGATAGGGTCTTTTATGTTTACTTTCGTATTCCTGGTATCTGGAACAATGCATAGTTTTAATAGGCCTTCAGATTAAAACATATTTATATGCAATTTGAATAGTATGTGTACATATATATGTAGATATAATTAACTTCCAAATTCATGAAATCCAGAGTAGAAAAAGTAGTTTACATCGAAACCAAGAGAATAAAATTGACAATGAACTTTAAAGTCAGCATTACTAGTACAAGAAAGGGAAATGTAGAAAGGGGAGATAGGAAAAGTATCTAGAAACAAAAGAACTTAGATAAACTTAAAGGAAGATCATAATGAAGTCCAGAATCTGGCTCCTATCATTTCATGCTAAGTAAAATGGAGTGAGGATAATTTAGAAATCTTTTTCATTTGTTAACTGAATGTATTTTCGGTAGGAATTTTTATTCTAGTAACCTGTGGTTCACATAACATGTAGGAGTCAGAAGGGGAACCAGTCAGCTAAAACAGGTGTGTTTCTTTTCATTCATTTCATGATTAGCCCTCACTCATACTTCTACCTTACTATAGGGTACCCAAAATTCAAATAGACAAAATATACACTTGAGGGGTTCACATGAACAGCTACAAATTGAGTTTTATTAGTAGTTGGCTTCCCTTAGACCTTGTCTGAGTCACTGTCCTCTCAGCTGATTGCTTCCTGGGCTTGTTCTCATGCTTTGGGGTCCTTCTCAGGATGCAGGTGTTGGACCTAGTTCCAAATCACCAATGATTCTTCATTTGTAAAATCAGGATAATACATAAGCCTCATAGGACTGATTGATGATCAAATGAGGTAATAGAAAGTGCTTAAAACAGTGCCTTTGTGTAGCATGGTTGTTCCTTCAAAGTTAGCTAGTAAATTCCTTTAACATGAAGACACAGGCTGACTGTTCTGGGTGCAATGTAGGGCAAATCATAGCCAGAAAGAATAGAGGAGGAGTGCTGCTCAACTCAGGGCAGCCAGGAAGCAGAGAGAGAGAGAAGACACCAGGGACAAAATAGAAACCCGAAAGCTCCTGCCCAGGGACCTACTTTCTCTAACCACATCCTACCTTCCTGCTGTTACCACCAATACAGTAGTATTTTCAGATCATTAATCCACCAAATGGCTGGATCCATTGATTATATTACAGCTCTCATAATCTAATCACCTCACCTGGGAACTTTCCTGCATCATCTGTCACAAGAGTTTTTTGTGGGGGCATCTCATATCTAAACCATAACATTGGCCACTTCTAGCATGATACCTACTCCTTTTTCTCCCTCCTTCCCTCTCTACTTTCTTTTTTTTGTTGTTCCATATATATATATATATATATATATATTTTTTTTTTTTTTTTTTTTTTTGTACCTGGGATTGAACTCAAGGGCACTCAACCACTCTTAGTGCCTCACCATTGTTGAGGCTGGCTTTGAACTCATAATCATCCTGCCTCAGCCTCCGGAGCCACTGGGATTATAGGTGTGAACCACTGTGCCCGCCTTTTTGGCTCTTTAAATAGGAGGATAGAGTGAGAGCTTTTTAGTCTTCAGCTCTGGATTCAGATTATCCTTGTACCACCTTATTTCCCTTTAATAGCTTGTCCTGGCTTCTGTCCTCCAAATTGTCTCAAACTAGTTTTTTTTCTTTGTCCTAGAAACCTGCTTTCAGCCTATCAGGATTCTCAGAATTCCCTCACCCCCACCCCCCAATAAAAATAAAATCCTCATGTCTTTCTGTTTTTCCTGCTTTCCAGAGGGTTCTTCTCCCTTTACTCCTAATCCTTTCATCCTGGGTTCTCATTAGCTGTCTCAAAATTCTGTCCTCCGTTGTTACTGTGACTAAGCTTCCTCCCACTCTCTGCACTCCATCTTCAGTAAGTCGCTCAGTAGTCCCTTCCTTCTTAGTGGATACTGTTTCTTACCTTTATTAGTGTACACTGGAACACATAAACAGTTTGGATGTGCTCCCCAACCCCTATTCCAAGCAGCTTAAACTTGTGTCGAAATCAAAAACAACTTTTGGAAAAGGAATTTTTTGACAAGGACTTTAGGGAATTGAAACTAAATGATGGGTAATACTGAGAGTTGCTGTTTAAAGAATCCTGCTATGTGCCAAATTGTAAGTGTATGGATATATCATAAGCATATTCTTATTCAGTCAGTACAACAATCCCAGGAGATAGACACCATTCTCAGTATTTTACTAGTTAGGAAATTAAGCTACAGAGAACTTGGCTAACTTACCCAAGTTCATATAGCCAGTAAGTAGTAGTAGAAGCCAGATTTGAACCTAGATGTTATCTGATTAAGCCAAAGCTTGATCCACCTCTAACAAGGAAACCTAACCAGAAGCATTGTTTAAAGAAGTTGTAATGCCTTTATGCTTATAGTAATTATAGGAGGAAGGAGAATAAATGATAACATTTAGGACATGCTGCCCAAAAATATTGCATCTTGGCATTTGAGAAAACAGCAGCAACAGGAAGGTCTATCTGACCTTCCCCTGCACTTCTCCCCTGAACCATGCCATAAAAGAACTCTCTGACCTTCTAAAGTAGGTCATAAAACCTTCATTCTAGGGGTACTTACCTGGAGGAAAGTAATATCCTTTTATCTTGAATGACAGAGGCACACAGGGAAAAACAAACAGACCTCACTGAGCCCCTTCCCCCATTTTATCACTCAAGGGTCACTTTCTTCCAATCAAGTTTCTCCACCACAGAACTGTCTTCATCAGACATCATAACAATATACAAAGTTCCCTGTTTGGTGGTGGGGGTGAGATGTCTTTCTGAAGGCTCCTTGTGTCATGTAAAATTTATATTAAATAAATTTGAATGCTTTACTCTTACTAATCTGCCTTTTGTTATATGGGTTTCAGCCAGGAACTTAAAAATAGATATCTCTTCTCCCCTAAGAATATTTCCATAAGAATATCCAATTTAAAACTAAGGAAGTAGAGCTGTGGCCCACACTAAAATCCCAACAATGGAGAATCACAAATTTGAGGCCAGCCCAGGTCAAAATTAAATTTTAAAAATGAAGGGGATGCTGGGGATATTGCTCAATGGTAGAGTGTGTGCCTAGCATGTGAGAGACCTTGGGTTCAATCCCTAGCACTGAAAAAAAAAAAAAATTAATGAAGAGTATCGGTAAGAAACTCCTTAAAATCCTACTGAGTAAAATATGTTTCTGATAATATATTTTAGGCTTAGTAAACTACAAATGCACTTGCCTCAAATAATTATAATCCCTGGATGCATTTTATTCAGGACACAAAGTACTTTTAAAAAACTTAAATTACAGAGGAAATAAGTTGTTAATGGATATAGAGTTTCAATGCTGCAAGATGAAAATATTCTGGGGTATGATGTTACAACAGTGTGAGTATACTTAGCACTACTGAATCTTAGTTAGAAGTGGTTAAGATGGGAAATTCTATTACATGTATCTTACTACAATGAAAATGTTTTAATTAAAAAACGAGAAGTAATGCTAATTATCTGGCAAAATATATTGAAAATATTCACTGAATAATTTGAAACACTTTTCTCAGTAAAGAAATGTTTACCTCTACCAAGTGAATAGTTCAAGATTTTTCAAGGTTTCAAAATGGATAAAACTGCCATTCACCTTTTTTTCTTTCTTTTTTTTTTTTTTTTTAATTTTTATTGTGGGTTGTTCAAAACATTACAAATTTCTTGACATATCATATTCCACACTTTGATTCAAGTGGGTTATGAACTCCCACCTTCACCCCATACACAGATTGCAGATTCACATCAGTTACACATCCACTGATTTACATATTGCCATACTAGTGTCTGTTGTGCTCCGCTGCCTTTCCCATCCTCCACCCTCCCCCCTCCCCACCTCTCCCCTCCCCTCCCCTCCTCTCTCTCTACCCCCTCCACTGTATAACCCTGAGGGTCTCCTTCCATTACCGTGCAATTTCCCTTCTCTCTCCCTTTCCCTCCCACCTCTCATCCCTGTTAAATGTTAATCTTCTTCTCCTGCTCTTCGTCCCTACTCTGTTCTTAGTTACTTTCCTTATATCAAAGAAGACATTTGGCATTTGTTTTTTAGGGATTGGCTAGCTTCACTTAGCATAATCTGCTCTAATGCCATCCATTTCCCTGTAAATTCTATGATTTTGTCATTTTTTAATGCAGAGTAATACTCCATTGTGTATAAATGCCACATTTTTTTTATCCATTCGTCTATTGAAGGGCATCTAGGTTGGTTCCACAGTCTTGCTATTGTGAACTGTGCTGCTATGAACATCGATGTAGCAGTGTCCCTGTAGCATGCTCTTTTTAGGTCTTTAGGGAATAGACCGAGAAGGGGAATAGCTGGGTCAAATGGTGGCTCCATTCCCAGCTTTCCAAGAAATCTCCATACTGCTTTCCAAATTGGCTGCACCAATCTGCAGTCCCACCAGCAATGTACAAGTGTACCCTTTTCCCCACATCCTCGCCAGCACTTGTTGTTGTTTGACTTCCTAATGGCTGCCAATCTTACTGGAGTGAGATGGTATCTTAGGGTGGTTTTGATTTGCATTTCTCTGACAGCTAGAGATGTTGAGCATTTTTTCATGTACTTGTTGATTGACTGTATGTCCTCCTCTGAGAAGTGTCTGTTCAGGTCCTTGGCCCATTTGTTGATTGGGTTGTTTGTTCTCTTATTGTCTAATTTTTTGAGTTCTTTGTATACTCTGGATATTAGGGCTCTATCTGAAGTGTGAGGAGTAAAAATTTGTTCCCAGGATGTAGGCTCCCTATTTACCTCTCTTATTGTTTCTTTTGCTGAGAAAAAACTTTTTAGTTTGAGTAAGTCCCATTTGTTGATTCTAGTTATTAACTTTTGTGCTATGGGTGTCCTATTGAGGAATTTGGAGCCCGACCCCACCGACTGTAGATCGTAGCCAACTTTTTCTTCTATCAGATGGCGCGTCTCTGATTTGATATCAAGCTCCTTGATCCATTTTGAATTCACTTTTGTGCATGGCGAGAGAAAGGGATTCAGTTTCATTTTGTTGCATATGGATTTCCAGTTTTCCCAGCACCATTTGTTGAAGATGCTATCCTTCCTCCATTGCATGCTTTTAGCCCCTTTATCAAATATAAGATAGTTGTAGTTTTGTGGATTGGTTTCTGTGTCCTCTATTCTGTACCATTGGTCCACCCGCCTGTTTTGGTACCAGTACCATGCTGTTTTTGTTACTATTGCTCTGTAGTATAGTTTGAAGTCTGGTATCGCTATACCGCCTGATTCACACTTCCTGCTTAGAGTTGTTTTTGCTATTCTGGGTCTTTTGTTTTTCCATATGAATTTCATGATTGCTTTCTCTATTTCTACAAGAAATGCCGTTGGGATTTTGATTGGCATTGCATTAAACCTATAGAGAACTTTTGGTAATATCGCCATTTTGATGATGTTAGTTCTGCCTATCCATGAACAGGGTATATTTTTCCATCTTCTAAGATCTTCTTCTATTTCTCTCTTTAGGGTTCTGTAGTTTTCATTGTATAAGTCTTTCACCTCTTTTGTTAGGTTGATTCCCAAGTATTTTATTTTTTTTGAAGATATTTTGAATGGAGTGGTTGTCCTCATTTCCATTTCAGAGGATTTGTCGCTGATATACAGGAATGCCTTTGATTTATGCGTGTTGATCTTAAATCCTGCCACTTTGCTGAATTCATTTATTAGCTCCAATAGTTTCTTTGTAGAGCCTTTTGGGTCTGCTAGATATAGAATCATATCATCTGCAAATAGTGATAATTTAATTTCTTCTTTTCCTATTTTGATGCCTTTAATTTCTTTCGTCTGTCTAATTGCTCTGGCCAGTGTTTCGAGAACTATGTTGAAGAGAAGTGGAGAGAGAGGGCATCCCTGTCTTGTTCCAGATTTTAGAGGGAATGCCTTCAGTTTTTCTCCATTCAGAATGATGCTAGCCTGAGGCTTAGCATAGATTGCTTTTACAATATTGAGGTATGTTCCTGTTATCCCTAGTTTTTCTAGAGTTTTGAACATAAAGGGATGCTGTACTTTGTCGAATGCTTTTTCCGCATCTATCGAGATGATCATATGGTTCTTATTTTTAAGTCTATTGATGTGGTGAATAACATTTATTGATTTCCGTATATTGAACCAGCCTTGCATCCCAGGGATGAATCCTACTTGATCATGGTGTACAATTTTTTTGATATGTTTTTGTATCCGATTCGCCAGAATTTTATTGAGGATTTTTGCATCTAGGTTCATTAGAGATATTGGTCTGTAGTTTTCTTTCTTTGAAGTGTCTTTGTCTGGTTTAGGTATCAGGGTGATGTTGGCCTCATAGAATGAATTTGGAAGTTCTCCCTCCTTTTCTATTTCCTGAAGTAGCTTGAAAAGTATTGGTATTAGTTCTTCTTTATAGGTTTTGTAAAATTCTGCTGTATACCCATCCGGTCCTGGGCTTTTCTTAGTTGGTAGTCTTTTTATGGTTTCTTCTATTTCCTCAATTGATATTGGTCTGTTTAGGTTTTCTATATCCTCCTGACTCAATCTGGGCAGATCATATGACTTAAGAAATTTATCTATGCCTTCACTATCTTCTAATTTATTGGAGTATAAGGATTCAAAATAGTTTTTGATTATCTTCTGTATTTCTGAAGTGTCTGTTGTGATATTGCCTTTTTCATCCCGTATGCTAGTAATTTGAGTTCTCTCTCTTCTTCTCTTCGCTAGCATCGCTAAGGGTCTGTCGATTTTGTTTATTTTTTCAAAGAACCAACTTTTAGTTTTGTCAATTTTTTCAATTGTTTCTTTTGTTTCAATTTCATTAATTTCAGCTCTGATTTTAATTATTTCTTGCCTTCTACTTCTTTTGCTGTTGTTTTGCTCTTCTTTTTCAAGGATTTTGAGATGAAGTATGAGATCATTTATTTGTTGGTTTTTCCTTTTTTTTAAGTAACAGAAATAAACAAATATGGCTGGAAGAACAACCCATATCTCAATAATAACCCTAAATGTTAATGGCTTAAACTCACCAATTAAGAGACACAGGCTAGTAGAATGGATCACAAAACAAGACCCAACAATATGCTGCCTACAGGAGACGCATTTGATAGGAAAAGACATACATAGGCTGAAGGTGAAAGGTTGGGAAAAATCATATCACTCATATGGACTTCGGAAACAAGCAGGCGTGTCCATACTCATATCAAATAAAATAGATTTCAAGCCAAAGTTAATCAAAAGAGATAAAGAGGGACACTACATACTGCTTAAGGGAACCATACACCAACAAGACATAACAATCATAAATATTTATGCCCCAAACAATGGTGCAGCTATGTTCGTCAAACAAACTCTTCTCAAGTTCAAGAGTCTAATAGACCACCACACCATAATCATGGGAGACTTCAACACACCTCTCTCGCCACTGGACAGATCTTCCAAACAAAAGTTGAATAAGGAAACTATAGAACTCAATAACACTATTAATAACCTAGACCTAATTGACATATATAGAGTATACCACCCAACATCAAGCAGTTACACTTTTTTCTCAGCAGCACATGGATCCTTCTCAAAAATAGATCATATATTATGTCACAGGGCAACTCTTAGACAATATAAAGGAGTAGAGATAATACCATGCATCTTATCTGATCATAATGGAATGAAACTGAAAATCAACGATAAAAGAAGGAAGGAAAAAGCATACATCACTTGGAGAATGAACAATAGGTTACTGAATGATCAATGGGTTATAGAAGACATCAAGGAGGAAATTAAAAAATTCTTAGAGATAAATGAAAACACAGACACAACATATCGGAATCTATGGGACACATTGAAAGCAGTTCTAAGAGGAAAATTCATTGCTTGGAGTTCATTCCTTTTTTTCTTTCTTTCTTTTTTTTTTTTTTGCCTGTCGTTTTCTGCTTTGAAACTGGACTATTTGTTTATTTTAGCTGATTGTTCCATTAGCATATTAAAGGATTTGTGCAGTTTGGATTCCCTTCATTTTAACTGCTTAGGACAGGTCTTTAAAGGAAGTATTTGCATAATTATTATTTTTAAATATGTTCACATTTGGGGTTTCTTTTAACAAAGATACTCACCTGTACTAGATGCAATGACTGAATTTAGGATACTTAACAGCTCTGAACTGAGTTTTTAGGTGAATTGAGATAGTTTTCAGTAGAGATACAAATTTGCTGACCACCTTTTAGAAACTGGATTCAGAAAAAAATACTATTGATAGTCTGACATTTAAATAATCTTACAGCTTCAATTAAGTTGGAGTTGGATTTTTTTTTTTACAGGTTTTTCTTTGTCTTTTTAAGATCTTTTTTTTTTTTTTGGTACCAGGATTGAACTCAGGGCACTTAACCACTGGATGGCATCCCCAGCCCTTTTTCTTGTTTTATTTAAAAATAGGGTCTCACTGAGTTGCTAAGTGCCTCGCTAAATTGCTAAGGCTGCCTTCAAACTCGGGATCCTCCTGCCTCAGCTTTCTGAGCTGCTGGGGATTACAGGCGTGGTTTTTGCTTTGTTTTTGATCTTAGTTAAATTTAAAGCAAAATTCTAGATGAAAAAGTTATCTGGACCACTTTATAAAACAAGTATATTTCCTGTTAGTGGGATGAACAGAGAGCAAAGTATGCATTATTGGCCGTCTTTCCTCTGGATCCAGTGCTTTGATGGAAGGAATGAGAGTAATCAGCTGCTGTGGACTATTTATTTAGCAGATATTAAGAGTGATAGTAAGATTCAAACAGAGAGTTCTCTTTCACAAAGGAACAACAAAGGACATAATGCTGCTTCCAAATTTATTACTGCCTAATGTTTGCCAGGAAAACTGAGTTCCACCTTCTTCATCAGTTTTTACCAATCAGATGTTAACTCCTCCTCCACATCGTGAAGGGGAGTTTTTGACTCTAGTTGGTACCCTCCAGAACTATCATGGCAACCATCCTATTCAAGGGAGCTTCATCCACAAGTGAATCTATGGTAATATGGGTTTTGAGGTCAGTGACATTACCTTAGTGTTCCTGGGCTACTGAAGAAATTTCCCTTCTGAAATATGGTGAGAAACCTATTGCTGTAAATTCTAACTTTACAGTGACCTTAATAGACCTTGCCAGGAGTTAACCACATCAATTTTTCTTTCTTGAAATATTTCTTGACTGGCTCCCTTTGTTTCCACCTGTTTATTCAGGATTAGTGTACCTGTTGTTCTACAAGTTACTTGATTGTTCACTAAAGGCAATTCAAAGAAACCCTGTGACCCTGCTGTTATTGGTTCACATTTCACTGCCCATTGCTAACTCCTATCTAACAAGGATTTCACTAAGTTGTCCAGGCTGGCCTCAGACTCCTACCTTAGCTTCCCACGTAGCTGGGATTGTAGGCATATGCCTCTGTACCTAGCTTAATTGTTCTCCCTTGATGAACAGAGTTTGATCCAAACATATCTATTGTAGTTTCAAAAATGTTCGGGTTTTCCTAGATGTCTTATTGTTACTGACTTCTGATATTAAAAATAAAATATATTAGGAGGCCTTTAGGCTGAAGTGACTCTAGCACCCTGGGTCCCTACATTTGCAAATCAGAAATCAGTCTAATATAAAAGGTCAATTTTAATTGAATAATTAAATAAAATGTTTTTAGGCCAGTCAAAAGCCACCAACTAACCCCTGACCAGGGATTTTCCAATAACTAAGCTTAACCAATCAGAAACTGCCCAACAAACCTCTAACTAGGAGGGGCTGTGATTGTAGTTCAGTGGTAGAGCTCTTGCCTAGCATATGGGAGGCACTGGGCTCAATCCTTGGCGCCACATAAAAATGAATAAATAAAATAAAGGCATAGGGCTGGGGTTGTGGCTCAGTGGTAGAGTGCTTGCCTGGTACTCATGAGACACTGGGTTCTATCCTCAGCCCCACTAAATAAATAAATAAATAAAATAAAGGTATTGTGTCCATCTACAACTAAAATATATATATATATATATATATATATATATATATATATATATATATATATATAAAGAAATAAATAAAGGTATAAAGATTTGTATCTGTTAAAAAAAAAAACTTGGCACTTTCCACAAGAATGATCCAAATAAAGGTTTAGAATTATAGGTCAGTGGATGAGAGCCCTGGCTGGCCTAGCACATGTGAGGCCCTTGAGTTGTATTCCCAGCACTGCAAAAAACAAACCAGTAAGGCTGCTGTTCCTCTTTTACCAACCAGATATGTTCTTTGCCTTGCATCCACTTTCACCTTACAAAAGCTTTCCGGTCCCCTCTATTGGGAAAACATATAACGGTAGCAGCACCCCAGAGAAAAACCCCAGCATGGCGTCTAACGACCCCCTTTCTCCTCTTTGTTTCTTTCACTGGTGCGAAACGTTCCCGCCGGCGCCAGTGTTCAAACCCTGCTGGTGGGAAGCCTTAGCCCCAATTAGAATTAACTTCTTGGGCTCCGGAACTGACATATGGAAGAGCTTGCCAATAAACGGGCGACCTGTTATCTACCTCAGCCCTGCGACCTCTCCTTAGACCTATATAAACACACAGCCTTTTGTAATAAAGTGGAAATCTCTTTGGTGATCTGTGTCGTGTGGTGCGGCGTCTTCCAGTCTTACATCCTCCTCAGAGTTCCCAACTGTTTGCCACCTAGCACTACCTAATTCATGAATGCTGTCTGCTCAAATAAACCTGTTAATCCAGGTGCTGTGGCACATGCCTATAATCCCAGCTACTTGGGAAGCTGAAGCAGAATGATAACAAGTTCTAGGCCAACCTGGGCAATTTAAAAAGACCCTGTCTCAAAATTAAAAAGGGCTGCCCATGGGTTCAATTCCTAGTACCACCAAAAAAAAAAAAAAATTCTTTAAATCTTTTGACACTCCTTTAATACCACTTGATTAAAGAACATACATTGTAGTATTTTAATTATTTTACATTTTGAGACTTTTCCTTTGCCCATTTATTGATTGGTTTATTTCTTTTTCGGTGTTAAGTTTTTTGAGTTCTTTGTATATCCTGGAGATTAATGCTGTTGTTTCATGGCCCAGAATATGATCTGTTTTGATGAACATACCATTGTTCACTTAAAATAAATAGTATTCTTTGGTTGTTGACTGAGATGTATAAGAATCAGTTAGTTCTGGGTGGTTGGTAGAGTTTTTTAGATCTTCTATGTCTTCCCTGAAATTTGGGCAGGAGGGTTCTTTCTATTAATTTCAGAGAGAGGAATATTAAAATCTTCCACTCTAATTGGGGGTTTTCTTGTTTGTCCCATGAATTCTGTCAATTTTTCTTTCATGTAGCATTAAGCTTTAGGTTGATTGCTTACCAATTTATGATTGCTGTGTCCTCCTAATAAACTGACCTACTTGTCATTTTGAAATAACCCTCTTTCCAGGAATATTCTTTGTCTTAAAATCTATTTTATGGCTTTTAAATCATCAAGAAGCAGCCCGATACTTGTTGAATAATAATTTTTGGTGTTGTGTGGATAGCAAATTGCCAGATAATATGGTTTCCTCTGTGTATGTTTTTGTCTGTTTGTTCATTTGTTTGTTTGAGATAGTGTTTCGCTAAGTTGCTTAGGGCCTCACTAAGTTGGCCAGCCTGGCCTCAAACTTGCAATCCTCCAGCTTCAGCCTCCTAAGTTCTTGGGATTTCTGGCATCCACCACCCTATCCAACTGTACATTTCTTTTTTATATTCTATTTTTAGAGAGTCAGAATATTGTTGTAGATGCTATACAACAATAGATGGGATAGAATGAATAGAATGCTGTACAAAATTAGAAGAGTCAGAATAGTATTATGAATAAAATAACATTTAATCCAGAAAGTTTGTTACCTCTCACATTGACAACAGTAATTCTAATATCCTAATATTTAATAGTAAAGGAAGAAGAAAAATAACTCATAATGACTTAGTAAGCAGATAGTCTAGGTTAAATCTTTTTAAAAATTTTTATTGGTTCTTTTTAATTATACATAACTTTAGGATTCATTTTGACATAATTATAAAAGCATGGAATTTAATTTGCTCTAATTTAGTCCCCAGTACTTCCACCTTACTTCTCCTCCTCCCACCCTATGTTCCCTTTCCTCTAATCTACAGATCTGTTTTAGTCAGCTTTTTTGCTGTTGTGACCAAAGGTCCTCACAAGAACAGTCAGAGGAGGAAAAGTTAAAAAGGCAAAAGAAACCATAAAGAAAAAAAAGTTTATTTGGGGTCTCGTAGTTTCGGAGGTCTTAGCCCATAGATGGCTAACTCCATTCCTCAGGGATCAATGTGAGGCAGAACATAGTAGCTAAAGAGTGTAGCAGAGGAAAGCAGCTGGGAACAACCCAGGGAGCAGAGAAAGCTCTCCTCAACAAGGACAAAATGTAAACCCCAAAGGCACACCCCCAGGGACCCACCTCCTCAAGCCACACGCTATCTTCCTACAGTTAACACTGGTTTAATCTCTAGCAGGATTAATTTAGGTATCTCATATCCCAATCATTTCACCTCTAAACCTTCTTGCCCTGTCTTACATGTGAGCTTTTGGGGGACACCTAATCCAAACCATAACGTTTTGCCCATGGCCTCCAAAAGCTTATGCCAATCTTACGATGCAAAATACATTTAGTCCATTTTTCAAGAGTCCCCACAGTCTCGACAATTCCAAGATTGCCTAAAAGTTCAAGTCCAAAGTATTCTCTGAGACTCAAGGCAAACTCTTAGCATGAGCTTCTGCAAAAATTGAAAGTGAGTTACATGTATCCTGTTTATAAAGGCACATAGTAAACATTTCCATTCCAAAAGGAAGAAATGGGAGCATAGAAAGAAAGGATGTGACCAAAGTAAGACTAAAATCCAGCTAGAAGGATAAACAATTCCTATAGCTCCATGTCTAGCAGCTGGGGCACATGGCATGATGACGTTCTCTCCAAAGATTGTACAGCTCTGCCCCTATAGCTTTGCTGGTTGCAGCCTCTATGTCCTCTCTGTTGGCCTGTCTTTGCTCAATTCTTGCAGTTTCCTAGGCAGAGGTTCTACATTGCTGCCATTTTTTAATCTTGGGGGTCTCTGCTGCAGCTTTGGCTTTCTCACATCTCCATACATCACCCTCATAGGGGCTGCCCATAGGGACTTCAACCCTGCTGCACTTTGCCTGGCCTCCCAGGCCTTCCTTTGAAATCTCAGTGGACACCTCCATGACCCCGTAACTCCACCATTCTGCATTATGGCAGAACCAGCAGCACGTGGTTAATGTGACCACCTTGAACAGAAGCCTCCAAGGATCCTGGCTGCAGCAGCTTTTGAGTGCCTGAGTGGCTAAGCATGGTGAAAAACGTCATAGGCCGGGCACAGTGGCCAGTAGCTCAGGAGGCTGAGGCAGGAGGATCACGAATTCAAAGCCAACCTCAGTAAAAGTGAAGTGCTAAGCAACTCAGTGAGACCCTGTCTCTAAATAAAATACAAATTCGGGGTGGGGATGTGGCTCAATGATTGAGTGCCCCTGAGTTCAATCCCTGATACAAAAAAAAAAAAAAAAAAATTCTAGGCTCTCTTATACAAGCAGGGTGCCCCACTAGTCTATGCTCAAAGAAATTTTTACTTTTATACCCTTGAGCCTGAGATGGGTGCAGTCTTGCCTATTATTGAATTGCCCTCAAGCCATCTTTCCTGTTGTCTAGCCCCAGTTTTACTCACTCTTCTGGCAAAACTCCCAAGTTTTCGAGATCTTTCTGGTTTGCTTTCCTCTTCTGATTAGCACAATAAACTTGGCTAAAAGCCACCAGCAATATCCATGCCACCACCTGAATACTATGCTGCCTAGAAATTTCTTCTACCAAATTAAGAAGTATATCCTCTTTAAATTTAGATTCACAGAAAGTCTCAGGACACAGGAAAATTGCAGATAACTTCTTAGCCAAAATGTAACATGAAAGACCTCTACTCCAGTTTCCAGTAGGGTCTTCCTTTTCCTCTGAAACATCATGAATCCTATCTTTGCTGTCCGTAGTCCTGTCAGCAGTCTATTCTTCTGAGCTCCCACCAGCGTTGCCCATTAAGTTCCACTTAAAACATTGTAAAGCTTTTCCAACTTGCATCTCTAAACTTGTCAAAATTCCAAAAGTGTCTGAACCACATGGTTAGGTTAGTCACAGCAATGATCCGTATTCTGTTTTAATCAGTTGTTTTGCCACTGTGACCAAAGGACCTGACAAGAACAATCAGAGGAGAAAAAGGTTATTTAGGGGCTCACAGTTTCAGAGGTCTTAATCCATAGATGGCCAACTCCATTCTTCAGGATCTGAGGTGAGGCAGCACGACATGGCAGAAGAGTGAAGCAGCGGAATGCGGCTCAGGGTATAGTACCAGAAAGCGGAAAGAGACTCCTTGCCGCAGGCAAAATATGTACCCCAAAAACATGTCCCCCATGACCCACCTCCTCCAGCCACACCCTGCCTGCCTACATTTAATCTCTACCAGGGGATTAACATACTGATTAGGTGAAGACTCTCACAACCCAATCATTTTACCTCTAAACTTTCTTGCATTGTCTCACACTTGAGCTTTTGGGGGACACATCTAAACCACAACATATGCAGAGTTGTGGTAAGGCATTTGTGCTGTCATGTGTTGGTGGCTCACAGTAAGAGCACTTTTTAGTTGATGATGTAGCCACATTTCTTATGGGGACAGTGATATTTTCTTGCTACAGTAGATGGAAACTTTCTGTTTCCCTCTCTTTACTGCCAAATTTACAGAAGCCCTTGATAAACAGAAAAAAGGAACGAACTTTCTATGCCAACATTCTCACCAGCCCAAATTCCTGAATCTCTGACTGAGCTAAGAGGATGTTCTAGTGATCTGTACCTGTTCAGCCTTACCTTGTAGCAAAGAATAAAACAGAGAAGGAATTGGTTACAAAAATTGTTGTCCCTCAGTGGACAGAGTTCTACTGCATATCATTTCTCCTTGATGTGGTTTTGGCTTTCCAGAGTGACTGTGAAGCAGAGTTGATCAGTTTACGTGACCTGTACAGAGCTTTATCCCAGCCTTTCAGATGTCAAAGTTGTTTCTCTCTGACAGACATAATATTAAGATAAACTATCATTTTTGTAGACCTAATACATAGAGCTATTAGATTCTTTAAGGTTTACACGTGTCCATTGTCCTGTTTAACATGAATTACCCAAGAAAAAATGTAGATGCTTATTTACTATAATAGAAAAAGCATTGAGGTCAGGTTATGGCTCAGCGATAGAGCACTCGCCTAGCACGGGCAAGGCCCTAGGTTCGATCCCCAGCACCACATAAAAATAAATAAATAAAGATATTGTGTTTAACTACAACTAGATAAATAAGCATTGAATAAAAGAGACTTCAAGTAATTCATTAATCTTTTGGAGCCTCAGTTTATTCATCTCTAAAATGGGTTTGATAATAACTAACATACTTTTCTTGAGGCATTTATGTAATGAATATGAGAGTAGTTTGTAAATCCATATTTTTCTGTACAGCTTGTAGGTGCTATTTGCTGAACTGCATATAGCCAGCAGTCACTTCTCTATAGATTTTGCATACTTTCCAAAGTCTAATGCAAAAAAATCTTTGTTTTTAAAACATTCTTTATAAAGAAGTCATAGAAATATTGATAGGAGCAAGGTGTGGGAACATTGGCAGAAGACACCAAATTTCTGTATCTTTAGAGTTGATCTCTTCCTAAACATCAACATTCTCTAGAACTCAAATACTTAACAACTTGCAGAAATTTCTAGAATTCTATGATCTTTGTTCTAGCCTATAGCAGTTGCCAAATTTAGACTATATGATACTCCACATTTTTTGAACTACAATAGTTGATAGAGTAAGCTCTAATAATACACACTAGTTCAGATTTGAAAGCTTTCTCAACATTATAATAGGAATGGAATGCTGTTTTATTTTTTTAATTATAATCTCACCAGAGTATTTTTGGCTCAATTTTTTTCTCATCATGTTCTGTCTACCTTTGTATCTCTAAATTCAATTTACCATTCTTTTTTTTTTTTTCTTCATAATTCAGAATAGTTTGGGACTAGGCCAGATTCTTTCTTCCATTTTTTTCCTATAAAATGTTTTTCTGCTATATAAATATCTGTGAGGATTCCTTCAATGTAGCTGTTTCTGTGTTCCTTTTAAAGGCCACTAGGACATGTAGGGCCCCCAAAGATGCAACATGGGTAACCCATGCAAAGTGACATATTTCCATAGTTTGGCTCTTGTGAATTGTGCTGCTATAAACATAGGTATGCATGTATCCTTCTACTAAGATGACTTTAATTCTTCAGGGTAAATACTGAGAAGTGGTATAGCTGGGTCATATGATGGTTCCATGTCTAGTCTTTTAAGGAGCCTCCATACTGATTTTCATAGTGGTTGTACTAATTTACAGTCCCACCAAGAGTGTAAAAGTGTTCCTTTTTTCCACATCTTCTCTAGCAATTATTATTGTTTGTATTCTTTTTTTTAAAAAAAGAGAGAGAGAGAGAGAATTTTTTAATAGTTATTTTCTAGTTTTTGGCGGACACAACATCTTTGTTTGTATGTGGTGCTGAAGATGGAACCCAGGCCACACCCACGCCAGGTGAGCTTGCTACCGCTTGAGCCACATCCCCAGCCCTATTGTTTGTATTCTTAATGACTGCCATTCTAACTAGTAAGAGATGAAATCTCAGTGTAACTTTTTGTTTTTTCTTTGTGTGTGTGTTTTTTGTTGTTGTTTTGGTTTTGGTACTGAGGATTTAACCCAAGGGTGTTTTACAGTGAGCCATATTCCCACGACTTTTTTTTTTTTATTTAATTGTATTTATTATTTTTTATTTTTTATTGTTGGTTGTTCAAAACATTACATAGTTCTTGATATATCATATTTCACACTTTGATTCAAGTGGGTTATGAACTCCCATTTTTACCCCATATACAGATTGCAGAATCACATCAGTTACACATCCATTGATTTACATATTGCCATACTAGTGTCTGTTGTATTCTGCTGCCTTTCCTATCCTCTACTATCCCCCCTCCCCTCCCCTCCCCTCTTCTCTCTCTACCCCCTCTACTGTCATTCATTTCTCACCCTTGTATTATTTTTCCCTTTCCCCTCACTTCCTCTTGTATGTAATTTTATATAACCCTGAGGGTCTCCTTCCATTTCCATGCAATTTCCCTTCTCTCTCCCTTTCCTTTGAAGGGCATCTAGGTTGGTTCCACAGTCTTGCTATTGTGAATTGTGCTGCTATGAACATCGATGTAGCAGTGTCCCTGTAGCATGCTCTTTTTAGGTCTTTAGGGAATAGACCGAGAAGGGGAATAGCTGGGTCAAATGGTGGTTCCATTCCCAGCTTTCCAAGAAATCTCCATATTGCTTTCCAAGTTGGCTGCACCAATTTGCAGTCCCACCAGCAATGTACAAGTGTACCCTTTTCCCCACATCCTCGCCAGCACTTGTTGTTGTTTGACTTCATAATGGCTGCCAATCTTACTGGAGTGAGATGGTATCTTAGGGTGGTTTTGATTTGCATTTCTCTGACTGCTAGAGATGGTGAGCATTTTTTCATGTACTTGTTGATTGATTGTATGTCCTCCTCTGAGAAGTGTCTGTTCAGGTCCTTGGCCCATTTGTTGATTGGGTTATTTGTTATCTTATTGTCTAATTTTTTGAGTTCTTTGTATACTCTGGATATTAGGGCTCTATCTGAAGTGTGAGGAGTAAAGATTTGTTCCCAGGATGTAGGCTCCCTATTTACCTCTCTTATTGTTTCTTTTGCTGAGAAAAAACTTTTTAGTTTGAGTAAGTCCCATTTGTTGATTCTAGTTATTAACTTTTGTGCTATGGGTGTCCTGTTGAGGAATTTGGAGCCCGACCCCACAGTATGTAGATCGTAGCCAACTTTTTCTTCTATCAGACGGCGTGTCTCTGATTTGATATCAAGCTCCTTGATCCATTTTGAATTCACTTTTGTGCATGGCGAGAGAAAGGGATTCAGTTTCATTTTGTTGCATATGGATTTCCAGTTTTCCCAGCACCATTTGTTGAAGATGCTATCCTTCCTCCATTGCATGCTTTTAGCCCCTTTATCAAATATAAGATAGTTGTAGTTTTGTGGATTGGTTTCTGTGTCCTCTATTCTGTACCATTGGTCCACCCGCCTGTTTTGGTACCAGTACCATGCTGTTTTTGTTACTATTGCTCTGTAGTATAGTTTGAAGTCTGGTATCGCTATACCGCCTGATTGACTTTTTATTTTTTATTTTGAGACAGGGACTTGCTAAGTTGCTGGTGTCAAACTTGCAGTTCTCCTGCTTCAGCCTCCTCAAACTCTGGGTCTCAAGTTAGTTTTGATTTGCATTTCCTTAACTGCTAATGATGTTGGAACTTTTTTTAATGTATTTGATGGCCATTTGTATTTCTTCTTTTCAAAAGTATCTGTTTAATTCATTTGCCCATTTATTAATTGGGTTTTTGAGGGGTTTTTTTTAATATTCTCAATATAAATTCTCTGTCAGAAGAGTAGCTAGCAAGGATTTTTCCTCCTTCTGTATTTTCTCTCTTTACATTCTTGATTGTTTCTTTTGCTGTTCAGGAGCTTTTTAATTTGACACCATTTCATTTATTAACTCTCGGCTTTATTTCCTGAATTGAGAAAGTTTTTGCTTATACCTCTATGCTGGAGTGTTGATCCTACATTTTATTTTAGGAGTTGCATAGTTTCTGGTCAAATTCCTAGGTCTTTGGTCCATTTTGATTTTTGTGCAGCATGAGAGATAAGGTTCTAGTTTTATTCTTCTACATATGGATAACCAGATTTTCAAGCATCATTTATTAAAAAGGATATCTGTTCTCTAATATATTTTTGGCACCTTTTTCAAGGATCAGATGATTGTAGATGAATGGATTTGTCTCTGTGTCTTCTATTCTGTATCACTGGCCTATGTGTCTGTTTTTATACCACTATGCTGCAGCGTTTTGGTTTGTTTTGTTTTGCTATTAAAAAGTTTATTTAAGAAAAAGTTTTAATATAAAAATGTACATGACCCAATTTTTATGTCATAGTTAAACAGGTTCTCTGGAGAAGGGACACAGATTTCTCTGCTGAACAACCATTATTTATACTTATTCAAAGGCTTCTAACATGATGATACTATTTCCTGCTATTACCACCCTTCCAATATTGTTCTATTGCCCACTAGTTCCCATCTTCTCACATTCATCTATCATAAGATTCATAAAGGGGTAAATTCCTGCAATATTCCTTGGACTTGTCTGCTACCATTTAATTTCAATGATAACTTCTTGTCCATAAATTCTTTCAGCTCAGGAGGGTGAGCTTTGCTCATGTTTTCTACTTGGCAGGCTCAGAGATGCTTTGAAACAGAATTAGCAGCCTTCTTTATCCTGCAATTTTTGTTGCTATAGTTCTGTAGTGTAATTTGAAGTCATGTATTATGATACCTCACTTTTTTGGCTTAGAATTGCACTAGAATTGCTTCGGCTATATTCTTTTTTTCTTCAAATTAACTTTAGGAATTTTTTTTCTAGTTCTGTGATGAATGTTGTTGTTATTTTGATGGCGATTTCACTGAATCTATATATTACTTTTGATAGTGTGGCCATTTTACCAATATTGATTCTGCCTATCCATGAACATGGGAGGTCTTTTCATCTTCTGAGATCTTCTTCAATCTCTTTCTTCAGTATCCTATCATTTTCATTGTAGAGGTCTTTCACCTTCCTTAGTTAGATTTATTCTTAGGTTTTTTTGTTTGTTTGTTTTTGTTATTTTTGAGGCTATTTTGAATGGACTTGTTTTCCTGATTTTTTTTCAGAAGATTCATTGTTGGTATGTAAGAAAGCTATTGATTTTTGTATGTTGATTTTGTAACCTGCTACTTTGCTGAATTCATTAGTTTTCACAGTCTCTTTGTGACATTTTTTGGATCTTCTAAAATATAGAATCATATCATCTGCAAATAGTCACCCACCTTTTCTCTTAAATTCTAGCCAGAGTCTCCCATAACTGGGAGATCACTGAGAGAATGGTACACCCAGTTCTATTTTTTCATTACAATAACAGGAAAGGAATAGCCTCACCCTATCTCCTAAATTTATCATCCCCCCTCTCTGACAGAAATGACAGACACAAACTCTGTCTGCAAATTCTGTGGGGACTTTTTTTTTATGTGAGAACTCAGTGTCTTGCTGCCTATCAAAACTTCCATATAAGGAAGTTGGATTGAAGTTAGCCAACACCAACCACTTCACTTGTAAAATAGAAAAGAAAAAAAAATGCCATCATCTTGATTCAATCTCAGTTAACATTTTTAGTGAATTGTTACTGTTTTTTATATGATATTGTCATAATCTGGATATATACAATGATGAATTCTCAAGTTTTTCCTCTTTTTAGTATAATGTTATATCTCACCTATGAAACTCAAAAAATATATATACTTCTTTTAGTTTCCCTTACAGGCACTTATATTATTTTTATGGCCTTTTTTTGGCCTTTAGTCACATGTATTTTATTTTATTTTTAAGGAGTATGCTTCCCTATAGACCTACTTTGAATCTAGCTCTGTATCTATGCAACTTCCCACAAATCACGGAACCTCTTCCTTTTTTAAAAAATTTTTTTTAGTTGTTGATGGACCTTTATTTTATTCATTTATTATATGCAGTGCTGAGAATCGAACCTAGTATCTCACACATGCTAAGCAAGTGCTCTACTGCTGAGCTACAACTCCAGCCTACAGAGCCTCTTCGTTAAGCATCAGTTTCCTCATTGGCTAATTGGCTAAATGATAATAATAAAGCCTACATCAAAGGTTACTGTGAAGGTAATAATGTATTCAGGGCTCATGGCCCTTTGGGTGGCAAACAGGAAGTGGCTTAGTCAAATGACAATGAGGACAATATTAGTAGTGGTGGTGATACAACCCTAAGATATCCATGAAATCCATTGCTGCCACTGTTTAGTTTATAGATTTTTTTTATGTCCTGTTATAACATTCTTCTAATTGTATACAAAACCAACATTCCTAGTAATTATTTTTTTCTAAATAAAAGATAATCATAAAAGATAGTAATCTTTTCTGAGCCACTGATTGGGTCACTATCGAGCTCACTGTCAGAACAACACTACAGCTATCCTCCAGTTACCAGAGGCATGATAACATTAGCCAGACATTGAGTCCAACCTAATTATCTCTTAAGAAGCACCTCATGGTGACAAGTGAATTTTTTTCTTTTGGAGTTTTATGACATGAGGATAATTTTCAGCAATACTAAGAAGCAAGAGGGAAGAAAAAAAAAAAAGCTACAATCTACCTCAATTCTGGTTTTAAGTAATTCTTGCCAGGCTTGATGACTACATGAACTTCAAGGTCAAAAACAAAGACCTGTTAGGCCCCATGAAGTTGTAAGTAATTTTGCATGGGGAATTTTTTTCTTTCTTTCTTTCTTTTTTTAAGAGAGAGAGAGAGAGAGAGAGAATTTTTTTTAACATTTATTTTTTAGTTTTTGGTGAACACAACATCTTTATTTTATTTTTATGTGGTGCTGAGGATTGAACCTAGCGCCCCACGCATGCCAGGCGAGAGCGCTACTGCTTGAGCCATATCCCCAGCCGAATTTTTCTCTTTTTTTTTTTTTTTTAAACAACCAAAATTTATTCTCATAGTTTTGAAATCAGTGGACAATTATTTTATTAAAAAATTACATCAATTTTTAATCAAATTAATAATTAATAACTAGTAAAACTAACTCAAAGATAAGAAAGCAAATTCTAAGATATTTTCAAATCAATGACATTAGTTATGTTGAATTGCATTAGATAAATTGACATGAATTTTTTTTTTATTGGTTGTTCAAAACATTTGTTGTTGTCATTGTTTTGCAATACTAAACATACACTTTACTGCTGAGATTTACCCACAGCCCCATTCAGTATTTTTTAAGATAGCATTTATAATGTTTCACAGGTACATCCTGCATTTTTGTGGTTTCTGTTGGGTGATTTAAGGTGACATTGTCCTGTGACTCACTTGATTTATTTCTTAGACTGAAAATTAAAGAGTTTTTTAAGCATCTCTGAAACATATGCTCTCAGATACATGGGTTTGTATCTTAACAATTATGAGGATTTGACTAGTGAGAAAGAGCTGTCTCCTCCTGTTTATGATATTTATTATTTGTAATTTGGACATTGTTCTTGGACAACCAAATATTCCTGCACTTTGTGCAAAATAAAATTCTTCACATCTTGTTTTTCCACAGTCATCTGAAAATGTGGGGCCCCTTGTAAAGCTCACAAGTACTTATTGAACAAAAATATCAGTGAGGATTGAGAATGTTGCTCCTGGTAGAGCATTTGTCTCCCATGTGCAACATCTAGAGTTTGATGATCTCTAATATCACCAAAATATTTTAAAATTCGGGGGGGGGGGTTGTTTGTTTTATTTGTGGTGCTAGGGAATGGACCACCTTGAACATGTTAGCAAGTACTCTACCACTTAGTTACAGCCCCAGTCCTAAAGTTTTTTTTAAAAAGTTAGAGTTTACCCTGAGGAAAAGTCACATGTATTTTATTCACATGTTTATATAGTAGTAATAGCTATTTTTAATGGTTTAGTTTTTCCCTGCACCTTAACAAGTTATCCTGTAATCTGACACCAGTCAATATTCAGTCAGCTGCGCCTTCTAGAACATTATATCATTAAGTTCATTAACTAGCCCCCTCAGTTAACATATGGCGGGACCCCTTTTTAATACCATCTTTGGAAGACAGGCCTAACAACTATCATACCACATTTTTATTTTATAGTGATGCTTTGACTCCCATTTTATCTGCCTATCTATAAAACAATAGCCTTGTTATAGTGGAATTTTGTGGTACTACTTTCATTAACTTGTCCTCGACTACCCACTAATTTATTTTCTGTACAGTCTGACTTTAGGATTACTATCTGTTTTAGGTTAAAGGAATATTTTCTTGGACACAAAACTGCATCATCAACCAAAACAAAAGAGCTGTTCTCCCTTGATGTGTCTTCCTTCTTCCTGATGCTAGAATGAAGAGGCTAAAGTTTCCAGCTGGGTCTGGGAGTCAGCATTTCTGGGGTAAATTAAATGAGCACAGTTGATTGAGGTATAGCTGGACTGTATCACTGGCTTCCCATAATGCCAGCAGATCAAAGCAATGCACAAATAGAGGCTTAGTCTATAAAATATTCAAAACAGATGGCTTGTTCTTTTTGGTGAAAATTCAGATTTTTAAGGCAAAACACTTGTTAGGAAAACTTCATTTCACTTCATCAAAAGAGTCAAACAGAACATGTGTGTGTGTGTGTGTGTGTGTGTGTGTGTATGTATGCACACACACTGAACATATATATAACACTGTTCCTTCCTAAATTTTAAGACTCAAATCACAAAATTTTTACATGAGGAGGGATTTGGCAAGCACAGAAAGGTCTTAGTTTTCTGGGTTCCTTTTCATGTGAATATGAAATAAGTTACTCAGATTTTGCTTTTGGCACCCTGGATGTCAAATGAAAACATCTTAAATTTGGTCATATTGTTGTTTTGTTAGTGTATCATTATTTTAAAATCTAGTATTCAAATTGTTAAATCTTCCAGAAATTGATCCAGGATGTCCCTGACTTCATGTTTTCACAAACTGAAAAACACATTCTCCACACTCCCATATTATTTACATCTGGGTCCTTAAGTTCACATAGACTAATTCCATAAATGTGCTTTAGAGCTTTTATTATTTGGCTTTAAAACTGACTGAAATGAGAAAACAAAATTAATTCAAAAATATTTATTAGCTATCTTCCATATGCCTCCACTGCACCACATACCTGGGGGAAAAAAATTTAAAGACCATGAAGCAAATGCCAAATAACAAATTTTCTTCGGCAGAGAAATTTGTTTAAGATGCAATGGGAAAAGCCATAAGACTTTAAGACTCAAAGACTCACAGGGAAGATGTCACTTGAGCTGACTCTTGGAGCATTAGGGATTTGCCAGGCAGATAAAACTTTTGACAAGAACATAGAAACACAAACAGCATAACAAATTTGACTGTACTCCTGGTAGTTCACTATAGATAACGCTTAAGATATATAATAATTATCCATTGCCACATAACATTACACCAAAACTTGGCAACATAAAACAATACTAAACATTTATTATCTCAGTGGTTTCTATAGATCAAGAATTCAGGAGCAGCTTGACTGGGTCCATAGGTCTCTCCTGGGGTTGTAGTCAAGATGTCATTTCATACTGAATTTATCCAAAACTTTGACTGGGGAAGCATTCAATTCCAAGATGCTTAGTTTACTCGTAATTCATTCTGGGTTTTAGCAAGAACCTTCAGTTCCTCCCCATGTGAAATTCTCCATAGGGTTGCTAGAGTGTCTTTATGATACCGTGACCCAAAATGAGTGACCCAAGAGATCAGAGCAAGGAGAAAGCTACACTGCCTCTTATGACAAGAGAATCAAAAGTTACTTCTACTATGCTCTATACCTTAGAAGTGAGTCACTAAAACTGTCCCACATTTAATGGAGCAGAGGAGCTTATGTGCCACTTTTTGAAGGGAGGAATGTGAAATAATCTGTAGGCTTATGTTTAAATCATCATAGGATGTCAGAGAGGAAGAAATAAGCTCTAAGTCTAGTGCATTCAGCAGCCAGTGGACTGCCTCCTCAGTCTGTAGAGGAAGGACAGAAGGGGAAATGCTAGAAACAGGAAGAACAGTTATGAGCATCCTGCATTATCCTGGAGAATGATGCTAAGGGCTGAGTGGGTGCAATGAAGGAAGCATGTGAGAAGTGGGAGTATATTCATTATCAAGAAGATATGATTCTTCAAAGAATGTCCCAAATTGTTTTTAGTTTTTCGTGATTTAGAGAATAGCTGGAGTGGTACACACCTATAATCTCAGTAGCTTGAGAGGCAGAGGCAGGAGGATCATAAGCCTAGGACAACTTGGCAAGACTCTGTCTCAAAATAAAAAATAAAAACAGGGCTGGGGCATAGCTCAGGGTTAAACTGCCCCCAGATGCAATGCCTAATACTGCAAAAAGAAAGACGGGAAAGGGAGAGGAAGGAAAGAAGGAAATAGAGCAAACTAAAAACCCAGTTACAGTTCAGAAAGTTAACTTGCACACAGTAACTATTTAGGTAAAAGCAATGAAACAAAGCCTGCATATTCTGTAATTGGTCAAGGTGGGAATCATTGGGAATCATCAGGCAATGATTCCCTAACACTGACAAAATTTTCCTGTCCATGAGATTTTATTAATTATATCTTTTTACAACTATTAATTTTCTTTCAATGCCTTTTGCCAAACCTAAACTTCCATTTAACTAATGTTTTAGTTTGTGTTAATATTATTGATATCAGTAATATTCTTTTAAGAATTTCCTCTTTAAAATTACAATTTCTGATTGTTGTCTGGGATCGGTCTGTTGCAGGGATTGGTCTGTTGCAGGGATTGGTCTGTTGCAGGGATTGGTCTGTTGCAGGGATTAGCAAAAAAGTTTTAAAGGTCCAGATAGTAAATGTTTTATGCTTCACTAACATTTCACTCTCTGGCAATATATTCAGCTCCTTTGTTATAGTATGAAAACAGCCATAGACAAGAGGTAAACACATGAGCATGGCTATGATCTAATAACATTTTATATAAACACCGAAATTTTATTTTCATGTAATTTCTGTATATCACAAAATATAATTCTTTTTTCTTTCAGCCACTTCAAAATGTAAAAGCCCTTTCTAGTTCATGGACTATACAAAAATAGGCTTTGGCCCATGGATTGTGATTTACCAACTCCTGGTCTCTTGTATTCTCTAATTCTTTGTGTTCAACACTTCACATACCTTACTTGGTGAGGCCACACACAAACAGTGAGGTTAAAATGTCCTGAGGGTCAGCATAACAGGTAGAGTTATTGCATGTAATCAAGTCTTCACAAGCTTAGGCATTTTTATACCCATTTTAAAGATGGTGAAACAGATGCATGAAAAGAACAATGATTGTTAAAGAAGCTTTCTCTATAACAGGCATTTGGTTATGACAACTCTTTAAGGTACATGTTACCAGAGCATCTTGTTCTAGGTCTCCTAGCTAGATTTTAATAGACCCTAGAATCAAGCCAGACAGTCTGTCTCCAGAGCCTGTGCTTTTAACCACTGCACTATGTTCCTCAAGAGTTCTGTACTGCTTCACAGAGTGCATAAGATTTCATAGCATACAACATAAGGGATACAGATCTTTCTCTGGTTAAGGGCAGCCTCTGGGTTAAAAAAAAAAAAAAGAAAAAAAATTTAACCACAGTGTCTGAAACTGGGTACCCAGTGATTAACATGATGTCACCAGCCAAGGGTTTGCATGCTTCTAGCTGGTGTTTGAATGGGTCATGTTTCTGGCCATATTCACAGCACCCACACAGCCTTCCCTGGCTCTAAAGAATGGAGACTACATTAAATGTATTAAATATAGGACTATAAGGTACTGAAACACCACAGCAGCTGTTTCCAGAGGAATATTCAAATAGAAGTAGTTCTTTGTCAAGATCATAAGGCACAAAGCATCACCTAAGTTAATTTAACTCCAGGCTAAAACAGAATTTTATGAAAGAAGTGACTGACATGAGAGCAGGAAAGGACAAGGAGCCAGACAATCAGCTGTGCCTTCTTAGATGGTGCATGTTGTCATTATTCCAAGAGATGCCAGGATGCAAGAGTTCCAGCTCAGGAGAGCCTGATGCTAACAAATCAGGCCACATTCCTGTGTGTGTGCGCACACACATGTGTGTTTTAAATAACACATAAATCTGATGCTTTGTTCTTGTGTACAGAAGTATATGATCATTGAGACAGAACATGTTATGGAAATCAAGAGATGCTGGAAACTTCAGATACATCAAATGTACAGCACCAAACTCAGAAGGTATCAACCTCAAAATGGCTTTACAATATTCTTTGATATGCTGCATATCTAGGATATGAGGTGTGGATGGTTCATTAGATAGACAAATGACAAGTTTATGAGACCCAGTGGCATGATCTCTTACTACTTAAATGAGCAAGAGGGCAGAGGCTTTGCTTCTGGTGGATAACCTAAAAAATGGTTATTTCCTGTCAGCGGTAGCAAGATTATAGCTGCTGAAGCCTAGGAGGCAATTGAATGAAGAGTCCCTCAGAATTATGTTACATATATTTGGGCAGATTGCTTAGAACAGGCAGACAACAAGTCCTCCAGTTAGTCTTTGATGCAAAAGTATACTTCTTGGGAGGAAAATCAGGAAAAAGCTGCTACTGTAGCAAGAGAGCTTAACATGGTGGGATAAAGTTGTTCCTGCATTCTCTAGTCCCTTTCTTTGACCTCTAGAGTTGATGTTTAGTTTATTCTTTCATTCTATTTCCTATTTTGTAAACACTCATAATATATTAGTTACTCCGTACAAAAACTTGGTCTCTGCCCTTTAAGATTTTATACAAACTTAAGATGTTTCTGTTTCTTTTTCTTTTTTAGTATCAAGTCACTTTACTCCTAAACTAGGAACCTAGTTTTCTCTTTGTTACTCTGTTTGATCGTAGCTGCACACACTTCAGTCTGGGTACTTCCCCATTTCTGGTTCTTTGAACTCTTCCACATAGCCTGCCTATTCCCCATTTTTTCATTTGCTGTTATGCTGCCCTTTCCCTCTGAGGATCTGTGAACTCTGTCATTTGGTGGAGTTTCTTCTTTTGGCCCATTCTGTCTCACACATTTCAATAAACCATACCACTCTTGCCATTGCACTTCAGAACTGATCTTCAGTCAACACTTAGAGAGCCTGTATTTGGGGTAGAGAGAATCAGGGCACATGGGCTCTTCTTCCAAAAGGGGGGACCATGTATAACAGGACAAGGGTACCCTTGGCTGAAAATAATAAGGATGATCATATTCTAGGTTATTTAATCTTGATTTCCCTGGCTGTTCACTTTAAAATACATAACATTAGCCAAAATTTGTAGGATTTCTGGTGTTTAGTCTTCTGAGCTTCTTTTGACATATGCTCAAATAATGAATTTTTAAAGTATCAAAGACTAGTAACTTGAAATGGTAGTGTCCATCAGTATTTGTGTTATGCTAAACAATTTAAACATTTTAAGAGAGATCAATTGAGTGACTGCATGAAAGATTCATTCTCAAATAAAGAAAGTTGATAGAGAAGAGTCTTTCTAATTCTTGTTTTTCCCAAATCTTTTTTTCCACCCCAAGACTGGATTACTACCAAGGTGAAAGGGGTGATGTCTGGAAATCGTTAATCCATGGGATTTGTTCACGGCATATAAAATTTTCAGAAAGTATTTGCTCTTTAAATATGATTTCCTGATTGACTGCAGCAGACGTAAATCCAGAAAGGACAACTCTGTCAGGGCAGCCAAGATCCCTCTTAGCTTCTCAGATGTATGGGATTTTTTTTTTTGGTGGCGGGGTGCGGAGGGGGGAATCTATCATGGCGTAGAAATAAAGATTCCTCTGTGAGCAGGGCAGAAGGAGAGAGATGAATTATCAGGGGAAAGTTAGAGAATAATAGTACGTTGAAACAAAGCAAAACTACTGGATTGGAAGTGGGAGGGGTGTACCGTGGCTTTCCTGGAATTAGCTTCTGTCTCACTTCATTTCAGTTAATGGTAATGAGAGGAAGAAATTAGAGAGACACCTTTTGTGCCTCCTGTCCTGGGACTGGTTTCAGTCCTGGAAGTGCTGTCTCATAATATTAAGAACATCTCCTCATCCTCTCAGATATGCAGAGTTCTTGTGGCACTGAAACCTAACATACTGGCTGGGGTCCATTTTGCTCCGATCTTTTTTCTCATCTTGTCTCACACCCTCTTGCCAATTCAAGCATACACATAGGCATCTTAAACACCAAACCACAAACATTTCTGACACATCACAGTTCATTCCTGGCTTTGTTCAACTTTAGTATTAACTGATGAAATTCTTGTATGTAATTTGTCTTGCTCCAAAAAGAAAAATCCTTATTTCTGATATTTATATACAACTACAGATACATTTATATCATCCCCTGGATTCCAGGTGGTAACTAAACTCTTTTCCCCTTCCACAATACCCTCTTTGGCTAAGTTCTTGTTAAGCACTGTTAAATGAGGAGCCTTGTCTGCCAAAGGCTTCAGACACAGAGTGATATCCACAGTGGCCACAGCCTACAAGCATTCAGCAGTAAACTTCTAAATATCTGCATAGTCTATTTTTTTATTTGATGCTAGCATTGAAATAATAACATGACTAATGGCAAACTGTCTCTGTCTACTCTTCCAACTCCTGTGTGTACACATGAATGCACATATGCACACCCTTAACCTTACCATGAAATAAGTGATATTCATAGAAATGAGTGTCCTCCAGAGACTCACCTCTGTTTGGGAGGCTTTGTACAAATAAACTATCAAATCTCATAGTTTATAGATAATCATACTTGGCTGTTCTTTGTAGTCCTATAGACTATGAGAAGGAACCAATAGATGTATTCTTCATAATCTAGATTCACATCCTGTTATATTGCATACTTGTTTACTGAGATACTGTCAAGGTAGGGAGATTCCTTTTGTTTACTCTGAGCAACTTCACTTGCATATTCCCTCCACTCCAAATGCATTTGTACATTAGAGAAGGAAGAAAATGAAATGTTGTGATAAGGTTGTTAGTGTGCTTTTCTCAGCAGGCAACAAGCATGTTGCAGCGTCTCAGATCCATCTGTCTACCACCCGTGTATAATAACACCAAGAAGTGCTGTTGTGCTCAACTGCAGCAAATAATTATAATGGGTGCATTGAGCACAAAACCTCAAAGGGTCAAAATGGAACACAAGTTACCAGTCTAGGCACTTGAATGTATGCACAGGCATGAAGGAACTAAAAACCACTTATAGTGCCTGTGGCTAACTGCCTACCTCATTTTCCCTTTTAAGCCCAGCATCAGTCTTCACTTGGCTTGCCTGATTAAAAAAAAAAAAAAGTGAGGCTCTTTTTCTCATTTGCCTTATTTTTTCCCCATGCTTAGATTTTTTCCCCCTCATTTTTCATTCATCAGCATATAGCCCTGGAACTTTACAGCAGGGACAACTTTATAGAACATATATACATGCTAATATTTTAACTCCTCCATCCATTTTTCACTAAAACACAATAAGTGATTTATGGTGGAGAGAAAGCTGCAAGCCAAGAACTGAACTGAAGATGTTTCCTCATCTTTATTAACTTTTAACAGCAAGGAAGAAGAATTTGGAACACATTTCTACTCCTGCTATTTCTGAATACAGCAGAATGGAGGATTTTCTAGATTTCTTAGTTTTTTGTTTTCTTACTCATTTCTCATCTGGCCATCCCTTCAGAGCACATACTGTGTGTGCCCTTGCTTGGTTAGCTTATAGCAGCTACTGTGCCTCATGGGGCATTCTCTCCACTTAATGTCCCATTTATCTGCGCCATCTTCATCTGTACATGTGTTAGCCTACCTGTTGGTGAATGATTTTATTTTCATTTGTTACAAGTTTCAATATATTAAAGCAAGTTTTTCAGATTACCTACAGCCTTAACATCCTCTACAAATCTGAGTAGATGATATAAATGTGCTCAGCAAATTTCCTTCCCCCACTACTAGGCTTGCCCCCCAGCATTCTGCTCTAAGCACATCTTTAGTTTTAATGTGGGTAACATTTACTATAATGTATAAGGTTGGATATATTTAACTAGAGTAAAAATTGAATAGAGTGAAATTAACAGCTCTAGGGTGTAGAATGCAATATTCATTTTTTAATTGATTTTTTTAAAAATAAATGACAGCTGAATGCATTACAATTCTTTTTTTATTGAATTTTTAAAAAAATAAATGACAACAGAATGCATTACAATTCTTATTACACATATACAGCACAATTTTTCATATTTCTGATTGTATATAAAGTATGTTGACACCAATTCTTGTCTTCTTACATGTACTGTGGATAAGATTCATTTTTTTCTAAACCCTGCTTCCTATCTCCTTAAAATTTTGGGGACAGAATTTTTTCTCTATATATCTGGGTCAAGAAATAGAGAATGTCTTATTTTGTTTCATTTTGTTTTTTGTTTTTTCCTTAAAGGAAAATTGGCAACACCTTTCTGAGCTGTAAAACTAAGAGGAAATGGTCACTTGTTATGAGTCCTACATTTCTTCATTTTTCAGAATCTGTAGTCTTTTGCAGTTTTCATAGTGCACTTTAACAAACCATAAAAACTTTAAAAATCTGAAATCTTTGAAGAGACTTTTTACTTTTAGAACCATATATTTTTCTGCAGGTAATAAGATTTCTGTTGAATATTTATTCATCTTAGTGATCCAAGTGACCCTTGGGCTTAAATTCCTAATGGTAACTGAGTTCCTCTTGTTGCCTGTATGTACAGATAAAAGGAAACGAAATTATTAAGCCCTAGTGATTCCCTGATCCCAAAACTTCATTCTTCATTAATTAACCAGGTGGTAGTAGTAATAGTCCTCTATAAGGATGCTAAGGAAAGGGTCCTGCTTATATAGAATTAATGATCTAAATACTTAGTAAATGTTTATAGTATAGGTAACTAATATTCTGGGGGAGTGTTTGTTTTGTCATAAATTTTTATTTTTGCTTTGGAAGATAAATGTAAAATGATCACACTCTATAAAATTTATTTGTGGGAGCCAACCAGATACACATGAAAAATAGATATGAAGTAGAGGTTAAGATTTGGAGCTCTGGAGTTTCCTGTCTGTAACTTCAACTAGGCTAGGCTAGCTTTTAATTTTTCCTGAAATGTTAGAAATGTATGTAACCACACAAGAGACAGAAATACCTTTTTCTTTGGGGGTGCTGTGATGGCTCCTCTGACTCTAAGGGTCCTTAGAAAGAGAGAGATTGAGCACCGTGCTGACCCCTTTTATTGAGGAGAAGCCATTCAAATGAGGCAAGGGGTCAGGTTTCAGGGGGTTGAGGCTAGCTTCATGAAGTCTGCTGTCAGCAGGTTGACTGACATCTAGGAAGGCCCTACCCAAGAGCAGAGTAAGAGAAGGGGACACACAAAGGGCGTTTCCATGGAACATTCTGTCCCAAACAGGACAAAAGGGTAATATCACAAGGAACAGGTGAGCGTAGCTCGATCCCTGGGGACGTAGGAAGGCACACCCGCGCATGAAGACACATTTGGTTGCATTATTTCTACCCTCAAGATAGGGGCTACCATCTATGGCTACTTGAAAGAAGCCAGATCATCAGGGATGACTGACAGTGCCTCAAACCAATCAGGAGGGGAAAAACGCTGGTCACATGACATGGCAGCCTCCCACAAGGTTTGTTTTTTGATAGGTATTATATAGTTGTATTTTATAAAGACATCTTAGATGCAGGGGTCTTACTACTAATAAAAATTTGACTGCTATTTTAGGTGTGGACATGCTAGCCATGTTTTGTCCATGTGTTTCTTGCAGAAGAAGTAAAAAGTAAGGGTTATTCTGAATTTTTTTCTTATTTAGTAGGATTCAAAATGAACCCCAATAACATTTAAATAATCCATTAATTATAAAGAAAAGCTAATTGTCGAAGAGGTGGGTCTCAGAGGCCATTAAGAATAAAAACTTGTCGAATTTCATAAGCATGTTTATGAAGCCTGAATCACACTAAACCTCAAATCAAGGCAAAGGGATTTATTTAGCAATTTGAGTATTCCTGGAAGTAAATTAAACTTCAAGTTAAGCCAGACATGGAGGCAAACGCATGTAATCCCAGCAACTCAGGAGATTGAAACAAGAGGATTCCAAGTTCAAGGCCAGCTTCAGCAACTTAGTCAGGCCTTAAGCAACTTAGCAAGATCCTGTCTCAAAATAATGAATGAGGGCTGGGGTTGTAGTTCAGTGGTATAGTGCTTGCCTTGCACATATGAGACACTGGGTTTGATCCTCAGCACCACATAAAAATAAATTAATTAAATAAACGTATTGTGTCCATCTACAACTAAAAATATTTTTTAATTTAAAAAATATAATGAATGAATAGATGGACTGGGGATACAAACTCAGTGGTAAAGCACTCCTGGGTTCAATCCCCATTACCAAAAAAAAAAAAAAAAAAATTTTTTTTCAAGTTAAAACAAAAATAAGTATTCACACAATTTAAATATTTATATACACCCAACAACAAAATTATGTTATTTTATAGAGTAGGACTACATGTTATTTTTAATAGTCTCATCAATTAAAGCTGGCATGACACAAAGGCATTCACTGAATGTCTAACTGAATTATTTTTGTTTTATTAATTGTGATTTGATATGCAGTATATCTGATCAGTATAAGGAAAATATTTATAGGGTTTTATTGTATTTTTTTAAAAAATGCTAAACACGTAGCTCCAAACCTTTGCAAAGAGGCTTAACACACTGTCCTTCCTTTTCCTGATTCTGAAGAATGTTATTGAACAAGAAGATAAATGTAGTAATGGGGGGAATAAAGACTTTGAGGCAGGATAAATGAATTTTGTTCCTTTTTTTTTTTTGGAGTTTAGCTCTCTGCTGGAGCCTCTGGAAAAGAATGGCATTAAAACAATAACATTTCTGGAAAGTTAGTAATTTTCAGGTCTTTCTTAATGCACTCTATATTGAGAGATAACAGTGGAATGATAATCCAGCAAGGAATTAAAACTACTTAATTAATATATAGGCAGTTGGACCTGCCTCTGAAGACTTCAGCAGGTAAATAAAGAGCAATACATTTTGTAGCCAATTCAGACTGTGAGCTAGCCACAGAATAATCATAAAAGTAATTTGCCAGGAATTCAGTAAGTAATCAATACATGTTAGCTTTAAAAAGTGGTATCTTCCAAACAATAAAATGCCAGTTCCTTGAGGGCAATAATATCAATATCCCAAATAATATTCAGTACCTCTTCATTCAGTCTTTATGATGAGTCTTTATGATGAGTATATGCTGTACCTCTCAAAATGACTTCCTTGAATGTGTTGCAACAACTAACCTATACTTAGAGTAAAAATCTGACAGAAAGAGGAGAGTGGGAAGAGAATAGCAGGCCGTTTGTTGGCTGATGGAGCTGGCCTTTCATTCTCTACATTGTATACAGTATGGAAGAGTCAACTGGTCTGAGAAAGTATGTTCAGATCTCATAGACAAATAGATTGCAGAATTGAAATACTGTAGGCTCTGGTTACTCTCTGTATCAAACAATACAGGAGCAACTCATCTGTCTTCCCAGAGCCCATTAGTCATCTAACCTTACTCAAGTGAGAACGAGGTTAAAGTAAACACCTTCAAGACCACTATCCCTGTGTCTCCATATGCCATCAGATACTGACCTATGAAACCTATTTGAGAATCTAATACAAACAGATCCTTGTAAGAACAAACAAAGCACTTAATACTTAAACCAAAAATGTCTCTATTTATTTTCTTAACAATTTGCAATTTGAAGTATAACATTGGGAATACTGACATTTTGGCATATTTGGTATAACCAAAGGTTATCTTGACAAATTCATTTTTAACTTCTTTTTTCCTGGTGCAAATACACACACACACACACACACACACACAGAGTAGTTTGGCATAATTATAGAAGCAAATTGGCCTGATCACATTCCTGATAATTTTTGGTAGAACTCCTTTGGCAATGCACTGAAGTTGTATGTGGACAAAAACTGTTAATTTACAGATCCCACCAGGCATTCTCTTTTCTATTTGGCAAGTACCCTTCTTCCCTCTTGAGATTAGGTAGTGTCGTTCTACCTTGTGGGAGTCCGGAGTTTTGTTTCTAAGTGGACTGCTCAAATTAGATAGGGGAAAAAGGAGAGATAAGAGTTTTCCACATGACTGACATGGTCAATATGTTCTAGAGAGGCCAAAGTCATTGTTTTAATGGATAGATTTGGGTTCTGTGCTAGTTGAGTTTCATAAACTTTTAAGTAGCAGGTTCTCTAATTTTTGCTTTTGTTTTTAAAATATGTGCATTTGACAGAGCAAGAAAGCACAAACATTTTGACTATAGCATAGAATGAGTTTTTCATCCTGGAAAAGAAAAGTTCAATTTGTTACTTTTTAAGTTTTTAAATTATATTTGAAATTTTCAGTATGCAAAAATACTGCCTTATTTTTTTACTTAACCAGTATATCAGCATCAAATGCATTTAAATCAGTTTAAAATCCCTTTTTTGATTAAGAATAAGGATCTAAAGTCATGTACAATCAAAAGAATGAAAAGTTATACTCCATTTATGTATGATGTGTCAAAATGCATTTTACTGTCATGTATAACTGATCAGAGCAAATTAAAAAAAAAAAAAGAAGAAGAAGGACCTAAACAACCAATATCTCCACACATGGTAGTAGTAGTGAGCTGTTGTCCTACATTTCATTAGGAATATGACCTTTCCATTATGACCATTTATTGTATTGTCCCCTTCCTAAGTGGCTGCACTTTCTTATTACAGTTTTCCAATCCAAAATGGTAATGACCTAAGATAGCAGCTCTTTCAGCCTTGCAGGCCAGATGTAGCATTTTTGTGTTGGCAGCTACATACACAGAATGAAAAAAATTGCACAAATCCAATGAAGAATCTCAAAAGTGATTTTTTGTCAGTGTGTCTCTGAAGATGGAGAAGACCAAGCTGAAAAAAGAAAGAAAGAAAATGAGATAAGAATGTATTACTTGCAGTTCTAGGGGTTGTGGTATCAAAACCATGACTTTTTTTTTTTTAATTTTTTATTGTGGGTTGTTCAAAACATTACAAATTTCTTGACATATCATATTCCACACTTTGATTCAAGTGGGTTATGAACTCCCACCTTCACCCCATACACAGATCAAAACCATGACTTTTGTCACGGACGTACCAACTTTATATACATAAAAGTTTTAAAACTTTCTACAGTGAATGTGTATTAGAGTTCAGAAATAAAATACAATTCTTTTTGAGAATTTGGTGGTGATTGTGAATAACTGTTTAAATTCAAACCTTCTGCCTAATTGAGACACTCTCTTTTGTGACTGCTGTGTTGATATGCCTATCGTAACTAGGAAATTCCAGAGCAGACCTGGTACCATGCGCCTGCTGATTAGGGGGTCTCTTAGAAAGCCTAAGAGCCTTCTACAGCAATACTTTAGTATTTAGCTGTGATCCTTGTAGAAGAGTGTGTGTGTGTGTGTGTGTGTGTGTGTGTATAAATGTAAAAATTACAATAATGCTGAATTGATTTATTTTCCTCTGGTTTGCCTAGCTATGCCCCAATTTCTGTATCATACTCTATAGGCCTAAACTCTGAAATGTGATCTCACTAAGTAAGTTAAAGATTGTTTTCTGTAGGGTCCACTGAGAAATCAGTGTCACTATGGAAAGTAATACCAGGCGTTTCTGTTGACTTGAAGATTATTGAGCTCCTCATTCATGAGGTGGGTCAGAGGTATTCTGTTGAAAAAATGCCAGCCTTGATGACATACAACAGGTGCAGAGCTCTGCCCTGGAAGCCCTGGGAACACTCTGAGAATGGCTGGCATTTTGGCAATGCTTACAGCTCCCACAGCTGCTGTGCATCAAGTGCATACTGCTCCAGCACTTCAGCGTGCTGTGATGCAGGACTGGGCTCAACTCTTCCTTAACACCCCAAGCTGTGACTGACTATCAAATATCTGGCCAGAGTATTGCCACAAGGGTTGTCAAGTGAAATTCTGGGGCAGAAGTCAGCAGTCAGTTAGTGTGCCCTCAATAGTTATTCAACCAGGGTAAAGGGAGTAGAAAAGAAATTTAGAGTAGGTCTATTATTTTTAAAAAGTACAGAACCAGTGTTACAACTGGGAATTTTAGAGTCCTTGGCTAAGAGTCAGGTGTATGGTATTATATAAGGATTTATCAGTCACTGTTTAAAAAGAATATTGGATAGCCTCTGTGAAATGAATGAGGGGAGCTAAGCCAGGATGAGGCAGATTTAGTAATAAGTTCTCTCATCACATCTCTTGGCCAAGAAAAACATGCACTTTCTCCAGAGACAGAATTTTTCTTCCATTCCAGGAGGTGGAGGAACAAATGAAATGTATGTAGTCCAGGCTTTCAGATGAGCAATTTTCATTAGCAAATTTTTGAAACCTACTACCTCCAAAGAAGTGAAAAGAAAAATTGCGAGCTAACTAGAGACTTTCCACATTGGGAATAGCATCTCTGTAAAACACAAGCTGGTCTTGTGTTCAGTTCCCCCACCCCCAAATACAGAAATCTTGGTCTGGCGTTAATATACTAGGCCAGCATGCTCTGTCTCCCAGAGTGGTGGTGGGTTTTGACTATGTAAATGTGCAGCAGTATGTGGAACTGTTTCTCTTTATAATCCTGAAGATTGTAATAGTAATTAGAAGAGCTTTTAGTCTTGGGTCATTTTATTTGACTTGAGAGACATAAAGAATATTTAAACCTCTCTTTTCAGATTGATCTTGACTTTCCTCGTTTTTTTCCATCTCAGATTATTCAACCCCTGTTAGAACTTGACCAAAATAGAAGCAAGTTAAAGTTGTATATTGGACACCTGACGGCCCTCTGCCATGACCGAGACCCCCTAATCCTTCGTGGACTCACTCCACCAGCTTCCTATAACTTGGATGATGACCAGGCAGCTTGGGAAAATGAGCTGCAGAAGATGACCCAGGAACAGGTAAGTCTCTCAATTGAGCTTTGACAAGAACCTAGAAAAGTTCAACTGATATTTGGGTTGATACAATGAGCGCTACCTTGGGGGAGAAGGTTCCATATATCACTTTTAATTGATTTGTACTTTTAATTTTTTTCCTTTTTCTTTGTTTGCTTACTTTTTAAAGTTTGTGTTTGCTGGGGATGGAACTCAGGGCCTCATATATGCTAGGCAAACACTGTACCACTGATCTGCATCTCCTGTCCTAAATTTATTTTTTAAATTAACAAAAAAAGGTATTTATCATGGACAACATACTGTTTTGATGTGTGCACATTTTGGAATGTCTAATAAATCAAGCTACACATTTCTCACATGCTTTCTTTATTATATATATATATATATATATATCTGTGTGTGATGAGAATTACTTAAAATCAGCTCCTTAGTGATTTTCAGGAGTTTAAACATTGTTATAAACAATAAGCAGCTTGTTGTATAATAGATCTCTTGAATTATTCCTACTTTCTAACTTAAGTTTTGAACCCTCTTGCTGACATCTCCTCAACCTCCTCCCTCTCCCCCATCCCTGGTAACCACCATTCTTCTGTTTCATTCAAGATTGTTAAACATGAATAGTCTTCAACAGATATTTGGCATTATCATTTCAAGGAAGTGCCATTTGATTCTTCCCCCAGAGATACTTGCTTATGTATCACAAAGGACTGATGTAGAAAGGAGGGTTACGGACAGTCTGTTAACCTGCCCTAGGTTATCGCTTAGAAGGGATGACCACTAAAAAAAGGTCTGAGGTTAGAATATTTGGATAAGGGACTTTTGAAAAGTAGCCTGGGGAACTGTGTACTACAATTTACCATTAAGTGGAAGAACCATTAGATGAATTAGTTGAGGTCAACCCATGTCTTAGTCCATTCAGGCTGTTATAATGAAGTACTAGGTGGCTTATAAACAACAGGGATTTATTTATCAAGTTCTAGAAGCTAGAAATCCTATATTGAGCAGTAGAAATTAAGGTAAATCATACTTATATACTGAAAAAAACATTCCTTCTTCTGTTAGGCCATAAGCATTGAGGACTGAGTCAAATCAATCACTAATTGAGCTAGGTTTGGGTTTGTTTTTGCTACAGTTATACTTCATTGTACCACAATCTTTAGATTTTCCACTGCCTTGTGTTTTTTTAATTAGATTTACTTTTTAACTGATACATAAAAATTGTACATATCAATGGGGTATCATGTATATATTAATGGGGTACATGTGGCCTGCACCACAGAGGGCTTTCCATCCTCCTGCCCTCTCCAAGCTGCAGACTGCCCTCATTTCTTAATGTATCACTCAGAATGGAAGCATTAATGCTCTCTTCATCCTTCCACCTCAGTCTTAGCATGCCTGCCTCACCCCCACTGACAGATACCAGCTCCTACTAGCAGTGCAGGATCTAGACTATAAGGTGATTTCCTACTGCTTTCCCAGTAGAAGCAGAATTCTGCTTTGAATCAGTCCATATTTAGGGGCCTACTGGACTTCCTCTCTCTTTTCTAGTGACAGTTTGCTTTTGCTGTGTGTCAGTGTAAGAGGTGGGAAGGATTTTCTACTCCTCCTCTGGTGGCAGTCAATCTGCCTAAGAACAGGGGTAGTGAAGGTTTCCTTTCCTTCTCCCAGGGGTGCACAGCTTTTCCTGTCAGAGCAAGGTTAGGCTCTGGGCACTGAAGGATTTCCTGCCCTCCCTGGCACTTGCTTTTTACTTCATATCAAATAACAGTCCAGATGCCTAGCATCTCCTGGCCGCCAGTCACTAACTATGGTCATAAATGACATGGAGCATGGACAGATTGATTACCCTAGTACTCCTGCTGTCCCTCAGCTTTAGCAGTCACAGCACATGTATACCCCAGAGAGCAGAGAGAGAGAGAGAGAGAGAGAGAGAGAGAGAGAGCTCTCTCAGGTTTTCTATTTTATACCCAGTCCTACAACAAACTCTCAGTGGAGGCCAGTGGAAGTGGATTCCTTTTTCTCTGGGGCTCCAAGGGATTCTACTCTGTCAGGCTGGCCCATGTTCTGACTTTAAGAATTTATTTAAATTGTAGGTATTAAATTGTTTTCTTTACCAACTTTTTGGTACTGGAGATTTAACCCAGGGATACAATATCACTGAGCTATAACCCCAGTCCTTTCTTCATTTATTTTTTATTTTGAGGCAGGGTCTTTCTAGGTTGCAGAGGCTGGCCTCAAATTTGTGATCTTCCTGCCTCAGCCTCTCAAGTAGCTGGGAAAACAATCATGTGCCACTGTGCCCTGCTCTCTTTACCCACTTTTAAGGCTGCTGTCTCTTCTTCTTGTTCTTTGCCAAAGGTATGTTCATCTCTCCTCAGATGGGCTTGTCACCCTTGAATTCAATTTATGTAGTTACCTTAGGATCTCTAATCTCTGATAGGCTCCAAAGAATTATGATTTTTATAGATTATCCAGATCTTTTTCTTGTTAGGGTAAAACTAATCTTTTAGGGCTTTCAACATTCTAAGCAAAAGTAGAGCTCCTTATAAACTTGGATAATTGTCAGTTTGCAAGGTAAAAGAAGAAAATGCATAGAAGACAGTATTTTATGGCTTTATGCATTTCTTGGTTCTTGGATATACGAAGTTTTACTCTATTTCCACAAAGCTCTGTTTATCTAAAACCCTCTAATTCAGCTTCTGAAGATAGCTGTAGTGTATTAAACTTATGCTACAGTATTTTTTCTGTGCAGACTATTTGTAAAATAGAGATGATGAAAATAACCCCTTGAGCTGGGTGCAGAGGCTAAGGCAGGAGGATTGCACATTGGAGGCTAGCCTCTACAACTTAGTGAGACCCTTTCACAAAATAAAAAATAAAAACTAGTAGAGCATCCCTGGGTTCCATTCCCAATGCCATTTAAAAAAAGAAGAAGAAAAGAACAACTCGCTGTATATGTATGTTGTTTTAAGAATTGGAATTCTTCAGCTTTGGGGTACTGATAAGTAACCTGGTACTTTAATTTGTGCTTACCTAAATAGGGCTTACAGACTATTTGAAGAGCCAGAAGAGAACAAGGTAACTTCTCATACCCTTAAAGAATGATAGCTTGAGAATCAGAAAGGAAATAAGGTGTTTGTCTTAGTCCATGTTCTGTTGCTAATAATGTAGTGCCATAGACTGGGTAATTTAAATAAAAGAGGTTTGTTTTGGTTCTGGTCCGTTGAAGGGCAGATCTGTATCTGGTGATGGCCTCCTTGCTGGCAAGGTTCTGAGGCAGCACGGTGTATCACTTGGAATAGTCAGGAATTGTGTGAGAGACCTAGCCAAACTAACTTTCACAGTAGGCTCAATCTGGAAATAAGCCATTGTCACATTAATCTATTAATCCATTAATTCCTTGAATGAATTAATCCATGCATGAGGACAGGGTGTTAATCACCTCTTAGGTTCTATAATGGGGATGAAATTTCAACATGAGTTTCAAAGGGGACAAACCATATTCAGACTATAGCATTGTTCCTTCATCTAACCCAATCTGGAAAATTTCTTTTGACCAAGCAGAAATAAAACCTCATGAATGTATTCAAAGATAACAGTTCCCATTGCTTAAAATATACATACATATACAACCGCATTGCAGAAAAAATGGTGAGCCTCCTGTGGTAGCCCCCATCTGTCATCCCAGCTACTCAGGAGACTGAAGAATTTAAATTCAAGGCCAAACTAGGCAACTTAGTGAGACCCTGTTTCAAAATAAACTTAAAAGACTGGGGATCTAGTTAAGTAGTAGATCACTTGCCTACCATATGCAAGACTCTGGGTTCAATCCCTAGTAAGGCAAAAAAAAAAAAAAGCAAAAAGAAGAAATAATAGCACTGGAGTGAACTAATCTGGATCCAAAGTCCAGCTCTGTCACTGTCTGGTTTGACAACACTGGAGCAGTTCTTAAACTTTCAGGCCTCAGTTTTTTCAGCTTTAAAATAGAGATAATACACCCTGATACCTAAACCAGACAAAGACACTTCAAAGAAAGAAAACTACAGACCAATATCTCTAATGAACCTAGATGCAAAAATCCTCAATAAAATTCTGGCGAATCGGATACAAAAACATATCAAAAAAATTGTGTACCATGATCAAGTAGGATTCATCCCTGGGATGCAAGGCTGGTTCAATATACAGAAATCAATAAATGTTATTCACCACATCAATAGACTTAAAAATAAGAACCATATGATCATCTCGATAGATGCGGAAAAAGCATTCGACAAAGTACAGCATCCCTTTATGTTCAAAACTCTAGAAAAACTAGGGATAACAGGAACATACCTCAATATTGTAAAAGCAATCTATGCTAAGCCTCAGGCTAGCATCATTCTGAATGGAGAAAAATTGAAGGCATTCCCTCTAAAATCTGGAACAAGACAAGGATGCCCTCTCTCACCACTTCTGTTCAACATAGTTCTTGAAACACTGGCCAGAGCAATTAGACGAAAGAAATTAAAGGCATCAAAATAGGAAAAGAAGAACTTAAATTATCACTATTTGCAGATGACATGATTCTATACCTAGCAGACCCAAAAGGGTCTACAAAGAAACTATTAGAGCTAATAAATGAATTCAGCAAAGTGGCAGGATATAAAATCAACACGCATAAATCAAAGGCATTCCTGTATATCAGCGACAAATCCTCTGAAATGGAAATGAGGACAACCACTCCATTCACAATATCTTCAAAAAAAATAAAATACTTGGGAATCAACCTAACAAAAGAGGTGAAAGACTTATACAATGAAAACTACAGAACCCTAAAGAGAGAAATAGAAGAAGATCTTAGAAGATGGAAAAATATACCCTGTTCATGGATAGGCAGAACTAACATCATCAAAATGGCGATATTACCAAAAGTTCTCTATAGGTTTAATGCAATGCCAATCAAAATCCCAACGGCATTTCTTGTAGAAATAGAGAAAGCAATCATGAAATTCATATGGAAAAATAAATGACCCAGAATAGCAAAAACAACTCTAAGCAGGAAGTGTGAATCAGGCGGTATAGCGATACCAGACTTCAAACTATACTACAGAGCAATAGTAACAAAAACAGCATGGTACTGGTACCAAAACAGGCGGGTGGACCAATGGTACAGAATAGAGGACACAGAAACCAATCCACAAAACTACAACTATCTTATATTTGATAAAGGGGCTAAAAGCATGCAATGGAGGAAGGATAGCATCTTCAACAAATGGTGCTGGGAAAACTGGAAATCCATATGCAACAAAATGAAACTGAATCCCTTTCTCTCGCCATGCACAAAAGTGAATTCAAAATGGATCAAGGAGCTTGATATCAAATCAGAGACACGCCGTCTGATAGAAGAAAAAATTGGCTACGATCTACATACTGTGGGGTCGGGCTCCAAATTCCTCAACAGGACACCCATAGCACAAAAGTTAATAACTAGAATCAACAAATGGGACTTACTCAAACTAAAAAGTTTTTTCTCAGCAAAAGAAACAATAAGAGGTAAATAGGGAGCCTACATCCTGGGAACAAATATTTACTCCTCACACTTCAGATAGAGCCCTAATATCTAGAGTATACAAAGAACTCAAAAAATTAGACAATAAGAGAACAAACAACCCAATCAACAAATGGGCCAAGGACCTGAACAGACACTTCTCAGAGGAGGACATACAATCAATCAACAAGTACATGAAAAAATGCTCACCATCTCTAGCAGTCAGAGAAATGCAAATCAAAACCACCCTAAGATACCATCTCACTCCAGTTAGATTGGCAGCCATTATGAAGTCAAACAACAACAAGTGCTGGCGAGGATGTGGGGAAAAGGGTACACTTGTACATTGCTGGTGGGACTGCAAATTGGTGCAGCCAACTTGGAAAGCAGTATGGAGATTTCTTGGAAAGCTGGGAATGGAGCCACCATTTGACCCAGCTATTCCCCTTCTCGGTCTATTCCCTAAAGACCTAAAAAGAGCATGCTACAGGGACACTGCTACATCGATGTTCATAGCAGCACAATTCACAATAGCAAGACTGTGGAACCAACCTAGATGTCCTTCAATAGATGAATGGATAAAAAAAATGTGGCATTTATACACAATGGAGTATTACTCTGCATTAAAAAATGACAAAATCATAGAATTTACAGGGAAATGGATGGCATTAGAGCAGATTATGCTAAGTGAAGCTAGCCAATCCCTAAAAAACAAATGCCAAATGTCTTCTTTGATATAAGGAGAGTAACTAATAACAGAGTAGGGTCGAAGAGCATGAGAAGAAGATTAACATTAAACAGGGATGAGAGGTGGGAGGGAAAGGGAGAGAGAAGGGAAATTGCATGGAAATGGAAGGAGACCCTCAGAGTTATACAAAAGTACATACAAGAGGAAGTGAGGGGAAAGGGAAAAATAATACAAGGGGGACAAATGAATGTCAGTAGAGGGGGCAGAGAGAGAAGAGGGGAGGGGAGGGGAGGGGAGGGGGATAGTAGAGGATAGGAAAGGCAGCAGAACACAACAGACACTAGTATGGCAATATGTAAATCAATGGATGTGTAACTGATGTGATTCTGCAATCTGTATATGGGGTAAAAATGGGAGCTCATAACCCACTTGAATCAAAGTGTGAAATATGATATATCAAGAACTATGTAATGTTTTGAACAGCCAACAATAAAAAATTTAAAAAAATAAAAATAAAAATAAAAATAAAATAGAGATAATAATGCTTATCTTCTAGGGTTACTTGAGTTTTAATGAAATAATAATACCAAAATATATATATATATATATATATATATATATATATATATATATATATATATATATATATATATTGCTAGTATAATTGGAGAGAAACACTTAGTAGTGGTGGATTTAAAGGGAGCTAATGTTAGACCTTATATTCAGTCATGAATCCCTTTATCAGATTCTCCCTCCACACTAGTTAAGCTTTCTCAATTTTATAAGCTTTTTTCTTTCTTTACAAGTTACTCACATGTATGGCACTTCTTTTTGTATAAACCATAGCATTATAAAGAATAAAAATAGTGAGTTCAGGTAGATTTGAGAGATAAATAAATCTTTGGGTTTTTTAAAGTAATGGTGAATGGAACTCAGGGTGTCATACATGCTAGGCAAGCGCTCTGCCACTGAACTATATCTCTTAGCCCTTATCTTTCAAAGAAATCCAGAAATGAGAATATAAAAATTTTGGTCAGTTAATGAAAAATTAAAGATCAATCCTAAGAACAGACTGAAGGGAGCGCCTGAGAAAAAGTTAGAAAATAGTCTTATCATTATGTCAATTCTACAGAGGTTCACGTAGGAAATATGATGGTTTATTTGTTTTGTTCCTGGTACTATAAAATTGACAGAACTGGCATTCATTTTCTCTAAATAAAGCATTCCATTTTTGAAAGTTAGAAGATTGTTTAGACCCATAGATCTATCACACTTTTTTTTTCCCAACCTCTGTAACTTCCTATGGTAGCTTAATGGTAGTTACAGGGATACCTACATGGCAGAATATGATAAATTTCTTTCTAGGTCCATAGCAGTGACTTTTCATTTTGGTTTTCTATGTCTGTACCCAAATTTTGTATTCTTTGGAGGTTTGTTGGGGCATGGTACATTAGTTTGGATTGAACTGAATTGAGCAGGTGGGTACATGGACAACAGGCAGGCAAAAATATGCTTGTACACACACACACACACACACACACAGATGCCATATACTATTGGTGTCAGCTTGAGTATTGTGGAAGTTAGAGGCACAGGTTTTAGAGCCACACAGCTTTGAATTTTCATTGTCTGACCTCCTCTTGTCTATTTGCCCTTAAGCTTCTTAACATCTCTGTGTCAGTTTCTTCATCTTGCAGTGGACATAAGGTTGTTGTAAGAATCATGATGCTTCTAGATGGTAGCTGTTATTGCAGTTATCATTGTCATTTTCAGTTAATATTTTACTGAGAATCAGTCTGATGGGACACCCCATCCCCTACCCCACCTCTGCCGCGCGCCCACACGCACACGTACACACACATATCACCTTGGAATTTTTCCTTGTTCTCTAAGCATGATTCTACATCTTTAGTCATATATGGATTTTCTTTGTCTCAAGCTTCCTGTCATTCTATGACCATGCTTTGATCTGAGAGCATATATATCAAAAAATGATTTGCAGAGAATTCCAAAAGAATGTTTCCTCTATGAAAACCTTCATTTGCCATTTTTTTTACTTTATACATGTGTGTATGTGTATGTTTTCCAGTTTATCACATTATTTTTAACAAAATGTCTCAAGCATTCTGAAAAGTATAGACAACACTGTACCCAGAATTAACTAATTACTTTGTCATATCTGCTTCAGATCTTTTTAATGCTAAATATAGTGTGATATTGTGTTATAATAAGAAACATGTTTGAGCTCTGCTCCTGGTTTCTTGCACACAGCTCCTAAAACATTTGGGATCTCTGGAGTGATAAGTGTCTTCCGTATGCTAATGAAATGACTGGAGGCTGAGGGCTCCTGGATAATCTCAGGTTGGATGCTGGTTGTCAGCAAAACCAACCAAGTGATTATAAATTTGGAAATTTAGAAATTTCTGCCCCACCCCACCCCCCAACCTCTGGGAAGGGAATTAGACTAAAGGTTGAATTGATCACCAGTGTTCAGTGATGTTCACTCATGTCTGTATAATTAAGCCTCCACAAAAGGACAGAGTTCAGAAAACTTCCAGATAGCTGAACACATGGAGGTGCCTAGAGGGTGGCACACCCAGAGAGGGCATAGAAACTCAGCATCTCTTCCCACATACCTTACCACCTCTTTATCTGGTGTTCATTGGTATCCTTTGTAATATCCTTTATAATAAATCAGCAAACATGTTTACCATAGTTCAGTGAGCTGCGTAGCAAATTAACCAAACCTGAGGAAGGGATTGTGAGAATTCTGGTTTATATAGTTAGTCATTCAGAAGCTCAGGTAATAACAACCTGGTGCTTGCAGCTGGCATCTGAAGTAAGGGGGCAGTCCTGAGGTACTGTGCCTTTATACTGAAGGAAAAGATACTATCTCCAAGTGGACAATCAGAACTGAACTGAATTATAGGACACCCAGTTGGCGTCCACCGGGAATCTGATATCAGAAGTATTATACTGAGTATATGAGAAAACACTTGACTCTTACATTAGTCTTCATACCCCTTCTCAACTGCATTCTTCTTTTTCCATCTGCAGTAGCAACTGCTGTCCTAAATTGGTGTGCATTTTTACATACACATTTTTAATATACATGTGTCCATAAATAATATGCAGTACTTTTTAGGTGTGATATGAGTTTGAAATACATAGTATCATACTACTCAGGCTGTGTTTCCAGTCATTATTATTTACTGAACCCAGGCCCACTGGTCACTTGGTATTGGAAGAAGAGACATTGTTGACATTTTTCAGAGAAGGGGAATCTTGTGCCATTTTATGTGATCCTGGATCCCCAAAGAAGCTTTTTTTAAAGAAATAGATTAAGGCATTGTAAAGGTAGAATGTTAAGAGTACAAAGTGGTTTGCTCTAACTAAGAGATATATTTTCTTAAGTTCAATTTTAAATTTAAACGTCTTCTCTGCTTTGGACTATCATTTGTTATCTTTCAGAATCATAGCTCATAATTGTAATTCCAGGGGTCCAGGTTTTCCACACTGAACCACTAACTTCTTACATCTACAAGATGCCCTCATTTCTTGCCAACCCCTTTTGTTTTGCTATCTCTTGGGAAACACTAATCTACTTAGTGTCTCCATAAATCCAGCATCAACACCAGCTAACAAACAACTGACAGCTACTCATGGAGTTGAGTTACTGGTTCCTAGGCTGAGTATTACATCATGAAAATGGTGGGAAATTTTTAGCTAAAACTTTTTTGACAGATGACTTTTCCCTTGATTATAAATACAAACAGTTGTTTTTGGTTTTGGGGTTTTTTGTTTGTTTGTTTGTTTGGTTGGTTTTAAAATTTCAAACTTAGTTACTTTCAGAGAGCTCAAGGATTTGGGGCCCTGAGTGTTCAGGAGGGGCAACAATGTATTTAACATAAATACTGTGTGTGTTTTTAAAAGGCCATACCAAACATATGCTACACATCAATTCCTTAGATTCAAAGAGATGCAGCAGGGTGGGAAACTTTTGATATCTGCAGGTGCAGAGATTGGAAAGACAACATTCATGTATGTAATCTTTCTCATAGCTTTAAGTGATTGCATTCAACTTTACAATGAGGTGAGGAAACATAAGTCTTCAATGGCTGTCTTATTTATGCACTGCTGTGCTATATAATGTGATTTCCCTGTACCAGTAAACTGCAACTTTTCAACTTGTCACCGACGCAATGGCTCACATAGTTAGCAAGTGAATGTGGCAAACAACTTGGAACATAATATTGTTCTTGGGTCTAAATAACCTACTTTTGAGGAATGTTATGTATTGCAATTTTATACACATTAGCCAGAGTCAGGTGGTCTAAGAAGATTTGATTTTGGCTACTGATGGTTAATAGTTATTTCACTTGCACTTCAAATATTTTGGTTTGCAATGAATGGATACATCCAAATTACATTTTGAATTATTGTGTATTTGGGTTCTAGTCCTTTGGTTTTTCTGTCTCTAGACCATACCAAGCATATATTGTTCAAAAAATTAATTCAGAGCCACTTTACCTCTGTGATCGTTTTAGTTCCAACAGCTAAATAAATTTGGACCAGATTAGATTTGATAGTCTTTATGGCCAAGAAAACATTGTTTTTAAATATTTTGTATACTTGAAGAACAGCCTTTATTTTACCTCTTTGAGATAATATCACATTATATAATTTTACTTCTTTCAAGTCATGTAATAATAGAAACTGGGACTCAGGGTATAATTTAGTGGTAGAGCATGTACTTAGCATGCTTAAGGTCCTGAGTTTAATTCCCAGCATACACACACACAAAACAAATTAGAAATTATATTCACAGTATTATATTAGTAGCTTTAAGGTTGCAGGGTTGTATGTTTCAGAATGGCAAAATAAAGAAGCAGAAATTCAGTTCTCAATATACAGTCTTCAAGGTTGAGAGAGTAGTTTGGGAGCAGTGCTTCTCAGAGGTGGTGGTGACCCTCGAACCCTCCCAAAAGAGATTTCCTCCTCTGCATTCCCATCCTCATAACTCAAATAATCAAAGAGAAAGTGAGAATTTTTTTAAAAAAATAAGGAAAAGCCATGAGTGAGCTGTCAGACACTGTCAAGAGGGAAATTTGATTAGTTATGCAGTTTTTATAGTATTCCACAAGATAAAACAAACCAGTAGTTTAGCAAAAACATGTTTATTTGAATTCTTAGGATCTGAAAGAAAGTTCTTCCCAATGGGTCCTAATAAAGAATCAAGCTATAAGCAACATTTTCAACATCTTTCCATTTTATGCAATAATAAGTTTCATAGATTTGTTTAACATCTCCGCAATATCATAACACCAAAGTTCATTTTCATAAAGAAACTATTCTCTAGGAGAACGTAGATATTGCTACCCAAAGTACTCACATCTCTAATGTATAATTTAGTATAAGGAATAAATTTTCAAGTCTTTGGGAAAATGTAGGCAATACCTCCTCAACATTAGTATTCTTGACTAGTTTTTCTCTATATGCAGCAAAAGTTTAAGGATATAGTATCTAACCAATACCACAACGTAAATATCCTGTGTTCCTTCTAAATGAAAAGTCATTTTAAAAGTCTGTCCATCTGCCCTTTCCCACTTATGGCCAAGGAGTCAGCTGGCTAGGGCCAGGGATTTGACTGATTTAGCAAAAATGACCAGCAGGACAGAGGCCAAGTGTTTGATGACATAGCTGACATGTTTGGCAATGGAGTTGGATTCAAGCATTGGGTCTATGTATTTGGCAGGACAAAGGATTCTGCCCGCACAGCTGGTATGTGTGACTGGCTAGGACCAAGGATTTAACCCACATGGCCAGTATTTTTGACAGGGCCAGGGCTCAGGATCAGTTGGCATGAGTGGAAATACTAGACTGGAGCCAAGAAGGTGGCCTCCATGGTTGAGAGAGATGGATTATACCCCAGGAGACTGAGCAAATGAATGTAAGGGTAGTGTGACCCAGGTTTATCATAGGAAAAGGGAACAGCAGTATAGAAAGGGCAAAGACAAACCTTGTGGTGTTGGGCTGCTATTAAGAAATATTGATGTGAGGTCTGGGCTTGTGGCTCAGTAATAGAGTTTTCACCTAGCATGTGTGAAGCACAGGATTCGATCCTCAGCACCGTATAAAGATAAGTAAATAAATAAAATGAAGGTATTATGTCCAGCTATGACTAAAAAAATTTTTTAAATATTAGTGTAAAAACCACAATTTTAAACAGATAAATAGATTTAAATTCCTCTGTGTGTGTGTGTTCATCTGCCTGTATATATACATGTATCTCCTAACTTTGTCTGCTGAGGGGATCTGGGAGCTCTGACATCCAGTGATACAGAACTCACTTAGCACCCAAAGGTTGGCTTCTAGATGCCCTTTTCCACTAAAAGGAATTTCTGCTCTTTGCAGAAATGACTATGTCTAAGGTTGAGTATGGAAAGGTATAAGATAATCCCAGAACATCTTGTTATACTAGAAAGAAAGGAAGTGTTCCAAGAATGGTGGGTATATATATCAGAAGGACCATGGGATCCCTTTCACAAAATCATGGACAGTTGAGCATCAAAATAACAACCATAGTAACATTATAACACATTGAATAGAATAGAAATGTATGAGTCTGTACTGATATTAATAAATAAATCAATGGAAAGAAAGGAGAATTTGGTGGCAAGGAGGTACTGGGGATAAAATCCAGCAGCATTTTACCACTGAGCTGCATTCCCAGCCCTGTACCCTTTTTTTTTTTTTTTTTGAAACAGGGTCTCAATAAGTTGCCTAGGCTGGTCTCACGCTTGCAATCTTCTTGCCTCAGACTCATGAGTAGCTGGGATTACAAGCATGTGCCACCACACCCAACTTACATAGAGAGATTTATACACACACCTAAATCCACTGAGAAAAATTTTAAATGAGTGAATGAATGATAAAGAGCATGTAAAATATTAGCAGTTAAGGAATCTGGAGGTATGAGAGCTCTTCATATTATTTTTACAACTTTTCTAGAAGTTAATTGTATCAAATTAAAAAGGTTTTTAAATTTTAAGTCAGTAAACTGGAGTTAAGAATTTCATCCTCTTATGAAAATTACAGTGCACAGAGTATCAAGGGCTTAAGAAGTGTTATTAGCCTAAATAGTAAAGACCCCAAGGTGATACCCTCAGGCAGCTAAAAAATGGTACAGTAACAGACTGTACCAGAAGAAATGACTTTGTGTATATAAATTGCTTTGGTGTTACCTCACAACCAATGAGTACATATTATAATTTAGCAGATTTTACTTTAACAGAAAGAAATTTTTTCTAGATGTGTCCACAAAAAAGAACAAACACAGGATAATTTCTTTTTTACTGGAGAAGCTGCTCAGTTGGGTTATAGAAGGAATTCAGGGTTGCAAGATGATCTGAGTTAGATTGTTTGTAAGGTTTTTTCCAGTCCCAGTTGTCTTTTATTCTAGTGTAAAAGGAATGTAAAATGCCCTCCCCCAAAAAATGTAGGACTGTATTTGAATGTGACATACTAACAAAAACTCCACAAACAAATTAGATAAAAGAATTGAAAGGGGGAAGATAGGAGTAATGGAAAATAAACAATTGTTAAGAAAGGGTAGTTTACATAAAAAAGTTAAAGGCATAAAACTCAATTATAGGATAAATGAAGGCTTTTGCCTTAATGGTAAGGAGGGCCTTTTCCTCCTTTTTTCTATTTCCATTGAGGATAGAATGAGGGATTATATTAAATTACAAAAAGAAATATTTCTTTTAACATGGGGAAGAGCTCTCCAACTTTAGACTTGTGAAACATGGAACAGATTTCAGAACAAATATTATAGTTTCCCTTTGGAGACACTAAGGTTGAATCCCAAACAATAGTGTGCCCCTCCCCAGCCCACTATACTTGTCAACGTCTCCATATCTTGCTTGCCTGATACAGTTCATCTCAACCAGTCAGTAACCAGAGTGACCTATATGTTGAATGATTGGTTTTTTGAAAATGCAACTTTCAGTTTTAAACCTTGGTGGCTCTAGAATTTTAGGTAAAGCAAATGTCTTTTATTGTAAAAATCAGCCTCCATAACCAAAGATTAGCAACAGGTGGTTGTTTTAAGCCTTAATAAATAAATATGCTTTAATTCCAGATATTAGCCAAAAGTCACATATATTGCCAAAACTACCCCAGCTCAGTGGCATAGTGACATGATACTAGAAAGAAGGGAAGTGTTCTAAACTTAGGTTAGCAAAGTAATTAAGTCAGACTTCAACAAAACTTTAAATTTCTACTCATCAAAACTGGGAGAGCCAGACACTGTGGCACATGCCTGTAATCCCAGCAGCTCGGAGGCTGAGACAGGAGAATCAAGAGTTCAAAGCCAGCCTCAGCAATAGTGAGGCGCTAAGCAACTCAGTGAGATCCTGGCTCTAAAAATACAAAATAGGGCTAGGGGTGTGGCTCAGTGGTTGAGTGCCCCAAGTTCAATCCCTGGTACCCCGCTCCCCCTCCCCCCCCCAAAAAAAAAAACACTGGGAGAAAATATTCAAAATATATATATATGTACATGCAAGTTTATATGCAAGGTATTTTTGAAAACCAGTAACAAAAGACAAAAAAGCATATTTTTTGAAGTGGCAAGAAGACTTAAATAGACTCTTTACAAAATAAAGATAATATAAACACATGAAAAAATGCTCACACATATAAAAACACAATTAGAACCATAGTCTCACTAAAATTAAGAAGATTGATACCATTGGTTGGCGAGGATATGGAGCAACTGGAACCCTGATACACTGCTGATCAGAGTGCAAATGGTACTATACTTTGGAAAAATGTTGGGCAGTTTCTTAACTAAATTATATATACATCTATTCCACAACCCAGATTTCTCATTCTGTGGTATTTACTCAATAAAAATGGAAAGATATATCCAAAAAGACAAGTGACAGAAGACTATTCATAACAGCTTTGTTTGTAAAAGTCCAAAGCTGGAAACAACCCGAATGTCCACTAATAGGAGAACAGATTTTTTTTTAATTACTATATATTGTATAATGGAAAACTGTTCAACAATAAAAAGAAAGAATTTCTAGTATAGGCCTCTTTTTGAATGAATCTTCAAAACACTGTGTTAAGTAAAAGAAACTAGATACAAAAGAATACATACATAATTAATGTATGTATCCATTTATATGACATTCAAGAAGGGCAAATCAGAATGATAAAAATTACAACAGTGGTTACCTAGAGCAACTTACTGAAGAAAGGTATCAGGAAACCTTCTGAGATAATGGAAATGTTCTGTATTTTGATTGGGGAGACAGCAATGTGTGTTGATATATTTATCAAAATTCATCAAATTGTATACTTAAAGATCTGTACATTTGGCTATATATCAATGCTAGTTTAATTTTTTCAAAAGATCATACCCCACCTCCAGTTTCCTTTTGACCTGTTTAAAACTTATTCCACCAAAAAAACTAAAAATGGAATATTTCCCTTGAGTACAAATTCTTTTTTGTTTTTCCACCATAAATGCCAGCCTCCTATCAGGGGCTGAACCACACTGGAATGAACTTCTATCAGCCAGCCCCCTGTGTGGGTCACTAAGCTTTGGATTCCAAGTCTCTTTCCCAGCACTTGGTCCCTTTTTAATTTTCAGGAAGTATTGTTCCAGAACTTGGCTCGGATCTTGTCCTTTCCTTGGATTCATTTTTCCATTTGTTTTCTCCATATTTTGATCAATTGCTCCTTGGCTTGCACCTCTCTCTTTTCAAAGTGCTGGTTTAGGGGCTGTTAGTGCTGGGGCAGCACTGGGCACAGAACCTAGAAGTCATCTCCCTCACTCAGGGAATGTGTCAGTCATCAGTCACAGACATGACATTTCATTCTTCCCTCTTGAATGCATTTGTCCTGTTGCTGTACCACCCAAGTAAGCCAAATGGGCATAGGGGCTGATGGGGAGCAAAGCATAAGGGGCAGCAGGGAGAGGAAAGAAGAAAGAAGAATGGTTCTTTGTGGGATAACAAACTTTGTTCTGGTTCCCAGCCCGTATGTTTCTGATCTGGTTTTCCTCTTTTTGTGATGTTTGAACTTGTTTCCTCAGCTCAGATGCTAAATTCTTGTCCAAAAAAACTAAGAGCAGCAGCATGTGAAAGGCCGCAGGAGGCAAGACTAGCAATCCAGTGAAAAGAATAGCAGAACTTTGAAGATAAATGTGCGTCTGTATCAGGACTGGGCTTGGGAATGGGGTGTGTGTGTCTGTGTGTGTGTGTGTCTTGACAAATTTACGAGAAATATGCTGTGGAATACATTCACTTTTTCTCTCCTCTGCTCTCACACAGTCTGGCACTTTCTTTTTCCTCTGACAGCTGCCATTAACCTTTTTATGCAAAGACCAGTGTATCTTGCCAATTGGATGTTGAAGTAGCTGGCAAAGAAAAGCTTCTTTTAAAAAATAAAGAGATGGAGGAATTGGAGAAGAGCTAGGCAGATACACCACAGGAGGGGCATGACTGACAGGGTGCTGAGTTGACCCTAGGGCCCCAAATTCCTACCTTGCTTCTGATAACATGCCCTAACATTAAGTTGAGAAAGAAAGAGGAAATAGGAATTTGACTATAGAAAAAATAAGGAATTTACATCCTTGAAATTACATGAACATTAAGTAGTATTTGCAATTTATTTCCAATGTGAGAATAGCCTATGTATGCATGAAAGGACATACTTAGACACAAAACTATAGGTGTTGTGCTAAATGTATGATAATTTTCTTGTGCAGAGAGAATATTGGGAGACTTGTGTAAATCAAAATTTTATGTAAAAGATCCTTCCAGCTGGGCACAGGTGGTGGCTATGTCTGTAGTCCCAGCTACTCAAGAGGCCGAGGCAGGAAAATTGCTTGAGTCTAAGAGTTTGGGGCCAGCCTAGGCAACATAGTGAGATCCCATCTCATAAAAAAATAGCAAACAAACCTTCCAGCCATTTCCTTCCTTAACTTGTCTTAGAGAAAGATTATTTTGTCATTTCTGTCATATTTATCAGATCTTTCCCTCCACTTCTTGACTAGTGGCTTTTTTATTTAGATGGTACTGGGGTTTGAACCCAGGGCCTTGCACAACATAGGCAAGCACAGTTGTGCAGCTCCTGATCCTTGTTACTAATGCTACCCCAAACTTACCAAGACTAAATAAAATGGAACATAAAAACACCTATTCCAGATTCAGGTCTTAAGTCCCTTCAGCTTTGCAGCAAAGAATGCTAAGGCCTTTTTAAATCTAGCTTTTATTAGCCTGGCCTTGCACTGGATTCTTTGGAGTTCTAAACTATGAATATGGAAGATTTCATAAATGATAAACTCTGCATTTATAAATATCTTAATGCATTTGTAGCTGTCTTAATTGCGCTTTTTCCTTTGTGTTCAAAATATCCCCATGGGAGAAGAAGGTTAGCACTCCTGAGTCCCCAGAGCTCCTGCAGAGGCAGTTATTTACCTTCATGGAATTTTAACTGACAATGACCACAGTCTAGTATATTAAATCAGGACTATTATCTCCTATGTCATCTCCCAGAGATAAGGCTCCCCAAAATAAGCAAAGAAGAAGACGAATCACAGTGAATGCTGAAGAAACACCAGCATGACCTAAATAAGCACTGCATTCCTAAAGCCAGTGGGCCTCAGAAACTTTGAAAACAACAGTTTCAGTCCATTCAGAGTGTTTGGAATAAATTTGCCTGAGTTTTCTTCCAAACTCTTAGGTTTAGTGGTAACATTCTAAAAACAGAGGTAACATAACTTATTATAGATAATATCTACAGTGATGTATGCCAGAGACTATATCACTGCCCCAGCACACAAGCAAACTCCAATTAACATACAAATTAACATTGCCACCATTTCTCCACTTGACTTCCCTGTACCCATAACTCTAAACCTTGCTTCCTCCAGAGAGTCTAGGGAAATACTGCCACAGCCTTCCTTCTTATAGTTATGTCCTTGCCTGAAGAATCCTAGCTACTTGGATTACCCAACCCTCCACTGCAGCCACTAGCAAGGCATTCTGGTTACTGTTGCTATTACTCCCAGTCTTCAAGAGAATCTCCTGCACCTGTACTAGAACATCCTGCTGGGGGCCACTGCAATAGAAGTAGATTTTCCCCCCTGACTCTCTTCTAGTGCAACCTAGCAAAGATGGAACCAGGCCACATTCAGTTGCCACTGGGACAAGTGAGAATATATTCCTGACTCTCTAGAGGTAGAACTCAAAGGGCACAGTCTAGTACGTCAACCATTATAAATAGTGGTTAAGGGCTGGGGTTGTGGCTCAGCGGTAGAATGCTCACCTAGCACATGCAAGGCCCTGGGTTCGATCCTCAGCACCACATAAAAATAAATAAGTAAAATAAAGGTATTGCGTTCAACTATAACTAAAAATAAATATTTTTAAAAAATAAATAGTGGCTAAGTTCTATGGCATTGTATACCAACAGCATTCTATTAGTTTGTTTTGGACTATCTTTAAAAAAAAAAAATACCACAGACTGAAAGGCTTAAACAATAGAAATTTATTTTCTCACCATTCTGGAAGCTAGAAGTCCAAGATCAAGGTGTCGTTAGGGTTAGTTAGTAGGTTTGTTCCGAGGCCTCTCTCCTTGACTTTCTGATGACCGACTGCCTTCTCGCTGTATCCATCTCACTATCCTCAGTTCCAGACCATGCCTGGTGTCTGAGTGTCAGCATTTCCTCTCCTTATAAGGACACTAGTCAGATTGGATTATGGCCCACCCTAAAGGGCTTAGTTTTAACTTAATCACCTTTTAAAGACCCTTTGTCTAAATAAAGCCATACCCTGAGGGTCTGAGAATTAAGGCCTCAACCTATAAATATTGGTTGGGTGGGGAGAGGTCCACAAACCAGTTCATAACAAACATTACAGGCAAAATAGTTTCATGAGGATGACTTCAGAACCTAACTGCTACTTAGGACATTTGTTTCAGGGTTTCAAACAACTCTGGAAACTGCATTCCAAATACACCTCAAAGCCCTGCCTGCTCAAAGGTAGAGGATATTGCAGAATCCATTTCATCTGCTAATTATACAATACTCCCTTAGGGGAAATGCAGGAGCTGTTGGTTACTTCCATCCAGCAAACTCTGTGAAAAGCACTTAGTAACTGAATCTTGCCAAAAGAGCTCTGTCATAGCCATAAAATATGAAGCAGATACTTGTTTAGCAAATAAATGAAGTTGGAAATTTTTTGGAGAGAAGATTGTGGTATACTACTACACTGTATAAATGTTGTCTCGCTGCTTGGCTCATTCTGTGTCTTCTAACTTCATGCCTGACATTTCACTGGTTCATTTTATTCCTTTATATTAAGCCTGTCTCTGAGATACTCCCATTTTAAAAGCAGGCACTACTAGGAAAGGTAGCACATTGTCAGTTTCTCTTCAGCATGGCTACAGAACCAAGGATAAGTAGTAGGGAAAGGTCTGAAGGGAAGCAAATGTTTAGTCCCTGTTCTACCACTTAGTTTCATCAGTTGCTCTGGCCTTGGCTTCCTCATGTGTAAAAAAAAAGGAGAGATCAGAGGATCACTGAAGTCTTTCCAGGTTTAATAACATGACTAAATAATAGCGCATCTTGTTCAAAACAGGACAAAATTGCTGGATTAAAAAAACATAAATAGCTAGGCATGGTGGCACACAACTGTGATCTCATCTCCTCAGGAGGCTGAGGCACGAGGATCACAAGTTTGAGGCCAGCCTGGGCAACTTAGTGAGATCCTGTCTCAAAAGTTCAGAGATGTAGCTCAATGATAGAGTGTCCCAGGTTCAATCCCTAGTACTGAAAATACCCATACACAACAGATTAATCTCTTCAGAACCTAACTGCTACTTAGGTCATTGTTTCAAGGTTTCAAACAACTCTGGAAACTGCATTCCAAATATACCTCAGAGGTATATGTACCACTGAGGCCTGGGCCTCAGTGATAAAGCATCATCATTCTTTTTTTTTTTTTTGATAATTTTTTTTAAAGAGAGAGTGAGACAGACAGAGAGAAATTTTTTAATATTTATTTTCTAGTTTTCGGCAGACACAACATCCTTGTTTGTATGTGGTGCTGAGGATCGAACCCGGGCCACACGCATGCCAGGCGAACATGCTACTACTTGAGCCACATCCCCAGCCCAAGCATCATCATTCTTAGGATTCTCTGACTTCAGGCTATTAAGGACATCTAGAGCATATGGGACATCACTCAGCCTTTTGTAAGGCTTTGGTAAAACTCAATCTAAGTCAGTAGACATTTATTCCTTAAAGTAAATCTACTGAAGACGGATGTCAGAATGTAACTAGCAGAAAGATAGAGGAGTCATGGACAGAATAAAGTACTGAGTTTTCTCTGGCCCCAGATGATAAGACTCAGAGAAGGTACAGAGGCTTGCCTTCATGAGAACTAAAAGTCTCCTCTAGCTAGAAATAGCCTGCTGGCTCTCATTTTGGATTGCTGTTCAGCTCTTAATTTATAAGGCAAACCAGGGATGAGCTATTATTTAGTCATGTTATTAAACCTGGAAAGACTTCAGTGATCCTCTGATCTCTCCTTTTCTTTTTACACATAAGGAAGCCAAGGCCAGAGCAACTCGTATAAGATGATGAAACTAAGCGGTACAACAGGGACTAAACATTTGTTTCCCTTTCAGACCTTTCCCACTACTTCCTTTTGCAAGCCTGGGAAGGAAATCCTGTCAGCCTATCAAAGAATGCTCTACAGGAACTGTATTCTCCTTCCGCACTGTGACGTCTTCTGCAGATGTTCTAGGGCACTTGCCTGCCAACTCAGGCAGAGTCAATTTCAGTAAGGGGCAGCAGCAGTTAGGTGCACATCTGTGCCAGTCATTGTGCACCAATCAAACCTCATGGCTTTCTTTAGGGAGAAAAATTAATAGTAGATTATAAAGAGTATTAAGAAGTTGCTTCAACCTCCTACAGGGTTGTAGCTTCACCAGCACTTCACTTGCTCCCCGTGTGGTCAGTAGAACCCTTCGTGTTCTGCTGTTCTGCTTATAAGCATCGTCTAGTGTACTTCAACCCACAGGCAGTGTCCCTGCGGGCACTGGGGATAACTGGACAAAGCTACATGCAGGAGAGACTGGGCTGTTGTTTGTTTGGATTGACCTTCACTGTTTATGTGCAGACGGGTGATTCTAGGACTCCTTGATGTTCCCTTGTCTGTGTAGAGCTCCCTTCCTCCCTTGGCTTTGTCTGAGGATAGAGCCCACTGCTCTATCTCCTTGAAAGGAAAAGTTAAGAGAAAAGACCTGATGATACCTTTCCTCTACCTACTTGCTTTGGTAGGGGCTTTGCCATTTCATGCTTGGCCATGCACTTCGCATGGAGGCAAAGCAGCATGAAGCCATTTGAGACCTGCAATGCCATGACTTTGCCACACTTTCTGGAGTAGCTGTGTTCATGAGTGTAGTGATCCTGAAGCATTCTTTGAGCCAGATTGGACTGGAAATATCCCTGGAGTCTCACTCTCACCCTCACCCTTCATCACCCAAGTAAACACTAACAGCAAACATCTCTGAGCTTTAGGGGACTGTGGGAATATTTTTCTTTCAGTCCCAACTTTCTCCAAGAGCTTTCACATAACATGACATACTTTCTTCCCTTCATCCCTCCAAAATTAGTAACACCCAACTCCAGAACCCACCCCACCCCCATCCTTCCCCATGCCAGTCAAATTAGACCTGTCTTGCCATATCTTCATATCATGCTTGCTTCTCAGCACTGCATTTGGCCTCCTTGAGATATGTATACACAGGTTCACTCAGAGCAGCTCATATGACCCCAGAACTTTGGTCATTATTGGGACCCCTTCCATGGTCCTTCTGAGTTACTGTGCCAAGAGTGTATATCATTATGTCACCTTACAAGGGAGTCAGGAAACACCAGAAAACATATCAAATTTGTACTTAAAAAAAAAAAGAGAGAGAGAGAAAGAAAGAAAGAAAATCCAGCAAGATCCATAGCCCTCTGTGGGAGCCTTTGCATTCTCTTCCTGACCTACTGGCCCTACATTAGGATACAATGTGCTTCAAATAGCAGCAGTCCTGGGCATAGAGGGTGCATTGAGTAAGTGCCTCAGTTCCTGGGGAAACTTTCTTTCCTCTCCTGCATGGCCAGAGACATGGGCCTTGTGCTAGTTTAGCATTTAAATCTCAACTTCAACAAAGCCTTATTCTTACTGCCCTGTGTTTCAGCAGTAGATTTCTTATTCATTGTTTGGGTTTATTTGTTTTTTTCTTTCTTCTTTCTTTTTCCATCCTCTCCCTTTTGACACTTTTCATTTCTGGGAGCCAAACCAAATACACAGGGCTGGCCAGCTAACCTGGCTGAGTCTGTATTTCCCAGAACTCTGCTGCTGCTCTGATGGATCCCTTTGTCAAGAAGAGGAATTTTTCTCCATTTTTTTATAATGATGGATGTCATTTGAATGTCTCTATTTACTTCCATTAACAGATTTGTGAGAGATAATGTTAGATATTATCAAATCATTTAGATAACCGAATTGAAATTCTGCCTAGCTGAGAAATTTGCTTCTTTGTTTAGAACATTCCACACTTTCTCAAGTCTACATCAGCAAATCTTTGGTCTAATATGTCTTCTCTTACCATTCATTCATCCTTTGGTCTAAGCATTCTATCTAAAGGTGACTGTCTTGTTTGCATACAGTATTTTGGCTTTTTGTTTTGGTTTGGTTTGGTTTGGTTTGGTTTGGTTTTTTGGTGTTTTTTGTTCAGTGCTACATCACAGTTCCTTTGGTATGCTAGGGCTATAGCTACATAAGAGATGATTCTCCCTTCTCTTGGCTCTTAAAATTTAGTTCATAAGGGGCCAATCAGACTGATATAAGTCTTATACTGAGTTTTATGGAGTCTCTTTCATATTTCACTTTTATCTTTCATAGGCATATTTTCTTTCTATACTCCTTTGTCTGTCTACCCCCTCACCTTACTTATTCAGAAAAGGTACAACACCTTTATCAAACTCAGATCTCAGCTAGGGAACAATTCCTTATCCAGGAAAGCAGCCAGCATTTTAGAAGTGTCTAGATATAAATAGAAATTAAGACATTGGTATGTTCATGACATCTGCAAATACAAAATGGAATCATCGGAAAGCAAAAGTTTGTGCTGATTTATGTACAGGTAACTGAAACCAAATTGTTGCATCCATTGTATCTGCTGGTTCCTGGCTCCTGCTAATATGTAAGATTAATTTGGAGTGACAGGTGTCAAGCAACGTGAGTTTTGGCCATTGACCCCTGTTCATCTGCCCACTTTTACTTGTGTTCTTTGGTCTCTCAGTTGTTAACTTTCACAAAATAATGACTGATTGCAACCTTCAAAAGAGTAAGCAACAGTGATAGATAAAGCAACTCTAAAGGTTTATAGCTAGCAAGACCAAAAGTCCCTATAAAACTTTCGTCTGAGGAAGCTTTGCTTTTTTTCTCTACAGGGAGCTTATGCATCTAGAGACAGTGTAAGTTTGATCCCCTAACCACTTGTTGGGTTTGGTGGATAATACATACTAAGTTTCCCTGAAGCAAATACCATCAGTCTAACCTACACCAGCCATTGTAGCTCTTTAGGCCTCAGTTATCTTATTCAGGTTAAAGGGTTCCAGTGTTATGCCAGTTTCCTTCCAGGCTTAGGAGTTGAAATTTCAGGACTGGCTTGCTCTAGCCTAGCACTTGTAGGCCTGGTAGTTCTATAGTAGGATATTTGCCTGGAGACAGTCTGAAAAATAAAATGATGAGCTTTATATTTATACGAACTATAGCTATTTTCATTCTCTCAAGGTCAGGGAGCTGATAGTATCACAGAGTTTTCAGTGCCACAGCTACAAAGCAGAGGAGTTCTTGTTTGGTTTTTTTGTTTGTTTGTTTGTTTTGTGTTTTGTGTGTGTGTGTGTGTGTGTGTGTGTGTGTTGTTCAGTTGTATTTTTTGTTTTTATCACTGTGCTAAGAAGTCAGGGCCTCACACAAGCTGAGAAAGGGCTGCTCTACCAGTGAGCCACACCTCTTTGCCGTTAATTTGTTTTTGTTTTGTTTTTAACCTTTGAGAATTAATGGTAAAAATATGTGATGATCTATTGAAAAATCTAGCTACTTTAATTAATATGGCAACATTCATAAGCACCAACTATGTGTCAGGCATTTGTTGGCAATACTAATTACATTAGTTAGTATATGATTTTCATGCTTCAAGGCTTAGTACTTAGTGCTTCTCTTTTAAGGGAAGGAAAGGCAACAGTTCCCTTACATCAGCATGTGCATCTTGAGACTGCTAAGCAGTGTCATACTGTCCAGCAGTGGAACTTAGTGGACATACAGGCCCAAATGGAGCTGAACTTTTGTTTTTATTATACCATTTTGTTCAAGATTAAGTCGTGGAAGAAAGCTAACACCTTATTTACTTTTGGCCTATAAGAAACCTTTCCTTCTAATAAAAACAAATTCAGGCATTGCCTGGCAAAGGAGTTCATCACCTGGTAGTGGGAGGGAGGAGCGAAATACCCACAGCAGCCTCGCCATCATCACCCACATCCAATCATTCTTGCATAGAGCCAGGCCATGGTGGCAGTGGCTTAGGCTCCGCACCACAAGCAGTGGGGGATGGCAGAGATAATAGAAATAAAGCTAGAAAGGGCTGGGGTTTGGGCTCAGTGGTAGAGTGCTCGCCTAGCAGGCATGAGACACTGGGTTTGATCCTCAGCACCACATAAAAATAAAGATATTGTGTCCACCTAAAACTAAAAAGTAAATATTAAAAAAAAAAAGAAAGAAAGCTAGAGAATTCAGCTGCAAGCTGAGACTTGAAATATCAAGGAAGAGAGGACTTTGGTGTTTTTAATCTGTGAGAAATCATTGTAGGACAGATTCTTCAAGAGTAACTTTAATTTTCTCTGGCACTAAGTGTTAGAAGGATTCTACAAAGTGAAAAAAAAAAAAAAATGACCAACTGCCTAGACAAGAAATATCTACTGTGTTTTCAGATACCCTCTAACCATACAAGTTTTATTATGGCAACAGGTATTATAGCAAGTAGGCATGAGGCCCCAGGTTCACCCAAAAAAAGACATAATGGCAAAATGCATTTCAGTTAATTCCAGTTGTTTGAAAAGCCAAAATAGGAAGTGACTTTGTCTCTGTATTTTCTAAATAGCTTGCTGATATGAGTTATGGGGCTGTAGGCCAAACCTGGCCAGGATAAGGGACCATTTCCACTTTCCAGCACCTCCAGGGTTCCAGTGTTATGCCAGTCTCACAGTTTAGACCTCAGGTCCTATGCATCCTGGGACCTAGCTGTTAAAACCTCAATTTCAGATTCTTATCTGCTTAAAAGAAACTAAGCATTTCTGTGTAATTTCCTGCCCATCACCAAAACCATCCACAGTTAGGACTTAGAATCTGAGTCACTGCTAGTTACAAAAGAATTTATCCATGGGCTGGGATTGTGGCTCAGCGGTAGAGTGCTCACCTAGCACGGGCGGGACCCGGGTTCGATCCTCAGCACCACATAAAAATAAAGGCATTGTGTTTTATCCATCTACACCTAAAATTTTAATTAATTAATTAATTAAAAAGAATTATCCAGTGACCGCTCTTAACCATCACTTTTTCTTTTTTCTTTTTTTTTTTTATGTACCCAGGATTGAACTCGGGGGCACTCAACCACTGAGCCACATCCCCACCCCTAAATTGTCTTTTATTTAGAGACAGGGTCTCACTGAGTTGCTTAGCTCCTTGCTTTTGCTGAAGCTGGCTTTGAACTCGAAATCCTCCTGCCTCAGCCTTCCTGAGCCACTGGGATTACAGGCGTATGCCACTATGCCCAGCCAGCCATTACTTTTTTATGCTTATCAATACTTATTCCCTTTTACCTCATCCTTTGTGACTATGCATGGAGAGTTGTTTACCTTAAAATGAGGCCAAGTGTTCAGAATACTTAGTTATTTTCTCTCTTTAAGAATTTCCAGGACTGGGAGGTATGGCTGAATGGTAGTGAATCCCTAAGATGTGTGAGGCCCTGGGTTCAGTCCCCAGCACTGCACCAAAAAAAAAGAAGAAGAAAAAAAAAAAAAGGATTTTTTTACTTCATGAATTTCTAGTACTTCTCTGTAACATCTCAACTTGGCTGTGGATAGCCTCTCTAGAATCACAACCTGTGCCGAGCAGTAATGTCCCTGAGTCATTCTGTTCTTCTGTTCTTCCATTCAGCTCATTTAACTTCCTTATCATTCTTTGTCCATCAGTGTGAGCTGCATTCTCTGCACTGAAAGCAGAAAAGGGATTGGAGTACTTTCCCACGTAGCCAGCTCTTTTTACAACAATGCCCTTGTTTGGTGTGACGCTGTAGAACTTTAGTTTTCCTTCAGAGCTTCCTCTGTCCAGCTTTTTGTTAAGCTGGAGGCTGAGGCATGCTCCCTTTCCCCACTGCTGCATACACTTCCAGTGCATGTTGCTTTGAGCATTCAGATGGAGTTGCTATTGCATTTGTGATTCTTGGCTCAAGTCCCTCTAGAAATCATATTACTACTCCAAGTTCAAGGAGGGCTGGAACAGCTACTAAGAACAGAATACGTTATAATAACATTCAGCAGACAAAAGCCAGAAAATTCCTGCCAGAGGCCACCTTCATATTCTATGTGTGTCCTATACTCCATCTTTTGAGAATTTTAAGCAGAGTAGAATGCTATAGTGTATAGTTTATGTGTCCCAGTATCTACTAAAGGATTTTTTGTTGTTGTTGTTGTTTTTGGTTTCTTGTTTGATTTGTTTTGGTTTTGTTGTTTTTTAATGCAGTGCTGGAATTAAACTCAGGGCCTTGCATGTGCTCGGCAGGTGCTCTATCACTGAGCTGCACTCCCAGTCCATTACAGTTTTGATCTGAGAACCCTTCAGAAGTGATCTTAAAAAGCTCTTTAGGGTCTGGGGGTAGCTCGATGGTAGAGCATTTGCCCTGGGTTTGATCCCCACTATAAAATAAAAGCTCCTCAGAAAGTTATCAAGGCTTTTCCTCATGGTCAGTGTCTATTCCTTTATTGCACTCACTGGTCACTTTTAAATTGTCTACTATGTGCAGGTATTTTGCTACACAGCATCCATATATAAAAAAAAACAATTTATTGAGGAGTTTGCAGAGAGTTGGAGAGTTAAACATATAATCAACAGAAACAGAAGGCAGAGTGAACACTATTATCAGTATTCACTGCTGACTAGGACAGGCTTCTCAGGGAAAGTAGATGATTGAGCTCAGCCATTAAGGATGAGAAAGTTAGAGAAGACAAGTGTGTAAGAGAAAAGATTGGCCGCATTCTAGACTGAATGAACCACATCAAAGGAAAATCAAAGACAAGGAGTGGCAAGTTAATATACCAGGAGATGCATTTGGAACAATGGCTGTCATGCCAGAAAGTGTGCATTCTTTCTTGAAGGTAGGAAGTCATTTAAGACAATAGAAGAGGAGGGAGCCTATTCTATTCTGGTTTAGAAAGATTACTCTTACACCATAATGAAGTGGTTATGAAGATGTTGCAACAAACAATGCTAGGTTGTGAGACCTTGTGATAGGGTTATAACCAGAACATAAATGAAGAAACAAAATCAAAAGAAACATAATCTTTAAAGGCATTAACAGGAAACTCAAGGAAGTGGCCAATGAGGGCATTGTTAAATGGCCTCAACTTTTGGCTCTACTGCTAATGAAAAGAAATGTAAGCAGAAACAGCCCTACCATGTTGGGAAGATTTGGGTGGTTGGTTGGTTAGTTTAATTCCCCAGTCTATAGTTAAGATGAGTAAAGGGGCCAACCTTATATGCCTTTTGTGGACTAAAAATTAGTACAGTTGTTTTAGATCAGTTTGGCCACATGTCTAAAACTTTAAAGAAATATATACCTCTTTGACCCAGGAATTTTAAGTAAACAGTCGTAAACACATGAAAACTTATGTACAGGAAAGAAAGCTCAATACATGAATATTTATAGTAGTAAAAACTTGAAAATAAACTAAATTTCTAATCATGGGAAATAGTTAACTAATGGTACCTCCATTAAACAGATTAAGTGTACCCCATTAAAATTGTGTTTTAGAAGAATATTTAATCACACAAAAAACTTTATAGTAATTAATAGGTGAAAACAGTTTATTACATAGTATGATTTGATGTGGGGTATTCATGAAAAGATCTTTTTCAACTCCATAAAAATTTAAATCTGAAACTCAAGAAAGAGAGGGGAGCTAGAGTCATAATTATGTTGTCATACCTGCATGATAATTATATTTAGATGATATGGACATAGAAGATTCATTATATAATTTTCTTTTGTGTCATTTGAGATTTTTCTGTGATTTTTAAGAGCAAAACTACCTCAAAAGAAATATTATTAAATTGGAAAGAAAGTGTATTAAATATGTTAATACACTAAAGCACTTAGAATAATACTTGGGCTATAATAAATCCCAATAAATTAGTTGCTGTTATTATTGTCTCCTTTTAAAAGCTAAAGTTAGACAAGATTACCTAGGCAGAGAGTATAAGAGGAAGAACAGAAGCTGGGAGTTTAGCCCAGTGGTAGAGCACTTGCCTAGCAGGCACAAGGGTCTGGGTTTCATCCTCAGCACCAAAGGGCATCAGGGGTTGGGGGGCATGAAGAATGGTGGAAAGTCTCCTTAGACCTCTAGAATAGAGGGATTGATCCAAAGGAAGAAGAATAGCACTAGAATGGAGAAGGGATGTTGGGATGGGCAGAGGAAGACCAGAAGAATGTGGATGCGTCAGGACTCACAGGGGAGAAACTTTAGAAGGAGATCAGGGTCAGGTATGCATAAAGACTGATGGGTCATGTAATTAGGTAATCTTTGGGGTTTGGTGCTGTTTTGTTGTTGTTGTGTTGTTTTAAGTTTTTAAATATAGCATACACACAGAAAGTCTAGGCAGACAGCTCAGTGAGTGTTTTACATACTCCTATGACAATACCCGGAACAAGAAGCAGAACCTTACCCGCACCTAGCACCTCAGAAACCCCTGTTACCTTTCCAGTCACCCTCATTTTCCAAGGGTGGCCTAACTTCTAACACCACAGATCAGTGTTGCCTGTTTCTAAATTTTACATACCTAGAATTATGCAGTACAGACTATTTTGTGTCTGACTTCTTTCATTCCACATGATGTTTATAAATGCATTTATTTTGTTATACGTGTACTCTGTTCATTCTCATTGCCACATGATATTCCACTGTATAAATATAGCATAACTTATTTATCATTCAATTATTGATAAACACTTAGGTTACTCCAAGGTTTGGGTAATTGCAACGTTCTGCCATAAATACTCTTGTCCATGTCCTTTTTGAATTTACATATCCCTAAAAGTCCAGTTGTTTCAGTCATAAGGTATACTTATGTTCAATTTTAGTAGATGCTACCAGTTTTCCATAGTGTTACACCAATTTGCACTCCAGCCAGAAGTGTATGAGAGGTCAAATGGTTCTGCACCCTTCCCAGTACTTGGTATATCTGTCTTTTTAAAAGTTAGTCACTATGGTATCTCATAGTGATTTTACTTATTTTTTATTTTTTTAATATTTATTGTTTAGTTGTAGGTGGGCATAATATCTTTATTTTATTTTTTTGTGGTGCTGAGGTTTGAACCCAGTGCCTCACATGTGCAAGGTGAGCACTCTACCACTGAGCCACAACCCCAGCCCCTCATAGTGATTTTAAACTTGCGTTTTCCTGAATTAATAAAATTAGTGACAAATACCTTTTTATGTTTGTTAGTTATTCCAGCATACAGTTGGCCTTTAAATTCAGCTAATCACAGATCAAAAATATTTGGAAAATTTTTCCAGAGTGTTCTGAAGAACAAAATTTGAATTTGCCATGCACCAGGCACTACACTGAGTCCATGAGACTGAAGTGATATATAGGTATACCCTGCTGTAGCCTTCCACCATTCCATACTTCCTCAGTCTCTCTCTAGCACTCCTTTGAGCATTGCTTGCCTCATGTCTCATTTGTATACAATGTAATTAGTCCTGCAATAATTGCAACTGTATCAAAAGTGGATGGACCTTTTTTCTTATCATTTTTTCCTAAACAGTACAGTGTAGCAACTAATTGCATGGTATTTACAATGTGTTAAGTATTCTAAGTGATCTAGAGATGATGTGTAAGGGAGGATATACATAGTTTATATGCAGATATTATGCCATTCAAATAAGGAACTTGAGCCTCAGTAGATTTTGGTATCCACAGGGGATACCAAATCCCTTGAAGATACTAAAGGATATTTGCACTCTCACCTTTTTTTTTTTTAATTACTGTTTTTCTTCTTCTTGATGAATAGGAGTCATTTATCACATAATGTATTACAGATATCTTCTCTCATCTTTTGGCTGCCTTTTCACTCTTAATGGTGTCTTTTAAGAGAAAGAAGTTCTTAATTTTAATATAGATCCTACTTATCAATTTTCTCTCTTTGTACTTAATGTTCATTCCAAGTTATTAAGGATGGAAATGAGAAACTGGTAGTGAATATGGACTATTTTTCTAAGATGTTTGATAGTGAGCTAGAAAAATTGCAGCTATCTTGAGAGGGATGCAGATTCTAAAGAGAGTGGGAGGGATTTGAGTGCCCTCCGGAGCCATAGTGAAAGACCAGGGAAGAGAGAGGTAGGAAACACAGATTTGGTTGAAGGAACATGGTTGTGGAGGAAAGGCTCAAGCATGTGAATAGGGAGCCCTATTAACCTGGAGAAGAAAAAGGAACAAGGACCATTGTGGGGTCATTTTGAGGTGAGATGTTTTGTGTGTGGTGCTACCTTACGAACAGTTTCCCTAGGTTGGTTGCTTACACAATAAACATTACAGAACCATTGTGGGTACTGTGCCCTTTACCACTGATGTCACCAGATACTGTATGCAGGATGCTTGAAGTAGCCAGACTTGCTGCCCTCATGGTCATCCTAATCCACATTTTGAAATCCTTATTTCTTTAAGCAGAATATATTTTGTCTACTGGAGGTACATAAGTGTACATTTTAGGTCCACTTCCCCAGAGTGTTAGAGTTAGAGTAAGGTTTGGGGAAAAAAGCCCTACCACAAAATCCTAAGGTACCTGAGAGGCTGAAGGAACATTTTGTGGATATTTTCTATTTTATGTAGGGAGGATGCTTAAATTATAGGAAGAGCTGGCCAGTTCATGGGACCAAAATTGTTTTGCAACTTAGTAAAAATTGTTTTACTCTATGTATGCTCTTACGCATTTTGTTGTTTGTCTCTAGATGTAAAACTGTCAATACATAAACAAAAAACTGTCTTTATATCTTGAGGGGGGTCATATGAACTTATATGCTGCCTACAAATTGTGATGTTTGCAGAAAATAAACAAGAAGGTATCATTTTTCACTGTAGTAGTTTCGGTGGTGGAATTAACCTGCCACTGTTAGAAAGTTTAGAACAGGTATGTTAGCTTTCCATTGCTATAATAAATACCTGAGATAATCAACTCATAAAGAGAAAAAGATTTGGTTTTAGCTTACAGTTTGGATATTTCAGTCCAGGATTGATTGGCCCTATTTCTTTGGGGGCCCTGTGACAAGGTAGCACATCATGGCAGGAGTGCATGGTAAAGGAACATTCTCACCTTGTAGCTTACATGCCCCCCATGACTAACTTCCTCCCATTAGGCCTCACCTCTTAAAGGTGCTACCAACCAGTGGCACCATAGGCTAGGGACTTTGCGGGGATGAGAGTCATTCCAGATCCAAACTAATGCTATAGGAAATGGAAACTCTTGCTAGATTGCTCAGTCTTACTTCCACTGTGATTGGATTTGTAACCTTAACAAGGAAAGGAAAAGGGAAAAAGGAATTAATTCATTGAAACTGAAATGTAAGAAACATTTTCATTAAATTTTAAATGTTACATGTTTGCCATTTGGAAAGTTCTCTTTTGGCCTTAACCCTGAATGGGACCTTTCTTACAAGGGGAGGGAAGGGGAAGAAGATAGTCAGGCAGAGGGGACATAGGCAGCAGGCAAGGGGTAGATAGCAGCAAGAGGAGTTGGGGGTGCAGTCTATGGTAGTGCACCCACTTAACATGTGCAAGGCCCTGGGTTCCATCCTGGCACCAAAAAAGAAAGAATGCAGCAAAAACATCCTGAGTGAGATCTGGTATGTTAAATCTCAGAAGCTAGAATACACCTTTCCCAATGTATCCATAGAATCTACTACATTCCAAAACCTTAAAAAAAAAACAAAAAAACAAAAAAAAAAACTTCCTTTTTACGTGTGACATACACGTTAACAAAATATTTTAAAGTAACAAGGTACTAATCCATCTCAGGAATTGTTTTCACACCTGTGCAGTATAACACATCTGTCTACATTTTTAGTTTGGTCACTTCACGTGGCTACTTTCCTAGGTGATCTAAACACACATTTCTGTACTCCTTTGACTTGAGAATAACCAAAGCTTTGCATTTCGAAGTTGGTGAAATAAACATCCTCATTTTAAAAGTAATCTCAAGGCTGGGCTGCTGTGGCTCAGTAGTAGAGCACTTGAAAGGAAGGGAGGGAGGAAGCAATTCTACTTTTACAGGAGAGGGTGATCGCTGAGTTTTATTTCAAGTCAAGAAATTTTAGCATCTAATGGATCAGGTGTCAATGAAACTTCTCCCGGCTCCCATGCCCACATTTAAAACTGGTAAAATTAGAAAAAATGCAGAATCCCTAGAGAACAGAGAAAGGCCTACCAAATGGAAAGCAGCTCCAGCTACTGAAGGAATACTTCCTTCTCTAAACCTTTTGATCCTTCTGATCCCCTCTATTTTTAAATACCTTTTCCCAAGTAAGTCATTCATTAGACTTGGGAAAAGCAAAGCCTTATAGTCTACTTCTAGTTGGTTTTTTTTTTCTTTTCCCCCTAATCTCATTCCATCACTTCTAGTTATACTTCCTCCTGTGGTGCTAGTCACTCTCCCCACTTATTGTTTACACCCTCCTGACATTCATAGGTAATAATCACATTCCCTCCCCTTATTTTTTACTCATTTTGGGTCTATATATTTAGTTCTTCTAATCCTGCCTCATAAAATTATCCTCTCAGCTTCTTAGTCATGCCTGCCATTTTTCTTTGAACTCTTTCCAGTTTGCCTCCAGAAGGTAATGAGGTGTCTGAAATGGAATACAGGTCTCTAGGTGTGGCTTCACTGAATCTGTGTAATAGAAGGGCATTCTCCGAGGGGTAATGCCCAAGGCTGACCAGCCCAGGGGCATTTTGTCATTCTCGAAAAGCTGGGGTTATTCTGTCAAGATCCAAAAATTTCTATATTCCTGCACTGCCAGCAACAGCCAACTGCATTTTTCTACCTGCTGCCATAGCTCATACTGTTTTTCCACTTTAAATTACCCTTTTTCTGTTCATTACTGCCAACCTCCACATTCTTTGAGAAATTTCCTCCTCCCTCTCCCCTTTCTGCTTAACTAAAGACAGTAGTATTTTAATTTCTTCTTCATTATAGGTATTTACTGCACAATTTTTTTAGTTTTATTGCGATATAATTCACATACCATACAATTTTCCCATTTCAGATATGTAAGTCAGTAGATTCATTATGTTCTCAGAGTTGTGTAATCCTCACCATCATCAGTTTTCAAACATCTTACTGCCCAAAAGGAAACCCATACCCATCAGCCGTCACTCCCAGCTATTCCATCCTGAATGAAGCAGCCACCTGTCTACTTTCTGTCTGCTTTACTTTTTTTTGCCTATCTGGCCATGAAAAAAAATGAGGTCAGTCAAACATGGTAGCGTGCATCTGTAATCCTAGCAATTTGGGACACTGAGATAGGAGGATCATGAGTATATGTTGGCTCAGCAACTTAGACCCTAAGCAACTTAGCGAGACCCTGTCACAAAATTTAAAAAATAGAAAGGGATGAGAAAGTAGCTCAAGGGTAAAGTGCCCCTGAGTTCAACCCCCAGTACCCAAAGGGGCGTAAATTTGTGGTATTTTATGATTGGCTTCTTTCACTTATAAGATACACTAATATAACGTAGTTTAAATAATGTATCATACATAAGGACTTCATTTCTTTTTATTGGCCACTCAGGTAATACTTTTTGAGTGAATATTTTACATACTTCAGTTTGTCTCTTCTAATAGTCTTAGAATATTAGAATTATAACTTTAAAACTACATAACAGGTATTTATGTTGAAGGGTATTTATATTGAACCTACTGTAGTCTTAATTCTCACCCTCAAATGCTCTGGTCTCTTAGTCAACATTTAGCAGAAGGAAGGGTACTAGGTATATTCCTTGACTTTTTATGTTTGATAATTCTTGATTCAGAGCATCTAGATTATAACAGCAGTGGAATTAGAATTTGGTTCTCTTTGCTTTTTAATTTCCCTGCTCTTTCAGGGTGATCTTATCTATTTGATAACAACAGCAATAATAATTTTAACATCTAACATTCATCAAGCATTTTTAATGTGCCAGGCATTACACTGCACTTTATATGACTGTTTCATTAAATACTTGAAACAACTCTGAAACAATGTTATGGCCCCATTTTACAGATAAGGAGGGGTCAAGGTCATATAAATTAATAATGGGCAGAGCAGTCATTGAAACCCAGGCCTCCTAACCCCAGAGCCAGCGTTCTTAACTACACTTTATACTCAGTTTGTTATTTCCCTCTTTTCTTTACTAAAACCTGCACTTCCTCAAATTGTCATCCCCAGCTGGAATTGTTAAAAATGGTTTTCTATTCTCACTCACTGAACTCACCTTTGAAAAAGCTGATGTGTGTGTTCCTCCCCAAGGCCCTTGAGCCTCCCTTAGTTTTCAGCCGCCTCAGCTCTACTGGGCTTGCTACAGTAGTAGCCTCTTGAAGTAGTCTTCCCTCCACTCAATCCAGCATGTCCTTCTTATCTCCTAATGCATCTTTCTAAGAAGATGAAGATGCTCATATCACTGTACAGTTTTAAACTTGGACTTCCTCTTTCTTGGAGCTTTGGTTTGGGTTTGGGTTTTAACCAGATTGCGTCTGAACTCCCTAGCTTCATGTACACAGCCTGGCCCTCACCTGTCTTTTCAGCTGCATTCCTGTCACTCTTCCCAGTCCCCTCACCTTAGCCTCCAGCCATGCTGTGTGTTTCACATTTCCCTCGTCTGTGCCAAGCCCTTCCTCACTTCACACATCTGCATTTGTCTCATCTGCTCCAAGGCCTTTTCTGCCTTTGATCTTTCAGACAGACTCCTCTTTGGTTCTCAAGACCCACATGCCAGGCACCTTTTAGTAACACCTTCTCGATCTCCTCCAAGAGGAAATAGTCATTACATTCCCCTCTCAGCACATGCTTCATCCTGGCCCTTACTGTGCTGGGTTGTAATTTGTCTGTTAATATGCTTGACTCCTCTGTTAACCTAAATGGGTTCAGGACAAGGACCAAATTCATTCATCTTTCACTACCTAACACATAGTAGGCACTCGGCTAACATGCTTAAAGGAATGTCAAAGAGGGTGTTGAAAGCAAATAGAAAATTAGAAATATGCTTACTTCTAAACATGTGGACTATCTTATATCTCTCAAAATAATCTCCTTAGGTAAATGAGCAGGCCAAAGAGTCTAGTGTACTAAATAAAAGCAGTAGAGCAGACGCAAAAGTCCTTTTAATTATATGTGTCCCTAGAACAAGGAGCACTGCGATAGCCCTCAAACCGGGGTGTAGGGGGGAGTTCCCACCGCAACCTGGGTCAAGGGACTCTTCCCCAAGGGGGGAGAGCCCTCCAACCGGGGTGGTGGAGGAAGCCCCAAAAGCACCCCCAGTCGAGGGGACTCGTCCTCCAAGGGGGAAGAGCCCTCTAAGGTTAAGATTCTATTTGAGGACATAAGAGCCCCCTCCCACTACTGAATGTGAGATTGCAGCACAGTGGAGAACAAGACACCACCTAGAATGAGAGGAAGGTTGAATCCCAACTCTGCAGGTCACCAGCTTTGGGCTTGGAACTAGTCATTAACGTCTTCATTTTCATGAAGAAATATTTGATGTTTACTTTTTTTTTTAAAGAGAGAGAAAAAATTTTTAATATTTATTTATTTTTTAGTTATCGGCGGACACAACATCTTTGTTTGTATGTGGTGCTGAGGATCGAACCCGGGCCGCTCGCATGCCAGGCAAGCGCGCTACCGCTTGAGCCACATCCCCAGCCCCTTGATGTTTGCTTTTATACTTTTCAATTTTGATGAAGGGAGACTTCACATAGAAAGCACCTCTTTTGTCATTTATTAATAAGCAATAATTCTTAACTCAATGTAAATAGTTTTTAATTTTACCTGAAATCCACTTCTCCTTTCCCTTTCAGCTTCAGGATGAGTTGGAAAAAGGCGAACGGGACAATGCAGAACTGCAGGAGTTTGCCAATGCCATTCTTCAGCAGATAGCAGACCACTGCCCCGACATCCTGGAGCAAGTGGTCAATGCACTGGAAGAGTCGTCCTGACCCTGCTTCATGGGGAGTGACCAGCCCAGCAGCCCCAGAGAGGAGTCAAGAAAGGAAAACTATGAGGAATAGGCATCCAGGAACTTCTTAGCACCATACACTACAAACCACATGATGTCTTGCTCACTTGAAGAAGTGTGATTCCAGCCTGTTTGTACGTCTGTCATCTTGCTCCGCCTTTCTGCTTTAAATGTTGTCTCTACACTAATGTCCTTGACGTCCAAGGTGGTAAATGACCACATCTCTATGAAGAACTAGCCTCCAATCATCAGCATTGGGGAGCTGGGGAAGCTGGTGGCTCTGTTCTTAGAGGGCCATGAAGTAGAGTCCACTCACCTTCCGTCCTCTGATGTGAGAACCAAATCTGAAATCTCCTCAGAGTTCAGCATGCTGAGAGAATCCTCATCGTGGGCCAGAGAGTTGAGTGTTGGAATATCACAATGGGTGCTTTCTTCTAAAAGGGTAAAAAAAAAAAATTTAAAAAAAATCTCAAAATGAGAGGAGGGAAGGAGATCAGAGACAATGGAAACCCAACTCTTCTCTTTACGGTCCTGTTTTCTTCTCCTGTGTAGTGTTTTACACAGGGGGGGCAGTCAGGCTTCTTGCAGGCTTAGCAGGCATTCAACCCCAAGTTTTAAATCTTCATCCCGGTCCTGTCTGTCTCATTCTTCTTTGCTGTTCCTCAGTTCACAAGAGGAGGATATGAACAGTTCTTCCCCTGCTCTCCCTTGTTTTTTAAGACCCTTCTTCTTATGTTACTTCATCACTAGGTCAAATACCTCTGTTTGAAAGAGAAGAGGGGTGTGACACATGGAGCCCTGACATCACCACCTTCAGCCTTGCTGCTCTAGAAAGTGATCTTCTTCGGGGCAGTTAGGCTGGTTTCTCCGGAACATCTCCCAGCATGCTTTCTGCCTCCACACCCATGTCCCCAGCTTCTGCTCTGCTGACATGTATGATCCGTCCCTCACCCTTTTACTTTATTCTTGACTTCCCTTTCAGAATCACAGCCCCATGCAATACATAGAATCTTCTTTTGACAAAAGTGAATTTGACTTATCCCACATACATTCCCTCAATTATTTCTGAGAATATTTATGAAATGGCAACTGCATGCAAGTCAACATGTTAGACACTCATTGTTGAAAGTGTCTTTTCAGTGAGGAAGAGAGAGAGTGGATTCTTTGAGACATCTGATTGAGTCAAAGCAATAAAAAGCTTACCTGTCCCCTCCCTCAGCTTCCCCCCCCCCCTTGCTGTGCTAGGGATTGAACTCAGGGCAGCACACATGCTGGGCAAGTACTATACCTCCAAGCTGTATCTCCAGTCCACTCCCCATCTAGAAAGTATCTTCTAGAAAAGTCTGTCACAAATCAGCATTTCTCAGTATCATAGAATTGGTGGTTTGGGGTGATGGTCCTTTATTTGCCTGCAGGATCCCATTTGTGATGGTTCAGAATTTTTGCTATTGTTACCCTTAAAGAGTGTCTGCTTGTGGACAGTGATTTCTTAACACATTGCATTCACCTCGTGGACCAGCTCCTTGATGAAATCAGAAAGTCAACCCTACAGTAGCAAATCCAGTTGAAGAATTGGCATTTCAGAGGACATTTTGCCCAAGGCTTAGACAATGGTAGTTGTGTAAAATATATATGTCACTGAGAAATAGAGGGCTTAACCCAAATCTGGCCCTTTGACCACCTCTACCACCAGGAACCCCCAAACACACAAATCTTCTCATAAGAGTTGCTGGAATAAATGTTTTTGTCTTGCATTTTCTCCTCTGTCCTTCCCTAGTTACTCACTAAGAGTTTAATGCTGCCTGTGAAGTCCACTGCATTACTTAAGCATCGGCCCATTGATTACCCAATGGGGTCTTTACATAGTCACGTCTCTAGGTTTCCTCCTTCCCTGCCATAACACAGTCCCTTCCTACTTGAGAAGCTGTGGAGTGTTCCTTATCAGAGGTTTAAATGTACTCTACTCATAAACCTTTCACTGAGATACTTCCTGATGGCTGAGCTGGGCACAGGGGCTACAGGGGTTAGATGGTAAGTGGTGGTCATTGGTGGTCAGTTACCTCAGTTCTCTTTATTTACTGCACTGCTCATAAATCATAGAGAAAGCCCTCAGTATTTCAGAACTGGAGTATTAGAATCTCTTTACCCTCTGTAATGTAAAGAACTGAGGTATAAAAACAGCTTCACAGGGCTACAGCAGAGCAGAGAAAATAGAAGAGCCCATGTCCACAAAAGCAGCCTGGCACAGGCACTGGCCAGCTTCTCTGGCTAGCAAGGTACAGCATCAAGAGGCTTCCCTAGACCTTTGGCCCTTCTCATCAGAGGCCATGCTTGGCACCTTGCCCATGTACTGTATTTATCACTGTCCTCCTTCCTCTTTCATTTCAGTCTTTCCCATCACTTCCCTCCAGAAAGACTTAGGAAGCCCTTTGTGTCAGGTGCTTCTGGGAAGAAAAATTTCTGGGACAGACATCAGCTGTCTGGTATCTATGCACCACAGTGGTAAACTCCTTGATCCTTCTTGGGTGATGATCTGGCATCTCAAATGATTGTGGGGACAGTTTAGCTAAAGTTAACAGTGAATATGGCCTGCCTTTATATTGTAGGGGCAAAGTTAATTTGGTTTCTATCATTGAGAGCATCTTACTGAGTTTAGATAATTCATAGAGCTAACACCTACTAAATGCACAACTCCCATCACACTGGGACTTGGTCCATGACCCTCTGTCATTCATAGTTTCACAAGGCCACTCACTGATCCAGAAGGTTTATTGCCTTAAGGACTCACTGCAGGTTGCCTACACCTTCCTCACATGTATCCATCCCATTGGCAAGTCTGTTGCCCTTTAGCACTTCACATCTGCACCCCAAATCAAGGTCAGTCATGAGAAGGACTAGAAAAAGAGGGTATGGAAACCAACCTGGGACTCATGACAGAAGAAATACCATGTGAGTTTCTCATTTTTTCATATACCTCTATCCGAGGTATTCATTGAGTCATTGGAAAAGTATCTGAATTGAGATTTACGAAGACATGTATACCATTTGAAAGGGAAAAGACTTCAAGTGAGCTTTAACATACTAAGAAATATGAAGGGAATCCCCAGATCCACCTCAGCTCTAACTTTTGTTCTTGTTTGTATCTTACTGTCAAAGAATATCTAAGTGAGTCTCTCTTCCTTAAATGTGGGCTTTAGAAATACTAGGAAAGCAGACTGGACCTAAGACCACATTCAGTGTTGCTAGTGACAATGTGACTTGCAACTTTTTGTCAATTGAAATCTATTTGGTATTCCATGAGGAGCTCATTGGCTCACCCACTCCCCAGAATCAAAAGAGGGAGGGGAAGTCACCACAGAGTTTAGTCCACTGATGTCCTAACATCCCATCCCTCATGAGGGTCCAGATTGACATTTGGACTTGCTATTAGGGAATCCTGCTGGCCCCAGACACATTTTGTGCCCACCTGTTTGACTGCATTACTTACGCATCAGCCCATTGATTACCCATGGGGTCTTTGAGGAAAGAGCAAAGCAAGAAATACTTCACCAATAGAATGTGACGCTCATGTGGCCTTTCCTAAGTCCCAGTGGACCCTGAGTCAGCAGTGTCAATGACTTTCACATCTGCCTCCCCAGCCTCATCTCCCTACTGCAGAGATCAGACCTGAGGAGAAAGGGCAAGAAGAGAATGGACTGCGTGGCAGCGAGCCACCCTCTGCAGAGCCCACAGGCCAACCCTCCACCACTGCCAATCCCTGGGCTTCTCAGGAAGTGACTGGAAACATTCAAAGAAATGTTTTTTAAAGAATCTGCAATTTTCCCCCATGTGAACTAAGATAAGAAGAAAACATGCATTATAGGGGAATCCTTCTGAACAAAATGGCTGTCTTCACCTACTCTTTTTAAGCAAAAACTGTTTCCAAACTTTTTAGTGTCAAAACTGTAACCAAGTGTCTCCTGATTTTTTCCAATGTGTTTGGCGCGTGCTGTGACCCTGTTGTAGGTATTTCTCCTCCTGCCCCTTTCGGAAGAGAAGTGGTTTTAAGAATTGATTTGAGGGAGTGGACTTCTGACCCATCCCACCTCCTCTTTCGTTTATCTGCTTGTTGATATTGTCTGTGTGATCCAGAGAATCGGGGCAATTACTTTGTGTCCATTGTTGAAAATATTAAAATATTAAAAAGTAGTTGTAGAACTGAAAAATTAAAAGAGCTGTGTTTTTAAAATGCAAACCAATATCATTTTAATAAAGGAATTCAAGCTATGGGGCAGCCAAACTCCTCCCCGTCCTCCCTTTGGCCAAGGTGGCAGCCTGGCCAGCCTCTTGGGAAACACAATGACCATACTCCAGGTAGGTGACTGCCTGGATGCAGCTGACAACTGCTTAGTCAAAGGAATGAGAATCTGGGGGTTCAGAGACTCAATTGTGCCAGGATTTTCCTATATATCCTCAGGACCTCTGAGTAGAGGTTTTAAAGTTGATGACCCAGAAGCACCCTAACCCCCATGTTGGTCCCAGCCCAGTGTGCCTATACTGTGTGGTAACCTGGGCTTGACTCTGAAGCCCCTGCCTGGCAGGTCACAGGACCTCTTTCCTGCCCACTTGGTGCTATATCATCCAGTGACCATCCAACAGGGCCGACAGTGGCCCGCCTGGAGCCTGCGATCCAGGTGCAATGGATTGTACTAGAACTCAGTTCCTTCTGACTTCAGACCCTAGACTTCCTTCCTCTGAAGCTTTTTAGACCTCAAGTTGCCTGGGTCTAGGCACTCTCTCTTGGCCCCAGAGATGCCATGGTCAGGAAAGGAAGTGAACCATGTTAGAGTGAGATAATCCACTCCTGGACCAGAGCACTCCTGCCCAGCCCTTCTTTCCATGCCACAACAGTATTGCATCCATCCTCTAAAGCAGCTAGACCTACCTGGGGCACATACCAACCTTCTGGGCTGGTCTGCCTCACTGCAGGACCAGGAACCTGCCATGTACATCAAGATGTCCAGGATGGGGACTTGGGATTCACTCCCCTGCTTCAGAAGACACGTGTTGCACTTTAGTAGGGAGCTGGGGAGCACTGGGTACTGGCTCCTTATAGCTTGAGTCCCTTTTGGTAACAGCAGCAGCAGCCTAAATGGTGGTATCTGTGATCCAAACACACCTGCTGCCTTCAACTGTACATGTGTGTGATTGCTGGAGTCATGTTGCCTACCAGATAACAACATTACAATGAAATTGTGTTCTGTTCAACTTTGCCTTGATAATTATTGTAAACACTTTGTTCGTTTTTTCTTTTTTATTCACAAACTAAATCCATCAGGAAATTATAAAGTTATTTAAAAACAGTGTGCTGCATCTTTCTTTGATTTTTCACTTAGTCTCATCATCCAGGCAAAACATTTCCTGCAATGTTGAAAAGACAGGAAAAGGCCAACAGTCCCCAGGACATCCAAGGTTGGGAGGACTCACAGTACCCCCCAGGCCTGCTGGGGTGTCCTCATCAGAGAAAGTCACATTTAGGTTCCCTGAACTCCAGTTATCTTTCAAAGTCTTTTCCAATTTCCTTTTTCCTTCTTTACACCTCAGTGTCCACACCAGGTTCTCCATTTCAGATCTGATTATATTCCAGAGCTTAGAAGAATCATCTGCCACTTGGGTAGTGGAGTTGTTCATGCTGAGGTGGCAGACCAGGCAGGCGTGGTCATATCTCAAGAGGATTTTATTCAGAACTAAGATTTCCACTTCAGTGGGGAGTGCCCTGATGTGCTAGATCAGCCAGCAAAGTGTGAACACTATGAGTAAAAAGGAGTCAGGAGGCACCATGTGTGAAAATGGCTGTAATTGTCAGCTCTGGTACTGGTCTGAAGTCTTATGCACAATAAGAAATGATTCTAGGGAATTTATTTTATAGGAATGAGTTTTCTTCTTAGCTTCATGTCTGTGTCTACCCCGAAAAGGAATTGGCAAGCCTGCTTTCTGCATTCCCTTCCTCTCCTGTGTAAGCTATGATGATGCCCACTGAGTGGGTCTGGAGGACTCAGGTACTAAGAGTCAGGCATCTTTTTTGTGGGGAGGAGCATACCAGGGATTGAACTCAGGGGTCCTCGACCACTACGCCACATCCCCAGCCCTATTTTGTATTTTATTTAGAGACAGGGTCTCACTGAGTTGCTTAGCACCTGGCTTTTGCTGAAGCTGGCTTTAAACTCACAATCCTCCTGCCTCAGCTTTTCAAGCCTCTTGGATTACAGGCATGTGCCACCATGCCTGGCTCAAGCATCATTCTTCTGGCAGGCCTCCTAGTGCCCACTGTCCCCTTCTCCGTCTCTAGACAGGTAGAGGAGCACCTGGGAGGCAGGGCAGTATGTACAGGCCTGAGAAACCAGTGTTGCCCATGATTTCATCATATGAAGCAGGAACAATTTTAACAATTTACTAGCAGAACGTGTATCATTCCACACAACATAAAATCACAACCACAAGCAGATGTGTCCACAGAAAGCTGTCAAACTACACGGTTTCCAGGGTTTTCCATTCATCTTTTTTTTTACTGTTTATTCACTCTGTGGTCTACCAGCACTCAATTGCAGATGAGTGGATACAAGGATCATGGGTTTGAGGAAAACTTATGAGCAGAACTTTCCATTGAAAATTCCATCCATTAACTTGGGGTTTCCTCTAAATTGGGAAAATACCACCATTATTTGATTTTTTTTTAGGCAGAATATCTCAGGCTGGCCCCAAAATGACTAAGAACTCATTAGGTTCTAGTGAGGAGAGAAGCTCTGAGGAAGCTGGTCTGAGATCCAAGGCTTTCCTGGGTTCTAGAGACAACCTTGGACTTTTGACTTCTCAGTCTCCCTTCTGTAAAATAAAGCCACAAGTCATAATGAAGGTAATACATAGTTATGTTTTTCCTTTTTAAAAGCTCCATTAAGAGCATAAATTATAAAATTGCATTTTCACATCTACAGATTATTTTAAAATAATACATTGTGTGTTGGAGAGGGGGCAACACAGAGGTTGGCCAATGAGTCAGTCGTTGAGGCTGGGCTTTGGGTACATGAGGTTCATTATAAAACATTCTCCCTACTCATGTATGTTCATAATTTTCCTGAATACGCTATACTTGTCCCATCACCATTCATGGACTTCCCCCGGTACCCAAGCAATTGCCATTCACAAATTGCCATCATAGCATTTGGTTCATTACTGGGACTCCTATTTCTAGGCACCAGAGACACAAGGACCAGTAGCTGTGGTCTGTTTGCCATCTGCCAGGTTTGGTTCTGAGAACTGGGCATGGTTTATCCCATCTCATCCTCACAGTAACCCTAGGAGGGAGGTCTTGTTACCCCATTTTGCAGATGAGACACTGGTTACACAGCTGTCCCAAGGACAGACAGCTGGGATGTGGTAAGGCTAGAACTCAGACCCAGCTCTATCTGCAATCTATTCTTCACCACAGCTGTGACCACTTCCCATCTGGGGAGAAAACAAGTTCCAGGCACACCTGGTGTGAGAGCCAGGAGCAGCAGTGCTCCTGAGATCCTCAGCTTAGACCTGGCAAGATGAGTTTTGCCATCAAAGACATTCAAGGGTGAGGCGAGGCAAGGACACATGAGCAAAAACAGGGAGGTGGGGAAAGTATGTGGGGAGTCTGGGACAGCCAGTGCTCAGCATGGACAGATAAAGCTAAAGAGTAAGGAGGGGACATAGTGCCATATTTGTGGTGTGGAAGGAGGTGGGATAGGCCCATATGGTGAAAGGCTCCCAATGCCTAAATGAAAGGCCATCTTGGGATCATGATAAGATGGCTGCAAATAGAGTGCATCACACCCCGTGTACCACGACACTGCGCAGGTGAATAACGAGTTAGAACGACAAAAAGATATCTTGTCAGGAATTTACAGCAAAATTGGGGTGCACCGAAACCTAGAAGAAGGATTTCCATCACCGAGGACCTGTTATTGAGTCTCAAACGCGAGCCAACTGTGCGACCGGAGATCCAGGCTGACTGATCCGCCGCTCGCCACGTGGCCCGCCCCGCAGCTACAGACGGCGGGGCACCGCTGAGAAGCGACCAGCAAGCAAAGAGAAACGGTGCTACGGATTCTGTGGAGTCCTGCCGGCTGTGCCCTCACTGAGCTCCGGGCTGAGTTCGGGGTTTGAGACGGGGAAGGAAGTGGTCCAGTTCTATCCCCCACAACGGAAAGTCCACCAAGGAAGCCAGTGGCCACCATCTTGGAGAGCTGACGTCACCACCGCCAGTTTCCGACAGATTGCAACAATAAAACAGTTGTGTGTTACTCAGCCCATCTCCCATACAGCGGGGAATTCACATAAAATCTCTCCCAGGCTTTCTGGGGGAGGGATTATCAGAACGAGCCTGCATAGAGACGCAGGGAAAGGTGGAGACACCTGACCTCCAACTCCCCCTCCCATCAGCGGTGAAAACGAAACCTGTCTTGCCAGCTCTGGGGGAGGGGCAAACAGAAAAAAATCAAACAATAGGGTGCTGATTCCCAATAGCCACCCTCCACAACCAGCAAACTGCAGGCCCAGAGTACAGTTTGAACTGCCGAGAGGCATCACACAGGGGAAGGCCGGGCTAGCAGGAGAAGCCAGGGGACTAGAGGCCAGGCCCTCGCGACTGGGCGGCTGGAGACCGCCCACCCGCCGGCGACCGGGCGGCTAGATCCCAAGGTGCGGCCCAGCGGGTACGGTGCAGAGACTCTAGGAAGAGGTCTATAGCCAGGCCTTCATGAAGTAGACAACCAGGAGCTGAAACCAACCAGAGACAGACCAGTCCCACCCCTCCCTTCGGACACCCTGGCAAGGAGCCTGGGGCCCGCCATAGCAGAGAGGTGACGTCACTGGAGACGGAATTCCTTCCCAGGGGAATCCACTTTAGCAGGTGAATGTCTCGAGGCTGTCTATAGGGCTCCTAAATACCTAGCTACCACCAACATCCTGATCCAATCGCCTGTTAGTATCCCCTCTCAGTAGAGCAATCTTCTAAAGTAGCCAAGACATACTAACCCTCATACCATCATAGCACCTAACCTAAACATAAAGTCCTAAGAACAAACAACAAATCACTATATGCATACAGAATCCAGAAGCCTTTTATGAATTGAATGAATCAGCTTTAAAGTACAATAAAGCCCAACATTTCTAGGCATAGTCTACCACCACAAAGGAGAGACAACAGAGATATACAAAACCAAAACAAATTTATAGGAGAGAGCAGAAACACAGCAATCAAACAGACCTGGAAAGTAACGTGAACAACATGAAAAAACAAGGGAAAAAAGGATTACAAACAATGCAGGACAACTTAAATCTACAGGAGGACCTAGAAGCATCAGAAACATGGATAGGGAAAGAACTCAAGGCATACCTAACTCAGATGGAACGGAATATTAGAGAAGACATGAGACAGCAAGTCCAAGCAATGAAAGTATATTTTGAAAACGAATTAAACAAACAAATTCAAATGGCAAAGAACGAGCTTTACCAGGAGATAGAGATTTTTTTAAAAAATCAAACAGTAATCCTAGAAATGCAGGAAACTATAAACCAAATTAAAAACTCAAACGAGAATATTACAAATAGACTAGATCAATAGAAGTCAGAACATCAGATAATGAAGACAAAGTTTATCAACTTGAAAAGAATATAGTCAACACAGAAAAGATGCTGACATCTCACAAGCAATCTATTCAAGAGATATGGGATGTCATAAAAAAACCAAACTTGAGAGTCATTGGGATAGAAGAAGGCACAGAGGTTCAAACCAAAGGAACGGACAACCTATTAAATGAAATAATTCTAGAAAACTTCCCAGAGATGAAAGATGGAATGGATTGCCAAATCCTGGAAGCTTACAGGACCCCAAACATTCAAAACCTTAATAGACCAACTCCAAGACATATAATTATGAAGATAGCCAACATACAGAACAAGGAGAGAATATTAAAAGCTGTGAGAGAAAGGAGGCAGATTACATTCAGGGGTAAATCAATTAGGTTAACAACTGACTTTTCATCACAGACTTTGAAAGCGAGAAGATCCTGGAACAATGTATTTCAAATGCTGAAAAATAATGGATTCCAACCAAGAATACTGTATCCAGCAAAATTAAGCTTCAGATTTGACAATGAAATTAAAATATTTCACGATAAACAAAAGCTAAAAGAATTCGCAGCCAGAAAACCAGCACTGCAAAGCATTTTGAGCAAAATACTACAAGAAGAGGAATTGAAAAATAGCGCCCAAAACTAACAGTGGGAGGTATCTCAGTAAAGGGGGAGAAAAATAACCAAAGAGGAAAAACTAAGCAAACTAAAATAAATAAATAAATAAACATGACTGGAAGTACAAACCATATTTCAATTGTAACCTTAAATGTTAATGGCCTAAATTGACCAATCAAGAGACATAGGCTAGTAACCTGGATTAAAAAAACAAATCCAACAATATGCTGCCTTCAGGAGACTCATATGATAGGAAAAGACACACAGAGGCTGAAGGTGAAAGGTTGGGAAAAATCATACCACTCACATGGCCCTCAGAAGCAAGCAGGAGTGGCCATACTCATATCGAATAAAATCAACTTCAAACCTAAGTTAATCAAAAGGGATAAAGAAGGACACTATATACTGTTAAAAGGAACCATCCACCAACAAGACATAACAATTATCAATTTGTATGCACCAAACAATGGTGCTGCAACATTCAAAAAACAAACTCTCCTCAAGTTCAAGAGTCAAATAGACCACAACACAATAATTATGGGTGACTTCAACACACCGCTCTCTCCATTGGACAGATCCTCCAGACAAAAGCTGAATAAAGAAACTATAGAACTCAATAACACAATCAATAACCTAGACTTAACCGACATATATAGAATAAATCAACCATCATCAAGTGGATACACGTTCTTCTCAGCAGCACATGGATCCTACTCAAAGATAGACCATATATTATGCCATAGGGCAACTCTTAGTAAATATAAAGGTGTGGAGATAATACCATGCACCATATCTGATCATAATGGAATGAAACTGGAAATAAATGATAAAAGAAGGAAGGAAAAATCCTGCATCGCCTGGAAAATGAACAATATGTTACTGAATGATCAATGGGTTGCAGAAGACATAAAGGAGGAAATAAAAAAATTCTTAGAGATAAATGACAATACAGACACAACATACCGGAATCTATGGGACACAATGAAAGCAGTTTTAAGAGGGAAATTCATTTCCTGGAGTTCTTTCCTCAAAAAAAGAAAAAAACAACAAATAAATGAACTCACACTACACCTCAAAACCCTAGAAAAGGAAGAGCAAAACAACAGCAAATGTAGTAGAAGGCAAGAAATAATTAAAATCAGAGCAGAAATCAACGAAATTGAAAAAATTGATAAAACTAAAAGTTGGTTCTTTGAAAAAATAAATAAGATCAACAGGCCCTTAGCCATGTTAACGAAGAGAAGAAGAGAGAGAACTCAAATTACTAACATACGGGATGAAAAAGGCAATATCACAACAGACACTTCAGAAATACAGAAGATAATTAGAAAGTATTTTGAAACCCTATATTCCAATAAAATAGAAGATAGTGAAGATATCGATAAATTTCTTAAGTCATATGATCTGCCCAGATTGAGTCAGGAAGACACACACAACTTAAATAGACCAATAACAAAGGAAGAAATAGAAGAAGCCATCAAAAGACTACCAACCAAGAAAAGCCCTGGACCGGATGGGTATACAGCGGAGTTTTACAAAACCTTTAAAGAAGAATTATTACCAATACTTTTCAAGCTATTTCAAGAAATAGAAAAAGAAGGAGCTCTTCCAAATTCATTCTATGAGGCCAACATCACCCTGATCCCGAAACCAGACAAAGACACTTCAAAGAAAGAAAACTACAGAACAATATCTCTAATGAACTTGGATGCAAAAATTCTCAATAAAATCCTGGCGAATCGAATACAAAAGCATATCAAAAAAAATTGTGCACCATGATCAAGTAGGATTCATCCCTGGGATGCAAGGTTGGTTCAATATACGGAAATCAATAAATGCTATTCACCACATCAATAGACTTAAAGATAAGAACCATATGATCATCTCAATAGATGCAGAAAAAGCATTCGACACAGTACAGCATCCCTTTATGTTCAAAACACTAGAAAAACTAGGGATAACAGGAACTTACCTCAACATGTAAAAGCTATATATGCTAAACCTCAGGCTAGCATCATCCTAAATGGAGAAAAACTGAAGGCATTCCCTCTAAAATCTGGAACAAGACAGGGATGCCCTCTCTCACCACTTCTATTCAATTTAGTTCTTGAAATACTAGCCAGAGCAATTAGACAGACAAAAGAAATTAAAGGCATAAAAATAGGAAAAGAAGAACTTAAATTATCACTATTTGCAGATGATATGATAATATATCTAACAGACCCAAAAGGGTCTACAAAGAAACTGCTAGAGTTAATAAATGAATTCAGCAAAGTGGCAGGATATAAAATCAACATGCATAAATCAAAGGCATTCCTGTATATCAGCAACAAAACTTCTGAAATGGAAATGAGGACAACCACTCCATTCACAATATCCTCAAAGAAAATAAGATACTTGGGAATCAACCTAACAAAAGAGGTGAAAGATTTATACAATGAAAACTACAGAACCCTAAGAGAGAGATAGAAGATCTTAGAAGATGGAAAAATATACCCTGTTCATGGATAGGCAGAACTAACATCATCAAAATGGCGATATTACCCAAAGTTCTCTACAGGTTTAATGCGATGCCAATCAAAATCCCAACAGCATTTCTTGTAGAAATAGATAAAGCAATCATGAAATTCATATGGAAAAACAAAAGACCCAGAATAGCAAAAGCAATTCTAAGCAGGAAGTGTGAATCTGGAGGTATAGCGATACCAGATTTCAAACTGTACTACAGAGCAATAGTAACAAAAACAGCATGGTACTGGTACCAAAACAGGCAGGTAGACCAATGGTACAGAATAGAGGACACAGAGACTAATCCACAAAATTACAACTTTCTTATATTTGATAAAGGGGCTAAAAGCATGCAATGGAGGAAGGATAGCATCTTCAACAAATGGTGCTGGGAAAACTGGAAATCCATATGCAACAAAATGAAGCTGAACCCTTTTCTCTCGCCATGCACAAAAGTTAACTCAAAATGGATCAAAGAGCTTGATATCAAATCAGAGACTCTGCGTCTGATAGAAGAAAAAGTTGGCTCCGATCTACATATTGTGGAGTCGGGCTCCAAATTCCTTAATAGGACGCCCATAGCCCAAGAGTTAAATACAAGAATAAACAAATGGGACTTACTTAAACTAAAAAGTTTTTTCTCAGCAAAAGAAACAATAAGAGAGGTAAATAGACAGCCTACATCCTGGGAACAAATTTTTACCCCTCACACTTCAGATAGAGCCCTAATATCCAGAATATACAAAGAACTCAAAAAATTAAACAATAAGATAACAAATAACCCAATCAACAAATGGGCCAAGGACCTGAACAGACACTTCTCAGAGGAGGACATACAATCAATCAACAAATACATGAAAAAATGTTCACCATCTCTAGCAGTCAGAGAAATGCAAATCAAAACCACCCTAAGATACCATCTTACTCCAGTAAGATTGGCAGCCATTATGAAGTCAAACAACAACAAGTGCTGGCGAGGATGTGGGGAAAAGGGTACACTTGTACATTGCTGGTGGGACTGCAAATTGGTGAGGCCAATTTGGAAAGCAGTATGGAGATTCCTGGGAAAGCTTGGAATGGATCCACCATTTGACCCAGCTATCGCCCTTCTCGGACTATTCCCTGAGGATCTTAAAAGAGCGTACTATAGGGATACTGCCACATCAATGATCATAGCAGCACAATTCACAATATCTAGACTGTGGAACCAACCTAGATGCCCTTCAATAGATGAATGGATAAAAAAAAATGTGGCATTTATACACAATGGAGTATTACGCAGCACTAAAAAAATGACAAAATCATGGAATTGCAGGGAAATGGATGGCATTAGAGCAGATTATGCTAAGCGAAGCTAGCCAATCCTTAAAAAACAAATGCCAAATGTCTTGTTTGATATAAAGAGAGCAACTAAGAACAGAACAGGGAGGAAGAGCATGAGGAAAAGATTAACATTAAACAGAGACGAGTGGGGGGAGAGAAAGGGAGAGAGAAGGGAAATCGTATGGAAATGGTAGGAGACCCTCAATGTTACACAAAATTCCATATAAGAGGTTGTGAGGGGAAGGGGGGGAAAACAAGGGAGAGAACTGAACAACAGCAGATGAAGTAGAGAGGGAAGATGGGAGGGGAGGGGAGGGGGGATAGTAGAGGATAGGAAAGGCAGCAGAATACAACAGACACTAATATGCCATTATGTAAAAATGTGAATGTGTAACCGATGTGATTCTGCAATTTGTATTTGGGGTAAAAATGGGAGTTCATAACTCACTTGAGTCAAATGTATGAAAGATGATATGTCATGAGCTTTGTCATGTTTTGAACAACCAATAAAAAAAAAAAAGAAAGGCCATCTTGGGAGAGCATCACCTCATGCCTGCTGCCGTCCACCCCTCACTGGCTCCTCATTAAATAGGAGCCTTCCAGGGGCTAATATTTTTTTTTAAAAGAAAGAAATGGTGCTTCTCCATCTTCTTCCCCAGAGAAGCACCTGACCTGTCAACACGGGACAGTTAGCAGCCTTGCTGACCTGAGGATGGTGGAAGACCTCTCAGGCCATGAAGAGAGAAGCCAGCTGGGAGGGCAGTGTGGAGGGTCCTCTAAGGATCACACGGCATCTTTCAGCACAGCTACCACTGCATGCCAGAAAGGTGGGCCCCTAGCAAAGTTTATCTCATTTAATCTTCAATTATTCCACCAGGTGAGTGTTACCACTGCTTTTCTGATAGAGAATCTAAAAATCAAAGATTTTTTGGCCTCCTCAACCTTGCTTGTGAGGCCAAAGAGCTTGAGCCATGCTTCTTTTAAAAGAGTTGTGCCAGGCTTGGCAGCGCACACCTGTAATCCCAGAGGCTCAGGAGGCTGAGGCAGGAAAATCACAAATTCAAAGCAGTCTCAGCAACTTGGTGAGACCCTGTCTCAAAATAAAAAAAAATAAAAAGGGCTGGGAATATAGCTCAGTGGTAAAGTGTCCCTGAGTTCAATTCTCAGTACCAGAAATAAAAAGGAGAGTTGGATGTGTGCAAAAAAATGTATCCATCAGATGTCTGAAACCTCCTTGCCAAAAAGCCGTGTCTGGTGGAATTCACTCTCAGGAGATAGTTCCTGTTTGGTTTATCTTGGGTCTGAGTTGTTTTTTTTTTTTTTGTTTGTTTGTTTGTTTTATGATTTTGTTCTTAAGGGTTGTCAGAAATGAGGTTTTGGTCAGGATCTGTTTGTGATCTTAACTTGGACCTGGAGTTGTGCACAATTTAGTGGGTTGGCATTCCTAGGCTCCTTATTGTGCATTTTGTGCAGTGTACGTGTGCTGGGTATACAACCCAGAAGCAAGAACTTCTGGATGTCAGTTTTGCAGCCACTGCTGTCCCCACAGTGGCCAAGGCCAGGCCTTAAGATAAATAGTATCCCTGAGTGGGTGCCCAGAGGTACTCCACATTTTTCCATCCCAAAGTTTTTCTCTGGTTTTTATCCTAAGTACTGATGTCAGATGATCCTGAAGCTTTTAGGAGCTATCTGGCCCTTTAAGGAAAAAGAAAAGAAGCAGATAGCCTTATTGTCAGACTGTCATCATGGACATTCCTATGGGGCGGGCTGCCTAGACGAGGCCTGGTCCAGGAGGAGCTGTGCCTCTCAGACAAGGCTGTCTCCAGGCTCTATGAGGCCTGTGGGGGACAGGAAGAACAGGATGCTCGTCCTGCCAAATAGCAAAGAATCAGCTGCTTGATTTCAGGACAGAGTAGGGACTAGACTGGGAAAATGGGCCTTGAGTGTAAAGGCTGGTGGGCAAGGAATGGAGAAGACTGGGTTGCCACCCTGGCTCTGCTGCTGACAAGGTGTGTGGCCTTGGAGAAGTTACCAGATTTCTTTGAACTTCAGCTTTCTTATTTTTAAAAGAGGGGTAGTGATGCTCACTTCCAGTTACATAATACCTAAATAAGAGAGGGAGCAAGGAAAGCATCAAGCCCCATGACAGCATTAGATGGGTGCCTAGAAGCTATTTCTTCCATCAGATTTGCTCAGGTGAGCCAACACTTGCTTTGGAAACTCTCTGGACAGCATCTGCCATATGTAGGGAAGGTCATCACCAAGGCTGGGAGGAAGTCCACTACTGTTTTGGCTAAAACCTAGATCTTTAGGAATGCAACCACAATCCTTGTAAAAAGTCATCCCAAGCTGACCAGATCCTACTTCGAGGGCCATTTCCAAATCCTCTGTAGATACAGAAATCATCTACAGATGGAATGCTGAGGCCTCGAGTGGAAAGTCTCTGGGAAAGGTGAGGGAATGGCAGACTTCTTTACCCTAGCGCTGTTCCCAACTCCCTCCCTGTTCCCAGTGAACTCAGGAAAGCTAACTGGGCTTGGTGATGTACATTTGTTATCCCTCCCAGTCACCCCCCAGACTGAGGCAAGAGCATCACAAGTTCGAGGCCAGCATAGGCAATTTAGCAAGACCCTGTCTCAAAATAAAATTAAAATGAACTGGGATGTAGTTCAGGGGAGAGTACCCCTGGGTTCATTCCCATACCCCCAAAAAAGGCAACTCAGGAAGGCTTCTGGGCCTGTCTTCCTGGGAAGCTGCTCCCTGGGCATGGGCCTCGGTTCCCACCCCCAGGAGAGTCATATGCCAACAATCATATTGTTCCTGATTTAGGAGGGAAAAAACCCAGATGCCAATCGGCCTGCCTCATCATCTGGGGCTGCGTTGTCCTCCTGCAGGGATGGCTCCTGAATAGGAGCTTTGTCTGCCCTGGCTGTTAGTCACCGCAACAAAAGAGACCCAGGGAGAGCAGAGCCCAGCATGGGATTCTTTGGCCAGGACATCACGTCATGGAGTGCAAGCCGCAGCATACAAACAATCCCTAGTTCCAATATTTCTAAACTCTCCTACAGGGACTAAAATTTGCAAAAGGCACTCAAAGTGTCCCCATTCAGCATCCAAAGTGAGAGGGACTTTGATCTTCACCTCCCTCCACCCAAATCACCTGGCCCGATTTTATTCTCCTGTGTCCTCATTGACCACAAGCCCACTGAGGGCCTGTCCTTTCTCTTGGGTCCTCTGCAGGCTCGAGCACTGACCTGACCTTATCAAGTGCTTGGGACCACTTTGCTTACTGCAGGTTTCCTGCCAGCTTCTCACTCCAAGACACTCTTTCCCACAGCTAGCCCAGTTTTCGCCCATGACATTGGAAATGTATCAGTCCCTGAAATATTAACGAGGATGTTATGAACCACACTTCCCCTGTGGGCAGGACAGGTCAGAACAAGCCTGGCCCGCAGTTACCTGATGTCATGGGGAGTCCCGTCTGCTGCCCTAGCTGTTGGATCCCTTGTTTGCAGGCCAGGGGGTGGAGCTCTGTTCCCTCTGGGGGCCTGGCTACATCCTCCTGTGGTAACAGCTGGGAGGGAAGCAGCTGGGCTTTGACCTTAGAGCCTTAGGATCCTGTTTGCTTTGATTATTATTAAGGTGTTAAAAATCCTCCATACGTTGACTGCGGCCTTCTCTCCTCCCCTACTCTGAAATCCCTGCTCCTGTGCCCCAGTCCTCTATGAGTTTTTATTCCCTCGCAGTGGCCCTTGAGCACTCTGATAAGGTGCCTTCCTTACCTCTAGGGAAGCTGAACACTGCCTTGTTGAGAGAGCTCCAATTGCAATGCAGGTATCAGTGGTTCTTCAGAGGAAAATCTTCATACTAAAGGGCTCATTTAATGTTCCGGAAACTTGCCAAGGACTGAAATGCAGCCAGTCTTTCTATAGAAAGATTGAGAGAGAGGAGAGAGAGAGAGTGTGTGCATATGTGTGTGTGTACAGCTATCCAACCTAACTCTGTGTTCCTCCCCTGCCACACACACACACACAAAAAAAAACAAAACAAAACAAAAAAAAAACAAACAAACCTCTGGCCAAGGACGAGGGTCTCCATGTTATAAAGGAAATGAGTAAACAACTTCAACATTTTTGTTTCCCTCTGAGGCTTGCAAAGAAGGTGTTAAGAGCAAAAGATTTAAATCACAAACTTTATTAAAAGCCAAACAGCCCAACGTGTGACTCTTGCCAACTTGGATGGAGTCTTTGGGATAATGCTACACTGAGCTAATCCAGAAGGAATCAAGTGGAGGAAGACAGCAGGGTGGGAGTGAGCCAAAGCGTCCAACCAGGAAAGACCGAATGGGGGCTGCTGAGCCTGAGAGCCACCCACCCGGCCACCAGGGAAGGCTGGTGTGGTAACCCAGGCAGGGGCTTTAAACTATGCTTTTATCTACCTTCCCTTATACAATTACCTTAAGAAGAGGAACCTCATTCATGCCTAAGGGGCTCATAGCAAGGTAGTGGAAAGTCTACCCCAAAGAGACCCAGAATTGGCCAAAATTGCCCTTAGAGACACACTGGCTAAACAAGCAGAGAGGGCGGCCCAGGCGGCTCACCCACCAGGCTCCTCACCCACCAGGCTCCTCAGCCCTGAGGACACCCAACCTGAGTCTTCCTCTCTCCTCCAGAGACTGGTTGCCTCTTCCATGGGACAGGGACCATGCCCAGCATCTCACAAGACACACAACCATGAATAAGGTCCTTGCTTGGAGGGAGTTCTAAAATCCAGTAAAAGAATCAAAATGCAGACAGGAGGGGCTGCGGCTGTGGCTCAGTGGTAGTGCACTTGCCTGGCATGTGTGAGGCACTGGGTTCGATTCTCAGCATCACATATAAATAAATAAAATAAAGGTCTACCAACAACTAAAAAAAAATTTTTAAATGCAGGCAGGAATCTACAGTGAACAACAATTTGGGACAGAGTAGGGGGAAGGGACCAACCAGAAAAAACTTTATGGTACAGAGAACCACTTCTTCCTCCAACCCAAATTCTTCTCCATCATGTCTTCCCATGGTGGACCCACCAAGTTCAGGAACCACACACCAGCTCAGCTCCTGGACCTGATGTTTCAACTCCTGAGTTGAAACTGAGAATGTATGATCTCTGGTGATCTATGTCGTTGAACTTGGAAGTGTCTCATGACTCCCACACTGGTCTGAGCTTGCTGAGGACAGGAGGCTTACTCACCTCTTGCCCTGTGGACTTGGGACAGCAGCCACACTAGTCTACACATCATACCACTGAGCTGACCCTTCTGGGTTTTTTGGCTTCAGAGAAACATGAAGACCTAGCATGGTGGCAAGGAACCCACGCAGGCCATGACCATGGACACGCCCCAGTGCTTCTCTCTTTCTGGCCAGTTGGCCTTCAGTGGCTGCAAGATTTCAGGAGGCCACGGATCTTTCTGCCTTTATAAAAAGTATTGCTTTTATTATATAAGGTGTTAAAAATCATCCACACAGCTTGGAAATGGCCACTGAATTCTAAATCAACTCAGCATAAACTCCTGGGTGTACAGACCAACGCCTTCCCCAGAGTCTGCTGCCTGGAAGATCTGAGGCTGAGGCCTGGGGACCCCATCTAACACCTTTGGAATCGCCCCCCATCTACGTGTGTTTGCAAGTGTCTCTGTAAATAGCCACTAAATACTCTTGGCTGGGAATCTGTGTCTCCAGCCAGGGCTTCTATTAAATGTAATTACTTCCTCCTGGTGTTTCTTTGAATTCTCCTCCTGAGAGGGAGGGGGAGGAGGGGCTGCTCACGCTGGTGGGGAAGAAATGCCTGCCCTCCCTGCGCCCCTGCCCTGCGCCCCTGCCCTGCGCCCCTGCCCTCCTCGCCTGCACCTGCCCACTAAGAAAGCTCCTCGGGGATAGCGACTCCAACCCCCAGCGGGGCAGCCCTTGCCTTATTTTCTTTCTCTCTCGTTTTCTCCTTTACTTAAAAAGATTCCACCACAAAAATGTTTCCTTCTCTTCCTCCATACATAGAGCCACCAAGATCAGGAAACCGCAGGGGCGGGAATGGCACTGGCCTGTGGGTTGGAGTCCTCCCTGTTGGGGTGTGGACCCGGGGCAGTTTCAAGGTGGGATCTGTTCCCAGAAGAGCCAGGAAAGAATTTTTCCTGGGTCTCCAGAACACAAAACCCAGCTGTTTGCCGCTGGGCCAGGTAGGTGGAGGAGTTTCCTGCCCCAGACCCCAGTATTTATTTTCTGCCTCTCTCACCAGCTCTCTTGGAGATGCCTTTTAAGGTTTGCTGAGATGTGTTTGTCTCCAGGTTTGTGTCAGTCACTGTTAACTGTCAGTTACTTTAGTTACCAAAGCAAACCCACATAGGCCCACATAGGTCCCCACTTTGCATCTCTCACCCCCACCCACTATGGTCAGCTAACTTACTGGGGTCCTCCCACCCTGCATGGGGTCTCCTGGTACTTCCATATCAAGCATCCTTGACATTTGTTTGATTTTGTTGTGGTGGTGGTCCTCTTTGGATTTTAAAAATGAGAATTAGAAGGCAGTTATGTACATGACTACCTCAATAGGAGGTTATTTTTAAGAGAACATACAATATTCTTGATCAATCACCAGGCCTCCCAGCTGCCATGTCAAAGAACTATACATTAAGTGCATACCACGAGTTAGGTACTGAGCTAGTCCTTTATGTCTGTTGGTGGCGATCAGTGTCCACATTGCACACCAACGCTGAATGAAACCACGCCTCCCGTCTGTTTTGTCATCAGTATACCCCTGGGCATAGAAGATGTCTGGAGAATCCTCCTAGATGTTAATAAAACGTGTTCCATGAATATGGAGGAAACTGAGGCCTCCACTCCTGTGGAGTCACACTGACTGGCAGTGACGGGGCAGCCTGAAGGCCAGGCCTTCTGACCCAGAGCCCAGGTTCCTCCTCCCCTGCCTTCCACAGTCTCCACATCTTCTCTGAATGCAGCTTGTGGTGCTCTTTCAAAGGTCACTCCAGATGGTACGGTAGTCCCTGAAAAAAAAAAAAAAAAAAAAAAGAATCAAATACAGAAATCCCACTTCTGGGTATGCATCCAAAAAAACTGAAAGCAGATTCTCAGAGGTATTTATACACCCACGTTCCCAGCAGCAGCATCCGCTGTAGCGAAGAAGAAACAAACTGTGGTATATACATATGTGTAATGGAGATTTATTCAGTTTAAAAGGACTGAAACCTGGACACATGCTACAACACAGAGGAACACTGGAGACGCTGCCGAGAGAAACAGGCCACACAGAAAAGGACAAATATTGTGTGACCTCACTCACCTGAGGTATCTAAAAGAGACAGATTCACAGAGGCAGAAAGCAGTCTTTTGGCCTATTCGTGGCCCCTCACATAAGCCCTGGGCACCTGGGGCTGGAGGGAGGAGAGACTGGGGAGTGAGGTGTTGAATAGATACAGTTTCAATTTGGAAGATGAACAAGTTCTGGAGAGGGATGGTGGTGGTGGTCGCACAACTTCGTGAATGTACACAATGCCACCGAATTGTATTCTTAAAAATTGTTATGATGATAAAAATAATGGTTATGATGGTAACTTTTATGTTATACGAATTTTGTCACATAAAAAATTAATTTAAAAAAATAATAAAAGTCGGCTGGGTTGTAGCTCAGTAATAGGGTGCATGCTTAGCATGTGGGGGGCCCTGGGTTTGATTCCCAGCCCTAATAATAATGATAATAATAATAATAATAATAATAATAATAATAAAGGTGGCTAGAGATGGAAAGTGGGGATAAGGGAGGAAGGGTAAGTTGATGGCTAGAGCTTTTGTTGAGGAATAGTTTTGAGTATAGATTGTGGTGATAGTTACACAACATTGTGGATATACTTAGTTCCACCATTGGGTACTTAACAATGATTAAAAAGATGTATATATATGTGTGTATTTTGCCACAATAAAACACAAATAAGATAAATTTTTAAGAGATAACTCACTAGCTGCACACCAAGGCCTCTCTGCTGGACCGGCCACTGGTACCAGCACCCCCAGGCCTGAGCCGCTCTTTTGCCCAGCTGTGGCCCCAGTTCAGGGCTGTGTGTCTAGAGTATTGAAAGGATCCTGGGGGTACCTTGCCCACCCAGGCCCTTCCCCGGGCAGCCTGGGACCTCCTTTCCTCTCACTGTTGACACAGGCTGTCTGGACATTATTTTGACCCCCTCATGTTTACTTAAAAGTCCACCTGCAGGCTTCCTCCATTTTCCAAATGAGAAGGGGGCACAAAGAGGTTGAGTGACAACATTTTATTAGGTTTGTTTGGTTTAGAGCAGAAACCTCCTGAGAATTCACTTGATGTGAGACATAAGGAGAGGCTGCTTGCCCCTGGGGGCAGCATGAGAGGCCAGTGGGGTCCCCCCAGCTCCCCTCTTATTGAAAGAATCCCTTCAACTACACCCATCTCCTTTAGCTCACTAAAGTCAATTCCAATAAGAACGGATTTTTATGGGAGAAAGCTCTTCATCCTAGATCCATAGATGATGAACTAGAAAAGGTCTTAAGAAGTAATCTTGTCCAGTCTCTTCCTGGGAAACATTAAAGAGGCCTAAAAGTACCAAGGAGTGTGTTCAAGGTCTCATGGCTACTGAGTGGCAGCAGCCGGACCCCTGTCCTTGAACTCTTGGCTACTGTCAGTGAAGCACACAAGGCCTCTGAGGGAGACAGCTGGGCCCTGGCTAACAGGGACACAAGCCAGGGCCCCCATCCCCACTCGCAGCCAGTTCTGCCTGAGCCTGGACAGTGTGCTCCCCTGCCCTGGGAGCCTCCTTGTCCTCAGGAAGTAAACAGCACATCTCCCCAAGGGTTGACCCCTGAGCTGGTAAACTAGAGAGGCCAGGCACAGGTGGGGCCTGGATCCCACCCTCAGCCTCGTTCTACCTCAACAACATGACGCTCCTCCACCAGAAAGAATGACAAAGGTCAGTACCATTTGCTCCAACTGGAAATGGAGACCCCATTAGGACTTCCCATGGAAGTAGCATCTCACATTTTATGTAATCAACTGATGTCGTCGAGTGGAGACAGTTCGAGGCTCTGTGCAGCTTCCAAACTATAACAGCACCTGGATCCTTAAACTGCCAGCAACTACAAAGATATGAACCTTACAGGGTTCACCCATCCCCCATTTTGGAGCTGCCCCCTATCTGTGGACTAGGTTTGGGCTAAGTTCAATGACTGATAGACTGATGCATGTTCAGCTTCATTCCCCACCTCTGAAGATGGCCTAAGAAAAAAGCCCAAGTCACTTGGAAGTAACTTTTTAAAAGTAATCTTTCAACCCATCTATTAGACTAGGAATACTTTCAAATGAGCTATTATGATATCTGAGAAATAAGAAGACTTAGAAATAGCTGGGCACAATTGTGCATGCCTATAATTACAGCAACCCAGGAGGCTGAGGCAGGAGGATCACAAAGTGGAGGCCAGCCTCAGCAGTATAGTGATACCCTCAACAACTTAGTGAGACCCTGTTTCAAAATAAAAAATAAAAAGGATGGGATGTAGCTCAGTAGCAAAGCACCCCCTGGGTTCGAGTCTCAGTACAACAGAGGGAAAAAAAAAAGATATACACCCTTAAATTTGACTTTTCAACATGAAGAAATGTCACCTTCTTTTCCTGATATTTAAAAAAAATTTTTTTAATTGTAGTTGGATACAATGCCTTTATTTTTATTTAATGAGGTGCTGAGGCTCGAACCTAGAGCCTCACACATGCTAGGCAAGCGCTCTACTGCTGAGCCACAACCCCAGCCCCTTTTCCTGATATTTTGACATAAATATGATGTGACTGCCTGAATGGAAGGACTAATATGGACACCTATGACATTCACTTGCCTGGCTTTCTGCAGACACCCTCCACCCATCCCTTGGATGATTCTGTAAAAAACAAACAGACTCATCTAATTTGGAATTATTTCTTTTTAGTGAACCCATAATGTGGCCTAATATTTAATAATTTCTTTTCAAAGTTTCCAAAGACCCTTTAATAATTTCTATACTTTTGCTAGAGATTGACATTAATAGTAAAAAGAAAATGTTTGTTGTTGGTGTTTGAACTCCAGCAGCAGAGATTAGCAAACTTTGTCTATAGAGAGCCAGACGGCAAGTATTCCAGCCAAGGCTGGCTTCACAAGCAGTTTCACAGGACCTCAGAGTCAGAGGGTCTCATACTTGACTGAATGCTCAACTGTGGCCATTATGGATTCCTTTTTTTTTTTTTTTTTTTTTTTGGTGCTGGAGATGTTGCCCAGGGTCTCACATACGCTAAGGAAGCACTCTACCACTGAACTATACCCCAACCTCTTTAACAGATATTTTTAACAACGAGCTCCACATTTTTATGTTGTACCTTGAATTACATAGCTGATCTTGATAATAGGTTTCACAGCCCATACAGTCTCTGCATTGACCCGGCTGAGCTATCATAGTGCTGAAGCAGCTATAGGCAATAAAACAACTTGTGAACACTGAAATTTGAATTTAGTACCATATTCACAACTATTTTTCTTAAAAAAAAAATCCCCTCCATTTAAACATGAAAGTCATTGAGCTTGCAGGTTGTTCATAAACAGGCAGTGGGCTGGGAACAGCTGGGTAGACATAGATTGCTGACCCCTGCCTTAGAGAAAAAAAACTAGAGACCTCATTTTCATCTTCTTATAATTCCGCATGGTGGCCCGGATTCCTGGGAATTTGCCAGGATTGCTCTGAATAGTTCATGCTAGCCTGCCACCATATTGAACAGATGCCCTCAAGATCCTGCTGGCTTGGGAGGATTCCCAGAGCCCCTGGATGCTGGTTCAGAAGAAACTAGGGAGTGAGCGAGTCAGATTTTCCCACTGTCTCCTGTGAGTGAGTTCTGCAGTCAGCTGGGTTTAACTAACACCTTCCCCCCTCTGGCGTGTCTCCCTCTAGCCTCAGCCCCACGGGTGTTATTTATGAATGGCCGGGAGGTCAGACCCATTTATCCCAACAGCCCAGCCCTCTCCCCAGCCACTAACGAATTCTTTCAGTTACACCTTCTACAGCTCCTTCCTAATTTGCTCATCCCCAGAGAGGATGAGCACGACTGTGAGCACGGGGGTCTCAGTTCATTCCTGATGCGAATTTGAAACTGAAGGAGCCACATCAGCCCCCCCAAGGAAGGTGATGACTGCTGAAGGAAACAGCCTCACAGAGAGAAGGTAGAAGAGCCATGGCTAAAAGAGACACATCCTGGCACCTTTGTGAGGTGAGCAACAGGAGGAAGAAAGTCCGTGGTAGGTGGACCCCAGTGCTGTTTTCAAAATTGCTGACCAGCGGGTGAAGGCTGATGTGCAGTTGTAGTCTCTCATGATTAGTGACTATTTTAAAATCAGTTATAAATTGGTCTAAGGGATATTAAGAATACAAAAAACAAAACTAAGACATTTATTATCTATCTAAAAAGCAGGACAAATATGCATATTTTTAGTGTCAATGCAAGACCGTATGTGACAGTTCCCGGTGACTCCATCAGTAAGTCTGTGTTGAGTGCTCGTTGTGTGCTGGATAGACCTAAGTTTTTGTTTGTTGTGGTGCTGGGATGGAACCAAGACCTTACACATGCTAGGCAAGGGTTCTACACTGAGCCACGTCCCCAGCCTGAGACCTAAGCTTTTAGGTGTGAGGAAGGGGGACCCCTGGGATGTTGAAGTAGTCAGGCAGGCTTTGTGGACTGAGAAGATGGAGACCATGTCAGGGGTTGGGAAAGATGGACAGAACCTAGATAGACTGAGAGCAGTGAAAACTGTCAGAGGAGCCCGTCCACATGGGAAGCAGTGAGAGGAAACGTTTATTATGGAGGCTGCTGGGCAGAACCTGGAGTGCCCAGGCACCAGCCAAGGAGGTGAGCATCGCTCAGTAGCCACCACAGGACAAAAGTGGTGCTTAAGGAAGGGTGTAAGCTTTCAGGGTTTGTTTTGATTAGCTTCTGTGAATGATATCAAACAGAATGATGAATCATTCAACTGGTGATGGGTGAAATAAGGTACACAGGGCTTGCTTCTGAGATGGTGCCAATTTTGGCAAGCAAAGCAGAAATCTCTCTCTCTCTCTCTTTCTTCTTGTGCTGGGGATGGAAACCAGGGCCCCCTGCATGCAAAAAACATACTCTACCACTGAGCTACACTCCCACCTCCCCCCCAATTTTCCTCTGCCATGACTATTTATTCTTCTTCAGGCCCTCAACCTTACGAGCTCATATACACTCCAGCTCCCTAAAGGAACAGAGGCTTTAGGGTCAGAGAGAGATGGTTTGAAACACAGTTCTACATCAGACTTTGGTCTGATTGTCTATAAAATAGGATCATACATATTTCAGTTGGTCCACAGAGGCCGCCTGGCTCAGTCCTGGCTCAGGACAAACATTTCATAATGCTGCCTCCCCCTTCTTCCTTGTGTCTCTCTCTCTCCCTCCACCCTCTCTTTCTCTCTCTCCCCAGTAGGGATAGGACCCAGGGCCTCATGCAGGCCTAGCTCAGGCTCTACCACTGAGTCCATCCCCAGTCATGCTCCTTGTCTCTTGAAGAGCTGCAGTGGATTTGTTCCAGGCTTTGTTGTTTTTTGAAGTGATTATTCAGGAGAAGTTAGAGACCTAGTACACAGAGGCCCCCTGTACCCTTCACCTAGTAACCCTTTGAGATTTTTCCCTCCACACACTGCCTTTGAGACTCATCCACATTCCTGCATGTATCAAAGCTCATTCTGTTTTATTGCTGAGCAGGAGTTCATGGAATGGATATACCACAGTTGATTTAACCCTTCACTTATTGAAGGCTATCTGGGCTCTTTTTAATTTTTGGCTAGTGCAAATAAGCGTTTGTGTGAACATAAGCTTTCATTTCTCTGGGGAAGATGTCCAGGTGTGCAATCACTGGATCATCTGGTAAGTCCATGTACCATTTTTTAAGAAACTGCCTGGGGCTGGGGCTCTAGCTCAGTGGTGGAGCACTTGCCTAGCACGTGCGAGAACCAGAGTTGGATCCCCAGAACTGCAAAAAGATAAGATAAATTGCCAAACTATTACCCAAAGTGGCTGAACCACTTTACATTCCCACTAGCAATGCATGAGAGATCCATTTTCTCTACATCCTTGCCTGAGTCTGATGGTTTCGCTGTTTTTAATTTTAGTTCTTCTAATGTGTAGTGATACCTCATTGGGGTTTTTATTTATCTATTTTGGTACCAGGTTTCAAACCCAAGGTTGCTTAACCACTGAGACACATCCCTAGCCCTTTTTATTTTGAGACAGGGTCTTGTTAAGTCGCTGAGATTGGCTTTGAACTTGTGATCCTCCTGCCTCAGCCTCCCAAGCTACTGGGATTACAGGAGTGCACCACTGTGCCCGGCACCTCATTGGATTGTAAATGTACATTTCCCTGTGAGTTTGTGATGAGCATCTTTTCATGTGCATATTGCCATCCATATATCCCCTTTCGTGAAACATCTGCCATATCTTTTGCTCATTTTTCAACTGGGCTTTTCATTTTACTCCTGAGTTTTGAGTTCTCTGCATATTTTTAATATAATCAAATACAGCTTGCAAATATCTTCTCCCTACAAGTCTGTAACTTTTCATCTCCTTAACAGGGTCTCTTACTTTATCAAATTTTTAATATTATGGATCATGCTTTTGGTGTCATGTCTTAGAACTCTTTACCTATTCCTAGGTCCTAAGGATTTTTCTCCCGTTCTCTCCCAAAAGTTTATAGTTTCACATTTTACATGGAAATCTATGACTTGCTTAAAATACATTTTTAACAAAATATGAGTTTGAGGGCTGGGGATGTGGCTCAAGTAGTAGCGCGCTCGCCTGGCATGCGTGCGGCCCGGGTTCGATCCTCAGCACCACATACAGACAAAGACGTTGTGTCCGCCGAGAACTAAAAAATAAATATTAAAAAAAAAAATTAAAAAAAAAATATACGAGTTTGAAATTTATGTTTTTAATCTGTATATGTCCAATTGTCCAACATCATTTATTGAAAAGATGTTTCTTTCCCTGTTTTAATGTTTTTGCTCCCCTGTCCACAATCATGTGGGCATGTTTGAGTGGTCGGCTCTGGATTCTCTATTCTATTCCACGGATCTGTCTGACCTTCCGCTAAGACCCTGTCTTGAGTTTGCTTTTGGTAAGTTTTACATCAAGGAAAATAATCCCTCCCATTTTACTCTTTTGAACTTAATGGATTTTAACAACGTTCATCCTAAATTTTATTTGAGTCTAAGACCAAGCATTGCAATTTCTAACCTGAATCAAGTGATTAAAAAAACATTTTAGGTATCTGGAAAAATATGCTTTTTATGTTTGTTCTTCACCAAAATGAGCGGACACTTTCTGTCTCTCTGATTCTGATTTTGTTTGTTTGTTTTGATTTGTTTTTTTGGCTTTTGGAAAAATCTACATATCTATCTTTTTAACCACTTTGAAGTATATGATTCCGTGGCTTTAAGTGTATTCAACAGTGTTGTACAACCATTCATCTCCAGGACTTTTAAATCATGCCTAACTGAAACTCTGCACCTGTTCAATGCTGATCCTCCATTCCCTCCTCCCCAGTCCCTGGCAACTATCCTTCTACTTTCTCTCTACAAACTTGACTCTAGGAAACTTATGTAGATGGAATTATACAGTATTTATCCTTCTGTGACTGGCTTTTTTCCCTTACAATAACATCTTCAGGGATCATCCATGTAGAACGTTGCAGAATTTCCTCCCTTTTTAAGACTAAATAATATTCCCTTGTGTTTATACCACAATTTGTCTGTCTGTTCATCCATCAATGGACAATTGGGTTGCTGCCACCTTTTGTCATCTTTGAATAGTGCTGCTGTCAACATGGGTGTGCAGGTATTTCTTCAAGTCCAAAGTCCCAGCCTGGTTCTTTGGTCCTGAAGTGAACAATTCTATCTTAGCCAGACTCTACCTCCAACAAGAGCTTCCTTCCCTTGTTGACAAAAGACCCCAGAGCCATCAACAAGTGGGTCCACTGGGCCACTAGGGGGAGCTCCCCACCCTGGGATTTGGTGGGGTCTTGGCTTTCTTTGGAGCCTCTAGTTTTGTAGAGGTGAAAAAGGACAGGTAACACTAAAATGGAGGATGTATCATCCCCCAAACTTAGGAGGCCTGTATCTCATGGGGGTGGCCTTGTCTTTGTTCCCTAGAATTCCAAGAACCACATGGAAATTTCACCAGCCCTCTGGCCCCAGGGATGAGAGTTGGAGGTCAGAACCAAAGGGTCACCCTTTTGCCCATTCTTGGTGTGGGAAAAATCAGTTTCCTGCATCACTGTGAACTTGAACAGATTCGATTAAAAAATAAAAATTAAAAAAAAAACACTTTATCTTATAGGTTTCTCTCAAGTGTTTTTGACAGTTCTTCCTCTCCCATAACATAGAATAGAATTTGAGCCATAGTTGATTTCTGGTCCCTGAGTTACTGTAGAAACATAAGTTCTGAAAAGTAGGAATGTGGAACCATTTTCTAATCTGGTGGTTAGGGACAGAGTTTATCTAAAAAGCAACAAGGAGTCCCCTAAGTCTCTCCAGACAGGCTCCTCAACAACTGCATGGAAGGCTGCCCTAGACCCCTGCCGGCTGTGTGATTACAGGAAGGTAACTAGGCCTCTCTAGCCTCAGTTTTTTCATCTGTGAAGTGGGATCATAACAGCATTGACCTTGGAGTATTGTTTTCAGGATTAAATTTCTTAGCACATGGCAAAATCTCAATTTGAATTGGTTATTATTGTTGTTGTCCTCATGCTATTACCATTCAGCAGTTAGTCCTAGATAGAGGTGGTTATCCCTATGTATATTTTCTGACACCACATGCCGTACAGAATACACAAAAACTAGCATTACAGCCAGGCGTGGTAGGATATGCCTGTAAGTCCCAGCTCCTCAGGAGACTGAGGCAGGAGGATCGCTGGAGCCTGGGAGTTAGAAGCCAGCCTGGGAAATGCAGCAAGATCCTGTCTCAAATAAACAAGCAAAACCTCCACCTAAGGTTTCCTTTCAGGGGCTGGGTAGAGTGCCCATCTAGCACATGAGAGGCTCTGGGTTCCATCTTCAGCACCACATAAAAATAAATAAATAAATAAATAAAAGATATCTTTTAAAAAGGTAGAAAATTTAAAAAAGAAAAAGAAAATATTTCCTTTCACAGTGCAATTGATGAAATACCCACCTTTGGGCTGGGGTTGTGGCTCAGGGGTAGAGCGCTTGCTTAGCATGTGTGAGGCCCTGGGTTTGATCCTCAGCACCACATATAAATCAATAAATAAAAAGGTATTGTGTCCAATTACAACTAAAAATTGTTTAAAAAAAGAAACACCCACATTTGGTAGCCACAGAAATGATCCTGGGAGTTAGACTCTAGCATGGTGCTGACAAGACAGTGTTCCCAGATTATGCAGCATCAGCCTGCCACAGCCACCCCACCACCATGCTGGGCCCACAGAGTGGTGGGGGTCACTAGAGGGACAGCAGTCAGGAGGAGAAGGCCAGACTGGCTTCTGTACAGTTTTGTGGCCAAAACTGGGTCTGGGCTGTGAGGCGGGTTATGGGGTTATCTGTGCGGGAGAAAATGCTGTACCATACCAGGGCCACCTTCTTGGTGGCCTGGCTTCTGGAGCTCAGACCTTCCTGGGCAGAATGGTAGGCCTGTGGCCACTTAATGGGACTCTCATTGTGAGCCCCCCTCACTGGGTAAATTCTCATTCTTCTATTTTATTTTTAAAAATTTTGCAGTGCTGGGGATGGAGACCAGAGCCTCCCGCATGCTAGGCAAGTCCTCTACCACTGAGCCACACCCCAGCCCTCGGCTGGATGTGGTCTCTCTGCACCCTCCTATCTTGGCCCTCCAGCCTGAGATTCTATACTTTGCTGGAATGTGCTGATAAACAGTGGTCTCTGGGGCAGAGGTCAGGTCCTCCCAGTGGCGCCCACCAACTTTCCTCTCTTGCAGCTTCTTGGAATGCCCCATGTTCATATTCCCCCAGTTCCATTCTCCCCCTTTCTACTGTTGATGATTCTTTGTTTCTATTCCCCAGAGAAGAAACTCCCCATTTGCCAACCTGCATGATTCACCCTTCACACACAGCCACATTAAAGGCACCCGGCCATTGCTTGTTACCTAAGTAAATATTTATGTGCTTGGCATATGTAGTAAGTGAGTGTCCTGTGTCTGGGTCGCTCTTGTCTGTCATCATTGCAAGCAGAGCCTTGCTGAGGGTTCTTGTGCAAAGCAAGAGGGTTTTAAAATACTGATTGTGGCCAGATTTGTCCTGATCCTTTAATTGTTACAACAAAACATCTTCAAAACACACAATCAAAACCCCACCCAGGAAAGAAAAATTCCAAGGATTGTGGGTTGCCTGGCCTGGCCTGTTACCTGGCAGGGCCTTTGCTGTCAGCTCCTAGACACCTTTGTCCCTATAACTTACGGCAAGCCCACATGGACATTTCCATTAAAGAAAGTGAGTAAGTAACTCCTGGCCACCTGCCACTGGTGGGGATGGTGGGGGGCCCTGAGGCGAGCCCTCCCCAGGAGTAGACTCAAGGGGCAGGCTGTTGCCTGGGCGGTAAGATCTGAAGGTACCAGGAGGCTCCCAGGAGCTTTCCCACCTCCCTCTGGGGGCTCTGAAATACCTCCACCACCAGATGCCTGGTGCCTGAAATTCTACCACTGGATATAGTAGTTTTCTGTTTCCAGAAATTCCTGCTTAAAACACACCACAGACAGCAGCCCAAGAATAAAATAGGCAGGTGGGGATACAGGTATGTTACCAGGCTCTGAGAAACATAAAGGGAAAATTAAAAGGGAAGGTAGCTGTATGGGCATAGGAGGGATGCTCAGCATTCTGCACAGGGAGGTTACCAGCCGGGCCTTCCCCCGGGCTAGTTGCCTCTTGCCCAGCACTCTCCTGATCTGTCTCCCTCCCATCCACTCAGATTTGGGGCCTGTAAGCCGGTACCTTCAGTATACCTCTAAGCTTATAAAAACTGACAGTATTTATCTGGTCAAAATCCCCTTAGAATCAAAGATGTTTAAGATTCATATTTAAAATTCAAAAGGCAAATTCCTGGATCTAATTTCCATCTTTTTGCTGGTAATCATCTTTTCACGTCTCACTTTATTTTGGTCAGTGCATGAAGTCTTAGGAAAGGAGAAATGTTGGAGACTAATATTGTAGCTGACTGTTATTTTGCTTTTTAAAAAAACATTTTTATTTAATTTTTAAAATATTTATTCTTAAGTTTTATTGGACACAATATCTTTATTTTACATTTATGTGGTGCTGAGAATCAAACCCAGTGCCTCATGCATACTAGGCAAGCCTAAGTAGAGCGCTTGCCTAGCATGCCCCACTTGACTCTCGAAATTGAGTGTATATGAAGTAAAATTCATTGTCTTCCACTCAAAGTTCCATCTTTCTTGATTTTTCCTTTAACTCACTTGTAGATTCACTTAATCTTGGGGATTATTGAACCCCCATGTTCTTTACAGAACAGAGAGGAGCCAGGTACAGTGGTACATGCCTATAGTCCCAGGCTGAGGCAGAAGGATCCCAAGTTCAAGGCCAGTCTCAGCAATTTAGTGAGACCCAGTCTCAAAATAAAAAAATAAAAAGGGCTAGGGATGTGGCTCAGTGGAAAAGTGCTCCTGGGTTCAGTTCCCAGTGTCAGCCCCCTGACTGTTATTTTTATTCATTGACTTTTTGAGACAGTCTTGTTTGTTGTCCAGGTGAGCATTGAACTCCTGGGGTTAAGAGACCCTCCTGCCTCAGCTTCCTGAGTAGCTGAGACTATAGGCACACTTCACTGCCTTGGATAATCGACATATTTTAAAAACTCAAGTGAAGCCTGCTGACACTGGTTATATATTAGAATCTGGATTTTACATAACTAGACTGAAAAATATCCAAGAGTAAGGGAAGGGAAGGTGTTGGGCTAAATCCTTTAAACTTAACATTCTGAATACTTTACCAATTATAACTGCTACACTGATACATTCTCACTTATCACTCACCTGTTATATAACCATTTTTTCTCCAATTGGACAAGCGCTCCACATAGAAACCGTTTAGCCAAGTTTCAGTAGTTTATAAATGTGTTTGATGATAATTACAGGTCAGGAGACAGACTGTTACTTACCTTGAGACATTTGGATTACCTGTGGATTTCCCTTAGTATCCTTATTAAGTGCCATTTAGCAAAAGTTGACTTTCCAGCACAGTGGCAGAACCCGGAACCTAGTCTCAGCTCAGGTTGAGCACACGGCACCTGGTCCTTCCTCCGCCAAAAGGGGAGGAAGAACAGGCTGCTGGAAACCACACAGCTCTCCCCACTCCCATCTCAAAGCACTGCAGTCCAGGGAACAGAGCTGGAAGGATTCCTGGGATCCAGGGGAGAGGCTTCTGTCCATCTCAGCAAGCCCACTCACTGGGTGCTGGACTGTTGGGAGCCCACAGCTGAAACTCACATTGGGTTGAGGATCAGCAGGATATGCGGGGGCTTAAAAGTTACAGACTCCAGAGCAGGTGCCATGGTACATGCCTGTAATCCCTGCTATTTGGGAGGCTGAGGCAGGAGGGTGTTGAGTTCAAGGCCATCCTTAGTGAGACCCTGTCTCCAAATAAAAGCCAGAAAGGGCTTGGGGTGTATCTCAGGGGTATAGTGCTTGCCTATTATGTATGTTCAAAGCCCTGGTTTCCATCCCCAGTACAAAAAAAAAAAAAAAGTTCTAGGCTCTCCAGGGGCACTAGAAGGGCTAGAAGGGCCAGAGTTACAGCCTGGGAAACTATATTTTTAAAAAGCCAGCAATTCAGCCCATCAGAGCCCTAGGAAGTCCCTTCCCCAGGAGCTTCTGTGATGCTGAGACACCTCTGCCACCTGGGTTCTCAGACCTCACCAGGAGCCACCCCTGACAACCGCCTCCTTGATGCACTGTTTCCCCTCCTTCTGGGGCAGCCTTTCCCTTGTCTTGGTAGCTGCCTGTCCTGAATGCTAACAGACTCTGGAGAAGGAGGTCCCCAGGCTCTGAAAAGCCGGCCCCCTTGCTAAATTGCTGTCAACAACAGGAACAGCTCACCCCTCCCCTTTTCTGCTGTCTGCTGGAAAACACATTACTTGACCTTCCCGGTGCCCTCCCATCCCTCCTTCCCTTTTCTTAAACTTGTAGGTATTATCTGCACACGTTGCCCAACTTCTTCACCAGCTCTTCCTGCCTGGACCCCTTGCTGTCTGGCTTTCATATTTATCAGCTCACTTCGCTGAAACTGCATCTCCTGTCACCCTGACCTCTAACCTCTCTTCCATTTCCCTATTTCTTGCTGTCAACACTTGAATGCCCCCCTTGACTCTCGAAATTGAGTGATATTATATGAAGTCAAATTCATTGTCTTCCACTCAAAGTTCCATCTTTCTTGATTTTTCCTTTAATTCACTTGTAGATTCTCTTAATCTTGGGGATTATTGAACCCCCATGTTCTTTACAGAACAGAGAGGAGCCAGGTATATAGTCCCAGGCTGAGGCAGAAGGAGCCCAAGTTCAAGGCCAGTCTCAGCAACTTAGTGAGACCCTGTCTCAAAATTAAAAAATTAAAAGGGCTGGGGATGCGGCTCAGTGGAAAAGTCTCCTGGGTTCAGTTCCCAGTGCCAAAAAAGAAAAAGGAAAGAAGAAGAAGAAGAAGAAGAAGGAGGAGGAGGAAAGTGATTTGCCCAGCATCAACCCAGCTTCTCAGGAAGAGAGTGGGGAGGAGAATGGGGGTCAGGGCTTGGCACCTGAAGCAGACAGGGGCCTCTGTTGCTCTGTTTCCAAATGCTTCAATCCTGCCTCTGCTACACACACACACACACACACACACACACACGATAGCAAAAGTTGTAGAGGCAGACACTGCCTGTTTCCTTCTTAGTGTCCCGCAATATAGAATGCATTACAGGAATTTAGTCAAAGTTAAGAAGAGGGGAAAGGAGAGACGTGGGGTTCCTAGAGTCTCAAAGGAAAGGTGGCATTTCTTGCCAATCACAATCCCAAATAGTGCCTTATTTGGATAGGGATCAATCATTGGAGAAGTTTATTAATAGGACCGCATTTATTCACACTTTTCATCTTTTCATGGGGCATTGATAAGTGGTGAAATGAGGAAAACTTTCCATTCCAGTTGGCTGGGGTTTCCAGGTTTTTCTCATTTGGGGACGGGGGTGTGAGGGGGTACCAGGGATTGAACCCAGGGGTACTCAGCCACTGAGCCACATCCCCAGCCCTATTTTATATTTTATTTAGAGACAGGGCCTCACTGAGTTGCTAAGTACCTCACTGTTGCTGAGGCTGGCTTTGAACTCTTGATCCTCCTGACTCAGCCTGCGGAGTCACTGGGATTATAGGCATGTGCCACCTGGCCTGGCTTTACTGTTTACAGGTTTTTACTGTTTGTTTTGTTTTGCAGTGCTGGGGACTGAACCAGGACTTTACACATGCTATACATTTGCTATACCACTGAGCTACATCCTTAGCTCTCATTTTTGCCAGTTTTTAATGATACCTTTGACAGCTTCACCCTAGGTACTTGTGAAGCAGCAATTCATTAAAGGAACAGTTTGAGACAGGTGCAGTGGTGCATGCTTGTAATCCCTGCTACTCAGGAAGCTGAGGCAGGAGGACCGCAAGTTAGAGGACAGCCTGAGCCACTGAGACCCTAACTCAAAATAAAAAATAAAAAAGGGCTAGGGATGTAACTCAGAGACGGAACACGCCTGGGCTCAATATCCAGTATAGAAAGAAAGAAAAGAAAAGGAGGAGGGAATAATTTGGGACTCTGTGTTCCCTAATAGAAAAAGAGGGAGGGATTAAAATCTAAAAAAATGTTTGAGGAGAACAACATTAGACTGGCCAAAAGGAAAAATGGAAAATCAGGTCATGTCTATTTAATAGTAATAAGACAAATCATTTAACATGCATCAAATATGCATTTGTGTAAGAGACAGGGTACTTAGCTTCTACATTATCATACTTATTACTCCTGTTTGCACAAGGTAGGCAACTTACTACTACTGTCTTTCAGATGAGGAAACTGAGGCATAGCAAGATAAGTGACTTGCCCAAGATCACAGAGACTGCAAGTGTGGATTTCACTCGTCGCTGACTAGGATCTGACCAGCTGGGCAACCACACTAGGTCCCCTCCCTGGAAGGGACCAGCCTCACTTTGGGGGAGGTGGTCGGAGCAGAACCATTCAAGAAAGATGAGTAGGGCCATCATAATTTTGATGGATCTCAATTAAGATACAGTGGAAAAGCAGTTGTTATACAGGTAAGCTCAATGTATATAACAGGTGTTAAGAACTATCCGCAGGTTGCCCTCCTTCTGCTTTTGTAAAAATTCCTTCATGCTTCCAGCATCTTAATAGGAATCCGCCCCCGCTCCCGCCCCCGCTCCTGCCCCCATGGAAATGCAGAACCAGATTATAACTCATGCTAATGTGGTTTTCTTCTTACCGACCCTGCTGCCTTCAGCTCTCAGAATTCCCCTGAACCAGATGTCCCAAGTTGTCTCAGCTATTGTGGGTTGGCGGGAGTAATCTACAGATGGTGTCTGGATATTTAGGTCAGACTCTACCAGTTCTTTAAAGCCCTTGTTCTTAGACAAACAGTGATTTCTATGTCACATCCAGAGAACAAGCAGAAAATGAACACTGGATAACAAGAGTGATAGAGGTCAAGTGGCTGTGAAATAGCTGTTGGGATGAAAGGTTATTAGCTTTGCTTCTTGATCTTGTTCTGGGCTTTGACGGCTCATCAGGCTGGTTCCCCCAAGAAAATTTCCATGCATCCTAAATAAACCCTTTGAAAGGGGCTAGAGAAGCAGCCTGAGGTGGAAGGGAGGACCTCTGATCAAAAGGGTGCTGCAGTCTGACCACAGTGCTGCCAAAAGTGCCTTGTCCTAGTCTTGCAGATGTCGACAGGAAGCAGCTGATCTAAGGACACACTATCTGAGGGCCCAAGGAAAACCACCAAGGTTTAAGGATATGGAGGGGCCTTTGTTTCCTTTCTAAACTTTCTGGCTTGAATGGGACCCTGAGTGTGCCTGGCAGCCTGTGAGGACATTATGCGGGGGTAGGGTGTGTGTGTGTGTCTGCAACCAAAGCAGGAATCACTAAAAAATTTTTCATAAGGCAAAATATCCCCCATCCTGCTCCCCTTTCCTTCCCTCCACACACACCAACTTGGGTTATGTTCGATTTGGGGGAGAAGGCAAGAGACCCCACCCAGCAATCACAGACAAAACATGGGTGAGGTCTGTCAACATTCCCACCAGCCTGGCCTGCAGAGTGGGATGCAGATTCCCCAGCAGTCTGTGACTCAAGCAGTGGGGCCCTCACCACTTCCCTCAGGCTTGTGGCCCATGGATGTGCTGTCTGATCATTCACATGTCTGCCCAGCAACTCAGCCACATGCTCCTTTCCTGGGGGCCCAGATCTTCCCTAAAGGGCCAGTTTTGACCCATCTTGAACAGAGAGGGTGTCAGGTGGAGGACTTAAACCAGACTTTCAGTGAGGGTTGCCATCATCTGTCACCTGCTCTTATCCTGGGTTGTCAGTTTGGGGCCAAAGTCACCCTGTGTGCTCATTCTAAGGCTTCAAATTAGAGGTTTGCTTCCCCACACCCCATTTCTCTAGATTCTAAACTTCCCAGGGGGTGAGAACTGGTCTCAGTTATCTTGGTGAGGTGAATTCCCAAATTTTCCCAACTTGCTTCTGGAATGATCAGTTCTCCTGGACTAGGCCTTCCCTTGACCTCCCACAAAGACCCTAACTCCAGAACTGACGCTTTATGCTGAGGAAGACAGGAACTGAGCCTCTTTATAATTTGACAAGGTGTACTCAAAGCTTTTATGCCAGTTCTCCTCCTTGTCCCATCTGTCCCCAAGATAAAGCCTTGAACTAGCTTCCCTCCATGAAGGCAGACCCCCATAACAATTATAGGCCACTCATTTAGAGTTGTTGGACCTGGTCTCATAAACCCTATTCATTCCAATGTGAGAAAAGTCACAGTGCACTTCCGGCCCATGGCTGCACAATTCCAAGACTAATTAGTGGAGCATTCTCTAGAACAACCCTTAGTCTCCTTATTGTAAAATCCCTAGGACAATTGCTCCTCATTGCCTAACCCATATGCTGGGTTCCTGGTCCCATCCACTCCCTGACCCTCTCTGCTGCCCTTCCCCCCAAAAGGGGAAAGGCTGTCATCTTGTTTGGTTACTAATTAAGAAAAGGCAAACTCTTTGATTTTTACTATTGTCACCCCCCACCCCTGTACTGCATTCAAAGGCAATTTCTTTAGCAGGGAGACCTCCTACTCACTCAGGGAGGAGACTGGTGTTTTCAGCATGAAAAAGAAAAGGGGATTGGAAAGCTGGCCTCAAATCATGCCGGCTGCAGGTGAGCTCCTGCGTCCCTGGGACATCTGCTAATTCTTTTCACCTCCTGGACCACCCTTTTGGGCAGCTCACCAGGTGTGCTGGTTAACAAGACTTGGAGACCTCAATAAAAAGCATTTAAACTTTGGTCTGAGCTGAAGTCAAACAAATTCAAAGTAACCTTTGCAGGCTACTAACCCCTAACTACTAGGGTTGGTCGTCGTACTTTTATGTGCCTCAGTTTTCCCATACAGTCAGGAGAGTAATTCAGCCCCAGGTCCATGACAGAAGCATTTCCCATTTGAAGCTTCTCTGCATCAGGCTTCCCAGGCTCAGAGACCTGCCCGTGCCGGTGCTGGAGGAAAAGGGACCAGGATTGAGAGGGGAATGACCTGTGTTACAGAGTGGAAATAATAGCTGCTGAATCACTCTGCATCTTTGAGGATTCAAAGGAGGTTAAATTGAGTGACCGTGTTCGACGTAAATATGAGATATTGATGTACTCTCTCCTGTTCTCAGAGATTCGAGCTCCGTGGCCCGAGAGGTAGGTGTTCCTGGCAGGCGCGCAGGGCACAGGCTCCGGGGCGCCCCGAGAGGGCTAGACCCGGGCAGGTCCCCCGGGTCCTTTAGGAGGAGGGGACGAGTTCCGGTAGGAGGCGGCTGCGGGCGTGTGGGGCCCGTAGAAGGGGCGGGGTGGCTGGCCTGCGGGCAGGGGGGCTCTCCTTGTGCACCCCCGCTTCAAAGTCCCGGGCCGCTCTGTCGAATGCGTACGGGTGGCGGGAGGCAGGTGCGGAGGTCACGGTCCCAGCAACGGGGAGGAGCCCTCAGGAGGGGTGTCGCGGGCTCGGCGGGTGGGAAGGAGCGAGCTGGGGGCCGGCGCGGCTGCCGGGGGGCGGGGAGGCGGTGCAGGAGGCGGGGCGGAGGCGGCGGAGCCCCGGGATCCACTCGCCCGGAGCCGGCCCCTGCACTCTGAGCTGCGGCCGCCGCCTGCCTGCAGCCAACTTGGGGCCGAAACTTCCTCGGGTCCCGCGCTCGGAGAAGAGCGCGCAATCCAGCGACGGACGACCCCCTGCGGCGGCCCACGCCAGGCGCCCCGGGCCCAGGACCTCCCCTGGACTCGGCCCCAGCTCCGCAACCGCGATTTCTCCCGCCCGCCAAGCTCGGGGGTCCAGAGCCCAGCAGGGAGCCTTCCCAGTGGCAGGGGCGAGCGGGGACTCCGAAGGCTGGAAGTGTCCGGGTCGGGCCCAGCAGCGTCTGCTTCAGCACCTAGTGGGCCGGGCAGACGCTCTGTGGGACCCCCAAAACAGGGCGCCCTCGCCCGCGTCGCCAGCCCCTCACCCCGGCTGCGGATGAAGAGTCCGGTGCCGCTGCCCGAGCGGCCCGCGCGCTGAGAGGAGCGGGCAGTGTCTGCCCCGGACCCCACCGGCGGGGCAGGGCTGCGGGCCGCGCCTCCACGCACCGCGGCGCCCGGCGGATCCAGCGGTGCCGGGCGCTGCGAGAGCCCGGCCGTGTCGCGCAGAGAGCCGGAGCCCGCGGGCCTGACAAGCGGCGGGACATGCAGGTAAGCGCCCGCTGCCAGCTGTGGGAACCCGGAGCTGCGCGGCCGTCCCCTGGCTCGTCGTCCGAGAGACGCCCGGTCACTTCCCGGGCCCCCAAAACTTAATTGGGGCTGCCTCCGGCTTCTCGGATCCTAGGCGCTCAGCGGGCCGGCTGGGTCTGGGCGCTGTGGGCGCTCACGGACCGGGAGCGGGCCCTTCTCTGGCTCACCAGACTCTGCTGGCTCGGCTTGGTCAGGTGGCGGGAAGGGAGAAGGAAGGCGAAGGAAATTACCCGGCCCCGCTGCGAACAAAGCTGGGGCTGCCTGCCTCTCGGCGGTGCTGCTGCTGCCTCCAGCGAGCGCGCGGCGCCCGGCGCGGAGGGCGCGCTCCCGGCGCAGGCAGGTAGGGCGCGGGCTTCCTCGCCCTCCCGCGGCGGCTCTGGCGCTCGCGACTTTCGGGTCGCAGAGAGGCGGGCAACCCAGACGGTGGTCCGGACAGCGGCCACCTCTGAGCTCAGGGACAGAGCCTGGGCGCTACCCGCGACTGTCGGGGAGGTGTGAGCTGCTAGAGCTTTTCGAACTCTTCCCAGGATTGGCCCGGCCCAGCTGGAACCCTCCACTTGAGTGTGTCCCGGCCTGGAGCGGTCTTGGGCGGGACTGCATATGGATTACCTTAACTCTGGCGAGAGGTTCCTGAATTCTTGCCTCACTCCAGAGCTGATGGAGCCCTGAGAGGTGGTGATGCTTTCTTTCTGCTTTCCTTGATTGCTTCTCTGCGTCTGGGAGAGATGGGAAGCCACCTCTCTCTCCATCCACTCTGGGCACCTCGTTGAATATTTGGCCAAGCGCTCTGGTGAGAGACGGGTATTTGCACCTTACAAATCATTGTAAGACAATTCATTTTGCTTGAAGAATGTTTGGTTCTGTTTTACAGAGAGAGAAACTGAGGTGGCTCAAGCCCTGAAATGGTTGTTCAGCTGAGTTGAGTGGGGAGGGGGCAGTTTGCCCTCCACTTTACAGGGGGTCCTTCTTCACTGTTTTTGTCACCTGGTCACATTAGCAACAGCTTTCAGTGACGGTCACTCTGAGCAGAGTTACAGCCTGGTACCTGGAGGAAAAAGGCTCCAGATCATGTTACCAATCCCCTGAACTTCTCCAATGGCCTAGGAATGTGCTCACTTGCCAGAGCTGTGATGGGACATCTGTGCCCATGCCATCAGTGTAGGAACAGAAGACTGTCAGCAGGGCAGGGTCACACTCCTGTACTATTACCAGAACTGATACAGGCCCATGGTGCAAGCCTAGGGTGTCCCCTTCTGTGGTTGGCCCCTAAGCCTAGGTCCCTGAGAGCATCAGGCACACCTCTGAAAGCTTGAGGACACTTTCCTGCATCCAGCCTCCTGTGGTGGAATGCACATGTAATTTACTTATTGAAGGCAAGATCTCAAGCATAGAGGAGTGGATGCCAGGCCCAGAGCCTGCACCCGCACTTCTGTCCAGACAAGTCCTGGCAAAAAACATACCGACCTATTAGAGGTGGAAAGCTGAGTGGTGGTTTTCCTCCATTTCAAAATAAGGTCTGTTCTCTCTTTGATACAGATGATTTGTAGTTATAAATAGCAAGGAGGAGGAGATGCACAAGGCGATGCTGAAAGAGACCTCTTTGGGGCCATTGTGAGCAGTGATGCAGTGCTGGGGTCATCCTGGTGATGTCAAATGTGGGAGTCTGAGGAAAGAGGCACAGCTATAGACAGCATCTCTACTAACAGGTGCAGATGGTGCTGACACCAGGGCAGGGGGTAAAGAGAGTAGGGGCCTAAAGCCACAACGTCAGGGTAAGTCTCCAAGGGTAGCTGCAAGAGACATCCCCTTCTTTTCCTTTCTCTTCTTAAAGACAATCAGACAGAAGACATATAACACACTGTAGGGTCTACCTGCCAGGGGAGCCAGAGCCAGTCTTTAAGGAGCTTGCTGGCCCCTTTCCACCCATGGATTCCTACTTTCCCAGGTTCTAATGTTCTGCATTTGAGTAAGGGTGTACAGTGTGTATGTTTGCCCAGAGCATCTGAAACCAGTTCCCTCCTTAGTACATTTGATGGTTGTAATATCGACCAAGGTTTCTTTCTTAGCCCTTTCCTAAATTTTTTTCTATCCAAAAAGCTTAAAGAGTGTTGCTCAGTGGTGTAGTATGTGTTTAGCATGGACGAGGCCCTGGGTTCCATCCCCAGCAATGATGATGATGATGATGATGATAATGTATTCCCCAAATTGCTGTGAAAAGAACAAAAATCTAGGATTGTTCTTTACCTATGTATTTCATCCTCCTCGTAACCTAGTGGTAACTGGAAAGATTTTGTTTGTTCTTTTGTGGTGTGGGGATGGGATCCAGGGTCTCACGCATGTGCATGTGGAACAGACATGCCAACCATACCTCTTTCCTTGGGCTCCTGTGCCTGACATCACCAGTGCCGCATCACTGCTCATGGTGGCTCCAAAGAGGTCTCCTTCAGCATTGCCCTGTGCACCTCCTCCCCCTTGCTATTTATAACTACAAATCATCTATATCAAAGAGAGAACAGACACTATTTTGAAATGGAGGAAAACACCACTCAGCCGCAGCTCAAATGATTTTTTAAAACTATTTTTAGTTGTAGATGGACACAATACCTTTATTTTATTTATTTTTATTTGGTGCTGTGAGGATCGAACCCAGTGCCTCACATGTCTTAGGCAAGCACTGTACCACCAAGTTACAACCCCAGCCCCTCAAATTATTTTTTTAAAGACTTTTTGGTTTGTTTTTCTTCAAGAAAGGCAGAGGACCAGAGTGATATGTTCTGATTTTTACCTCTAGGACAGTTGTGCTGGTTTCTGGATTGCCACAGCCTGGCACCTGTAGCATAGGGGCCCATTTTGCCTGAAGTGATAGCCCTTGTCTTCCCTGAAATAGAACCCAGCAAGTCCGTGAAAGCCTTCCCTGTCTCTGCGATTCTGATTTGATTCTCCCTGGCTCCTTTTCAATCTGTCATTTAACTCCTCAATCTTCTAAATATGCCCTCGGAGTCCACATTTGTTCCAGCCCCACACCTGAATGGAATCCTCTGAGTGTTTGTTATAGTGGTAGTTGGAGGTTGTTTTTATTACTCCTTCAGATCTCTCAAGACTCAGAACAGCAATAGATATAAAAATCTTGAGTGGCAAGAGCTTATGTGAGCTCCATGTAAGGGCATCTTGGACTGCTTTCTATCAGACTTCTTTAAACTGTATCTGTGTCCAGAAACATCCAGCAAAGGGTAAGTCATAGATACCATGGTAAAAACAAAAAGGCCTGAGTGTTTTTAATCTGAGCAACCTGTTAAAGTAAAAACAACCCCCTTTTGGTCTCTAAGATGTAGTCTGTGTTTCCCACACAGCCTGTTGGTGAGACCCGGAAAATGGACTTATTTGGTTCAGTTCTGAACTTTTCCCTTCAATGAGAAATGCCCCTAGCACCACAGAGCAGGTGATTGCTCTGTTCCTACCAGGCCCCCTCCACTCCTGGGTGGCTCTGTTTACCTGGCTAAATTTAACCCTCCGCCCGCTCTGTCCCTGCTGGACCCACTGGCTCTGGCTCGTGGTCTGGCCACTGGGCTGGCTGCTGCGGCAGTGTTTCCTGACTTCTTCGCCCCTGTGGTTGCAGTTGGGTCTTTTTGTACTGCATGAATCTTCTTTCAGACTTTCTAAAGTTGGTGTCTCTCCTCCCTGCTTCTCCACCCATGTGGCTTTTTTCCCAACTCTTTCCTCATGGTAATTTGGAACCTGGTTCAGTACTGGGGGCAAACTGTTCCCGGTGCCTTCCAGGTACCATGCATGGAGTTTTCAGGAAAGCTAGACTCAGGCTGCCACTGAAAGTCCTCAGGGGCTGTGCTAATCATTGTCCAGCCCGCTGCCAGACTCTGGGGTCCTTTCTGAGTCACCAAGGTGCTCATGGCAGAAGTACCACCCTTAAAGTTACGGGGCTGTTTTCTCAGAATATTTTTTTGCCCCCCAAAACCTCCATACCTGCAAAGAACTCAACCTGCCCATATGTACTGATCCTTGCATTACTGCCTTTTGAGGTTTTTGTTTTTATTTTTCTTTTAGAGGTGGGGTGCACATGTTAGGTATTTTCTCTGCTATCTTTTCTATGAAGTGAGAACACTGGATTAGATTGTCTTAGAGGCCTCTTCCAGTTGTAACTTTCTGTCACTTTGCCCAGCTTTAGCCCTTTCAGATTTTGGAAATCTCTGCTGAGGCCCAGGTCTCAGTTGGGGCTGCAGGCCCTTGGAAGACCAGAGGTGTGTTCCCACCCTGGGGAGGTGGGGGGGGGGGGGGCGGGCCTGTTTCACAAAGCATGGTCTCGCAAGCTGGGCTTGTGGTCGCACTGGAGGCTCAAGTAGGGCTCCTAGCTGTGGGCTGTGGCGTGGCAGGGGCCTCTGTGGTTAGCCAGCATCCCAAGGATTAGGATGAGGCTCTGTCTCCAGCTTCGGGTGACTTGGGGGCTGGTGCTACATTCCTGGGGTGAGGCACCAGGAGTCCATTTTTAAATGGTTTACAGTCCTCCCTCCTCTGAAGTTTCCTTGAGCTCAAGAAATGCAGACTCCGAAATGGTTACTCTTGTCTGGATAATTTATAAAGGGTCAGAAGTGGACTTAGCAAGGCCTGTGAAATGATAGCTGGGCTTGGGTTAGAAAAGGCAGTGGCTTAGAAAGTTCTGGGTTTACAAACTGTAGTTCCCAAGGGTCACTTTTGAGTTATTTGCAAATGTTCAGTTGTTAGATTTGCTCTGAGTCCTGCTGGGGGAGTGAAAAATATAAGAACAAAAATATAGCATAATGAAACATAGAAAGTAACAACACTCTTCTGATAGGAGCTGGTGGTAGTCGGGTTTGCTTCTGAGCCTCACGCTGCCCTTTCCACTTTGACAAGGAAAGCCCCGGATTAAAGGCAAGAAGCCATATAGCAGCCCTAAGCTTCTGGGCTCTGTGACTGTGTTGTGCGGCCCTGGTGTTATGCCCTGGGCTTGAGCCAGTGGACAGAGTGCGGGAAAGAGGCTGGTACACCCCCACCCACTTCTCTTACCCCCTGTGTTGTGGAAAGTCGGAGCACAGTTGAGTCCCTGTCATAGATTGACTTTGAAGATTACATACTTCACCTATATTTGTTGAGAAGTTTCTCCTGAGAAAAGTTGAGTAATGAATTACTAAATACTTCATAGAAATTATGTTGGGGGGTGTGCTGGGGTTGTGGCTCAGTGGTAGAGTGCTCGCCTGGCATGCACGAGGCACTGGGTTCCATCCTCAGCACCACATAAATGTAAAATAAAGATATTGTATCCACCTAAAACTTAAAAATAAATTAAAAAGAAAGAAAGAAATTGTGTTTGGGATTTGAGACCTACAGTCAAGGCAATTAAACCCTTAGCAACATTTGGCACATAAGTTTAGAAGTTCACAGGCAAGAGCACAAGGGGCACGGAGGTGGCTGGACCTTATCAACTGGAGAACCTTAAACATGGCTGAGTTCCTCTGTGTATAAGGGAGGTGCTAAGCAACTCAGTGAGACCCTGTCTCTAAATAAAATACAAAATAGGGCTGGGGATGTGGCTCAGTGGTCAAGTGCCCCCGAGTTCAATCCCTGGTACCAAAAAATAATAAGCAAACAAATAAAAAAATAAAGCTTTACTTATTGGTCACACTCCATTTTTTGCCCCCCCCCAAAAAATGGCATAAAATTTGCAATAATTATGCTGTGAAATACAGAATTTGGCTCAAGGTATGGGGGGAATGACAAACTCAGAGGTTTTGGAAGACTGCACAATAGCCATTTGTGAGTAGTAGAAGTTACTTGAACCAAAACTCCTGAGTTTGTTTGTTTGTTTATTTTTTGCAGTGCTGGGGGTGAAACCCAGGGCCTTACATATGCTGGGCAATTGCTCTACTATTGACCTACCTCCTCAGCCCTTTTTAAATTTTTAAAATTTAAGACAGGGACTGGCTAAATTGCCAAGGTTGGCCTCGAACAATTCTTGTGGATGTCCGCTGGGTGACAATCAGGCACAGAAGTTGTTTTGATCAGTATATAGAGGGGAATAGAGGATTAGGGAATGACAGGGACAGGACACATGTCCAGAGTTGGCTGTCATGAAAGAAGGAAAAGTGATGTTCTCCATAGGAGCCTTGGATTCTGATGTGTCCTAACTGGCTGATACTTGACCAAATCCCTGCCTGAGGAAGAAGGGATCTGGGGACCACATCTTAGATACAGTTTCGTTTTTAATTGAGCAAGTGCTGATATATTCCCTGTGTTTGCAAATTGCTCAAAATCTTAGTGTGTGTGTGTGTGTGGGGGGGGGGGTTTCTAGGAATTGAACCCAGGGGTGCTCTACCACTGAGCCACATCCCCAACCCTTTTGATTTTATTTTAAGATAGGGTTTTGCTAAGTTGCCCAGACTGGCCTGGAACTTGTAAACCTCCTGCCTCAGCCTCCCTAGTAGCTGGAATTTCAGGCGTAAGCCACTGTGCCGCCACTACGCCCAGCTACTCAAGAGTCTTAAAAGGTCAAGCCAGGTGCAGTGGCACACATTTGCAATCCCAGCAACAGGGGAGGCTAAGGCAGGAGGATAGCTTGAGCCCAGATCTTCAGGGCCAGTTTTGGGCAGCAGAGTGTCTCAATAAAACAAAACAAACAAACAACAACAAAAACTTGTCAAATTTGGGGTTTTTCTTAAAAAGGTAGCCTCTGTGAAGTCTCATCTGAAGTCAGATTTAACAGGCAAGATGAGATTTGAGAGCCTTCTGTTTCCCCTCATGCCAGTCTATCTACCAGTGAGAGTCAGGGTAGTATCCTGTGGAAAGCAAGGGGATTCAGGAGCCAGGCAGGTAACTGAGAAGAGTGTGGGAAAGGGGAGGGATTAAAAGGCAACTGGGAGGGCCAGGCCTGCTCAGTGGTAGAGCACTTGCATCCCACACCACACACACACACCTTGGAAGAAGGAGGAAGCCCTGTGGCCAACCTGGGAGGGCGTTGTACCTAAAAGCACTTGAATTCATGTATTGAAAACTCACTGAGTTGGCCCTACCAACCCCCTTCCTCCAGGCGTCAGGTTGAACTTTGTCAGGAACCTAACAGTAGTGACCTGATGCAGTTGGCTAGCAGGGGACTTCCAGCTGACAAGCCAGACCCACTGGCCCTTTGAATCCAGGCCCTTTTCCACTGTGGAGCTGATTGCCACACCCTAGGGGCTGGACCAAGTCTTTCAACTTCTCAGGGTCCCGGGGTCACATTCTCAGTGCTGCTCCTATCCTAAAGTCCCAACTTATGTAACAGGATGGCCTCTCTATAGAGGTGTCAAGAGCCATTATGAACGGATGTTAGCCACATCCTGAGATTCCTCTTTCTTACACACTTCGGGCATCATTCCTGACATGCACAGGGAGTTTTCACACTTCCCCGACAAGACCCTCCTTGCCTCTGTGCTGCTTAAAACAAAGCCCAGACCTGGCACTGTAGCTGACCAAGCCCTCCCTCTGCAGCCAGCCTGCCCCCTGCCTCCCTGGCCAGCCTCAGCCCATATCACACCCTATGCCTCTTAGGGCCTTCTTATGTCATGTGCATACCTTGTATTCTTTTAGGACCTGCGTACCTGCACTGCCTGGGCCTGGCCCTCTCCAGCTCCTTTCTGTCCTGGGATGGCTCCTCCTGTCTATCAGGTCTCAGCTTCTCAAAGAGGCCCTGGTGTGGGAGTCAGCCACCCACCCCAGACATTCTGTTCCTGTGTCCTCTAGAGCGCTTATCGCACCACCTGTAACTCTCCTGTCTATTTATTATCATTCTTGTTAAATGTCTGCCCCCCACTGTGTTTGTCCTATTGTCCACTACTTCCTCAGAGCTGAAGCAGTGTCTGAGCTTAAAAGGTGCTCAATAAAGATCTGCTATTGTCAACCTTAGGGCAATGAACTTAGTAAATGTACAGCATGTTCCTTGCTAGAAATGGGTCCCTTTGCCTAATAAGTATGACATCCTTAATGGATTTCTGCTGAGAATTGAATTAGTCATATAACAAATATTGATTCAGCTATGTCCCAGGTGCTGGGGAGATAAGACTGCTCCTGGCTGGGTATGGTAGCACATGCCTGCAATCCCAGCTTCTGGGGAGGCTGAGACATGAGGATTACAAGTTCGAGGCCAACCTTGGCAATTTAGCCAGTCCCTGTCTTAAATTTTAAAAATTTAAAAAGGGCTGAGGAGGTAGGTCAATAGTAGAGCAATTGCCCAGCATATGTAAGGCCCTGGGTTTCACCCCCAGCACTGCAAAAATAAACAAACAAACAAACTCAGGAGTTTTGGTTCAAGTAACTTCTACTACTCACAAATGGCTATTGTGCAGTCTTCCAAAACCTCTGAGTTTGTCATTCCCCCCATACCTTGAGCCAAATTCTGTATTTCACAGCATAATTATTGCAAATTTTATGCCATTTTTTGGGGGGGGGGCAAAAAATGGAGTGTGACCAATAAGTAAAGCTTTATTTTTTTTATTTGTTTGTTTATTATTTTTTGGTACCAGGGATTGAACTCGGGGGCACTTGACCACTGAACCACATCCCCAGCCCTATTTTGTATTTTATTTAGAGACAGGGTCTCACTGAGTTGCTTAGCACCTCCCTTTTGCTGAGGCTGGCTTTGGACTTGTGATTATCCTGTCTCAGCCTCCCAAGGCATTGGGATTACAGGCATGCACCTTTGCGCAGAGCTCATGAAGCTTTTTTTTTTTTTTTAAATGTGCTGGTATTACTTAAAAACCATTTATCACTCAACTAGCTTTGGGGCAAGGCACAGAATATTCATAAATATACATTTAAAGTGAATAGTCCAAATGGAGGGGTATCATTTCTTTGTGACAATTTAGTGAACATTTTTCTGGTCTGGAAAAGAAGAGTTAACACATTAGTTGTCATTGATTTGTGCATTATAGTCTAACTATTACACTTGAGAAAATTGATTACAGGGTTGCAAAGTATGGACTTACAAAATTTAGTCTTTTGCATCTGAAGATTCTGCTCTGCTGTCATTGTTTTTTTTTTTTTTTTTTTTTTTTTAGAGAGAGAGAGAGAATTTTTTTAATGTTTATTTTTTAGTTTTTGGTGGACACAACATCTTTCTTTGTATGTGGTGCTGAGGATCGAACCCTGGCCGCACGCATGTCAGGCGAGCGCGATACCGCTTGAGCCACATCCCCAGCCCCATCATTGGTTTTTAACCTAACATCCGTCTCAGTGCCACTCACGGAAGATGTGTTTACAGTCAGTTCTGCAGTGTTCCAAATAAACTCCCAAGTCTGCTTTCAGAAATATACTGAAGCTCCTGCACTGAGAATTTTAAGCTCCAGTCTTGGAATGCAGGAGAAGACAAATGTGCATCCATATGCATCCATATGCCATGATGAATACATTGCTGCTCTGTTTTCCTTTTAAGTGGCATGATGAACAGACCTATCCCATGCAACGATTACATGGTGACAGGTTACAAACCAATTTTTGGACTGAAAAAACAGGGTGTGAAATTATGGCATGTTTCCCTGTGTGTGTGATCAGACTGAGAAACGGTGAGGGAAGCATGAGGCATTTTCATGAGGGCTCCATCCCCAGTGCCCTGCATCTCAGGCTCTCAGTCACTGTTAAATGACATGAGGATGGTCATTTGCTAGGCTGTCATTCCAGGTGACTGACATCATCTCTTGAGTAAGAGATTAGCACATTTATTGGATACAGCACCAGGATCCAATAAAGCCTTGTTGCATATAATTTGAAAAGAACTAAGAAGAAAAAGGTCTCCTGTTGCCAAAGACAGTGGCATTGTTGCCTCCTCTGCACGGCCATCTCTCGACTTCCAGGGCGCCTCCCTCTCCTAGTCTCCCCTCCCCATCACTGACTACAGATGGTTTCCTTTATGTCCTTGGACTCATCTCCTCTCTGCAAAAGGCTGATGCCTGTAAATACTGTCTGGGCTCTGACAAACTGCACATCTTCATTCTCCTGCCTGCTCCTCTCCCTTGGCCCTGGGCAGGTAGGCAGATTGCTAGGCAGGATCTTCTCTAGGGTTACCAACTTCTGACCTTCCCCCCCTTAGACCTGATTTTCACATGGACAACTCCAGCTCATCCTTCTCCTTGCTCATTTTTGATTTACTAGCTGTGTGATGAACTGTGTGATTGAGCTCTTAGAACCACGCCTGAAGAGTGGGGGGTGGGCGTGGAGAGAGGATGGCTAGTGGAAATAGGATACAACTGGAAGGAGGAATAACTTCTAATGTTTAACATCGCACTATGGTGAGAACTATGGTGGACAGCAATTAATCATGTATTTCAAAGTAGCTTGTAGAGAGATTTGGGGGTGTGGTACTGGGGATTGAGCTCAGGAGAGCTTTCCACTACATCTCCAGTCCTTTTTTATTTTTTAATTTTGAGACAGGTTTCGCTAAGTTGCCAAGTCTGGCTTTGAACTCCCAATCCTCCTGCCTCATCCTCCCATGCTGCTGGGATTATAGGCATGTGCCACTGTGTCCTGCTGGTACTTTTCTTAGTCTCTTCTACTTATAGCTGTAGAAACACATAGATATTCACAGGTGTATGTGTATGGGGTATGTGTGTGTGCATGGTGGAGGGCGGGGTTGTTGGTTTGCAAGCATGGTAGGTGAGTGCCACACCCCAGCCTGATATGTGTTTCTTTCTGTGCTGTCTCCCTGCTCCTCAAGGGCAAGGACCAGCTTACACTTCTGGCTTCTGTGCTGTCATGTGGCCTGGTATACATCAGGGCACAAAGTTGAAGATTAAACTTGTCCAGATGCCTGGACAGGTGTGTGGTCTATTTTCTGGTAAGTCACTGAATCTGTGCAGAGCCAGCCCCTGTGGTTTCTTTGCCTTTTTGCTTACTAGCTGTGTGATGAGTGTGATGTCCAAATCACTTTTATTTTTTATATATACATTTTTTAGTTGTAGGTGGACACAATTCCTTTATTTTATTTTTAGGTGGTGCTGAGGATGGAACCCAGTGCCTCACATGTGCCAGGCAAGCACTCTACCCCTGAGCCCCAGCCCCAGTACCCCCAAGTCACTTTTTGGTTCCCTAAGGTTGTTCTAAAGCCAGGCTTCTGAACCTCAGCACTGAGGATATTTGGCTCTGATCATTCTTGGTTGAGGAAGGCTGTCCTGTGCACTGGAGGATGTTGACAAACAATCCCAGCCTCCACTCACTAGATGCTGGTACCACCCTGTTCCCAGAGATGACACCCAGGGATGTCCCCAGCCTTTGTAAATGTCCCTGAGCTGCAGGGACACAGAAGAGCCCCCCCTGGTTGAGGTTCACTGTTCTAAACTGTCTGTAATTTTTTCCTGACAACCTTTCTTTGTTTTCCCTTCCGTCAATCCTTGGGAATCGTTTCCAGTTTTGTGTCCTATTTCTGTGCTGCCACCTGAGTGTGGGTGCTGTGGAGATGTGAATGATGGCAGCAGCTCTCCCAGCAGGGGCTTGTCCCTGTCCCACCCCACAGTGCTATCTGTCACCCTGCTTCCAGACAAATCCTACTGCTGCCCTCCTGATCCACAAGCAGCCACCCTGCTGGTTAAAAGGGTGGCTGAGGGTAGCAAGACATTTTGTTTTATGCTATGTAGTTTGATTGGAATATCAGCCTTGCACACTCAGTCTAGGGGTGATTTTTAACCCTTTAGAAGTCTTTGCCCACCCTCTTGATGTCCTCTGTTCAGTAGAAATACATGGCCTTTAGGGCCATGGACTTGGGTTTGAGTACTAACTCAGCCATTCACAACCCTGGCCATTTAGCTTTTTCTGAGATCTCGTTTCCCGTTCCCTTAAACTGGGATAATATGCCCCACTCACAAGAGTGGGTGTTTTTCTTTTTTGAGAACTAAATGTGATAATTTATGTGAATTCTGGTGAAGCCCTGCACATAATATGTACTCTGTCCATGTTAAGCTCCTTTCTTCAACCCTTCTTTGAAAAAAAGTGAAAGTGTTGAGAATTGTCACCAAAGATGCCTAAGCCCCTACTCAGACTTTGGTGGAGAAGTGAGCATGTTATAACTTGGTTTATTTTGATAACTGGAGAGACAAATGGGGAAATTCACTTTATGACAACTACTTTAACCAATGAAGCTCTTGAGAGCTCTACAGCTCCAGGCTCTAGAAATTTCCTGAGAAGACCTCCTAATCTGAAGTATGGGCCCTTGGATGGCAGAAGTGATTCTCCTCTGTGCTCCTCTCCCCACTGGCGATCCCAGCACTCAGCATAGTTGCTGCTCAGCAATACTGACAGAGTGAGCTGGAGATACCTAAGGAGTGCATATTTCCCAATTTGTGAAAGCTGGTCTTGAAATAACCCTATTTCACCAATACTAAGACACACTGTTGGAGATCAGTATGCATCTTAAACTCAATATAGAATCATGATTTAATTGGGAGTGCTTTCCTTCCTTCCTTCCTTCCTTCCTTCCTTCCTTCCTTCCTTCCGTCCTTTCTCTTTCTTTCTTCTTTTTTTTTTGGTACTGGAGATTGAGCCCAGGGGTGCTCAAGCTCGGAGCCACATCCCTAGCCCCACCCTCCCCCCTTTTTAAATTTTTTTTTGTTTAGTTATAGTCCGACACAATACCTTTATTTATTTTTAAATGTGGTGCTGAGGATCAAATCCAATGCCTCGCATGTGCTACGTAAGCACTCTACCACTGAGCCACAACCCGGCACCCCCAGCCCCAGCCCTTTTTATTTTTTATTTTGAAATAGTCTCGCTAAGTTGCTAAGGGCCTTGCTAAATTGGTGAGACTGGCTTTACACTTGAGATCCTCCTGAACTGCTGGGATTACAGGCATGCACCACCATGCCTGGCACGTTTCTTTCTTAGTAGTATAAGATAATGGTGCATTTTAGAATCAGTATTTGGCAAAATCAGGTTACGTTCTTTATCATTGTTTTCAAAGGTGACCTACTGTCATTTCCTGTCGCCTACCATGGTGTTCCCATGGAAATGTGCTTCTGATTTTGTCAAATGCAATATTTAGAGTGTTGCCTTCATGTTGAACCTCTTATTGACTAAGAGCTAAAATTGAGATAGGAAATTCTAGGCAAAGACCAGATGCCCCAAGGACCCTGAACCCCAATGTGTAAGGATCCTGGCTTCCCTGCAGCCACCTGAGAATCAGAAGTTTAGGATTCCTGCCTTCTGTTAATAGGGATCTGGGGCCAATAAATGAAGTGCCAACAGTCTCCCAGTGCTTTGTAAATGGATTCATGTACCTCACCCTCTGCCTATCTCACCTGGAGTTGTTTAAAAGTAGTTGAGAAGGACTGTAAGGTGCTGTTCTTTCCTTTAGGACAGGAGGATGTGAAGAGTGGAAATGTGACCCAAAGATTTCTTTAAATCCACTGACAAAACACAGCCTCAGGTGACTCAGGGGTGATTCATACCTGGCACTTGACTTCTTATTTGTCTATTTCTAGGACAAACAAGTTTTCTCTTTGAAAACTCTGTAGAAGCTTGTCTGGTTAGGTGAAATAGTATCCTGAAGGATCAAGAAGAAGTTACATTCTATAGTCAGAGTGCAAGCCCCCTCCCCCTGCCTTTTAATACTTCCCTGTTTCACTGTCTTGGTATCGGAAAATATGTCAGATAAAATATTGCTAACATGAATTTTTTTTTGGGGGGGGTACTAGGGATTGAATTTATGGGTGCTCTACCACTGAGCCACACATCTCAGCTCTTTAAAAAAATTATTTTAAACTTTTGAGAAAGGGTCCCAGTAAGTTGCCAATGCTGACCTTAAACTTGAGATCCTCCTGCCTTAGTCTGCCAAGTGTGCTACTAGTTAATGCGGAGTTAATTAATGCGGAGCGAAGAAGGTCTAATGAGAGAGAAGGTCTAATCTCTTACATGCAGTGTTTAAGTCCTACAGTGCATCAGGTGCCAGTTCAATCCTGACTCCAAAAGTTCACTGACTGTAAGACCACTATCCAGAGGTGACCTTGGGCAAGTCACCCAAACTCACCTGACCTCAGTTTCCCCATCTGTTAAAATCCCCCCAAGGCTGGGATGGGGCTATGGCTCAGTGGTTGGTTGAGCACTTACCTCACATGCGTGAGGGTTCGATCCTCGGCACCACATACAAAAAATAAATAAATAAAATAAAGATACTGTGTCCATCTACAACTAAAAAAAAATTTTTAAAAATCCCTACAGGGTTGTTATGAAGTCTGAATGACATGAATCCTCATAAAAGTGCTTATATTAAATGAATGTAGAACCTCACACATAGAAAGCACTCAGGAGGTGTTCACTCTAATTATGCTTCAAAATAACCTCCAAGAGGGAAAAAAAAAGTGCTATTGGGCAATTGCCAGGAACTAGTTCTGCTGACAAAATCAACCGCTTGGTTATGTCTGGGATGAAGGTGTAGAGTCGGTATTATTTTCATTCTTAAACATGACATTAATAAGCTACACAGACATGTCAATTTGACAGTAATATGATATGAATAACATTGCATTATTTTTTGGTTGGGGGTTACCAGGGATTGAACTCAGGGGCATTGGACCACTGAGCCACATCCCCAGACGTATTTTGTGTTTTATCTAGAGACAGGGTCTCACTGAGTTGCTTAGCATCTCGCTTTTGCTGAGGCTGGCTCTCCCAAGCTGCTGGGATTACAGGCATGCGCCATTGTGCCCAGCCTTAACATTGCTTTTTTTTTTTTTTTAATATATTTGGTTGTTGATGAACCTTTATTTAATTTATTTATTTATATGTAGTTCTGGGAATTGAACCCAGTGCCTCACACCTGCCAGGCAAGTGCTGTACCACTGACCCACAAACCCAGCCCTAACATTGCATTTTTGATACATACAGCTTGTTATACTATAACCAATCAAGAATCCTGGTCAAACCCTTACCAGATGGCTTTTAAATATTTCTTTACAAGTGAGATTCTGGAAGGGTGCCGTTAATGGTGAGGGCAGAGGAAGAGTCTTAAGAGAAAGTCTTCCACTGTCATGCTTTAAAGCCTGGGAAGCCTCAGACACCCTGCTATGCTCTGGTTCAGTGTAGATCACAGGCCTCTGAGAAGAAAGCCTGAACCTACCTCCACAATTGAGGGTTAGGGAGAGCCTAACAGAGTGAAGTTCCCGTGCTTCTTGCACTCTGCTCGTTCTTTACCCCCTACAGTATGTTGGCACAGCTGAATGGTAAAAGTGCAACTTTTTTTTTTGGGGGGGGGGGTTGTTTTTAGGTAATGGGGATTGAACCCAGGGTCCCCTGCACATGTCAGGCAAGCACACTACCACTGAGCTCCACCCCCAGCCCACTTTTTCTTTTTAATCAAATGTATTGGCGTATAACTTACAGGTAATAAAATCCATACATTGTTCAAGTGTGCAGGCCAGCAACTTGGGGCAAGTATAAATATTCATGCAACACTGCCCTCATCAAGATATTTCTCCTTCCCCGAAAAGCTTCTTGTCCCCCTTCATCATGGGCACATAACACTACCCTGCTGATTCAGGCAACCGCTTATCTGATTGGACTGATTCTGGATTCGTTTTACCTGTGCTAGAGTTTCACATCAATAGAATTGTACCAGAACTAAGGTAGGTTTTGTTTTCTTCTTGCTTTGATGTTCAGCTTCTTTTTCTCAGCACATCTGTGATATTTATCTGTGTTGTCAGAAGGATCAGCCGTTTATTCCTTTTTATTGCTACAATTTGTTTATTTACTTCTAATGGACATTTGGGTTATTCTGGATTTCAGTTAATAAGACAATCTCTGAGGGCTAGGGATATAGCTCAGTTGATAGAGTGTGTCTCCCATGCACATAGGCCCTGGGTTCAATCTCCAGGAACACACACACACACACACGAAAAGACAATCTCTGTCTTTTAATTATGATGTTTAGTCTGTTTACACTTAATACCATCTTTTAGTGTTCTTATTTTGAAGTAATTTTAGACCTATAAAAATGCTGCAAGAACAGTACAGAGAATTTTTGCCTTTACTTAGTTTCCTTTAATGTTAACATTTTATGTAACCATAGTACAATCCAACTGAAAATTAACATTGTTACAGTGTTGTTATAGTCTAAAATTATAGGTCTTATTCCAATTTATTCATTTTTCTCCAACTTTTTTGGGGAAGGGGAGGTTACCAGGGATTGAACTCAGGGGCACTCAACCACTGAGCCACATCCCCAGCCCTATTTTGTATTTTATTTAGAGACAGGGTCTCACTGAATTGCTTAGTGCCTGGCCATTGCTGAGGCTGGTTTTGAACCTGCTGTCCTCCTGCCTCAGCCTCCAGAGCTGCTGGGATCACAGGCGTGTGCCATGCACCCAGCCAGTTGGTTCTTTTTTAAAGTCAGCATTCCCTGTATATAATGTATCCTCTCCTCACCTCTACTTTTAAGATTTTATACTTATTTTAGCAGTTGAGTATGATGTGCTTAGGCATGGATCTTCTTTTGTTTGTACTTTAGAGTTTAGATCTATAAGTTAGCAGTTTTGTTTTGTTTCTTAATTTGGGAAAATTTTGGTTAACTATTTATTCCAATATTTTTTCTGTGCCATCCCCATCCTCTTAGCCTGATACTTTAGTTCTATTAGGCTGATGGATATCATCACTTAGATTCCTAAAGTTCAGTCCATTTTTCTAAAATATATTTTTAGTTGTAGATGGACACAATACTTTTATTTTTATGTGGTGCCTCACACATGCTAGACAAATGCTCTACAACTGAGCTACAACACTAGCCCAGTCATTTTTCTTTAATTAATTTTTTCTCCTGTTCTTCAAATAATTTGTCAATGTCTTAATGTTTACTGACTTTTCTTCTACCATCTACAATTTGCTGTTACATTTGTTAAGTTACAGACCTATTAGTTCTTGAAGTTTCATATTATAGTTTGCATTTTTCCTGCTGAGATTACCTACCTGTTCCGACACTAAGGCCATATTTTTATGAAATTCTTTGAACATATTTTCTTTTAATTGCTTAAATATAATTATGATAGCTGCCTTAAAGCTTTTGTCAATTCAGTTCAACATCTAGGCCACGTCAACTTTAATATCTTTTGACATTTTCTCAATATTTCCCTGTTTGTAGTTTATTTTGCATCTGTGATTTTTGGTTGGACATTAGACATTATGATCACCTGTTTTCTTTTTCTTTCTTTTTTTTTTTTGTAGTTGTAGATGGATACAAGATTTTTATTTTTATTTATTTATCTTTAATGTGGTGCTGAGGATTGAACCCAGGGCCTCACACATGCAAGGCAAGCACTCTACCACTGAGCTACAACCTCAGCTCATGATCACCTGCTTTTAAAACTCTAGATTTTGTTATCCTATTCTGAAGTGTGTTGATTTTTGTTTTGGCAGACAGTTCAACTACTGGCTAATCACTTTGTGCCAGCATAGGCTTGATCTGACACTTGGCTAATGTGGCTCTGCAGAAAGCACAAACAGTCACGCACAGTGATCCCAGTGACTCCAGTGTCTGAGTCAGGCTGATCACAAGTTCAAAGTCAGCTTCAGCAACTCAGTGAGACCCTAAGCAACTTCATGAGATCCTGTTTTGAAATAAAAAGGGCTGAAGCTCAGTGGTTCAATCTCTAGTACAAAAAAGAAAGAAAGAAAGAAAAAGAAATAATGAATGAACAAACATTAACTTGACAGTACTCAAGTCAGAAGTTCTGACTCTTCTCTTTTCTACAGATTATATTAGGACTTGGTTTTAGTACTACATTTCTTTTTTATGGCCAAATAATACTCCATTGTATAGTTAGCTCACTTTTATTTATGCTTTTTTTTTTAAAGAGAGAGAGAGGTAGAGAGAGAGAATTTTTTAATATTTATTTTTTAGTTATCGGCGGGCACAACATCTTTGTTTGTATGTGGTGCTGAGGATCGAACCCGGGCCGCACGCATGCTAGGCGAGCGCGCTACCGCTTGAGCCACATCCCCAGCCCCTTTATTTATGCTTTCATCAGCTGATGAACATTAGTGTTGTTTCTGCTTTGGGGCTATTATGAACAATGTTGCCATCAACATTTGTGTTTGAGTTTATAGGTGGAAATACATTTTCATTTCTCTTGGGAAGATACCTAGGAATGGAATTGTTGGGTCAGGTGGTAACTCTATGTTTAACCTTTTGAAGAAATGGCAGAGAGTTTTTTCAAATGGCTGTATCATTTTACGATCCCATCAGCAGTTGTGAGGGTTTCAATTTCTCTGCATCCTTGTCAATAATTGTTAAAAAACTGCCTTTTAAAAAATTATTATTATAGCCATCTTAATGGGTATTACTGTGGAGTGAACTGTGTTCTCTGCTATGGGTGGAATATGGACAGTGTCCCCCAAAGGTCCAGGTGTTAAAGATTGGTCCCCAGACTGATGCTATTAGGAGGCATTGTAGATCTTCGGGAGGAGGGGCTTTTAGGACTCAGCTCATTCCCTCTATCTATCATCTATCTTTCTATTTCCTGGTTGTGAAGCAAATGGTTTGCTCAGCCATGTCCTCCTGCATGATTTGCCACCCTCAATAGAGGCTCATAGCAATTGGCTGCCTGATCATGAACTAGAACCTTTAGAACCATAAGCTAAATAACCCTTTTCTCTTTATAAGTTAACTTCCTCTAGTATTTCATAGTAGTAACACAAAACTAATAAATTAATATGTCAAAACCCTAGCTCCCATGTGATAGTATTTGGTGATGGAACTTTTAGGAGATAGCTAGAGTTAGTTGAGGTCATGAAGGCTGGGCCCTGCTTGGTTTGGTTATAGTTTACGGGTATCCCCAAGGTTCATGTGTTGGAAACTTGGTCCTTAGTATGTTGATCTTGTGGGGCGGGGCGTGTGGAACCTTAAGAGGTGGAGCCTAGTGCAAGGTAATTGGGTCATTAGTATGCTGTCCTTGAAAGTGTTATAGGACCCCAGTTAGTTCCTGAGAGAGTGAATTGTTGTGAAATGGCAATATTGGCCCCTCCCCACTCTGATTTTCTGTCTTGCTATGTGATCTCTCCCTCTCACCATGATGCCATCCACTATGATGTGACACATCCAAGAGGGCCCTCCCAGAGATGAAGTTCATGGGGCCAACTGATCTTGAATTTTAAGCTTATGAACTAAATAAACTTCTTTTCTTTCTACATTATCCAGCCTGGGTATTTTGTTATAGCAGTAGAAATTGAACTAATACAGGCATTCATGATGGGACTAGTGCCCTGATAAGAATAGACACCAAAAGATTCTCTCTTTCTTTCCCTCTCCCTCTCTCCCCTCCTCCCTCCCTCCCCACCTCTCTCTCCCTCTCTCCTGTGTGAGAAAACAGTGAGAAGGCAATGGTCTAAAGCCAGGAAAAGAGCCTTTCTGAAACTGATTATGCTGACATGCTGTTATTAGACTCCTAGTCTCCAGGATTGTGAGAAAATAGTATTTTGTTATGACATCCTGAACAGGTATGATGTAGTATTTCATTTGGTTTTAATTTGCATTTCCCTAATGGTTAACAGGATTGGGAGTGTAGCTCAGTGGTAAAATGCATGCCTAGTATGCATGAGAACTTGGGTTTGATCCCCAGCACTACAACACACACACACACACACACACACACACACACACACACACATGGTTAATGAGAATGAGCATCTTTTCAGGTACTTATTAGCTGTTTATATATATCCTCTTTGGAGAAATGCCTATTTAGATTTTTTGCCCATTATTTTTTAAATTGGGTTGTCTTTTATTGTAGAGATGTGAGAATTCTTAATATATTGTTGCTTAGCAGATATATATGGTTTGCCAATCCTTTCTCCTGTTTTGTGGGTTACTGGCTGTTGGATACATTGTGCCACTGAAGATGGAAGTTGGAAACTTTAAGTAGCTAAGATAGATCTCTGAGGCAGCTTGCATTACTGATAGAGGAAGAAACCTGAACATATTTGGAAAATCTCAACAAATCATGACAAATTGGCAAAATATAAATCTTCATATTTTAGTAGTAATGAATGTTGTTTTCTGACACAAGTAAAAAATACCACAAATTGTCACTGATGTTATTGGGGTGTTAGTAGCTCAGAAGCTGGGGGACTTCCTTTGGGGATAGATGTCTTGTGCATCCTCACACCATCTGACAGGGAGCATTGCCTGAGGCAGCTCCTGGTAGGAGCTTCAGCGTCTTAGGGGCATTCAAATGCCACAGGAACTTGAGCTTATGCCTACAACGTCTTTATAAGTTTAGGGGGAATGAAAGTCCTTCAAAAATAAGAGTACACTTTTTTGGAATGGACACATTTATCATTATATGTAGTGACAACTCTTCTCTCCCTCTCTCAAAATACTATATTGGGTGTCTTTTTATTTTTATTTCTTTGTACTGGGGATGGAACCCAGGGCCTCACCCATTCTAAGCAAGCACTTTACCACTGAGCTGCATCCCCAGTCGTTAGTGTGGTCTTTTAAATAAATATGAATTGAAATTAATTTAGTTTGTATTTTATGACACCTCTTGAGATAATCGGAGCTAATCAGGGCTCACAAGATCCTCTAATGGAACATTAGTATCATGTTAAACTCTCTGGAAGGCATTTCTAGGAGTTCCATTTCAGTGGCACGTCTGCCATTGGTGGGGTCAAGTGTCCTGTGCCAGGCTGTTCTTTCCTCCACTAGTGACCTTACAGTTTATGGGAATCATTTTCCTAGAGCAGGTGATAATACGATAATGCTCCGCATGTGTGTGTATGACTCATGCAAATTGCTTTGCTCTGCCATTTGCCCATCTGTGTGGTAGTAAGAATGCTTTGAGGTGCTGGGATGAAAGATGAGGTGGACAGGCCCTGACTTGAGGAGCTCTGGTTTTGAGAGCTAGCTGTGTGACCTCAGGCTAATGCTGGCCTTTTGGAACAGTGTCCTCAGGGGCTAATGTTGGCACTACCGTTCCACCTGAAATTGTGGGTATCAAATGAAATATCTGAGTGAACTGGGAAACTGCACTGATTTCAACAAAGTACCATGGGAAGTACTTTTGGATCTGTTTTGCCACCTTTCTGCCCTCCAGAGTAAATCATGCAGCATTGCAAATCAGAATTTGAGAAAGCTGAATGGTCAGGGGTGGCTTATAGGTGCCCATATCAAAATAGGCTAGTGAGAGACCTGGGAGGCCTGAGAAGGGATGATGGAACTTCTCACTCTGGAGCTTTTGCAGAGATCTCCACACTGTTGGGCTCTCTGGCCCCAAGATCGTTTCTGTGCAGACCTATTTACTGAGCTTTCTGTCTCACATGTAACTTCCACCGGATGGTTTCTGTGGTCTCAGGAGATCTATGAATCCTGTGTTCTTAACTTGCTGTCATTTCAGAGCTGCAGGGGCTTGTCAGCATTTCAGCATGGCAGATCCATTTAATCCTCATGGAGTTTCTCCGTGGCTGTTTCCCTGGGGACGCGTTTTCTGTCAGCCACCCCATATTAAACATACACACACAACCTCAGGTTCAGGATTTAGGAGGGTACACGAGGTGAAGCGAATTAACCGAATTCCTGTGGAGAGCTGTTTTCCCTCCAACATACACCGCGCTTTCTTCAGAAGAGAAATAAAAGCCCTTTTTAGGACAGATAACTGGGCAATGTGGCTCACACCCATGCCATAAGCTAAGTGTAGAAGATTGAGCTTTTACTGTGTTTGGTTGTTAGAGCAGAAATGAAATCGGGCGTCCTGAAATGCAGCTGGGGCCACTCCACAACGCACTGCCTGTAAGTGCTTCTGCCATCGAGGTGCGCGTGTGGTTGTAGATGTGATGGAAGCTTTGTGTTTCCACCGACCAAAGTGAATTCCCCTTCACCTTCACGGAGACCCTGAACGGTAACCGCAGGGACTCGGGTATCAGACCCTGGCGCTGCGCCTTTGGCTGGCCACTCTTTGCCCTTCCCTGTAGCTGGATTTAGTGCACATGGATTAACCCTTCGGCTGTCCCGTGGACTCAGTTCCACAGTGAAGGTGTCCTGCTTGGGCGGTTGGGCATCAGGGCCTTCGGTGTGTCATGGCTTGGATCTTAACGTTCCCCAGAAGCTCGAGAGTTCAAGACTGGGTTCCCCAGCCTCTGGAGACTGGGAGGTGGGGGGAAGTTTAGGAGGTAGAACCTAGTTGGAGGAAGTGGGGTCATTGGGAGCGTGCCCTTGGAGGGCATCTTAGGACCCTGGCCCCTTCCTCTCCCGCTTTTCATTTAGTGGCTGCTGAGTTGTGAGAACTCTGCTCCTGCCTGCCCTCCCCATCGTGATGTTCCGCCTCTCCTCAGGCCCAAAGCAACAGGGTCAAGCAACCGTGGACCTCTAAAAACATGAGCTAAACTAAACCCTTTCTCCTTTAAGTTGATTTATCTCAAGTATTTTGTCACAATAGAGATCCGACTAACACAAGTGTGGTTCAAGTTGTCTCCAGAGCTGACTGTGGAACAGCAATCTGAGAAGCCTGGACAGCCAGGGAGGGGCTTATACATCAAGGACTTCCCCAGATGTGCTGGCTGTTGGAGGAGGGGCCACCATTTAGGTGACACTTGGGCACCTCTGTTCAGGCTGCTATGACCAATCATCCTTTCTTCTTCCCATTTCCTTTGGTAATTTCCCTTACCGTGCTCTTCAACGTGGCAAGCAGAGTTAGCTACTAAAAATGCTGAAGATACTCTAATGAGAGGGATACTTTGGGTAGAGATTATGAGATTCAAGAATTATTTACTCATGGTTTTGCAGCAAGATGCTCTAACATGAGGGAGGCATTGTCTCTGCCTTTAAGGAGCTTAAAGCTCCTTGTACAGGAGAAATTTAAAATTACACAAAGTACTCTCTCATACAGGGCAGAACCATTCATTGTCTGAGACGTTGGGGAAGTCACTGAACTTCTCTTGAGCATCAACTTTTTCATCTCTAAAAGGGGTTCTGAGAATTCACATTGCAGATTACTTAACTGTAGAACAGAAAAAAATATTGTTTAATATATATACATCACCTTTTCAAATGGCTACTAAGTCATTGGGACATAAATACTTTTTTTTTTTTCCTGTTACATTGCTGTGGATCAAACTCAGAGCCTCATGCATGCTAGCCAGGTGTCTAGCCCCTCATAAGTACTTACTAAGTTGACTGGACTGAATTATTTAATAAATAGAAATAATAGGTGTTTCTGTTGTTCTGGAGAGTCTTGTAAAAATTACTGAGACACTAAAGGTGAATGGAACCAAGAATTCATTGACTCTTAGATGACTTTGGTGTTGTGTTATGCTTTTATTTATTTGTTTTTGAGACAGGGTCTCACTGTGTTGCCTAAGCTGGTCTCAGACTTGTGGGCCAATCCTCCTGCCTCAGCCTCCCAAGTAGCTGGGACTACAGACTGTTAAATAAAAATAGTGCCAATTACCTATAAGACAATGCCTTTAACATAGTCCTTTGAAATGTATGAATTATGCCAGTCACTTGCTTTAGGATTTCTTTCATCTGTTCTAAGGGTTGCTCCATTTTCTTGCCTCTAGGTATATTGTTTAGCTTGTGATAAGCATCTCTTTATAAGAAAGAACCCAGCTTCATCTACCTGTGCAGATTATCCTTAGTCCCATGAAGCTTTTGATTGTTTCCTTGAAAGAAAATATGGAATCTTGGTCATTCTTCCAATGACAAACATTTGATTCACTAATATAAATTTTATATTATGTTGGCTATTTCTGTGCTTTTCTGTGTGTCATTGAAACTTCACATTTTTCAATGCCAAATCATGATGTCATCTTTTGATGACATGGCAATTAAACACAGCATGTGTAGTACCAACCAGCCACATTATTTAATTGGTGTGACAATATGAACAACTATGACCCCAGGTTCTCTCATTCAGAGAAGTAACAATTCTATCATAACTGCTGTTTGACTGATGGCATTGAAGTTTGAATTCTGCTTTCAGAGTTGTTAAACTGTGATAAAATTGTGTGGGGGTGTCGTCTCTGGTTGGCTGTTGGTGGCCTCCTGGGATTGCATACTTTTTTAAGGAGAATTGTGAATGGGTTTCTGTAGGAATGACTCCACCATTATTAACTGGGTCCTGGGTCAGGTAAGAGGCAGTAGGGACAGATGTTTGAGGATTTTCCCTCCTGGAATTCGAGTAAAGGGAACATTTAGGAGAGGTCAGGGTGGTGCAGTGAGATGACAGAGTGGCACAGATGGAAAGATGATCACAGAGGCAGATGTTGTAAGACTTGTCATCTAAGAAGGCATGGGTGGTAGCAGTGGCTTCAAGTCTAGCTGATTTGACACAGTTGCAGCACTTGTGAGAAGAACAAAGTTAGGGGCTGGTTTGAAGGAAACTGGATGGAGTCATTTTTGGATACATTTGAGTCTGATGTGGCCAGTCTGTCCATGAAGTTGTGAGTGTGCCCTGAACTCCTTTGAAGAAGTTGGGCAATGAAGGATGGAAATGGGGCAGTAACTTGAGGGGTATCAGAATCAAAGGAAAACTCAGAGGTAGGCAGGAAAGGATACAGACATATGAGGGAGGAGCATGATTGGTGGATCGAGGTCCCAGAAGTCTAGGGAGGGAAAGGCATTGAGAACAGGTGACGGGGTTAACCTGTAACCATTCATTCTAAGTGGGTGACTAACAGCCAGGCAGACTCAGCTATTCATGCAGCCTGAGATATTTACTAGCCCTTCTTCTTTCTTCCTTGCCACCCTGAGGCTCTCTAATGCCTCCTCTTCTCTGGCCCTGAGGTTGTGCTATACTTTCTTTCTTTATTTTATTTTTGATTAACTGCACTTGTCAATGGGGTTCAGTGTGATATTTCTGCACATGCATATAGTGTGCACTGATCACATCCAGCCTTCTTTAGCCCCTTCCCTCTCCAACACCTTTCCCAGCTTCTAGCAATCACTAGTCTCTGCCCAGGTCCCCTCATTTTGGGGCTTCCACCTATAAGAGGACATGCCGTATTTGTCTTTCCGTGCCTGGCTTGTTTCACTTCACAGTGTCTTCCACTTCCACCCACTTTGCTGCAGATGACAGGATTTCATTCTTCTCTATGGCTGAATAAGACTCCATTGTATATAAATACCATGTGCCCTGCTTTCTTGCTAGACCCTCCTCACCTTTATGTGGTCTCCTGACAAGGTGCCTTTTCATGGCTTCTGAGGTCCCATGGAAGAAGTGGGTTTTTTTTGTTGTTGTTGTTTGTTGGTTGATTGGTTGGTTGGTACCAGGGATTGAACCTGGGGTGCTTAACTCCTGATCCACATTCCCAGCCATTTTATATTTTATTTAGAGACTGAGTCTTGCTAAGTTGCTTAGAACTTGCTAAGTTGCTGAGGCTGGCTTTGAACTTGTGATGCTCTTGCCTCAGCCTCCCAAGCCACTGGGATCACAGGTGAGCCCCAGGATTCTTGCACCATAGGTGGAGGCTGTTTTCCTTATAGCCTCCTGATCCTTTATCTCAGCCTTCCTTGGTACCCAGAGGATTTCTCTGAAACTGTCTCATGCTTTCCAAATTTGTTAGGTCCTTTTTCTTCTTATCCAGGTTTTCCTAGCATTATCTGTCAGCCAATTTGGTTTCCTCCCCGGACTTTTCTTTTTATTGCTCTCTGTATTATTTCCTCTACTCACTCTGATCCTCTGGGCCTCTATTTGACCCTTTATCAATGTCATCACACCCTTTCCCCTATCACTGGTTTCATTATCTTAGAATAAAAGTTAGTATATCCAAAACCCATTTACATTTTGATTATTAGTTCCAGCTTGATGACTCCATCCATAAAGCAATGGATTTTAGTGACTGAAAGGTAGACTGGAGATCATCTAATGCAGCACATTCCAACATGTGTTCCTCCCTTGGGGCTGATAGGTATTCAGTGGAAAAAAAAAATGGTGTGTGATCAAAAAGTTCGAGAAAAGCTGGTTTCAACAAAATTAAACATCCTCGTTTTTCTTTTAAACCACAAAACTTTAATGTGTTCATATGCAATGTGAATTCCTCAGGAGGGAGAGTTCTTCCCTCACTTCCTTGGCTTTGGGACTCTCTCTTGTCAGAGCAAGTCGCTTATCTTTAGTAAGATGAGCCAACTCTGGGTGTGAGTTGGTTATTAATTCATCTTAAACAGATCCCAGTGAATATTCGAGGCTTTACTGGGAACCTAGGTAAGGACGCCACTCACCATGATGTTTAGGAATTTTTAGCAATGCACGTAGTGATGGCTTGAACTCTTCTGTGAACTGATGCCTAAGGGGAAAGTGTCCTGAACTTTCCCAGCTGCAAAATAAGAACTGGGTGAGATCATCACCAACTTAAGCCCCTTCTAGAAGGGAACCTCAGGCTGCACCAGGGGAGGCTGGACTCTTGCTCCTGAGTGAGGTGTTCTAAACCCTTCCTGATTGGCTTCCATTCCCAATGATGTCTCTCCCAGATGGACCCATGCAGGTACCAGAGCCCTGCAGAGAGCCACTTGCTTTTTCCTCATCATGCTGTGGGCCTCACACATATGCTGCTGGCTGTTTGCAGTGCCCCTTTTCTGCCCCTGCCAGCCTGTGGTGCTACCTCATCTACCCCAAATTCCATCTCTTCATGCCTCCTGCCCTCACCTGGCAGCTTTACTTTCTCCTCCAAGCTCCTGAAGACCCTTGGACACAAAAATTCTCGTAGAAAACCTTGCACATTCCTTTCACTATTTGGTTTTAGGCCATCCCCTCTTCCGTCTGGGGACTTTCAGGCAGAAACCCCCTTCCACCTACCACTGTCCTCGTGGCCAGTGTGGGTAAATTTGGTGAAATGCACGCACCCCCCTGGGGAGGCTGACTGGTCAGGGGCAGCCGCAGGAACACCACCAGGCTGGGAACCAAGGAAGCCTTTCGGGACAGGCGGCGTTTGAGGAAGGGCTTGAAGGAAACCATCCGACTGACAAGCAAGAGAAGGAAAACTCTTCCAGGTGTGGGGGAGAGGGTCTGGGAGGAGCATAGAGGAGTGACAGGGAAGAAAAGACACAAAAAGGCAGATGACTTATTACGGGGGTGGGGGTGGGGGGAGAGCAGGAAGTGAGGTAGGGCAGCCCGGCAAAAGAGAGGGGTGATCTGGCAGGACCGGGGCTGAAAGGAAGGCTTTGAAGGAGCGGAGGGCGGGCGGGCCTCGCGGGCTCCGAGGCGCACTGCCCATCTGGTCTCCAGCTGCCCCGTGGAGCTTTGGCCACGCCCTCACCCAGATGTCTGCGCAGTGCCCGGCCAGGCGCTGGCCAGCTCACTGAGACCATCGCAGAGGAGGCTGTCCTTTCAACCTGGGCGCTGGCTGTGGGGGGCGATGACTCGGATCGTCTGGACTGTTCTGGAGTACAGGGAGGCTCCGGGTTGGAGCAGAATTGAATGTCTGACTTCCCTCCTGACAGACTGAGGTGCAGGGAAAATCACTCGGCCCTTCTAGATCACACTTGGCCATCTGCAACCCAGAAGGAGTGGGAAATTCCCAGACAAGGGATCCAGTGCTGAAAAACTAATTTAGGACATTTTCCAACTAAAAATGCTATGCTCACGTGGCTCTCCTAGGTAGTGAAATTTTAATTGCCAATTCTTCTCTGCTCATTCATATTTTCTAAAATTTCTGCAAATGGACATGTAACAAAGTAAAACCCAAATGTTATTTTTATTTATTCATTATATTTTATTATTATTTTTAAACTTTATTTTATCTCTGTGTGGTGCTGAGGATTGAACCCAGTGTCTCATGCATGCTAGGCGAATGCTTTACCACTGAGTCACAACCCCAGCCCCCAAATGTTGGTGTTTTTTTTTTTTTTTTTTTTTTTAACATTTATTTATTTGTTGTAGGTGGACACAATACCTTTATTTTATTTTTATGTGGTGCTGAGGATTGAACCCAGTGCCACACGCATGCGAGGCAAGTGCTCTACCACTGAACCACAAACTCAGCACCGGCAAATGTTATTTTTAAAGATGCAAGTACTGGGACTGGGGTTGTAACTCAGTGGTAGATCACTTGCCTTGCACGGGTGAGGCACTGGGTTCCAAACTCAGCACCACATAAAAATAAATACATAAAGATATTGTGTCCATCTACAACTAAAAAGTATTTTTTAAAAAGATGCAAATACTAATTAATTATAATGAAAACTTAAAAATATGTAGTATAGATAGAACAGCAGCTTGCACCTGGTCTCTTTCTTTGAATTTGACATTGACTTATTTGGCAAAGAGCCAGTCACTTAACTTCTCCATACTTTATTCTGTGTATTTAAAGGAAATTTAGAGTGCCAATTATAAAGACAAAATTTAATTTAATACCAATGATAGCATAACATTTGCATTAAATCATAGTGCTGAGGTGTAGCTCAGTGGTAGAGCACTTGCCTAGCATGTGTGAGGCTCTGGGCTCCATCCCAAGCACTGAAAAAAAAAATTTTTTTAACCATTTTTAAGTGTACAGGTCTGTGGCATTAGGTGCATTCATAATATGCAGCTGTCACCACCATCCATCTCCAGAACCTTTTCATCTTTCCCAGCTGAAATTCTGTTCAGGACTAATACTATTGTTTAATTAATATTTTTAACATTTTAATTTTTTTAGTTATAGGTGGACAAAATATCTTTATTTTATTTTTATGTGGTGCTGAGGATCGAGTCCAGTGCCTCACATAAGCTGGGTGAATGCTCTACCTCTAAGCCACAACCCCAGCCCAACTGTTTAATTAATATTATACAGTAACTACCCATTTATTCCTCCAGCGCCCCTTGGAAACAACCATTTTACTTTTCTGTTTCTGCAAATTTGACTATTGCAGGTACCTTCTATAAGTGGAATCATACAACATTTGCCTTTTTGTGTCTGGCTTATTTCATGTAACATAATGCTCTCAAGTTTCATCTATATTGTAGCATATGTTACAATTTCCTTCTTTTTAAGGCTGAATAATATTCCATTGTATGTATAGAGGATGTTTTGTTTATCCACTTCTCCCTTAATGGAGTATTATTTTTAAATGTTTATTTTTAGTTGACAAGTAACTATATGTCTTTATGGGGTCCACTGTGATGTTTTGATATGTCTACTTTGTAGAATGATTCTACCAAGCTAATTAAATATCCCTCAGCAAACATACTTTATAGTGAGGACCTTTAAAATGTATTATTTTACCAGTTCTGAAGTATACACTATATAATTATTAACTATGGCCACCCTGCTGTGCAATAGATTTTGAAAATTTCTCCTCTAACTTTGTACCCTTTGACCAGTATCTCTCCCTCCTTTATTCTACTCTCGCCTCTTGGTAACCAGAATTCTACTCTCTACTTCTATATATTTGACTTTTTATATTCCATATGTAAAGGAGATCATGCTTGTTTATCTCTTGTGTCTGGCTTATTTTATTTAACAAATTTTATTTAGCTTCATTCATATTGTCACAAAACAACATGACTGTCTTCTTTTTTCAGGCTGAATCGTATTCTGTTGTGTATATCTGCCATGTTTTCTTTACCCATTCACCTGTTGGTGGACACTTAGCTCAGTTCTGTATCTTGGTTTTAGTGAATAGTGCTGCAGTGTACCTAGGAGAGCAGGTATCTCTTCTAAATACTGATTTAGATATATAACCAGGAGTGGGATTTCTAGGTCATATGATAATTCTATTTTTATTTATTTATTTATTTAATTTATAAATAACAGAAATTTATTTCCCACAGTTCTGGAGACTGGGGAGTCCAGGCTCTAAGAGCCAGCAGATTCGCTGTCTGGTGAGGACGAGTCCTGTTTCTAAGGTGGCCCCTTCTTGGTGCGTCCTCACATGGCAGAGGGTGGAGAGGGAGAAAAGGGCTAGAGTGCTGCCTTGAGCCTCTTCTATAAGGGCCCTAATCCCATCTGTGACCCTTATGACTTAATCACTTTCCCCAAAGCTCCACCTCTTTAAGACTATTGCTTGGGGGTTCAGTTACAACACAAGTTTGGAGCAAACTTTCATACATTCACACAGCATTCCGCCCTTTGTCCCCCTAAAAGTCATGTTCTTCTTTCATGCCAGATGCATTCATTCCATTCCAGTGGCCCCAAAGTCTCCAGCACCCACTCAAAAGCTGAAGAACTGAACCTGCATCTAAAGCTCATCGAAGTCAGGCATGGCTGGGATTCAGAGCCGTTTTATCCCAGGGCAAGTTGCTCTCCAGCCAAGAACCTGTGAAATAAAACAAGTTTTTTGCTTCCAAAGTACAGTGGCGGGATATCCCCATTCTAAAAGGGAAAAATAAGAAGAAAGAAAGGGGCAATAGGTCCCAAATCCAAAACCCAACAGGGACAAGAGCAGAGATCTTAAAGCTTTAGAACAATCCTCCACTCAGTGTTCCCCCAGTGCGGGGGGGGGGGGGGGTGTGCAGTTTTTTGAGAAAAATGCTATGTTGTTGGTTTTTGTTTTTGTTTTTGAAAACTTCTACATGCATACACACACACACATGCACACACACTACATTGCAGTGCTGGGGATCACACTCAGGCCCTCGTGTGTGCTAAGCAAGAGTCCCATCATGCAGCTGCTCTTCCCACTAGTCCCTTAATATATTTTGAACTATTCAGTAATGTGTCTGTCTTCCCATTAGATTGTCAGCTCCTTGATGATTTTATCCATCTCTGCTTTTATCTCAGTGCCAGGTGGCTCACAATGTGTTGCATGAATGGCTGGTGTTTTGATTTGAATATTTCCCCAGAATCAAAACCCAGCTCTCAACATCTGGTTTTCCTACATAAAACTGATCCACCAATCTTTACTTTTCTGAGCCTTCTGATTAGGGACATAATATTTGGTACTAGATTATCTGTCTGATCCACCACTCTTATAGCTTTTCAAGTTACGGTTGCTATTGAAATACTCAGGATTAACACGAACACTGCCCCCACTGCCCCCACCACCCCATCCCACAAGAACCTCTTCTTGGATTTCAGAAATTCAAAAGTTGCTCTACTTGAAAGCACACAAGACTTGTCATGGATTTATGTTTTGTTTTAAAACAAATTGTTATGTGAAAAGTGTCTCTGTCTATTTCTCATGTGGCTAAGTCCTCCTTGACCTCTCCTTCCCGTCTTATTGAATGCCATTGTGCTCTTTCCTCACCTCCTCTTTCTCTGTCCTTTTCTGAGACCCTAAATGACAGTGAATCTATGTGTTAGCTCTCTGTTGCTGTGACAAAATACTTGAGATAGACAACTTAAAAGCAGCAAAGGTTTATTTTGGTTCATGGTTTTAGAGGTCTCAGTCCATAGTTAGTTGGTCCTGGTCATTTGGGGGCCTGTGGCATCATGGTACATCATATGGAAGCATGTGGCAGAAGAGGCCTGTGCACCTTAACGTGGCCCAGAAACAAAGAATGAAGCTGGAAGGGGTGAGGCCCCAATATTCCCTTCAAGGGCATTCCCCTGTGACCTGACTTCCTTCCACAGGCCTCCTAAAGACTCCTAAGGGCTCCACACACTAGTGGCACAGGCTGGCAAATATGCCTTTGACACATGGGCCTAACTAGAGCAGCATGCCTTTAGCATTTCTTTCTTTTCCCATATGATTTTTCTAACTCTACCTAATCCGTTATCTCTATAGGGATGATTCTCAAAACTTAATCTCTGGCCAGGGCGTCACTTCCAAGTTTTGCTCTGTGTTCCGGCTGCCTCTACATGTCTCTATCTGATGCTCCTCATGCCTGAAACTGGTTCTAAAATTCTCCCATATTCCCCCGTCTTCCCTAATTCATCCATTCTCCCTTAGAATTCATCCTTGCTTTTCCACCAGCATCCCATTCCTTTCTAAGGAACTATTTACTGAGCTCCTGTTACGAGCTAGACCCCATGCTAGGTGCTTAATCAGCTAGCCAGTCCAGTAATTCAGAAACTGGGGATCAAACCTCTCATTCATGTTCTCTCTTCCCCTTACCATCTGTTTTAGTCAGCTCTTTCATCACCGTAACCAAAAGACCTGACAAGAACAACTAAAGAGGAGGAAAAGTTTGTTTTGGCTCATGGTTTCAGAGGTCTTAGTCCACCTTCAACGGACATCATGGCAGAAAGGTGTGGCAGAGGAAAGCAGCTCAGGACATGGCAATCAGGAATCAGAGAGAGAGAGAAAGAGGGGACAAAATATAAACCCCAAATCAGGTGGGACGTGTGTTCCCGTTCCTTTTACAACAGAGCAGACAAGGTCCAGCATTGCCTATTATCATGCAGGATAAGGTGGGGAGCCCTGGGACAGCCCTGGAGGGGAATCCTCCAAGCTTCCTCCTTCACAGGGTGTTCTCTGTGACTCTTCACATGGCCCTCCCTATGGGTCCTTTTTGTAAGGACACCTGACTCATATTGAGTCAGGAACCACCCAATGACCTCACTTTAACTTATCTCTGTAAAGACCCTGACTCCAAATTAGGTCACATTCTGGAGTACTGGACGTCAGGATGGGGGCCTATCATTTTGGGGCAACAACTCAACCTATGACACCTGTTATCTTTGCTCTGCTTTCAGCTGTCTGGTCTTGTCCAGCCCTACTGGTCCTCTGGGCTGCTTCGACACTTGCATTACTATCCACCCCCCCCTTCTTCATCATCATCATCTTCTTCTCCTCCTTCTCTTCTTCCTCCTCCTCCTCCCATTTCTTTTTTTTCTTTGAATTCAAGAACTTCATTGAAAGAAAACTGCAATGAAACCCTTCAAAAGCTTAAAACAAAGGGGAAATTTAGACGCCTCTCCTCAGGCACAGGACCAACACTTGCACTTCTTTTTTTTCTTTTTAATTTTTTTTGTTTAGTTGTTGATAGACATTTATTTTATTTATTTGTATGTGGTGCTGAGAATCGAACACAGTGCCTCACACCTGCCAGGTAAGTGTGCTTCTGCCGAGTCCCAGCCCACTTGCACTTCTTTGAACACTCAGCTTCTATGCTGCCCCACTTGGTCAAGCTGCTAGACCAGGATTGTGTCTTCATCCTTCTATCCTCAGGGCTTAGCTAGTACTTGCTTTAGCCAAACATTCCATGTTTAAATGAATGAATGAATGAACGAACTAATGAAGTTGGTCTCCATCTATCTTGCCAACCTTGCGTTCCATCTTTCCTATTCAAGCAACCAAATGTTTGGCTTTTGTTCTCCATACAGTTTCCTTTCTCTGTCCCCTTAGATTCCAGTCCTCATCCAAGACCCAGCTCAAATTCCACTTCCATCTGCCACCTCCCAATGTTTGCCTTCTCATAACTACTGGGGTCTTTTCTATGGCACCTTTAACTTCTGCTTTGTGTTACAATAATTTGCCACAGAACTTTTTCATTAAAAGGCATCTTATAGATGAACCTCATGAGACCAAGATATCTGCATTTGATCACTCTGGGACATTTAAAACATCTGCCAGGTGCATGTGAGACACTGGGTTCAATCCTCAGCATCACATAAAAATAAATAAATAAAATAAAGGTGTTGTGTCCTTCTACAACTAAAAAAAAAAAAAAAAATCATTACAAGCCCAGCACAGTGATGCACAGCTATAATCCAGCAACTCCAAAGGCTAAGACAAGGGGATCACAAGTTCAAAGCCAGCCTCGGCAATTTAGTGAGACCCTATCTCAAAATAAAAAATAAAAAAGGGTAGGGATGTAGCTCAGTGGTAAAGCACTCCTGAGTTTAATCCCCAGTACCTCCCAAAAATGTCATTACAGATCCCTGAGCCCTATACTTAGAGATTCTGATCAGCAGGTCTGGGCTGGTCCCTGAAATCTATTTTTAAGAGTTCCCCCAGGTCATTCTGTTACACAGCCAAACCTGGGAACCATGAATCCTGTCCAGCCTCCTTATTGTACTGAGGTCCAGAATGGTTTAGTGATTTTCCCAAGATTATATGATTAGTGGCTGAGCCATCCAGTTATGTGGGTCTCTTAACCTTTCAATTAAGCCATTGATTTAAGCAGTTGAGGAGCAGTGTCTGTACCTTGCTTATCTCTGTGACCTATATAGAACCACCAGTGTACCTTGGTCAAGACGAGCAGTCCACAATGAGCCGCTACGTGGCGACTCAGCTGGTGGCTGTACTGAAAGCTCCGAATGAGCAGGTGTTGAGCCTGTTTCTAGAACTAAGCACAATTTCTGGCATATGGTAAGGAGTGTCATTAATGTTGGTTGAATAAATGAAGCATCTACCATATACTCGGCACCAAGGTAGATGCTTGTCATACGTCATCTCATATATTCCAACAATGACCCTGTATATTCCTATTTCAAAGATGAGGAGACTGATGTCTGGAGGTTAGATAATTTGCTCAATGTCATGCAGCAAATCTTTGGCATAATTGATTTTTTTTTTTCTTTTTGCTGTGCTGGGGCTGGAACCCAGGGCCGTGTGTATGCTAGGCAAGTACTATCCACTGAGCCACCCCTGGCCATCATAACTGAGTTTCAAACCCAGCGGTCTTCCAATGGAGCTGTAGAATGTACATGTTCCGTGTTCAGTTCTCTTCAGAAAGCTGTAGGCCCCTCCAAAACAATAAATTGTGCAAAGGTGTCTAAAAGTCTCAGATGTTTAGAAGCCTCAGTATGGTTCTCAGTGCTGATAGCCTTGCGGCACCATGAGGTAATAGAAAAGGTTGTTCTGTTGAAATTTTTATTGTGTATATTCTAGAACATGCAGTGCTCTTACCCTCACATGCTTATGTGCGCATGACTCAATACACCAAAAGCTGTATTTTCAATGCTCTTAAAATCCTCTCCTTTTGTAGGACAGAAGTGCCAGACCCAGGGCAAGCAGGGTTCAGAGAGTGTCCCAGAATGAACCGTTCTAATACCAGGTTTCAAATCTGAGCTAATGGTTGAGAAACCCTAGAGGGGTTGGGTTGGCCTCACACACCTGGTCCCCTGCCCAGATGACTTGCACAGCGAGCGGGTTCCATCGCACCGGAGGCATCGCGTGCCAGGGACCCAGTCTCTAAGAAATGACAGGTCTCTGATTCCAGCTGTCAGGCATGAAAGGAGGCCTAAGTGGCCACAGTGCAGAGACTGAGTTTCAGCCTTGTCTTCTGACATGTTTCTGTTATTTTTTTTTTTCTTTCCAATTTGATGTTTTACTTGGATGTTGGCCTTGAATTTATGCTCCATGTCCACTGTTTCCTTGTTCCTTGTGGCCTCCTTTTCACTGCTGTTGCTTCCTCGGTCAATCCTCTTGAAATTGTAACATCATCCCTCCCCCAACTCAGTAGTGGGGGGGGTGAGTCAGAGGACCCCCGCTCCGAGGCACTTTCAGAGACGTGCCACTCCCATGTGATGCCCCATCCTGCCTGCTTCTACCCTGTCCCTGGATGTTTCCAATGTGTACACATACTTCCTTCAAAGGCTTGCTTATCTTTTTTCCTTTTAAACGGCCTTGAACAAAGTTACTTCAATAAGGACTCCCAGAGGCAAAGCTGGGACCACAGAGCCCACTCCCATGGGCCACCCTGAGGCCTGGGTTGAGTCAAGGCGTGAAGCCTATGGTGTCTCTGACCCTCTGTAGCAAATTGCATATCAGATCTGACTGCCTGGAAGACAACTAAATGGGGTATGGAGATAAACTCTGTAGGGGTCCTGGGAGAGCCATATCCTCGAGTTGGATTTTGTAATATGCAGACACTTTAATGGTGAGCCATTTAGAAGTCAACTGTCATCTGAATTATGGACTTATCCACCTAAGACCCATATATACACTATAGACCGAATCTTCTTACAGTAAAATCCCCAATACCATCCAGATTCTTTTGTCGTATAATACTAAACTCTGACTGATTAGATCTCACTATAGTTTGTAGATGGTAAGCCGGACTTGAGTTGTTTAAAAAAAAAAAAAAAAGATTTTTTATTGTAGTGATATGTGTTTAATGGAATCTGACCTATATTACTTCTGCCAAGAGGAATTCAAAATTACCAATTGGAGTTAATGTGGCACAAAGAACTAAAACCTCTCATTCTCAGGAAATGGATGGGGGGGACAGTGTTTAATGAAAGCATTGAGTCAGTCATTTCTGTGGCTTAATATTGCCACATGTTGTTCCATGCGCTCAGAATAGATTCTCAGAGACAGGGTGTTATATCAGAAAGAGGGAAGGATTATAAACATCAGGGAAGCTGGGTTTGTCCCCAGCTCTGTAACCCAGGGCAATTTACCTGCCCTCTCTGTGCCCCCATATCCTCACCTATAAAGTGCAGGGGTTGAACTAGGTAAGTGTGTTTGTGGAAGTTCTTACATGGGGGCCAGTGGAGATCTTTTCTCCAACCCAATTTTCAAGTGCATTCATGATTTTGTTTCTTTTAGATCAACATGCAACTTAAGTGGAAAAGAGTTCTGCTTTTAAAAATAAAAATTTTTAAAAAGATGAAAGTCACTGAGTTAGAAAATCACTGTCCCTAGCCCTCTGTGATTCAATATAAATCTGCTCGTCACATTATCTGCACTGCTAGGTGGTATTCCCATGTTCTCAGGGAGGCAAAAGCCCTAGGTCAGCAAGGTTCAGTGTGTAAGTGAGCTGGTGCCCCAGGACCCACAACCCAGAAGGTCATTTTGGAGAGCAGGGAGAGAATTCTTATCAGTGAGTCTTTGGCCTAGATGAAGACACCAGTTTTCAGAACAATCAAGAGATGAAGCTCTCCAATGCTTTGACAGTTATGGCTAGAGCCTAAACTGTCCAAGTTACGACAGGGCAGGTAGAAGGTGTTGGGAGAGAAGGTTAGTCTTCCTCTCTGCACTGTGTAAGCTGAGGAATAAGGGATCCAGTCTCTGTGACTATGAAATGGGATCTGTGAGAATTTTAGTCGAGTTGACAAGGTGATTTTGCAGCAATAAGAATTCTAATCAGGGCTGTGGTTGTGGCTCAGCAGTAGAGCACTCGCCTAGCACGTGCGAGGCCCTGGGTTCGATCCTCAGCACCACATAAAAAATAAATAAATAAAGGTATTGTGTCCATCTACAACTAAAAAAATAAATAAATATTTTTTAAAAAGAGAGAATTGTAATCACTGGGCATAGTGGCTCACGCTTATAATCCCAATGGCTCCAGAGTCTGAGGCAGGAAGATACAAGTTCAAAAAGTTCAAAGTCAGCCTCAGCAACAGCAAGGTGCTAAGCAACTCAGTGAGACCCTGAATCTAAATAAAATCCAAAATAGGGCTGGGGATGTGGCTCAGTGGCTGAGTGCCCCTGAGTTCAATCCCCAGTACCACCCCCCTCCCAAAAGATAATAGGATGGTAATCATGGGACAACACTGGCTTATTATCAGTTAAGCCTTAGCTTGACCTTTGCTCTTCCCGTCCTGGGGATTCCTCCCTGATACCTGCTTAAGGGGTCTCATCCCTGCATCCAGGCTGACTGGTTCACCTCCAGGATTTCTCTCCCGTTCTGAAGAGGCTCAGTATGGCTGCTCGGCTAGTTTCCGGTGCCTTCTGTTCCACTTCCTTCCATGTCTTACCCCCAGGCCTCTTTAAATCTTTTTTCTTTAATTAAGTATCCCCTGACTCTTAGAAATGAAGCAATCCAACTTAGCTTATAAAACCAGGAAATTATTTGTCTGGACCAGAGAGTGACAAAACAAGAAACAACCGCAACAGACCCACATGGAATATGTAAGAGGAAGACCTCCACGTTCTGCCCTGCCTCCATGACAGTGGAGAGAAGCCCCTGGGGAGGGCGCTGCGTCTGTGGAATGTGAGGTGGATTTCTTTTACATCTGGGCACTCAGTAAACATTATTAATGAGTGATAATGATTTGTCGAGTGATTGAAATTGTTTCAGGGCAGGAACCGGGAATGAAATACAGTGACATTCCTGTGTCTAGTGGGAAAATTGCGAGGCAGGTCATCCAGATGTATTTTCTTTGGGGAGTTGTGAATTCCTTGTGTGTCCAGCTAGTGCTGGGTAATCATAATTTGTTTTCTCAGAAATATATGTCATCATTTTATGTATGTCTATACATACCCGCATACAGATATGTGCATGCATGAGTGTGTGTGTGTATATGTACACATTTTATAATATATAATAAATATACATATTAACATCATATATTAATATAGATGAATATACAACACGTATACCTAAAATCAAAGTTGTGAACTTCTAGTATCTCAGTCAGTATGTAAAGGACTTGAAAGTTGCCACTCTGTCCTCACAACAAGTACTAACCTGAATAAAGTAAAAACTCTTTATAAAAAAGTAGCAACTCTTCTTAATCCCATAGGAGAAATAGGGCCACAGGGCAAACCACCATCCCCCGTTGGAGAACATCACAGTTTACCATGATAGAAACCCTGAGCAGCAAATCCGAGGGCACCCGTGCTGGGGTAAGGAAACTGATTGTAACTGATGAACTGCTGGAGAGTCAGGGGGTGAAAAGTATGAGAGTTAAAAACTCCAAGGGAAACCAGCTTTGTGAGTTTTACCTATGGAGCTCCCCCAAGTCTCACAGTGAATAATGGAGAAAAATCCCTTTATGCTTCTGGTAGGGGAGGGGGAAAGAATCCATTTTGAAATACATCAGAGCATTCTGTTCTTAACAGGGTCTGACCTCAGAAGAAGCCATTTCATGGGAACTTAACTGAAATGGGGGAAGGGATATCCAGCCTCCTCTGACCATCCTGCCCCAAGTAGAATCACCAAACTTTGAGAACCCAATCCCAGGACAGTGGCGTGCTCCCCCCATGCACACACCACCGTGTATTAGTGGTCTATTTTAGCAGCTCTTGTACCCAATTTCTGTGGTTCAATTGTGTCCCCCAAAAATTCATGTGTTGAAATACTAATGTGGCAATGTTAGGGGTGGGGCTTAATGGGAGGTGTTTGGGTCTTGAGGATAGAGCCTCATGAATAGATGATGCCTTTTCTGTGAGTTCTCACTTCAGCAAGACTGAATCAGTGACCACGAGAGCAGGTTGATAATGTTGTTATTGTTTGTTGTTGGGTACTGGGGATTGAACCCAGAGGGACTTTACCACTGAGCCATATCCGCAGCATTTTAAAAATTTTGAGACAGGGTCTCCCTAAGGGCCTCACTAAGTTATTGAGACTTGTCTTGACCTTGTAATCCCTCTGCCTCACTCTCCTGACTCACTGGGATTACAGGAGTGTATCACTGTGCCTGGCTGAGGGCAGATTGATAGGAAGCAAGTCCACCCTTCATGCTCTGTCTCTTCCACACATGCCTGCTTCTTTTTCTGATTTCCACCATGAGTTGAAGCAGCTTGAGACCCTCAGCAGGTGCAACTGCCTAAACTTAGACCTCCAGCCCCCAAAACCAAAAACCAAAGTAAAACTCTTCCCTTTATAAATTATCCAGTCTCAGGCATTGTGTTATAGGAATTCATCATGTCTGAGTCTCAATAAAAATTTTGAAACATATACTAACAGGCAAATAGCACAGTTTGAAGAGATAGAGTGAACATCACAACCAGACTCAGATACAACAGGGATGTTAGTTTATCAGTCCAGGAATTCAAAACAACTCTGATTCAAATGCTAACGGATAAAGTAGACAGCATCAAAGAGAAGACAGGCAATGTAAGCCAAGGGATGTAAATTCAAAGAAAGAACCAAAAAGAAATGTTAGAGATTAAAAACAAAACAAAACAAAACAAAAACAACACTATCACTAAAATGAAGAATGCCTTTGATGGAGTGATTAGTAGACTGGACACAGCTGAGGAAAGAATCTCTGAGCTTAAGAATGTTCCAACAGAAACTGAAAAGAAAAAAGATGGGGGGAGGAAAAAACAGAGCAGAATATCCAAGAACTGTGCGACAACTACAAAGGTGTAATAATGTGTGTTATGGGAACATCAGGAGGAGAAGAAAGGGAGAACGAAATACAAGAAACACATGAAACAGTAATGACTGAGAATTTCTCTGAGTAGTCAGACCCCAAACCACAGATGCAGGAGGTTCAGAGAATTCCAAGCAGGATAAATGCCAGAAAACCTACACTTAAGTAGATCGTGTTCAAACCACAGAAAGCCAAAAATGAAGAAAAATTCCTGAAAGAAACCAGAGTTTAAAAAAGGTCCTTACAGACAGAAGAAGAATTACACCTGACTTATCCTCAGAAACCATGCAAGCAAGAGGAGAGTGGAGTGAAATATTTAAAGGATTGAGAGAGAGGAAAAAAAAATCTTGAATCTAGAATTCAACACCTGTGAAATATCCTTCAAAAGTTAAGAAGAAATAAAGGTTTTTTTCAGATAAACAAAAATGGAGGGAATTCATTGCCAGTAGACCTACAGGAGGAGAAAAAAAAAGCTGGGTGCAGTGGTGCCTACCTGTACTCCTAGCAGCTTGGAGGCTGAGGCAGGAGGATCACAAGTTCAGAGCCAGCCTCAGCAAAAGTGAGGCATTAAGCAACTCAGCGAGACCCTATCTCTAAATAAAATACACACACAAAAAAAGGGCTGGGGATGTGGCTCAGTAATTGAGCACCCCTGGTTTCATTCCCTGGTTTAAATAAAAAAAAAAAGTCAGAAACTCAGATCTACGTAAAGAAAAGAAGAGCATTAGAGAAAGAATAAGTTAAGGCAAAATAAAAACTTTCATTTTTCTATCTGAAAAGGTAGATAGTTTGTTCAAAATAATAGCAACAATGTATTTGGTTATGTATGCTTACATGTATGTGCTTATGTATAAACTAAAGGAATGATAATACAAGGGAGGTGAGAGGAATGAAGATTATTTTGTATGGGGCTGGGGTTGTAGCTCAGTGACAGTGCTTGCCTAGCATGTGTGAGGTACTTGGTTTAATCCTAAGCAGCGCCACATTAAAATAAATAAAAGTATTCTGTCCAACTGCACAACAACAAAAATTTTTTAAAATTATTTCGTTATTACGCACACCTCCCTGTGAGTCAGCATAGTGTTGTTTCAAGGGTTTTGTTTGTTTGTTTTTTGGTACCAGGAATTGAACCCAGGTGTGCATTACTGCTGAGCCACATCCCCAGCTCTATTTACTTTTTATTTTGAAACAGGGTCTTGCTAAATTGTTTAGGGCCTCACCAAATTTCTGAGGCTGGCTTTGAACTTGTGATCCCCTGTCTCAGCCTCCCAAGTTGCCGGGATACAGACATGTGCCACCACACCTAGCAGCATGCTGTTGTTTGAAAGTGAACTTGGATTAGTTGTAAATGTCTATTGCAAACACCAGGGTGACCACTTTAAAAAGTTTTTTAAAAAGCCAGGCACAGTGGCACACGTCTGTAATCCCAGCAGCTTGGGAGGCTAAGACAGGAGAATTGAGAGTTCAAATCCTGCTTCAGCAAAGGTGAGGTGCCAAGCAACTCAGTGAGATCCTGTCTCTAAATAAAATACAAAATAGGGCTGGGGATGTGGCTCAGTGGTCGAGTGCCCCTGAGTTCAGTCCCCAGAACAACAACAACAACAAAAAAACAAGAAGTCGGGGAAAGGTAGAAAATATGGTAGGTATTAACCCAGCTTTATCAGCAATCTCTTTGAATGCCAGTGGTTTAAGTGCACTGGTTAAAAGACAGATTGTCATGGGCTGGGGGTGTGGCTTAATAGTAGAGTGCTTGCTTAGCATGCACAAAGCCCTGGGTTCCATCCCTGAAAAAAAAAAAAATTGTTAGAGTGGGCCAACAAGACCCAATATATCGTCTATAAGAAATCCTCTTCAAGGGCTGGGAATGTGGTAAGTGAGGCAGGAGATGCCAGGCAGCCAGTAAAGAGTGGGCCATTGAGACGGTTACTGGTCACTGGTGGGGGTTAAGTGAGCCAAAACCCACTGGGAACTCAGCCAGGGGAGAGCACCCGTCTCCAGGAGCTGGGACAGCAGTCCTTACACCCTACGCTAACTCCTGCTAGTTACTGGCTGAGGGTACTCCAAGGGGATGTTTAATTCCTACCTTAATTCCTATGAGAGTGGGCAAAGAAGTGCAAGAGCGGGCACTTGAGATGTGCCCTGGGGAGGTGAAGCTGTGTAGTCCAGGTGCGCACCTGCAGTGCCTGTGTGCTGATTCACGCTTTGTGAATCTCTAGTCTTCCCTGGGTCAATGGCAAGTAGAATGCCTAGTATTTTGTTTGGGTTTACAAGGGGAAAAATGAGGCAAGAGAGAGGCAGGCAGGCTAAGGACCATGCGAGCCACATGGAACGGTCATTTCTGCCTCCATTAGCCTAAGCACTCGCTGAATAGTTCATGAACCTGTGAGATTGTGTCATGGACCCAGGGGTGTCGATTCTCCTTCATCTCTGTGGACTTGTGTCCTTTTGGGTATTCATGGTGGGTGTGGACAAGGTGCAGACACCCTGTGTTACCTTAGAAGTCAGCTCCTTCTACCCTTGTTTGTAGAATCCCTGGGTCACTGCAGGACAGCTGCAAATTAATATATGCCACATTGACAGTAAATCTTTTCCTGTGTGGCATTTATTTTACCACGAATTATCAATCATTGCTATGAGTGGTCAACTGGACAGTACTCCACAAACTGTTTTGGAATCTTGTGTACAGCTTAGCTTTTAGATATACTTGTGTATATCTTCAAAAGCTTATTTTTGCTTTTTTGATCAACAGAACTTAAGCAATACAACTCATCAGTTGCATAAATCTAAACAGTGTTTTTTTTTTTTTTTTGTATTGTTTTGTTGTTTTAAAAAGTGGCTTGGCCAGTCATGGTGGTGCATGCCTATAATCCCAGCTGCTCTGGAGACTGGGGTAGGAGGATCACAACTTTGAGGCCAGCCTGGGCAACTTAGCTAGACCCTGTCTCAAAATAAAAATTTTTAAGAAGTGACGTGGATATATAACTCTGCAAGACAGCATCCCTGGATTGAATCCCAGTACTGCACTAAATAAATAAAAGACACCTGCAGGCTGGTTGTGGAGGTGAGCACCTGTAGTCCCAGCTACTAAGGAGGCTGAGGCAGGAGGTTCACTTTAGCCCAGATGTTCAAGGCTGGCTCAGGGAACATAGTGAATCCTTGGCTAGGGAGGAGGAGGAGGAGGAGGAGCGGGGGGCGGGGAGGAGGAGGAGGAGCGGGGGGGGGGAGGAGGAGGAGGGAGACTGGATGTAGCTTTATGGCCATGTGCAAGGCCCTGGGTTCAAACTCCATTGCCAAGGGGAGAAAAAGACACTTGAAATATCCTAGTCTCATATGTGTGTGTGTGTGTGTGTGTATTTTTTTAACTTTAAAATTATTAACTTAGGAAAGGACACAGAAATTATCAAAGGGTGACTTTTGAGTAAATTCACGGGGATTTTAAGATTGGTACTAGCAAGGTTACTGCAAGCTGGTTCCTATCTCATTTGCAGTCATTACTAATAGCTCTGTCTTCCTCATCTAGGAATCAAATGAGCTCGTTCCTTAAATATTTATTGAGCACCTACTATATACCAAGTACTTTGTTAGGGACATGGGTACCAAAATGCAAAGATGGTTCCTGTCTTAAACTCACCACTCCAATCCTATTTTTTCTGAAAGTCTTAAGTTCTTTACCTGCAAATTCTCCTACCAAGGGGATTTCACAGATCTTACCCTCAAGGATGAGGAGGTGTGACTAAAATGACAAGGGACAAGAGAAATGACGTCCATGTTTGCTTATGGGAATCAAGAATGCCTTGAAGGCAGGTATTGGAAAAAGCAGGCTCTGTAGGGAGACCAGTGGGGACGGAGCATGCCAGGTGAGATCACGACAATTCATGCAAGTGAGTTTTGAGGGAGGGAAATTTTTTTCCATATTTTTTTATTAGTGCATTATAGTTGTTCCTAATGGTGGAATTTGTTGTTACATGGTCATACATGCACATAATATATCCATATAATTCGGCTGCTATCATTCTCCAGAGGGAGGAAACATTTTTCAGAACAACTTTAAGAGATGTAATTTATATACAACAAACAGCATTCATTTAAAGTATATGAAATAGTTTTGTCTGAGTCAGTTTACTATTGCTATAAAGGAATACCTGAGGCTGAGTAATTTATAAAGAAAGGAAGTTTATTTAGTTCACAGTTCTGGAGGCTGGAAGTCCAAGATCAGGCAGCTGCATTCGGTGAGGGCCTTGTGCAGCGTCATCACATAGTGGAAAAATGGAAGGACAAGTGGGTGTGTGAAGAGACAGAACACAAGAGGCAGCCTTGCTTTGTAACTCACTTTTACAATAACTAAGCTAGCTCCTCCAGAGCAAGAACTCACTCTCATGAGAATTATACCAGATTGACCGGAGAGCTTATAAATCATTCATTACACTTTTGGCTTTTTTGGTTACCAAATAAGATGCATCAGGCACCACGATTGTCCTTAGGCCTTAGCCCATATGGTAACTCAGAAAGTCCCCGCCTCATCCCCAGGTGGGCCGGGGGAGTGGCCTGCTGGAGGAACTGTGGCTGAGGTCTCAGAGCCGCCTTGCTCACAGGAGGAGGGAGGATCTACGGGGAGGGAGACATGGCAGATCATGGAGGGCTTCAGATGGTGGTAAGAACAAGCCATTGGGCAACTGGGACCAAGGAAGTGACAGAATCAGATTTGTGCATTTCAACTCTGGAAATTGGGTCCAAATTAGAAATGAGGAGGCTTAACTTAAGGCCCCAGTGGTTGGGGCAGGGAGGAGATGAAGATGGAGGTCAAACCCTTAGAATTTAGGAAGCAGAACTGTGCTGTGCTGTGTTTGAGTGTGTCCCCCAGAGGTTCGTGTGCTGGAAGCTTGGGTTCTAGGGTGGCCATGTTGGGACGTGGTAGGAGCTTTAAGAGGGAGGGCCTATTGCAAGGAAATTAAGTCACAGGGGACATCACCCTGGGAAGAATTCTGGCCTCAGAGTGACTTGGTTTTCACATGAGGGAATTGTTATAAGAAAAGCAAATCTGATCCCAGATTCCCTCTGGCGTCTGGTCTTGTCACCTGACATCTTCTGCACTTGCTCCCACCACTGTAATAACGTCTACCATGAGGCCCTCACCAGAGTGGAGCAGAAGGTAGTGCCTTGCCAACCTCAAGAACTGTGAGCTAAATAACCTATTTTCTTTATACATTATCCAGCTTCAAATATTTTGTTTTAGCAACAGAAAATAGACTAATACACTCTGGTTGGCCATACAGTGTAATGAGAGAGAGTGAGAGAGGAGTCATACATAGCTCTCAGGTTTATTGTTTACCCATCGAGGTGGTGCCTTTTATGAAGGCCGTAAATCCAGGCAAGTGAACTAAATTTGTGAAAAAAGATCTGTGGTTTTGGATGTACTAGATTGAGGTGTCTGGGCTACACAAGCAGAGATGTCTAATAGTTGGGCCTAGGGATCCAGAGATCTGGGTTGAGGGTAGTCAGCATTTGGGTGACATTTCACTTAAGAATTTTGATTCATGATGGGCACAGTGGTGCACACCTGTAATCCCAGCATCTCAGGAGGCTGAGGCAGGAGGATTGCAAATTCAAAGCCAGCCTCAGCAACTCAGCAAGGCCCCAAGCAACTTAGTGAGACCCTGTCTCAAAATAAAAATAAAAAGGGCTGAGGATGTGGCTGAGTGGTTAAGCACCCATGAGTTCAATCCCCAGTACCAAAAAAAGAAAAAAAGAAAGAAAGGAAAAAAAATCAGCCATAAGAAAATTGATTCAGAACCTTCCAGTAAGTGCTGGCACTGTCTGGGAGGCATTCTCAGACACTTGGACTAAGCTAGATCATCCAGATTTGGATTCCACTTGTACTGGGTACTTGTCTTATCAAGTCACTGCTCACACATTATGGTAATTACTGACCAATTATCTCTTCCCCAGGAAGCTGTAAGCTTTGTGAGTCTGGAACCCAAGGTTTGTTCATTGCTGTATTCTCAGCCCCAGCCCAGAGCTGGGCTCCTAATGGAAGCAGAACATGTACTTTCATACTGACCAATTGAATGGCACCCTAACTGCCTGTGAATGCATCCTTCTAGAAGAGAGAGGAATGCAAAGAAGATGTTACAACGTAGTGACACAGGTGCTAGGACAACATGGAGTCTCAAACAACCTGTCGGGACACAGAGGTTGTAGCTGAAGGTTTTACAGAGTTCATTGAGTCAGGTCTCAAGAGGGTGAGGAAGAGTTCCCCAATCAAACGGGGTGAGGAGAACAGTCTAGACCTGAGATACAGCATTCACAAGAGCACAGAAGAGTGAAATGCTTGCATGTGACCAGAATAAGAGACTGGAATTTAGGAGGATGAGGACTAGCAGGAGATAAAGCTGAGAAGTCTCAGGGGACCACTGAGGGGTCAGAGTACCAAAGTAAGGGGTTGGGACTTTGTTCTTTATGAAACAGGAAGCTAGTTGGAAGTTTGAAAGCAGAGCAACATGATCTGATTACATTTTAGAAAGAAATCTCTCAGGATAGAGTAGAGAGGTTGTGAACCCTGCTCCCCCACCAAACGCATTTTTGGCAAGTACCCAGGCAATTCTCGTGTGGGTCATCCAAAGACCACACCTGGAGAAACAGTGGCGTGGATGAGAAGCTGCAGTAAGTGAAGGCTGGGGGCCCGCGACGCGCCTGAGGAGGCAGGGCAGCGAATGCAGGCTACCTAGCTGGTTAGCCCAAGGTGTTACCAGAACCTTCTTTTGAGAGATCTGAAATTCAGGGCCTCAGTGATCCCAGAGCATCAGGGATTTAAAAAATAAAAAACAAAACAGAAAAACACATGAAGCTTTACAATCCTGCCCTCGTGCCTGCTTGAACAATTGGATGTGGCAGAAAGCTTTGGGAACACAGCTGTGCCAGTGCCCAGTCAGCAGAACCCTGCCCTACCCAGGGCACTCCATCTGCTCCCAGCCTCTGGTGTCCTGGTCATTATTTAGTATAATGTGAATATTGTCCTGGCTGTTGGAAAGGTTTGGGTAGGAGAGGAAAAGTTAGGATTTTTTTCTTTTTTTATGAGTTACCCTTGATGAACTTAATAGTGTATTTCAAAAGTACTTTTTGGCCAGTGGTGAATAAACAAGTTGCTCCTGAACTAGATGGGAAAGATCTAAACACATCCTCTAAATACAACAGTGAGTCTCCAAAGTATCTCTGCGTGCCTTTTGTTTGCCTTTTAAAGTCTGTACAAACACATGTGAACAGACTCCGGACTCTAAGAATAATATTTTTCTATGGACATATATGGACAGATAAACAAAACCCCAAGGGAGAAAAAACTTCTATTAAAGTAAAAATAAAAATCTCCCACAGCAGGATCCTCCTTTGCTTCCTGGGGTTTATTTATTTCACTTTGAGATAAAAGTAGTTTGGCTTCTCAGCAGATGCCAATGAAGAGTTGAACAAAAAGAAAATATTTATCACCCATCTGTCTATCTGACTAGCTATCTATTTGGTCCCGAAAATTCTAGCCATAAATCACAGACCTTGGTACATGCTTGGGGTTAATGGCACTTTGAATAAACACTAACACGGTGCCACTCAGGATCCCCTGGGGGAACATCCTCCTCCTCATTGGTCAGTGATGATCAGTACTCCCAGTCTCTGCTCCCCCTCAAAAAGCACCCATCAGAAGCTTGGGCAGGACTTTGGGAAGCGAATCTGTCCTCGCTGGCCCCAGGCACACTGTGCTCCTGTGGCGGCAGGTTGCTGTTGGCTTCTGTCCATGCCCTGTTGGTATCTGCTGCTGACAGTCCAGGGAGCGCAGGAAGGTACCTGGTGGTTTCTCAGTAGGAAAAGAGCGAGTGGCGTGACTGTGATCTGCCCCGCTGGAGTGTCTGAGCCAGGAAGCTTCAGAAGGTTACTGTCTCCGAGGTGGTGTCTTCAGGGAACTGCCTGGGCTCAGCTGCGGGAAGTGATTACAAAGTGGTGTGCAGGTTTGGCACCATCTCTGAATCTTCTTTCTCCCTTGGCAGGATCTTCAGTAGAAAGGTCCTGTTCTAAGGGAACAGCTTGGAGGAACGTCTCTCGTTTGTGGAGTATGTGTTTGTGTCAACACCAAAACACGTATGACAAATAGCATGCAATGCCTTGACACAGCCCAACAGGTTTTTTCTGTTTACACTTAACTAGCCTTGAACAGCAGGAGGAAACCTTAAATCTTTCCTTTTCTTCTCACATATGCTTTATTGGAGAAAGCCAAATTTCTGGAGACCAAGCAGGGAGTTGATTCAAATGTTTGTGTGACTCAAGGACCTGGTTTGGCTGTTTAGCTGGTGGTATGCATATTAACTAAAATGATGTGGGTGACGGGCCGCAATGGCAGTCCTGGAGATGAGGGCCAAGAGTTGAGGGGGCAGCAGAGGTCCTTACCTGCTCATTTAGCTCCTTGCTCCTCAATATTTTTATACCAGTGAAATCAGATGGAAATTGACCTCCAGAACAGCCTCAAGGAGGCAGGGGATAGGGTGAGGGAACCAAAAGGTAGGGATTCAGAGCAGTGTCAGTCTCTGGAGCTACTGCTTCCAGAGGTGAGAAGGAATTTAGCATCGTGTGTGTAGGAACCAATTCTGCCTCTGTCGGCCTCTGGCCAGCTCCTTCCTGCACTGAGGATCCAAAGCTGAACTCTGAAGCAGCAATTCCGGACTTTTCTTTTCCTAAAACACAGACAAGACACGTCTGCAGATTGCAGCCTGCAACACAGATCTGTCAGGCTGTGGCTTGGGAGTAGTTCCCAGTGCAACCCCGCTTCTTTCTCTTCCACTGCTGAGAGCAGACCTCCACAGGAGGAGGTGTGAGGTGTTCCTCTGTAGCTTCGGGCCTTGGCACAGGACTCGGCCTGTAATTGCTGCCAAGTCAATATTGACTAAGTGAAAGATAGCCTTGAATCCACACTCATTTGTGTTTTTAAAAAGTCATTCATAAACTTGAGCATTTTAACTATTTAGTTAGTAAGGAATCCCAGTAAGCCAGCAGGATTTGGGGATGGTGAAGGACTGCTGCAGTGGGTCAGTCAGAAGGAATATTCCTTAGCATTTTTATAGGCTCTTAAAAGGAGCCTTGGCTCTGCAACTGATAAAGTCAGCTACCAGCTTTATCAGGCCTGCCACTCGACGGTTGGCAGTGTCGGACACTCCTGATGGCTCTCAGAGAAATCCTTAAGCCAAAGAGTGGGGAAGGGACAGTCCAGTGCTGCCCGATTGCCCTCGTCCCTTTGGGGGCTAACCAGGGTGGACACACGTTTCATTGCAAGATCTCATACAAATCAAGAGATTCCTAACAGGGCTGGGGTGTGGCTCAGTAGCAGAGCACCTGCCTTGCACATGTGAGGCACTGGGTTCGATCCTCGGCACCACATAAAAATAAGTAAACAAAATAAAGATATTGTATCCATCTATAACTTAAAAATATATATGTATATTTTTAAAAAACAAGTCTCCCAACAGAGCCAGATTCGGGGGAACTGGTCACCTTGCTGCTGTTGGAACTCTGAAAGCTGAAGTTGGGTCCAGGATGCAGCCCCTTCTTAAATTCAGAAGAATGGGGTTAAATGAGGATTAAAGAGTATCTTTTGTTGTCTTCTAACATTCCTATTCTGGATAATTTCTTTAATAAGAATTCTTATTTTTATTTATTTTGGAGACAGGGTCTTGCTGGTCTTAAACTCTTATCCTCAAGTGATCCTCCTACCTCAGCCTCCAGAATAGATGGGACCACAGGTGCATGCCACCACATCCCACTCACTAATAAGGATTTTTTAAAATAAGAATTTACGTTGGGTGCAACGGGTACACAACTGTATTTCCAGCTACTTGGGAGGCTGAGTGAAAATGTGAGGCCAACCTGGGCAATTTTTCTCAAAATAAAAATAAACAAAAATTAAATGTGTCTCAAAATAAAAGTTAAAAAGGGGCTGAAGATGTGGCTCAGCAGTAGAGTGCTTGTCTAGCATGCATGGTCCTGGATCCAATCCCCTGTAATGATAAATAAGTAAATAACCAAATAAATAAAAGTAAGGATTTATGTATACTTTATAGACCAGCCTTAAATAGGCAGGCATGTTTTTATAAACATAATTTTAAAAAACCGTGGTTTGGGGGCTGGGGCTATCACTCAATGTTAGAGAGTTTGACCAGCATCCGTGGGGTCTTGCGTTCAGTCCCCAGCACTGCAAAAAATAAAAATAAATAAAAACTGTGGAGTGGAGATTACCAATCAAATGCAATCATGGTCACTACTCCTCTGGCCACTACAATCTGCAGGAAATAGAATGTGGGGTTTGGAGGATAGTGGGGACCCCATGGCCGTTAGGAGGTGCCTGAGGTGGGGCTGGAGGGCAGAGCAGGGTCAACTCCAGAATCAGGAGTGCAAAGATAGCCAGCAAAGTCTGCAGATGCTAGGGTTGTCAGGCCTGGACATGACTGCTGAGTTAGTGAAGCCAGTGACAAGGGTACCCAGACATGATGGGAAAGAGTGACCAGAGATCATTTGGACGTGGGAAGAAATCCAACGAAGACTCAAACTGTTTGAGCAGGAGTGAGGTATAGACCTTGGTTATCAAGAGCATTGGAACAGCAGCTACAGGGGACACCACAGAGAAGGGAGGCTCTGTTTCTCACTGTGGGTTACTCCACCTGATGCCACCTAGAGATGCTAAGATTTCACATCTTCTTGGTAGACTCAAGGACTTTCCCCACTCTTGGAGGTATGCCAGATTGATGCAGTAAACTTGGACTGACAACATTTCAACATTAAGGTATAATTTCCTTATCTCTTTAGACCTTGAGCAAAATTTGCTTTAATTTGAAAGCTCACATGTTGTATTTCTTGATTCTAATTGTGTTCATCTCGAGTTTTTTTTTTTTTTCTGGATTGTAATTTAAGGAGAGTCCAAAAGATGTTTGCATTCCAAAGCACTAAAGTTTTCAACTGCCCTGAAAAATTGAGGTGCATAGTTGCCACTGTTTTATCAAATTGTATTGGTTTTGGAAGAAAGAGGAACTTTAAAAAAAATTGATATTCCATTGAAACATGGTATTAAAAGGGTAGAGAAGTAGAAGAATAATGATAAATACCAGAACAATGGTGATAGTCATCGGAAAATGACTGAAGGAGTTCTGAGGGAGGAAGCTTTGGGGCAGTTCTACCTGTGATGCAGATTTATGTCACAGTTTGTTCCTTTTTCCCGATTGGGCCCACCCTAGGCTTTACTTTAGAGACACTCTACTGTCTCTTTGGATGCCCATGAATGTGTCACATCTCCTTTCTAATGAAGTTAATCTGCATCTAAAGTAAAGTGAGATTACCAGCAGGCATAATCCAGCCCTGTCGTTATTTGGGAGGAGGTTCATAGAGTCTACTTTTGGGCTGGGGACGTGGTTGAGTGGTGGGGCACATGCTTAGCATACACAAGGCCCTGGGTTCCATCCCCAGCACCAAAAACAACCACAAGAGTACACTCTCATTTGTTCTCTTTAGGGAAACTCAACGATTCCCTCCTCCTGCAAAACCCACCAAAGGAAGTGTTAAAGCCATTGTAAAATCCTAATATGATATTTGCATTAAATATTAAATGTAACATACTAGGTGTTATATTTACATTTCTACCCGTCTGGTTCTCAATTGTTTGGGTGTTTTCCTGAGGGAAAACCAAAAAACTGGTAAAGCAAAATATATCAATAAGGCATTTATACTGATGAAAACAAACCAAAGTTTTTTAAAATCAATAGTTATCATATTATTTATTTTTGATCAAAGGTTTAGAGAAAGGACCTGAAAATTATTATTCAGCATGGTATTTAGTTTGAAATATATGCTGACTTTTAACTTTCAGAGATGAATAGTCTAATCCTTGATCATTCCAGAATAAGTTTAGGAATTTGTAATCATTTCCTTTTTACTGGGTATTTGCATACATCACTAACCAGCTAGGATTAGAAGGATGAGCAATCTCTCTATGCTGAAAAAGAACGATAGAACCCAGGGCCAAGCTGACAGATTCATCTTTATCAATTAAGCCTTATTGAACATTCACAAATAGTTGACATCCAGCAAGGTCCCTCTCAGTACTGACAAACTCCCTTTCATGGTGTACATTTTTAAATGAAGTTTCCAGTAGACCTATTAAAATGGTTAACATCTTATATTTTTATCCATGTCTTACCCAGAGATGAAGCATCAGGAGTGTGGTGGATATTTGCTCAGTGTTGAGGGGAAGGGTCAATGTGTATAAATAAGGAGGAGGATATCTGGCAAGGTTGGGAACATGACCTCTTGCCCTCCAAAGCCTGGGAAGCCCCAGTGAATGCTCCCAATCTCAGCAGTGTATGGACACCGTGTGAACTCTCCCCTCTGCACACAGAGCTGGGGTTAGAGGTTAATGAATGAGAGCTCTTCCCGCACTTGGGATCCTGCTCAATAGTAGTTTTATACATAAGGGCTTAAATGAGGTCAAAACAGGCCCTGCATATTGCTTCCAAACTCTCTAAATCTTTTTTATGTAATGGTGTTCAAAGATGACATCCTTCCCTCAGAGAAGGGAGAGGACAGGCTCTTATGCTTGGAGAGATGGACCAGTACTCCTGGCTCGATATGTCTGAAGGCAGAACCAAATGGAAAGCAAAGTGGGGGAGGTCCTTGCTGCCCCCTATTCTTCTCTAGTAATCCCTTAAAAAATAATTGCAGACCCAAACCTCTGGCCTCCAGCACATTTTCCACTTGATTAGAGGCTTTTGTGAGGTAGGGAAAGGGACCTGCAGACTTGTACATTGTGCTGGGACCTGAAATGTCCAGCTGGGATTTTTTTCCATCAAAAGGGGATTTTAGTAAAACCATTATCAGGGGCTTAGAGGAGAAAAGCTGTTGAGCTGCAAGTGAGGGGGTAGATTAGCATTAGCAGGCTTGTTTTGGGCCTGGTGGAAGGGTGGGAAGGAGTTTGCAACCACTTGCACACAAGTTCCTTAGTTTCCCTGAGAGTTCCTGGCAGGTGCTAAAGTAGCAAGTGGACCCAGGAGTGAGAACTAACGGGTTTGAAAATGGCACATGGAGCCTTTGACTAGCATGGAGCTGGAGGGCGATACAAGCGGCAGAGGATTGAAAGTTGTGCTTCCTGCCTGCTTGGTGGCAGCCATGGGTCTTGCTTCATTACTAGTTATATGCATCACATCACCTGAAATCCTCCCGCTGGCAATGCTATCTGTGTCCCTCTTGACAATCTGCAGAGGGGCCAACAAGAAATCAAGAAACTGAGAAGTGGTCATGCTGAATCCCTTTAAAGGGCAAATGGACACCCTATTTGGGTTGTAGGATGGCTATTCGGAAGGTTAAGATCATAGCAGCCATGACTGTCTAGTCTGCAAGAGAGTATTTGGGCTGTGTGAATTTACACACTGAGCTATGGAAGCCTGCAGGGTGAGAGTCTAGTGAAATTTATCTAAAATACAAACTTCTGTCTTCCTGGGAACATCGGAGCCTCAGCTATACCTTCGTAAATAACATGGAGTCCTGCAGGATGGAAGAGGAATACTCAGGCCATGGGAGCCACCTGTTGCCTGGATGGAGGGCCCACGTGTGGGATGTCACACAGTCAGCTTGCCCTAGAAACACTTTCCTACTTTTCCATGCATACATTCCCTTCTAGCATGCTTTCCCTGTAAAAATGGAATGATGGATAAAACAATGTTTGCTCTGATTGCTGGGAGGGTGCCCCTAGAATACCTGCTGCACATTTTTGAGTAGGACATTTTCTGGCTTGTAATGGTGTTGCCCTTGAGGGCCTATGGCCTGGTGGCCATATGAATGGGCATTTTTGCGTCAAGTCAAAGTCAAACTACTACCGAGAGGACCCCCCATATTGAAAACGCATGCTAGGCTAGAGCAGCTGTTCAAAGAGCAAGCCTCAAAAGTCATCCCTAGGACCACCTCTAGGAGCTGCTAGTGGTTTAAGTCTACACTGTCCCCTCATTTAATTGTGACACACCAGTAATGGCTTTCTAGTCTATGAAAGAGTATTTGGGCTGTGTGAATTTACAATGTGCAGGCGTCCTCCTGGCTCCTCGGCCAGCTCTGTTTCCTCCTTCTGGGCTCCGTGTGCCGTGATACATTCTCTTTTCTTTCTTCTGCAACCTCGTTTCTTTATTTGGGTTGTTTCTCCTGAATCTGTGTTCATTTGATATGGTCACTTGCTGATGGGATACTTCAGCTATGGTTTCCATAAAGTTGCCCAGGGAGATTTTCTGCTCTTCTAAGACTGGTGTGAATGGTGCCAGGAATACTCATACGTTTCATGACTAGCCCCCGAGTGCCAGCAGCTTTTCCTTCCTTTCCTCTTCTTATTTTTCCTCTAACCAAAAGTGACCACTGGCTCACTGAGATGGGACTCACCTGGCTAACGCAGCTTGGTAGATATAGCCCTGGGGGCTGGCCACCTTCTGCCTTCCACCTTTTAATTCCACTTTTGTGCCAGCTGCCCTGCAGACCCATGCTTTGATTCCCTGAGGCCAGACTATTGTGTGCCAAAAGGGCAAGACCCCTGCCCTCCAAGGCCTGTCCTTCCCTCAGCCTGTCCCTTATTGTGACATTTTATGGAATCTGGCCAAGTTGGCTTAGAAATTCTTTTTGTTTTAATTCCTGCTGTCTTTTCCTAATGTCTCTTTTCTGAATTCAAATCATGCAGGCAACTTCTTTAACAGGGTTCTTGCCATTTCTAGTTTTGTGGACTCCTTTAGATTTTATGAAAATATATTCATCTAGGCAATAATCAGACTGTATTCCTTTTAATAACTAAAAAATAAAAATACTGGGGCTGGGATTGTGGTTCAGAGGTAGAGCGCTCACCTAGCATGCACGGGGTCCTGTGTTCGATCCTCAGCACCATAAAAATAAATGAATGGAATAAAGGAAATTGTGTCCAACTACAACTGAAAAAATAAATATTTAAAATAAATAAATAAAAATACTCCTAAAATTTAAAAATCTTTTTTCCTAAAGGAGCTCTAGAATTTTCATCACAGACAATATGTTTTCTATTTTTCTTCTGTAATAATAATAAAACAGCTAACTTATTTTCTCTGTTAAAATTGTCACCTCCGTGTATGACTATAAAATTTCCCATTTGCCAAACTTCCCAAATATGACATTCTAGCCATATATTGTGAGTACGACATGGTCTTGAAGACATTTGACTTCCCTAGTCTCCAAAAACAGAGAGCTGCTGGGTAGCTCAGGGGGACTTTGTGGGGCAGTCTGCACTACTCCAAAAGCAGTTCTCAGCATCCAGCTCCTAGGAGTTACTTCACTGATACCTTAAGTTTCGATGTCATCTTTTAAAGAAAGTGAGATTCCTTTTGTCAACTCTCACACCCTGAGGACATTCTATGGGGAGCGGGGGACATTGCATAAAGGGACAATGACCAGCTGGGATCTGACAGCTGTGAGGAGGTTCTGTTTTGCTGAAGTAGCCTCCAACTCCCAGACAATGCTGCCGCCTGCTGGTCAAATGAAGGGTTTTCAGAAGTGCTGGATAAATTAATTTCTACACTTTCTGTCTTCCCCCGTGGAGAACAAATATTTAGTTTTGCATCAGCCCTACTTTATTTTACTGCATTATAACAGATCCTGAAATCATTTTCATAAACTTAGGGCAAAGTAAAACATGCTGTTGGACTCCTACAATACTTCAATACTGTTTGGATGTAACCCATAGCTTCATCACAATGGAGAACCATATATCTTGTGGTTTTGTTTTTGTTTTATTTATTTATTTATTTTTGTTATTGTTGTTTCATAGAAAGGGTCAAGGAACAGTTCAGAAATAGAAAAGAGCAGTTTTCCACCCTTACCTTTCAATAGCATGTAGTGCTTGACTTCTGCCTCCTAATCTACATAAACACATTTTTGTTTCTACAGCAAGCAGTAATGAAACCTTTCTTTGATTGGTAAATCCTGTGTCATACTTACAGTAGTGAATTTCTGCAGTTCCTCTTGTGATTCCATTGAAAATTAGACCCTTCTCTATGGGGAACAAAAAGAGACCAGCTGCCTTTCTGTGGGTCACATGGTTCTGATTGTCATGATTTGACTCTGAGTACAATGGCTGGGCATCTGTCTCAAGTGTACGCAATGTCAGGGAGGGCTGGGAGAGTCCTCACCTGTCTACTCCAGTCTCTGGAAACTTGACAACCCTCTCTGCTCTCTGTACCAGCCAGCTGTGAGCCCAACAAAGTTCTGGAAGCCACAGAACTTGGCCCCGTGGTTTCATGATTCCTGACTGGCTGAATTGTGTGCATTTGAAATGAACTAGAAGAGCTAGAAATTGTCACTTTCATCTTGTTTGCTTAAGACACACCCACTGTCCATCCATCCATCCAGTTTGTTTTTTTTCTGATAGTTAATAGCAGCAGGTTTTTGAGCAGTGAAGATTTAAAATATTGAAAGTAGAAAAGGAAGGCACTAAATAGATTGTCCTGCATCTAAGAACACAAGAATTTATTTATTTGAGTGGCTTAAACTCATGGTTTCTCCCTTATTTTAACTATTTGTAAAAGTTTAGCCTCAGTGATTTTTCTAACAGTCTAAAGATGATCAGGACTAATTTTTGTGGTTCCTCCCTATTTAGAGACCAGTTCTCAAAGAACTTTGCCCTGGGCTAGAAGATGGAAGCAGGTTCATATATAAACAATGCCAGTTTGGGGTTAAGATTTCCTGAGGAGAAATATTATTCAAGATGTTTGTGGTAAATATTTTCTCATATCATTTCTTAAAAACATTTTTAGTTGTAGATGAATATAATACCTTTATTTTATGCATTTAGTTTTTTTATATGGTGCTGGGGATCAAACTCAGTGCCCCACGCGCTAGGCAAGCAGCTCCACCACTGAGCCACAACCCTAACTAACCCTTTCATATTATTTTTAAATGAAAACTACAGTGCTTCCCAAACCAATACTGATTAACTCCACACTATTTATGAAAAAAAAATCTGGTCTTGAAGAACTATTTTCCCATAATCTAATTCCAGAATCCTGGATCGTGATGAGTAGTAATTATTGAAAGGCAGCTGTGTGGTAGGCTTGGTCCTACTAGAGTGTAAATGAAGGACTAATAAATATGAGAAGATACCCTCTACTATCAAATTAGACCCTTTTACTCTTTCTGGACAAGAGGGATTTGTAATAAAACATTTACGAGGTCAAGCCTTTTTATCCTTGAATGAAGAAAAAAAAACTAAGGTTCCTGTAATTCAATTCTACTTTATAAGAGAATGTGATAGATATTTGTAGTGTATTAAATACATGTAAATTCTTGGCTTTAAGGCTATCACAAGCATAGACTTCCAGGATTTGTACTGCACATTACCATTTAAGACAATCCAGTGTTTTGGAAACTGGCTCAAATCCTTTGCAAACAACACATTTGACACGACCAACCACTTTAGACCTAAGGGTCTGTAAGTAGACTATTTGCCAACCTGTCCTGGTTTCTCAGCTTCTTGAGTAACCCCATGTATAATAATGCTTGCAAAACACATCTAAGTTTACATACTGTAATGCATATTAAACAGCAATGACTTTTGGCATTTGGGGGTATTTTTGTTTTTCTACTCCTGATTCTAGTGCTGGATGTTTCTGAACAGAGGGAGGTGTTTTCCAAAGAGCTACCTGCAAGTCAACTGCCTTCTGATGCTCAGTAAAGTCTGGAGCAGCCTTGGCTTCAAGACTAAATCCTTGTGTCATCTATGCAAAATCTTTTTGACTGTGTTAAGCTTCTTTCCCCACTTGTAAAGTTAAATGTACCATATCTGCCAGATCCGAGACAAGAAAATTTTCAATACAGAAATTGAACATGCTGTTACAACTAAATTCCTCCAGTAGATCACATTTACCTTCCTAACACTGTCTCACCTGGGTTTCTTTCCTGCTGCTGGTTTCTTTCCCTTTTCACAGGACTGGGAAGAGATAGTTGTCAGAAGCTGCATGACATCTTGGTTTTGTTTTACCCAGTTCCCTTCTTTGTAACTCAGACTCTTTATTTCCACTATCACAAATATAAGAATCCTTGTTTGTTTTTGCAATACTGGGGATCAAACCCAGGCCCTGGAGCATGCTAGGAAAATGCTCTACCACTGAGCTACTCTCTACCCACAGTTTTTTATAAGGACATGTAGCATTTGACCCTTAAACAATTAAAATAGAAGAGTAATGAGTTAATAAAAACTTAAGTCCTTTTTAGGAAAATAAGTACCCTTTTGTAGGCTAACAGCAGAGGATACACACCTCTGTCACTTTACTGGGGAAAGGATTGAACACATCCTGCTCCAGGGCTGCTGCGGTTAAGATGGGAAGCTCACTTTATCTTGTGCCTCAACTGGAAGAGTTGGCTTTGCATAGTACCAAGCATTCTGCTTTGGTAAAGGCAACTCAGAGCAATCCCTGGAAGAGAGGAAAAGACTAACACTGATCATCAGTGGACATTTAAAAATATTTACTAATTGTCTAGAAACACCATTTCCATCTAAGAACTGAAAACAATTGCTCTCCACCAAGTTGTGCACATACATACCTTTGATCAATTATGAATCATGAATAGTTGATACTGCTCTCAATACCAATGTTTCATCTACTTTACCACATTTGCTTTTTAAAACATTTAAGTTGCTACTTAATATTGCAATAAGAGCATTGACAAAAATGAGGTAACTATATGGTCCAAGCATTAGCTTAGGTTTAAATGCAGTTTTCTAATTTCTAATCCTATGTTTTCCTCATGATTCACATTATTTCATCAAAAAGCCTCATCCCTCTGGCTCCTCGGGGGTTCATAATGGCACAAAATTTAGGTCTTGCCCTCTACTAAAGGGATAGAATTAACTTTTAAAAGGGGTGATGTTTGGTGCAGGAAAGAGAACAGAGAGAAGGGACCAGTAGATGACTTACTCCAGTCCCTCCCTTTCCCCAGCAGAACAGAGCAAAGATCAGAGGCCAGGGGCTTCCCTTTTCATAGGTCTGGGAAGAGACAGTTGTCAGAAGCTGCATGAGGTCTAGGTTTTGTTTTACAAATCTGATCTTTTAATCAAGAGGATCTTATTCTTTGGAAACACAGTGGTCCCCTGGGGCCACAACCCCTTTCCCCTTTGAAAACCTAAGTTCAAATTCTCTTAAGTAGAATACTGAAAGGTTTAACTTATCTGCCAAGGCCAGCATGTAAGCAGTAACCACTCAGGAAAGCACCAGTCTGGGGGGACAGGCCATACTTCAGTCCACATCCTGTATGTCCTTTTTTAAGTTCTTACCTTTAAAGAGAGACTCCAATAAAAGGAACATTTGCTTTTGCAGATCTTTATTATTAATTTGAACCATGAAAAGAAATGATCAGTCTGAGTTTTCTTCCACCATTTAAGGATGTCCTGATACTGGCTTTGAATTTCAATAAATGTAAGTTAGGCAAGCACCCTTTTGCCAAATGTAGAATAAATCAAATGGGCTTCCCCCTCCTCCCCTGCCAGGTAGGACTAAGGAATTCAGCAGGAAAGAGTCCCTGGCTGGGAGAATTATGCAGCAACACCCAGCACTCTTAGCTAGAGGTCCATCATGGCCCTTTGAGGGCTGCAAAGTTGTCTGTCCCAGTAAGAATTAGAAAATACATGAAGCCTTTTCTTGACTACTATCCAGTTCCTATTGAAGTTTATTACTGCTGAACGATTAGGTTCACATTAAGTTTACATGTTTTTTCCAGTTCTTAAGTTTCAGCAAATACCTGAATCATGTTTTACTACCTAAAAATTTAATGGAAATGCCTTTTAACTTTCATACCACTATGTATAGCAACTAACTTCCTTTGGTATTCCTAAATGCATTCTAAATGCATCTCTGTCCTATGGGTGTGGTGGGCATTAAGCCCTCATACACCCCACATTTACCCTGACCCTTTGAAGTAGTACCTGTGGCATAAGCTTGTTCACGCTGTGTTTACCCAGTTCCCCCTACCTTCTCAGGGGTTACCTCACTGGAATCAACATCTGATCAGTAACTGAACCTTTTCAGAGCAGAAGAGAGCTGACCTTTAGAAGTGGACCTGTGGAATCCCTCACTTTCTGGTTGAATAGCACAAGACAGGTATTATGCCTTACTGGAAAACAGGGAGACCTTTAGAAGGGTGTTTTGAAGATTAAAATTTACAAGTACCGCTGGGCATCCTGGCACACACTTGTAATCCCAGTGACTTGGGAGGCTGAGGCAGGATTGCAAGTTCTAGGCCAGCCTCAGCAACTAAGCAAGGCTCTGTCTCAAAAAAAAAGGGGGGGGGGGGGACGGGCTGGGATGTACTTGGTGATAAAGTACCAAAATAATTTTTTTAAAAAAGAATTATGCCCACATAGGTTCTCAACACATAATAATTTCTTTCCATCCAAAAAGGTTGAGAGATAAGCAATTAACCTTCACTGCTGACAGTAAATGGTTTATTAATCTTTTCCTGAGAAGGTCCAGATACATTAAATGCCTAGTTCAGGATAAGGACATGATACCCATGATCTTAACTTTCAACATTAATTTATCAACCTTAAGTCCAGCTTATATATAACTTTTAATATAAAAAAATCAAAACAGAAAATGCTTCAGGCGGTGGTAGGATTATTTTGCATGTTAAAATGAAGAATGTGAATAGAGGCAGACTTAGGAGGTGCTCAGATTTTTATTGACTGAGTGAATCTGTACAGCCATGCAGTCTCTTGGAAGAAAAATAGGCTAGGAACCTATGGCTTGTGTAACCTTCGGGAATTGTGTCAAATGCTCAATGAAAAAAGCTGGCCCTAATTCAAAGTCCCTGGTTCTAACTGGGGTTCACACATACCCCGCCCCCCACCTTTAGGCAATAAGCACTGTAACCTAAGTGGAAAGAAAAAGATCCACACCTTCCCCATAGAAAAGGAAGATGGATCTAGTGTCAGGCTCAATTAGACCCAATTGTGATGGCTCTCCAAAAAGGAACAATGCAGCTTTTGTGATATGCTCAAGTCTTAAAGCTTGGAAATTTTACAAAACAATCTTAACCCAAGAGAAACCTGGGTTCTAGCCCTCTTCCTGGAAAGAGATGCTGATCCAGGAAAGTTTGATACTGTTCTTATCAGCTCTCACTGGGATCAGTGCTTTTTTGGTGTTTAAAAAAAGGAAAAAAGTAATCTCAGAAACAACTTAGACAAACTTATGTGAAACCAGGAATATGAATTACTCCACAACTAAGAGCATTTATACTCACCAGTTTCCACAGCTCAATCACTAGGTGTCAGATTATTTGGTTATTGTCTACCAAAGGGAACTCTTTGCTAGAATTGTTGGTATTCATTTATCTGCATGAATTCAGTCTAAGAACCCTCAACTGAGTGGCCAGCCTCAGTTGGAAGTGCTTAAAATGCAAATGTACAAGAACTCCTGGCCAACCTCCCCAGCCCCCAGGAAAGTGCTTCAATGCAGCCAGGCCTGGAGGGGAATGTTAAAAAGAGGGGTAGAACTGCCCTCCTCCTTTCCACTGGGACCCTCGCTCCCTCTGGGAGATTCAGTATGCATGACTGAGCGAGGAGCAGGCAAGGACAGCAGCGCTCTTTTAACTTTTCTAAACAATGGCTTCAGCTCCCTCCACCCTTCACATCCTCCCCACAGCCGATCTAAGAGTAGACACCCATCTTTCTTCTTGGCCACCCCCATATCTCATGACCCATTTTTTCAGTATTACCCCTAGATCTAATTTCCACCCAAAGAAAAACTGGCCGTTTGAGGAAACTGACTTTTACAAGTCAAATTTTTTTTAAAGTTTCATTTTGTTCAGTTTCTTTAAATTTTCATGTTGACAGTTTAAAACCAAAAACTATAGAATTCTCCACTCTAATCACATTTCTAGAAATGGAACATTATTTGGGTGTCATTAGTAAACCTTACACAAAATAAATTTTTAACCATGAGCTTGCTCACTCACATAGGATGCACCAAATCTATACCTTATTTCCTTCTATCTTAGTGTACAAAGAGCACCTCCTACTTTGGCATGTACCCAAACACTCAATGCCTTAAAAATAATTCACAGATACAAGTTTTTTTGTGTGCTTTTTTTTTCAAAAACATACTTCATATTTCCTCTTTATTATATAAATATCAGTTTAACCTTTTAATGTAAGAATATAAACGTTTTAAGAGGATCTTTGTTATTATTTATACAAATTCACAAACAGTACAATTAATTGATAAAGGTCTCTGGGTTTCTTTAACTCCATGTTCTCGCATGTTGCTGTGGAGGATTCTAAAAAAATAAACAAACAAACAAAATCCAACAAAAATATACATCCTACTCAAAAGCGATTTTTTTTAAAGCCACAAGTCCCAACCCCCACCAAAATAAAGTCATCTATTCCTCCATTTAGAAACAGATCTTTTTAAAACCCACAAACTCCCATTTTATTAACAGAACACAGATAAGACGTGAATTTCAGTCTCCTCCCTTTCACATTGCCGGGGGTGCCCCAGGGTCTCTGTAGGCCAACTCTGCTCTGTACTTCCAACAGGAAGCCTCACTGTGTGACCTTTTTGTGGAGAAACTTGGAAGAGGGTGAGGGTAGGGCATAATTTGCATATATAATAATCATTTTCAAGACACAATCTGCATCTCAAACAAACAAGCAGTTCAACTCTCATTTCTCCCACACATTTGTGCTATAAATTAAGTCAAGATTTAAGAACACAGTTGGGTCCTCAAATCCCAATGGACAAGGAGAAAAAGAAAATTATAGCCAGAATGTAGAAGTAGGACACACTGGGTGGATGGAGGTTGGGAAGAAGCCAAAACAAAAAGATGTACAAACCCAATGGGCATCTTTCCAGTCTAGGCACAAAAATGTTTCAGTCTCAAAATATCTCTCTTGTAGAATTCCAGGGCTTCAGAGAAAAAAGTAAACTAAAACGAGGTAGCCAGACATATATATATATATATATAATATATATATAATTTATATATATAGAATATATAGAATATATTCAGCAGAAAAAAAAGACCATGATTTCCAATTTCTTCAAAAAACTAAAAAAAGGAAAGCAGATAAAAATAAAATGAGTGTTAATAGCAGAGTACTGCAAAAGGAGAAGTGATGAGAAGAGACTGGGATTAGTTACAAAGTGGAAGAAGGGTGAAAGGCCGTTGTAGTTGGGTTTGCTTTTTATACATTTCAAAATAAAAACCAGATCACAGTATTCAAACGAAAGCTTAAGTGAAGGCAGACATTTTCCTCAATTCCTCGGGGTGGAGAGAACTAGTCACTCCCCACCCCCACCCCATTTACAAATGCCAAGCAGTGGGGATACGGTAGCTGAAAACAGTCCTCCATCCCCTGCAGAGAGAAGTAGGTGAGTGAGTAGCAGAATCCATTTCTCCATCCGCAGGGAAAAGGAGAGGAAAATAGGGCAGTGGTAGAAGAGGAACCCCGAAGGCAATGGAAAGGGGCTGGTAGCAGGGAGGGGCGTCCGAGGAGGAGAAATGAGCTTGGGCTTCATGTCGCTGCCCTATCTCAGCCATCGCCATGAACTATGTCTAAATATGCGAGTGGGTGTATGGGGGCCGGTGGTGGTGAAGGGAGGGTGTACAGGGCAGGACAAGGGGAGCTGGTGCTGCCGCCCTCACCTGACCTTCTCACTGTCCGTCATTTGCCAGAGTCCCAGGTTGAGTACCTTGAGGCAGGGCAGCTGCGTGATGCGCTCCAGGCCGCGCTTGGTGATCCGGGTACAGCCGTACAGGTCTATGCCAGTGAGCTGGCTTAGGTGCTCAGCAATCAGCTCCAGGCCCTTGTCCGTGATGCGCACACACTGTCCAATGTTGAGCGTGCGCAGCCCGTGCATCTGCCGCACCATGCGGTTGATGCCATCATCACTGATGTGGCAGGAGCAGAGGGAGAGGGACTTGAGGCCGTCCAGCCCCTGGGCTATGTAGGCCAGACTCTGGTCCCCCACTTTGTCACAGAAGGACACATCTAACCCCGAGAGGCGCAGGCTACCCATGGCTAGGTGCATGATGCCTGTGTCACTGATATTGTCGCAGGAGCGCAGGTTAAGGCTGCGTAGGCTGCCCATGTGCGACAGGTGCAGAAGACCTGCGTCTGAGATGCCCCCGCAGAAGCTGAGGTTGAGGAGCCTCAGGCCTGTCAGCCCTCGGGAGATGTGCTTTAGAGAAAGATCCGTGAGCTTCTGGCAGTCCTGCAGCGTGAGCTGCTCCAGGCCCAGGCAGCCCTCCGCGGCGCTGCGCGTCATGCCGGCCAGGTGCCCGATGCCCACGTCCGAGAGGTGGCGGCAGCTGCGGAGATTAAGGCTCTTGAGGCGCTGCAGACCCCAGGCGATGAGCAGAAGGCCGGTGTTGGTAATATTGCTGCAACCCCCCAGCTCCAGCACCTCCAGGCCCTTGAGGTACTGGGCTATTCGGCCCAGACTGCTGTCGGTGATCTGCTTGCAGAGGCTCAGGTTGAGGGCGCGCAAGGAGCCGATTTCCTGCACAAATGCGTGGCCCAGCCCGTTGTCGGTGAGGTTGTAGCAGCCGCTGAGGTTGAGGCTTTCGATGTTGGCCATGCCCTGGATCACGTAGCTGAGGCTGCGGCGGAGGCTCAGGATCTGCACACGGCGGATGCCCCGGGCCTGCAGGCTGGGGAACAGCGACGGGTTGGCCCGGCGCAGGTGCAGCTTGGCCTCCACCCCTCGCCATACCGACTTGTGGTAGGCGGCGTCCCGCCAGGCCGTGCACACCTGCGCAGCGCGCCCCTTGTCCCGCACGTCTAGGTAGCCGAAGATCATGGCCAGCAGCTCGGGGAACAAACACGAGATGTGGGTCTCCATCTTCCTCCTCCCCCCTCCGCGGTGCTGGGGGGAGGAGGCGCGGGCCCCGCCGCTCCTGCCCCGCGGAGGCGACGAGCGCGGTCCGCCCCGGCTGCCGCCTCGGGCCCAACGGACGGCCCCTCCCCGCCTTCCGGCTCCGGCCGCCGCCGCCGCTCCTCCTCCCGGTCCGTCCGTCCTTCCTTCCTTCCTGCCGGCTTCGCCTCCCAGCCCTTCCCTCCCCCCGCCCCGGGCTCCGTGGGTCCTCACATCCCGGGCGGGGAAGGTGCCTCTCACTCCCGGCCGCCGCCGCCTCGGCTCTAAGCACGCCGCGCTCCGGCCGCGCTGCTCCGCCGGCTCGGCCGCCGCCGCTCCCACGCCCCCTGCTGCATCCTCCGCCTCCTGACGCCGCCGCCTCCGGCCGCCGCCGCTGCTGCGCGGGCCGGCGGGCCGGCAAGGGGGCCCGGGGCCGGGCGCTCGGGCTCCGGGCGCTGGGGAGGCTTCCTGCTGCCTTTGTCTCTCGCCCGCTTTTCAAACCTCCCAGCCCCGGGCCGCCCGCACTCGGCCGCCCAGGCGGGGGGACCAGAAGGCCAATCCGGGCCACCGGGCGCACGTTCCTTCTCCCCCCGCCGTCCGCGAGCAGTTGGGAGCTGCCGGCCCCGGCACGAAGGACGCCGCGCGGCCGGCAGCCGGAGCACCGCTCGGCTCAGACCCCAGGGCGAGCAGGCGGGCCGCGCGTTTGGTAGAGTCCGGCACCGACCCCTCGGCTCGACTGTTCCTTCGCGCGTCCCCTCCTCCCTTTCTGGCTCCCCCCGTGCGCGCCCGCACAATGGTACGAGCCTGCGCTGCCGGAACTGTCGGAGCCGTTACCCTGGAAACCGAGTTCTTCCTAGTCTGGTCGCCCCTGAGGTTTAACCCTGTAGGCGCCATCGGAGAGCAGCTGTCAGCAACGCGCTTCCCCACCCCTTCGTCTTTTCACCCCGCAGCCCGTTATTGAGCCAGTCCCTCTCCCAGCCACGCCCCAGCGCTCTTCCTTCTTTGGTGCAGCCCCTTCCCACAGTTATCCTGCAATTCCTGACCCTCACTTTACACCCTTTATTTTTCTTGCAAGACTTTCCTCCCAATATCATTACTCAGTAATCATCACTCAACTTTCCTTCCTTTATTTGCTGTCCCTAATGGCCCTTAACACATCTCTTATCACACCCCCAGTTTCCTCCGCTGGGACGATTTTTCTACAGTTCCTTTCTCAGCAGTCTTGTGCCTTAAGCTGGGAAGAAATTGGGTATTATGCAGTTGAGTGTAACGCTCCAGTCCATTCTAGAATTTTCTAGAGTTATCCATCACTACTTCCTTCTAGCAGCTTCTGGTTGTTTGCAGACACCACTGTGTGTTTGCCTCAGTACTTAATGCATCAAAACTTCCTTCCACTTCCGCACTTTGCTGCCACCCAATGCCCTCCGTCTGCTTTGCTGCTAAAAAGGAGCACCCTTCCCTAGGCTTTGTTTTATCAGTTTCTTGTCATCCTCAGGCTATAAATTCCATGGCCCAATTGTACTGATAGTCAATGTATTTGTATGTGTTGATACAAATGTACTTATTAGTAAAATGGAAGGACAGTTCAACTTGATGGAAGATGCCCCAGCAGGGTCTGTTGGTTTATGAACTGTGTTTTATGGAACCAGAGCAATGCTTAATTCTAGAATGCATCCCTGGATCTTAAATGCACATGCAGAGGATAGGATTTCAGAGTTTCATTTTAATTATTCCCAAGCCAAGTATTTTTTGAATAAGAGAAAATGACCCTGTATATTTTTAATTAAGTTATGAATTCACACAGCTACATTCAAGACAATCTGATTTATCTATCAGAAAAGGAGATTGATTTCATTGATTCTTTGGGAACCTGAACAAGATTTTGAATGGATTCCATATTCAGTGTATCACATTGCTAACCTTTAGTCTTTTCCTAGGCTACCAATACTAAACCCAAGTACATACAGATTCACTAGTAGCTATAGGACATATTTTATACCTCCACCCACTCCTCCTTCCTAAATCAGGAAATATAGAAGAAAAAATTCTCACAAGCATTTACTTTATCCATATTACATATACTATGAGGCCCATAGAACCATATTGTTTTTGTTGTTGGGGTTTTTTGTTTGTTTGTTTTGTACCAGGGGTTGAATCCAGAGGAGCTTACTTAACCACTAAGCCACAAACCCAACCCTTTTTTATACATTATTTAGAATCTGGGTCTCACTTAGTTGCTTAGGGTCTTGCTATGTTGCTGAGGCTGACTGAATTTGTGATCCTCCTGCCTCAGTCTCCCAAGCCACTGGGAGCCACTGGGATTACAGGCATATACCACCACACCCAGGGAGGCCCACAGATTTTTATAACCTTTATGAAATAATAGACTGTACTTTGAGTCATCAGATGATTCCAGATGTGCAGTGACAATAAGTGTCACAACTCTAGGGTATACCTAGATTTACATTCTTCTGGGAGTTATTTAGGATTATATTCTTCACAGTCACTTCTGCTTAAATTTTTACCTTAAACTCTACATGAAAGTCACCTTTTTAATGTTACATGGATTTTTTACGTTTTATATGTTTATGTAAATGTCAAGGTCTTAATCCAAAGCACCTTAATCCCACTTAACACAAAACATTGTGCCAGGCAACACATGGGTGGGGGGGCAGGTTGCAGATTGGAGTCAAACCTATAGAGAAGGAGCTTTGTGGGTTTCTTTTTCCTTTTCCTTTCAGAGGTGCCTGAAAGAACTCTCTCCAGAACTTGCCTCTTGGTCTTTGTTCTAGCAAAACTTTTTCTGGAGTTGACTCTTAAGATTATATTGATACACAGCCTTTTATTTAAGGTATTCAAGTATAAATTACAAAGATTTTCAGCAATATCACATTTCCTATTTCACATTGAATAAATAAGAAAATACAACATCAAGAAACATCTTAGGGGCTGGGGGTGTGGCTCAAGCGGTAGCGCGCTCGCCTGGCATGCGTGCATCCCGGGTTCGATCCTCAGCACCACATACCAACAAAGATGTTGTGTCCGCCGAAAATTAAGCAATAAAAATAAATAAAAATTATAAAAAAAAAGAAACATCTTAGGAAATTAATATTGGTGGGGAAAAAGAAGTGTGGTATTGAATGAGCCCTATGCTGAGTATGGAAACCAGCTGACTTATTTTGGCATTAAGGAAATGACCCCTTTCTGAGTCTCAGTTGGCTCATCTAAAACTAGTGAGATTTGACTAGAAAATCTTCTAGAACCATCCAATAGTAATACTCTGTGAGACCATGAGCTTAAAATGAGTCCTGCTGTTTCCTTAACTCTGGGATTATATATGATTTCTAATGCAGACTGCAAATTAAGAATAGTTTCACATGCAGTGGCTTCTTAAGAGTTTCAGTTTATTCTCCAATTTGGGACATAGAAATACATGGAGGGCATGTGTGGACAAGCAGTACTGTCTGAAAAGATGTATACCACGGTAGGAAGTTCTGCAAGACCGTTCATTGTTTAACATAGGTTGAGATTTTTTGTAAATGGGTTAAGCAAATTGCAACTAGAAGTTTTTTTCTGAATGAACTATAAACTTATGTCTAGAAGCAAAAACAAGTTTTGCATGGGGAGTTTCTCCAAAACATTACCAAGAATTTTAAAGAAAATTAAATTCCCAGATAGAATGTGTTTGTCACTTGGGTGTGGCCTGGGAAAATTGAGATGCCCAGCCCAAAGATCAGGCTTCCTTAGAGATGCACACTTCCCCATTCTAAGAGGGAAGATCCCACAAGAAAGATCAGAAGAGATTTGTAGCTCTCAGTGCTTCATTCAACCTATCAATCAATCCAAAAAACTAGTGGCCCAGAGTCCACCATTATGGGTTGGGTCAAAGGGGTTAAGATATTTTGTGACACAATGCCTGCTACATAGTAGGTGCTTCATTAATGTTGAACCAAAATGAATGAATTAATGTCAGAAGTAATAATATCTTCATGACAGACTTTATATGTATCAATACTTCTCCAATATTTGTGGGTAACTGATAGAAATGGATATCTGAGGATTATAAAATGCTGCCTTTCCAATTTTAAGAAAGGCAAAGCATTTGATTCACTGAGTGCAAATAAAAGATTTAAGCAAAACAAAGCAAAAACCCAAATAACCCTATTAACAAATGAGCAAAGGACTTGAATAGACACACCTCTAGAAAAAGATACACAAATGGCCACAAGGATATAAGAAGACACTCAACATCTCTTAATTATTATGGAAATGCAAATAAAATAATAATGTATCCTCTTTATGCTACTGTTAATAAAATAGAAAGGAAGCATTGGTGAGAGTGTGGAGAAAGTACAACCCTGGGGCACTGTTGGTAAGAATGTAAAATTGAGCAACTACTCTGGAAAATAGTATGGCCACTCCTTAAAAGTAAACACAGAATTACCATATGATTCCCCAATTCCACTTCTGGGTATGTGCCCAAAAGAATTTAGAAACAGGGTCTCTAAAAATATTTGTGCAATTATGTTCATAGCATTATTCACAATACCCAATGTCCACCAGCAGATGAATGGACTGGGTACTGAGGATTAAATTCAGGGGCATTTGGCTACTGAGCCACATCCCCAGCCCTATTTTGTATTTTATTTAGAGACAGGGTCTCACCGAGTTGCGCCTTGCTTTTTTTTTTTTTTTTTTTTCCCTGAGGCTGGCTTTGAACTCATGATCCTCCTGCCTCAGCCTCCTGAGCCACTGGGATTATAGGCATGTGCAACCATGCCTGGCACAATGAAATATTATTCAGCATAAAAGCAAGGAAATTCTGACACTTGCAACAACATAGATGAACCTTGAGGACGTTGTGCTTAGTAAAATAAGCCAGTCACGAAAGGACAAATATTATATGATTCCACTTACAGGAGGAATCTATGGATGTTAAAAGCATAGAAATAGTAGAATGACAGCCTTGGTTGCCCAAGGGCTGGGGATGAAGGGTGGGGAGTTGCTCTTTCATGGATATGGAGTTTCAGTTTTACAAGACAAAAAAGTTCTGGAAATTGGTTGCACAATAATGTAAATATACCTAACACCACTGAACCATACTCTTAAAAAGAGTTAAGATGGTAATTTTTATGTTATGTGAGTTTTACCACAATTAAAAAATTAAAAGATTCAGCGGCATGAACCTATAATCCCAGGCTGCTCAGAGGTGGAGGCAGGAGAATCACTTGAGCCTAGCTTGAACAACATGGTGAGACCCTGTCTCAAAAATGCATACATACAAAAAAAGAAAGAAAGAAAAAAACACACAGAAAACTATACATACATACATACATACATACATACATAATAAAAATGAATTTTTTTGAGGAAATCAAACATTTTGAAATAAGACATAAATAAAAGAAAAAAATGTAAAAAGTGTTCTTTCTCTCATCAACAGATTGCCAGGAACACCCCCCAAAATATTTGATTACTCTGTCCCAAATTATTAGTTTGCTGTATCCTGTGAACACAGGCTTAACATCGTCTGTATCCACCACCATAAAAATAGGGTTTGAGACCTGGAGAGCTAGAGCCCTCTCATTAGTGTGACTGTACACTAACTGTATTGTCTACACTGGAAAACTCATGACATCAAAAGCTGGTGCTATTAAGAACCACCCCCAGGACTGGGGAAGTGGCTTAGTGGTAGAGTGCTTGCCTAGCATAAGCAGGACCCTGGGTTCCTTTCCCAGCACCACACACACACACACACACACACACACACACACACAAAGTCAGGCCCAGATGGGTGGTGCTAATTTTTATTTTTGAAATTAGATTTATTTTTGTAATTTGCAACTTTTGAGTGTTAACTCTATGTTGTCATATTTTTGGTCACCCAACCAAAGGATTCGAAATAAAGTAATAGAACAATCCAAATATCAATTATTAATATCAACAAACACCTTAGGTACTTGTTCCAAAAGAGAAAGATAGGACAACTTTGGAAAAATAAAATATGTGGGAAATGTAGCCATTTCCAGGACACAGAACACTTAGAAAATTGGTTTCCAATGTGTTCACCCATTCAGCAAATAGCGATACAAATTGCATGCAATTTGTAAACAAAGATGTTGAAGAGGATATTTCTGCCTGTAAGTGCTGAGCATTCAGCAGGCGAGCTAGAAAATACCTGCTGACAATGACAGTATTTGTTAGTGTTACAGGTGCCAACAGAGTGATAGAAACAAAATGTTTTCTTCCAAGGCTCCACAGTGAAGCCTGGAGTTTGAATGGATGTTGATGGAAAAAAAGGGCATTATATATAATGGAAATTTTATTATTTCCTCATTTGGAAAAAAGATACAAAAATCATAATGTCAACCATATATTGTCCTACATTATTATGGTTCTTCCACACTGAGGCATCAGGTTAATTTAAAAAATCACCTTCTCAAGGAATTCTTAGCTTTCTTGTACAAGAATAAGTAATCTTTATTTTAACCCTGATTTAACTGAAATTAGTATTCAGTGTCTGAAGTCAGAAAATTTTAGTTCATTATTTGCACTTTGCTACTGTTTTTACAACCAAGACTATCTGGGGCTGGGGGGGGGGATTTTCATCAGCTTTCTTCTTATTTTCATCGTGAGCCCCTCTCTGACAACAGAATGTGATGATACCATCAAGGCAAGAAGGCAGAAAGGAGCCCTTCAGTGTGTCCTGCCTGGCCCCACAAGGAGAGGCCAGTGGTTTCCCTGTGTGTGTCTCCTGTACATGCCAGGGACATGGAGGGCTCCTCAGCACAGTTCCCAAGGTAACATTTCGGGCTAAATTCACACCACATTTGAAGCCTGAAGCTGTGCATTTGAATCCTAGCTGTCTCACTACAGTTCATTGCATGACCTGTGGCAAATTGACTTAAGTTTTTTGAGCTGCAATTTCCTCATCTATAAAATGAAAGCAATTTCTATTCCCAGAACTGTCTGATAATTCATTCAGGGGAAAAAAAAATCCACAAGAAAGAAAGGGCCTAATATGGAACTGGCACATAGTAGGGACCTAGTAAGAGCCATTTATGTTTTTTCTTTTATAGTGGGTGGGGGGAAATACCTTGCCAGATGTGCCTCTAGATCATATATATACACACACACACACACACATTTGCTGACAGTTGAACCTTTCTTAAACTTTATTTCCTGTTTTTAAAGAAACGTACAGGTTACAGGAGCGGAAACACAGCAAAAGCTCAGAGCATAATACAATGAGCTTTGGGTAAGAGCAAACCATCTGTATGCACCTCAAGAGCAGCATGTTCCATTCGCCCATAAAGAAATTGTCCTCTGTTACCGACAGACAGCCTCATGGTGCTGCGACTTAGGTTTTCATTACCAGCTCTTATACTTTCTTCTGCTTAGGGCAGTGGTTTTCAACCTAACTAGGCTTCTGAACAAACCTGGAAGGCTTCTGACTCAGGATGTCTGGCTTAGGGCCCACGAAGTTGCTTCCCAGACAGTTCCCATGTGATATTGATGCTACTGGCCTGAAGACCCCAGCATGAGAACCCCTGACACGATAGCCTCCTAGAGCCCAGGTTTTTTCCTCCTGCTTTAAACAATTCTTGATAGAACTTGTGTGTAGTATGTATGAGGCCCTAGGTTCAGTTCTCAGCACCAAACAAATATGTTCACACACACACACACACACACACACACACACACACATGCACACATACCTCTTAACGGGTCTCCCTTTTTAGAAAACTGAAAATGATATATAAAAGAACTCATGGGGGCTGTGGTATAGCTCAGTGGTAGAGCACTTACCTAGCTTGTGTGAGGCCCTGGGTCTGAATCTCAGCACCTCATATAAATAAATAAATAAATGGATAAATGGATAAATAAATAAAATAAAGTTCTATTAGCAACTAAAAATATATCAGGAAAAAAAAAGAGCTTACGACTCCCCTCTCACCCAATTTTGTTCTTTAGGTCATAAATTCCTTTAGGGCTGGGGATGTAACTCAAGGATAAAGCACTTGTCTAGCAGGCCAAGGCCCCTTAGCACTGCAAAACAAAACAAAGCTTAAGCTCCTTTGGTAGTAAGACTGAATTCCCCACCTGCTCCCAATGGTATAGCAAGAGGACATAATTTTTTTTTTAAGTCACAAAGATATCAGGTTAAAATCTTGACTGTCACTTATCAGCTCTGTGACTTCAAACAAATTATTTAAACACAAGGAGCCTCAGTTTTCTCATCTGTAAGATGGGGCTACTGATTTTCATATTCTTGGGAGTTTTGAGAAGGTGAATGGGGCAATGCATATTTCCTCATACTGTCCCAGACTGTCATGAAAACCAGTTAATGTTTATTGAGTCTTGACTATGCTGCACCATTCTTTTAAGCACTTTACGTAGATTAATTTATCTACTTATCTAAACATCACCACAGATAATCTTCACCAGCAATGCAGAAGGTTCATTATCATCTTCATTTTACAGATGAGCGCAAGGGAGTAGCCAGCTCAAGACCACATGGCTAACAGAACTGGAGTCTGAACTCTGGACTAGATCAAAAGCCCACATTTTAAACCACCATGCTGGGGCTGAGGTTATAGATCAGTGACAGAGTGTGTGAGGCCCTGGGTTCGATCCTTAGCGCCACATAAAAATAAATAAAGTAAAGGCATTGTGTCCAACTACAACAGCAACAACAACAAAACTCTACCATGCTTTGCTGCACTAACAGTATAAGCTTAGCTCTCCAGCTTGCTAGAATGCATCACTTTGTGACACCAAGTAAAGAGGAGTCCATACAAGGAATGGTTGGTACTGCATGAGATATTGACTGTCGTTTGAGCAGATCTGTCCGCGGTGAGGTGTCACTTTCATGAGAAACACTTTTTGGAGGTTCAGAATGATTCACTAGGTCAGTATTTCTTTTGATTTTTTTATTTGTTTCTTTTTAGTTATATGTGACAGTAGAGTATTTTTTATTTATTTATTTTTTTTTAGTTTTAGGTGGACACAATATCTTTATTTTATTTATTTATTTATTTATTTACTTTTTAAAGAGAGAGAGTGAGAGAGAAAGAGAGAATTTTTTAAATATTTATTTTTTAGTTTTCGGTAGACACAACATCTTTATTTTATTTTTATGTGGTGCTGAGGATCCAACCCAGTGCCTCCCAGTGCCTCACATATGCGAGGCAAGCGCTCTACCACTGAGCTACAGCCCCAGCCCAGTAGAGTGTATTTTGATGTATCATATATACGTGGAGTATAACTTCACATTTTTGTGGTTGTACATGATGTGGAGTTATACTGGTTGTGTATTCATATATGAACATAGGAAAGGTTAGTTTGTGTGTGTGTGTGTGTGTGTGTGTGTGTGAGACAGAGAGAGAGAGAGAGAGAGAGAAGAGTAAGCTGGAAAGTGAGAGCGTGCAATGCATGAGTGCACATACATACTTCAGGTAGATAAACTGATACCCTTTTTACACCTCCAGGCCCACATCTGGATCTGTGGCTGTCTTTGGCTTTCAACAGAAGGAAACATGCTTGTCTGTCATTATGTCACCCTCTAGTGGTTGCTTCCCTATTAGCCCTTTACCTGTGAAACAGCCCACTCTGGGTGTTGGTGACTCTCTTGCAAATGAGTCAGTGAGCAGAAGCTAAGGACAGTGCTGAGAAAAGAGTAGTGTGACCTGGGCCAGAAGAGAGCACAGAATCTGAGCAGAGTGAAAGGGCCTCTAGAAATAATTATTAGTGAAGTGTACTCCTGGCAGAGAAGATGAGGAAGGCAGACCATCTGAGAGAGGAGAGAAGCAAAGGTCTCAAGCAAGGCCAGGCTCTTGCATCCTCTCTCTCTTTCAGTGCGGGGGGGGGGGGGGGGGGAACATCAGTTCTGAGGACTGAAGTGGGAGTGAAGAAGCAATATTTTCAGCTAGTTTCAATTCTGTTTTCCAAGGGAAGTAGGCACAGGCTGTGAGACAACTCAAAGCTGACTAAATTCCAAACTTGCAGCGCCCTGGAGTGGACAGCTTGACCCTGCGGCTTCTCCATTGCCAGAGGCTGTGTTCTCTCAGCCTGCAAAGGTCATTTGTATGAGGATCCTCCTGGGCTTGTCATATCTTGATAAATATTTCAAAAGGCAAAGTGGGGGAAGGGAGGGTCAAGATCAATCTTCCTCAGACTGGTTTGTGACTCCACATCAGGCCTGGGACCCTGCTGTCTAGAGCCTGACTGAGCAGAGCTTGAAGGTTATTCTCTTTTTGAAAAGGTGCTGGCACCCAGCCAGTTTTCTGGAAAGACCTAGTTGGATGAACCAGAGTATTTGCATTTCTTACATAATGTCAGACCCAGAGGAGTCTTGGGGATGGGCCCTGTTGCAAAGTTCACAGCCAGGTCTCCTGCTCTGCCAAGAAGAGAGGGTTGAAGGTTTAAAAAAAAAAATAGCCAGAATCTCACGGAGTAAGTAGAACAGCAAAATCTCAGCCTTGCTAGTGTTAACTCCACACACTCTGTAAAAGATGGTGCAGAGATCAAAATCACATCTTTTTTGATATCTGTCATTTTGATGCCTCTGCTTGCCTGAAATCCCAGTTGTTCTTGCTCTTATGTGTGGGTAACTTTGTATGAAAAAGCCAACCCAAAATTTTTATAAAGTTGGGACATCTTGTCTCAATCTTCATTCCTGAAATTCAGTGAGGTTCTTATTTGTTATTTACCTTTTATTTTTAAACTTACCACATAAGTGTAAAAAGGTAATTTACTCAAATAATCGGTGCTACCACTGTAACCATTAGAATTTCTCAGTGTTTTCTTTGGGATTGGAGAGGATGGGGACCAAACCCAGGACCTTGCCCATGCTAGAGAAGTACTATACCACTGAGCTACACCCCCAGCTAGAGAATTCCTCCGTGCCACTGGTTGAGAGAACCTAAATTAGAGTTGCCTGTGTTCTGGCATAATAACAAATCTCAAGTAGGCAACACTTTCTTTGTAAAGCTCTGAAAGCACTGTGCAGGTACTTAATGATGATGCTTCTTGTTGTTTACAAATGAAAATAAGGCATAGGATAAAAGGTGCCTTTCTCAGCGTCACAACACAGTCGGGGTTGAATTCATCTTTCTTCTGATCTGCAGAGCACCTTTGAGTCTTCTCACACAGGTGCACACTCAGGGTTAGAGTCACCTGCTGATGTTACCTTTGTGCTCAATGTTTCTATAAATTGCTATGAGTTGGGATGATAGTGGAGATCAACAGAAGTACATAGACATTTGATTACTTTTAGAGGCACTAGGTGATTAGAATTGCTCATTCATTTAACTTCAATCAGGGAGGACAAGTAGAAATTTCAAAGAGAGGGAGTATGCATCTCACCCAGGCATGTGATTGGCACCCAGGCATAAGATACTGTGGGAAAATGGGAAACATAGTCTTTGGGATCTTTTTTCGTTTTCCTGACCTTGTTCCTATAAACTTTATATATATATATATATATATATATATATATGGCCTACTTTGAAAAATAGTATATAAGCTGAGAAATCATCACTGCTGGCAGAACTAAAATTGAATTCACTGGCCTTGTGATTTTTGATCAGCAATGTGTCTTTGTAGTGCTTCACTATAGAAAATGCAGAGCAGCTGCTAATGAGTTTTAATACATATTTGCTTCCTTATGCTACATTTAATATCTCTCTGGCTACCATAATTTTCTATTTTCTTTCTTCTTCTTCTTTTTTTTTTTTGGGGGGGGGCAATGCTGGGGATCAAACCCTGGGCCTTACTCATGCTAGGCAAACACTATACCACTGAGCTATACTCCCAAACCATAATTTTCATTATGAACCTATACTTGTTAAAAAGATCTCATAAAGTGACATAAACAGAGTTGTGATGACTACATAAATTAATGTTAACTAATATATTCAGTCTTATATAGTAAGTGCTGAATATTTGATCAGTTTCAAATCTTTGACCAACACAGTCACATGGTTAAACTAGATAATCTTCAATCATCTGTGGCTCTGGGACAGAGCTTTTTGTTCAATTCCAATGCACAGGTCATGTTCCAAACTGAGGGTTTTGCTTATTTTTTTAAATCAAGTTTTATTTTTTAACCCTTTCCTTTTTTTAATCCATTCCTTTGGATTCTGAGACAAAGCTGGAAAAGGAAATGGAAGACATGAAAATGACATTGTCAATCATTGCTATTCCACCACAAGAAGAAATTTCTTACTCAAGAAAAAAATAAAAAGCTGTTGAGAATTACAAGTTTGTGGTGTTAGGGAAGAGAAAGCACCCAGGTTACACATAAAAGTTAAACTGCTTCACAGCCTGTTCCTAAACATCAGGGATGTCAACATGTGGCAGCAGTAGGTTGAAACCTGAATGTTTTCTTAAATGTTAGGAATCTCAAGGGATCCCTAAACTGAGGAGAGAATTGTTTCCTAGATTCTTCTTGAGTTGACCTCCCATATCTAAGCCCCTAGAAAGAGCAAACTTCCTGTAAATATCAGAATCAAATCAATGACAGCAATAAAACAACTTACATATTTAGTCATTGGTGCTGGGGATGGAGCACTGAGCATGCACTCTGCACTGAGCTGAAACAACTGACCTGAAACAACTTTTTAAAGGCACATAAGAGATCCATCTGGATTCTGTTCCCACATTTTTCTGCAGCATACCAGTTTGGTTTGTCCCAGGTCAGATGTTCTTGATCTGGGTGGTGGTTTCATGGGTATGTGCATATGTAGAAATCCATCGTGTTGTATATTTAAAATTTGTGGATTTTACTCTATGTGTGTTTTGTTTCAATAAAACAGTTGTTTGTTTCTGTCAGAGGAGGTTTAATGGGTCAAGGAACGCTTACTTCTATGCATACAAATCATCTCAAAGTTCTGTTTGTTCAAACGGGATAACCAAACAGGTATAGCTGCTGCCCAGAATTTAATAGGAATGGTTACTTGGCCCTGCTCCTCAACCCCTCAGTGCTCTCTGGCCTGTGATTACCTCTCCTTCCCTGGATATTTCTGGCCTGGCTGCTTGCACTGCTGAACTAGGAAAAAAGATTTTTGTCTTCCTTTTCTTGCTATTTTTCACCTGTCCAGGCTTCTTTCTGTTCACCCCATCCTTCAACCCTTGGTTCAATGTATTCAGTCAGCACTCAGTAAATAGTGACTTTAAGCAAGGAGGGTATGGTGGCAGTGCCTATAGTCAGCTATCTGGAAAGCTGAGGTAGAAGGAGTTCAAGGGCAGCGTGGGCAAGAATGGCAAGACCCAGTCTCAAAAAAAAAAAAATTATACACACACGCAACATGCTTTTGAAATCAACAGCATTGTTTTGTTTTGCTGATAGAACCCAGATGGCAGAAGAGGGTTGTTATGTGTGTGTGTGTATGTGTGTGTACACACACACACATATACACACACACATACACACATCATTTCTCTTTGGTTAATATGTTAGGGGTGGGAAGTGATTGTGGGAGAGAAGGGAAAAGAAAAGTTTTTTTTTTTAAATATATGGGTTCACCAATCTACATGTCATGGGGAGTTTGGGGAGTTACCCAAGACTGCTTAGGAGTTGGGATAAAGACTATACAGGTAGCCAAACGCAGTGGCACACACTTGTAATTTCAGTAACTCAAGAGGCCGAGGCAGGTGGATCACAAGTTCAAATCCAGCCTCAGCAACTTCGAGGCACTAAGCAACTCAGTGAGACCCTTTGTATTTTCTAAAGAAAATACAAAATAGGGCTGGGGTGTGGCTCAGTGGTCAAGTGCCCCAAGTTCAATCCCCCCACACACAAAAAGACTATACAGGTACCTCTGCTTTTGCCTCTGTCTTTGTCAGTGTTTTTTTTAATATTGGAAAAATGCAGTCATTTTATCATTTGCCCCACACCATCCGTTGCCTCTCCCTACTGAACTGAATCAGGTCATATTATACTTGCTGCGTGATGCTGTGTGTTTTCCATTGACTTTTCGGTTGTTGATATTGGCTTTTAGTGTTGGGTATGTGGTTTCTCTCCACACAAACATGAACACATTTCTTACCACTGAAATTTTCCTAGGGGCCCAGGCATTTCAAGCTGGAAGCTGTCATCGGGATGCGTTTTTACATTCCCGTTCTTGCTTTCATCTGTGGGTGCCACTCATAGCCTAGGCTTTCTGTGGTGAAGTAAATGGGTGGCACATATGAGTAGAAAAAAATGAGGCTACTTGAATGCAGCCAGGGAGAGGGGGAAACCATGGTACTGCTGTGTGCCATTAGCATACATTTGTTTGCGGTGCATCATTGCCTCAAACTTAGCCATCCTGGAGAGCAACATCCATGAGGCGCGGCCTTTCTGCACAGGACTGAGAACACTCCTTTCTCCCTATTCTTGTTCCACTAGTTGTGATCTGCTGGGGCATTTCTGCTAATGTTTCCTAGACTTGAACTCTAGGCTCTGGCCAGTGATCATGTTTTGCAAAGGTTCCTCATTCCTCATGTCAGTTTCTTGAAGATTTTTTTTTTAACTGAATTTCTAAATGCTTTTGAAATCAACAGCATTGTTTTGTTTTGCTGATAGAACCCAGATGGCAGAAGAGGGTTGTTGTTGTTGTTTTCCCATCATCTGAATCACTGCACAAGCACCATATCACCTACATGCGAGGGTGACTTCAGGACAGTACTGTGGCTGCAAAGCATGATTAGGTTTGGAAACGCAGGGGGGAAAAAAAGCCTTCTGATTCAACACTTCCACCATCCGTGTACTTCAAGTGTATATCTAGTTACAGAGTTTTTTTGGCAAAAATAATTTCTGTGCTAGAGTTAGCCAGGCAAGGCCAGTATCTCCCCAGCCAGTTGAGTTTGAGGACCCTTCTGCCTCACACATCATTAGCAGCATTGTTTGTATAGGGCTCCTCTGTAGAATCTTTATTCATGGAGAAGCAGAAAGAAACTCAAACAGCCCAGCTGGATTTCCAGGTCCTGGGTGGAATTTGTAACCCCTTTGACTTCTCAACTGAGAAAATCGGATGCGGCTGTCACAGAAAGAGAATAAATATGGAACCCCACAATGCTATGCTTGCAGCCACTTTTATTCCATTGAATTTAACACATAATGAAAGGCAGGCATACTCTGGGAGGCACAGGGCTGAACCAAGGCTAGGATCCTATAATTCCAACTAGGCTGAGCTGGCGACATTTCTGAGCAAGATGCTTTAGCCCCCTTGAGTTGGCGCTGGCTAACAGACACAGGCAGAAATGCCTCCTCCTGTTTTCCTACTGCAATTTCCTCGTTTTAAAACTAAATGATCTATGAAAACGGAAATACAGATGGCTAATAGATACCTTAAAAATATATGCTGTCACTGATAATCCATGAAATGTAGTTTAAAACACAATAGCATTGGACTGGGAGTGTAGCTCAGTGGTAAACACTTGCCTATCATGAACTAACGCCCTGGGTTCAATCCCCAACACTGGGGGAAAAAACAAACTATCATAGGAGAGGATTTTTCAAAAATGAAGGTATTCAAACATCTCAACTAGATTTGTCCTTTAAACTAACACCCAGCTTAGTGTTTTATTAGGTTTTACTTTCATTAAAGGTTGAAAATTCTAAAAATACCCTATTTGGATAGATTAATGAATTTTCCAATAAACTTAGCAATTCAATTTAACAGATTGACTGGTAAATAGATGCCAGAGATGTTAAAGCCAGAAATAACTATAGGGGTTTTATTTTATTTTTTTTTAATTTTTTTTTAGGTATAGATTGACACTTTATTTATTTTTATGTGGTGCTGAGGATTGAACCCAGTGCCTCACCCGTGCTAAGCGAGTGCACTACCACTGAGCCACAACCTAAGCCCCACTATAGGGGCTTTATGATTTAGATCCTTCTTTATGGTTTGTGGTGGTGCCAGGGCTCAAGTCCAAGACCCTGCGTGGGCTAGGCAAGTGCTCTACTACTGAGCTACACCTCCAGCCCCTTCCTTATTTTCTAAGTGAGAAGTCTGGGACCTAGAAAAGTTGTGTTTTTTCCTTGGGTCACACAGTTATGTAGAGTTGGAACTGCATTAGTAAATTATGATGTGCCTTTATTTAGATCTTGCTATTGGTAAATAGGATTAATTTTTCTTTCTTTCTTTTTTTTTTTTTTTTGAGGCTGGGTCTTGCTATGTTACCCAGGCTGGCCCTGAACAAGTGATTTTTTTTTGGCGGGGGGTACCAGGGATTGAACTCAGGGGCACTTGACCACTGAACCACATCCCCAGCCCTATTTTGTATTTTATTTAGAGACAGGGTCTCACTGAGCTGCTTAGTGCCTCACTTTTGCTGAGGCTGGCTTTGAACTTGCGATTCTTCTGCCTCAGGCTCCTGAGCCACTGGGATTACAGGTATGCACCCCCATGCTTGGCTGATTTTTTTTTTTTTTGTAATACCTCAAGGACGTTGTGCTTCTCTGTCTTTTCAGTGAGACGAGATGCCATAGACCTCAAAGAACTGGAATCCAAGCATTGTTCCCTTATTGGCTCTCTGTCTTTAGAGGACCAAGTAGCTGAACACTTCTACGTCTTTTTAATGAGGAATAACAATTCTTGCAAACTGAAGTCTCTTTGATAGACTTAGAAGCCAGTGAAGCAACTACAAGGAAAAATAAGTGTTTATATTCTAAAAGGGGCATTTAGAAAAGTGTGCAGATAAGTCCAATACAAAATAGAGCAAGTGTTAAAAGAGTTTGTGTTAGTTAAGGTCATGCTGGCTCCTGTAACAAAACCCCCAAATATAAATTGGCTCTAAAACTGTAGAAGTTTATTTCTAGCCTGTGTAAATACCCAAATGGATGTTCCTATTATCAGGCAGTTCTCCAAGTGGTCATTTTGGGATCTGGGCTGCTTTCTGTCTTATGACTCTATCTTTGGCATTGGCTTTGAAGCCTTCTGTATTTGTCAGTTTTCTGCCTCTGCAACAACAACAACAAAAAAAAAAACTTACAAGATAAATAACTTATAAGGAGGAAAAATTTATTTTGGCTCATGATTTCAGAGGTATCGGTCCACAGGCAATTGTCTCTGTTGATTTAGGATCTGTGGTGAAGCAGTACATCATGGCAGGAACATGTGGTAGAGGAAACTGTTCCCTTCATGGCTCAAACATGAAAGAGAGAAAGGAAGAAGCCTGGGGTCTCATTATCCTCTTCAAGGCACAACCCTTCCCCAGTGACCTAACTTCCTTGTACTAGACCCCACCTCCTAGAGGTTCCACCACCTCCTAATAGCGCCACAGACTGAGAACCAAGCCTTTAACATGTGGGCCTTTGAGGGACATTCAAGATCCAACATGCTTGCCTTCATCGAAAAAGGAAAGAAAGTTTGGAGGACTACTCGTTGGAGGATTTTATGGGCCAGGCCTGGAAGTTGCAGATGTTATTTCCTCTAACATTCCATTAGATGCAACTCAGATGTATGACCAGATCTTAGTGCAATGGATGCTGAAAACTGTAGTCAAGTTGTGTGTAATTTTAAGTGGCCATCAAGTACTCTCCACCACAAACAGCTTTGAGGCTGAAGTAACTTCTCAGACACATATATACATAGGAATACAGAGGTTTTGATTTCTGCTATTATTTTTAACTTTTTCTTCATTTTAACATAGAGATTTCTGCTGACTCATCCTAGATAATTGTGTTAGTCAGATTTTTGTTGCTTTCACCAAAATACCTGACAGGAGGGCTAGGGTTGTGGCTCAGAGGTAGAGCGCTCACCTACCACGTGTGGGGCACTGGGTTCGATCGTCAGCACCACATTAAAAAAAAAAATGAAGATATTATGTCCACCTATAACTAAAAAAATAAATGTATGTGTGTGTGTATACACATACACACACACATTTTTAATATATATATTAAAAAATACCTGACAAGAACATTTTAGAGAAGGAAAAGTTTGGCTCACAGTTTCAGCAGTTGACTTCATGGTCGGCAGACTCCATTGCTCTGAACCCACTGCTAAGCAGAACATCATAGCTGAAGGATGTGGCAACCAGGAAGCAGAGAGAAAGAAAAAGGGAGTGTATGAGGAGCCAGAGACAAAATATATAATCCCCAAGGCATGTCTCCACTTCAGTGGTCCACTTCTTCCAGCCACACACCACCTGCCTACAGTTACTACACAGAAATCTGCAAATTAACAATCCATCTAATGGATTAATCCTCTGATCCGGTTATGGCTCTTATAATCTAATCATTTCACCCCTGCATTAACACAGGAACCTTTGGGGGATGCCTTTACCTTATATCCAAACCATACAATAGTATATATACTTCAAGCTCTTTGTTTTTCAGGAGTGGAGACTCTTTCTGATTAATGGTATGCTTTTGCAAGATGACCAGATCTCATGGAGGTCAAATCTTCTCCATCTGCCTAATGTGACCTGGGAGATGAGCACAAAAATAGTGGACTCTACCCATAGCCACATGCAGATAGAGACTCCAGTCAGCACTCTGTTTTCTTTCTTTTTCATCTTGGGGATGGAACCCAGGGCCTCATGCATGCTAGACAAGCACTCCACCATTGAGTTATACCCCCAGCCCTATCCCCTTTATTTCAGTTCAGTAGTGACCAAAGGCAAGCAGTCCGAGGGCTGCCCTGTGGATAATAGAATGCTATACTGGTGGTTACTTCCCAGCACTTACATTTGTCATGTCCATGGCTGGATGACACACAGGCCATACCTCCTTTCTACTCAAGCTGTCTGTGTCCTCATTCTGCCCCTTACGTTTCTATTGAATGAGACTCTCAGCTGGGCCCTCGACCCCAGACCCTCACTCTCTACACTCCATCAATCATCATTGCCAGCTCAGGACTGCCAGAGTTCTCTTACATACAGATCTGATGATGCCTCTCTCCTTTTTAAATGCCTTGGATGGCTCCTGCAGGCTACAGAACAAAGCAGAAACTCCTTGGTGTGGCCTTGAAGACCTCCATGAGGGCCCCAGTATGAAGATTTTGCTTCACCAAGAATTAATAAAATTAATTAAATAATTAATAATAAATAAAAACAGTTTTGGATTTTGACTTTGCTTCCCTTGCTCTAGCTCTGTTTGTCTAGTTGAATTTCAGACATGAAACTGTGTGCAGGGTATCTTGTCATTCTCAAAATCTGCCATGTGGTTTTCAGGCCTCTGTCCCTACCTACGGAATGCTGAGTATCCTCTTAGGAACAAGTTCAGATACCATCTTCCCTATGAAGTTTCCCTCCTTTTGAATTAACTCTTAGGCATTGTGAACCTCTATAACTCTCTGCTAAATATTATGATTTTGTACATGTTTGTCTTACCTCTATAGCAGAGAATGTCTATTACTCATCCTTAGGTAAGATCTAATATGTGCTCAATAATACTAGTTGATTTGAATTAGTCACAGAATAAAAAAATATTCTGTGTAAATAAAAAATAGAGTCACAGAAAAAAAATCCATTTAAATTACTTTCTGGCATTTCTGCTGGGTCTGAACTTTTTCCTTGATTCTGAGTAGCAAATACAAAATAGTGCCCACTTAGTTCTGATAATGGAAAATTGCTTCAACTTTATCACAGAGTATCTGTTTTTCCTAATGATTATCTATAAAGATGAGAAGTAGAGGTTGTCATTGGAGTAGAAAAAAGATTTTATCTCTGTGGCTGGACCGTGAGTTAGAGTGGCCATGAGTTAGAGAGTTAGTTGCCCCTATTCTGCATGCACATGGTACTTTCCACGTACATTTATCATAGCCCCTACTGCACCAAATTTAAATTACAGATTTCAAACAGAGCTTTTGACTTTGTATGAGTGATGATTTGTTTCCTTGTCTGACTTCCATTCTAGGCAGCACTGTTAATAAATTCTATGTGATAATGGAAATGATCTATAAACTACACCATCCAAAATGACAGCCACTAGCCACATGTGGCTGTTGAGTACTTGAAATGTGACTACTGCAACTAGGAACTGAACGTTTAACTCATTTTTTATTTAAATAGCCACTGTGGCCAGTGGTTACCATATTGTTCAGCACAGTAATATTGAGTTCTATAAGAGTAACATTGTATTAATTTATTATAATTGCCCATACAATGCTAGGTAATCATAGACCCTCAATAAACATTTGTTAAACTGGGTGCAGTAATACACACCTGTAATCTCAGGGACTCAGAGGCTAAGGCAAGAGGATCACAAGTTTGAGGCCAGTCTCAGCAACTTAGCCAGGTCCTAAGCAACTTAGTGAGACCCTGTCTAAAAATGAAAAATAAAAAGGGCTGGAATGTGGCTCAGTGGTAAAGTGCTCCTGGGTTCAATCCTTAGTACCAAAAAATAAATATTTGTTAAATAATGAGCTGTTAAGAACTCATCGAGAGTCTGCTGAATGCTAGGTGCTGTCCAGAGGCTGTCCTTGTGTCACCCTCATTATGGCAGAGCCCCTTGTTGGCGCAGCATAGAGCACAAGACTTGACCCCCATCATCGCAGCCATTTCCAAGGAATTGGGCAACCAAGGGAACAATTTAGCAAGACCATTAGGAACCTGGGGAAGAGAAGCCTGGCAGAGCCCTCCATGAAATTAAAAAATCTCAGTGGTGAACCAAAAGCCTCTTTAACCTGCCCGGGCCTGAACTGGGTGATTGTCCTTTTTCCTGAAACAGCCATAGAAGTCTTTTAATTTCAAAATTCAGGGTCTAGTGGGACCCACAAACTTGGTCTGAAAACTGCTGGCAATGGTTTTAGTTTTGGCAAAGAAAACGCGAGTTGCATGGCATCTGAGAGGGACATAAAAGGGATGAGCTGCCTGAGTGGAAGGGAAAACTTTTCGCCTGTGGGTTCATTAGAAAGCTGCTTGGCACCTCTTCCCTCTGAGAAGCAAGCAGCACCCCCTGAGGACTGGTTTGAGATCAGAGGCAGTAGCTGGGGCTGGCATTAGGAGGGCCCATTTACTTGGAGCTCCTGATTTCCCCCTGGAATTTAAAAACCAAGTGTCATTTCTGCAATAAGCAGTAAGTTATGAGGAGAACTAGCTTGCAGTCCATCTTTTCCCACCCTGCAGTTAGAATCTGCTTGGCCCAGCCCTTCCTTCCTTGTTTTCCAAGTGTCCTGACTGGTAAGGACTGTAACATGAGCCCTGGACTCAGGGCGGCTGTCCTTCCACTGTTCCTTTCCCTGCAATGTTCATCTCCCACTTGTTTACAAAAATAAATAACTGTCCTATTTCCCAAAAATGGAAATTGCTACTTTTTAAAGCAGAAAGTTGGCAGCTTAAGGAAGATTTCCAGAAAGCAAGAAAATTAGAATAGATGAGGCAATCCCTTCTCTTTCAGGGAGAATTACAGAAATATTGGACTGGGGATGTGGCTCAGGGGTGCTTAACCTGTGCAAGGCCCTGGGTTCAATCCCCAGCACACACACACACACACAAAAAAAAAAAGAAAAAAGAAAGAAAGAAAGAAAAATGAATGGCTGAATTGTTTAGAAAAAAGAAATTTAGCATAACCTACTTTCATAAAGCCCCATGCATGAAAGTCCAGATTTACAAATAATTAAGAATGAGGATGCATATAGTAAAATTACTATAAGCTCCATTATATATATTGGGCTGGGAATGTAGCTCAGTGACAGAGCACTTGCCTAGCTTATTCGAGGCCCTGGGGACCTTGGGATTGATTAATCTGCAGTACCACCAAGGGGTGGAGACACACACACACACACACACACACAACACATTCCTTCTTTAAAGAACAACAACAACAAAAAAGAACAGAGTGACAAACTTGGAGTATGCATATAGAAAAAATGACTGTCATATCTCTGTCTCTGTCTCTCCCTTTAAAGAACAGAGTAGCAAACTCCAAAGCCTTTGGGAACCTGCCAAGCAAAATGGATGTGGGAAGCAGCTGGGAGAACAGCGACAGAGAGCAGTGGGGTTTGGGGAAATGCATGTCCCCTCTCCTGCACACCAAGGCATTCATGTTCCAAAAATTGTAAAAATTGCATTAGTCAAAGAGATTTGGCTGTCTTCCAGTTGGTGATCTCTGCTTTTTAAAATAGAACGATTTCCCCAGGTCCTTTTAAAATATGCTCCAGTTTGCAAAATCAGGAATACATCTACTTGGTAGCACAAGATATACTTTTATTCTAATTAGTCCATGGCATACAGAGAGGTTGTCAACCTGCTTTTGGCGGGGGGACCAGGACTCCATTTACTTATTCCACTTCCTCTATATGAACTTAGGAATTTGGCAGGCTGGGGGCATAGCTCACAGGCACAGCATTTGCCTATACCACGAGCCTGGGATTTCATCCCCAGCCCACAAACAGTAAAGTATAAATATACGTGGGAATTTGCAGAAGAGAGTGGCACATATTCAGATCCACGTTTTTTCCACGTTTTCCTCTATAGTACAGGACCTCAAAACTTCAGAGCAGGGAAAAATAGATTACTTGAAAGATGAGAGCATCAAGGATTGGGCTGTAGCTCAGTGGTTGAGCACTTGCCTAGCATGTGTGAGGCACTAGGTCTGATTCTCAGCACCACATATAAATATAAATAAATAAATAAATAAATAAATAAAGATCCATCCATCAACAACTAAAAAATATTAAAAAAAAATCTTGGGCTGGGGATATAGCTCAGTTGGTAGAGTGCTTGCCTTGCATGCACAAGGCCTTGGGTTCAATCCCCAGCACCATAAACAAACAAACAAATAAATAAATAAATAAATAAATAAATAAATAAATAAAAATTTAAAAAATTAAAAAACTCTTACTTTCGGGGCTGGGCTGTGGCTCAGCAGTAGTGTGGAACTGAGTTAGATTCTCAGCACCACATATAAATAAAATAAAATAAAGGTCTATTAACAATTCATATATCTAGATAGATAGATAGATACATAGATAGATATATCTCCAAAAAAATCTCTTACTCTCTTAAAAAAAAAATGAGAGCATTCAAACATCTTTCTCCCCAATGCCCCCAAAGCCCTTGAAAACAAAGCCCACAGCTTTGACTGCCATGCTCCTCAGAATAATTTCCTAAACCACATTGACTTATGGGTCACACATTGCTGCATTCTTTTATAAAACATCTTTTTAAACCATTTTAAATTATCAGGATTTAAGAGAAGGAAATTTGTCTTAATTATCTCCTTTTGCTTGGTCCCTGGGACAAAGTTATGCTTTTCCAAATAAGACAAGGAGGAATCACCAGTGTCTGCCACTCCCAGAAACTGCACAGAACACTGGAGTCTTTGGGTTTGCTCTACCATCTGAAAATGAGTTGGTCACTTATCAGACTTCCTGAGACACTAAGAGCTGGAGGCCTGGGGAATCTCTATTCTTGGAAACATCAAGAGCTAGATTAGGCCAGGCACGGTGGCACATGCCCATAAATCCAGTGCTTCAAGAGACGGAGGCAGAAGGATCTCAAGTTCAAAGCCAGCCTCAGCAAAAGTGAGGTGCTAAGCAATGTAGCGAGATCCTTCTCTAACAAAATACAAAATAGGGCTGGGGATGTGACTCAGTGGTCAAGTGCCCCTGAGTTCAATCCCCAGTACCAAAACCAACCAAACAAACAAAACTATATTTTAGTGTGGAGGTCTCAGGATCAATTTTTGTGCCCCCACCACCCTGCCCTGTGATTGGGCATGCTGTCCTTCATGCTTCTCAAACCAAACCATGTACATCAGCACTGGGAATATCAACACATTTCTGGCTTAGCATTTTTCTTGAGGGCCATAATTTAGATCTCATCACTATTCTCCACCCTGTGTCCCTCCCCACATCCTTAAGGTATTACTTCTCCTTCAATCCAGAAAGACAATGAGAAAAGATACAATATTTGGGAGATTAGACTTCTTAAAGAAAATAATATGGTGAAGCTGATAAACTCCAAAGTCACCCCCATCCCAGGTTTTAATTTTCATATCCACCAACTGTAGGGAAAGTAGATCACACAAAGGATTGCCATGCCTTGGGGCTAAGAAGATTCACTGAGCAAAGCATGGAAGGGGTGTGGGCAGAGAGAAAGAGAGAGAGGAAGAGGTGGGGGGAGACCTAGAGGCAGAGAGGGACCCTTGGGAGAAATAATTAAGGCTGGCAGGGAAAGGCTGTGTTAATTGAGCTGAGCAGAAAGATGAGCATCTGGGGATTCTTTTAAGAGGCTATGGAATTTTCTGATAAAGTCTTTGGTACATTATTACATTAATCTTTGGTCACTATAAAAAATGTCTTTTAAGGGAGAAAGGTATGCACACATACTCAAAAGAAACTAGTGCAAAAGGAACAGCTGGTTACAGGACTAAATAGTAATCAATGACCAAAAAAAGACAACAACAACAACAAAAAGAGACAGAGGTGGTTTTGCCAGATCCTGGTTTCCCAGAGAGAAAACAAAATGCTCCCGGCATGGTAGAAGCTAGTTTGTGTACAGCTGATCCAGGCACAACCCACAGGATGCTATGTGGTCTGCATGGTTCCCAATCCCCTCCCACCTCCCTGCAGTAGTTATTCCATGTGGATGTCTCTACCTAAATTTTCTAACATCCCTTTAAGGCGGAGGTTTCTCTTTGAGGATGAGGATCCTTTTTGCATCCCACACAAAGGTCATATGCCCCATAAGACTATATCTGTACTTTCCACTGAGAAAATATGTTCAAAGGCCCCAAAATATCTTTTTCTGTTTTCCATTTTTTTGTTATATCATGTAACATAATGCAGGGAATCGAATAAAGCATAATGTATGCACAGCAGAATAAGTTGTTACAAAGCATATAACCTCCTAGCCATTACTCAGGTTGAACAATAGAGTGCTGCTGGCACCCCCAAACTCCTCGGGTCCCTTCCTCATCACAACCCCTTCCCTCCATCCTTGAGGAAACCACTCCTTGATGTTTATGGTGAGCAGTTCCTTGCTCTTTTTTAATGGATTTTCCACCTATATATGGATCCCTAAACACAATAGTGTTGCTGTGAATGGCATCATAGTTAATATATTCTTTTGTGACCTCTATCTTCTCAACATTGTGTTGATAAGACTCAAGCATGTGGTTACATGTTAACTGTATGTAGCTAGTTAATTCATTTTCATTTGTGCAAAATATTTCATCATAGAGCACAATTAGTTGATCCATCCATTCTACTGTTGGTGGGCATTGGTGTTGTTTTCAGCCAGAGGTTAACAGTACTGCTTGTTTGGTTGTTTGGTACCGCTAATTGAACCCAGAACCTTGTGCATGCTAAATGCATGCTCTACCATGAGTATATCTCCAGCCCAGGGATCCCATTCTTAGATATATATATTTATATATAAATTTTATTTATTTATTTTTACGTGGTGCTGATAATTGAACCCAGTGCCTCACACATGCTAGGCAAGTACTCTACCACTGAGCTACAACCCCAGCCTCCCTGAGATCCCATTCTTGACATACTACCAGATGTGATAAGTCCATTTCAAGGATCCACATACATACTACTATCCGAGTAGAAATGGATGATATATTCATTCATTCTAGAGACAGTGATTGATTTGCATATTTCTTTGATTCTGTGATTCCCCACCCCCAGGTCTTTGTCCCCCAGGTTAGGATCCATTGGCTTAAGGCAAAGGCATGTAAAAATTTCCATTTAAGACTGTGTGGTGGCACACACCTGTAATCAAAGCAGCTTGGGAGACTGAGGCAGGAGGAACACGAGTTCAAGGTTAGCCTCAGCAACTTATCAAGGCCCTAAGCAACTAACAAGACCCTGTCTCTAAATAAAATATTTTTAAAAGGGCTAGGGATGTTGTTCAGTGGTTAAGTGACCCCGGGTTCAATCTCTGGTTCCAAAAAACCAAAATTTTCCATTTAAATAAGTATGTGTTACTAGAAAGACTTGGTGCATTAATTCATTACATATTACTGTGGATGGCTTCATACAGTGGTTCCCCAGTTTTCTCATGCACCAAAATCATCCAGAAGGCTTGTTAAAACAGATTGGTAGGCACCACCTGCAAAAATTTCTGATTTAGTTGATCTGGGTGGGGCTTAAGAATTCATGTTTCTGAGCTGGGGATGTGTCTCAAGCGGTAGCACGCTCGCCTGGCATGCACGGGGCGCTGGGTTCGATCCTCAGCACCACATAAAAATAAAATAAAGATGTTGTGTCCACCGAAAACTAAAATATTAAAAAAAAAGAATTCAAGTTTCTAACAGGTTTTCAAGTGATGCTGATACTCTCAGCTTGGGGACCACGATTTGAGAAACCTGGAACTTGATATTACTTTGACAATTGAGAACTGAATGTAGGGAAATCCATTTAGTAATTCAAGAGATAAGAATAAGATATGACTGAGGGTATAGCTCAGTGGTAGAGTGCTTGCCTACTATGTGAGAGGCCTTAGGTTTGATCCCCAGGACCACAAAAAGAAAAAAAAAAAAAAAGGTACATAAGACACAATTCATGGGAATGAAAAGAGGTCAGTTAGCAGGCTCTTGTGGTAGCTCAGAGTATGGCAGTAAGAGTGAAGAGTAGGAAATAAATTTTTTAAATACTGTAGAGAGCTGGGGTCTAGCTTAGTGGTAGAGCACTTGCTTAACATGCTTAAAGCTCTGGGTTCAATCCTGAGCATAGAAAATAATCATAATAATAATCCTATGGAGACACAGTCAGGAGGCCTTGGCAATTGATTTGCCATCAGGATAAAAGAGTGAGGACTCCAGAAAGACACCAAGATCTCAAGTCTGATCCAAGAAAGGAACCGAAGGGCAAGGAACAGGCAGGATTGGGAAGATGGAGTGATCAATCAGCATTTTTTACCTTTATTTGATTTATTTATTTATTTTTATGTGGTGCTGAGGATCGAACCCAGGGCCTCACACGTACTAGATCAAGCTCTACCACTGAGCCACAACCCCAGCCCCTGGTCAATCAGCATTTTTACTTCCTACTTCTTAACTCTCTAGGAAGATTCATGGTCAAAAACAGCAGCACCAGGGTAACTGATTCCCTAAGTTTTTGGCCCTGTTCCTACATCATCACGGGAATGTTCCTGGGTAATTGCTCTTGAATGAACCGTATCAGATTGTGGAGAGACTACCTGCTTTTCATAATGAGTGATTCTGAAAACACTGGGAATGGCTAAAGGCTTCCTTTCTTGCAATCTCTCTCTTTCCCTTCCAAAACACCTTGAAATGTTCCCTCTGTGACCGCACCGCGTCATCATGTGAAATCCTTCCTGTTCTTTTCCTTCTGTTTAAAGCCCACACATTCTTCAGGCCCTACGCAAATCCCACATCCTGGCTGCAATTGCTCCTTGGACTCCTCTGGCACTTCTGTGTCCTGCCTGCCTTTCGGAGGGGGTTTTGTTTTCCCCAGCTAAATCAAAGCAGCTCAGGGAGCAACACCTCAGACGTCTCCACATTATCTTGTCAAGCGGCAGGGTACTTTATGCTAGAAGCTGGATGTTACTCATGTCTTTGAGAAAAGGACAAAGACAAAACTGGGACCTCAAATCTCTAAGATTTCTGTTAGCAGGAGATTCTGAAATAAGGGGATATGACGATAGAGGCCGCTTTCTTGCTGACAAATGGAGTTGGGTCTTATGGAAGTCAAAAGAACTCTTGTCTCCATGATAGGCTGGCCTTCACTGTCTGCTTCTTATTTCCTTGAGAGCCAAAAGAGGGCTCTTCTCTTTCAGTCAACAAATATTTATCTAGCACTAGACTGTGCACCATCCTAACCACTGGAGAGAAAATGGTGAACAAGACCATTTCCAGAGATTATGAGGGCAAGAAACAAAAACGCAAACAGATTAGTATGTCAAAGGATTCCATGTTAGTTTAAATAGAATTTTATGCTGTCAGCATAGAGTCTTCTCTTACTGGAGACATTGGTTATTTCACTGTTATGACTGATCTAAAACTTCTGCCCATTTTTTCCCTAAGCCCTCACATAACTGCTCCTGCCCTCCCCTCTGCCAGCGCCTTCATTCCGGGCTGGATGGATGTGGCCCCTTAAAGGAATGAAAATTGATGACCAAGTCCTAGCAGAAAAAGGAAGAAAGCCTAGAATTCCTAATTTCAAATATGTGCTCCTTCCTTCGGTTGCAAGGGTAGAGAAAGGCAGTGTGATCTCAGTTAGGGACTTGGACATGCCACAGAGAGGACTTGGATGGTATAGGAGAGTTACATGCTCTGGCTGGGGATGGAACCCAAGGCCTCACACATTTTAAGCAAGCTCTCTACCACTGAGTCCCATCCCCGCCCCATCCCCTCCCCTCAATGCATAAATTTTTCTGGAACTGGGGATTGAACCCAAAGACACTGAATCCATAGCCCTTTATATTTCCTTAGTTTGAGACAGGGTTTTACTAAATTTCCAGGGCTGGCCTTCTGCCTCAGTGCTCTGAGTTGGTGGGATTGTAGGGGTACACCGCTGTGCCTGACCCTCAATGCATATTTGATTAATGAATTTACTGAATGTATGAACAAATGAATGAAGTAGAGCAGAGAGGATGTCTGAGCAGCTCATTCTGACCCGCCTCCCCACTGAAGGATCCTGACTGAGAATTCATCTTCCCTTCCCCCAGCCCTAGCCTTCCCAGGCACTAGCAAAGAATAGGGACTCCTGATTCCCACATACTCGACCACTCAGTATGTTGTGTATGAAATGATGCTGGCCTATTCAGAAGGGGGAACTTTTTAGATCTCCCAGGACATCTGTAGTTATGACAAAGGCAGCAGAAGGCATTCAGCTTCCCTGCCTTTTGGGTATTTACCAGATCTTTCTTCCTACCCAACAGAGAGCCACCCCAGGCTGAGTCCTGCTGTAAATCTCACCAGTGACCCACCCATGGGGCTTTCCATATGTCCTGCTCATTAAATCCAAACCACACAGCTTCCTTCCTCCCCAGTGGGCTTGAGGCAAGAAGTGTCCCTTCTACCCACACTAATGAAACCAATCACAACATTTACCTTTCTAAGACATCCTTTCCCCTTTCCCCTTCCACCTGGTTCAAGAATGCAACACAGGCAAACAGCTGCCCAGCTTCAATTCTGGGGCCCTTGATGGGGTGGCTCATTTCTGTCTGACAGGACAGAGTGTCTTGAGACGCTGGTGCATGTGCACATGCCATGGGTTACTGTAGTGTGTGTGTGTGTGTGTGTGTGTGTGTGTGTTTAGTTTCAGGTACCACACATTTGGAAGGCAGTGAAAGAAGCCACCACATGTGCTAGATCTTTTTTTTTTTTTTTTGCTAATTGGTAATTTTTAAAATATAATGTTTCCTGGACTGAGACTTTGATAGAATGACCACGGTGGGTGGTGGGAATAGCTTCTGGGAGTGATTCCTGTCTCCCTACATGTTTATAAGGCATGGAAGAGCAGGATTCACAGCTCTTAGGAAGTCCGACCCTTGTTGGCCTGACAGCTTGTCACTGGGGCAGTCAAAGCCACAGGGACGGTTAGAGGCACTTTGCTCCTGTCCTTGGCTCAGACTCAGTGGATCCTCAATGTGGCCTCAGTTGAACCTAAGATAGAAGGGCCAGTAAGATTTCACTGGAGCCTGTTGGAAGGGTGTGAGGGAGGTGAGAGACGCTGGTGTGGGGGGAGAACAGAGGGATAGGAAGTGTCACCAGTGGGGAGAAAACTGAGCTATCTGGTGATGGAATGTGTGAGGATAGATGTGTGGCCACTGGCCCAGGGGGAGTAGTGTTTGAGGGCATGGTAGTCGGGATGGACATTCTGGTGGGCAAGAGGGAAGGAAAGGAGAAGAGAGTTGGAGAAGCAGGAGGGAATTAGTCCCCATGAAGGACTGGTAGGTGGAGTTGGGGATGTTTGGACAAGGAAACTCTTTGAAGCTTTTCTCTGGTCCTCCCTACCCTGGACCAGGTCCCCTCCCCTCCATAAAGCCATTAGCTTCTGGTGCCAGCCCTATCTCTGCTCCATCTCTCTTGGTTCCAGTCGATGCATTCACAGACCTCCTGCCCTGAGGGACGGGGGAGGATTTATGGGGGATCGAGGGGAGGGGGCGGGGGCATCCTTTAGAGGAGGCAGGAGAGGTCTGTTAGGAAAGTAGGGTGTGGGGAGCTGTTAGTCGGCCACGCTAGAGGCCGGGTCATTTCCGAGCTGCCTCTGCATGACAAAGGGAAGGAGCGAGCCTCTTCTTTGATCTGCCCCCTGCCGGCCCCACACACCTGCCTGTTTGTGCCCCCGCCCCAGCTGAGACCTCAAGAAGAAAAACCAAAAGGGGGTGGGGAAAGGCCATGTCCCAGCGCTCCTGGATCCTGCTCAGGCCACCTTCCTCTCTTGGTGGCCCCAGGACAAAAATATTTCCTAAACTGATGACCCAAAGCACCTGCCGCCCCCTCCCAGAGAGCCTGGAGACCCAGAACCCACGGACTGGCGTGGTGAGATGGGGGCGGGGGCAGCCTGGAGCAATGCTGTGTGTTTGTGTGTGTAGGGCTGGAGGTGTAAGGGGTCCTGGGAAGAAGACTCATTGGAGATGTGGGGTCCCGCCCCAGATGGAAGCTAAGGGAGAAGCGAGGTGGGGGTGAGCAGGAGGGGGCGTGTGTTTATCTGCTCACTCTAGGATCCAGAAGCATGGATTTCCCGTATGTTTCCAAAGGCTTTGGGGACGTGGGGCACAGGCATTAGTTTCTAAAAACGCAAGGCAAAGATGTGGAGCTCTCTGGTGCTCCACCGGATGGGTGGTGGCTTGTGAAAGATGCGTCCTCACCACACGCGTTGGATTCGAGAGATGCAGCCCAGGAGCCGGCTGTGTCCTTCGCCTGCAGTTGGGAAAGGTTTTCCGTGCAATTCCTCCCCCGCCTCGCGGTGGGTGCGCAGAGGCCACCAATGCTTTTGGGACAAGGGCTCGCGATTGGCTGTACGGCTATTACATTTCTCAGAGAAGTGCCTTGAGAAAGTGGAAAGTCCTCGTTCTTCTCTGTGCTATTATTCTTTAAGGGTAAACAGGGTTGGGATTTAGAAAACTTGTTTGGAGAGAGAAGGATTCAGATGGAGAGGGAAGACTCCTACTTGGGTATGGGTTAAATCGAGTTCACCTATGAAGAAGAATCTGAAGGTCAGAGAAGTAGATCCCCAGGCTGGGGTGAGATGTGGAGGGGATGGTCCTCCTTTCTCTGAATGTTCTAGAAGGGAAAGTGTACTTTGCAACCGTCAAAGCAGCTTCCTATGCGCAGCACTGCGCCGCTTCTGTTCTTGAAATGATTTGTTTTCATTCCTCTTTTTTGGTTTCTCAGCTCATTATTTCCGTTGGAATTAAGTCCCACAGTTTGAGGTAGGAGGCCTAAAAGCCCTATGGTGAGAGGATAAGCAGTAAGAGGTGGAAGTTGGAAAGGGCTGAATTTCCTTGGGGAGGATTTGACTTCAGGTCCATCCCAGAGGCCATCCGTGCGCTTTTCTGCATCCCTCTGCTCCCTCCTAGTCTTCTGTATCTGTTGCATTTGCACCCTGATTCTCCCTTCATTTCTCCAGGAAGCCCCACATTGGAAGCTGTCTGTCCCAGGGCACTGGGGCGGGCTGAGGCCGACCATGCCTAGCCTGCTGCTGCTCTTCACTGCAGCTCTGCTCTCCAGCTGGGCCCAGCTGCTGACGGATGCCAACTCCTGGTGGTGAGTGAGAGGGGCTTTGGTCCTGCTCTGTACCCTAAGGTTCCTTGGGTAATCAAGGTGTGGGCAGGGGGCACCATGGGTTGTGATCACACCCAATCCATAGGAACGTGATAGGGCCTCTTGCATCCCAGGCAAAGTTGGAGAGCTTCTTTTTGCTCTCCAGTTCTTAGAGGTAAAGATTCCCTGAAAATAAAGGATTTGTTCTTTTTTTTTCTTAGATCCTGTTAACAATCCCTTTTTCTTGAACCTTTCCTTATCCTCATGAATTGTTATAAATAGCTTTTTAATTTTTATTGAGTTAATAAAAATATTGATAGCATGCAGGAGGCCCTGGGTTTGATCCCCAGAACTGGGTAGGGGAGGGATGGGAAAGAAGGAAAGGAAAAAGAGAGAAAAAACCCTATGAAACTGGGCATAGTGGCACATTCCCAAAGTCCCAGCTACTCAGGAAGCTGAAACAGGATGGTCACTTGAGTCCAGGAGTGCAAGGCCAGCCTGAACAACACAGAAAGACTCTGTCTCAAATGTTGGGCTGGGGCTATAGCTCAGTGATAGAGCGCTTGCCTGGCACGTGTAAGGTACTGGGTTCGATTGTTAGCACCACATAAAAATAAATAAAATAAAGGCATTCTGTCCATCTACAACTTTAAAAAAAATACTTTAAAAAAACGTGTATGTTGATATCTGGGTGTTTGTTTGTTTGCTTTGCCAGCAGAGGCAGAAAGAGTAAAATTCCTGTTTTTATCAGTCTAAAGACTAGTTGAGGGATTTGCAAGACCATGTGTGTCCTTCTGTATTTTTAAGATGACTGTCATTGCCAAGTAACATGGAAATGGCAGACGATCGCTACTTATTTTGCATGATCTGTGACCCACTTACATTTTTATTCAGATGGCAAGTCTGTAGCTTTCTCATCTAACTTAATGCTTTATTATGTCTAATGGATGATGAGAAAAAGGGAGATCCCTGAACTGATCAACAGTGGGTTAGGGCATGTGTGGAGTGAGATATGGAAGTGAAAATGTTTAGAATACATTGTGATGTGTGTACTTGGACTCCTATTTTAAAGGCATAGGGGATTCCATTGAAGGGAATTGATTTCCATCATGTACCCTGCATTAGGGCTAAACTGAACTGATCATTCCTACTCCTTGGACAGGCATGTGTCAACATTTGGCTCTTTTTGCCCTCTGCCTTGAATAAACAGCTGCCTGGCCACCCCACCTCCTTCTCTGTCTTTTCCCCATCCTTTAAGACCAGTACAAATTCTGGCCATCTCCTTATACAGGATTCTCCCTGGGGGAAGAGCTTTCCCTATATGATCATAGTAGATCCAGAATCTTGTCTGTCTTAGACATTTGACATCTCACGTATCATTTGTATTTATCCCTTGTGTCCTTTTAAGACTTGAACTCTGTTTTACTAATTTCCCCTTCTAAGTCCTAGGTCCTTCAGGGCCTGATACCAGAAAACATCCCATAATTGTGTTAGCTGAATGACATTACACTGCTCACAGACACACACTCACTTCTTGTCCTCCCCGCCCTGCTTTCTGGATTGCTGTTGTAGGTCTTTAGCTATGAACCCGGTGCAGAGACCAGAGATGTTTATCATCGGTGCACAGCCTGTGTGCAGTCAGCTTCCTGGGCTCTCCCCTGGCCAGAGAAAGCTGTGCCAGTTGTACCAGGAACACATGGCCTACATCGGGGAGGGAGCCAAGACGGGTATTAAGGAGTGCCAGTACCAATTCCGGCAGAGGCGATGGAATTGCAGCACTGTGGACAACACGTCTGTCTTTGGCAGAGTCATGCAGATAGGTAAGAGGCCACTTAAATATGATTTGGCCACAGGAACTGTGTTCATATTGGCTGGGTTCATTTAAGCTGTTCCAGGACTAGCGCATCAAGAGCCCAGATGGGGGCCTCCTTGGGTTCTTTCTAGGCTTGGCAGCAGCATGCAAAAAGGGAGAGAGGCAGGTACATAAAGAAGCAGCATTCTGGATAATTCTCCATGTCCCTGCAGCCTCTGCTTTCCAGCTTCACCCTGGCAGGCTCTATGTGACTCACCCTGGGTGGAACATCTGAGTTGAGTTAGAGTGGCTTAGGAGACCCGCCCATCACCGCTGCTTTTGTCTCAAAGACAACAAGGGCCTCCCTTTTAGTTTTTTTAGAGTCTTGGGTAGAGAACCCAAAATTGCTGTCCTGAATAGCTGAAAGATGTTTGCCTCTTCCACTTGGACCCTCAAGAGACAGAAACTTTGGACCAAATTGGTGATAGCTGTCATTAACCCAACCCAGATCCAGTTTTAGCTTTTTTCATTTGAAAAGGTGTGTGTGTGGGGGGGGGGGAGAGAGTGGGGGAAGGGGACAGACTAAAGAAGAAAGATGAGAGGGCCATGTCTTCCCGGATTCCTGTCCCTTTCTCTCCCCACTGCTGGTCTAGGATTCTTTGGCTGCCCTACTGCTTAGATAGAGGTGTGATCTGAGGTCTAATTGTTTTAGGTCCTTTTGAAATGCAATCCTCCCCTCCCTGGCAAGAAATCGAGAAATCCGGCCCTATTCTACTAGGTCTTATCCCCAGGGCCATAAAAGGAAGGTGTTGGAGCACTGTATTCTGTCCTGTCTCACATTCTCCCAGGACAGCTTCCCATCAGAAGGTCACATTCTGGAGTTACCTGTTGCTGGGCTTTCCCATTGGCAGGGGGGTTGGGGAGCCAGTGATTTAAAATCCTGTATTACCAGGGATGCTTGGGAGGCCCGATCCCCTCCCACTTATTCCAGACTTCTTTCCCCTATCCCATGTTGAGAAGTAAAAACGGGGGAAAGTTTACTTTGAACTTAACTGCTCATTCTCTTTTGGGGGATCAAGGTACATAGAAAGGAATGCTCCTGTGTTCCTGGGACAGCCTTAGGGGACAACTTTTCTGAAAGAGTGGACTTGGGGGTTAAGTGGGATTCACTCACAATTTGTGGATTCTTCTAGAATTCCCTTGGTATTCGTCCCTTCTTCCTGGTGAAAGTCTCAGCAGCATTCCCTATCCTGCCTTTGGGGTGAGGACACTAGCATGATCCCTGGGTCCACAGAGGCACTTCAAGGAATCAGACCATTATTGAGGCCCTAATGTGTGCCTGCCACTGTCTGGATCCTTTTATGTGCTATTTCATTCAGGTGAAGTCTAGAAGGTGTCGTTTTTTCTAGGAAATAAAGTACTGCAGCACTCTTCTGGGTTCAGATTGCGTGGCGGAATGACCCGTGGAAGGCAGCCCCATGGAAGAAAGCACATCCCACTGTACCCTCTTCTGTAACAAACTGGATGCTTTTCCCCACTCCTTTTTGTAGCTTTCCTGAAGGCTCATACTTCCTGAGAAGCTGTCCTCCCTTTCTCCCACTGGCCCCAGACAGAGAGGCTCCTGTTGAGAAATCTCACTATCTGGCCTAGGACTTCCAAGAGGTTTCTTCCTTCTTTGAAGCTGCTGCAAAAGTCTATCACCAGAGGGCAGCAGTTGCTTGGAGGAGCCCTGGCACTTCACCTGGCCCCTGAGGAGCCCCGAGGCACCTTCCTGGCAGTTGGGCTGCTGTGGTAGTGAAAGGACACATGTGATGCTGTTCTGCTGTCTGCCTGGAAGAAGAAGATGCAGGGCCTAACCGGTAGCTCTAGGGCTGATGGTTTATTAGCCTTGTATCTTTGAGGTAGTTTGAGTTGTAACTCTGAGTTGTTTCACATATAGATAAGCCCCCTACATTGCTCCTCTGTTCTAAAGCCTCAAGTTCTTCTTCTGAAGGTAGCTCTAGTGCTTCTTTCCAGAAACCTAAACGGAGCCCCATGCAGGCAGAGCTACGCACAGCCAGTGTCTAGTGATGTTGCCTCTCCTAGACCAACAGAAGTGACAGCTAATGCACCCAAGGGCATGTTCTGATCCCAAACCATTCTGAGGACTGGAACTGTCAGAGTGCATAGTATCTGGTGATATATAACACTCACCTGCAAATACATTTTATTTTAAAAGGCAATTCTGAGAAGGCTGATTCAACTCTGAAAGCATTTAGCTAAAGAATGGTAGAAGAAATCAGACATATGTAGCTTGGAAAAAGAAAGCATAAAAGGCATATTATTTGTTTTCAAACACTGAAGAACTGACAAATGGAAAAAGGATTAGACAGTGTCACTCCAGCAGGCAGAAGTTGTCGGGAGGCAGACTTTGGTTTTTTAATACGAAGAACATTCTGGTGATCAAGTCATTTTAAAAAGATGCAGGCTGGGTGTGGTGGCACATGCCTGTAATCCCAGGGAGTCAGAAGGCTGAAGCCAAAAGAACACCAAGTTCAAGGCCAGCCTTAGCAACATAGTGAGGCTTTAAGCAACTTAGGGAGACCTTGTCTCAAAAAATAAAAAGGGCTGGGGGTACAGCTCCGTGGTAAAGTGCCCCTGGGTTTAATTCCTGGTACCAGAAACAAACAACAACAACAAAAAAGATGCAATGGTTTGCTTTGAAAGCCCCTCTGGCTTCCCTGAGGAATTCTGAACAAGGAATGCTGCCAGTGGATGGGCTGTAGTTTCAAAGACTCCTTCCCAGGACACCACATCAGGGAGTTGAGGCTACATTCTAGAAAGATTTCTCAGAGATGAATCCCTCAGAGTGGGACCCAACCTGCGTCACCAAGAGGCTCTTTAGCCATCTTACCATCACGGTCTTCAATGTCACAGTCCTACCTCCCTAGACCAGATCCCTCCACTCTGTAATTCAGCACTGGTTCAAACATCCGTCCTGATGGCTGAATCATGAGCAGAACTTCCCGCCATCATTTGGGTTTTTCTTGGGGCATTCCTATTCCACTACTGACCAGAAGCTGGCCCCTGGTTAATTGAGAAAAACTGACTCACCCAGTGTGGTCTGGTCGTACATGTCATTGTGGTGCTGAGGTAATGAAGACGTAGGGCCAAGTGGGGGATCACTGCAGACCTTTTAATTGATGGAGACTGCTGCCGTCTGCATCTGCCAAGACGGGACCGTGGGACGTCTGTTTCTCACCTTGGAGATGTAGGAGAGGAAGAAAGAGAGAATAGAAAGTTTTGCCCAGTGCTGAGACCAGGATTGGACCTGTTTATTGCCAAGAACCACTCCCTACCTCCACATCTGTGTCTGCATAGGTATTATTGATTATTTCTTAAAACAGCTTTATGGAGATATAATTCACATCCCTTACAGTTTACTGTTTATTGTTGTTGTTGTTTTGTTTTTATAATTCATTGTTTAAAGTATACAATTAAATGGCATTTAGTATATTCACAAGGCTTGCAACCATCACCAATAATTCTGGAACATTTTTATTACCCCATGGAAAAAGTGCACACCCTTTAACTCTCACTCACCATCCCCTTATCCCCCAGCCCAAGGCAACCACTAATCTGTCTCTGTGGATTTGCCTAGTCTGGATTATATACTATGTGGCCTGGCTTCTTTCATGTAGCATAATGATTTAAAGGTTCATCCATGTTGTAGCATGTGTCAGGACTTTATTCCTTTTATGGATGATAATATTCCATATTCCATTGTATGGATAATACCCTATTTATCCTTTCATCCATAGATGGATATTTGGGTTGTTTCTACTTTTTGGCTATTATGAATGACGTCACAATGAGCATTCATGTGTGAGTTTTCCTGTGGACATGTTTTCATGTCCTTCGGGTACATTCTTAGGAGTGGAACTGCTGGGTCATATGGCAACTCTATGTTTCGCCTTTTGAGGAACTGCCAGACTGTTTCCCAAACCAGCTGCACTATTTAACATTCCCGTCAACAGCACGGGAGGGTTCCTTACCCTTAACCAGCTTGTTATCAGCTGTATCTTTAATGATGGTCACCCTGGTGGATGTGAAGTCTCATTTTTATTTTTGATATGCATGTTGGAGGCTGAGCATTGTTTTTTGATAAACATTTTCATTGAAGTAGAACATAAATCATGGGGGGTAAGCGATTTGCTACAGAAATCAAAAGGAATATAGTTGGGATTTTCTGTTGGAAGTGGTCTGGATATTTTAGAGGGACCATTCTCAGTGTCTGAAATTGTAGGTGCCATTGGTGTGGTTCCCTACTGCTCTTGAGTTAGGAGGCAGTGTGGATCCTGTGGAAAAGAGAGGGAAACAGCTTGGACAGTGTGATTCTAGTTCACTTTCCATTCCTGGTCTCTGCCAGTACCTTGCTAGATAATGGCAGCAATAAAAAAGACAGATGTGTAGCTCACAGAGTGGTGAGGAATTGCATCTGTGAGGGAGACATTTTTGCTAGGATGCAGTCTTCTACTATTGATCCCATGATTTCTTTCTCCGTCTCATTCTGCTGGTCTCATGTGGTCCATAAATTTCTGGCTGCCATCCTCCCTCAACTGAGGTCTTCTCCTGGGAATCTTCGAGTCCTATAGACTTCTCTGTAATGAATATGAGTGGAGACCAGGCCTGGGGGGATTCCTCTGATTCTGTGTGGCTTCCATAGGGTTGAGCTAAGGGCAAGAGGCAGGGATTAAAAAAAAAAAAAAGGCAAATAGAGCTGTGGGAAGAGAAAGTGCCCCTCCAGACAGTGTTTCCTACCCCTGGGAGGGACACAGCAGAGGCTTATGAGGAAGGGTCTAGAGGAAGTGGAGAAGGCTCGGGGTGTAGCTCTGTGGCAGAGAGCTTGCCTCCCACGTATGAGGCACTGGGTTGGATCTTCAGCACCACATAAAAATAAACGCATAAAAAACTAAAGGTATGCTGTCCATCTACAACTACATTTTTTTTTTAAAGAGGAAGTGGAGAAAAGAAAAGGCCTCCTTGACACGTATTGTCTCCTCCTGCAGGCAGCCGGGAGACCGCCTTCACCTACGCTGTGAGCGCCGCCGGGGTGGTGAACGCCATCAGCCGCGCTTGCCGCGAGGGTGAGCTTTCTACCTGTGGCTGCAGCCGGACAGCACGGCCCAAGGACCTCCCCCGGGACTGGCTGTGGGGTGGCTGTGGGGACAATGTGGAGTATGGCTACCGCTTTGCTAAGGAGTTTGTGGATGCCCGGGAACGGGAGAAGAACTTTGCCAAGGGATCAGAGGAGCAGGGCCGAGTGCTCATGAACTTGCAGAACAACGAGGCAGGTCGAAGGGTAAGAAGGACCTCCACCCTCCCCTCCCCACACACCGCAGGCCAGTTGGCCCATCCTGGGCTGAGCCAGGAGCTGTGGCCTGGCCATGAAGGAAGTGTGCATTCGTCCAACCGAGGAGGACCTTACCGTTGCTGACCTAGGTACCATTATTGAACAAATCCCTCTCCCAAGGCTCCGCTTCCCATTGGCCACATTCAGTTGTCACTTTTTGTTGTTATTGTTTTGCTTGCTTTTTGAGGCAGGGTCTTGCTATGTTGCTCAGGCTGGTCTTCAAATTCCTGGGCTCAAATGATCCTCCTGCCTCAGCCTCCTGAGTATGTGCTGAATCTCATGCTTTGGTCCCAAATCTCATTTTTGAAACCTCATTTGTCACCTCATAGGACTTCTGTCCCTGTAGGACTTAGGTGTAATATTTGGAACAGGATTCTAGACTAATGGAGCAGAGTCCTTGTCCTGACCTGTCCTCCTTTGCAATTAAACAGAGAAGACAATTAGCAGTTTAGGCCATTAGACCTGGCCTAGGATTTATGATTTGTTAAAGGCTCAGGTAAGTCCCAGAGCTGACTTTTAAGAGCTGCTACTACACATATCCAGAACACCAGTTGAAAAGCATATTCAAACAAACATACTTTTCTGCTGGAAGTTTTTTATCTTTTTTTAATCTTATTTTTTTAAATATTTTTTAGTTGTCAATGGACCTTTATTTTATTTATTTGTATGCAGTGCTGAGAATCGAACTCAGTGCTTCACACATGCTAGGCAAGTGCTCTTCCACTGAGCCACCACCCCAGCTCCTGTATTCCTGTATTTTTTTTTTATCTTGAGACAGGGTCTCCTGAAATTGCTGAGGCTTCCCTAAATTTGTGGTCCTCCTGCCTCAGCCTCCAGAACAGTACAGGTGTGTCAGGTCTCTGCTAGGAGGTTTTTTTTTTTTTTTAACAAGAGTGGAAATAAGAAAAGACAGCCATCTTTTTAAGGCTGCAGCACCCTGTCTCATCAATTTCAACTGAAAACAGCCACTTTCTAAGCTTCAATATCAGTAGAAGCTGAAATTAGGGGAGCTTGGCTTCTCGTTTGTGCAGAACATTCTCGGGCAGTTTCCCTTTGTGGAGTGCCGAGAGCATGCCCCTTTTCTGCCTGCACCTTATTCATGAGCATCCTTCTCCAAGCATATGTCTGGCTCCGCCTTGGTCTGCCTCTGCCACAGGAAGCCTGCAGGCAGGAAGCTCTGCCTTTAGCTTGTTCAGTGTGGTGGATGTTGACAGGCACTGGAGGGCAATGTGACTGTGCCTCTAGGATTCCCCCTAGAAAGTGCAAAGGTCTGAACACTGGCAAAGTGCCTCTCAGGAAGCAGCACACATTTCTTCACTGGGATGTGTCCAGCCAGCTGACTGTGAGTCCCCAGTGAGGCGCCGCAGCAAAACCCAACACAAGCTTAAAAATAAGAACAGCAATTTCTTGAGAAGAAATAAGGTCAGAAGTTTAAGGTTGGTTCACTGGTGATTCAATAACAGGATATAGATATGTTTCTTAAAATGTCTTATATATCAAAAGTTATCTTCATATATCAAAAGTTCAAAACATCAACTGATGTTTTATAGGAGTACATATCAAATAAATGGATTTGGACATGTCTTTTCTATGAGTCGGGATCTTCTAATGTTGGCTTGTCAGGACTCAATACCTGTGTAGACCTAGCATCATCCACTGTGTGACATCAAGTAGAAATTAGACTTGGTTATTTGTCCATATCTTCCTTATATGTCCCATCCAAAGGCTAGTTGTTGTTTTTTTTTTTTTAAGTCAGAAATGGGTATGTGGAGCTGAGTGTGGTGGCACACACCTGTAATCCCAGCTGCTCAGGAGGCTGAGGCAGAAGGATCGAGTTCAAAGCCAGCCTCAGCAAAAGTGAGGCACTCAGCAACTCAGTGAGACCATGTTTCTAAATAAAATACAAAATAGGGCTGGGGATGTGGTTCAGTGGTCGAGTGCTCCTGAGTTCAATCCCTGGTACCAAAAAAGAAATGGTATGTGGGGAGGGGAGGTTGGTCTGTGACATTGGAGTTCTGGTCCTGGCTTTAGTCTGTGGTTATTATGGAGTAAGCTAGAGTAGAGAGATTGGAACTGTCCTAGATGACTTCCACTCTGGGTATCTTTTGAGCTGCCAGTCTCTCCAGGCCTCCTCTGTTTGGCAGTCCACCTGGGTGTCTAACTCAGGGAGCAGAGAGTGATCAGTGAGATAGGTGTATCTCCTGAATGCCTACCTTCTACCCATTCTCAAGATCCTAGCTAGGTGAGGTAGTCCCAGCTACTCAGGAGGCTGAGGCAGGAGAATCACTACAGTACAGGAGTATGAGACTAGCCTAAGCAACACAGCAAGACCCCGCTTCAAAAACAAAATAAAAGATCCTAGCTCAGCTTAGTGGGGTGGTGCACGCCTGTAATCACAGTGACTCTTGAGGCTGAGACAGGAGGAGGATAGCAAGTTCAAAGCCAGCCTCAGCAAAACTGAGGTGCTAAGCAACTCAGTGAGACCCTGTTTCTAAAGAAAATACCAAATAGGCTCGGTGGTCGAGTGCCCCTGAGTTCAATCCCTGATTACCCCCACAAAAAATCCTAGCTCAAATACCACCTAGTCCTTAACATCTTTTGCATTTCCCTTAGTCTCACATTTGAACTCAGTGGATTGTTTTCATACTTTTCTTGGTATCTTATCTCTCACTCTATTTTTACCTTATTCGAGGACAGGGATTGCCATCTATATTTCTTTACAAGAACTGGTGAACACATGTGACGAGGCAAAGAGAAGTTCCCATATTCCCCCCCTAGTAAGAGGTCAAATTCATGGAGGAGGCCGCTTGCAGTCTCTGCTCTGAGCTCCCCATGTGGCACTGTGGCAGATGCTGAGGTGACCAGGCATGTATCCTAATCTGTGGCCCTGGAGGGATAGGGGGAGACATCCGCTCTTCCCCTTTCAGTCACAGTCTTGACCCCTCTTCTGCTGGCTCCTCACTTTATTGCCCTTAATTGTTTGTTTGTTTGCACTGGGCCTTATCTGGGCAGCTCCTTCCCTTCCATCTGCCCTGTTTCTCGCTCACACACCTTCTCTAGCTTCCTCTGTCTGTCTCCCAGGCTTGGGGGGGGGGCTCCTTCCTCCAGTCTCCACACCTCTTCCCTAGCCCTTTATCTCTCCCTTTGCCTCTGTCTGCTCTAGGTTGGGAATTCTTGTCCCTCTCTATTTTTTATCCCTTTTCCAAGAAACAGGCCTCTGCCATCAATCACTATCTGAGGCCAAAGGATTCACCTCCCACTTCCTCACACCTACACAGAAAGTTCTTCAGGAGGGACTAAGTGGAAGCAGGGATTGAAAAAAAAAAAAGATCTGTGATCTGACATCTTGACCATTAAAATAAATCCTGGGTATTCTCTGCCAGAAATTTCTCTTGGCCTTTAAGAGCCCCTGGTAGCTCCCTCTTAGACACTGATGACAAGACTAGTGGGTTGGTATTGCTTGGCCATCAAGGGTTTCTAAGCATTTTTCAGATAAAAAGCTTTGTGCCTAATCCTCATGACATTCCTATCATATTCCAAGCTTGTCACACTGTTAGGTAGATGTGGGAAAGGAACTCAAGGCATTGCCAGAGGGCAAGAAGTAAGACCAAAACATTTTGAAAAGCATTTTGCTACTGCTACTACTATTATTATGATCACAGTCCTGGGACTTGAACCCAGGGCCTCTTGCATGCCAGGCAAGCACTCTACCAGCGAGCTATACCCACAGCCCCACATTTTGTTAATTTTTGTCAGCAAGCAGGAAAGGCCGAAAACTGAGATTTTTTTCCCTCCCTCCTTCTTCTCCTGCAAAAGGGGCATATTAATTAATTTATTAATGCTAAATTAATTAGTTAGATTAATAGTAAAATATGAAAAAATACAAATATTGCAGTCTCAACAATGTCTTTGGAGTAAGGAAGGTTGAAATGAATGTTCAAATAGTGGAAGGCAGTGACATGCCTCCTCTCCAATTTGTTTTGCTGAAATTCCTGTCCTTACTCCTCAAAGTCTGGCTTTGACTCTCCTCCCCAGGTCTCCTGAGAGTTTATTCCCATTGGAGATGCTTATCCTCTTCCCCTAGTTGCTTAGTGGCAAAGTACACAGTTTTAGACCCTTAATACTTCCTTCTTTCTGCAGCTCCAGGCGCCTGCCATCCCCCTCTAAACCAGGGACCATTTCCAGAGGAATGTCAGACTGCAGCTCAGACCCAGGGGATTTGGGCCAGAGGATAATTGAAGTCCCTTTCTTTGAACTGCCTGTTGGGATGGGTGTCAGTTCCTTTGTGCCCTGGGCCTAGAGCTGCTGCCTTTAACCTTGGGGTGGGGTTTCTTCCCTTCCCTACCCTAAGCTGCCTTTAAATCCCAAAATTGGAGAGCAGAAGTCATCACCATTCTGGCTCCCTTCTGGGTGGCCCTGGACAGATTACTGAGATTCCCCAGAGCTTCAGTTTCTCCACCATAAAATAATGGGAATAATTCTCTACCAGGAAAAAAAAATCAGGAAGAGTTTTGACAATAGTCCTATGAGCTGATGATGGTTATGCAATTTCTTGCACCTGCAGTGGTCTCTGCTTAGCACTGAATAAAGACACAATCTGGGGACTCTTGAAAAGAAAGCTAAGAGAAACCCTTGAAAAACAAGTCCTGACTCAGTTGGTGACAATAGCTGTGGGATAAGAAAATGTTCTGAAGCAGACGCGCATTTTTTATCCTGCCATCTGCACTCTGGGCCTGCTGCCAGGGTTATTTGACACAATGCATCAGTATGCTTTCATTGAAAAGCACTTTGTAAGCAGCTTTCTGGTCTACTCTTGCTTTTAAATTTTGATTTGGGATAACCCAAGTTCAAATCCACGCCATGTTGTTGAAGTTCAGTGACTTCTGGAGTAGATTTGTTTTCAAATTAATTACCCCGTAGGTAGGCCCACCAGCTTGCTCTCCTATTGCACATGGTCTGCACCTTCCTCCACACTTACAGGGTCTTCTGGGGAGTGTCTAGGAGATGCTTTGGTGGAAGACTGTGGCTTTGCTTACAGATGTGATGGTTCATGGGAGGCTCCTCATGACTATGGAGTTAGTGACCAAATACCAACACAGGAAAAGAGACCATTTAATTCATTCTAGGTTCTCTTCTGACTTGTGCCCCAGATTGTGGAAAAGCTGGGAATATTTTAGGGTTTTTTATTTATTTGATTGAGACTTTGACCAAGACTGAAATTTTGAACTGGGCATGATGGTGTATACCTGTAGTCCCAGCACTTGGGAGGTTGAGGTGAGAGGACTGCTTGAGCCCAGAAGTTCAAGATCAGCCTGGGCAACACCACAAGATTCCAAAAAAAAAAAAAAAAAAAAAGTGCCTAGCATGCATGAGGCTTCAGGTTCAATCCCCAGCACTAAAAGTGAGAAAGAAAAAAAAGATGGAGTTCTTTTGGGAATGTAGGTCAGTAGTAGAGTGCCTGCCTAGCATGCACAAGGGTCCTAGGTTTGCTAAACAGGAAAGAAAGAAAGAAGGGGGGGGGAGGGAAGAAAGAGAAAGAAAAAGAGAAGAAAGGAGGGAGGGTGGGTTTTTTCTGATTATAAAAATGACAAATTTAGTGTAATGCATTTCATAGAATATGAAATGGATAAACAGTGAAAGTGTCCCAAGTGCTATTCTTTTTTGGGAGGCAATGTACTAGGGATTGAACTCAGGGGCACTGAACCACTGAGCCACATCCTCAGTCCTATTTTGTATTTTATTTAGAGACAGGGTCTCACTGAGTTGCTTAGTGCCTCACCTTTGCTGAGTCTGGTTTTGAACTTGGGATCCTCCTGTCTCAGTCTTCCAAGCTGCTGGGATTACAGGTGTGCACCACCTCACCTGGCCCAAATGCTATTTTTTTAAATTTTATTTATTTATTCATTTTAGTTATTGATGGACCTTGATTTTTTTATTTATATATGGTGCTGAGAATCGAACCCAGTGCCTCACACATTCGAGGCAAGTGCTTTACCACTGAGCCACAACCCCAGCCCCCAAATGTTATTCTTGTAAGCAAATAGAAATGTCTTGTGTTGCCTCTCTAGTGTTCCATATAATGCTTTCTTTGTGTTTTTTTTTCTTTCTTTTCTTTTTTTTTTTTTTCTCTTTTCTTTCAATCTGAGCAACTGAGGATCCTGGAAAGATTTTTGAAAATTATCTGCCTCTCCCTATTTGCCCTTCTGTGTACTTGGCCCATAGATACCCTCCCCACCTTTTTTATTGATTTATAGTATTGGGGTTCTAACCCAGGAGCACTTTACCACTGAGCCACATCCCCAGCCCTTTTTAAATTTTATGTATTTATTTGTTTGTTTGTTTTTTGGTCGTGGTAGTGCTGGGGATTGAACCCAGGGCCTTGTACATGCTAGGCAAGCACTCCACTGACCGAGCTATATCCCCAGCCCCACCCCCCTTTTAAAATTTTTTTGTAGTTTATTTATTTATTTTTATGTGGTACTAAGGTTCGAACCCAGGGCCTCGCATGTGCATGGCAAGCACTCTGGCCCCGAGCTACCGCCCCAGCCCCCCCAGCCCCTTTTTAATTTTGAGACAGGGTCTTGCTAAGTTGCTTCAGATGGGCTCAAATTTGCGAATCCCCTATTTCAACCTCCCGAGTCCCTGGGATTACAGGCATGCACCTTGGCACCTGGTCCTCACCACCCTCTTAACCTCCTCCGGCAGGGATTCTTCTTATTTTCTCTTTCTTCTTCTCCGCTCAGGCTGTGTATAAGATGGCAGATGTAGCCTGCAAATGCCATGGCGTCTCAGGGTCCTGCAGCCTCAAGACCTGCTGGCTCCAGCTGGCTGAGTTCCGCAAGGTGGGGGACCAGCTGAAGGAGAAGTACGACAGCGCGGCTGCCATGCGCATCACCCGAAAGGGCAAGCTGGAGCTGGTCAACAGCCGCTTCAACCAGCCCACCCCAGAGGACCTTGTCTACGTAGACCCCAGCCCTGACTACTGCCTCCGCAATGAGACCACGGGCTCCCTGGGCACCCAGGGCCGCCTCTGCAACAAGACCTCGGAGGGCATGGACGGCTGTGAGCTCATGTGCTGTGGCCGTGGCTATGACCAGTTCAAGAGCGTCCAGGTGGAGCGCTGTCACTGCAAGTTCCACTGGTGCTGCTTTGTCAAGTGCAAAAAATGCACGGAGATTGTCGACCAGTATGTCTGTAAATAACCCGGGAGGGTCCTGCTCTCCCGACCCTCTCCTCCACTCTGCCTCACAAAAGTCTATATTATATAAATCTATATAAATATATTTTATATTTGTATAAATAAATGGATGGATGATAAATAATTAAAAGAAGAAAATGGAGAGGAAAAGCTTATTTAAGAGACGCTAGCAATCTTTGAGGAGTGGGCTTTGCTGGTTCTCTGCTCCCAGTGGGGGAGAGAACTGGCTTCTTTCCCTCCCTCTGGTGAGGACTCTCAGGATGTAGGTTCACGGAAATATTTACTGTCTATCCGTCATGGCCTTGAGGAAAGAAGCAATGGTTAGATGGAGGAGATCCTGTCTGGAAATCTGGAGCCTCTTGGGTATATAAGTGCCCCGTTACCCCAGCCACAAGGCCAAAAGGCCCTGTGGAAGGTGACAGGACCTCAGCATAAATCCTGATGGCTTCAGGGTCTTGCCCAGAATATAAATTGGTTCTGTAAGGGGCCCAGTGCTTTCTTACTTTCCTATCAGTATGCACACATAAGAATCCACATTTGCAAGACTGACTTCCTCTCTACGGAAGAGAGGTCTGATGTCACTTGGACCTTAGTGACCACAAAGGAATCTGCACCTCTTGAGAGCCCTTGGGGCCTGTCTTTCCAGCAAGAATCATTCTTCCTCCACAGTTCACTAGCTCCTGCTATGAATTTCTGTCCCAGGAGGAAAGGGGGTCATGTGACCTGCCATGTCTGGAGAGACATTAACTGAGTCTTTATGCCTGGGCTACGGAAACCCAGGTGCAACATGGGACCCAGCAAACCTTGCACAGTCCTCCCTCACAGGGAGAGAAAACTTGTACTGCTGCTGCTGTCATCCATCAAGGGAGGCCTCATGGACAACAGGACATGTGGGCAGGTCAGGCCCGGATGGCCTGGCACGCTGACTTCATCTCTGCCCAGATGTACAGTTTCCCTCTGACATTAAATATCCTTCACCGAGGTTTCTCTCCCTCTCCTTATTTGGACACACAATTATCTTTCATGAGTTTCCTTTTATATTTTATTTTATTTTGGGTGCTAGGATGGAACCCCAGCCCCTTGTGCATGCTAGGCAAGTGTGCTACCACTGAGCCATACTCCCAGCCCAAGATAGGTCATTTCTTAAGAGATTAATGTTACCCTTATTTCTCTGATTATTGCTTTTCTCACTATTTTGTGCAAATCTCTTCCAATGGTATGGTTCAATGTCATTTTTTCTTTCTTTCTCTCTCTCTCTCTCTTTTTTCTTTTTCTGTGGTGTTGGGGATCTACCACAGGGCCATATGCATGCTAGGCAAGGGCTGTACCAATGAGCAGCACCCCCCATCTTCTTTGAGTTTTGATTTGAGTTTTAAAACCCTGCTGCATTGTGAAAGAGGGTAAGGAAATTGAGACTTTTTAGAATTCTAGTCTGGCGATTGTAGAGAGGGAGAGTATTGTGAGAATTAAATAAGGTACTACATTAAAGGACTCTCCCCCAGGGCTAGCACAAAGGTAAACAATCAATGGTAGCCATTACTGTTACTGTTATGAACAAAAGAATTCTAAGATGTTAGCATATGCCTTCCTGTATACCTACCTTTTTCTCTCCTTGCATTTTGCAACCTCCTGAGTTAATGCTGGTGTGTTTGCAGATTTTTGGTTAAGCCCTGGCAGCCAGGAGGCTCTATTTAGCCTTCTTTTTGTTGCTATCTTCAGCTTGGGACCCCAGTATCTAGGACCTGGAAAGAGAGAAAGAAAGAAAGAAAGACAGAGCTTAGGGATGAAGCTACAGAGATACTATTATTCTAAAAACAAAGGGATGTGGCTCAATGGTAGAGTGCTTGCTTAGTATGCATTAAGCCCTGGGTTCTATCCTCAGCACCACTAAAATTAAATAAATAAGAGAGCAAGGAGTTATTGAGAAGGACAGGCTGCCCTGAATTAACCAGCCTGCAGGTGATCTAGAAACTATATAAATATCCATTTCCTTCCAGAAAAGTTTATTTCTGGGGAAATAATGGAATTAAGGAATTAAGTTGGGTTTTAATGAGCAAATGATATTGCAAAACTGTAACGATTTTCCTTAAGATATACATGGCCACACAGGCCACTTGTGTCTGTGGTAGCTGAAGAGGGACCAAATGACTGGCCAACAAAGGGTTATTTTACCTGGAACTCACACTGTTATTCAGATTCCTTTGGTCCACCTTTTCATGGTGACCATCCATAAAAGAAAGTGATTGAAGTCAGCTGGTCTACAAAAGATCCAAATTATGCCCGAGCTTCATTAATAGCCTTTTAATCATCTTAACCATATTTAAACATAAGTAACCAGTCACTTATCAACCACAATAATAAGGCTCTTGAAACACTTTTGTGTGTGTGTGTGTGTGCGCGTGCGCGTTCGTGCTGGGGATTGAACCCAGGACTTTGTAACATGATGAGCACATGCTCTACCACGGAATTACAAACCCCCAGACACATGTTATTCTTTCCTTTATCACTGTTCTAGAGTTCTGGGGAGTTCCTTATATCAAGTGCTCAAAGTACTTAGGAGTTGAAATCCAAGTCATCCTTACAAATACTGGAAAATTAGTTGGCAGTGACTTGTCTACAGTCCTTGAAAGTCATTTCCATGTTCACAGAAATTCATTTTTAAATTTATTTTTATTTTTATTTTTTTCTGGTACTGGGGATTGAACCCAGGGGCACTTTACCACTGAACCACACACATATCCCCAGATTTTTTAAATTTTTATTTTTGAAACAGTCTTAGTAAGTTACTGAGGCTGGTCTTAAATTTGCAATCCTCCTGCTTTGGCCTTCTGAGTCACTAGGATTCCAGGCATGGGCCACCATGCCTGACTGAAAAGTCCCATATAAAATATGGAGGTATTTCTACACAGTCATGACAAGTGGGTGGAGTAAGTTGGTGTTCTCTTTTTGACATGGGAGGAAGTCATATATGCAAATACCAGACTGCTGCATCCTCTGACCTATGAATTTATTGTCACATGCTGGTGGAATGGCATCTGTCTGTGGAGTGACCAGTAAGGCAGCAGAAATGTGGCTGACCAAGTTGGAAAAAAATGAGTTCTGCCCAGAACCATAGGTGGTTAGAGCAGGAAGGGGACATGGAAATTTGAGCTCTAGCCTCAGGGATTCTGAATAAGGACCTCTATATCTTGCACAGGGGCCAAACTTTACCATGTTTATAAAAACACAGAATCCTAGGTATCCAGCACCAGAAATTTTAATCCAGTTGTTCTAGGGCAGAGCCTGTCACTGCTACACCTTTCCTAAGAACCCGAGGGGATCTTATGTTGGTGTCCAAAGACTATCACTGGATTTCCAGTCATTAAGAGCTAAGCCAGCGGGGCTGGGACTGTGGCTCAGCGGTAGAGCGCTTGTCTAGCACGTGCGAGGCCCTGGGTTAGATCCTCAGCACCACATAAACACAAATAAATAAAATAAAGGAATTGTGTCCAATTACAACTAAAATATAAATATTAAAAAAAAAGAGCTAAGCCAGGTGTGGTGGCACACATCTGTAATCCCAGCAGCTCAGGAGGCTGAGGCAGAAGGATTGTGAGTTCAAAGCCAGCTTCAGTAACTTAGTGAGGCCCTAAGCAATTTAGTGAGACCCGGTTTCAAAATAAAAAAATAAAAAGGGCTGGGGATGTGGTTCAGTGGTTAAGAGCCCCTGGTTCAATCTCCTTGGTACCAATAAACAAATAAATAAATATGTGTAAATATATAAAATATATGTGTGTATGTGCATATATATATACACACACACATACATACATATATGTTATATATCTATGTGTGTGTGTGCATATATAAACATCAATATGGAGTTTAATTGAAAGATCATACTGCCCAGACAAGCAGTCCTAGCTATCTCAGGAACTTTTTTTGACAAGAGGGAATGGTACAAAGCAGAACTGGTTGCCCTGGGATGTACCACCTCCCCGCTCTGCCTGGAACTGGTCAGGGAAAGCGTATCCATCCAATTCCTATATTCATCTAGCTATTTGTTTTAACCTTGAATTCAAGATGAAATTATGAGAAAAGTATTCCTGACTGCTTCTATATAAAAAGACAGGATGGACAGGAAGTAGATGAGCAGGGAGGAAAGTAGACTCAGCCAAGGTTAAGGTTAGGATAAGCCTCCATTTACAAAACCATCCTGAGCAAAGCCTTGCAAGAACTTGGATTCCAAGGCCTCTTTGGAGAGCTCATTTAGTTTTCTTCCACCCTCCCTTCTTTGAGGTGAGAAACAAAAGTTGCTACTTGCATTGAACCCCAAATTGGTTATTGCCTTTGAAATTCTGGCTGCTTCCTCTCTTTAATCATCAGCATCTTATTTAACTCTGTCATCTCCTGGAGTTTTAGGAGCTGGCGAGACATCCTGTGCTTGAGATTGCTCCTTGAGATAGACAGCTTACAGCTGCAGTAGCTTATCAGGAAAGAAGCCTGTTTCCTTGGGCAGAAAGCCACACCATCTCAAGAGGCTGGAAACAAATAGATGTTTCCATCTTAAAACAGGCTCCAATACATTGCCAGACACTGCTGATACTATATGTGTTTGGGAGAATCTTAGAGTGTATGTATGGGCATGTGTGTGTTTGTGCATGCAAAGATGTGCTTGTATACTCATGCACACCCATATGCACAGGAATGATTTTTTTTTTAAATTAATCTTGGTGGGGGGTAGAGAGGCACTAGAGGCCTGGACTATGTAAAAAAAATTAAAAAGAACTCATCACTTCTGGCTGAGAAGCTGATGAGTATGATTGTCTTGATTGGCAACCTCTGTCCTCTGATTACCTGATGATGAAAAGCTTCATTTTTTTTTTAATATTTATTTTTTAGGTGTAGTTGGACACAATGCCTTTATTTTATTTATTTATTTTTATGTGGTGCTGAAGATCAAACCCAGGGCCTCGCACATGCTAGGCAAGCGCTCTACAGCTGAGCTACAACCCTAGCCCCCGAAAAGCTTCATTTCTATAGAAGGAACGTTGGGGAGCTGAGGAGGACACGTGAGCCATTGTTGCAAAGTGTTGTTAGTTCTTTATTATACAAGAATTTCTGCACCGTGGATATCCTAAAAGGAATAGTAAAGGATGCTCTGATTCTTGATTTGACCTAGAGAGTATGGGTAGTTTGCCCTATTCCCCTAAAGTAAGAAGGTTGGTCCTACCAGTGCACTTTCTAGATTGTTGGAGAGTTGAGCGTTTATCAGGTAGACTGCCTCCTGCTGCTTGCCTTTTGCTCTTCACTGAGTTCATTAGCGACTTCACCAGAGGCAGCATGAGAGGATAGAACCAAATCAGCTCACTGAGGCTTCCCAATTAGTTTTGATAAATAACCCCATAGGAGGAGGGGTGGTTAAAAAAAAAAAAATCTCCAAATTTCATGTGTCACCTATGTGTATTATCTACTACTTCCCAGATAATTGAAAATAGATTGATATCTGCTCACAGTCAAAGCAAGCAGGAAACTACAGAACTCATATCCCTGGGGGGAAATGGATTTGCTTAGTTATGGAAGGAAAGGTGGCTGTCAGCAGTGTCTGCAGGGACTTTCAGCAGAAGCAACAAGAAAAGATATCAAAGAAAAGACACTAAGAAAGGAAGCGCCTGTAATGCTAGATACTTGGGAGGCTGAGCGAGGAGGATCACAATTTTGAGGCCAGCTTCAGCAACTTAGTAAGACCCTGTCTCAAAATAAAAAATAAAAATGGCTGGGAGCCAGGGGTGGTGGCGCATAACTGTAATCCCAGCAGCTTGGGAAGCTGAGACAGGAGAATCAAGAGTTCAAAACCAGTCTCAGCAAAAATGAAGCACTAAGCAATTCAGTGAGACCCTGTCTCCAAATAAAATACAAAATAGGGCTGGGGATGTGGCTCAGTGGTCAAGTGCCCTGAGTTCAATCCCTGGTACCAAAAAAAAAAAAAAAAGTTGACTGGGGATGTAGCTTAGCGGTAGAGCACCACAGGGTTAAATAGCCAGTACCAAAAAAGAAAGGATGGACCCTTTTCACCAGACTTTTTTTTTTTTTCTCTAGCACTGGGGATCAAACCCAGGGTTTTACATGGCCAGGCAAGCAATCTACCATGGAGTCACATCCCCAGTCTCTTTTAATATTACTTTAAAGTCAAAAAGAATATATATTGTTCTAAGTGGCCCTGGCCTTATAGTACATGTTCTAAATTTTGGCACTTAGGTTGTTAGTTGTGTCCACCAGCTCTTTGGTTGGTACCTGACTGGAAAGTTATGTCTTCCATATATTTACTTTATTTACAGGATCTTTTTAAAAGGAATTTTTTAAATTCCTTATGTTCCCTGTATCCTCTCCTAGAACCTAAAATAGTGTCTAGTACATAGAAAGCACCCCAAAAATACTTGCTGAATGAATAAAAGAATATTCTCACTGAATAGATGAGGAAATTGAAGTACAATGAGAATAACTATCCAGGCAACTGTGTAGTTTGTTCTCTCAAAGTTACGAGTAATAAATCAATTTGAACCAGATCAGGAGGAGGTGGTCTAAGGGTTCCTGAGAGCCTCATAGACTCTGGAGTCTTCAGGGGCTGAACTGGACACCTCTAGATTTTCCTCCCTTCCTCTTCTCTCTTCTCTGAGGTCAAGTCTTTCTTCATCTCCATCTCCATCTTACTTTCTCTGTGGATCAGCTTCCTCTGTCCCCCATGGTGGGAAACATGGCAACCAACAGCCTCTGAGTTAACAGACTATATTCCCAGTTATAGCATGTGACTCTGAATCTCTCCTGATTCATATTCCAAATTTCCAGGGAGAGGTTGCTGGCCCAGAGATCTTTCCACCATCCCATAACTTTTTTAGCAGTTTAAATCAAAGGAGCAGAGGAATTTAAGACTTTGTCAGGGAGGGCCAGCAGTGGGTAATGTAAGCCTGTTATCCCAGCAACTAAGGAGGCTGAGACAGGAGGATCGAAAGTTCAAGGCCAGCCTCAGCAATTCAGCAGGGCCCTAAGCAATTTAGTGACATCCAATCTCAAAATAAAATACAAAATGGGCTGGGTACCTTGCTCAGTGGTTAAACGCCCCTGGCTTCAATTCCTAACTCCTAAGTATTTACTATGGAATTTCTCATAATGTTTATTGAGGGGTCCTTTGTTTGTGAAAGTGCATAATTATAGGAGAAGTCCTGGGACTTTTTTAAAAAGAATTGGAAAGCTGGGCATGGTGGTGCAGGCATGTAATTCCAGAGGCTCAGGAGACCCAGGCAGGAGGATTGAAAGTTCAAAGCCAGCCTCAGCACCTTAGCCAGGCCCTAAGCAATTTAGCGAGATCCTGTCTCAAAATGAAAAATAGAAAGGGCTAAGGATGTGGCCCAGTGGTTAAGCACCCCTGGGTTCAATATCCTTGGTACCAAAAAAGTAAGGTTTGAAAATCCAAGTCCACTAGTGTGAAGGCCCTGTTCCCTAGGAAACTTTGTGAATGGGATTAATTCTATAGATAGGTGAATACTGTGCCCTATTCAAAGGACCATTCTAATTAATGATTTAAAACATTTTCCCTTTGACAGCACAACTCTACAGTATCAACTGGTTTCTCGTACTTTTCTTACTATTTCAAGATCTAGTCCACCAAAAAGAAATATCTGCTAGGCATGGTTGCTCACACCCGTAATCCCAGTGACTCAGGGGGCTCAGGCAGGAGGATCACAAGTTCAAAGCCAGCCTCAGCAATTTAGCAAGTCCCTAAGCAACTTAGCAAGACCCTGAATCAAAACAAAAAATAAAAAGGGCTGGGGATGCGGTTTAGTGGTTAAGTTCCCCTGGGTTCAATCCCCAATGTGGACGGGGGTGGGGAACAGAGAAAAAAATATCTGAGATGGGTAAGCATTGCAAAGATTTTTCTGTGAATATTCCACAGCTCTTGAGGAGAAACAGAGCAAGCATTTGAAAACTCGCTTATGCCCTCTAGCTAGCTTTCTTTTGTTCTTTTTTATTTGAGAGTACAGTCCATCTAGCCCTTGAATCTTAGCTGGTGGACAAGAAAGATACATTTGTAAAGTAGGAAATAATTTCACTCATATTTGTTTGCTGTTATTTCTTTCCTCATTTTATTTTCTAACTTGAAAAATGGGGTTTTGTTGTTGTTGTGTGTGTGTGTTTGTATGGGAGATTGAACCCAGGGGTGCTTAACCATTGAGCCATGGAGCCATTTTTTTTTTTTTATTTTTGAGACAGGGTCTCACTGAGTTGCTTAGGGTCTCATTAATTGCTGAGGCTGGCTTTGAACTCCAAATCCTCCTGCTTGAGCCTCCCCAGTCACTGGAATTATAGGCGTGCACCACTATGCCTAAGGAATCGAACTAACTGCTTATGTGACAAAGACTATGAACAAGAACATTCTCTGGACCCACCCAGCCTGGGTCCAAACGTGTGGGACTTTCCACTTGTGGGGGACTAGTCTAGTCTGCAGTTCTTTATTCAGCCACATGGGGTCACTGTCTCATCATTCCAGCCAGAAGTCTGGGTCGCACACCCTAGTGCAAAAATTGGTCAGTGGGTCCTTGTGAATTGATGGCAGAAAACAAAGTGGGGATCTCGGTTAAGTTGAGTTCTAGATTTTTCACTTGGATGGACTGGATAAGAATTAGGTTAACATTATTTTTACTTGTTTTTTTAAAGATTGAGTGTGGAGAGTAATGCAGTCAGAAGGGATAACTTCATCCTGTTTGGCTAACACCAAGATCACAATGGAGCACAGCCCTGAGAAACATCTGTGTATTAAGCAAATGCTTAGTCATGGCTATGTTTATGCTCCTCTCTCACTTCCAAGCAGCTGGATATTTTTACTTGAAGGTTATCATTAAAAAAGTGCATAAATTATAGCTACCATTTATCTAGTACTTACTGTATGCTAACTGCTTTACATACATATATATGTAATTCTCTCAATACCTAGGCATTATTATCCACTTATTTCAGATGGGGAAACTGAGACTCAGAGAGATTAAGTAATGTCCTATGCCTCACACAGTACTTGATACTGGCTCTTCAGTGGATTTCTGGGTAATTAGAGAACATGGTAATACTTACCTGGCAGAGGAGATCTCATGATCATGAAGGTGGTATTTCCAGGGTGAGACCTATCCATTGTACTCTGGATGTGCTGACTCCTGTAATTTCCTCAAAAGTGGGAAACCTGACTACATAATTTGTGGTAGTGGGGTGTTATGTTGGTACTCCCCACCTCCTCACCACACACACACACAAAAAAAATGTAGCCAGGCATGGTGGCACATGCCTGTAATACAGTGACTTGGGAAGCAAGAGGATCACAAATTCAAAGCCTGCCTCAGCAACTTAGCTAGACCCTAAGCAACTTCACAAGACCCTGCCTCAAAATAAAAGGATTGGGGATGTGGGGATGTAGGGATGTGGGGATGTGGGGATGTGGGTCAGTGGTTAAGCATCCCTGGGTTTAATCCCTGGTTCCAAAAAAAAAAAAAAAAAAAGAGAGAGAGAAAGAATGTAGTTATCTGAAGTAAGAAATATTCATTTACAGCTAAGTCTCATGATATGATCAATAATCAGCCCTATCTTGCCAACAGGAATTTTTTCCCTTCTGTAGTATTAGAGATTGAAACCAGGGCCTTGTGGATGCTAGGCAAGTGTTCTTCCACTGAGCTATATCCCCAGCCCTTTATATTTTTGTCTTGAGAGGGTCTCTCTAAGTTGCCCAGGTCATCCTCAAACTTGTGATTCCCTTGACTCCCAAGTAGCTGGGATTACAGGTATCCACATGAACCACCTCACCTGGCACCACCAGGAATTTTGAATGGGAACAATGATAGAGGAATTTAACTTGATAAAGCATCTGGCTGAAGCAACTTGTGGACTACCAACTGAAAGTCAACAACAAAACATAGAGGGCTAATGACATAAGCAATAAAAAAATTAAAAAAAAAATACTAAGATAGTATATTGAGATACATTTTGAAGCAAAGAGAAACTGGTGGGAGACTGAGTTTGGAAGGTTACATGCCTAAGACAATAGATAACTCATAAAACAGTAAATAGTTAACTCCCTTTAGGCATGAAATCTAAATCTGCCTCACAGTGGGATCATTTTACAAGAGAGCCAAGGGTGTTCTCTGGGCAGCTTCCCCCAGAGTTACATAGAGGGAAGCCATCTTTCCATTGCCTTTCTAGGGTGTTCTAAGTCTGAGGTTTTGAAAAAGAATGACTTAGACCCCAAATTTGGAAGTGCAAAAAATGTGGGGGGAAAGAAAAAAAGAAGTGCCTGTTGGGGTGTGGCTAAGTGGTAGACTGCTGGCCTAGCTTGCATGGGGCCCTGGGCTCCATCTGCAGCCCCAAAACAAAGCAAGACAAAAAAGCAGAAGTGCTCAGTGCTCCAATGCGTCTGCTATTAAGCTGATAGAGCCACAAACTGAACTTCTGAACTCCCTTTTCTACTTTGCTCTTCTGGCCTCTTAGTCTCCATGCTGGGACTTAAGTCTTTATCATGATAAATACATAATTTTTATCACAAGAAAAGGGGAACAACTAAAATACCATCATACACATATTTTCAGCCACTGAAAGCCCTGTCCCCAAACTCAGTATGGCCGTGGCACATTGCGTGCTGGTGGGTCAGTGTCCAAGCAGGCACAGATGTCTCATGTTGGGTGCAATGAGGGCCAGAAGGGGACAGGAGGTGACAGGAGGTAAGAAGTGGAGGCAATTATTTGTGCTTCCCAGTGAGCAAGCAAGGCTTATCTTGCTTCTCTTCCCAGATATGGCCACTGGAGCACAAGAGTAGGAAAAATAGTTCAGTGTCTGCCTAACTCAAGAGTTGTCAAATGGTCAGACGAAAGAAATTAAAGGCATAAAAATAGGAAAAGAAGAACTTAAATTATCACTATTTGCAGATGATATGATTCTATACCTAGCAGACCCAAAAGGCTCTACAAAGAAACTATTAGAGCTAATAAATGAATTCAGCAAAGTGGCAGGATATAAAATCAACACGCATAAATCAAAGGCATTCCTGTATATCAGCGACAAATCCTCTGAAATGGAAGTGAGGACAACCACTCCATTCAAAATATCTTCAAAAAAAATAAAATACTTGGGAATCAACCTAACAAAAGAGGTGAAAGACTTATACAATGAAAACTACAGAACCCTAAAGAGAGAAATAGAAGAAGATCTTAGAAGATGGAAAAATATACCCTGTTCATGGATAGGCAGAACTAACATCATCAAAATGGCGATATTACCAAAAGTTCTCTATAGGTTTAATGCAATGCCAATCAAAATCCCAAAGGCATTTCTTGTAGAAATAGAGAAAGCAATCATGAAATTCATATGGAAAAATAAAAGACCTAGAATAGCAAAAACAATGCTAAGCAGGAAGTGTGAATCAGGCGGTATAGCGATACCAGACTTCAAACTATACTACAGAGCAATAGTAACAAAAACAGCATGGTACTGGTACCAAAACAGGCGGGTGGACCAATGGTACAGAATAGAGGACACAGAAACCAATCCACAAAACTACAACTATCTTATATTTGATAAAGGGGCTAAAAGCATGCAATGGAGGAAGGATAGCATCTTCAACAAATGGTGCTGGGAAAACTGGAAATCCATATGCAACAAAATGAAACTGAATCCCTTTCTCTCGCCATGCACAAAAGTGAATTCAAAATGGATCAAGCAGCTTGATATCAAATCAGAGACACGCCGTCTGATAGAAGAAAAAGTTGGCTACGATCTACATACTGTGGGGTCTGGCTCCAAATTCCTCAATAGGACACCCATAGCACAAAAGTTAATAACTAGAATCAACAAATGGGACTTACTCAAACTAAAAAGTTTTTTCTCAGCTAAAGAAACAATAAGAGAGGTAAATAGAGAGCCTACATCCTGGGAACAAATCTTTACTCCTCACACTTCAGACAGAGCCCTAATATCCAGAGTATACAAAGAACTCCAAAAATTAGACAATAAGAGAACAAACAACCCAATCAACAAATGGGCCAAGGACCTGAACAGACACTTCTCAGAGGAGGACATACAATCAATCAACAAGTACATGAAAAAATGCTCACCATCTCTAGCAGTCAGAGAAATGCAAATCAAAACCACCCTAAGATACCATCTCACTCCAGTAAGATTGGCAGCCATCATGAAGTCAAACAACAACAAGTGCTGGCGAGGATGTGGGGAAAAGGGTACACTTGTACATTGCTGGTGGGACTGCAAATTGGTGCAGCCAATTTGGAAAGCAGTATGGAGATTTCTTGGAAAGCTGGGAATGGAGCCACCATTTGACCCAGCTATTCCCCTTCTTGGTCTATTCCCTAAAGACCTAAAAAGAGCATGCTACAGGGACACTGCTACATCGATGTTCATAGCAGCTCAATTCACAATAGCAAGACTTTGGAACCAACCCAGATGCCCTTCAATAGACAAATGGATTAAAAAATTGTGGCATTTATACACAATGGAGTATTACTCTGCATTAAAAAATGACAAAATCATAGAATTTGCAGGGAAATGGATGGCACTAGAGCAGATTATGCTAAGTGAAGCTAGCCAATCCCTAAAAAGCAAATGCCTAATGTCTCCTTTGATATAAGGAGAGTAACTAAGAACAGAGTAGGGACGAAGAGCATGAGAAGAAGATTAACATTAAACAGAGATGAGAGGTGGGAGGGAAAGGGAGAGAAAAGGGAAATTGCATGGAAATGGAAGGAGACCCTCAGGGTTATACAAAAGAACATACAAGAGGGAATGAGGGGAAAGGGAAAAATAATACAAGGGGGAGAAATGAAGGTCAATAGGGGGGGTAGAGAGAGAAGAAGGGTGGGGAGGGGAGGGGAGGGAGGAGGGGGGATAGTAGAGGATAGGAAAGGCAGCAGAACACAACAGACACTAGTATGGCAATATGTAAATCAATGGATGTGTAATTGATGTGATTCTGCAATCTGTATATGGGCTAAAAATGGGAGTTCATAACTCACTTGAAGCAAAGTGTGAAAGATGATATATCAAGAACTATGTAATGTTTTGAACAACCAACAATAAAAAAAAAAAAAAAAGAGTTGTCAAATGGTGCTCAGTGCAGGGGTCAGGAAGGGATAAAGGTGTCAAAGGAGAGAGGTGGAAGGAAGGTGTCCTGGACTCCTTACCCCAGTTCTTCAAATGAGAGAAATGAGCCTAGGTCAAAGCGAGTTGCTCACATGTTATGGGAGAGGAAGCTTGAAATAAACTGAGCAGAGTGGATTGAGGAATTCATGGGCCCTAAGTCCAGCCCTGAGCCCTAGTTGCTAAATGTTTGCCCTTGATCTGGCTGAATTAAAATCACGGGGCGGGGGTGGGGGGTGGCTGAGAGTATAACTCAGCAACAGATTGCTTGCCCAGCAGGTGCAAGGGTCTGAGGTGGATCTCCAGTACCACCAAACCAAACCAATGACAAACAAATCACAATGGAGATTTAAGAATTCAGACTTGGGGTTGGGGTTGTAGTTTAGTGGTGGAGTGCTTACCTTAGCATGTGCGAGTCACTGGGTTTGATTTTCAGCACCACATATAAATAAATAAAAATAAAGTTCTATCAACAACTAAAATATATAGGTAGATATATAAAAAGTTGATGTGTGTGTGTGTGTGTGTGTGGTGCTGGGGATTGAACCAAGGCCTTGTGCATGCAAGGCAAGCACTCTACCAATTGAACTATATCCCTATATCCCCAGCCCCCTAAAAGTTGAAAATTATTTTAAAAAAATAAGAATTCAGACTTATGGGGCTCAGTCATAGAAATTCTGACTCAGAGCATCTAGGAAAGGGTCTGGGAGCTTGCCTGGCATGTAGGAGGCCCTGGGTTAGATCCTCACACCATGCAAAAAAATAAACAGATAAGTAAAAATGCCTTGAGTGGTGCTGGGGATATAGCTTAATTGGTAGACTGCTTATCTTGCTTCCCCAGCACAAAAGAAAAAAAAAATGCCTTGAGTGTTTATGATCAGAATCTAGGTTTGAAGATTGCTGGCAGGTTACTATACCCTAATTCACCAAGCCTCCTGAGATGTAGGGGCGCTGTTTTCGGAGAGAGTTGGGTTAACAGAGAAAGTGCGGCCAGGGCCTCAGGCTGTTAGAGGTCGGAGGATGGAGATCCAGAGTAAGTCAGTAAGGTCAATACACTCATGGTTGGACCTAGGAAAGGAAATGGTAAACTGTTCCTGATTAGCATATTCTGACACACCCAAATCAGGAAAGAGTGTTTCCAAATCCTCCTATATGACAAAATGTATAGAAGTAGCTTCCTTCACCCAGGTCAGCAGGGCCTGCATTAAATGATCAGATGAGGAGGAGGATTTGGGGGTTTGCCTCCCCAAGTCCTAAACTTGGCCTGCTTCTTTGATCTGCTCCTCCAGCTCTTCTGGAGAGATGCATATAGACCCTGTAACAAAAAGCAGCATCTCGCTCAAATTCTAGAAAATCGCACAGCTCCTGGATCTGGACAGACTTGAAGGACAATATCTCAATGGAAGCCTTGAGTGTTGCTGGTTCCCTAGCAGGCCTGAACAGGGCAAAGCCAGCCACTGTACAGTTGCAGATGCTCTGCGGACTCTGCCCCAGGACCAGCTGGCAGAAGCCAACTGGGACTTTGTGTTCTCTTAAGGAAGTCCCCAGGGATCATGCTACCTCTAGCAATCCTGAACTTGGAAACTCAGCTTGGGCACTGAGTTAAGAACACACCAGAATAAAAAGCTTGTTACTCTCTTAAAGTCAACATGAGTTTTTGATGGGTACAGAGATTTAACTTTATAATCCCAGGTTAGGAGACTGGAATTCTAGCCCAGGCTCAGCTGTGGATTTGCCTGGGAGCACTGGTGGAAATTCCCAGGCTTCCATTTGCTCATTAGCTCCTGGCACTGAAGCCAGCTCAGCCCGCCCCCTCGGTTTGTCTGAAGCCTAGCTGCCACAGAAGATGAGAAAGAACTTTGGAAGATGCATATGATCCCATTCTTACATGAGGTTATGTCAGTTCTGCTGTGGACTGTTGTGAATTGACCTAGTAACCAATGACAAGTTCCTTGTTCTTTTTTTTTTTTTAAGCCCTTTAATACTTTTTTCCTCCAACAAAGTAGTGAAAAACACTTTCTCTGCCAATCTTCTTTCTTTCCTCTTTCTTCTGGCTCTTCTCCTCCTCCTTTTTGAAACAAAAAGACCCAAGATAGACCTAAAGAATGGCTTTCTAATCAGAGAGTGGCTATTTGTTACCAAGCTGAGAGTTATGGATTTCATTCCCTAGAGAAGTTTAAGAAAATAAGAGGTATTGAATGTTTAGGATAATTTGATTGGGTCTAAAACCAGGGAGAAAACCAGATATTCTCTGGAGGCTCATTTCTGTTCCAGGACCCTGAGAGTCCTGCGTTCCTATGGGGAACTAACCAACCTCTCAAACATCAGCAAGGGTGCAGGATTTGGTGCTCACTTGGCTTCCCAACCAATTAGCTAAGTGATCCCAGGATGCAGGTGGGGGATCTTAGCAGGAAAACAGGGATAATAATGTCTCTGCCTGCAATAAGATAAAGAATGTGAAAGACTTTTGCACAATATAAGCCTTTTAAAAATTGAAATACCAGGCTTGGGGTGTAGCTCAGCTGTAGATTGCTTGCCTAGCATTCAGAGGCCCCAGGTTCCATTTCCAACACCACACACACACAAAAAAAATAAATAAATAAAAATAAAAATTAAATTGCTAATCTAGATACATGGATCTTGTATCCTGGCAAGATCAAAGAAAATATGATTTGTTTTGTTTTGTTCTCTTTGTTTGTTTTCAGGGCTGGTGCTGAAAACCAGAGTCTGTTGAATACAGGGCAAGTGCTCTACCACTGAGCTTTCTCCACCCCAGCTCAGAAAACATGAATTTTTTTAAAAAGTTCAAGTTCATGATGAAGCAAGAACAAAGGTTCATTTGGCAGTTAGTGTAGATAGATAAATCCAGTAGTAGGGAAGTTGGAAGCTGATTCAAAGAGGAATGGAATGTTAATACCTTCAGGACACATCCTCCCCCACCCCCACCCCCGCTTGCTCAGGGCCAAAGACACCTGCTCCTGGGGTATTGGAATGTTAATACCTTCAGAACACTTCCCCCTCCCCAAACCCTTAACCAAATAGTCACCTGCCTCCAGGGAGATTGTCCCTCCCAGCAGGGAATTATTCATGAGCATTCACTGGGCCGCTTCCCCTGAATTGCCCTTTTCGCAAGGGATTAAGGGAAGGGACCCGAGGAATACAAAACCTGAAAACCGTAAAAAGGACGATATTCAGGCTGGGATTGTGGCTCAGCGGTAGAGTGCTCGCCTAGCACAGGCGGGATCCAGGTTCCATCCTCAGCACCACATAAAAATAAAGGCATGTGTTTAAAAAAAAAAAAAAAAAAGGATGAGATTCACCCCCTCCCATAGGCACCTACCTATCTCTGGACCCCCCCTTCTCTGTGGAGAAGTCTGTGTTACTATTCTTTAAATAAAACTTGTTTTCTAAACTTGCCTCGCATTTCCCGGGTGTTCAATCATGTAAGATCCTGAGAATCAAGTCTTGACTGAAGACGATCACAAATACAAGGAGTCTAACCTTGAGCATCTGTATTTGTTTGGTCTTTTGTAGACCCAGAAATCCACCATTCTTCTTCCTGACTTCTACCTTATTCTTTCCTGGGAGGGACATAAACTAGAAAATGTGCATTCCATCTTTCTCAAATGTGGTTCTTTTTTCTTAAGCCCTCAATCTGTGTGCCATTGTGTGTATGGGACGAAGACCTCAGGAAACTTCCAATGGGCAAAGAAGCAGAAAGTCTGTCCCAGGGCCTGGATGTGGAGCCAGATTCTTCAAGGGGTTCTGGGACGACTCCAGGGTTCCGTCACCCCACCCCCAGCTCTTTCCATCCACTGGCCTCTACCCCAGGCTGTGGTGACAAAGGTTGGGGAACACCCCTCCTTTCTAATCACAGGATGGGGTTTACACAGGGTGGGGCTTCTGTTACAATTTGTACAGCCTTTGATTTTAGCCACACAAGTTCTTTGGGGCTGTCCTGAATAATAAAGATCACACATAGCCTTGTTTATCTGGGAAAATGTCTTTCAGTTGAAAACAATTGACATACAAATTCTTTGAGAACAATGGCTATTCATGAGTTGGGGACATTCTGTCCCAGAGACTTCTGGCTGGGCGCTCACAAATTTCAGGAAAGAGAAATGAGTGGTGTGTCAACCCTCCAAAGCTCATCTGTGCTCAGATACCCAGGTCCCAGTGTTTGCCAGAAATTCATGAGCACACTGAGGTGACTGGTCCTAACCTGCTTGGAAGAGCACACCTGAGCATGTGACTGTCATGCATTCTGCCGGCGTGCCACCTCACCTTTACTCTGAGCTGAAGAACATTGGGTAACTGTGTACTCAACAAGGTCACAGTAATACAGCTTCAGGTACCATCTAGGCCAAAGAATGTTGAGGAAAAAAATTCACTTCCCTGTAGAATACTTACCATTTCTCCTGCTAATTGTTTAACAATTCAGGGGTAGGGATTTGGTTGGTAAATTAGGATAATGAGGTTCTCTCATGCTCCAACTTGTAGAGTTGAAGTAGAGGCAATTTAAATTTAGGAGGCCTGAACTTATATCATCAGCAGGGGATAATTTTTGATACAAAATGATGAACAGAATCTCACAAGGCAAGAAAAGGCCCTGAAACTTAAGCTTCATGCTCTTCATGGAGAATGTAACTCTGGTTCTAAAAGAGAAGATTCTGCAGGCACAGTAGTGCACACCTGTAATCCCAGTAACTTTGGAGGCTGAGACAGGAGGATCACAAGTTGGAGGTTAGCCTCAGTGACATAGCAAGACCTCATTTCAAAATAAAAAATTAAAAAGACTGGAGATGTAGCTCAATGGTAAAACACTACTGGGTTCAGTCCCAAGTACTGCAAAAAAAAAAAAAAAAAAAGGGTGTGAGTGTCAATAGGACAGCCAAGGAGTTCCTAGAGAGGTCACCTTGACTCAGGACCAGTGGAATTCTTGGCTTACATGAAGGAAAAGAATTGTAGCATGTGCCAGAGACAACAAAGTTTTATTTAGGAAAGCAGAGACCCATTCAAGTGAGAATGTGGGCTATCTCTAGAGTGAAATGATTTTAGGGTAAATCAAGGATGAATGCTGGCCAACTCAAGAGGGAGAGACAGAAACCGCTTGGTGTGGGGTGTTAATATTTATAGAACAGTTGCTAGCGGCTGGACTAGAGGTGGAGCCGGTGAGGAGTTACACAATTATGTGTCAGTTTTCCCTGTCCTTAAGTTACTTTTTGCAGGGAAGGGCACATGCTGGGTTGCTTGGGAGTTGCAACAGTCCATGGGCCTTTCTCTTGAAACTTAAAAAAGTCTATCTTTTCTGTATCCCCAAATTCCTATCTCAAGTCTATTCCATGAAAAGGCAACTCTATATAAAGTTTTAAATTACTTCCCTGAAAATACTCCTACTACTTCTTGTCTTAACTGAATTCTGAATTTTCCCTGACAATGTCATTTGGTTTAGTTTGTTTGTTTAAGAGACAGGGACTTGCTCTATTGTCCTGGCTGCCCTAACTCCAGGAGCTGGGGCTACAGGCACCTCCAAGCCCTGCATAGTCATTTGGCATAACTGTTTGGGTTAAGAGCTCTTCCTCTACAGCACCCCCAGGCTGGGGGTTCTCTGGGTCTCTACACACCACTGTCACAGGCTGTGTTCAGCCATCCCTCCAGGCAGATGACTTTTCCCTGTTTGGGTCCTAATCTCCATCTACCCACCATGGGGGCCCTCTGCAAGCAGAGGGACAGAGGTGCAGGGCCCATGGAGGAAGCCACTATCTTCCTTCCTCTTAGCCCATCTCCCGACAGCAAGCAGTTGTCAGACTGGCCACACCCTGGGAACTGTCATACTACCCCATCATTGATTTTATTATTTTTTAAATAATTATTTTATTTGTCCTTTTTAGATATAAATGAGAGTAGAGTGTATTTAGACATACTATACATACATGGTGTATAATTTTCGTTCTTGTGGTTGTACATGATGTGGAGTTACACTGGTCGTGTATTCATATATGAAATAGGAAAGTTACCTTGGAATCAGTCTGCTCTCTTTCCTATTCATTCTCCTTTGTCTGATCAGGTGAATAGAAATTCTTCCCTCCCTGCCCCCTGCTTGTGTGTTAGCATCTGCATATCAGAGACAACATTTGGCTTTTGGTTTTTTGACACTGAAAAACCAGCCTCTCTACCTCAGAGCAAAGCCTGTCCAAGGAAAGGACATCACTTTTGTCCTTGGAAAGACCCACAGAGCACTCCTAGGCACATTCCCACCCTGCTACGTTGTTTATCTACAAATAAAGGAGAGATCTGCTGAACCAGGTGTCCCTGACTCAGTCAGGCTAGGTGGGGATCAATAGCAACCCCCTAGCAGCCACCAATCAGCATGAGACAGGAAAATACCTGGGATGCCAGATGACCCTCCCAGTAGTTTATGGTGTTTGATAACGTGTTGGGAAACCATGTAGTTCAGCAGGAACACCCCTCTTGGCTTAAACCAATCAGTTCAAATGAATCCCCCTCTGGTAGTAACCAATCACCCCTAACCAACTTGTTCCCACCAGTGAATATGATAATCATGTTTTAGAGTTGTTATTTGATTTTCCCGCGGTGTGTGATGATTTCCTAAGAGATGCTATGATGTATGTGGGGGTTCCTGCCCTCTCCAAAGAGTGTATAAAACTGCTGCAAACCCTGGGCTCGGGGCCTCTCAGCATCACCAGTTGCTGTGTGTGTGCGCGCGCGCGGAGGACCGAGCTAGCTCGCAATAAACACCTCTTTGCTGTTTACATCGATCTCAGTCTCTGGTGGTCTTTTGGGGGTCCCGAATTTGAGCATAACAGCATCCTATCATTTATTATGGGAAAACCACCATGCTCATTCATATCCCCTCTCTAAACTCAACCATAACTCTCCCCCACTACCATTCCATTCCTGGTCCCCACACCTGGCTGCGGCCTCCTCAGGACACTTCTCATCTGACCTCCTGTGACTTCAGGTCCTTCTCTCCCCTGCCTGGAGCCTCTCATTCCAAGCATTTCAAACCACCTCCCCAGTACATGCAAATCCTGCTTTGCCCTTCCAAAAGAAAAGCACACCTCAGCAGCATGTGGGTTCCCAGGGTGAAACTGAAAGAACTGAGCCACTCAGGAAGTGCTTTTTTCTTTCTTCCTCACAGGGGCAAAGCCTTCTCAGAGCTCTTAAGCAATCTGATTCCTGCCACCCACAGGGCAGTGATAACATCTTACACGGCAGCACACCTCTTTTGGAGCATTTGTAATGCTTAAACACACATTATCTCACCTGATTTCCTCCTCTCTTGATCCACCACTGGCTGCTTTCACTCTGTACCTTTCCACCCATGTAGAACTGGCTGAAGAAAATCCCATACCTGGGCCAATTAGCACAGCACAAATTCAGATTCCTGACCTGGGCAGTTCTCCACCTGCTCATGACTGTCTTCCTCTCCCTTCTTTAACTGCTTCTGGCCTTTGTGACACACCTGATGTCTTGCCAACGGACCTCACTCCATTCTGGCTTAAAAATCCTGAATTTTTAGCTGGGTGCAGTGGCACATGCCCATAATCCCAGCAGCTCGCGAGGCTGAGACAGGAGGAGTTCAAAGCCAGCCTCAGCAAAAGCAAGGCACTAAGCAACTCAGTGAGACCCTGTCTCTAAATAAAATACAAAATAGGGCTGGGGATGTGGTTCAGTGGTCGAGTGCCCCTGAGTTCAATCCCTGGTACCCCCTGCAAAAAAAAGAAAATCCTGAATTTGTTGCTTTTCTCCCTTCTTCCTCCAAATTTGTCCTTTCCTTCCTGAGACCTTCCCTGTGGGAAAGAGAGCATTGCAGAAGCCTCTAGTATGGAAATCAATTGTTTCTCTCCAGTGAGAAGCCCTCACTCCACACCATAGGGCTGTCTGCATGTGTCTTTAGCCTCTTGAATTATGAGCTTTTTAGGGATGGAATTATGTCTTCCTTATCCTTTTGGGGCCCAGGACCAATTCTAGCAGCCAGCAGTTAGTAGTTGCCTGATTGCTCCATATCTCCTGCTGCATCTGCTGATGAATGTAAAGAGCCAAAAGTGTCCTTGGAAGCAAAGTACAGAAGAGGTGGCCATGTGAAAGGAATGCAGTCAGTTCTCAGAATGATCATCTTTAGAGCAGGGCCGCCACCAGCCTGGTCTCTTGTCTGGGAAATGGGTCCAGGCGTCAGGAGACCCAGGGAAAAAAACTGAAGAGGCAAACAATTGGTAGGCAAAGTGGCCTTTAATATCCCTCCCAGGGGGCTGGCTCAGTGGTAGAGTGCTCGCCTAGCATGCAGGAGGCACTGGGTTCGATCCTCAGCACCACGTAAACGTAAAATAAAGATGTTGTATCCACTTAAAACTTAAGAATAAATTTAAAATAAAATATCCCTCCCAGGGGATGTGGCTCAAGCGGTAGCGCGCTCGCCTGGCATGCGTGCTCAGGCGGCCGGAGTTTGATCCTCAGCACCACATACAAACAAAGATGTTGTGTCTGCTGAAAACTAAAAAATAAATATTTTAAAAAAATGTTAAATGTAGACTGTTCATAATCACCTACCTAATACCTACTCCACCCTGAAAATATCCCTCCCATCTCTTGAGAGACTCTTTTCCTGCTAGCTGGGCACTAACTGGCTCTGTGATCTTAGGCAAGTCCCCAATTCTTTGTTAAGTGCAAATCATGATGTCTCCCCTCTCCCCATCCCTTGAGGATAAGGGAGCCAGTGCATTTTCATCAATTTGCTAGAAGTAAGAAATAGGGTATTTTTTTTTTTTTGCACAGTACTGGGGATTGAACACATGCCAATCAAACACTCCACCCCGAGTCGAGTCACATCCCCAATCCCACACCAGAGGACTTAACAGCCCTCTCCTCCAGTGGGAGACAGAATAGTGCTTTCCCCAAGGGCAGTTTGATGCTGGAAGATTGAGAAGGAAGCACAGAGCTATTTAGTGACCAAGTCAACCCATGGTGCCTACTATATTGTCTGCTTGCTGAAGGTAGCACTTGTACCTGGCAGATGTTTTACTGCTGGAATGTCAACGTCTGGCAGAGCGCTGACACGGTCTAGGAGTTCAGTAAGCCTTTGTGGGAGGAGGAAGATGGTGGGGAGAGGGAAGGCAAAGGGAAGGAGAAAGAGGGAAGGAGGAAAGAGAGAAGAAAGGAAGGTACATAGAGCTAGATTGTTTCTAGGGAGGATGCAGCTGTGTTAAGGGCCAGCAGAAGGTGAAGAATATCTGAGGAATGAGGGATGAGCCACTTGGTCCCCAACAACAAATAATAATCTTGTTTTTGTTTAGTTTTTTCTCAGTCTTATTTTTAATTCCAGATGTTTAAATTGAAAGGAAAGTGACCACAACACTCGGAGCAACCAAAAGATCTTTATTGCAGCAGTGCAACAAAGAGAAAAGAAAGAAGGAAAGAAGGAGAGAGAGAGAGAGAAAAGAGAAGAGGAGAGATGAAGAGGGAGAGAGCAAGAGCAAGAGACAGACAGAGAGCGTGCGCAAGAAAGATAAAGAGCAAGAGAGAGAGAGAGAGTAAGAGAGAAGGGGGCCTGGCAGGAGGGAGTTTTTGTAGCCCAAATCTAATGGGGCCTCTGGGTCTGCAAGCTGCCTTGTTGACCCAAGGTGGGGGGTTAAGTGTTCAGCCTTGAGCGGGGTTGAATGTTCAGACTTGAGGCAAACAGGTGATAAAGGACCAGATAGAGGGGGGTTTGAGTGTGTGGGCCATCCTGCAGCTAATATTTGTTCAGCCTGCCCTGCAGACAACACAGTTCAGCCTGCTCTGCACCCAATATAAATGATGTTATTTTATTCAGAGCTTTGTATTTGGGTAGAAGAGATGAGGAAAGAACACAGAGAGTGGTTGGGCCACTCCATACCCCTGCCCTTATGAAGTAGGGAAGAATAATGAGCTAAATGTGTGTGGCAAATGTCTAAAGCACACACAAAAGCAAAGTAAATAAATATGACTTGTGCTGGGTGTGCACGCTTGTAATCCCAGTGGCTCAGGAGGCTGAGACAGGAGGATCGCAAGTTCAAAGCCAGCCTCAGCAGAAATCGAGGCGCTAAACAACCTGTCTCTAAATAAAATACAAAAAATAGGGCTGGGGATGTGGCTCAGTTTCTCTGAGTTCAATCCCTGGTACTGCTCCCTCCCACCGCCAAAAAATATGACTTGCACCTGTACATATGCATGTGTTGCTACATCTTTCTCTGTGTATTGAAAACCATCATGGGACTGGGGATGTAGTTCAGTGGTAGAGCACTTGTCTGGCATGCATGAGGTCCTGGGTTCTATCCTCAGCAATTAAAAAAAAAAAAGAAAGAAAGAAGGAAAGGGAGGGAGGGAAGGAGAGGAGTTTGTGGTGCCACAGAAAAGAAGAAACAACGCTGTGGCAGCAGCGGGGTTTTGAGGTGTTCGGTGAGCCTACCAGCCCAGAACTTTTCTGGACTTCGTTCCCAAAGAAATCACGACCAATATGTGAAATAAGAGCCCAAGCCCAGCATATTGTACCCTGTACCATATCTCAGCTGCTTGCTGCTACTCTGGTTGATGAAGTGTTCAAAATTGGGAATGTGGAAATTTCAAATCACTATTGTGGGAATAATCAGACATGCAGAGAAGGCTCCAACCAAGACTGTTTACAAAATAGATGACATGACAGCTGCACCCATGGATGTTCATCAGTGGGTGGACACAGATGACACCAGTGGTGAAAATACTGTAGTTCCTCCAGAAACATATGTGAAAGTAGCTGGCCACCTGAGGTCCTTTTAGAACAAAAAGATCCTGGGCCTTTAAGATCATGCTCCTAGAGAATATGAATGAATTTACCACACATATCCTAGAGGTAGTCAACAAGCACGTGGTGCTGAGCCAGCCCTCAGAAGGGAAAGCATCTATTCAGCAATCCAGGAATGGGGGAAGCAGGAAGCTTTCATGGAAATAGCTTCATGCTAACAAATGGCCTCACTAAGGCCCCAAACCAGGTGCTGAATTTGATTAAGGTTTGCCCAAGACCTGAAGGATTGAACTTTCAGAATCCCGGGACCCAGCTCCAACACATGCTTGTAGCTTCAATCAAGCAAGTTGTGGATTTTCTTTTCCTTTTTTTAATATTTATTTTTTAGTTGTACACAATACTTTTATTTTGTTTATTTATTTTATGTGGTGCTGAGAATTGAACCCAGGGCCTCACACGTGCTAGGCGAGCGCTCTACTGCTGAGCCACAACCCCAGTCCCAAGTTGTGGATTTTCTTAGGAACAAGAGGCACAACTATTCCACTGTGGAAGGTGATCACTTTAAACCCACAGATGCTGGATTTAAATAACTGGATCTCATTGGGTACCTGAGATATTTCCAGCTGGATCTGTTTGCCACAGTCTGTTGTCTCCAGCTGTGCATATGTTTGGCCAAGTGACTTCAAGGAAGGAACTTGAAGGAACTTTAGTTCATCGAAAAGGGTTTCAGCTGGCTTGAAACTTACTGCTTTTCTCTTTTTGTATTTTGTGGTTTTGAAGCTCAAAGGGAGATGGACAATTGACAGGGATGTAAATCAGTGTGGAATTTTTTAAGTAAGCTCATTAGGACACTAGGATACATGGGATTAGAACAGAAATGCTTCCAAGAGAGTTGGGCAGTTTCTTAACACCTGGGAGTTTCTGCTCTTGAAATGTTTCCTATTCAGAGATAATGAGCAGGCTGAGGGTCTGTAGCCAAGGAACCCACTGCCTTCTGTCTCTGTGTTTCCCACTCTGGTTCTGTTTGTTACTTTCAAAATTGCACTTTTCTTCCCCTTCTTTCCTTGTCTGCTGCTGAAGATGGGTTTATGTGAACATGAGTTTTAGGGTGCTGGCATCATAGAACAGATAAGAGGAAGAAATGTTAAATAAAACAGTTCTATTATTGCAAGAGAAAAGAAAGAAAGGAAGGAAGAAAGAAAGCCAACCAGCCAAACCATGAGTTCACAACGATAATCTCTGATACCATGAAGTCCATTCTTGTTTTTTTTGTTGTTGTTTTGTTTTTTTGGTACCAGGGATTGAACCAAAGGGTGCTGCATCATTGAGCCACATCCCCAGCTGTTTTTTTTTTTTAGAGAGACAAGGTCTCACTTAGGGTTGCTTAGGGCCTCACTAAGTTGCCAAGGCTGGCTTTAAACCTGTGATCCTCCTGCCTCAGTCTTTTGAGCCACTGGGATTACAGGCGTATGCCTTCGCACCAGGCTCCATTCTTCTTTTCTCCCTTTCCCTTCTCTAACAGTAAGAAACTTAGGTCTGGTGGTCTTGTTTGATTTTTTTGTTTTATTAAACTGGGGATTGAACCTGATGTGAATACCAGAAATATTATAATCAACAGTCAATAATCCTATATTTATTAGTGTGTGTGTTGAATAAAAGACTGGGCCCAGGCTATAATGTGAACTGCAGAATTTAGGTAGACTTAACGTGATATAAGAGTCTACACCCAAGGCGTATACCCCAAATCTCACCTCAGTTGCAAGCACCTGAACTAGGACTTAAAAACACAGACTTCTCGTGGGCTGGGGGTGGGGTGGACACGGGAATAACAGGTCCTGGACAGAGAGGCTGAGGCCTCCATCTCTGTTGTCCCTCGTACCAGACTCCTTCTGACCAGATCGAGTTCCAGTGACCTGGACTTAAGACATGTCACAAGTGAGCTTCTGGGACCCTTGGGTGTAGACTCAATTAGGACTTAGAATTAGGATGTATGTCTGAAGTGTGATGAGCATCAATAAAATAGCTTTGATTGAATCTGCACTATTGACTGAGTCAATAATAACTGCTCATGACAGAACCCAGGGGCACTTTACCATGGAGCTACATTCCCTAGTCCTTATTTTTTGAGACAGGGTCTCACTAATTTTCTGAGGCTGGTCTCAAACTTGAAATCCTCCTGCCTCAGCCTCCCAATTTGCTGGGATTACAGATGTGTACCACTGTGCCTGGCTAATGGGGAGTTTATGAAGGAGTCTATACCAGCCCCACTAGGAGTACAGGTGCTGCCTCCAAGAGTGTAGGTCAGAAGACGGCAGATTCAATTTAAGAAGAGTAGCTTGGGCCGGGCATGGTGGCCCATGCCTGTAATCCCAGTGGCTAGGGAGGCTAAGTCGGAGGATCACAGTTCAAAGCTAGCCTCAGCAAGGGTGAGGCGCTTAGCAACTCAATGAGACCCTGTCTCTAAATAAAATACAAAATAGGGCTGGGGATGTGGCTCAGTGGTTGAGTGCCCCTGAGTTCAATCCCTGGTACAAAAAAATAAAAATAAAAAAAAAATAGCTTGGAACCAGAAAGTTCCCTCCGGTTGAAGGACGTCCAGGAGCATTCGTGCTTGTTGCAAATTTAGGATACCCTAGATGTACACAGCAGGATGAAGCTGAGTAAAGGGCCTGGTGCCTCACGGGGTTATGATGGATTAATTATGGGCTGGCTTCTCCCTGTTGATCTGACCCTGGACACAAAAAACTGAGGTATGGTTTAGATTAAAATAGTATTAGATTAATTTTGGTATATAAAGAAATGGAAAGTGCTGTAGTTTGGCCCCTGCATTGAAGGCTTTGCTCTTGGAAAGTGGTGGAACATCTGTGAAGGAGAGCCCAGTAAGAGGAAGTTAGGTTACTCAGGGCATGCACTCCTACAGTATGTTGGTTTCCTTCTTCCTCTTCCTCTTTCTTTCTTTCTTTGGCATCCTGGCCACCGTGAGGTCAACACTTCTCTCCACCACATGATACCATATGATGTGCTGCCTCACCACAGGCAATGGGGACAACCAATCATGAACTGAAGCCTTCAAAGCTTTGAGCCAAAACAAACCTTCCCTCTTTATGAGTCGATTTGTCTCAGGTACTTATTATATAATAGAAAACTGACAAACACAGAAAAAGAAGGAAAAAATAAATTTGCCTGGCTCAGTTGTGCATGGTTGTAATCCCAGTGACTTGGGAGGCTAAGTCAGGATTGCGAGTTTGAGGCTAGCCTTAGCAATTTTGCAAGGCCCTAAGCAACTTAGCAAAAATCTATCTCAAAATAAAAAATAAAGGGGCTGGGAATATAGCTCAGTTGATAGAGTGCTTGCTTCACATGCACAAGGTCCTGGGTTCAATCTCCAGCACCACAATAAATAAATAAATAAATAAAATTTTAAAAGCTGGAGATGTAGCTTAGGGGTGAAGTACCCTTGGGTTCAATTCCCAGTATCTAAATAAATAAATAAACAAAGTAAGATCATCAGCACAAAACAAAAATGGGCAAAGCATCTTAAAAAAATCATAGAAGAAACATGCAATGGCTTTTAAGCACATCAAAGATACTCAACCTCATGAATAATATGCTATGGTTTGGATATAAGATGTCCTCCCAAAAAGCTCATGTTAGGTAATGGAGCAATGTTCAGTTAAAAGATTAGAGTGTGAAAGCTGTAACTAAATCAATGTATGAATCCATTTGATGGATGAACAATCTGAATGGATTTTTGGGTGGGAACTGTAGGCAGGTGGGGTGTAGCTGGAGAAAGTGGGTTGCTGGGGACATGCCTATATATTTTGTCCCTGGATCCTCACACTCTTTCTCTGCTTCCTGGCTGCCTCAAGGGGAGCAGCTTTTCTCTTCCATGACCTTCTACCATTGTGCTCTGCCTCACCTCTGTCCCCAGCAATGGAATCAGCGGACTTACACTGAAACTATGAGTCAAAATAAACTTTTCCTCCTCCAAATTGTTCCTGTCAGCTTATTTTGGTCACAGCAACAAAAAGCTGACTAACACAAAATAGAAGAAATGTGAATTCAACCTGTAAGATGACATGCAATTTTTTACTTGTTAGATGAGTAAAGATGAAAATTTTGATTACTGTGTGAAAGATGATATGAAGAAATAGGTAATCCACATATTTTTTTGTTTTGTTTTTTAATATCCACACATTGTTAGTAGGAGTAAAAACTGTCACCACTTCTTCAGAACAAGCTATCAAAATAAAAAGTGTAAGAGCTGTGTATAGAGGTGTGAACTTATAGTCCTGGCTACTTGGGAGGCTGAGGCAGGAGGATTCCTTGGGCCCAAGTGTTTAAAGCCAGCCTGGGCAACATTGTGAGACTCATTTGAAAAAAAAAATGTACACATCTTTTGATCCAATAAACCTTCTTCTACAAAATTATCATACAGATACACTAACATGTATGCACAAAATGTATTGGCAAAAAATTTCCTGCAGCATCTTTTGGAGAGCAAAATCTGAAAGAACCTAAATGGCTGTCTACAGAGAAGGAATATTAAACACAGTTATTGCATAAGTTGATAAATCACAGACAGTGATTCTGTATGTTGTTTACAGACAGTTTATATGTACATGAGATATCAAAAACCACTAAAAGAATGTAATGCATCGATGCTATGCTCACCTCTGGGAACAGGAGTAGATGAACAGGAGTGGCTAGGAAGGCCCCAGAATAGTTCAACCTCGTTTATAACATCTGATTTCTTTATGTAAGAAAAATGAAGGAAAGAAACAGCTGTGATTAAATGTTTTCATCAAGGCTGGACAGGGGAACTTCATATTGTACACTCTTTACTGTGTTTTTCCACAAAGCATGATACAGATGAGTGGTTATAAGATGGTATCAGGAACAGGCAGGGTGTGCTTGCTTATGTGTGAACTGCCTCCGGGAAGATCAACAAGGTAACTGCAGTTGACTACAGGGCAGGGCAGCAAGGACAAGCTGGTCAGGGGGGGAACTGATTGTTCATTGCACATTCTTACTGTTCACATGTTCAAGGGGTTGGTGATATAGCTCAGTGGTCTAGCATGAGCAAGGCCCTGGGTTCCAGCCCAGCACTAAAAAAAAAAAAAAAAAAAAAAGCAGCAACAGCCAGGTTCAGTGGTTCCAGAAGCAGGAGGATCATGAGTTCAAAGCCAGCCTCAGCAATGGAGGGAGGTCCTAAAGAACTCAGCGACCCTGTCTCTAAATAAAATATAGAAAAGGGCTGGGGATGTGGCTTCCTGGTACAAAAAAAAAAGAAGGAGAAGACAATGATGACAAAGAGGGGGGGAAAAACATAAGCACAAGACTGTTTTGGGGTAAAAAAGGTTTCTTCTCTGAAGCCTTTGCCTGAGGCTGGTAAATAAATACTGAGGTTGAGATCCTAGATGTGAGGGAGGTAGAAGGAGGAAGGGGGAGGGAGAGAGAGACCAGAGAGTCCCTGAGAGGAGCAGTGTGGGCTGAGCTGACAGCTGGAGCAGCTGTTACCACACCAGTGGACAAAGCAGGAAAAACCACTCGGGACTGAAGAATTCCCAGGGTGGCCAAGGTAAGTATATTTTAAGATAATGAGAAGGAAGCTAACTTCCCATCTGCTTTCCTGTCTTCAGGGTCAGGAGTCCTCAACTAGAGAGCAAAAATCTACAGTCAAATAGTGAAAAACAAAATAGGGAAAACTGAAACCCAGGGAAAACCTGAATAAACCTTTTAGTGTCACTTGCTTTTATTGTTTTTAGTTGACTTTAAAAATTCCCAAGTTTAGGGATTGAGGGTGTAGCTTAGTGGCAGAGTGTTTGCAGGAGGCCCTGGGTTCCATCCTCACTACACACACACACACACACACACACACAATCCCTAATAATTCTGGAGGTCATACTGTAAGGGTAAAAGAAATTGAAGTTAAAGCATAAAAGTTAAAGGGTAAAAGACCGGGTGTTGTAAAAGTTTCTAAGCTGCAAGGTCTGAGTTAAAATGTAAAGGATTAGGTATTGTTAGGTTTCTATGCTACCTGCAAAACCTGAAATTTCTGTAGCTGTTAAGACAATGCTTAGAACCTCCCAGTAAACATTTCCCCTGATTGTCTGGTTGTTTAATAACTGAAGGGGTCTGTGTGGTTGCACGTAGGCCTTGCAGGGCCTGAACCAATCAGTTTGAATGTGTACTCTCCTTAGGAATGACCTATCACTCCAGCCTGACCTGTTCCCGCCAATGAATGAACTAATCATGTTTAGGAGTTGTTGTTCAATTTTCCCGCGCCTCATGATGATTTGTTCTGATGTATACAAAGCCCTCCGCCCTCCCCAAAAAGTGTACTTAAGTAGTGCTCAGCCCCTGCTCGGGGCTCTGGGCTGCTTTCCCTTCTTGAGTGGGCACGGAGCCCCAGCATGCTGGTTCAATAAATCCCCCTTCTGCCAATTGCATGAGTGGTCACTTGGTGGTCTCTTTCTCCAACGTTTCGCGGGACCCTTACAATACAGCTGAGCTATACATTAGTGTCCCATTAGCTTTGCTGTAGATAACACCTCTGACTTGTGGGTTATGATGATAACAGTTGCTTAGGAAGCTTTTCAGGGACTTGAACTTTTTTGGTTAAAACTACCAACTTTTCATTTACTTGGACCTGTGCAGTTTTTTGCTTCTTTGTTTGTTTTTTGAGAAGTGACCTTTTGACATCAGGACCCCAAAACTCCACCCTCAGATTACACTAACCTGCCATTCTTTGAACGGGACACCCTGATTACTTCATCTCCAATCGCCTTTCCCCATGCCTCAGAACACCATGCCACACTTGGCTGCCTTGTGTATAAACTTTCTCATTTGCAAAACTCATTGTTTCAGTGATTAGCAGAGTGAGCAGAAGAAAAAAAATGGGCCTGGTTTGGTCACAAAACTAAAAATAACCATGGCTGAACTTTGTTATGCTAAGTGAAATGAGCTAGGAAGGAAAGGACAAATACTCTGATTCTACTTGTAAGGAGACATCCTAGGTATTCCTGGATACTTCCAGATGTCAAATTGAGAGAGAAAGTAGAATGGTGGTTGCTAGGGGCTAGGGTTGGGGAGTTGGTGTGTAATGGGTACAGAGATTCAGTTGGGGAAGAAAAAAATATTCTGGAGATGAATGGTGGAATGGTGGTGATGGTGGCACCAATGTGAATTTGCCCTATGTCACAGAATTATCAAGTGAAAATGGTTAGAATGTAAATTTTGTGTTACATATATTTTACCACAATTCAGAAAAATAGTTATATACCCTGTTGACTGAGAATCCTGACAAATCTAAAACCTTTAGCTAGACATTTAAAAGTGTGGTGCTTAGGGTTGGCATTGTGGCTCAGTGGTAGCGTGCTCGCCTAGAAAGCGTGAGGCCCTGGGTTCGATCCTCAGCACCACATAAAAACAAATAAAGGTATTGTGTCCAACTACAACTAAAAAATAAATTAAAAAAAAGTGCAGTGCTTAACTGGGCTTATTACCTCCTCTGAAGTGGCATCCCTTTCTCCACTGAAAAGTCTTAACTGGGCTTCTCCAGAAATCCTCACAATGGCTGATTTTGGACTGTCAGCCAAAGAGTCTCTGAAAAAGAGTTCAATGTAGATAAAGTTCCTATTTTCATGTCGCACTGTTTACTTGGCCACTGGCCAAGAAGATACCAGCACTCCAGGTGCTGGACACCCCCTTACTAGTTTTTCACAAACATATCCAGTATAGTACTTTAAAGAAATGTGCAAACAAGGCCTCTGGCCTTGAGCTGGGCTTCACAGAGATGTCTACATTTTTAAGATAAGTTACAAATGGGCTCCATGGTAATTGCTGGCAGGGGGAGGAAAGAAAAGAGAGAAGCTCTCCTCTTCTCGGGTGTTGTCCTTGAAGAGTTAACTTGCCCGGAACAGTGAAAGAAAAAGCTGCTTTTATATGAACTTCTGAGCCCCTCCCCTTACATGCTGGGTATAAAACTCTGAAACTACCTGAACTTGGGGTTCAGGGGATTAATTGATTACAGCAAAAGCTGTGCCCTCTGAGCCTGGCTGCAGCCAAATAAAATTGTTTCCTGCTATCTTTGGTGCCTGGCCTCATTTGTCCCTACAACATTTTTGGTGATCCAGATGGGACAGAAGAGGTAAGGAAGGCTATTCTGCCTCTCTTGTCTCTGGGGACTGACTTCCCTGGGGCGATGGAGGACAGCAGTCCCCTTGGCTCGCCTAGACCACTTTTGGCCTGAAGGATGATCGACTCACCCAGCGCCTTGGGGCTTCCACCCTGAGCACAAGGAACCCACAGGCAACAGGAACCAGAATTAGGGCTTTGGAGCACTGCCCAGCTGAAAGGTAGGACCCAGGTCCATTTGGTTTTGCAACCCACCTGACTTCCCCTTTGTTGGGTGCAGAGCAGGCTGAACTGTGTTGTCTGCAGGGCAGGCTGAACAGATGTTGGCTGCAAGATAGCCCTTGCACTCAAACCCCCCTCTATCTGGTCCTTTATCACCTGTTTGCCTCAGTCTGAACATTCAACCCTGCTCAAGGCTGAACACTTAACCCCCCATTGAGCCAACAAGGCAGCTTGCAGACCCAGAGGCCCCATTAGATTTGGGCTATAAAAACTCCCTCCTGCCAGGCCCCCCTCTCTTTTGCTATCTCTCTTGCTTTCTCTGTCTCTCTCCTGCGTGTGCTCCCTCCCTCTCTCTCTCTTTCCTTCTTTCTTTTCTCCTCTGTTGCACTGCTGCAATAAAGATCTTGTGGTTGCTCTGAGTGTTGTGGTCACTTTCCTTTCATTTGGTGCCGAAACCCGGGAGAGGGTTAAAACCCACTTTTGGGTCCCTCTTCCTTCGGAAGTGCCACTCACGGGACGGCCTGAACCCATTTTCTTGATCGCCAGAAATCCATGCACCACGGACCTTCAATTGGTGAGTTTCCCCTTCCTGGAGTTCTAAACCCAATGGTGGTGTCAGGAGGATTTGACCGTTGATTGTCCAGCAAACCTCTTTGCCCACCTGCAGGGAGGAAAACACCCCATCACAGCCTTCAAGGCCACGGTGGCCCTCAGGGACTCCTTCCTAGGGCAGAATAGACTCCTGGGTTCAAAATTATTCCCTTCCCTTCCCAGCTGGTAGTTTACCAGCATTGGCTTTGTAGGTCTCCCTCCAAGGAACCTCTGGGAACACATAACAGATAACCCAACATCACAGTCCACCCAGATCTTCACTGTCTCGGTGGCTCTCCTAAAATCCTAGTCCTCACACCTTCAAGACTCAGCCGTCAGAGAGACCCTTACCCTCCCCTTCCTCTCTCTTCCCCTCTCTCTTTACCCTCTTTCCGGCCCTGGGAGTATCCGGCCTCTCCAGGAGGGGTCCAGAAAAGCCTTGGCCAAGGTCTCCCACAGCTCCGGCTCCGGCTCCCTCCAGGACGAGAGCTTCGACTGTCAGGATTTGGTGACGACCAATCTCTGCAGCTCGAACCTGCCACTAAGGCACTCCTGATTTTTGGCTCTAGTGGGGATGCCCCTTTTGCCAATAAATCAGTTTCCCCTACAATGCCTCTTGGATAACCTCAAAACCCTCTCCTTGACACCAGACATAAACCCCCCCAAAATTGATCAAATATAGCACCCAGGCCTGGCCCACTTATCCCTTAGACAGCCAAAGCAGATGGCCTCCCTTTTGGGTCCCTGGATCCCTCCATTCTAAGGGATCTCTACAATTACTGTGAGAATTCGAAAAAATGGGTAAAAAGCTGCTATATCAAAGCTGAGGAGAGCCCTTGGACCCCTATCAGAGATCTGGTGAAAATGGCCTTTAAAGTTGCTTTGTCATCACTGAAAACAGCTTACTAAGAGTTGTCCCTTACAGGGTTTTTGGGATATTCACTCCCATCCTCCCCTCTGCTCTACCTGTTCTACTGCTCAAGTTTTCCTTGCTAGGGAAAATCCCAAACCCCTTTCCCATTATTCTTTTACATCTCTCCTTCCTCATTCTCAGATCCACCAGGAGCTGCTCTCAGCCCTGCCTTCCCGTCTTCCCTCTCCCTACCAGGCCCACAGAAAAGTCTTAACTGACCTTCTCCAGAAATCTTCACCACGGCTGATTTTAGGACTTTCAGCAAAAGAATCTCTACAAAAAGCTTAATGTAGATAAACTTCCTATTTTCCTGTTGCCCTGTTTTACTTGGCCACTGGCTGGAAAAATCAGCACTCAAAAAGCTAGACACCCCCTTACTAGTTTTTCACAAAATATGTGAACAAGACCTCTGGCTTTGAGCTGGGGCTTCACAGAGAAGGTTACATTTCTAAGATAAGGAAGTTAACAACTGGGCTCCATGATAACAGCTGGCAGGGGTGGGGAGGGTGGGGGGAAGAGGAGAGAAAGGGAAGAAAAAACTCTCTCCTTCCCAAGTGTCCTTGAATGGTTAACTTGCCCACAACAGAGAAAAACAAACAAACAAACAAACAAAAAACTGCTTTTTATGAACTTCTGCAGACTGAACTTCTGAGCTCCTTCCCTTACATGTTGGGTGAAAATTCTGAAACAACTAAACTTGGGGTTCAGGGATTAATTGATTACAACAGAAGCTGTGCCTTCTGAATCTGGCTGCAACCAAATTAAACTATTTCCCTATCTTCATTGCTATCTTAGGTGCCTTGTCTTGTCCGTCCCTACAACAGTATAATTCTATATACCTAAACATTGTTCATGTTTTCATGAAATGGTCAACAGATGTGATTAATTGTGTGTTGCAAATAACAAAATATCTCTTATTAAAATGGAATAATTTGCCTAAATTCAGAAATTTACAAGGATTGTTTCAAAGTGTGAATAAAGAAGGAGTTAACAGATAGGAAAGGTGAAATTAGAAGGTTCTAAGTATGGATTTAATAGAAGGAAAATATGTTTCTAGATAAGAGAGTCTATATGATTAAGTAAATAAGAGGGTTTAAGCAAGTGATAACTTCTGTGTACGTTGGCTATATAGGTTTAAGTAAGTGCTAATGAAGGTCTGTGTATACAACTATGGTTAAACAACAACTGTTATTTTGCAATATTATAATATGTTATTTCTTTAAAAGCTAAACTTGATTAATATAAAAACATTAATAATAATTGTGGTACTATTACTCTTCTTTGTATATTAAATGCATTCATTTTTTCCAGGTATATGTCATTAAGATAGAAGCTTTAAAAAAATTATATCAAGCTGGTGTTCTCCAAAAGATTGCATGGTTATTTTAGGCTTATAAAAATAACATATTGGAGATTTATTTATATCATTTAATGTTCTATAACTGGACCTGTTATCAATAAGATTAATATAAAGTTCTATACACTGGGTACAATTTAAATGTAATATACCGTATTACCTAGTATTCATATGACATCAAGCAACAACATGTATAAACTTTATAAAATGATATTTAAAAACAAAGATCAGTTCTATAGTAGAACACTTTACCTAAGATTTATAAATCTTAGCCTTACCTGAGATAAGGCTGTGCTTCCCATCTTACTACATGTCAGAATGACTCCAAAGTAGGCCAGACTTCAGCTAAAGCCCAATACTCTTAATTAGGGTGAAACTGACTTTGCTGGATGTTTATGATCAAGACTTAAAGTTAAATTAAAATGGCCAAGAAAACCAATATTTGGCTCTGGCCCTCTGAGTCAGTCTGAATCCAGGGAACAGGGAACTTCTCTAAAGAGCTTTGCAACTCTGGGCCACATAACCTCCTGATCAGGGAAATTATTGAGACCACTGGAGAATGAAAAGCCAATCAGTGCACTTGCTGTGAATAGGAGGGTCATTGGAGACAGGAGACATCTCTGATGCTTCCAAGGGAAGCCACATGGTCAAGCAAGGCCTGGACCCATCCTAGCGCAAATGGCACTAGCAGAACTAAGAAGCTGCTCTCAAGTTCCCCTACAAGCGACCCCTATGGGAACTCGGATGACTCTTAACAATAGATAGAAACAAAGTCAATTTTGACCAACTTGATCTTAAACACCTACCAAAACCAGTTAAGCCAAAACACAGTCATTCCTGGGAGTAATAAAGGACAAGAACAGCTAGAAAAGAGGAGACAGCAACTAAGCCAACAGGCTCCATGGGGAATGTTCAGTCAAGTATGGCCTTGGCTCCTCCCCCTCACAGGACCCCTATTAGTCCTCTCTATGTTTCTCCTAATAGGACCCTGTCTATTAAATTGCCTAGAGAAGTTCATGCAAGATCAGATACACAAATTCACCAACAAGCTGGTCAATCAACTACTTCTTTAAGACTATCAGCCCTGATGCCCAAGATAGAGACCTATGACTCATGATCAACTCCTCTGGCTCCAGAGACTCTGTGCCCATCTAAAACCATCTCTACGCCTAGCATGCACGAGGCACTGGGTTCGATCCTCAGCACCACATAAATGTCAAATAAAGATATTGGGTCCACCTAAAACTAAAAAAAATAAATAAATATTTAAAAAATATATAAATAAATAAAACCATCTCTAACCCCTTTTTCCAGTTTTCACAACACCTCTTTCACTTCCTAGGAATGAGAACTACTCTCCAGCATGTCCACTCTGCTTATTCTGTCTGCTCTACAGTATCCCCACAAGGGAGCATCAAACCTAAACTCCCCACACCTCAGATGAGGAGCCACTAGCCAGGCAAAAACTGGTAGATCAACTTCACTCATGTGCCTAGGCACAAAAAGCTTTGCTACCTATTTACTTTGGTTGATACTTTTTCAGGTTGGATAGAAGCCTCCCCTACATCCAGGGAAATTGCTAACAGTGTCACCTCCATTCTCATCCAGCAGATTATTCCCAGGTTCGAACTTCCCACCTCCATCAAGTCATACAACAATCTGGCCTTCACTTCTCAGGTTGTTCAACTAGTCTCCAAAGGTCTCAACATCATTTGGAGGGTCCACATCTCCTATTAACCCCAATCCTTGGGTAAGGTTGAGAGGCCTAACGGCATTCTCAAGGATCATCTCACTAAACATGCTATTGAACTCAGACTGTCCTGGCCCAATCTTTTGCCATTGGCCCTCACCCAAATTTGGGCAACCCCTTGAGCCCCCTCAGGCCTTAGCCCCTTTGAGCTGTTCTATGGGCGCCTTTCTTAATCATCCAAAGCTTTCCAATCACTCCTTCTCCTCTTGTGTCCTACCTGCCTAATCTCACACTTCTATGCAAACTCCTAAGGGAACATGCAGACCGGTGCCTTCCTGTTCCATTCATCGCCTCAATCCCCGCACAATTACCAACTGAATTGGACCCTCTTCAACTGGGTGACTCAGTCTTTCTTCAGGAACTGCATTTTCAATCTTTGGAACCTCAATGGATGGGACCCCATACAGTCATAGTTACTACCCCAATGGTGGCCAAGCTTTTGGGCCACTCCCCCTGGTACCATGTCTCCCACCTTAAAAAGGCACTTGTTCCAAATGTCCAGTCCTGGACTTCCACCACGCCCACCAAACTCAAAATTTCTTGCCAACCCTTTTCTTCTTTTACTAATCATTATTCTGTCTCAAGTTTTTATCTCAAACCACAGATACCTCTTCTACATCCAAGCGACATGACACCAGGATGACACCACCCACTCTCAGTTTATAGGTCAAGGAGATTGCCCTTCCACTGGATGCAATCAGTCTGTCACCCTTAACATTACTGGATTCAACCAAGCCACCTCCAATACTTCCTAGAGTCCCTGCTACAGGACCAGTGTCTGATACCAAGAATCTCCTCCATCCAGGACTGGTTTGATGCCATTGAGGACTTGTGGCTTCAAGGAACTTTTATGGACTTTACCCCTACCACAGTAGTTGTCTATAGCCACTGAGTGTTATTTCTGGCTGCCCTGGTGTTCTCAGACCTGTCCCCCGAATATTCCTCCACTCCCCCTTCTAGGTCCAACGCCACCCACCATTAAGCAGGAAGTAGCCAGAGGACTTTATGCTGTCCCCTGTGTCACTTAGAAAAACAAAAAGGGAGGAATGTTGGGTGCAGAGCAGGCTGAACTGTGTTGTCTGCAGGGCAGGCTGAACAGATGCTGGCTGCAAGATAGCCCTTGCACTCAAACCCCCCTCTATCTGGTCCTTTATCACCTGTTTGCCTCAGTCTGAACATTCAACCCCGCTCAAGGCTGAACACTTAACTCCCCCTTGAGCCAACAAGGCAGCTTGCAGACCCAGAGGCCCCATTAGATTTGGGCTATAAAAACTCCCTCCTGCCAGGCCCCCCTCTCTTTTGCTATCTCTCTTGCTTTCTCTGTCTCTCTCCTGCGTGCGCTCCCTCTCTCTCTCTCTCTTTCCTTCTTTCTTTTCTCCTCTGTTGCACTGCTGCAATAAAGATCTTGTGGTTGCTCTGAGTGTTGTGGTCACTCTCCTTTCACCCTTCAAGGCCTAAGCTGATGGAAGAGAGGCTTGATCTACCTCTGTGGTCCCGAGTACCCTCCAAAGTGGTTGGAGCTGAAACGGACCCGGGGAATCGCCCGAGTAGTCTCTGTTCGGGGTCAGCGAGCAGATGGGAAACCGTGACTCCCTTTTTGATTGGTTTGGAATTGTTGGTATAGAAATTCTATTCTGGACATGTCTGTGTGAATGAGACGGACAAAGGGAAGGGTTCCGACCCAACCCAAGGGCTGAAGCAAGTGCAGAGCCTGATCCGGGGTTCCGTGGCACCTCATACAGTCTATGGCGGAATTTCACCAACCAATGTCTAGGTGAAATCTCCAGGGGTGTGTGTGGGGGGTTTGATAGCGACCCACAAGGCCAAGAGGGCCCTAAATCCCTGCAAGGGGAATGGCTGGAGATGAATGAAGCAAGTCTTGTCCTAAGTGTGTTTTGTTCTAAGTGTGCGACACCGATGCAGGGTAGAACATGGGAGACACACTAAGGAAACTAAGCCTTCTGAAATGTGTGTTAGAAACCTTTAGGAAGGTTTTCCTGGTAACCGTGGGGTGAAACTCACTCCACAAAGTTTGCATACTCTGTGAATTAGAATGGCCCACCCAAGATGTGGGCTGGCTACCAGAAGGATCCTTAGATGAGAGAGTCATTGCTGAGGTCCTTTTGATTGTTGTTGGAACCTCTGAACCAATTCTCTTATATTGATTGCTGGCAAGAGATAGTACAGAAACAGCCCCCCTTGGTTGAGAGCCTGTCTAGATAGACAGTCCAAGCTGATGTTAGCCAGGAGCATAACCGTCTCTAAGACCCAGCAGAAAGCAGCTAAACAGAAAACCTGACTAGGAAAGACAGGAAAGGGAACAGTTTTCCCCGTGAGCCAGAAGAGGACCCAAGACCTTATGTGCCACTCTACCCAACTTTTCCAAGACCACTGGGACAACAGACTGTCCCCTAGCCCCCTTGTCCTCAGAGGCAACAAATGATGGCCCCCCAATACTTTCTTTCTTTTTTTTTTTTTAGAGAGAGAGAGAGAGAGAGAGAATTTTAATATTTATTTTTTAGTTTTTGGCGGACACAACATCTTTGTTTATATGTGGTGCTGAGGATCGAACCCGGGCCGCATGCATGCCAGGCGAGCGTGCTACCGCTTGAGCCACATCCCCAGCCACCCCCCAATACTTTCTATTCCTTCCTCTGTGATGTCCTCAGAGCCAAAGGCTTCCTAGGACCAAAGACTCTTTCACCTCCCAAGATTAAGGTGGGAGATTTGTTCCAAGACTAGAGCCACAACTCAGATGAGAACTCTCCAGATGCCCCTGCAAAGGACTAAAGGGCCTGCTCATGTTGACCAGAGGGAAACACCTGAGGGAGACAAGGCAGTTTTGTGTGCCAGCCTTTCTCTACCATTGAGCTCATAAGCTGGAAAAATCATACTCCCTCCTACACGGAGAAACCCTGGACCATGACTGATCTGATGCAGCCCATTATCCAGACCTAGGTCAGGGCCCCAACAAAGAAGAAGTTCTAAAGATAAAGAGATGTGAAGAAGATCTCATAGAAAGTCTAAAGGAAAAGAAAAAAAAGAGAACAAAGCACAGTCTGTGCTCAAGAGTTAGAAGGAATCAGAGCCAGCCCTGAGCCCTAGCCTAAGCTGAGCGCATCTGCAGACAAACAGAGCTGAGATAAGCCTCCCACTGCTCCAGCATCTCCCTCTGGAACCCCTTGATAACCCTGAACATTTCTCTCGGCCCCACATCTGCCTAAGGCCCCTCTGCCTTATGAAACTGGCAGAAATAATCAAAAGAGATGTGCCCAACTGACTCAGAGCTAAATGTGCAGGCCACTGCCACTGTTGCCCCTCTCCCTGCCCAGAGGTGCCTGGGGGAGGAGGGGCATCATACAAACATTGCAGCCGCAGTGCAAGTTTGTCAGTGAAGAAATGCACAGGTGCAAGCAACTGGTGATCAATGCAGTCTTTGTAGGACAGACTCAGAGAGCCATTGCCAAAAATTACAATCCTAGAGGACTTTACTGATAAGTGTGCCAGTGAGCTGATTAAGGTGGCCACCACAGTGTTCATTAATGGAAACCCAGAGACTCAAAGACAGGCAGACCAGAAAGATAAAGAGGAGGATGGATCTCCTTACAAACCCAGAGGTCACTCAAAGCGGGGGTCTCACTAGTACAAAGCCAATGGTCCAAATGTTTACAAGAAAAAAAAAAAAGCGTGGCCAGACAAAAGGGGAAGCCTCCAATGGCCCATCAGGCAAGCACCCACTGCTATGCTCAAAAGCTAAGACTTGAACAGAGAAGGAGTGAATGTTTTCCCCCAAGACTTTGGCCCCAACCCCTCCTTTCAGTTTCTTCCCACTTGCTCAGAAGTTGATGATTGACGAATATGGCAGGGGTCCGATAGATATGCACAACTGCATCTGATGCACGGGACCCAGCACCTCAGGAGGGCTCAGCTGCTGCAAGCCCCCAAATTAACCAGAAATATATTCATGTTAATACCCGAGAGTAGGCCATAGAGTGCACACTCCAAAGGACATGCCACCCTGGCTCCAAGCCACACTCTGTGAGCCACCAGCAGGAAGGGCCACAGAGCCCCATGCACCAGGCATACTGAACAAAAACACAAGCGGGACAGCTACTATATACAATTAGAGCAGGTGCCCACCTGGCAGGAGGATAAAGCCACACAGACAAAGAACAACACCTAGGTGGGTACAATGTGGCTGCCACACTGAGACCTGCATGGGACCACACCACTGCCCTCCAACCTTAGCAGAAGGCCCACAGCAAGATTTACATAGATGCCTTTTATACAAATGATGTCCCAGGTCATCAGTTTCTACTAAGATTTACATTAGATTGAAGAGTTGGAGAATCCTAACAGCCAAGATCCTGCACTGGGAGATAACAAAAAAAATTCCTGCATCTTAAAGCACCAGAGGCTCTATGTATGCCTCCCTTCCCTAAATGATAGTTCCTCCCAGGTGCTTGAGTACATCATCTTTGCAACAGCACTGTACTCTAACTTAAAAGTCCACATCTATCAAGGAAAAGTCAAATACCTTGGTTATCATCTGACTCAACAACAGAACAGAACAACCACTGAGCCTCAAAAGAAACAGGAGATCTGCTCAATTCTGGTCCCTTCAACCTGCCATCAGACTAGAGAATTCTTGGGGGCTCCTGGGTTCAGCCATATAGGGATCCCAACTTTCAGTTATGACAAAACCCCTGTATGAAGCCACAAAGGGGGGAGAATGGGATCTTCTAATATGGGGGTCAACTAAGCAGAAGGCCTTTAAGGACATTAAACAAGCACTCACCAGTGCACCTGGATTAGAGCTCCCTGACCTCATAAAGCCTTTCTTTCTGTATGTCCATGATCAGTCTGGAGTGGCTATGGGAGTTTTGACTCAGATGCTGGTTCATGGCAACGTCCAGTGGCCTATTTGTCCAAACAGCTGGACTCTGTAACCCAGGGCTCACCACCTTGTTTATGGGCCCTTGCAGCCACAGCTCTTCTGGTGTTGGAAGCTGATAAACTGGCCATGGGACAAGAACTGTTTGTCAGAGTTCCTCATTCAATTTTGACATTGTTAGAATATAAAGGACACTATTGGTTGACTAATGAATGAATGGTCAAATATCAGGGCATGTTATGTGAAAACCCATGTATCCGTGTTAAGGTCGTCAGAACTCTAAACCCAGCAACTTTGCTGCCCATTGGACCTGGAAAACCTGATCACAAATGTATTGAGGTCATGGATGAAGTGTTCTCCAGCAGACCTAACAGACCAGCCTCTCAAGGACGCTGATGCAGAGTACTTCACAGATGGAAGCAGTTTTATAAAAGGTGAGGTATGTTTTGCTGGATATGCAATGGTCACTCTGGACTCCACTGTTAAGGCAGAACCTCTCCCTCAGGGAACTTCAAACTTATTGCTTTGATTCAAGCACCTCAGTTGACAGCAGGAGTCTGTGTGGATATTTACATAGACTCAAAATACGCGTTCACTACCTTTCATGTTCATAGGGCCTTATGTAGGCTAATTAACTCAGAAGAGAAAAAAGGGGGGGGGGCATGATGTATGGGCAAGAAATTCTTAACTTTTGGATGCACTGTGGGCTCCCAGGAAGGTTGTGATTATATATTGCCAAGGTCATCAAAAGGGAAACACTGTGGTTTCTCAGGGCACCCAGAGAACTGACAGAGAAGCCAGGTTAGCTGTCTGCATGAAACGGGAAGAAAATCCAGTCCCAGGTTTAAATGCTGCCCTTCTGCCTGGCCGACTAGCTAACAGAATGGGAGCCAACGTATTCCCAACATGAAAGTAAGTGATTTAAGACTGAAGAAGAAAATTTTCTCCCAGGTGGATGGTGGAGATTTTCTGATGGCTGGAATAGACATCCAGGAGATTCTAGCCCCAGCCTTTATCAGGCAGTTTCAGGAAAACATGTTGGACATACAACACTTGAGACAGTTCTAAGTCAACATTTCTATGTCCCCTGGCTCACAAGCAACACCTGGATGATCTGCAAACAATGTGAGGTTTGTGCTCACAACAATTCTTGTCAGGGGCCAGAGCTCCCACCAGGAATCCAAACTATAGGAGGAGCACCTTTTGAAGACTTGGAAGTAAACTTCACTGAACTGCCACGCTCACAGGGCTATAAGTAACTTTTGGTTTTGTGTGTTCATACTCTGACTAGGTAGAAGCCTTTCTTACCTGCAGTAAAAAGGCTAGGGAGATACTAGGATGCTTCTCTGGGAAATTAATCCCAGATTTGGTGTCCCAATAACTATTGGCTCAGACAATGGGCCAGCTTTTGGGCAGAAGTGATACAATTACTGACCAAGAGTTTAAACATCAGATGGAAGTTACATACTGCATATAGGCTGCAGAGTTCTGGTAAAGTTAAAAGGATGGGCTGTGTAAGGAGTAAGCTGTGTCAGGAGACTCTCTTGGGTAAGCTGTGTCAGGAGACTCACTTACATTGTGATGAACTTCTCCCTGTTACACTGCTGAGGATTAGATCCACTTACACTAGGAGGACTGGATTCTTTTCTTTTGAGATAATGTACGTGAGGCCCCCTGCTGGGAGCCATTAGCCAAGTAGGTATGACAATTTCCTTGCCAGCGTACCCCATGTTGCTGACATGTTGCAGTGACATTGAATGTAGGTGACCTTGCTCAAGGACCAAGGCAGATTAGGGTGTTCCCGGTTTTAAGATAATCGTGTTTAGGGCGTTCCCAGTTTAGGTTCCAGGTTTAAGGTTTAAGATTATTCCTGCTGGGAATAGGGCGTATCCTGCTGCCTGAGTTCCCCTTGAGTTCTCACGGGATTCAGACAGTATATTTTGGATATAGAAGCCCAGTGGGTGTGGATTTGGGCAGAGAACGTGGATTTCCCCAGAACGTGATTGTAGACGGCTGGTGTGAGTTCGGGAATAAAGAGTTGCTGTTTGAATCTACAAGCTGTGTGGTGGCTCGTGATTGTGTGCCCAGCCAAACTGCGGCATTTGTGCCCAGCCAGACATTGGCAGCCCCCCTTTTATTAGGGGACTACAGGGAGACTTAAGAGAGATACGAAAATTAATCCTGAAATGACAGTTTCAGGTCTTAGGGAAAACTTTACAGGTTCTCAACCAATGGGTTAGAAAAAAATTGCCAGTAAGTTTGGCCACAGGTGCATACTCTTTCAAGCCTGGAGATCAAGTCTGGGTCAAAGAATGAAATATTCAACCCCTGAACTTCTTTGGAAGGGCCCTTTCACTGTTATTTTATCTACCCCATCTGCAGTAAAGTTTGCAGAGATAGGTCCCTGGATTCACTACACCAGACTCACGCCTGCAGCTGAGGACTGGGAGTGCTCTCCAGATGCTGCTACACCCTTGAAGCTGACCATCCTGAAGAAAAAGGAGCACCAGAGAAGCTTGAGGATCAGAAGGAGAACAGCCCTGCTCCAGTCACTCCAGAAGCTGACTGGTCTACACACGGCCGAAGCTTGAGGAGACTACGGCTCTGTTTCAGCCACACAGGAGGGACTGGCTGATCAATGCACAGTGAAAGATAAACTTCCCACCAGGACTAATGAACTCTTTCAACCTCTAAGATAGTTCTTATACTATAATTCATTGCCACCCCTTGCTTCTAGATATATATGTAATTCTCTGTTTGGTTTTTTGCTACTGGTTAAAAATAACTCCTACTGACTGGACTCTGGGTAACAAAACTTCACTTATACTTTTTTATCTTGCTTATATAAGTTTTCTAGGATTTGTTTGGTGTTATTAGTTTGGCTTTGTTAGTTTATGCTGTTTAACCTATGTTAGCCAAAATGTTAGTCTATTATTTAGTTTGGTTTCCTTTGATAACCTTAAAGGATTCTGCCCTACTCCTATTCCAACCATAGAGATCATGTGAACTATGTGTTAAGACAATCCACTATAACTAAGAGGTGGTAAAACATATATTTAGGACCTGTCCTGCCAGAGGAATGCAGTGGATGAATGACTTTTTGGAAAGGAAAAAGAGGTCCATTGGAAAGAAACTTGATTTAGGAGGTCACCAATCTTGGGATGAAGGTAACTGGCCACCCAGAGGATTATTGCCACATATGGTCCCACTACCTGGGCACAAAATGGCAGTTGGAGCTATAGAACTCCTATTTACATGTTAAACAGAATTATTCACTTACAAGCTGTACTAGAAATTATTATTAATCAGACTGCCACAGCTTTTGACCTCCTAGCCACACAACAGACCAGATGCGAATGGCTAACTATCAAAACCACTTGGCATTAGATTACCTACTGGCTGAGGAAAAAGAAATATGTGGAGAGTTCAAAAGCTCAGATTGTTGCATCCAAATGGATGACAATAGACAAACAATTAAGAATATAGCCATCAACACAAGAGAACTAGCACATGTGCTAGTTCATACCTAGAAGGGCATTAAAGTTTGGGTCCCAAACATGCTTTTAGGAGATGTTTTTCAACTCTTGGTAGATTTAAAAGCTTAACTGGTGTAGTGGGTATTCTGTTTGGCTTCACTGTGCATTAAAACTATTAGGTCCACTATAGAAGCTGCTGTTGAGGGTGACAACAACTAAGGTTTTGGCATTATATAAGGCTTTAAGCCAAGATGATGGTAATGATGCTCTTAAATTTAAAGGATTAAATTATGGAGAGCATCATTAAAGGGGGGAATTGAAGTGGCACCCCCTTTCTCTACTGAAAAGTCTTAACTGGGCTTCTCCAGAAATCCTCACCATAGCTGATTTGGGGACTGTCAGCCAAAGAGTCTCTGAAAAAGAGTTCAATGTAGATAAACTTCCTATTTTCATGTCGCACTGTTTACTTGGCCACTGGCCAAGAAGATACCAGCACTCCAGGTGCTGGACACCCCCTTACTAGTTTTTCACAAACATATCCAGTATAGTACTTTGAAGAAATGTGCAAACAAGGCCTCTGGCCTTGAGCTGGGCTTCACAGAGATGTCTACATTTTTAAGATAAGTTACAAATGGGCTCCATGGTAATAGCTGGCAGGGGGAGGAGAGAAGAAGCTCTCCTCTTCTCGGGTGTTGTCCTTGAAGAGTTAACTTGCCCGGAACAGTGAAAGAAAAAGCTGCTTTTATGTGAGCCTCTGCAGACTGTGAACTTCTGAGCCCCTCCCCTTACATGCTGGGTATAAAACTCTGAAACTACCTGAACTCGGGGTTCAGGGGATTAATTGATTACAGCAAAAGCTGTGCCCTCTGAGCCTGGCTGCAGCCAAATTAAACTGTTTCCTGCTATCTTCGGTGCCTTGCCTCCTTTGTCCCTACAACACCTCATTTTCTTAAACTAAACTCTCCTTTATTCTTTCTTTCTATAAATTTTCAACCAAAAGCATGACAGATATCTTGTGACACACTCTTATATATTTAAAAGCACCTAAAAACAGCAACAGAACCCAACCATATTAAGTGATGAAGGCATCAAGTCTCAGATTTTCTCATGTCATGGAAATAAAACTCTCTTGTCCAATAAAATGATCTTATTCTCTGTGCTGGCCAAGTGAGAAAAGTTGCTATTGTGAGAGCCACAAAAACACATGCTTACTTCAATATTTTGACCTGAGAACAGACATAGCATTTTATAAATAATTCATGCTATAAAAAAACAAAACACACACACACACACATACAAAAACAAAAAAAGGGGCTGGAGATGTGGCTCAAGCGGTAGCGCGCTCGCCTGGCATGTGTTCGGCCCGGGTTTGATCCTCAGCACCACATACAAACAAAGATGTTGTATCTGCCGAATACTAAATAATAAATATTAAAAAAATTATCTCTCTCTTTAAAAAAAAACCAAAAAAACAAAAACAACCGAACAAAAAGCAACACAATGTCATCACAGGAAACCTTCACCCACCTTCTTCCATCCAAAGCTATCCCCTGCTAAGCTTCAGGTGGATGGTGTTTATTGCTTTTTTGACCTTTTAACCAGAATCCTACCTGAATATCTTTCCAAAGATTGGGTCACAATCTGTGAGAGTGAGCTTATCTTGAGTTCTGGGCCTTAGGGAGAGTCCTGGTCTTTGGAGTTTGAATAGAACTAGGGCAGAGGGACTCTGGTATCTTGAGGAGATATTGCAACTGCCTTTCTCCAGCCAAGTACAGGTTTTGTAACTCTTCGTAGCCAATGACCCAATCACTGCTAGCCCCAACTCAGATCAACCCACTTTTTTCTATTCTTGCTTTTGAAACAGTCTGGGTGAGAGCCAAGGTGTCCCATGGCCAAGTCACTCTATATGGCCTCTGCTAGTGAGAGGAGCCTTCCAGTCCGCCCTGAGTGGCCTCATGAAATCAGCACCTGGGGTGGAATGGCCTGGAAATGCAATTGCTGTGGAACTCAGAGGAGGGAACTGAAATGTGATATTCATTGGGAAGCTTAGCTTAAAAAAAAAAAAAAAATCCCTGATCTGGCTTGATCCTTGTCTAAGAAGTCCTCTTATTTCAATTGGAACTCATATGACTGGTAAATATGAGCTCTGGCTTAGAGAGGACAGGAACGCGGAGAAGTAGACCATTATAATGGGGTAAATGATTTGAATCCGTTACACATTTTCATCATCATTATTATTATTCCCCTCAAATAAACTCTAATAAGTTGCTAGATATGTTACAAGCTGCTGCTGGGATACAGCCCTTTCACAGACCACAGATCCCTCAATATAATTTTTTTTTTTTCTGGTGAAAAACAAGAAGACTAATTCTAGACCTGCCCACCACACCCCACAACAACCATGCTGGGGATTGAACCTAGGGCCTCACCATGCCAAGCTACACCCCCAGAGCCTGCTAGAATCTGACATGTCTCCCAAAGCTCAGACCATGAGCAATAAATAGTTGGCTTCTCCCACACTCTAATCTGACTCACTTTCTGGAAGAATTTGGAGAGGTGAGTGCTAATGTCACACCACTTTCTTTCTTTCTTTCTTTCTTTCTTTTTTAAGAGAGAGAAGAAAGAGAGAAAATTTTAATATTTATTTTTCAGTTTTCGGTGGACACAACGTCTTTATTTTATTTTTATGTGGTGCTGAGGATCGAACCCAGCGCCCCACGCATGCCAGGCAAGCGCGTTACCACTTGAGCCACATCCCCAGCCCTGTCACACCACTTTCTGAGGCCAAGAATCGGATGAGGCAGGGAAACAGGCTTCTTGAAGGAGAGAGAATAAACCCGGAGAGTGGGCTCTGAGACCTTTTATTGCTTTCCCTGGAGGCATCTGGAAAATGTCTTCACTTGGGAGGAAACACGTCAGCCCCTTCTCCTCACCGGCCTCTCTGCTTTAATGGTACCGTTTTTCCTTTCCTTCCTTCCTTCCTTCCTTCCTTCCTTCCTTCATTCCTTCCTTTCTTTCTTTCTTTTCGGCAGTGGGGGGTGGGTACTGGGGATTGAACCCAGTGGTGCTTTACCATTGATTACATCTGAAGCCCTTTTTATTTTTATTAAAGTTTTAAGTTGCTAAGTTGGCCAGGTTGGCCTTGAACTTGTGATCCTCCTGCCTCAGCCTCCTAAGTAGCTGGGATCATTGGTCTGTGCCACTGCTCCTGGCTTCATGGTACCTGCTTTCATGTTTTCACTACATGGGGTTGCTAGAGTTTGGATGCTGAATGGCTCCCAAACCTACGTGATAGTCACCAAGGCGGCACTATCAGGAAGTGGTGGAATCTTTAAGGACCTTCTAGTGAAGTCCCTAAGTCACTGAGGGATGCCCTTGAAGGGGATTGTGGGACCCTGGCCTTGAGCTGAGCAGTTTGCTCTGCCACCCCACACTGCCACTAGAGTCCTAAAAGCAATAAGTCTGGCCCATCATGGACTGGAAACTCCAAAAACCAAAGTACACCTTTTCTTATTTTATAAGTCGATCATTTCAGGTATTTGTCATAGTGGCAAGCAGCAGTTCTCCACAATGCCCCTCAGGCTGGCACCCCTCCCCCTCACTCATTTATCTCATTCGAAAAGACTTAAGTGTAAGTTTCTCACTTCAACTGTGTTAGGGGAAAAAAAACATTATTTTTCCAATATGAAGTTGTTGATGTGTTCCCAAAAGATGCCACACACTGTGTTCTGAGTCATGAGTTTCCTGGAGCCTGGTGAAAGGTCAGCCTTGTGACCGAGGCTTTGTGATTATACCTTGGCAAATGCAGTTCTCCTTTTATTTACCCTGTGATTGATGTCTTAATCTTGAAGTTGGAACAGAATAACTTTTCCCTGAGATTCAGATCAATTTATATTTTTCACCTTAATTTTTTTAAATCAGTTCAACCAAACAGAATTGTTTCTCCTCCAATTGCTTTTTTTTCTAGGTTTTTCTTTTTTCTTTTTGTACCAGAGATTGAAAACAGTGGCATTTAACTATTGAGCCACATCTCCAGCCCTTTTTATATTTTGAGACTGGGTCTTGCTAAGTTGCTTAGGGCCTTGCTAAATTACTAAGGTTGGGGCTGAGGTTGTGGCTCAGTGGTAGAGCGTTCACCTAGCACATGCGAGGCCCTGGGTTTGATCCTCAGCACCACATAAAAACAAATCAACAAAATAAAGGTATTGTGTATAACTAATATATATATATATATATATATATATATATATATATATATATATATATATATATATATATATATATATATATAAATTGCTGAGGTTGGCTTTGAACATGCAGTCTTCCTGTCTCAGGTTTCAGAGCTCCTGGGATTATAGTTGTGTGCCATCATGTCTGGCTTTTTTCTACCTCTTAAAGCTAGGTAGTCACAGAGCCCACGTTTCTACCAGGTGCTGCATAAGTTCACAGTGTGGATGAGAAACACATCAGCAACTGCAGCCTAAGTCCCATTGCTGAAACTCAGGTACCCAGGGCCTGGCAGTTCTTCCAGCATTTTTTTTTTTTACTTGTTTTTTACCTGGTTTTCCTGCCTAGGAACCATGCTGCCTATAGTGCCATGTCTGCACAAAACTGGCTCCTTTAAGTGTCCTCTACAATTTTTTTTTTTTTTTTTTTTTTTTGCACTGAGGATTTCACCCAGGGGTTCTTTACCACTGAGCTACATCCCCAGCCCTTTTTATTGTTTACTTTGAGGCAGGGTCTCACTAAATTACTGATGGTCTCACCAAGTTGCTGAGGGTGGCCTCAAACTTGTGATCCTCCTGCCTCAGCCTCCTGAGCTGCTGGGATTACAGGCATGTGCTGTGTCTGGCTCTCCTTTACAATTTTGTGTGTTCCTTGTGAGGCTGTCAAACTTGACCTATTACTTTTCCATCCCCAGATAATAATGTGTGGAGATGGGTCAATCAGAGGCCTCCAGTCTGCCTAGCTATGGTGATTATTTCAGGGATAGGTATAGACCCCATACCAGCCCAGTCAGAATTCTTCTTAGAGTTTGTTTTTTTTTTTCCTTAAAATAAAGTTTCCTAGAAAGATGGCCTTTGCCCATTAGGGCTGCTAAGCTTGGAGAAAGTGAGACAGGGACAACTAATAGCCATCTTGCCCTTGGCAGCAGAGTCCCCCCCCACACACACACACCATGCAGTATGAACTAAGCAAATACAAGCAAAGTTCAGAGATAGTGTGGTGGATTGGATGGATCATTCTCAGCTCTTCAGTCCTTCCCTGTGTGTGTCTCTGTGTGTGTGTTTCTATCTTTATACCCTTTGCCATATGACTTTGTAGTGTCTGCCATTAACGTAAATGGAATTCACATCCCTGCCCCTTAACTCTGGATTTGGCTTCATGACTTGGCTGATCAGTGTGATATGAAGATATACATATTTTTAGTTTTCATTCACAGTTCCTGCCTCATAGTACCTCCCCCAAGGGAGGCCATAGAAAGGCCACAGAACAGTCAAGTCTCTTCTCACTCCATGGGTCCTATCTCATACCCCGGAAGTAGGAATGCTGCACAGAGAGGCCAAGAAGAACCTGAACACACAGTTCTTGCTGGGTTTCCCCACCTGGGCTATGAGCATTCATGTCTCTGTAATAGAGGCTCCATGAAAACCCCGAAGGACAGGGTTTTGAGAGCTTTCCAGATAGCTGAGTGTGTGGAGCTGCCTGGAGGGTAGGGCACTTGAATAGAGAATGGAAGATCAAAGCTCCTTCCCTCATCTCTTGCCCTGTTCATCTTTTCATCTGTATCCTTTGTAATATCCTTTACAATAGACTAATTGTTATGGTTTGGATGTGAGGTGCCCCCAAAAGCTCACATGTGAGACAATGCAAGAAGAAATGATTGAGTTAGGAGAGCCTTAACTCAATCCATGAATTAGTCACTGGATGGGATTGAGTGATAACTGAAGGCAGATAGGGTATGGCTGGAGTCGGTGGGCATTGGGGGCATGGCTTTGGGGTATATATTTGTATTTGGCAAGTGGACATCTCTCTCTGCTTCTGATCATCATGTGAGCTGTTTCCCTCTGCCACATTCTTCTGCCATGATGTTCAACCTCACCTGGACCCCTGAGGAATGGAGCTTGCTGTCTATGGATTGAGACCTCTGAAACTGTGAGCTCCCAAATAAACTTTTCCCCCTCTTCAGTTGTTCTGTTTGGGTCTTTAAGTCACAGCAGGGAAAAAGCTGACTAAAACACTAATAAATGTAAGCAAGTATTTCCTTGAGTTCTGAAAGCTGCTCAAGCAAATTAATCAAACCCAGGGGAGGGTTGTGAGAACCCTCATTTATGAGCTGTTTCATCAGAAGCACAGGTAAAACAACCTGAGTCTTGTTGATTGGCATCAAGTGGTGGGGAGGCAATCTTGAGACTGATCCTCAACCTCTGGGATCTCCAGGTGGATAATATCAGAACCAAACTGGATTAGAGGACACCCAGCTGGTACCTGCTGCAGAATTACTTGATGGGTTGGATGTGAGAGGAAATCCAATACACCTGGTGTTAGAAGTGGTCTGTACTGTGAGCATACTATGGAAAGAACTAAGTTTGAGTTGTATCCTCAGAGCAGTGTACCAGTTCTTTTTCTGGTACTGGGGATTGAACCCAGGGTGCTTTACCACTGAGTCCTAGCTCTTTTCTTTCTTCTTCTTTTTTATTTTTTCCTGAGGCAGTTTTTTGCTAAGTTGCCGAGGGCTTTGCTAAGTTGCTAAGGCTGACCTCAAACTTGTGATCCCCCTGCCTCAGGCGCCCAAATTGCTGGGATTACAGGTGTGCATCACTGTGCCTGGCCAGAGTACCAGTTTTAAGATGAGACCTTAAGAGTTTCCACTAACTATTTTGAACCTTCTATATTCTGCCGTGAAAAGAACTAGCTAGGCATGGTGGTTCATGCCTATAATCCCAATGAGTTAAGGGGCTGAGGCTAGAACAACTTAGTGAGACTCTGTCTCAAAATAAACAATTTAAAGGGCTTGGGGATGCAGTTTGGTGATAAAGCACCCCTGTATTCAGTCCCTGATACAAAAACAAAACAACTACAACTGCAACTAAAAAGCATGCCCAAGTAGTTGCTCATCCTTCTGCCTGGTTTCAGGAGAAAGACATTGAGCAGATCTGTAGCTAACCTGAAATCTGGAGTCCAGCTGAGCCCAGCCAAGCCCAAATGTTTGTCACTGTAGTGACAAATGTGTATTTTAAAATTTATATTTTTATAAATGTATATTTTAAAATTTAATCAATAATATAAACAACACAAATTGAGATTTTGAAGTTACTTGTCATACAGCATTGAGATTTTGGTGCTACTTGTTACACAGCATGAATAAAGCAAAGTTGAATTGAGAAAAGAGTTATGATCATATAATTTAAATCCTGGATCTCATGACATCCAAAGTCAAATTTCTGTTATTAGGAACTAAACATGTCCTCACCAATGCAAAAAACTTTTCTAAACTCCTGGGAAGTAGTCATAATACCTTACTAGTTCTTAACAACTCCCTTCCTCCCGAATACTGGCTCTGCATGACTCCTGAGGTTCTTCTATAAATGCTCAGATCACCAGCATTTATACTGTTGCCACAGCCTGGCTTTTAATCTCAACCCAAATCCAATACTCTTACCAAACTGCCAAATAAGCCACCTGATCCTCATTCTCAGGATGACATCTGCCCTAACTATAACTGAACTTGCCATAACCTCTGAATGCTGAAATTTTCAGGTCCAGCCTCTATCTGGGTTTCTTCCTTCAGTTCCTTTGGTCTACTTAGTATTTGTGTACAGTACTGGCCACAAGCCTATGTATCTCAAACAGAACTCATTCCTATTATGACAATATTAATAAAGTAAATATCAGACAACCAACACAAGAAAAAAAATTTCTTGTAAATCTACTTCAAATGGACTTTGACATTACTTCAAATAGAATGTTCTAATCTAGTCCTGAATTCTATTCTGGAGTTATACTATTAGGGACAGATAATCTGAAAATGTGGATCATAAAAAGTATATATGTATATTTCTATGTTATATGTATATATTATGCATACATTTTTCATATATACATATATACATTTGTATTTATAAAACATAAAAGTATAAATACATGTATGCTATATTCACATGAAAATATATATAAATATATGCATGCTATTTTATAATTTTTATAAATGTTTATTTTAAAATTTAATCAATAATATAAACAACACAAATTGTATAACAAACCTAGTTACAATCTAGACTTTATCATTATTATGATTTTGTCATGTGTGCTTTTTTTTGTCACTGAAAATGCCTTTAACTGCCATTCTTGGTCCTATTCCCTCTCCTGCTTCAACCCACAAGTTGATGTTTTTTCTTTTTAGTTCTAACAAAAGTCATTTTACTCTTCTTGTTATTTTGCAACTTGTTTTTAGTCCACATGTTTTGTTTGGCTTCATCAAAATGGGGTCTCACTATGTGGCCCAGAATGGCTTCGAACTCCTGGCCTCAAGGGATCCTCCTCCCTCAGCCTCCTGAGTGGCTGGATTACAGGTGTATGCCTTCACTTCTGGCTGTAATTTACCATTTTAAAGTTTATATACAGTTAAGTGTTTTTAGTATTTCTATGAGATAGTGCAAATATCACCAGCATCTAACTTTAGAACACTTTTATCGCCCCCCACTAAAGAAACACCATATGGGTTAGCAGTCATTCTCCATTTCCTTCTTACCCCATTCCCTAGCAACAACTAATATACTTTCTGTCTCTGTCTCTATGGATTTGCCTATTCTGGACATTTCCTATAAATGGAGTCAAACCATCATATGTGGCCTTTTATCTCTGACTTCTTAGCATAAAATTTTCAAGGTCCATCCACGTTGTAACATGCATTAGTACTTTGTTCATTTTTATGGCTAATACATTTAGTTTCCCCATTTATCAGTTGATGGGTATTTGTATTCACTGTGGGGCTCTTATGAATGATGTTGCAATGAACATGCATGTATGTGTTTTTGTGTGAACATATAATTCTCTTGGAAATATATATATACACATACTGTTGGGTCAATTGGTAACTTTATGTTTAATTTTTTAAGGAACTGACAGATTATATTCCACAGCAGCTGCACTGTTCTACATTCCCGCCAGCAATGTATAAGGGTTTCAATTTTAACACATCCTTGCCAACACTTGGTATTTTCTGTTTTTTCAAATTATAGTCATTCTAGTGGGTATGAAGTGAAGTGGTAGCTCATTGTGTCTTTGACTTACATTCCCCTAGTAACTAATAAGAGTGCACATTTCTCATATGCTTATTAACCATTTTAAAATATTTTGTTTGGGGGGGTGGTACTGGGGATTGAATTGAAGGGCACTAGACAGCTGAGCCACACCCCCAGCCCTATTTTGTATTTTATTTAGACACAGGGTCTCACTGAGTTGCTTAGCGCCTTGCTTTTGCTGAGGCTGGCTTTGAACTTGCTATCCTCCTCCTGCCTCAGCCTCCCAAACCACTGGGATTACTGTCATGTTCCACCAAGCCTGGCCACTTTTAGATCTTTATTGGAGAAATACTTATTAAAATCATTTGTCCTATTTTTTTTTTGGTGGGGGGGACATGGGGACTAGACACAAGGGTTGTGCCACTGAGCCACATCCCCAGTTCCCCCTACTGTTTTTTTAGACAGGGTTTTGCTAAATTGTTGAGGCTGTCCTGAATTTGTGATCCTCCTGCCTCAGCCTCCTGATAGCTGGAATTATAGATATGTACCACTATGCCTGGCTGCGCACCCTTATGTTTTTTTTCAGAATTGTTTTGCCTATTCAGGATCCCTTGCCTTTCCACATGAGTTTTAGGATCAGTTTATGGATTTCTGTAGAAAAGGTAGCTGGAATTAATAAATCTTTAATTCCTATCAAACTCCCTTCTAAAATATCCTCCAAGAGGACTGGCACCTTGTCCAACTTGGTCATGTTGTATCTCCAACACCCAGCACACGCCTGGCTTAGAGTAAGCTCAGTATTTGGTGAATGAATCATCATCATCATCATCATCAACAACAACAACAACAAAACCCTACAATTTAAAGAGCAGCAGTAAAATGTACCCAACCTAAGATGGGTGCAGTGGCCCACATCTGTAATCCCAGTGACTCATGAGGCTGAAGGAAAAATTCCAGGCTAGCCTCAGCAACTTAAGTGAGACCCTGTCTCAAAATACATACATACATACATACATACATACATACATATATAAAAAGGTCTGGGAATGTAGCTCTGGTACACAGCCCCTGAGTTCAATCCCCAGTACAAAAAAAAAAAAATCCTCAAGCCATGAAATGGAATATTGTTATGCTTTAAAAGTCACTTTGTGTATGTAGCTCCAAATAATACTTTAGCTAGTTTTGCCTATTTAAAATTTTTAGTGCAGGCATGGTAGCACATGCCTATAATCCTAGAAAGTTGGGAGCATGAAAGTAGAGGATTGCAAATGGGAGGCCAGACTCAGCAATTTAGAGAGGTCCTAAGAAACTTAACAAGACCCTGTCTCAAAACAAAAATAAAAATGAAAAATAAATATTTTATAAGTGAAACAATGGTTGCATGCTCTTTTGTAATTGTTTTATTTCAAAAAAATGTTTCAAGATTCATTCATGCTAATACATGTAGTTGTTGATCTTAATTTTCACTGCTTGGCATTCTATTGAATAAATATATAGCACCCTATTTATCCATATTTTTTTCCCCTAGGCTTTTTTCTTTTTTGGCACTGTGAATTTAACCCAGGAGTGCTTAACCACTGACACACATCTCCAGTCCTTTTTACTTTTTATTTTGAGATAGATTCTCACCAAGTTGCTTGGGCCCTTAATAAATTGCTGAGATTGGCCTCAAACTTCTGATCCTCCTGCCTCAGCCTCCCAAATTGCTGGGATTACAGGTGTGTGCTATTGTGTCCTAGCCTGCTAGGCCTAGGCCTCTGCTATAATAAACCAACTTAAGGTTTTTTTGGTGCTGGAAATTGAACTCAGGGTTTCATGAATGCTAGGCAAGGAAAGCACTGAGCTATATCCCTAGCCTTACTAGTCTTTGTTTAATTGAAAATGTCTTTATTTTGCTTGTACTCTTTTTTTTTTTTGAGGGGGGTGTTTACAGGAGATTGAACTCAGGGGCACTCAACCACTGAGCCACATCCCCAGCCCTATTTTGTATTTTATTTAGAGACAGGGTCTTACGTAGTTGCTTAGTGCCTCACTGTTGCTGAGGCTGGCTTTGATCCAGCGATCCTCCTGCCTCAGCATCCCAAGCCACTGGGATTACAGGTATGCACAAATGTGCCCAGCTTGTCTGCACTCTTTTTTTGTAATCTATATTTTTTTAGTTGTACTTGGACACAATACCTTTATTTAATTTATTTATTTTTATGTGGTGCTGAGGATCAAACCCATCGCCTCGCATGTGCTAGGCGAGTGCTCTACCGCTGAGCCACAACCGCAGCCCTTAAAATATTTTTTTTAGTTGTTGATGGACCTTTATTTTATTTATATGTTGTGCTGAGTATTGAACCCAGGGCTTCACACATGCCAGGCAAGTGCTTTACCACTGAGCCACAACCCCAGCCCCTTGCCTTGCGCTCTTTTTTTTTTTTTTTAGTTGTTGATAGACCTTTATTTATTTATACATGGTGCTGAAAATCAAATCATACATGCCAGGTGAATGCTCTACTGCTAAGCCACAACCTTAGCCCCCATCCCCATACGTTTTTATTTTGAAATAGGGTTTTGTTAAGTTGCTGACAGTTTCACTAAATTAATGATGTTGAACTTGAATCTGTGATCCTCCTTACTCAGTCTTTGGAGTTGCTGGGATTACAGGCCCATGTCACTGTACCCAGTTTAGCTTTATTTCTTGAGTATTTAGCTTTGATTTATAAGAAAGTTTTTGAGGGATGGGGATGTGGCTCAGTGGTAAAGTACTTGCCTGGCATGCATGAGGCCCTGGGTTCAAACTTCCCAGCACACACACACACAAAAGTCAGCAGTTCTGTGTATCCATAACAGGAGAATTTGAGGTCATCTATCTGCCAACTTGGCAAACTTGAAGTCTATTATTTTTTTTCATTAAAAAATTTCTAACTGTGGCACAATATGCATACTATAAAAATGTTAACTTTTAATAGGATGGGTAAAGTTGAAAACTGAGAGCCCATGTTTGTTGCAGCATTAGGAAAGACTTCTTATCTGGCTAATAAGAAGCAAAGGATTTCTAAGGAATGAAAGAGGTAGAAAGTGAATGACATATATAGTAAATAGTTGTTTTGGTTGGATGATAGTTCATGGCACATGGAGTAATGTGAGTAGTATGTTAGGGACAGATTGTGGAGGGTCTTAAATTTCAGCTTAAGGGAATTTGGATTTTGAGAGCCTTTGAGGGTTTTCTGAACTCAACTCATTTTGTTATTTGGTTTTGTTTTTGTTATTTTCTCTCATATTTTAATATTTATCCCATATTATGATAGTTGTACATAATGGTGGGATTCATTTGCACATGCCCACAATACAACCATGTGATTTGGTCAGTATCATTCCCCAATATTTCCTTTTCTCCCCTCTCCTCCCTGAACTTAACTCATTTTGAAAGTTGGTCTTGGCAGCAATATGTAGAATGGATTAGAAGGTGGTGAGATTAATGACATAGAGACCAATTAGGAAAATACTGCCTAAAAGAAGCTTCAAAAGTACAATAGGGATAAGGTCTAACAGACTCAGAGCTGTTGACATGACCAAAGTATAACTATAGTTGTTAACCAAACTGGGTCTGAGAGAAGATGCCATTACAGACCTATGACAGCATTCTCTAGGGTTAAGTTGCTTTCTCTAGGGCTAAGTTACTTCCCAATGGAATAGCATTATGAACTCTTAGAGATTTGCTGATGTCCCCTAATGAAGTCACATGCTATTTGTAAAATGCCTGCTAATTAGCTTGTTGAGCCAGCTAGGGTTCTCTGATCTGAACCTAGACTTGAAAAGCATGCCCTGGGACAGTTTGAAAAACAGTATTAAATAGAGAAAGTAGCATAAAACAGACAGATAACAATTGGACAGAGCATAAACAACTATTCTTAGTATCAGTCGAAAGAATTTAAGTGCTCTCCTGTTCTTTGCTTTTACAATATTTAACAATATCTTCTAAAATCATTGCACTCCAGCCAGGTGTGGTGATGCACACCTATCATCCTAGAGACTCAGGAGGCAGAGACAGGAAGATCACGAGTTCAAGGCTAGCCTCAGCAATTTAGCAAGGCACTAAGCAACCTAGTGAGATCCTGTCTCAAAATCAAAATAAAAAAGGTCTGAGGATGCAAGTCAGTGTTAAAAGCCCCTGGGTTCAATTCCCAGTACTGCCAAAAGATAAAACAAACAAACAAACAAACAAACAGGGCTGGAGATGTAGCTCAGTGGTAGAGTGTCCTTGAACTCAACCCCTAGTGCTCCAATAAAAAGGTAAAATAAAATAAAATCATTACTTTGGACCTTCAATCTTCTAATTTTTTAGCAGGACAGTTTAATCAACAGTTCGTACTAGGTTGTACATTCAATTTATGTAGTAGCAACCCATGTGCATTTATTTTCACATTATTCTGTATGTTCTAATGTTCTTTTTAATTTTTTTTCCCTCCCTCTCTCTCTTGTAGTGGGGACTAAACCTGGGGGCACTTTACCATTGAGCTATATCCTTAGCCCTCTTTATTTTGAGACAGGGTCTCACTAAGTTGTGGAGGCTGGTCTCAAATTTGCGACCCTGCCTCAGCCTCCAGAGTTGCTGGAATTATAGGTATGTGTCACTGCACCTGGCTCTTAAATTATTTTCATACATAGCCTGCTTGTTAGCCCTTCTTTCCCAAATTGTTTTGGGTTATATTATAACTAGTTTGTTTCTTTCTTTCTTCTGTACTAGGGATTGAATTTGGGAGGACTTTACCACTGCATTATATCCCCAAGCCCTTTTTATTTATTTATTTTTATTTTTTGATACTGAGGATTGAACCCAGGGGCATTAACCAATGAGCCACATCTCCAGCCCTTTTTAATATTTTATTTTGCAACAAGATCTTGCTGAGTTGCTTAGGCCTCCTGAAGTTGCTGAGTCTGACTTTAAACTCACCATCCTCCTGTCTCAGCCTCCAGAGCCGCTGGGATTACAGGTGTGTGCCACAATTGCCATATTATTTTTTATTCTGAGGTTGACCTGAAATTTGTGATCCTCCTGCCTCAGTCTCCTGAATCACTGGGATTACAGGTGCATACCACCGTGCCTGGCATGAAGCTAAGAAGTTAACTGGAGAACTCAAATTATTTGATTCTGAGAATTGATGTTCATCAAGAAATGGGTCTAGACTAAAGGAATTGTTTTATACATATTTTATATATGTAGATGTTGAATGGTATTTTGGAATCACATTTCCTACAGGACTAAAATGCACTAGGACACACCTGCTCTTCTTTTACCACTTTCCTTCCCTCTATTCACAATTATTGAATGCATATCATGGACCAAACATCATGGTATATGCTGAGAGTTTCAGTGGTTTACTCTTCCATCTTAAAATAATTTGGCAATTGATGAAAAATTTTCAAGTTTGTTATTTAAAAAATGGCCAGTTCTTGGATTTTGATGACATGGTATTATGCAAGACTTGTAGTGTTATTATTATCCTGAGTCCATACTGAAGAATATAGAAAATGACAACCCCCCCAGACAGGGAAATGACAACCCCCTAAAATTGTCTGAACCGGAGGAAGAGGGAGGAGGAAGGCAATCATTAATCCTTTCCCAGTAATAATGGGCTCCAAGGGGAAAAAGCAAACTCTCATCCCTTCCTGGGTTCATCCCCAGCATCTCCACCAAAAGTGAGCATTCAACCCTTCCCAGCCACAGTGGTCCTGAAGGGAGGAGGCAGATACTGAAATGCTGGGCCCTGGGCCTTTACTCTTTCCCATTGTCAACGAGGTCCGGAAGGAGAAAAGCAAATAGTGACGCTCTGGGAAACAACGAATCCCAGGGAAAGAGGATAAGCAGTGAACACCAAGTTCTGAGCTCAGGGACAATAAGTTCTGGGCTTTTTATAACTCCTTTCCTGACTGTCCAAACTAACACATCCTGCTTCAGTCTTCAGTAATTAAACCATCCTCTTTTTAAACTATAAAACTCAAACCCATCTGTAACCAGTGGCCATTTTTCTACTCAGAAAGTGACCCCTTCCAGTGCCTGATTGATTGACTCCACTGTAGAATAAAGGAAAGCTTGCTGATTCCTTTGAGGTCTGTTTCTGACATGGTTTTTTGTATTTTCATAATGGTGACAAAACCATGTTGGTTATTTTTGCTTACACATACTTCTCAGTGTCACTAGATTTTAAAAAAGCCTTTGTCTTTGGTAGTGATTGGCATTTTACAGCTTTAAGCAAATTGTACTTGGAATAGGACTGCTTTTTTAAAAATTAAATTTATTTTAGCAGAGTGCAGTAGCATACTACTTGGGGAGTACCTGTAGTCCCAGCTACTCAGGAGTCTGAGGCAGGAGGACTGCTTCAGCCCAGGAGATCCAGGCCAGCCTGGGAAACATAGCGAGACCCTGTCTCAAAACATTTTTTAAAAATTATGGTACACACTTGTAATCCCAGTGACTTGGGAGGGTGATGCAGGCCAGCTTCAGCAAGTGAGACCCTTTCTCAAAATAAAAATAAAAAGGGCTGGGGATATAGCTTAGAGGTAAAGTGCTCCTGAGTTCAACCTCTAGTACACAAAAACAAACAATAATTTAAGTTAGTAAATAAAAGACATAAAAATGTATAGATTAAGGGGGTAATGTGATGTTTCAATTGGAATAGGAATTCCTAACCAGTAATTGAGTCATAAATGTAAATGTATGGGGGCTGGGATTGTGGCTCAGCGGTAGAGTGCTCGCCTAGCACGGGCGGGACCCAGGTTCCATCCTCAGCACCATATAAAAATAAAGACATTGTGCTGTGTCCATCTACACCAGAAATAAATATTTTTTTTTAAAGTAAATGTATGGTCTTAGAGGAGTAGAGACAGTCCTCTGTGAATTTGTAGATACTTGATGTATGCATTTATTTTTCTGAGAGTTTTAGATGCTCAAAGGAGTCTATAATCCAAAAAAGGCTGAGTGACTCTATCTGCTTTGCTTAATAAAGTTCTCAGAATAGTGCCTTTGCTATCTAGACTGGTAGTTAAGTGCTCCGGAATTAGAATTTCCCTCTCTGTGTCTGAATTCTGACTCTTCTAGTTAATTGCTGTGTGACCTTAAACAAGTCACTTAACCTTTTGTGCCTCAGCTTTCTCATCTGTAAAATGGGGATAACAATAGTATTTATTATGCCATGGGGTTATGATTATATGAGTTAATTATAAATAACTAGAAAATGGTCAACACATAGTAAATGTTCTCCATGTTAGCTATTGTATGATAATTATTACACAGATGTGGCATTGATGATGATGTTGAAAATCATGTGACTTATACCTTCTGAAGCCACTAAAGAGCAAATGAAAGGGCTGGGGATCTAGCTCAGTGGAAGAGTACTTGCCTAGTATGTGCAAGGTCCTGAGTTGGTCCCAAGTACTGCCAAAACAAGCAAACACCAAGAACAAAAACAGTGAATGTAAACAAATTCCCACCAACAATATTGACTAAGCAGCTGATCATTCTGGGTCAAGCTAATGTAGTTTTTCTTCTCATTCTACTTTAGCCACATTCAAGTTGAATCACAGTGGCCACAGCAGTTTTTTTTTTTTTTTTTTTTAATTGTAATTAATGAATTTTGGTACTGGGAGTTGGACCCAGAGTGCTCTACCACTGAGCTACATCCTCAAACCTTTTTATTTTTTATTTTGAGACAGAGTCTCACCAAGTTGTCCAGGCTGGACTGAAACTTGAGATCCTCTTTCTTCAGCCTCCTGAGTTGCTGGGATTGTAGGCATGCTGCATTGCACATGTCTGAAAGACATTTTAAGTCTCTATCTCTACCCACTAGCCTCCAATGCTGAAAAGATTAGTAGAATTAGATCAGATTAGAATTTATTCCAAAAGTCTTTAACTTTTTCTAGCTTTTAAAGTTGTTTTTTTTTTTTTTTTTAGATAACTGAATTTCTGGGTCAGCTGATCACCTTTGATTGGTCAGTTTTACCTACCCTCAAACGCTAGAAAGTGACTTATTTTTTTCCCATGCATTATTTTTGGTGTCTCTACTTTTTTTCTTTTTCCATTCTTGGCCAGAATAGCTGCCAGTTCAGGCTGGCACGGTGGAGGATGCCTGTAATCCCAGCAACTAGCAAGACTGACATAGGAGGATTGCAAATTTGAGGCTAGTCTCAGCAATTTAGCAAAACCCTGTCTCAAAAGAAAAAATAAAAAGGGCTATGGACATAGCTTAGAGGTTGAGCACCCCTGGGTTCAATCCTCAGTACTGAAAAACCAAACCAAACCAAACCAACTAACTAAATGCCAGTTCCTACAGCTACTGACCTCAGGAATTTGCCTCTTATAATGACTTCTCTTAGATTCTCTCTCTTTCTCTGAAAAAAAGTCCATTCAGGGACTCCCTGATACCAAAATGCTTTATTGGGCTGGGTTGTAGCTCAGCATTGGTTGTAGCTTAGCATTGCCTAGCATGTCCCAATCCCTGGGTTCTTTTCCCATCATGGCAAAACAAACAAAACACAAAACAATAAAACAAAAGTGCTTTGTAGAAATATTACATACAATGATTTTTTTCAGATGCTGCCTCTCAGACTAAAAATCTAATAGATCTATGGTTAATTCCCTAGAATATTATCAGTAGTGGAAGTTTAAATTCTAAGGTCTCACCCCCATTTCAATTTAATGGCCTATGGGGAGGACCCAGTGTAAAAGCAAAACAAGGACCTCTCATTCAAAAGACAACAACAATTTCAACACAGTGAGAACAAAGATCAAACCAAGCATGTGTTTTTTGATTATAGGGCCTCAACTAACTGCAAGGTCATCAGCTCAAGAAGCCAGCCCTCATAAATGAAGCCCATGAATCATAGTCTCTGGAATCTGACTGGTAGAAATCTGATTTCTGGGACCTATTGGAGAATCAGAATCTCTGGGATAGTCTCTGGGAATTGATACTCTTCACAAGCTCTCCAGACCTTGATTTTGTACACAAAAGATTGAGAACCTCGCACCTATTTTCTTTATGTGGTAGACAAGAAGAAAAGTTTTAGAATTTCTACTTTTTAGAAGTGTTTGACTTGATTGGCCAGTGCAGCTGATGATATCTATGGTGCAGCACCATCACCATTTCTTTTTGCACAGAATACAGTGGCAGGGCAAGTTTCCTTCTTTCTTGCCAGTGGGAGAATTCTCCAGAATGAATACCAGACCACCATATGGATTATCATCTGACCACATACACTGTTGTCAGTGCAAATGCATTCACTATTGATCTGAAAATTTTGCTTGTAAGAAGGAAAATATAGAGGCTGGGGATATGGGTCAGTGGTAGAGTGCTTGCCTAGAATGCACGGGGCCCTGGGGTTAATCCTCAGCATCAAAACAAAAACAAAAACAAAAAACAAACCAAAATAAAGAACAAGAAGTAATATGTCTCTTGCACAGACATTGTCCTTACATTGAGAGCTGGGTTTTTTTTTTTTTTTTTAATTAAATTTTGGTGGTGCTGGGAGTGGAACTCAGGGCCTTGTACATGCTAGGCAATGCTCTACACTGAGCTACATCCCCAGCTTAAATATCAAGATTATAATAACAGAAAATCATATTTGTTTCTCCTGTTTGGTGGCCCTCCGGTGTAACAGAATCCCTTTGAAATTAAAAGCCCTAAAATGCTTGCTTCCCAACATCCTGATAACTTTTATGCATACTGAGAGTGGAAACTGAGAAGCTACCAATTGGCCTGGGGAATGTCTCAAGGAAACTAAAACCCTGATATATTTCTGACTTGCACAGCCTAGCTAAATCTACATATGTATATTTCCTGTCTTTTGTCCTACTGTACTGCTTTCTTTATGTCTGGACCAAGAGGGAACCCAGAGACTCTCTACCACTGAGCTACATCCCCAGTCCTTTTATTTTTTATTTTGAGGCAGGGTTTCCCTAAGTTGCTGTGGCTGACCCTCGAACTTGTGATCCTCCTGCTTCAGCCCCCAGAGTTGGTGGGATTACAGGCATTTGCCACTGTGTCCTGTAGAAGTAAAAGGATTTATTGAACCATTACAGATGCTAGCTAGAAAAAGTACCAGGTCCTGGAACAGGTTTCCACAAACTACCAGAAATAGGACTAGGTAGCATTTAGAAAAATGTCCCAAGTACTTTTTTTTTTTTCATACATGTAAATTTTTATTTGTCTGATATATATATATATATATTTTACAATAGAATGCATTTTGACATATAGTGCACAAATGGAGCACAACCAAGTACTTTTTTGGTTCTCTCACATTCTTTCTATTTCCTTTTTTCTCCCTTTTCCCTGTTCTAGGCTAGCGTTATGCATGTCCTTGGTACCCAGACATAGCTACACTTGGCTGATGATATTCAAGGCATATGAAATCATTACTTATTCTTTTTGCAGTGCTGGAATTGGAACCCAGGACTTTGGGCATACTAGGCAAGTGCTTTACCACAATTATACCCAGCTCTGGCAATATGATATTACTAAACAAAGAGAATTTTCCAGTAGAAGTAAGGCTTTTGATAGTCTGAGCACTTCTTCAGTAGGGATTTAAAAATACATATAACTCAGCAATAAAAGAGAATAAAATCCTGGCATTTGCAGGTAAATGGATGGAGTTAGAGAAGATAATACTAAGTGAAGTAAGCCAATCCCAAAAAACCAAATGCTGAATGTTTTCTTTGATATAAAGAGGCTGACTCATAGTAGGGTAGGGAGGGGGAGCATGGGAGGAATAGAGGAACTTTAGAAAGGGCAGAGGGGTGGGAGGGGAAGGGAGGGGACAGGGTGTTATAAATGATGGTGGAATGTGATGGTCATTATTATCCAAAGTACATGTATGAAGACATGAATTGGTGTGAATATACTTTGTATACAACCAGAGATATGAAAAATTGTGCTCTATATGTGTAATAAGAATTGTAATGCATTCTGCTGTCCTAAAGAAATAAAAAAATAAAATACATATATATATAATATTTAAAAAATATATATATATACACATAGATATATATTTTAATATATTTGTTTTTAATCGTAGATGAACACAATAGCTTTATTTATTTATTTTTATGTGGTGCTGATGATCAAATCTAGTGCCCCAGATTTGTGAGGCAGGCACTTTACCACTAAGCTACAGCCCCAGTGTCTCTCTCTCTCTCTCTCTCTCTCTCTCTCTCTCTCTGTGTGTGTATATATATATATATATATATATATATATATATTTTTTTTTTTTTTTTGCTAGAGTTCCCTCTTTTTTTTCTGTACCAGGAATTGAACCCAGGAGTGCTTAACCACTGAGCCACATCCCAGCCCCTTTTATTTTAAATTTTGAGACAGGGTCTCACTAGGTTGCTTACAGTCTCATTAAGTTGCTGAGACTGGCTTCAAACCTGTAATCCTCCTGCCTCAGCCTCCCTCACCACTGGGATTATAGGCCTATGGCACTGGACTCAGCTTGGAGTCCCCATTTTTAAATTCAGTTTTACTTTTGTTTCGCACCTATATCAATAGGAAAGGAAAAGTAATCAGAGAAAAAAGTTATAAGAATGACCTCAACCCCCAGCCTACCCTCAGTTGACTAGTCAGTAACTGGAATTCATTTTCAGATTAGTTCTGTTTTCTCCACACCAAATGCCTGCCAGTTTGGGGGACTGACTTCTGCAAACTCTCTCTTCACCAAATTGTAAGGGCTCAGGAATTCATCCTGAGTAACTTGATAAAACAATTCTTATCAAATTACCCTAAGAACCTGGGGACCTTATGTTCTGAGTTTAGCTGTACGTCATAATCAAGATATTTCAAGGTTAATAAACCTTTTTATATCATGGTTTTTAAATTTAAGCACAATAAATGATATGCTCTTTTTCCTTGGCTCACAGTTATTTTGTGTGTGGGTGATTGTATAGAGTCATTGTGTAAAACAGCTTTTATTAAAGAATAATTCAAGACAGCTATAATTCAAGACAGTATCTGACAAATTTTTAATTAACAGGTACTTCCAAGTTACCAATGAATCAACTTTTTTCTTTATTGATTTGCACCTCTATTTTCTGTTTTGCAGGATATGTAGCTTCCTAACAACTTTTTTCTCTCCCTTTCTTACTCTCTAGATTTATATACACATACAAAACATACACGCATATTTGAAGTATTGGAGATCTAACCCAGTGGCACTTTACCACTGAACTACATTCCCAGCCCCCCACCTTTTTAAAAAAATTTAAGACAAGTTCTCACTAAGTTGCCCATGTTGACCTTAAACTTGTGATCCTTCTGCTTCCTCCTGGAATTACAGTTGAATACCACCATGCCTGGCATTATTACTCTATTTTTAAATGAAAACTATTGCAATTCTATTTTCATTCTCATAGTAGATGAGAGATTAAATGGAAGCAACTCTTTACAACTTTTATATATCATGTAATACTGGAGTTCTTAAAACATTTTTTACTTGCTTTTTATTTTAGCGAAAGATTTGTATCCAAGAATACATAAAGAACTCTTTTTCTTGGGGGGTTGGAAACAGGAAATTGAACTTGGGGACACTCGGCCACTGAGCCACATCCTCAGCCCTATTTTGTATTTTATTTATAGACAGGGTCTCACCGACTTGCTTAGCGCCCCACTTTTGCTGAGGCTAGCTTTGAACTTGTGATCCTTCTGCCTCAGCTTCCTGAGCTGCTGGGATTATAGGTGTGTGCCACCACACCCAGCCCATAAAAAACTCTTAAAAGTCAATAAGAAGAAGGGAAAAAACAAAAAATATTAAAAATAGGCAAAAGATTTTAATGAACCCACTGTAAAAGAAAATGAAAAAATGGTCAATAAGCACAGGAGAAAGTGTCAACATTATTAGAAAAGGAGAAAGGCAAATTGAAACCACTGGTGAGATAACACTAACATATACATTAGAGTAGCTAACATAAAAAAATCTGATAATACCAAGTGTTATCAAGGATGTGAACAACTGGAAATCTCATGAATTGTAGGTGACAGTGTGAATTGGTACAACCATGTTAGGAAGGAATTTACCAGCTTTTCATGGAGTTAAACATAAACTTATGACATGACTCAGCTATTCACCTCTAGACATTTACCTCAAAGAATTAAAAATTTCTGTTCTCTTAAAGATTTTTCATGCATGGTTATAGCAGCTTTATTCATAACAATCAAGAACTAGAAATTATATAAACATTCATTAATGTGTGAATGGATGGTCAGCCTTCCATCACTATAAAAAAAGTACCTAAGATAATTAACTTATAAAGATAAAAAGATTATTTTGGCTCATAGCTTTGGAGGTTCCAATTCATGATTGGTTGACCCTATTCTTTAGGTCTGCAGTGAGTCAGCACATCATGGTAGGAATTCATGGTGGAGCAAAACCCCTCACCTCATGGCCAGAAAGGAAAAGCTAGTGAGTAATGGACCAGTCTCACAATCGCCTTTAAGGGCAAGCTTCTAATGACCTCAGGAGCTTCCACACAATCCCATCTCTCAAGATTCTATCACCTCTGAATAGCACCACCTTGAGAACCAATACTTTAACACATGGGTCTTTGAGGGACATTTAATATCCAAACTATAGCAATCAATAAACAAACTGTCATATGCCCATACAAGGGAATACTACTTAGCAATAGAAAGCACACACTACTTATGTCTGCAATAACTACATGAAACTCAAAGACATTATGCTGAGCGAAAGAAGCCATACATAGAATAGTGCATATTGCATGATTTCATTAATTTGAAGTGCTAGAAGAGGCAAAAGTAATCTATAGTGGCAAAAAAGAAGCCAGGTGTGCCTGGGGATGTAGCTCAGTTGGTAGAGTGCTTGCCTTGCATGCATGTGGCCCTGGGTTCAATCCCCAGCACCACAAAAAAAAAAAAAAAGAGAGAAGCCAGCTGTGATGATGCATGCCTGTAATCCCAGCAGTCTGGGAGCCTGAGGCAGGGGGATTATAAATTCAAAGCCAGCCTCAAGAACTTAGTGAGGCCCTAAGTAATTTAGAGAGAACCTGTCTCTAAATAAAGTATAAAAAAGTGCTAGGTTTGTGGCTCAGTGGTTAAATACCCCTGGGTTCAATCCGTGGTGCCAAAAAAAAAATAATAATAATAATAATGAGTGATTGCTAGAAGCCAGGTTTAGGAGTGGGGCTGTTGACTACAAATGGGCATGCAGGTGCATTGTATTACATGCAAAGCATACCTCAATAAAGCTGATTTTTATAACTACAAAGAAAGTTCAGAGAAACCTCTAATACAGATCCATGTACATATCAGTAAGCACTAATAAATGTAAATATTTTGTTATTTGCTTTATCTTTTTCCATATGGATGAAATAAAATATTACAGGTAAAAGTAACATCTACTGGGCTGGGGATGTGGCTCAAGCGGTAGCGCGCTCGCCTGGCATGCGTGCGGCCCGGGTTCGATCCTCAGCACCACATACAAACAAAGATGTTGTGTCCGCCGAAAACTAAGAAATAAATAAATATTAAAAATTCAAAAAAAAAAAAAAAAAAAAAAAAGTAACATCTACTTTTCTAGACTTATTTTCCACCCTTTTCCCACAGGCAAATTCATTCATAAAGTTTGTGTATCTTTTTTGTTTACTAAACATTCTTTTTTTTTCTAAACATCTATTTCTTTCTTTCCTTTTTCTTCTTTTAATTTTTGTAGTTGTAGACGGACAGAATGGCATTATTTTGTTTGTTTATTTTTATGTGGTGGTAAGGGTCCAACCTAGTGTCTCACACATACTAAGCAAGCGTTCTGCTGCTGAGTTACAGCCTCAGCCCTAAAACATGCATTCTTAAGAATACATAACAATGAATCCCACTATTATGTATAATTATAATACACCAATAAAATTTTTTAAAAAACTGCATTTGGCTGGGGGTTTAGCTCAGTGTTAGAGTGTTTTCCCAGTATATATGAGGTCATGAGTGTAATCCCTAGTATGGCAAAAAAACAAACAAACAAACAAACAAAAAAACCAACAACCATGTATTCAGAGACATCTTAATTTTATTTGACAAGGATATCAAAGCTTAACAAGAGCAAATGCACAGGACATAGTTAAACAATGAGTCAGTTGGCAGCATAGCTAGTAATGATGTTCTGACTTCTGCTCCTTCCCCAGGGCTATGTTACCCAACTTGTGTTTGAGGAGTTGCTAATGTAATTTATGTAATTATGAGGGTGTTTATATTGCTCTTTATTCTCAGTTTTAAACATGACTGCAATTTGGCACAAATGGGAACTTAGTGTGTTATGAAGTTTCTACAAGAGCTTAGAACTCCCTGCTTGTAAATTTTTTTTTTTTTTTTTTTTTTGGCATCAGGGATTGCACTCAGGGGCATTCGACCACTGAACCACATCCCCAGCCCTATTTTGCATTTTATTTAGAGATAGTATCTCACTGAGTTACTTAGTGCCTCACTTTTGCTGAGACTGGCTTGAACTTGGGATCCTCCTGCTTCAGCCTCCCAAGCCACTGGGATTACAGGCGTGCACTACCGCACCCAGCCCTGCTTGTAAACTTTCAAATCTAAGATTAATGTGATTTTAAACAATAGAACTCTTTGATATCAGTGATATCTTTAATTATAATTAAGATGGAATATATATATATTTATATATTTCCTTCTAATTTTGCCATATAGATTACTATTTTCAAGGTAGCTAACACCATGGAAGCCAAATTAGCTGACTGGATTTATATATATTTTTATATATATATATATGTATATATATATACACACACACACACACACACATATATATGTATGTATATATACACACATACATACATATATACACACATATATGCATGTTTTTCATTTTCTATATATGTACATGTATGCGTATAAAATATATACACACGTGTATATGTATGTATATGTTTGACAATCACAGGAAATGATCTGACATTCCTTATTCTTTTGGTTTGTTATGTTTTATTGTCCATTTTCTATATTATTCACATTTTTTCTTCAGTTCTAATGTTTTTACACACACACACACACACACACACCACACAATTTTTTTTTTTTTTTTCCTGGTGCTAGGGATCAATCCTAGGGCCTGGAGCATGATAAGCAAACACTCTACCTGTTAGCACAAAAAGACTGGACAGGAAGCAAACTTCACAGATCAGCTCAGCTCTTTTATTCAGGAACAAAATTTCATGCAGGAATGAGGTAAGCAGGAACAGTGTGACAGGTCTCTGAGGGCCCCACTTTCCTGGTGGAAAATGAGCCACTGGCTAAAGGAGGAGTTTGGGCTTATATAGGTTATACTAAGGTGTTTCAGTGAGCATGTCAGTTTGGAATTTGGGTTTTTGGGTTGGGGGTTGTTGGTCAGCACCTGGAGAGGATTTATCTTGGAAAAGATCAATGTTTCCCAGATATTATCATTTTAGATTTGATGAAACACTTTGTCCCCACCTGTGGCCAGTATCTGAAAAGGATTTATCTTTAAAGAGATGAAAGCTATCAATGTATGACTTTCTTTTTCACTCCCTTTTTCTAGGTCTATCTTGGGGTTTTTCATTTTCTATAGCTAATACTACCATTAAGCTACATCCCCAGCCTAATGTTTACATCTTGAAAGCTGATAGATATTGGAGGAAAAACTAAGAGTTTAGGTTAGTTTTAAGTGTTTTTGTAATGATGAAACTGTTCATTTCCCTTTAAAAAATTTTTAAAAACTCAAAGATAGGTCTTTCAAATTTTGGTTTTCACTAGCAGAATAATATATTTTTCCTCAAAACAGTAATTGTTTCTGAATGGGAAAAATACAATTATTTCTCTTTTTTTACAGGAGAAGCAACAAAATCCAATTATAAAATCAAATTTAAATTCACAATGATATGTAGACTGTTTTGATTTGAAAACTGCATTTTTTTTTTGGTCGCTTTAGATACATCTCAAATTCTCATTGGCTATTGCTTTGCATATCATAATGGAGGTTAAGTCTTGTATCATGTCAGTAACACTGTAGTGTCACTGAGGCCACACTGGATTATGAATGTTACTCACCCAAATGTATCCTTCATGTCAACATCTGGTAATTGCTGAGATGACTGCATCAGACAAGCTGTGCCACAAGGAACTGTTGCCTCACTGGTGACTAGCATGGGGGAAGGGTGGAAAGACATGTCTTTTTGGTGCTGCAGAAGATGGACACCACTTTCCTATTCAGAAGTCTGACACCATAAAAAAATGGAGAGAATAGTAGTTCTTAAGATCCCTTGATTTTCGGACAGCTAATTAGAAGACCATGTATAAAGACTGGTAACTGAAGTATGGTCAGGGAGGGAGGCCTGAAAAATCTGCTTTGGAATGCTGACATCTAGGTAAGAGAGAAATGTGAAGTCATCCATGGACATGGGACTTAGGGGAGTGTCCCTCAGCTCAGGGAGGGTGGCAATATCCTTGTTAGCTAAGAAGGTGTGAGTGTTTTGAAGAAATAATGTGGTTTGTTTCATCATTATAGGAGCATTAGGAATTGCCAGTAGTAACTTGGGAATGGGATCAAAGTGACAGAGAACAAGATGAGGTGTAAGAAAATAAGATTCTTTTAAAGCTGTTTCAGCACCGGGGACTTTTTCCTTTATAGACTAAAACAGACTCATAAAGAGGAAGGAATGTAGGAAAGCTTTTAGATTTTTTTTTTCTTTCTTTCTTGGGGTGCTGGGAATTGAACCCTGGGCCTTGCACATAAGAGGCAAGCACTCTACCAACTGAGGTATATCCCCAGCCCAAACTTTGAGATCTTGAAGAATCTGTTTTGTGTGTCTTTTTTTTTTTTCCTATAGCTCTTTCACTTTTAGTAGACCCTTCTTAAGCCTGAAATCTTGTTCTTCTTTGATCTATGTGAGTTGGAATAATGGGTCAAATTTATAATCCTCAAATGCCTGCATTTTGTTTCTGATGGGTTGTGGAAGTGTGAAATTGTTTTCCTTGATTTAATCTTGAAGCTTTGTCTTTACCTGGAACAGGGAAATCATTATTGCTATGTCTTTCACAAATTATGTAAACTTAAAAAAAGATAACTTAATTTCCAATGTAAACTATTCTTTAAAGAGAATTAGTTCCCTTAAATTTAGTTCCTTTAATTTTATTTCTACTAATTTTACCTCTTCAAGCTTAAGCAAGTGGGCCTTAGATGGCATTAAGGCCATCTTAGTCATGCTTTGTGATTTTAGTAACTAGTTAAATTACTTAAAATTTACATTCTAGGCTGAAGAGTTCTCTATTTTTTTTTTCTTTCCTTATATATCAGACTCCAGCTTATTGGATGTGAGTCCCATAAAACTATTTCCAGCATCCTTTATTTTCCCTTATTGTGGTCCAATAGGAAGGACAATAAGCTGTGGGCATTGGCTTGCTCTAAAGCTCATGGATTTCCTTCAACCAATATCATGAGTTTTTAATAGTTAGACATTTATTTATCCTAAAGAGAGTGAAAATTCCTCCTACGACTGAATGTGAAGGAACTGTTTTTCATCTGCAAATCAACTCTTGTACTTCATTTTCTTACAGAATAGGTACCTATACCACTTCCTGATTTCAAAGAAGTTGAGCAGAATTTAAAGCTCACTTGTGGGAGGCAGAGGCAGGAGAATATAAGTTCAAGGTCAGTCTCAAAAACTTAGCAAGGCCCTAAGCAACTTAGTGAGACTCTGTTTCAAAAATTAAAAAGGACTGGGAAACAGCTTATATAGCTTATCTGGGTTCAATCCCCAGTATAAAACAAAAACTCACTTGTAGAAAATCACTTGTCATGAGTATGCTGTCATTAATGTAGAGGAAACACGTTTGTGTTTTTCTACTGTCTTTCTACCATTCATCGAATAACAATAAATTCACAGGTTACACCATTTTCATTAGTGGCAGTTCACTGAGTACTTGTGGGTCACCTTATTGTCATAAGCTGGAAAATCACAGATTCTTTTATTCCAATCTTAATTTCTAATATCTATAACACTCAAATCATACATCCTTCACAATGATATATAAACAGGACACAGAAAGGGTTAAAGCAGCTGCAGGTTTAAAGGATGCTGTGCCAAGAGCACAGGAAGACAGATATGAATGCAGAGTCAAAGGGTCACTGTAGGTGGTCAGATGAGGATATTAATGAACTAACCAGAGCAGAGTTGTGATAGCAGAGGGGCCAGAAGGACAGCAGTTTCAGTTTCAGAATGTCAGCTTGGAGAGGGCCACGCATGGTCATCATAGGCAGGAGAACCCATACTTTGCTAAATAAAGCATAATGGACCTTCATCGCTGTGGCGATTTACCTGGGCAAGACCCTTGATGAGAAACCAGGTGATGGGGGTCAAGGTGCTTCGATATCCAGTCTTGGGGGTGGGGTGAGGAGTGCTCTCTTTTACTGGGTCTTGAGTGTGGAGTTCTCACCTGGAGAGGTTGAAAAGCTCCTGTGTCTGGGTGCTCCACATATGATGTGGGATGTCTGCATGTCCAGATACTCCTTAATTTAGTTTGGTAAGTTGGTACATTTATTTATGAATTTGTGCCTTATGATGGTGCCCAGCAGAGGATAGTTGTTTACTTGTACAAATAAGGTGTGGAGTCATTCTACCTTGACACCTGTACTCAAACTGGAGTAACTTATGGCAAACTAGTGCTTTACAAAATGGAGTATCTCAAGGTTAGGCACATCCTAAAAACTGATGTTCTATACATCAAAGAGTAATTCAGAGCAGGACACGGCCTGCTCTCCACATCAAATGGCCACAGACCATACTGCTTGAGCAGTTTCTGATTGACCATTACATAAAAAAACATTAAAAAAATCATTCTATGAATTTTAAGTACTAGTGGGTTCATAAATATATACTTAATAAGTACTAGGGCAAAAATCATTATATGTTAATAAAGTAATGAAAGGTAAACGCTACTGTTTGGGGCAAGAGTTGACTAACGCTTTCGGAATTCGGAAACCTTCACAAGCCGACGCCTAGGCTTACACTGCCCACTGGCACAACACACGCTCCAGCCTAAATCCCTAAGTTGTGGCTTCTGCCCAAGAGGTGTATCCCGTAACCACAGTGACCGGGAAAAGCGTTTGATAGCCGGGGTGGCCTCTTGCTCCTTACTCTCAACTGCTTCCCTTTTCCGTGACAGGAAAAAATGAAGAGTTGTGTATACGCTGGCGGAGCGCTCTTCCTCGGTCCCTTGACGCCCAACACTGTTTACGTTGAGTTCCTGACTGAACCACAACTCCCAAGATGCACTGAGGTTTTAGAGCAGTCAGAGGGGCAGCTTCCGGTTTGGCCCAGCGCGGCTGCGCACGGAATATAGCCTTATTGGCTCGAACTTCCTCGTGCGATTCGCGTCACGGCGACGTGCGGCCGTGGGGGCGGAGAGACGCGGCTGCGGCGGTCGCGGCGGCGCAAGCACGATCTCAGACACGGTATCGCGGCGGCGGCAGTGGCGGTGGCCACACCGGGTCGGGCCCCCTCCCTCCTCTGTTCCCCCCTCCTTCCCCTTCCCCTCAGCGGTGGTTTGCGAGGAGTCCAAGACGTGCGGCGTGGCGGCGACGACCTCCGGTGAGGCTCTCTGGAGTGCGAGTGCCGTTTCCCCGGCGCAGAGGGGGAGCTCCGTGTCTGGGAGGAGGTGAGGGCTGAGGGGGCAAGTGTGCCCGGAGCGGGCTGGAGGGTGCGCGCTGCTTCCCAGCCTTCAACTTGGACCCCGTAGTTGTGACCTCTGCCCTACACAGCGTGCGATAGCTGGAGGGGCGACCGTGAGGGGCCTGGGTCTGCTCTCCTTGCAACTACTGTCACAGTTGCCCGGCGCCCACCTCCGGCTCGCCCCTCTGGGCAAAGGGTCATAAATCCCTTGCCCCCCTGAGCTGTCGTCGCCTTTGGATGCAGTTGCTCTTCTATACTGCCCGCTGAGAGAATCTGCTTGCTCTTCCTTCTTTTATCACTTCTAGGAATTTCTTTGGTGGCGGGCTTTGCGTGGGTTCTGCTCCGCATTACTTTTACCACGACTGGAATAGGAAGATTTTCCTTACCTTTTCTTAGATGGCGCTTCAGATCGCCTGCTTGGGATAGTACCTCGGATCCTGTTCTCTCAAACTCCCTTTGGTTTATCTGTCAATGAAATTGAAATTGCTGATAACAGGATTACTAGTTAGTTTTTAGGGTCCTATTGAAAAAGTTTGAGTTGGAAACGGATATATATATTTTTTCTTCTTTCGGCTTTTAACCTTGATTTAAACTTTGAACTCCGGAGCTTGACAACTTCATGAGATAGTCCAACGGCGAATTTTGGTAAAAACATTACATGACCAACTGGGATTTTGTAGGGTACAGTGCTTCTTTGCAGGTTGTTGGGTCTGTCTTTTTTTAGTAGAATGATCTCTTGGTCTTTAAGTTTTTGGACTTTGGCTTTCTCAGCCTATTATCCCCACTATAATCTTCCAAAAACGGACCTCCCCCGCCCCCTTCCTGAAGAAACCATTGAAGACGCCAAGAAATCTCTCATAACATTTAAAATTATTTGATCAGAAGAATTTCCTTAGTGAAATGTTAAAATAAATAACTTCAACTTAAAAACTTTATTGAAAATATAGGGATTGAACTCAGGACCCTTGCACATGATAAGAAAGTGTGCTCTACTTACCCGAGCAGCACCTATAGCTATATTTTTTATTTTAAAAAAATTTTTTTTTGTAGTTGTAGATGGACAGAATGCTTTTATATATTTTTATGTGGTGCTAAGGATCGAACTTGTGCCTCACACATGCTAGCCAAGGGTTCTGCCACTGAGCTACAGCCTCAACCCTCTATTTTTTATTTTGAGACCAAGAGTTTTGCAAAGTTTCTCTGGTTGGCCTGGGACTTGTGATCCTTCAGCCTCAGACTCCCAAATAGCTAGGATCCTCGGCAGGGGTCACTGCCCCTGCTCCAAGCTTCATTTTTTTTTTTTTTTTTTTTTAATTTTAATATTTATTTTTTAGTTTTTGGCGGACACAACATCTTCGTTTGTATGTGGTGCTGAGGATCGAACCTGGGCCGCACGCATGCCAGGCGAGCGCGCTACCGCTTGAGCCACATCCCCAGCCCCAAGCTTCATTTTTTTTGAGGGGAGATTTTAAACCTTGTCATTTCTGAAGTTCTAAATGTCCTTTTGTATCTAAGGCCACCTTAATTTGTCCTTTCACCACTCTTTGACTCTCACACTCAGAAGATAATTCCTGGATGTTTTCATTCTTTTTTACAAATTTGTCAGAGTGATGTTCTGTAAAGTCAAATTATTTTATCAGGAGTTGAGACTTTCATAGTGGTGGCAACTGGTGGAAATTTGAAAAAAATTTCAAAGTAAATATGAAAGGTGTCTTTATTTTAGTTTCTACTTGTTACTGCTCAACCACAAGTATATAGTTCTAGCTAGACTTTTGGCTACTTAGTAGCAGATTTCATTTTCTTCCTGGGTGCTAGGAATGAGAGTAGGATTTCCAGAACTTAAAGAGATTTTCAGGCCCTAGGCTCATTGTATGAATTAATACATTAATTCCATTAATAGTATTGAACCCAGGGGCACTCTACCATTGAGTGACATCCCCAGCCCTTTTTATTTTTTTATTTTAAGACAAGTCTTGCTCAGTTGCCAAGAGTGGTCTCTGTGATCCTCATACTTCAGTCTCCCAAGTTGCTGGGAATATTTTATTTATTTCAGAGGAAGGTCAGTTTTATATCTTGCAAGCTAATTCCTTTGTGCTGTCTTTTGTTGTAAATAAGTTTTTGGTTTTTTTCCCCCAAAGAACTAACCCATATCTAGTAGTTTTAGATATTTTTGTGGTTGTGGTAGTAATCAATATGGCCTATAAGACCCAAAATTCTTACTATCTAGCCTTTAGTAGAAAAAATTTGTCAAACTGTGAAAATGATGCTTATTCAGCACAGAAAATTAAAATAAGCCAGGAGTATAAAGGAGGAAGTAAAAATTATTCAGAGGATTTTTGGTGAGTGTGATTATCTTTACAGAATCTCTTGTGATTTTTATGTAAATGGGCTCATATTGTTAAATGTTGGTTTGTAATATGCTTTCTTAAAAAAGATAACTTAAGATTATTTATATTTGGCTTTTGATTGCTTTTATATTTTCAGCACTGAAGATTTTGCTAGAAAGGATCTTCATGAATCAAATTTTCCTCATCTGTTTTACCAATCAGGATATAAAAAGACTACTCAGGGATAATAATGCTTGCTCCTGATGATAATGATTAACATTTGTTGAGCACTTATTACGTACCAGTTTTCTACCATTTTGCATGTACTGTCATTTAATTTCCCCAAAAGCTTGTGAGGACATACTATTATTCCTATTATACAGGCTAGGAAACTGAGGCAATGAAGAATTTGAGTAAGTGTCAAAGTTTATTAGCTAGGTAAATCATGGAGCTGAAATTTGAGTCCATGTAGTCTGATTCAGAATCCAAGCTGCTAAATATGCTGCAGTGCTTCTCTTTATATTAATGTTCAATGTAGAAAGTTGAGTCAGTGCTGAGGGATGTGTTCTTTTCAGTATCATTCTTTGTAGGTGACCACTGGAAGCATATGTAGATTTTTCTAGCTTTTTGTCTGCTATATAGTAGTTAACTTGCAAATCTGTCTCCATATGGGGAATTTAAAGGAATTTACATATTTTATTTTTTAGATTTACAGGAATTTGAGCTGATAGTATGGAAATTCCTATATTCCCCATCCTATTTCCTGTATTCTTTACATTTTACATTACTGCGGCATATATATAGCTCAGTTGAATACCAATACCAATCTATTGTTATTAATTAGTCCACAGTTAATATCATGACTCACTTTGTGTTGCAGAATTTTTTTTTTTAATGGGATTAAACTGGTCATTGCTCAGCAGTGTGAGCTTTTTTTCTTCAAAATATAGTGTTTCCAGACTATTATTATTATCATTATTTTAAGGTACAGAGGATTGAACCCAGAACCTTGCATATGCCAGTCAAGCTCTCTACCACTGAGCTACATCACCAGCCCTTTATTTTATTTGAGACAAGGTCTTGCCAAGTTATGAAGGCTGCCTTCTTCCTCAGTTTCTATGTAACTGGGATTGTAGATGTGTGCCATTGTACGTGGCTACTCCTGGGGGATGGATGGAGATATATATATATATATATATTTATTTATTTTGGTACTGAGGTTTGAACCCAGAAGGTCTTCACCACTGAACTACATCCTCATCCCTTTTTATTTTGAGACATGATCTCCCTGAGTTGCTCAGTTGCTGAGGCTGGCTTTGAATTTGTGATCCTCCTGCTTCAGCTTCCCAAGTTGCTGGGATTATAGACCACCATGCCCAGCTTCCTCCTGGATTTTATTTCTTTTGTTTTTTTTTGGTGTGTGTGGGGGTACTGGGAACTGAAGTCAGGGACACTACACCATTGAGCCACATCCCCAGCCCTATTTTGTATTATATTTAGAGACAGGGTCTCATTGAGTTGCTTAGTGCCTCGGTGTTGCTGAGGCTGGCTCTGAAAAATGTCATAGTGCCAGCTGTTTTTCTTCAAAGGAATGTGCTTTTTTTGTACTGGGAATTAAACCCAGGGGCTCTTAACCACTGAGTCATATCCCCAGCCCTTTTAATTTTTTAATGTTTAAGATTTTTCGGGGGGGGGGGCAGTATTGGGGACTGAACTCAGGGGAACTCGCCCGCTGAGCCACATCCCCAGCCTTATTTTGTATTTTAATTGTTGCTTAGTGCCTCACTTTTGCTGAGGCTGGCTTTGAACTAGCAATCCCCTCCTGCCTCAGCCTCCTGAGCCACTGAGATTATAGGTGTGGGTTACTGTGCCTGGCATGTTTAAAAATTAAAAAAATTTTTTTAATTGTAGTTGGACAGAATACCTTAATTTATGTATGTATGTAAGTATGTATGTGTGGTGCTGAGGATCGAACCCAGGGCCTCACACATGCTAGGCGAGCACTCTGCTGCTGAGCCACAACCTCAGCCCATGTTTTAAAATTTTGAGACAGGGTCTCACTAGGTTGCTGGGGAGGGCCTTGAAGTTGCAATCCCCCTGCCTTAGCCTTGCAAGTCACTCGGGATTAAAAGTGTGTGCCACCATGCCCAGCGGGATACTTATCTTTTGACCAAACATCTTGGCGATTCTATATCATCATTAAGGAACCTGTTTTTTTTGGGGGGGTGGGGAGGAGGAAAGGGCGCTATTTTCTGAATTTGGAAAATGGATTCATTTGGTATTCTTACTCAAATTCTTTTTGATTCATCATTCCAGCCATTTTATTTGCTAGTCTTTATCATACCTTTATTTTGTTTTTATTTTTTTTAATGTGGTGCCAGGGATTAAACCCAATGTGTCATGCATGCTAGGCAAGTGCTCTACCACTGAGTCACAACCCCGGTCTTACCTAGTCTTTAATTTTTTGTCAGACTTTGGCTTTAAAGAAATCATTTTTTTGAGACAGGGTCTTAATATGTTGCTCAGACTGACTTCAAACTTCTGGGATCAATTAACCCTTCTGCCTCAGCTTCCCAAGTAGCTTGAATTACAGGTGTGTGCCCCAGATTTTGGCTTTATTATGATGACTGTAGGTTCCAAAAAGTAATTTGGTCTTCATCATTATCTTTTCAATATATTTCCATTTTTGGACTTTGCCTGGGGTCAGCAGTGAATTTTTTCCTTAGTTGGGCCATGTAGATTTTCTGAAAGTCATCCTGCAGCTTTGATGCTCTGCTTATGGACACGCTGTTCAACTTCTTGGAGATTTCTTGCTGTTCTTCATTGAAACAGTGGTGCACATTAACTCATTTACTGTCAGCATCTTCTTCCCTGAGGCTAGTGTTTCCCCATCCATCCTTATTATTTTTGGCATTCTCCTCTTTCACAACTTTCATTCATGGAATGTAATCTTTAGCATCTAATTCTCCATATTCTTGCACTTTTGATTTTATTGAGGCCTCTGTGGGTTTACCCTGAAATTTCTTTGCAACATCTGAGGATTTGGAAGAATGGAATCAAAGTTCCATCAGATATCATCACTTTCTTATCTTTGTGTTTTTATTGGACAAGGTCATAAGGAAGCTCTTCGAGTCATGGCTAGAGGACACTGAGTTATCTTTTTTACAGCATTGGTTCTTTTTTTTTTTTTTTTTTTTTTTTTTAAGAGAGAGTGAGAGAGATAGAGGTAGAGAGAGAGAGAATTTTTTAATATTTATTTTTTTAGTATTTGGCGGACACAACATCTTTGTATGTGGTGCTGAGGATCGAACCCGGGCCGCACGCATGCCAGGCGAGCGCGCTACCGCTTGAGCCACATCCCAGCCCCCAGCATTGGTTCTTACTGTTATGACCTCCCCAGAATGGTTGGTTATAGTCATAAGCAATGACTGAAGGATCTCTGAGACTACTGGGTGATAAGATTCTTGTTCAGCAAACAGAAAGATTCTTCTTATTATTTTTTTTGGTGTGCTTGCAGAAACTTTTGCCCAAAGGCATAAAAGCCAGAAAACTCATGAATTTCTACCAACTTGGAGATAAGATTCTCAAGCATTGTCTTCATTTCCTATTTTGCCAGGTTTGGCGCATGCCTGTAATCCCAGCCACTCCAAGGCTGAGACGGGGATCTCGAGTTCAAAGCCAGCCTCAGCAACAGGGAAGTGCTAAGCAACTCAGTGAGACCCTGTCTCTAAATAAAATATAATATAGGGCTGGGGATGTGGCTCAGTGGTCAAGTTTCCCTGAGTTCAATCCCTAGTACCCCCCCCCCCCCACAAAAAAAATCCTATTTCTCGCTGCTTCAATGTCTTGTGTAAAACGTTGGGGAACATGAATCAAGCAAATAGCTGAAAGTTTTCAAGTGAACAGGAGAAAGTTAACACCTGGGTTTTTTTTTTTTTTTTTTTTTAAATATTTTTCAGTGTTGATGGACCTTTATTTTATTCATTTTTTTATATGTGGTGCTGAGAATTGAACCCAGTGCCTCACACATGTGAGGCAAGCGCTCCACCACTGAGCCACAACCCCAGCCCCTATACCTGGGTTTTAATCTTTTGTTTCTTTGACATTTTCTTCTTCTTTGGTATTGGGGATTGAACCCTGGGATACTTTACTACTGAGCTACTTCTGCAGCCTTTTAATTTTCATTTTGAGACAAGGTTTTGCTAAGTTGAGAGGCTGGCCTCGAACTTGTGATCCTCCTGACTTAGCCTCCCAAGTTCCTGGGATTAAAGGTGTATACCACCATGCCTGGCTTTTTTTGGGGGGGGGGTGACTGGGAATTGAACTCAGGGGCATTCGACCACTAAGCCGTATTCCCAGCCCAGCCCTATTTTGTATTTTATTTAGAGACAGGGTCTCACTGAGTTGCTTAATGCCTCGCTGTTGCTCAGGCTGGCTTTGAATTCGCGATCCTCCTGCTGGGATTACAGGTGTGCCCCACTCATGCCTGGCTTTTAAAGGGTTTTTATTTTTGATTTTTGGTATGGGGGATTGAAGTCAGGGGTACTCTACAAGGCTGGGGGCTCTGGGAAACTGAGGCAGGGCGAAGGCTCCTCTTTAAACCCAGATTAAAAAAAAATTTTAAATTTATTCTTTTTAGTTATATATGACAGTAGAATTATTTTTATTTTATTTTAAGTTGGACACAATACCTTTATTCTATTTATTTTTATGTGGTGCTGGGGATCGAACATAGTGCTTCCCACTTGCTAGGCGAGTGCTCTACCGCTGAGCCACAATGCCAGCCCCAGTAGAATATATATATATACACATATATATATATGTAAATTCTTTTAGATGTTGATGGACCTTTATTTTATTCATTTATTTATAAGCGGTGCTGAGAATCGAATCCAGTGCCTCGCACATGCTAGGCAAGTGCTCTGCCACTGAATCACAGCCCCAGCCCCCCAGTAGAATATATTTTGACATACATACCAAACCCTGATTCTTGTTGAGTCAAAAAAATTTCAGACACGCTGTTCAAGAGTTATAGGCATGAGTTTATTAGAAGGAATAAGGAAGGAGAAAGGGGACACTTTTAAGGGAGAGAGTGTCCTCTTGGAGAGGAGAGACAATGCACACTCTCCTGCCTCCAGTTTTATTGGAGGGTTCCAGAGTCTTGCTCAGGTCCATCTGTTAACTTTTTTTTTTTTTTTTTGGAAATTTTTTAGAACTTTATTTTATGTTCAAAGAATTAGCATGTTCTCCTTCACTGGGTAATCCATTCGAGGAAGATCACTTAGTCCAACTTAATGAAGCCTATATCCTTCGAGTTCTGACGGAAATACTGCCGGCACACGTTAAGGCCATATTTCCGTTTGAACACACGCAGCAAGAGCAAGAACCCTTGCCAGATTTTTGCAGGTGGCTCCAGTAGAACTGTTGGTGATCCATCTTTCTTTCAAGGGTGCTGCCTTTTTTTTTTTTAATAAGCTTTGGGGGTACTTTATTTATTGGTAGAGGGGATTGAACCCAGGGGTACTTTACCACTGAGCTACATTCCCAGTGTTTTTATTTTTTATTTTGAGACAGGGTCTTGGTAAGTGCTGAGCTGGTTTTGAACTTGGCATCCTCCTTTCTCAGTCTTTGGAGTGCTGGGATTGTAGGTGTGCACCACTGTGCCCAGCTCACCTTTTGACTTTTGACTGGCAGCAGGATGACATCAGTCTTTCAAGTCCACTCTGCCATGACCACTTTGGCCTATGCTGACCTGTTATAATTGGAACCTGTTCTTTCAGACTTTATGGTTGAGGGTAATTATCATTGTCTCACTGAGTTCTGAGATTTGGTCTTTGTAAAGGTCACAAAGCCCTGGTCCTTCAAGTGGCTTATGTTCTTATCAGCATTTCCAGCCTGCATTTCTCCTGCAGATAACAGGTATTTTTCTGAAGAATGCAACATATTCTGTCTACTTAAGCAAAGTGGGGTTGCAGGTAAATCACTTTTTAAAAGTGAAAGCATGTGGGGATCAGCACATTGGGATCAATTTATAGATTTATTCCTTTAATGTCATGTTTCCACCACTCATGTCTGTCTGTCCCTATTACTACTTCTGAGTAGTAGCCCATCCCTTTTTATTTAAAAATTTTTTGAGATAGGGTCTCACTGAGTTGCCCATTCAAGGATGACTTTGAATTTGCGATTTTCCTACCTCAGTCATAGAGTCACTGGGATTACAGGTGTATGCCACCACACACCCAGTTCTTTGGCAGTTTTATACCTTTTCACAGTCTTTTGTGTTTGGCACCTCTCTTCTGCATGGTATATTGGCCTAGTAGTTCTCTTCCTGTTGTTAGCCTTTATCTTCAGATTATTATTATTTTTTTCTCCCAGTACTGGACATTAAATCCAGGGGCATTCTAACATCCCCAGGCCTTTTTATGTGACAGTGTCTTGTTAAGTTGCCCAGGCTGGCCTTGAACTTGTGATCCTCCTGCTTCAACCTTCCCAGTGGCTAGGGTTACAGGGATGTGCCACAAAGTCCAGCTCCTCAGATTCTGAGCTTGTGTTCTGTTTGTTTCTTTTTCATTTTATCCTAGGAAGAATATCAAGGCACAACCAAAATCTTGGTGACCTTATTGAAACATGCAGTTGTGGTAACATAAGACAGTTTTGGCATATCCCAGATGTGTCTTCTGTAGAGGTCAGATATCTCATATCTTAGTTGCACAGTTGCATTATTGTCTCTTGACATGATGTACATGAAATCATGATATTTTATGATATCTTCTTTGTTCTTGTGTTTTGCACTTATATATTTTCCCCTTATCTTGGGGATCTGATATATTCTTAGTGATGATATGAGCATGTAAAGTGTCAGAAACTTATGGCAAGAGAAGTTCAAAGAGGAGCTCTTGCAAGCTTGATGCATTGATGGGATTCTCATTTCTCCGTGAGATCATAGCTTTGCAAAATATTATTAGAAGGTCTAGATTCCAGGCATGCCAATTGTAGGAGAGTAGATACTTCAGCTCTTGAGGAAAGTTATCTAAATGTTCTGGGCAGCAGTGACCAATCTGGGCTATCAGTATCATCAGTTCTTTCAATTCTTTCCTGGGTTTATTTGATTGTAATTTGAAAATCTTCATATTGGATTTGTAGTGAATATTATATGCTGTAGAAACACTTTAGGCCAGCAAATCTACTTTTATTAGACTCTAACTGCTGAAGGTGGCAGGGTGGCTAGTTTTTGTTTCTGCTGGACATGTTGGTTGCCAACTGGCTGCTGGAAGTTGCTGGGTGGCTAGTTTTAGTTTTTGCTGGACTTGTTGGTTGCCAGCTGAATCTGCAGAGAGAGAACACTTCTCAAGAAAACTCACACCTCTGACACTTGCCAACACTTTTCAGTTATGGCATGAGCTGTGCTTCTGGATGTGACCAGAAACAGTACTGGGGAGCTTGGCAGGTGGTCTCATCTTGGCTCATAGTAGTTGTGTTTTTAAAAATCAATATTCATGGGTAACTTTCCAGTTAGTAAATCTGCATAGATTCTTCTTTTCTTTTGTGTGTGTATGTATTTTCTTTTGGTGGTACTGAGAATGGAATAATTCAGGGCCTTGTGTGTGCTAAGCATGTACTTTACCACTGAGCTACATCCCCAGCCCTTACTCTTATAGTTGGATTTTGTTGAATGGATGTGTTGTAATTTACTAGTGTTCTTATTGGATATCTAGATTGTTTAAATGTGTCATATATTGTCCTTATTCATTATAGATACAATTATTGCATGCTAATTTCCTCTTTATGGTCATTTTCTAATAGGCTAATTACTGGATCAAAATACACGTTCATCTTATATTACCAGATGGCCACCCAGAAAGGTGATAGCTGTGTACACTCTTAATAGAAATGTGGGTGATATCTAGTTTTTCCATGCCATTTCTAGTTTTTTTTTTCTTTTAAAATCTGATAGGCAGTGAAAATTTGTATCATACTCTAACTGGGAGATAGACCTTTTTCTTTTTTGTGATATTGGGGGTTGGACCCAAAGGGCATTCTCCCCCTGAGCTATATCCTCAGCCCTTTTTTAAACTTTCGTTTTGAGACACATCTTGTTAAATTGCCCAGGCTGACCTCCAACTTGGATTTTCCTGCCTTAGCCTCAGTAGTGGCTGTAATTACAGGGGTGCACCATCATACCTGGCTTCCCCCCTCCACTCCAAATATAAGGGTTTGAACTCAGGGGTGCTTTACTGCTGAGCTATACCCCCAGCCTTATTTTTTGAGATAGGATCTTGCTGAGTTGCTTGGGTCCTCACTAAGTTGTTCAGGCTGACCTTGAACTTGTGATTCTCCTACCTGAGCCTCCTGAATTTCTGGGATTTCAGGCATGTGCCACCAACTGAAGGACTTTTAGATGAAGCTACTCCACCTTTTTGTGTTCACTTGGCTCTTGAAAGCACGTAATGCCACCCCTGATAAAAAAGAATTTGGGTGTCTGCCTACTAGACTAAACAGTCACATGCTACTAAATGATAGAGATGTGTTCTGAGATATGTGTCTTGAGGTGATTCGTTGTCTGAACATCATAGAGTATACTCACAAACCAAATGGTACAGGTCAATCACTTGACATGGCCTCTTGATGTAGTTAAGTGATTCAGTAAATACAAACTATATGAGGCTGCTGCTGGTGTAATATGGTATATTGTTTTACAGTAAAAATAAGTAGGAATATATTCTAAAATGAGAAAAAGAACAGTAAATACATTAATGCAAGACCTCATGAGTACTAGGCAAACATTCTACCACTGAACTACACCCCCCCAGCCCTGTGCTTTAAACTGCATGTTGTGATTCAGGGGGTTGTGAAATCATTTTAGGGATTAAAATAGAAAAGATAAGTATCAGATTTATTGCAGACAATAAAGATAAATTGTGAAATTTTTATTAACAGTACCTGCATTTATCTGTGCTTATTAAGTTTGAAATCAAATTCTCTAGAGTAAATTACCTGGAAGTGCAGTTATTGATTAGGCTGAAGGTTTTGGCAACTGTGGGAATTTTTAACTGTGTTGGTGGGGACAAGTGCGTGGAGTACTGCATACATGGCATACGTTACGGGCGTCTGAGTGGCAGACCACTCCACAGTACTCCATGCACTTGTCCCTGCAGTGTTGGATATTGTTAGATTGCTTTCCAAATTCATATTATTTTGCATTTAAAAAATGCACCAGAATATGAGGTTTTCCAGAACCTTGTGATTCATGGCATGGTCAAATTTTTTTTAAATGTTTAAATCAGATGAGAATGAATTGGTATTACATTGTCTTAATTTTTATTTTTCTTGATTAATTATGAGATTGAGCAGTTTTCAGATGTGTGACTATTCAGTTTTTTGTTTTTTCAAATTGGATGCTCTTTTCATAGCCAGTTGGATTGTCCTTTTAAATTGATTTTAATTTATTACATATTCTGATAATATCTGTTAATTGAATTGCAGATATCTTCTTTTGTCTGTGGCTTATTAACTTTTTATGTGTGATTTACTTTGTTGAATAGAAATGATCATCAGATTTCTCACTTTTTCCTTATTGGTTTGTATCCTTTGTGTTTTATTTATTTATTTTTTGGTCCCGGCATTGAACCCCCAGGGGTGCTTAACTACTGAGCTGCATACCCCGCCCTTTTTTATTTTTTATTTTTTATTTTGAGACAGTAAGTTGCTGAGACTGGCTTTGAATTTGGCAATCCTTTCTCTCTCAGCCTCCCAGGTTGCTGAGATTACAGGTGTGTTTTATGTTTTGAGATCTTTTTCGTATTCCATTGTCACTGTTTCTGGCATATTTTTAAAAACATTTTTTATAGTTGTAGATGGACATCATACCTTTATTTTGTTTATTTATGTTATGTGGTGCTAAGGATCGAACCAGTGCTTCACACATGCAAGGCAAGCACACTACCACGGAGCTGTGACCCCAGCCCCTTTCCCATATATATATATATATTTTTTTTTTTTTTAAAGAGAGAGAGAGAAAGAGAGAATTTTTATTTATTTAGTTTTCGGCGGACACAACATCTTTGTTTGTATGTGGTGCTGAGGATCTAACCCTGGCCTCACACAGACAGGCGAGCGAGCTACTGCTTGAGCTACGTCCCCATCCCCCCTTTCCCATATTTTTTAAAAGAAGTTTTAGAAATTTGTTTTTTATATTTAGGTCTTAAGTCTGCTTGAAAAAATTACCTTTGATATATAATGTGAGATAGGGATCTAATCTGAATTTTTTAAAAGAATATTTTATTAATTGTTGATGGACCTTTATTTATTTATATGTGGTGCTGAGAATTGAACCCAGTGCCTCACACATGCTAGGCAAGTGCTCTACCACTCAGCCCCAGCCCCAGCCCCTCTAATCTGATTTTTTTGTGCATATCCAATTAGCCACAACATGTTAACAGAGTGTTTTAAATATTTGAATTGTAATTCTTTTAAGCAGGACATGGTTTTTGTTCAGTACAATTAATAGCTTTTTTTGTTTTTTTTTACCAGGCTGCTTCTTGTGTTCAAGTTTGACCTTTGGGTTAGAAAATGTGATTGGTAGATTACTTAATCCAGAAGTAGAACCTAGAGGAATAAATAAATATAGAGCATGTTTTGTATATCTCCTCCAAATGTCATTTCTCTTAACTACTTTTTTTAAAAAAAGAAATTGGTTTGCTAATAGTTTTGATGAGGAAACAAGATTGCTTGGTCATTGGTATTACTAGTTACTATTCATAGACCTTGGGAACTGGGTAAGCAGTTGGTCAGTTTATATCTTGATCTAACACTTGCATATATTTAGTCACTCAGTGCTGTTATCACATGTATATTATGAAGTTTGTGGCTTTAAATTTTTACTTTAGGTTAATTATTTGAGTTATTTTTCTGAGGTATCTGATAGGAAGCACTATAAATCAGTTTGGGGCTGGAGGTATAGCTCAGTGATAAAGCATTTGTCTAGCATATGCAAGGTTCCCAGTACCATGCAAACACACAAAAATAAATAAAAAAATGTAAATAACTTAGTTTCAGAGTGAACTTTTTAAAAATATTTTTAAACTATTCTTTAGTTGTAGACAGACACAATAACTTTATTTTACTTATTTATTTTTTATGCGGTGCTGAGAATTGAACCTGAGTAGTGTTCACTATGGTATGTCTATACCATAGTTTGTATTTACCTGATGTTTGGATTTCCTGGTGCTTTAGCTATTATAATTAAAGCTGCTGTCAGCATTCATGTACAAATCTTTCTGTGGATTTTGGTTTTTAATTCTCCTGGTTAAATACTGAGGAGTAGGATAACTGAGTTATGTCATATGTTTTTCAGTTTCTTAAAAAATTAAACAATTTTTCAAAATGGCTGTACTCTTTTATCTTCCCATCATAAAAGTACTAGTTTTCATTTAGTGTTTGGTGTTGCATTTTTTTTTTTTTTAGTTATTTTTTTCAGAGTGAAGTGCTATCTCATTGTGGTTTTAATTTGCAGTTTTCTGTTGGCTAATGATGTTTAACATCTGTGTGCTTACTGCACATTTGTATACCTCCCCTTTTTTGGGGGGTACTAGGGATTGAACTCAGGGGCACTCAACCACTGAGCCACATCTCCAGACCTATTTTGTATTTGAGACAGGGTCTCATTGAGTTGCTTAGCACTTCACTGTTGCTGAGGCTGGCTTTGAACTCTCAGTCCTCCTGCCTCAGCCTCCCTGGTCGCTGAGATTATAGGCGTGTACCATTGCACCTGGCTTTGTATACCCTTTTATTAGGTGAAGTCTGTCCAGTTTTCACATCCATTTTAAAAATTAAGTTGTTTTCTTATTATTGAATTGCAAAACTTCATAAATTCTGAATACAAGTACTTTGTTAGACATGAATTTTGAATGTATTCTTTTATGGGTTATCTTGCCTTTTAGGTGGTTTGTCTGTTTAGTGATTTGCCTTTCACCTTAAGAGTTATAACAGACATTTCTTAATTTTGTTAAGGCCAATTTATGTTTTTTCCTGTGTTTTGTGTTTATTGCTTTTTGTTTTCTAAGAAGTACCTAAGGATCCAAGGTGGTGAAGACTTTTACTTTGTATTTATTTTGAAAATCCTATACTTTTCTTTCTTTTTTTTTTTTTTTTAATATTTATTTTTCAATTCTCGGCGGACACAACATCTTTGTTGGTATGTGGTGCTGAGGATCGAACCCGGGCCGCACGCATGCCGGGCGAGCGCACTACGGCTTGAGCCACATCCCCAGCCCAAAAAAAATCCTATACTTTTTCAATGCATTCAGTTCTGTGATCTATTTCAAGTTCATTTTTGGGTTAAATGTAAGTTAAAAGTTGAGATTCGGGCTGGGATTGGGGCTCAGCAGAAGAATGCTCGCCTGGCATGGGCGGGACCCAGGTTCGATCCTCAGCACCACATAAAAATAAAGGCATTGTGTTGTGTCTGTCTACACCTAAAAAATAAATATTTAAATAAAAAAGAAGGAAAGAAAAAAAGTTCAGATTCTCCCCAACCTCCCCAATTCCATGTGGATATCCATGTGGATATATTATTAAGCTCTTTTTGGTAAAAAGACCATCCTCCTCATTGAATTTCTTTGCATCTTTGTCAGTAATCAATTTCTTATATATGAATGGATTCTTTTCTGGACTCTGTTATATTGCATTGACCTATATATACTTATGTCAGTATTATCCTTCTGGATTACTGTAGCTTTGATAGTAAATTTTGGGTATTCTATGTCCTTTACATTTCCATAAATTTTAGTCTTTGTGTTAATTTCTACCACAAAGCCTGCCAGAAGTTCATTTGGGATTGTATTGACTATATAGATAGATTGGGGGATAATTGCCATCTTAACAATATTGAGCCTTCTGGTTTTTAAATACTGTATATCTTTCTATTTTCTAGGTTCTTTAGTCTCTCTCAGTGGTTTGTAATTTTCTGGGTAGTAGCATTGGACATCTTATAGATTTATTCCTAATTATTTTAGATATTGTAGTAAGTGGGAATTAAAAAAAAATTTTTAGTTATTTGTTTCTCGAATGTAGATTATAATTGATTGATGGTCTATCTAGCATGCAGAAATCCTTTAATGTGTAGTCAGATAAATTTATTCTCATCTAACTCTTGGGCTCTTGGAAAAAGAACCATATAAAATAACAAACAATTACTTCTGAATTTTAATGGGTTTCAATTAATCTACATGACTTACTAAATTTCCTTAAATTTGAAACATAAAAGTATGTTTGGACTTTATGGAAAAATGTGTAGTAATGGATATGAATGGAGACTATGGAGATCTTTCAACAATTTGAGAGAATGTAGTTGCAGAAAAACAAAGTTGAAAAATTTTAATTAACGTGTATTTATTTATTTATACATGCCTTACATATATACATACATACCAGGGATTGAACCCCCGGGGTGCTTTACCACTTTGAGTCACATCCCCAGCCCTTTTTATTTTGAGACAGGGTCTTACAAAGTTGCTTAGGGTCTCGCAAAGTTGCTGAGGCTGGCTTTGAACTTGGAATCCTCCTGCCTCATCCTCCCATGATGCTGGGATTACAGGAGTGGGCCATCACATCCAGCTGAAATTTTAAAATGGTAAAATAATATTCATTATTTATACTAAATGTAATAACTTTTTAATATTTTGAAAAATACTTGATTAATATAATTTTAAAAGGAACCTTGAGCCAGGTGTTGGTGGTACATGCTTATAGTTCCAGCTACTGGAGAGACTGAGGTAGGAGGATTGTAAGTTCAAGGACAGCCTCGGCAAATAATGAGACCCTCTCTTCATATAAAAATAAGAAGGACTGGAAATAGAGCTCAGTGATAGAGTGCTTCCCTAGCATGCTCAAGGCCCTGAGTTCAATCCCCAGTAGAGTTAAAGAAAAGGTGTGTGTGTGTGTGACTTGTTTTGACTTTTCAGTATGTCTATTACTGATTTAACTATTTTACTTTGTGTGTACAATTAGATGATGTGCCATTTCCCAGCCCAGCCTGGTATATGGGCCTAATATAGGTATCTTGTCTCTTTCAAGCTATACCCTTGGTACTGTTTGTATTTAGTCTGCCCAGAAGATTGTTGGTGTTTTCACACAGTTTATGATAGTTGGTGCCAAAACATGGTATAATCGTAAGGGACTACTGTCTTCTAGACTTTGGAGATTTGACTATGGTGTAATTCTGATGATACTTACAGGCATTTGTCTATTAAGAAATGGGATGAAGTTGAAACTTGGCTTAATGCCTTTTTGCATCATCATTTAGATTAAAACTGAAGACAAACCTTAAGAATGTTTATAGTTGTTAATGTGACTGGAGACTGGAACTGTTTCAGTTTGACCTGGGAGAGAATGATACTTCTCTTAGACTTTATGTAGGAGATGTTTGAATTTAAACTTTGAGCCTTTGTAGTGTGTCATTCCTAACTTTTCTGATTGAAAGGGTAAATAAAATATATTAGCACTCGCAATTACATTAAAGAAATGATGAAATTTCAACTTTAGAAAATCATAAATTTTAGAAAATTGCCCTGCTCTAACTTTTTTCCCCCAATACCTTCAGTACTTGAGTGACACATTTAGAAGATGCATCTGGGTTGGCTAAACGTTGTACTGCACTTGAATTATGTTACCAGTATTTATGAAGTAATTTCCTAAAGATTAATTTTCTTTAATCTCAGTAATTTTTTCTTCAAACCTTTCCCAGGTTACCATTATTTGCATATTTGATTTTTATGACAAACCATATCCAATAAACTTAAGTCTTTCTTTACCAGAGGATATGTTGAAAAGTACTTTAATTGATGCTTGACCAAACTCAGCAAGTAAACCTTAAGCAGGTGACAAAAGTTAAGGTGGTAATATTCTCACTTTGTATGCAAACATTCAAATATAAGCTCTGCTGTTGGAGAGAAAGAAATAAAATTAGTTTTAAGTTGAAATGAGTCAACTTGTTAATCATCTGCCTAGTCTGCTGTGGTAGATCAATAAGTTGTATTTCTAAAGAGGGCATAATATTTGGAATAAGGAATTTTAAAATTTAAAAATCCCAAAAATCTCAAGAGAAATTACAACATCTTTTCTATAAACCCTTAAAACAAAACAACCTCCAACAACTTTAGAATTGTCTTTTGGTGATGTGATGAAACAAATTCAGATTTTTTTTTTTAAACTGAGGATTTAAAAACAATTGTGATGTTTATGGTATTCTCTTTTTAAAAGAGCCAGGTTTATTGAGGTATAGTTTGTACTTAGTAAGACCCACCCTTTTTAGATGAATAGTTCCATGAATTTTGACAAACATGGCTAAAGTGAACTGCTCTCTAATGGGAAATCCTAAAGTAGCGCAGTAAATAATTCTGTTGTGTTGTTGTTCTTTTTTAATATTTTTTAATTTTAGATGGACATAATATCTTTATTTATTTTTATGTGGTGCTGAGGATCAAACCCAGTGCTTCACACAGGTGTTAGGCAAGCACTGTAGCACCAAGCCACAACCCCAGCTCAGTAAATAATTCTTATTGCTTTGTTTTCATTTTGGATTTGCAGTGCTGGGAATCAAACTCAGGGCTTCATGTAACAAGCACTCTACCACTGAGGTCTATCTCCAACCACTTTGGAAATCCTTACAGGAAGATTCTTATTGGGTATTTTCTTGTAGATACATTGAGAGAATGGCAGCATGGTAGACTTTCAGTGTCTTTTCCTCCAATTTTACTTAACCTAATGACAAGATTTGCCTGTTTTCTTTTCAGGAAATTTTGCCAGTAGGTTAGGGTAGTAGGCCAGAACAGGTTCCCCAATTTTGTTTGATAGGTTGTTCTACTTAATCCTAGGGGAAATAAAGTAAAATAAATGATGTGAAGTGTTGCTGATCTGTATATCTTCAAAACAGTCTTTTAAAGAAAACCATGAAACTGCTGTTGATTTGAAATGTTTATTTATAGCAGTTAAGATTTTATGAACACCAGGGCTATGAGATGCCTGTCTTCAAAGTTTAGGTGCCAGCATTGGATGTATAGCTTAGTGGTGAAGTACTTGTCTAGCATGTGCAAGGTTCTAGGCTTGATTTCTCACTGCAAAGGCCAAGGTGCTCCTCAGTTTTCAGCTCTTTTTTTTAAGGACCAGATTAGTGGTATATGTTGGGAACTCTCCCCATTTTATTAGTTAGGTTTTTTTTTTTTTCCTTTATTTCAGTTAACAAGCTGTGTGTTACGGGCATTTCTCAGAAATGTTCTAAGTACTTGGGAAGAACTCCAGTTTCAATTGATCTTTTAACTGTTTCTGGTATATAACAAGCTTCATGTCCTTCTCAGTTCTTGACTTGAATATTGTTGTAATATGTTAACCTTAACTCATGTTTGGGGCATTTGAGAATAGCTTATGGCTCATTCATACAGAGGATTGTGAATAAGAGCATTGACTTAGGCCTCAGGCCTAATAGATTGAATCCTCACTCTGGCACTTATTAACTGTATGAACCTCAGATGTGTTAATTATAACCTCTCTAGCTATTTTGCCATCTGCCAAATGGGGAAAATAATCATATCCTATCTCCCAGGATTATTGTAAGGTCTAAAGAGATAATCCATGGGAAATGTTTTTTGTATGTCAAGCACTGTATGGTAGCTGCTCCAATCATTGTCATTGTTGTCGTCGTCATCATCATCTTCATCATCATCCAGCAAATATTTTTGAGCTCCTATTTTGCATCTCAAACCATGCTTGGTGTGGTAGATACAAAAATGTATTCTGAGGAAGGCTAAGGATTTCCACAGTTCAAAAGGGGAAGACAGGAATGTAAACAGATAAATGCAATTAATTGTGAACAGGTATAATGACAAGTGAAAAAAATAAGGGACTTAGTGTCATAAGCCTGGGAAGATCAGGGAAATAAATTTCTAATTCTTGAATTTATTCTTAAAGTGGAGTAGTAATTTCCTACTCATGTATTTGGCAAATGTTTACAGAATAGACCAACTGTGTGCCAGTTGCTAATTTAGATGCTAGAAATATAAATGTAGAGAAGGCACATAGTGTCTCTGTTCCTCAGTTAGTTTCAGTTTCATGGGAAAAGATCAGTGGTAAAAAAGAAATAAAAATACCAGACAGGTGCTATTAAAAGGTGGTATAATAAAAAGTGACACTGTGGTTGCTTTAGATGGTGTGGCCAGGAAAGAGTTAAATAATCTTTAGGTTAAAATCTTCATGTCAGAAAGGAGCTGGGAGCCATGGGTAGGGTAGGGGATGAGCATTCCAGGCATGGAGAGCTAGGTTATACAAAGCTCTTTGAACTTTTGGAGTATTTGAGAAATATATATAAGGCCATTGTGGATAGAAAGGTAAAGGTAAGGGGGAGGTTGGTACAAAAAGAGATGAGAGATAGGGTCAAAGTCATTTAAGGCTTTGTAAGCCAGGGTAAGTTGTTTATAGCTGTATGAGAAAGCATTTTATAAGCCAGGTGTGGTGGTGCATACCTGTAATTCCAGTGGCTTTGGAGGTTGAGGCAGGAGGATCGAAAGTTCAAAGCCAGCCTCAGCCACTTCATGAGGCCCTAAGCAACTTAGTGTGATCCTGTCTCAAATTTAAAAATAAAAAGGATTGGGTATGTGGCTCAGTGGTTAAGCGCCCCCGAGTTCAATCTCTGGTAACAACAAGAACAGCATTTTATAAGCTGTATAAGAAAGCCATTGGAGGACTGTAAGTAAGGATGTGCCTTTTGAAAAAGAGTAGTCACTGCTTTGTAAGGAATGGATTCTGAGGGTTTGGTAACAGGGTTAGAGCCTAGGAGACCTTTTGGAGGCTGTTATGTTAGTAAAGATGAGAGATGGTGAATAAATGGCAGAGAAAAATGGGTAAGTTTGGGCTGTACTGAATCAGCAGGACTTGGTGACTGCATAAGACCCAAGCCAAATCTTAGAACTTGAGCAGTTAGATTGGTAATGCCACTTATTGAACTGGACAAGGGGTGAGAAGCTATTTTGTGAGATAATATTTTATATATATATATATATATGTGTGTGTGTGTGTGTGTGTGTGTGTAATTTGGGGGGGTACTAGGAATTGAACCCTGGAGTACTTCAACACTGAGCTACATCCCCAGCCTTTTTATTTTTTATTTTGAGATAGGGTCTTGCTAAGTTGCCTAAGGCCTTGCTAAGTTGCTGAAACTGGCTTTGAACTCATGATCCTCCTGCCTCGGCCTCCTCTGAGTTGCTAGGATTACAAGTGTGCACCACTGCACCTGGGATGAGATAACTAATTTTGGAGTATGAGTTAGACATCTGTATGAAGAATTTACATTTGGTAGAAGGTTTTAATAGTACTTTGGTATTCATTAAGAGGTTAGGACCAGGGGGAAATATTTGGGAGTAATCGACATGTATCTGTTAGATTTGGTAATGAGGAGTCTTGGGGTCTTGTCAAGTCTGGTCTCAGTGGGGATATAAGCTAGACTGTAGAGAAAGATTGGGTGAGAAATTAATGAGAATGTGAGGTGGGTTTTGGATACTCTTGGGAAATTTTTTTGGGTGTGTTTAAAAAGGGAAATAGAAAAATAGTTGTGTCTACAAGTGAGACCTAGATTTGAGTAATATCTTTACATTTGCTTGAGTGCAGGTCTTGAGTGTATATGAAAGTTTAAGGTATTTATTTGCCTCATACAATCCTATACTACATTGAGGTAGATGGTGTTTTTTCTTCAGTATACATAAGAAAGTTTAGAAAGTCAAATGACAGTCCAAGGTCATTAGAACTTACAGTCAATAGAACCTGTACTTTTACTCAGTTTGGTACCAGATAGTACCTTTCACTATAGCAAAATGCCCCTTAGATCTTTTATGACCTTGAAAAAGACAAGTTCCATTTACTTCAGAGCTTTTTACTTTTTCTTTCATTTTTTGAGACAGATCTTGCTGTGTGCCCAGGCTGGCCTCAAATCTCGATCCTCCTGCCTCAGCCTCCTGCCTCAACCTTCTGAATAGCCGGAATTACAGGTGTACATCACCATGCTTTTGAAAGGATTAAAAGTGAGAGATGTAAAAAAAAATTTGTAAGCTGTAAATTGTCACAGAGATATAGAAATTTCTTACTTTAAAATGCTATATTTTAGGCATTTTAGGACAGAGTAGGCAATGGCCTTTAAGTTCATTTTTGAGTCTTAGTCTTTATCAGTAGTGCTTTGAAAATGTAAGGAGATTGTTAAAACCTAGAACCTGTCAAAGATATTTATAGCTTATGATTTGAACCTGGACATCCTTACTATGGTTTGATGATCTTGTCTTCTGTGCATGTTCTGCAAGGTCTCATTAATTCTCCCCAAAGGAGCTTTTTCCTGAAAGAATTCTTTCTAAAGCATGGAGATTTACCAGCTCGTTTTCTCTTCTCCCTTTTAATATTCATTCATTCATTTGACAGATATTGATTGAACATTTCTTATGTTATTAGATATTAGCTATCATGACATGTTTGAGTATGTCATTGTTCTGCCAGAAAAAAGGCCTAGTTTTGGTTTTTACTTGGAATTGTGAAACTTTGTCATGAAGTTTAGCTATAGCTAAAAATTCAGGTGGAAAGCATTATTAGCATTTAAAGTCTTATCAATTATTTTGTGAATCTTCTCCAGCAAAGAGTTACAGATGAAGGGGCCATCTGACGGACAGATGGTACCAGCTTTGCCTGGAGCAGGACTTACTGCTTTGCTTTTGTGGCCTCAGAAACTAGTAAGCCAATCAGTAAAGGTCATTCTGAAGCTGTGTGTGGTAGTGTTTACCTGTAATCCCAGCTACTTGGGAGGCTAAGGCAGGAAGATGGCCACAAAAAAGTCATCTAGAGCATTTGTGGGAATTTTAGGGGAGAAAAGTATGCAAATGGTACAGAAGAGAGCTGGGCATTTGTAAGTAGTCTCTTTTTAAAAACTTCAAACTTAGTATTTTACTTAAAGATGCAAATATCAATATATTAAATACACTTAATAACTTAGGTTCTTTTTTTTGGTTCTTATCAATGTTTATGAATGATGTTTAATTTTATATCTTAACATAAATGAAAAAATTTGACTTACATGTTTTCACCTTTACAAGTACATTTCAGCTAATTTGAAGCTTGAAAAAGAAATGTCTTAGATGGTCTGTTTTATTTTGAATAAAGTTTAGTACTATGAATTATAAACCTTGACCTGATCATCAAAATCACCTGGACAGTTTAAAAAAACAGATTCCCAATTTTCCATTCATCTCTAAAAGAATAAACAAACCCAAAAATCTTAAGTGGATCAGACTTTTTGAGGATGAGATTTGGGAATTTGTATTTTTTTTAAAAGATCCTTGGATAATTGTCGATTGTTGCAGCTTCCCGAGTTGCTGGGATTACAGGCATGTGCCACCACATCTGGCATCACTTTCAGTTCTAAATTTGGATTACTTAATGGTGGAGAATAGGCTGCAAAATATGTATTGTGGTTTTGTTGGCCTGTCATAACTAAGATGAAAGGAGCTGATTTCAAAGTGACTTAAAAGGTGTATCCTGGAATCCTTACCTATCATTCTGTAATAAGTATATGTAAGACTATACTTTCAGGGATCATTTCTATAGTTCGTTACAAGTATATGTTTAAGATTTCTAGTATCAAGTAGATGGTTTGATTTGATTGGGAACCCAAATGGTATAAATTGTTGTGCATGGAAGTATCAGTATGTTGTATCTCTCATTACCTCTTCATTCAGACTTCAGTGAATTAAAATATAGTGGAGACAAATCTGAATCTACTAATTAATGGAATGAGATTATTTTTTAGAATGGAATTATTTACTTGAGCAATAGGAAGAGTAATTATGTTAGTCAGTTTTTTATCATAGTGACCAAAATACCTGAGGAGGATAAGTTTGTTTTGGACTCAACCGTTTCAGAGGTTCAGTCCATGGTTGGCGCTCCACTGTACTGGGCCTGAGGGGAGGCAGAACACCACAGCAGAAGGGCATTCTGAGGAAAGGTGCTTAGCTCATGGCAGGCAGGAAGTGCAGAGAGAGTGAGGAGCCAGGGAGAAGATACGATCCCCAAGGGCATGCCCTCAACAATTTACTTCCTCCAGCTCTACCCCACTTACAGTTATCACCCTGTAGTCCATTCAGATTTTTAATTCATTGGGTTAATCTATTGATGAAGTCGCTGCTCTAATCTAATCTTTTCATTCTGAACATGGTTGCATTGTCTAACAAATGAGTTCTTTGGGGGACTTATTTATTTATTTATTTGGAAATACTGGGAATTAATGGAACCCAAGGGTGCTTTACTACTGAGCTACACCCACAGACCTTTTTATTTTATTTTGAGACAGTGTCTTGCTAAGTTGCCTAGGCTGGCCTCAAACTTGGGTTCCTTCTGCCTCAATTTCCTGAATTGCTGGGGTAACAGGTGTGTGGGGGACATATTTAGATTCAAACTGTAGCAGATAGGAAAGGTATCATATTTTCTATTGAAAGACACACCCCCCACCCCACCCCTCCACCCCCCGCTTTTTTAGGTGATGCTGGGGATTGAACCCAGGGCCTTGTGCATGCTAGATAAGCACTCTACCAACTGAGCTATATCCCCAGCCCCACACAGATCATTCTTTTTTTTTTTTTTAATTAAGGCATTTTTCTTTTCTTTCTTTTTTTTTTTTTTAAGAGAGAGAGGAGAGAGAGAGAGAATTTTAATATTTATTTTTTAGTTTTTTTTGGCAGACACAACATCTTTCTTTGTATGTGGTGCCAGGCAAGCGCGCTACCGCTTGAGCCACATCCCCAGCCCCAGATCATTCCTTTTTTAACAACTGAATAATATTCCATTTTATGTTTATACTACATTTTGTTAGTTTATTCATTCACTTATGTACAGTTATTTCTACCTTTTGGCTATTTTGAATAATGAGGCTATGCACATTGCCTTACAAGTATCTGTTTTAGTCCTTGCTTTTAGTTTTTTGAATATATACCTAGGAGTGGAATTACTGAGTCATATGGTAGTTCTGTTTAACTTTAAAAAAATTTTTTAAAGATGTTGATGGACTTTTATTTTATTCATTTATTTCTTTGTGGTGCTGGGAATCGAACCCAGTGCCTCATATATGCTAGGCAAGCTACTACTGAGCCACAACCCCAGCTCCTGTGTGTTTAATTTTTTTTTTTTTGAGGCAGGGGAATACCGAGGATTGAATTCTGGGGCATTCGGCCGCTGAGCCATATCCCCTGCCCTATTTTGTGTTTTATTTCAAGACAGGGTCTCACTGAGTTGCTTAGTGCCTCACTGTTGCTGGGGCTGCCTTTGAACTTGTGATCCTCCTCCTGTCTCAAGTCTCCCGAGTCACTGGGATTATAGGTGTGTACCACCATGCCCAGCTATGTTTAACTTTTTGAGAAATCTATCTATTACTGTATTTTTTATCATCATTTGGTGAAATGAAGTTTTGTGCAAATTGGTTTTGGTATCCAGTTGCCCTTAGCATTTATGTTATGTTTGTTTTACTGGTAAATTATGTGCATGATTTTCTACTTCTTGCATTGAAATTTCTAGTGTGGAGTATTGTATGTAATACTGTGGACTGGTCATTCCTGCCCCCCTTTTTTTAATATTTATTTTTTAGTTGTAGTTGGACACAATACCTTTATTTATTTTTATGTGGTGCTAAGGATTGAAGCCAGAGCCTCAACACATGCTAGACGAGTACTCTACCACAACCCCAGTCCTCTTTTTTTTAATAAAACCTTAAATTTGAGGTAATTGTTGATTCATGCAAATGTAATAAATAATACAGGGATACCCCATTTCCTTTGGCACATTTTCCTAATGGTAAAATTTGGAAAAATGTAGTTAATATTACTACTGTGATACTGATGTTGATGCAGTCAAGATAAGACTATTTCTATCACTCCAAGGATCCCTCATGACAATTACACCCAGTTCCCTCATGCATCTATCCCATCTGTACCTCCTTAAACTACCCTTTCTATAATTCTGTGATTTCTAGAATACCATATAATCCATAGTGTATTTGGCAGCTTTCCATTGCTGTGACAAAATAACTGAGGAAAAATACTTGAAAAACATTCTTTTTTTCTCATGGTTTCTATCTGTGTTCAGCTTGCTCCATTATTTCTGGACCAGGGGTGAGACAGAAAGTACATCATGATAGAAGGGTGTAGTAGAGCATAGTTGCTCACCTCATGGAGGTTGTGAAGGAGAGAGAAAAATAAGCGTGCACATGCATGTGGTACACATCAGGATACGGGAACAAAATATACCCTTTGAAGGCACACTCCAGTGACCCACCTCATCCAATTAGCTTCGTCTTCTGAGATTTCCACCTCTAAATACTGCCACCAACTGAGAACCAAGTCTTTTACACATAAGCCTTTAGGAGATATTCCAGATCTAAACTATTATGTTCTGCCCCAGCTCCCAAAGAATAATACTCATCTCACAATGCAAAAAACATTCAATCCATTTCCAAGAATTATCATAGCCTTAAGAATTCCAGCTTTATTCAAGAGTCCAAGTCCAAAGTCTTCTATAAGATTCAAGACAGATATTTAGCTGTGAGCCCCTATAAAATAAAAAAACAGAATATATACTTCCAACACACAGGGTAAACAGTCCCATTCCAAAGTGGAGCAGTGGCGGAAGGGGGGGGGGGGCACAGAAAGGAGAGATAAGACCTAAGCAGGACTGAAACCTAGCAGTGCAAATAACATTTTTAGCCCTGTGTCCAGCATGTGAAGCACCTGGTGGGATATGGACCCCAAAGGGGTTAGGCAGCCCAGCCCCTGTGATCTTGCCAGCTGCAGTCCACATGGCCACTCTCTTGGCCTAGCTGTGCTCACTGTCTGCAGCTTTCCTTGGCAGAATTCCACATTCCTGGCATTTCTGTGTTCTTGGGGTCTCCACTAAACCTTCAGCTTTACTCTCACAGCTTCATGCATAGCCCTCGCAGGGGCTGCCTGTAGGAATTCTGAACCTAACCGCGTACTACTGATTGGACTCTCAGGCTTTTCTTTAGAATCTGGGTGGAAACCTTGGGGAACCTCTAGCATTTTTTTTTTTTTTTGGTGGGAGGGGGTACCAGGGATTAAACTCAGGAGCACTCCGCTACTGAGACACATCCCCAGCCCTATTTTGTATTTTATTTAGAGAAAGAGGCGCACTAAGTTGCTTAGCGTCTTGCCATTGCTGAGGCTGGCTTTGAACTCATGATCTTCCTGTCTCAGCCTTCCTTCCAAACCACTGGGATCACAGGCATGTGCCACTGCGCCTGGCGCCTCTAGTATTCTTTTTTTTTTTTTAAAGAAAGAGTGAGAGAGAGAGAGAGAGAGTTTTTTAATATTTATTTTCTAGTTTTCAGCGGACACAACATCTTTGTATGTGGTGCTGAGGATCGAACCTGGGCTGCACGCGTGCCAGGCAAGCGCGCTACCGCTTGAGCCACATCCCCAGCCCTCTAGCATTCTTTATACCTTCAAAACCAACATAAATGGATGATGCTAATGTCTGCTGCTTGTGGGAGCAATACCTGGGGATGCTTGCATCATGGGTTGAATGACTTCTGAGTGCCTGAGTGGCAGAATATGATAAAATGATTCCTAGGGAAGTAATTTCCTAGTCAGCTCAGTAGGAGCAGGGCACCCTGGTTCTCTCTTCTCAAAACAAAGCCTTTTCAAAGGAGTTTGTCCTTAAGCTTGCTATGGATGGGGGTCTGGCTAATTTCTGACATGCCTTCAAAACATCTTTCCTATTGTCCCTATGCAAAGTACTTGACTTTTTAAAAAGTGTCACTCTTCAGTAAGCATATCTTCCTTAGTCCCAATTTTTACACATGCTTCTTTCCCGGCCAAACTGCAGGTTTTTCACATTTTTCTGCTCTGCTCTTTTCTCTCATTTCTCACAGTAAACCTGGTTTAAAGCAGCCAGCAATACTCATGCCACATGAATGCTCTTCTGTCTTGAAATTTCCTCCACCAGATAAAGTAGTATATTATTTTTTTACTCAACCTCATACAGAATCTTAAGGCATGGCCCAGTGTAACTGAGTTTTTTGCCAGAATATAACATGAATGGCCTCTCTTTAATCCAATTCCCAATGGATTCTTCATTCCCACCTGAAACCTCGAGCACAGTGTTCAGTGTTTTCATTCCTGTCAGCATCCTGGTCTACTAAGCTCCCAACATTATTGTCCATTAAATTCTGTTTAAAACATTCTAGGACTTCTTTACCCTCTGTCTCCAAATCTTTCTAAGCTCCTCCTTAAGCCCACTCTCAACCTTCTGACCTATGTGGTCCCTAGTACCCCCCCTAAATTGAGGACTCCAAACTATTCCTTTCCTTTGTGGGAGACATTTGTGCAAGACACACATACACATTGCTACCATATTCAAAATTAAAAAAAATTAAAGATAATAAATTTGTTACATATTAATACAAATAGCATTTTAGAAAAAGTAACTATTTTCCAAAATAAAAAAATTAGAAAGTTTTGCAGATTTTTCTAACATTTGGGTTAATTGAAGGTAACTGCATTCTCATATCTATTTCTGCATTAAAACTTGAGTTATTACGTATCACATAATCTCTGGGTAACTCCATTGTTCACTTGTGAAAGAATAGAGGCAATAAAGTTAATGTCAGTATTACTAATTTTGACCTGTTAAGACTTCCTAAAAGGTCTTTAAAGATCTTGGAGGTCTTTAAACCCCACTTTGAAAATCAGTGTCTGGGCTGGGGATGTGGCTCAAGCGGTAGCGCACTCGCCTGGCATGTGTGCGGCCGGGTTCGATCCTCAGCACCACATACAAACAAAAGATGTTGTGTCTGCCGATAACTAAAAAAAAATAAATATTAAAATTCTCTCTCTCTCTCTCTCACTCTCTCTTAAAAAAAAAAAAAAAGAAAATCAGTGTCTTAGCCAGTGACTAATCAGCTTTCTTAAATTTTGCTCTTTAAACCTAGCATCGATACGTGAACTCGTCCATTACTTTATATCTGTCTTTATTGTGATTGTTAGCGTGTGTGTGTGTGTGTTTGCTTGTTTGTTTGTTTATTTATTTATTTTTTTTTTCCCACTAGAGAAGACCATACATAGACAGTGGGAATAAGAAAAACACAGTTGTTATTAACATGTTGCCTCATTAAGTTGGTGTTTAGATAGTTTTTTAGATTGGACTCAGGTTATACAATGATTTGAAGAGGGAAGGTAATATAAAGAAATAATAACTTTTAACAGAGAATTTGGATAAGGAGGAGTTGCCTAGAAAGAAACAAAAAGAATGTTAATGAGTATAGGAATAGTAGCAGTTACAGGGATAACCACTATCCTTAAGTTTGGGATGAGTACTTAAGGAAGAGAGCCTTCCACTGTTACCCTTGCCTGAAATCTAGATCTTGGAGAGGGCATGACTACGGTTCAGAAAACAGTGGAGACGTTTGTTGTGGTCCTGAGCTAACAGGACTTGATGGAGAGAATACCCTCTGGAATTTGCTGGAAATTTACTCTTCACTAGAAAACAAAGCCCTATTCTGTGTATCTTTGTTGGCAGTTCCCTCTACTGATAAAATTTAACATCATGCCATCTGGCAAAGGAAAAATATTTGAAGGTACCAGGTGATTTTCCTAGTGCAGACAAAAAATGTGAATTCGAAATGGAGATACAAAGTTGGTAACAGGCATAATCCACCCCTTTCATAGTCCAGCTTCTATTAAACTCATGTACAGAAGTCAAAAGGTAATTAAGAAGGACATACATATTTGTCATTTTTTCCAAAGATGGGAACCTTAAAAAGCCAGTATATTGGGAGGCATATTATTAACAATATGATGTCATTTCAATTTTTGTTTGTGGGTATTATTTATATGTAACTTGATAGATTGGAGATCCCTTTCCAGACTATAAACTTGGAACAGATTTTGCAAAGTATTTCTGTATTGGTTTACTTGAGGAATCTTGTATTTTTCAAATTCCTTTTCAGTTGGCAGCAAAAATTCACAGCTAAGGATAATTTTTTCATGTCTTTAGGTTCTAGATTTTTGTTAGGAAGTAAGATGAAGCAGACTTTGAAAAAAATTATACTGCGTAGTTACCAAGTGAATTAGAAAAATATTTTTAGTTCAACTTCAAGGTTTGTTTATATACTCATTTCCTGTTTGCTATAGTAACATATCACCACAAATTTTAGAGACTTAAAATAATGCTTTATCTTGCAGTTCTGTAGCTAAAAGATCTGACAGAATTTCATTGGCTGAAGCCAAAGTGTCATTAGGGCTGAGTCCTGTTGTAGAGGTTTTGCAGGGAAATCTCTCCCTGTGCTTTTTCCAGATTTTAGAGACTTCGTTCCTTTAGCGGTATTGCAGTTCTCTTTTCTTTTTGGAGTCATGTCTTTCTGACTCTAAACTCTTCAGTTTATCTCCTCCACTTTTAAAGACCCTGATGATTATAGTAGGCCCACTGGATAATCCAGTATATTTTCCCTGTTCACCTGATTCGCAAGATTAATTACGCCTCCATTCCTGGTTCTTCTTTGTTTCGTAACCTAACATATTTGTAAGACATTCACAAGTTCTAGGGATTAGCATGCGAACCATTTTTGGTGGACCATTATTTGACATGTTACAATTTACTTACTTTACAGTTCTTCTAAAAGGTGGGAACATTTAGATATTATGTTCCAGGTGTGATTTTGCTTAGGGGGAAAAACAAACTGAGCAGCTATTTTTTACTTCCAGGTAGAAAATTTTGTTGTGTAAAATACCCTTAAAGTTTTAAAAAGGATCTACTTTAAGTCTCATACCCATATGTCAATGACTACTCACTGGAGGATGATTCTTCAAAATGTCTTTCGTATTAGTCTTTTACCTTAGTTTGAGAATGGGCAAAAAAGAGAAATACCCACACACACATACATACACACACACACATACATATACACAGAGATAGATTTTTTAAAGAATTAAGATAAGTTGGGCATGGTGGCACACACTTGTAATCCTGCCTCCCAAAGGATCATGGCTGTTTTACAGTGCAAAAATGCATGGTGGCACACACTTATAATCCCAGGAGCTAAGGAAGCTGAGGCAGGAGGTTTGCAAGTTCAAGGCTAGCCTCAGCAACTTTGCACAACACTGTCTCAGAATAAAAAATAAGAAGGGCTGGAGGTGTGGCTGAGTGGTAGAGCACTCCTGAATTCAGTTCCCAGTACTGGAGGGGGGGGGGGAAGGTTTTACTGGAATGTAAGCACAGTGTTTAGATATCACTCAGCTCATGGCAGCCAGGAAGGGGCAAGAGAGAAGGGTGAGTGGGGTGGGAGTGGGGAGAAACAAGAAATGAGCTTTTAGTACGCATCATCTGACCTCCAACCATGCCCCAACACCTACAGTTTCTACTACCTTCTATTAATCTAGTGAGCTATCAATAGATTAATGTACTGATGAGGTCAGGAGTCCTTTTTGCCCAATAGTCCAGCCTCTGAACATTGTGCACTGGGAACCAGGTCTTCAACATATGAGACTTTGGGAGACATTCCATATCCAAACTGTAAAATTAGCTCCTGCCTCCCAAAGGATCATGGCTGTTTTACAGTGCAAAATGCATTCATTTCATCTCTGCAAATCCCCATAGTCGTGAATTCCAGTGTTTCTCAAAAGTCTGTGTCTCTTAAGAGATCAAAGGCAAACTCTTAGCTTTGAGTCCCTATAAAAATAAAAAAGCAAGATACATACCACCAACAGAGAGTGGTGCAGAATAAATGTTTCTATTCCAAAAGTGAGGAATAGGAAAGATGAGGGGTGGCTGTGGCTCAGTGGTAGCGCACTTGCCTGGCATGTGTGAGACACTGGGTTTGATTTTTAGTAAAGAATAAATCCAAGTGGACAGCTTTTTGTTTCACTATTTACATAGATTTGTAGGCAGAGGTATATACTTGCATTCTAGATATTGGGATGCTACATTAATTATTGCTATGTAGGGAAACCTCAAAATTTCTTTCTCTGATATGGCAGTGATAAAGTTGTTGCTATAACTCTGGGTTGGCAAACTGTAGCCAACCCTAGTGTCCTGCCTGAGTTTTGAATGAGCTGATTGCTTTTTTACATTTAAAAAGTAGTTTTAAAAATAATGCTTTGTGATATTGGAATGAAAATTAAATGAATTGTGAATTTTAGTGCTCATAAATAAGGTTTTATTGGAATATAAGCACAGTTGTTATTTACATGTTGTCTCTGGCTACTTGTGTGTTCCAGTGGCAGAATTGTGTAGTTTGCAGAAGAGACCTTTTGTGGCTTACACAACCTAAAATATTTACTATTTGGTCTTTTTTCCTTTTTTAAATATAATGTTATTGTATTTTTTATACCTTTATTTTGTTTATTTATTTTTATGTGGTGCTGAGGATAGAACCTGGTGTCTTACACATGCTAGGCAAGCACTCTATTTGGCCTTTTTAACAAGAAGTTTGTTGACCTTGCTTTAGAGTGTTATGAGCACTGTTATTATCTTGCTCACACATGCTCTTGAAGTAGCTTCTTCAAATTGCTTATTAGATGATTAAAATGTAAGGGTAACCCTACATAAAGGGTTATGATGATGTTTTTTACTGGTAGAAAATGTTGAGAAGTTACTGTGTGTTTTTTTTTAAATTTCTGTAGAAAAATGTTAAAACAGGGCTGGGGTTGTGGCTCAGTGGTAGAGTGCTTGTCTCAAATATGTGAGGCGCTGGGTTTGATTCTCAGCACTGCATAATAAATAAAAAAATAAAGGCCCAGTGACAAGTAAAATAAATAAATGTTAAAATGGCGTGTAGTTCTGTCAAAAGCTAAATATGTTATTTGTTAGGGCTGCCCATGAAGTACCATAGACTGGTTTTAACAACAAACTTATTTTCTCACAGTTTTGGAGGCTAGACTTCTAAGAATAAGCTATTAATAGGTTTGCTTTCTCCTAAAGCCTCTATTTGAATTGCAGGGTTTTTTAGTCCTGGTATGCGTTCCTGGTGTTTATTTTTTCTCTTACAGGGCCATTATTCATATTGGTTTTTCTCCTACAGGGCCATTATTCATATTGGTTAGGGCCCCATCTTTATAACTTCATTTAATTATCTCTTTAAAGTTCCTGTCTCCAAATATAATTGCAGTCTGAGGTACTAGGGGCTAGGGCTTTAACATATGAATTTTGGAGGGATCAAGTTCATTCCACACCACCAATAAATTTCTTTTGGAAATTTTCATTTATTCATTAAGCATATCTTGAGGATGACAGTGTTCAAGATATAGATGGTGAACAAAACAGGTCTGACATTTAAGGAGCTTATGGTTTAGTGGGGGAAGACAGAAAATAAAAAGGAAAACAATTTCAGAGAGTGGTACGGGCTACAAAGGAAATTAAACAATATTATGAGTAACTAGTATAGTGGGGTAATGTTAGGGTTGCCTCAAAAACGTGACTTTCACCTGAGAAGTAAATAATGAGGAATAGCTAACTAGTTAAGTACCCAGACCTGTTTCTGGGTTCTGATACTGTTCAACATTGGCGTGGAAAAGGATCAAATGGATAGTGAAAAGATTTAAATTTTATAAGTTGTGATTTGAAAGGTAGGCAGGGTTGAAGTCAGGAATGATTTTTTGGACATTATTGTAAGGATTTTGGTTATCCTCTGCACAAAGAAAATCTGGAGGGATTTTAATAGGGGAGTGACATGATTTTTCTGTTTGAAAGACTATTTGGCTGTTGAATAAATAAAGGAGACTGCAGGTACAAAAGTGGAAGATAGGGAGATCACTTAGGGAACCCATATATTCTAGGATGGAAGTATTTTGGCCTGTGGTAGTTCCAGGGAGGAGGAAAAGAAATGGAAAGAATTTGAGAGTGATTTTGGAGGTCAAATCCATAGTATTTACTAATGGATTGTGTGTGGGAATTTGGGAAAAGAGAAAAATATCTTTGACAATAATGTTATAGAATACTGTCCTCTGTGGCAGGTAAACCCTATAGTGTTAAAAGATTAGGTTATTCCTATAGCAGCAAGTTGCAGAATATAATTGGAAAGGTAAAGCTTTCAGTTATGAAATAGGCAAACATAAGGCAAGCACACAGGCTATAATTTAATTCAGTGTCCTAATGACAGGCTTATAACTTCTAGAAAGCCTGTAGGGAATTCATAGTTTGTCAGAAAGTATGCCTTTGGGAATAATAACCTGTTTGGAACCAAAAAGACCCAGAGAATATTATAGTGAATGTCAGGTTTGATGGCATGGCTATGCATGCAATTAAGTGATTTTCTTTCTAGAGTTCTTTACTCCAAGATAAATGTTTTTAAAGAGAACCAGCCTTTTGGTGAAAGTGGACAGGATATATGAATTAATGGTAGATAAAAATGAATGAAATAGGTCAAGGCTTTCTTCCTCAAAATTTGAACTTTCTCTGTCAAGAAGAATTTTAAGGTTGTTAAACTGTTAGTGTGAACCCAGAGAGTTGTGAGACTTGGGTCTTATTTTGACACCCCTAGTTCTGAATCTTAGGGTCCTCATCCATAAGACAGGTCTCTTTGAGATGGGTGATTTTAGAAGGGAAAAAGTATGTATTATTCCAGATTTCTGAACGGAACATACAGAAGTAAGACAATTGATAGTAACCTTCATTTCAGAATTACCAGGTGTCGGCCCCTATTTTGTTTTTTTCTTCTGAAGAAACAGGGATTGATGAGTTTAGTCATGTTACTTTTATTAAGGGAGAAGATAGCAATCCTTATAGTGTTTGCAAAATATACCTCTTTGAGAAGCATATTTAAAAATTTCCTTATGTAGGGATTTTTTAAAAATATTTTTTAGTTGTAGTTGGATACGACACCTTTATTTCACTTGTTTATTTTTGTATGTGGTGCTGAGGATCGAACCCAGGGTTTTGCATGTGTGAGGTGAGCGCTATACCGCTGAGTCACAACCCCAGCCCTTATGTAGAAATTTTATGATAGTACTAAATTGTATGGAGTGGTTTTGGCAGACAGTGATTCAAACTCTGTAAAACATGTAACTCAGATTTCCAGGAACTAGTTTTAATGACTTTTTCTCAAACTTAGAATGGAACTGTATGTGATGAATAGGCTTTTATATGCTACATACAAGAGTAAGACTGTGAGGGTTGTCATTTCCTGGTCAGCCTTTATTTTTCCTTGTTTTTCAGACTACCATTACAGGTGTGTGCTCCACCCAAGGAATTCTATCACTAGTTGTTTTTAAGCTGTTAATGATGATAGAGGTTATGAAAATAGTCTATATCTAACTGCAGAAAACAGCTCTTACTTTACTGTTAATTTTTAAAAATATATTTATTTTTTAGTTGTAGGTGGACACAATACCTTTATTTATTTATTTTTTAAAATTTTTATGTGGTGCTGAGGATCGAACCCAGTGAGTGCCTCATACATGGTAGGTGAGCGCTGTACACACTCTGAGCCTCAACCCCAGCCCCTACTGTTAAATTTTATATGAAATAAAGTGCTGAAAAATTCTTAAAAGATACTTATAATTAATGTTTGTAGAATTATGAACACTATTTTTGGTGCTCAAAGCTATTTTCATTATTCACTTAATTAAAATATAATTATTAGAATAAATATATGCAGTATAAAATTCAAAAGCTACTAAGTGATATACAACAAAATATTCTTTTTCCTATATTTTCACTTATCCACTTTCCTTTCTCAACTTCCTAAGATTTTATACAAACACACTAACTTGCCTTTTTTGCATAAAAATATTGGAAATATTTATGTAAAAGGGTGTTTTAAAATCGTTCTTACACATAAAAGATTAAGCCCTTTAGTAAATTATAGATTATTTCTAATTGTTAAATATACCATGAGAAAATAATTTATTTCAAAATAGTTGAATTTATGAGTCTTCTTTTTAATATTTATTTTTTGGTTGTAGTTGGACCCAATACCTTTATTTATTTATTTTTATGTGGTGCTGAGGATCAAACCTAGGGCCCCTGCATGTGCTAGGAGAGCGCTCTGCCACTGAGCTACTGAGCCCCTTATGAGTCTTACATGTTCTGGGTTTTGTCTCTTAAAAAGTACTTTGAATCTTGGGAAAAAAATCTTTCTATGGTTTGTTTTAGTTCTTAGATGTCTCATTCATTCATTTATTCATTCATTCATTCATATGTTTATTTAGCCTGGACCTTATTGTGTTTTACAGGCCAGCCTCAAACTTGAATTCTTTTTTCTTAGCCTCCTTGAGATCACAAATATGTACCATCATAGGTAGATTTATTTATTTTTATTTTTTGGTATTTGAGATTGAACCCAGAGGTACTTAACCACTGAGCCATATCCTCAGCTGTTTTTATTTTTTATTTAGAGACAGGGTCTCACTGAGTGGCTTAGGGCCTCACTAAATTGCTGAGGCTGGCTTTGAACTTGTGATCCTCCTGCCTCAGTTTCCTGAGCCACTGGGATTTTAGGCACGCACCACCATGCCTGACTATATTTCTTTATTTTATTTTATTTATTTATTTTTTTTTAGAGAGAGAGAGAGAGAGAGAGAATTTTTTTATTATTTATTTTTTAGTTTTCGGCGGACACAACATCTTTGTTTGTATGTGGTGCTGAGGATTGAACCCGGGCCGCACGCATGCCAGTCGAGCGCGCTACCGCTTGAGCCACATCCCCAGCCCTATTTCTTTATTTTTAAGGTTTATATCTTTGAGTGATTTGTACTTTATTTTGGCATAGAGTTTGAATTAGGAATCCAATTTTATTCTTTCCTGGATGATTATCCAGTTAGTTCTATGCCACAATTAAGCCATCTTTTTTTTTTAACATTAAATATATATATATGTATGTATTTTTGGTCTATTTTCAGACCACTAGTTGATTCATTGATTTGTTTGCTAGTACACACTTTTTTGTACTTTTATTTAAACATTTATTTATTTATTTTGCAGTTGTAGATGGACAGCATATCTTTGGTGCTAAGGATCGAACCCAGTGCCTCATGTGTGTCAGGCAAGCGCTCTACCACTGAGCTGTAGCCCCAGCCTAGTACATGCTTTTAATTGTTATCGCTTTAAAATGTCTTTATATCTAGCAGGAAAGTTTCTTAATCCTTACCCCTCAATTAGTGTCCCTTTTTTTCAGAAAAATTTTGGCTTTATATTTGTTACTTTTTCCATTTAGCTTTTAAGTCCCTTTGTTAAGGATATAAAAATAGCAAATTCGGAAGCTCCAGGCTTTCGTTGATTCAAGGAGACATAATCACATCACCCCTAAAACAAAAACCACTACAGAAGAAATATCCTGGAGACTGGCTGAAATGATTTCCATAACCTCTGGAAAACAGTGAAAGGTATATAGCAACTTAGTATGAATACTCAACCAAGAAAAGGTCACATTTTAAATGGTAGAAAATTTGGACATGTTTTTGTTTGTTCTTGTTCCACTTTTCCCAGTGTAGTAGTCGTCTGGGTGTAAAGGAGTCTGAGATCCCATTTCCTTCCTTCAAACCAGAGGATCAGAGTAGATCTTATTGAAAAATTCCTTTGCCAGGGTATTGCCTGCAGAAGTGGTCCCTGCTTTGTGTAGTTTGGAGCTGAGGTAGGGAAAGGCAACACAGTTTGACTCTCAGAATGGGACAAAAGGCAGAAACCTACAAATGCCTGGGTGGAGGTGCAAGAGATTTGAGGTGGTTGCATATAGTGGATCATGTAAGCCATAAGAGGAATTAAGGTGAGGCTTTTTCAGAATAAGACATTCAAATGCAATGTCAGTATGGGGATTCATAAACCTACCTACAGACCCAAGCAAGACATATTCTCAAAAAAAGACCTCAGAAGGTCTTCAAGCCTTCACCTTCATCTGAGGGCTCAAAACATGTCCTTTTGATAAGTAGAGGACTGCCCTATCACAGAGCTAGACTTCAAAGCTGAAAAGGGTGGCTGGTTTTTTGAATTTTGGTTCTGGGGATTGACAGTAGGCCCTTTCACACATGCTAGGCAAACACTCTACTACTGAGCTACACCTTTAGCCCTGTTTGTTTTTTCAAATGCCAAATTTTCAACAGAAAATCTCACAAGGTGTATAATGAAACAGGAAACCCTGATTCAAAGGAACAATAAATTTCCAGAAACTGCCCCAGAAGAAATACTGATCTGGACTTAACTAGACAAAAAGATTTTAAAATTACTGTCTTAAATTTGGTTAAATTGCTGAATGAAGGAATACACAGAGAAAGAATTAAAGGGAATTATGGAAGAGATTCATAAACAACCTGATTTTTAATTTTGGTGGGGAGGCACTACTGAAATTGAACTTGGGGATGCTCTTTTACTGGGTTACACTCCCAACTCTTTTAAGACATGGTCTTAACTACGTTGCTGAGCTTGACCTTGACTTTGGACCCAGCTACAAGATATTTTTGGCAAAGAAAGATTAAAAAAGGAGGGGCTGGGATTGTGGCTCAGTGGTAGAGCACTTGCCTATCACGGGCGGTACCCGGTTCGATCCTCAGCACCACATAAAAATAAAAGCATTGTGTTGTGTCCATCTACACCTAAAAAATAAATATTTTTTTTTTTAAAAAGGAAACAGATTCTGAGGTTGAACAATATAAAAATTGAAAATTCATTAGAAGAGTTTAAAAGCAGGTTTGAACAGATAGAAGAATCAGTGAGTCTGGGAACAAAGAAGACAAAAATGGAGAATAGTCAATAGAGCCTAAAGAACTTAAGAAACACCATCAAGCAACCCAATATATAAGTTATGTTAGTTCCAGAAGAAAGAGATAAAGAAAAGAGCAGATATTATTTTAATAACTAATAGCCAAAAATATCCTTTTTTTTTTTTTTTTTGAGGAGGAGAGTGTATTGGGGATTGTTTTCAGGGGCACTTGATCACTGAGCCATATCCCCAGCCCTGTTTTGTATTTTATTGAAAGAGTCTCACTGAGTTGCTTAGCACTTTGCTTTTGCTGAGACTGGCTTTGAATTCTTGATCTGCATGCCTCAGCCTCCTGAGCTGCTGGAATTACAGACAAAAACATCCTTCCTAAATTTGACAAAAAACCTGAATCTAGAAATCCAGGAAGCTCAATGAGTTCTAAGTTACATGAATTCAAGGAGTTCATACCAAGACACATTATAACCAAACTTGAAATCAAAAGGAGTCTTAAGCAGCAAGAGGAGGATGACTTGTTACACACACAGTGTCACCAGTAAAATTATCAGCAGATTACTCAACAGAAACCTGGGAGGCCAGAATGTAATGGGATATAGTATATTTAAACTTCTGTGAGGGGGGCCAGGGGAGCTAGCCATGAATTCTGTATCCAGCAAAATTGTCCATCAAAAATTGGAGAGAAGTAAAGGCATTCCCAGGTAAACAAATGCTAAGGGAGTTGGTTATTAGTAGAACTGCTCTATAAGAAATGTAAAGGGAGTTCAAGTTGAAATGATAGTTACTAGAATGTTAACTTTGTACCACATAAAAAGATATTAAGGAACTCTGTGAAAGGTAAATAGATGAGTATGTTAAATCAAGCATTATAGAAATCTATACATTATAGAAATGTTATAAGTCAACATTTCTATGGGTTTTACAGGGCAAATGAGTAAAAAAAGAGTACATTTGTGTTAATGCATGTACAGCATATAAAAATAATTTATGACTTGTATTCAAAAGTAAAGTGAGGTGAGCTATATGGGAGTAATGTTTCTTCTCTGCAGTTATTGCTTTTATTTGTTTTGAGCTGTTGTAACAAAATACCTCCAAGTAAGTAATTTTGCAAAGAATAGAATTTATTTTCTCATGGTTCTAGTCAAGGCACTGACAGCTTTGGCATCTGGTGAGGGCTACTCTCTGCAGATAGCACCTTATGGGTGCGTTCTCTGGAAAGTGTGTGCATACACCTAGTGTATGGACTATACTTTTCTATTTCTTTATATGCCTTTTAGTTTTTTTGTTTGTTTTGTTGTTTTTGTTAACTGGGCATGTTAGATATCATATTTTAGCAGTTCTTGGTACTAATTCCCCCTTCCTTCAGGTCTTGACATTGTTACTTGGTTATTTGATTAGTAGCTGAGTGGTTTATTTTAGTGAAGTATGTTTCCCTTCTTAGTGTTCAGCCTCTGATAACTGTTCCTCGGGGGGTATAGTTTTTGATATGCTCTTAGTCACCCTGAGATCTTAGTACTTTTTTGGGGGAGGATATAGAGGATTGAATTCAGAGGTACTCAACCGCTGAGCCACATCCCTAGCCCTATTTTGTATTTTATTTAGAGACAGGACTCACTGAGTTGTTTAGCACCTCGCTTTTGCTGAGGCTGACTTTGAACCCGCCATCCTCCTAACTCAGCCACCTGGGCTACTGGGGTTACAGGTGTGTGCCACCATTTCTGCCTATAATGCTTTATTTTATTTATTCTTATTGTATTTGTAAATTTAGAAAACATTGTTGGTAGGAATGCATATTGATTTCAGGGCTTTCCTGGAAATTGATTTTCTTTTTTTTTTTTTTTTGTCTCTTACTTTAATTTTATATATATAAATAATATGTTATATATCTAATTTGTTATGTATGACAGCATAATGCAATTCAGTTTATATTACACATATAGAGCACAGTTTTTCATGTCTCTGGTTGTACACAAAGTAGATTCACACCATTTGTTTTCATACATTACTTAGGGTAATGATGTTCATCTCATTCCACCATCTTTCCTACCCCTGTGCCCCCCCTCTTCCCCTTCCTCTCCTTTAACCTATCTAAAGTCCATTTCTCCCATGTCCCCACCCCATCCTCATTATGAGTCAGCATCCTCATGTCAGAGAAAACATTTGAAATTTGGTTTTTTGGGATTGGCTAACTTAGTGTAGTTCTCCAACTCCATCCAGGTACCTGCAAATGCCATAATTTTGTTTTCTTTTAATGCTGAGTAATATTTCATTGTGTATATATATATGCCACATTTTCCCTATCCATTCATCTACTTAATAGCCTTTGGGTTGGTTCCACAATAGCTATTGTGAATTGTGCTGCTATAAACATTGATGTGGCTATGTCCCTATAGTGTGCTTTTTTTTTTTTTTTTTTTGTATAAACCAAAGAGTGGGATAGCTGGGTCAAATGGTGGTTCCATTTCTAGTTTTCCAAGGAATCTCCATACTGCTTTCCAGATTGGCTGCACCAATTTGCAGTCCTACCAGCAATATAAGAGTGTGCCTTTTCCCCCATATCCTCCCCCAAATTATTGTTGTTTGTATTCTTAATGGCTGCCTTTCTGGAGTGAGATGAAATCTTTGTAGTTTTGATTTGCATTTCTCTATTTGTTTGAGATGTTGAACTTTTTTTATATATATTTGTTGATCGACTATCCTCTTAGAAGTGGCTGTTCAGTTCCTTGGCCTATTTATTGATTTTTTTTTTGGTGTGTGTGTGTGTGTAAGTGTATGTGAAGATTTTTGAGTGCTTTATATATCCTAGAGATTAATGCTCTATCTGATGTGCATGTGGTAAAAATTTGCTCCCATTCTGTAGGATCTATTCACCTCACTGATTGTTTCTTTTGCTGAGAAGAAGCTTTTTAGTTTAAATCCATCCCTGGAAATTTATTTTCTTATTTATTTATTTAGAATTCTTAAATTCTTTGGGAAAACATTTCATTTGCTTTCTTTTTTTTAGATCAAGGGCTACAAAATGATTATAATTAAGTGTGTTATTCTGTTTACATTTTTACAAGTGAGCAGCACTTTTCTATATAGCTCCTGCTATGAGAAATTTGTGGTTTTATTTCAAGGATACTTTTAAGAAACTTAATTCTACTTGCTACAATTTAAGAATGAAGATTCTGATTCTGTAGTTTACTTGTGTTATAAACCATCTAACCTTAGGGTTCAGGTTCTTATCTTGAGTCCTCTGCCTAAATCTTAATTTTGTTGACCAGTAGAAAGTACATGAGCTTCGTGAAGTTTCAAAAATGGCTTAGAATAAATCCTGGTGGTTCTTTTTTGTATCCTAACAACCTTGAATAAGTTACTTAACCTTCCATTCTCAGTTTCCACATTTATTAATTAGGCAATAATAATATTTCAGAGGACTATATTTAGGAATTAGATGAGATAGTATCACTGGAAACCTAGGCCAGAGACTGATTTTGGGGGTTTCCAACAAATCAGGTACAGCTACTTGCCCCCAAAACCAAGTGGAAAAAGTAAGTAGTGGTGCAAAGTAGAAAAGAAGCTTTCATTTGTAGCTAGCTGGGAAATCAAGGGGACCTACATTCTTAGCGCTGTCTTTGGGGCTACTGACAGGAGCTTCCAGATTATATAGACAAGGGAGACCAGAAATATGCATAGTCAAGCAGTCTTGGGCAAACTGTTTTGGTTGATCAGTTAAGATTGGTGGTGGTGGGGTGCTTATTTTAGATAGCTGCAGCTTCCTGGGGGTATTCTTTGGATTCATCACAATATATTATATATGAGACACCATGTTCTTGGAATCCAAGGTGACTGAGAGAAAAGGAGACCAGATGCAAATTGTAGGCACAGGTGCCAGTTTTTGTTTTTTTTTTTTTTATCCTTTTAGTTCCCTGTTGCATGCTCAAATGAAGAATCTTAGATTCTTGTCACAATACAACATATACATTCTCTGGTACAGTGTTTATCCTAGTTAATAAATGTTAGCTGTCTTTTCCCTTAAAATGGTAGCCCTGAAATAACTTTGTAAGCTATAACCAATTAAATAAGTATATACCATTAGCATTGTTTCTGTGAGGAAAGATGTGAATGAAAGAACTAAAGAGAGGAGAGGCTGCTCAACAGTAACACAGGTTTATTTGGGACAAATATGAGGTGGGGGCCCACTGGTGACTGAGACCTGTGTTCCATTTACAGGTAGATACAGGGGAGTGATGAATGGAGAGATTTTTGCAGTTGTTAGGGGATTGTGAAGAAAAATTTCTTGTTAGGGAGAGGGTCCTTGTGCTGTCACCTTCCTAAGGAACCTGGTGTTCTTCCAGATTTCAGTCCTAGATAACAGTTTCCTTTCTTACGATTATAGAGTATTATTTGAGATTTCTTTGCATAATGGAGTACTGTCTTCTGTCTCTGGTTTAGGTCAGGCTGAGCCAGAGTGACCTTGAGGCGACTCTTATTCTAAGATGGTAGGATATGTTTCAAAATGGCATTGCCTATGTCAGATTCCTCCTAACAATTTCCTCTTCAAAAATGGTCATTAATAGCCTGGTTATAAACTTCTTAGGCTTGCTTAAGCCCCTAAGTAATAGATGCATGCTCAACTTTGGTGATCCTTATAGATTTGTGTTTGTTCTTACCATAAACTTTTTAGAAAGCCCATAAAGAAATGCTGCAGTAAACTCAAGTGACTTATAAAACTGACTGTTGGCTAATTTTTAATATAATTTCAGTTTTTTTTTTAAGTTTTTTAGTTGTTGACAGACCTTTATTTTATTCATTTATTTATATGCGGTGCTGAGATTCAAAACCCAATGCCTCACATATGCAAGGCAAGTGTTCTACCACTGAGTGAGCCACAACTCCAGCTCCATTTAGAAAGAACTTTTGAATCGCATGGGATTTATAAGTTTGGCATGTATGCTGAGCTCATCTTGTTTTGGTATTTTTAATTGGATTGGCTGTGGTAGTCTCCTAATTTGGATATTTAACAAATTGTCCAAAATAAGCTTGTGTACTGAGTGCCAAGGACTTGAAAAAAGACTTGAACCTCTAAGAAACTAAATTACTGCAGTCCAGTTTAGAGAGAGATTGATTATTTCTGAAAGTGTCTTTGCCACTCAAGAACATTGAAATGTCATCTAGATCAAATATTCATTAAACATTTATATACATAGCACTTTCTGGGAACTAAGATGGAATAAAAGGAGTGTGTTCTGGTTCTTTCTTTCTTTCTTCCAAGGTAGTCTACTCAGAGGTCAGAACAACTAAAAATTGTTGAAATGTCAAACATGAAGCATTTTGAATGTTAAACATTACCAGTAAAAACCAGGTATGTTGGTATACAGCCAATATCCCAGGAGGCTGAGTGAGGTAGGAGGATTGCAAGTTCAAAGCCAGCCTGGGCCTTGACTAGTTAGTGAGACCCTGTCTCAAAAATAAAATAAAGAGAGCTAGGGATATCGCTCAGTGGTAGAAGAATTTTTTAGCATATGCCAGGCCTTGGGTTTAGTCCCCAGCGTTGCATTCATAAATGAATGAATGAATGACTGATATTCAGTTCCCAGCAAATATATAAATAAATACTACATAAATTCAAAGTCCCTGAACTTTGTCTTATTTATTTCATGCAAAATTTGGTGAAGTAGAAATAAAAACACCTTATACTAGTATCATTCTGATGTTTTGAGATTGGATATGTAAAACTCAGCTGTAATGTAAAAGCCTACATCTATTCTTTGAACAGTTAGGTATGTTTTTATTTGGAAAAATAAATGACACATGGTAGGAAGAAAATCAGGCACAGCAAGGTGAAAAGTCTTCTCACTCTATAGACTTCACATGTACTTCTTTGCCAAGAACATAGTTTTGAATGCTTTCTAGTCATTCTGTGTATAGGTATACTTTATATAGCTAGACATTTTGGTAACATGTAAGTGGGAACACATTAAATAAACATTTTGCATTGTGTCTTGTTTTTTATTTTTTAAAAAGGTCTTGGTAATCTTTCCTATCAGCAAATACAGATTTTTATACATTCTTTTATTGTTCTTAATGATTGCTGAATTTTTTGTTTCAATGTGTAATATAACTGATATGTTCCACTCAGCATTCACATGTTTATTTTAAAAAATACTTAAGCAAAATTTTTCTCTTTTTAGGATCAACTCCCTATCCTGAAAAAGCCATTCTCCCAAGAAGAAGGGATCGAAAGAAAGACTACTTTGTAAGAAAGGATTGGGTATCCCATGAACGAGCCAGCAGAAAAACGATTGGGGTGCAACAGGACTCCAGAGCCAGATTTAAGGCTCAGAAAAGGGCACCAACTTGATGATACAAGGGGAGGCGATAATGACATCCACCAAGGAGATTTGGAACCCATTTTAGAGGCGTCTGTTTGTTCTTCCCATCATAAAACGGTAAGTAAAAGTTGAAATTACATGAACAAAGCAAAAATTTATGGGGGTGTAGTGGGGAGGGGGAGGGAGGATACTTTAAAAAAAAATAGACACAGTGCTATTGCTGGAAAGAGGGAGAGGGAGGAGTATTGACTTGTATTTTTTAATTCACAATAACTTGAAATCTTTTAAATTTAACTCTGGTATTTGATTTTATATTTTACTCTTCCACTGACACTTAAAATAATGTTTAATCTGCTTTCTCTTGTTTAAGGGAGAAGAAATGCTCTTTTGTATTACCATATAACCTTTCTTATTTGACCCATGTTTCGTTATGATGTTATCAGTGATGTTTTTGGAGAAATTCTAATTGTATGCTGAAACAGCTTCTCCAGAAACTGTTTATCTTCAGTTTATACCTTGGGGGTTGGTAGAATTTTGAAAACAGAAGGTAGATTTTAATTTTTCCTTTCACTTCTCAAAGGAAAGACCAGTCTTTTAATTAGCAGCTGCCCTGAGAGAGCAGAGGTATAAATTTTTGTGAAGAACAACATTAGAAAGTCATTACAGACATTTTGCTATGGGTTTTGGAAATGTTGCATTATGTAGTATATGTTTAATGTTGCAGCACTAGGTAGTACACTGTTTCTAGACTGTAATGTGTGCTCGTTAGTAGCTTGTGAATTAATGTTAGTATTACATTAGTATTTAAAAGTAGGGGCTGGGCCTGTAGCTCAGTGGTAAAGCACTTGCCTTGCATGTGTGAGGCACTGGGTTTAATCCTTAGCGCCACATAAAAATAAATAGAGATACCGTGTGTTCATCTACAACTTAAAAAAAAAGTAGAACACAGACTCTGGGGATGTAGCTCGGTGGGTGAAGCACAGCATATGGGAGGACCTGGGACCCCAGCACTACAAATAACAAAATTGAACAATAAAAAGTAGGATGAAAATGCTGAGTGCATATGTAGTAAGTAATGTACATTTAAACTACATGAAAACTACATTAAATTTGATGAAAATTTTTAGTTTTTGTAGTTGGATATATGTGTATAAATATGATTGACATGAAATACATTTCTCACTGAGTTTTGGTAATGAAAATGTTTTGAAATCTTTGGTTGGAATAGCAGTTTCACCATCCTAAAATATATGCTTATTGGTAGCAGTGTTATTGGGTTGAACTACAGAGTCTTGTCCTTTCAAATCTTTTATAATAGTGAAATTTGTTGTTCCTGGTAACACTTTATAAGACCAACTTTATAATTTTGGCTAGATTTTTTTTAGAATAAAAGATTATATATGTGCATATTTGTGTGCTTACATACGTATCAACAGATAGTCTGATTTTTTTTCCCCCCACTCCTCTTTGTTGGTATTGGAGGTTGAACCAGGGCCTTGCAAACCCTGTACCTCTGAGCTATGCCCCTCCTTCCCCAGTTTTTCCTTTTGGACGTTATTTATTTAATTCTTAATTTTAACTGGATTCAGATTAGAAGCAAAAGCTTTTGTAGAGGACAGACTGTGTCTCTTGGCAATCTGTTCTAGCATTTCTCTGTTTCTTCTTTGATTCTCTTGGCCAAAAGTTTAGCATATTCTGCAGTCATTTCGTTAATCTTTGTAGACTTTTTCTCCAGAACAATATGCCCATGTTGATGTGGCGTAATGAGACACTAATCTTGGTGCTTTGGTTCTGGGTTTTTTATCTTCCTTTTTTAAGGGTTTTCTGACAATGTATTTGTGAGATTGAAAAGTTTGCGTGTTTTGCCAGCTCTTTTGGGCCCCAGGTGATGAGGCACAGTAGTATTTGTAAGTCCAGGAATATCTTTTTTTTTTTTTTTTTTAAACAATAACCAAGTTGAGAATGCTCAGGTTGTCATCCATACTTGATGCAGTTGATTGCCTACAAGGCACTGTGAAAAGAGAACTCCAGCCCTTTAAAAAAAAGAGACAGGGTCTTTCTAACTTGTGTAGCAGACTAGCCTTGGACTTGTGATCCTTCTGCTTCATCCTCCCAGTAACTGTAATTAACAGGTGTGTGCCATTGTGCCTAGCCAGTTTATGGGATTTTAAAAGAAGGTTAAGAGTATGTATAGTATGGGGTTGGGATTGTGGCTCAGCGACAGAGTGCTCGCCTAGCACATGCGAGGCACTGGGTTCGATCCTCAGCACCACATAAAATAAATTAAATAAAGGCATTATGTCCAACTACAGCTTAAAAAAAAAAAGAATATGTATAGTAAATATGGCCTTTAAACCAACGTTATTTGTTTAAAAAGAAGTTTGACAGATACTGGTGGTAAGAGTTTTCTTCTATATTTGAGACTTTATTTCATGTTACTGTTTTTAGTGTAGCATATTAGCAGTTTAAACTTCCCTAATTAGGCTGAGCAACTTAAGTTTTCCTGAGTTGCTGTGAGGCCTAAGTACTTAGGCCTAAGTAGTTACTCTTTAATAAGAGCTATTACTAGGTGTGGGTGAGTAACTGGGATTTATCATTTTTGTTGTTTTTTCTTTTAATTGTAATTTAAAAGACCACGTAACATGACATGTACCTTTAACAGTTTTTAAATATATTATACAGTATTGTTAGTTAGCTATATATACAGTGCTAAACAGAGGACCTCTAGAACTTTTTTTTATCTTGCATTATGGAAATTATGTACACCCCCATTGAACAGCAATTTCCCATTTCCCCTCCCCCATGATGACAATCATTTTACTTTGTTTTTATGAATTTTACTATTTTAAATACTTCAGATAGATAAAATCATGCAGTATTTTTCCTTCTGTCATTGGTTTACTACTTAATTTAGCGTATAACGTCCTCAGGTTTCATTTATGAAGCATAGCATCAGGATTTTCTTCTCTTTTTTTCTCTCTCTATTTATTTTGGTACCAGGTATTGAACCCAGAGGTGCTTGATTTCTGAGCCACATCCTAGCCCTTTTTATTTGTAATTTTGAGTACAGGGTCTTTGTAATTTGCTTAGAGCCTTGCTAAGTTGCTAAGGCTGGCTTTGAACCTGCAATCCTCCTGCCTCAGTCTCCCACACTGCTGAGATTCTAGGCATGCACCACTGTGCCCGCTGATTTCCTTCTTTTTTAAGGCTGAATAATATTCATTGTATCTATATGCCACATTTTCTTTATGTATTCACCCACTGATAGACGTTTAGGTTGTTTTCATCTCTTTGCTAGCATAAGTAATGGAACAGGGAGCATAGGAGTGCATATCTCTCTAAGATGCTGTTTTCAATATTTTGGAAAAATAAAAGGGAGATCGTTGAATCACAGTCATTACATTTTAAAGTTTTAGAGAAACTGCCATACTGATTTCCTTAGCATTTGTATCATATTATCTTGCATAGCTGTTATGCCATTTTATATTCCCACTAGCAGTACAAAAGTTTCTGTTTTTTTTCACATCCTGGTGATCATGGCCATCCTAACAGATATGAGGCCATACTAATATAGAGTAGCTCATGATGGTTTTCATATATAGTATAAGAGTCAAGTTTCATTTTTTTTCATGTGGTTGTACAGTTTCCCCAATATGTATATGTATTTTTGAAGTCACATTCCTTTTCCTGTTGTGTAGTCTTGGCATCCTTGGCAGAGATTATTTGATTCTATATGCGTATGCTTATTTCTGGGCTGTCTAGTCTGTCTGTACTATTGGTCTATATGTCTGTCTTTATGCCAGAACCATAACTGTTTTGATGACTGTAACTTTATAATATGTTAAAGCTAGGACATAGAAGGCTTCCACCTTATTTCTTTGCAAAGTTATTGTGGCTGTTTGGGTTTCAAAGTTACTGTGGCTTTGTGGTTACATGTGAATTTTAGAATTTTTTTCCTATAACTGGGATTATCTTAAAGGAAGTTAAAATGTAATAATAATCAGAATAGAGGGTTGACCAAAATATTAAACACAGATTAGAAGACTTAAAATTTGCTTAAAAACAGAACAGGCAAATTATTTGATCTCTCTATTTTTTGTTACATCTAATATGGGAACAATAGATGATCTCTGTATTCCTAACTACAGTAGGATTCTATAATTTTATTAACAATATTAAGAAGTCGTCAAGTTTGGGGAGCCGCTCTGAATGACCACACCTTCCAGTCCTGATGTATGAGGTATATTTCTTAGTGACTTGGGAGTTGTCCCAGCTTTAATAGCAAGCCGTGGTTCTAGAAGTTAAGTGTCACCTGGTGGGGTAGAGTTGCACTCTCCAATTCCTTTGTAATCCTACCCCTTGCCTCATTCGAATGGCTTCTCCCCAATAAAAGGGTTTAGCATGTGCTCCTCGCTCCTCTTTCCATGGACCCCTGAGGTCAGAGGAGCCTTCACAGGACCCAAAGTAAAAGGTATTTCTATGTCTCTATGTGATTATTTCGTGCTAGCCCAGTTCACCTGGATTGACCTTAAGTGTTTTGAATGTGCACTTTGAACTATTGTGAAATATGCTTATATTGAACTTAAAAATACCAGTGTTGATGAAGAAAATAATTCCTCTGGTAACTTCTAGAGATACTGAATAGTAAAGGATGTAAGTGGGCTAAGAGGAAAGGAGGGAATTTATGTAGGGCCTTTCAAGCAACAGGAACAATGTGTGCAAAGTCCTGAGTCTAAAATGAGTTTGCTATTCTTGAGGACTGTTGGGAAAGGAGAGAGGGAGTGTAGTATTAGTCAATAAAAAAAAAAAAAAGAATAGGAAAGAACTCTTGTAGGTGATAATATGGAAAAATGGTGTTGGAAGCTATTGGAAAGTTTTAAGCAAGGAAACGGTGACAACTTATGTAGATTTTGAAAAGGTCACTCTTTAGCTCCTGTGTAGAAAACTTAGAAGTGAGTTAAGCGATTACTATAGAAATTTATGGAAAAAAAAAAAAACTTGATAGCTTATTTGGGGTCTGATGATAGTGGAGTTGTCAAGAAGTAGATAAATTTGAGCTATGGTTTGGAGGTTGAGTTGAAAGGATTTGCTGTTAGATGGGATGAAATAGATTTAAGGAGGAGACCTGGTGTAATGTGAATAACTGAATTGATGGGGATATGATACCGTATTCTGAAAGTGAAAAAACTAGAGGATGAGTTTGGAATTGAAGGTTTAGGTTGGTGGATCAAGAGTTTGCTTTTGGCTATGTTAAATATGATCCATCTTAGTGGATTTGTTATGGTTAGTTGAGTATGAGTTTGGAATTCCCTAGGGGTTTGTGTTGGAGATAATATTGAGGAAGTAGCAGTATATAAATAATATTTAAAATTATTAACATAGTTTAGGTTGCTCAAAAGGAAGAGAGTGAAGATAGGAAAAGATGAGGGCTCCTAGGACCCAGCCTGAAGAATACCACTTAACATTTGAGGTGGTAAGACAGTGCAGTCAGTGAGAAGAGGAAAGTATAAAATGAAAAAAACCAAGAGAGTGTTTCTAGAAGGAGAGGAGGCAGGAATGAGTCGGTTATTGTTAGTCCTGCTAGAGAGATCAAGGATGACTACAATAGAAAAGTTAGCATTGGAGGGCTGGGGTTTTGGCTCAGCGGTAGAGCGCTTGCCTTGCATGTTCAAGATCCTGGGTTTGATTCTCAGCATCACATAAAAATAAATAAGTGAAATAAAAGTATTGTGTCCAACTACAACTTAAATAAATATTTTTTAAAAAGTTAGCATTGGTTCTGGCAACATGGTGTTCATTGTGAACTTGAGAAACCGTTTTAGTGGAGAAGTGGGAACATAAGGCACACTTTGGAATAGGCCTTTATTTTTGGCTTATTTTCTTCTTAAATAAATACATTTTCCAGTTCACATTTGATAGCAAGTGTGTAGATGTAGGTATTGTTTTTTAAGATATTTTTTGGACCATAAAAGGAATGTTCTTTAAGACTTTTTTTATTTTTTAGCCAAGATGTTGTGGCACATGCCTGTAATGTGAGTGATTCAAGAGGTTGAGAAAGGAGGATTGCAAGTTGGAGGCCAGTCTCAGCAACTTAGCAAGACTGTGTCTCCAAAAAAAAAAAAAAAGATAAATAAATAAATGAAAAGGGCTGGGGATATAACTTGAGGCAGTGTACCTCTGGGTTCAATCTCTAGTAAGGGGAGAGCAGGTGGGCTGGGAGAGAAGTGGAAGATATCAAGGTGTTCTACATTCTAACACTCTGTTTCAGATGTTTCCTGGATTCTGTCAACTTGTATTTGTAATCCATGCTATTCTTACTTTGTACTTGGTATTTTAAATATCACAATGTGGATTATGAATTGTAAAACAACTCTTCAGTGAAAATACTGAGGATAGTAATTTTTTTATTCTAACAATGTTTGTAATTGCATATTCATGTTGAATGGAAAAAAGCAGAGGAAAATATTTTACATGCTTGCAATTTATAAATTCATATACCCTGAAATTTAGAGTTACATAAACATTTAATGTCAGTGTGCCAGAAAAACTTATTTATTCCTATATTAGTCAGCTTTTGCTGCAGAAACTAAACACTCAGAGGCTAGTGATTTAGAGCAGTAAGTACACATTTTATGAAGGCTACTGTCAAGTATGACTGTTCTAGATTGCTAGTCTGCTGAGGTCAGCTCCACATTTTCTCATGTGAGACATGGTAGATTGCAAATTCCCATAGACCAAGTCAGATCACCCATTTGCGTTTAAAGTTTCTGCTCATATGTGGTATATGTTTATCTATTAATATTCTATTGGACAAAGCAGTTATGTGGCCAGGTTCAAAGATGGGGCATATTCCTCTGTGGAGAGAAGTATATTACATTGCTACAGTACTTCTATTACTAAAAAAGTTTAAGAATTCTAGATATACAACGTGCTCTCTATATATTCCTCATGCTATATGTGAGAACCATAATATGTGAGGACCATATTATAAAATCTGTCACAGTTTTCCATTCCAGGATCTTTATACAGGTTAGGTTATTGTACTTAGAGTATTAATTAATTCTCAGTGATGAATCTGATAGATTGTTTTTTCTTTTTTAAATATTTTTTTAGTTATACATGGACACAATATCTTTATTTTGTTTATTTTTATGTGGTGCTGAGGATCGAACCCAGGGTCTCTCACTTGCGAGGCGAGCGCTCTGTCACTGAGCCACAACCCCAGCCCCAGATTGTTTTTTCTTATATCACAAAACTGGGCTGAAAGATGGAAGATCTTCTGTTTATCAAGTTTCAGATTATTACTTTATAAAGCTACATTAGTTTCTCTGCAAAAGAGTAAAAATGCTATGTAATATCTTATATATGGATATTTTAATGTGAGGATTTATTTTCATTTTTGTTAGATTATGCTTATGGTTGTTTATATTGATTGACTAGAATTTTAATAATGAGCATTGGGTTATAAAACAAAAGCAGTTATATATCCAATGGTTTCTTCAGATTATAAAATACTGTGTCTAGTTAAAATGACTATACTGTGGTATGTTAAACCCTGTGTGTTAGAGATGAGAAAAAAAGAAAAAGTTTAAGGGACCTAGAGCCCATTAATAAATAAAGCAACTGAGATATAGATATTATGACTGTATTTATTGTTATTTTCAACATATTCCAGTGTTGGATAATTTGGAGCAGTTGTCATACACAGAAGACATTTGGCAGGGTCTGGAGACATTTTGATTGTTATAACAATGGGATTGTGCTACTTTTATCTAGTGAGTAGAGGTCTCAGGAGTGCTGCTAAATATTCTACAGTACATAGCTCCCACAACAAAGAATTATCTAGCTAATAATACCAGTAGTGCTGAGATTGATAAGCCTGATGTATTCTGCCTCAGGAGCATGTTATATATCTAGAATTCTTAAACATTTTAGTAATAGAAGTATTGTAGTAATGTAATTTTCAGGCCCAGGCTGAAATTTGTCAACAAATTGTAATCTGTGTAAACAGCCCATCTTAAAATTGTGCTGTGTGTGGCCTACAAGGTGAAACCACATGGCCCTTTTGATCTACTCTGGATCAGGTACCTTTGTAATTGCTAGGTATATAGTGATTCTTGGTGCATGGCTAAAGTGCAGAAGTGGAAAATACACAATCTGTAAATCCCTTAAAGAATAAATAAGATAATTACTGTCAGTGATAAGTCCTTTAATTTACATATAAGAAGTTTTTTTTAAACATTTTTTTCTAGTCAATTTGTGTGAAGTACTGGCTATTGCTGCCAGTTTCAGGTTCAGTTGTATAGTAAACATGGGAGCAAGAAAAGAAGGAGTAGTTAACAGAATATTGTTTAATTTTGAGACTGAGATTAAGGCAAAATATTGACTTAATATCTCCAAGTGATTTGAAGAGTTCCATATATTGATATTTGTTTTTGGAGAAAAATTCATTTCTCGTTATTTTCACTTTCGAAGTTGAAGTATCTAAACCATTAGCAGTAGTGTGTGTATCTTTCTTGATAATTCTAATAATGCCCTTAATTTGTAGATAGTACTTTTTACAGACATTCTGAAATAGGAAGAACAAATAAAATCTCTTTTTGAAAAAGTATAAAAGTAAGATTCAGGAAGGTTTGAGTCATTTGCTGAAGGTCCCATGCTTAAATGAGAGCCTGTGCCAAGTCTTCTGACTTCTCTTTCTGCTAAACAAAGCTGCCTTTATGAAAATTGACACCAGATTAACTTAATGTTTCTGAATTCCAAACCCTGCCCCTGAGTTGATCCCAGAGGTTAGATTCAGAACTTGATTTTTTTTTTCTGGCAGAATTGTTTCATGTGTGTTTTCTGTTAGACCAATATAATTTTGCTTCTCAGGTGTGTTCTTTTTAACGAGTTTTCTCTTTATTTTGAAAATAAATTGATATGTACCATAGTGCAGTATTTCACGTTTAGAACAATTTTGCCTCATTTTCTTTTTGAAAAATTTTTTTGCATCATTTTTGAGCATTTTTTTTTCTGCTCTGTTTTAAAATGTAGAAGCTAAGTAGATTATTTAGACTTCTTTCAAAAGAGCCCTCAGGCTCACTGTGTCAAATACCAATCATGTATTTGACAAGGATAAAACCGTAATTGCAAGGCAATAAGGGTGTCTTTTTTCTTTAGGAAGTTAAGTGAAATTCTGAATTAATAAAATAAGATTTAGGATAGTCATAAACATTGCAGAATGATGTATCTTCTTATGTAGTGTTTATTTATCACTAGGTTTAAATCAGTGAATTTATTAAGACTGCTCATTTGAAAAGAAAATAAATGCAAATTGCCACAATATTATTCCAGACCTACTGAATAGAGGGGTTGGGGAGAGACACAGACACAGACAGAGAGATAAGTAACAAAGATGCTTATGCTTACTAATATTTAAAAGTTAGTACCAATTTTATTTCTGTGTCCTGCATTTGCTTTACATTAAAATGAGATGTTGAACTAGGTAATAGGTACCTAAGATTTTCTCATTCTCAATTTCTGTGGTCTTTTTCACAATAGTTTTAATACTTCTTTCTTTCCTTCCTTTTTTTTTTTTTTGGTTAGAGGATAGAAGATGAGATTTCCCCCCAGAAATCAGTCTTATTAGGTATCTTTGCTTAAGCAGTCCTATTTAATGGGTTCTTTCATACTTTTTATTGAGTTTTGTTTAGTGAAACCATTTCTGTATACCAGTAGATAAATCTCAAAGCGGGGGAAAAAAGCAAGGTTCAGTCTTCAGAGTCCTGAATTTGAATCCCTGATTGCTTTTACAGTATTGTTAACCCAGCCTTTTTGATTAAGAGAACCCTTTAAAGGAAAAACAACAAAAACCTTATAGAAGTGCAATAAATAAAGTTAATAAAGTTTGAGACATTTTTTATAAACTGGACACAAGTGTGTAAATCTGTACTCCTAGAAATCCCCTTAATAATGACTGTATTTCCTTCCTCCAGAGGTAACTATAATGTCATAGATTAATTTTCTTGTTTTTGTACTTTATATCACTGTAATCATTCCAGGTATGTATGTCTAGTTTCTTTTTCTTAGAATCATGTTTTCAATATTTATCTTGTGTTTTCTGGGTGTAGTTGTAGGTTGTTGCATTTTATTGCTTCATGGTATTTCATTGTGTTACTATACAACATTTTATTTACTTATACTATTGTTGAAGGCAGTCTGTGTTGTTTCCAGTTTGGGGCTATTATAAATAAAATTGCTATGAACATTCTATTTTTTGTTTATTTGATATATATGCATTTCTGTTAGCTACATACCCAGGAGTGGAATTATTGAGTCAGGATTATGATCCCATGTCCCCTTTAAATACTAAAAACAATAACAGACCTCTTTATAATAGTCACATTTTAAAAGTTTGAATAACCATTTGATAGAAATTGTCTTTGAATTTGAAATGTTCATTTCAAAAGTCAGTTTGTATTTTGTAAATCACTATAGTACCTACTTGTATGTGAAAAATAATAGTATCTACTACTGTATTATGAGATATTCAGTTCAAACACAGTATTTAATGAGCCTAATAGACTTGTATAGTTATTGAAGTGATTGTTCAAGATAATGTCATTAGATGGAGATTCAAGGTACTACTTAGAGCTGTGTAACTTCTCTTAGCTTCTGTTTCTTTATTTACCATGCTCGACCTAGACTTCCGTATTACAAAATGGAAATGGAAATACTCAGAAAATTATTGTGAGGATTTAATTTGCAAAAATGCACCTATCAGAGTGTCTGGCATGTAGTTAGTGAACAATAAATAATTGTTGTCCTGTTCTTCCTTTGTAAGGGTACTCCGCTGATAAAATTGGTAAACACATCCTGCACATATAGCCTGATCCACCCCCAACAGTTCTTCCATAAAGGTGATTTGTAAGTCAATTGGACTTTTCATCTTGGACTTTTCACTGTTTTAGATTGAGCTAATTTAACTTAACTTCTCCCCCACCAGCCTTTTCTTCTGATGTCTTAATGTTTATTAAATAGTATTGGCTTGCTTTCAAGTACCCACTGATTCCTAGAGTGTCAGAATGGGAAGGAGCCCAGAAGAAATTGGGCATGTGTGCCTTTAATTGTTTTTCAGATGTTTTTAGTTTCTCTACCATGTGACGGCACTTTGGGCATACAAAGATAAGACATGATTTCTGCCCATAAGTAGCTTACAATATAGTTGGAGAGAAAGATAAATACATTTGTGGTGAGTGCATTGTGACTGCATGCATAGGATACTATGGTAGCAACTCCAGCTGCAGGTGGGGATCAGAAGAGATGAAACATGAGTTTCAGAGGTAGCTAGGAAAAAGGACTGAAGGGCATTCTAGGCAGAGAGAAGAATAGTGGATGCAAAGGCTGAAATGCAAGAAATAGTATGATGCTTTTAGGGAATAGTATTGAGAGCTAACATTTATTGAGTATATACTGGTGCATATATACTGGCATTTTTCTGATTCTGAAAAGAATTCGGTGTCCCTGGAATGAAGAGTCAATGTTATACAGTGGAGGATACAGTAAGTTTAATCACCTAGGGTATACAATCTAGATCTTTTGGTTTCTGGTCCTGTATTCTTTCATCTTCTAAAATTGTTTTTGAAATGTATAATGTTGTATATTGGTTGAAGTGAGTAGGCCAGTGTCTCTGGGCCTTGACCCTAAAGCCTATACTCTTTTAACTATGTTTGTTTAAGTTATAGAAGCATTTTGTGAGCATTGAGACAGGAATACAAGAGAAATTTCAAACTAGGTTGCCTTGATCTATAATTTTATGGCTTTTCCCCCATATCTTTGAATTTTCAAGGTATTAGGTTGAATAAAGAGATCAGCTTTTATGGTTGTCCTACTTTTCCTCTGTTCCAGATTCTTCTTCATAAATTGGGATATTAGGAACTACTTTTTATTTATTTAGCCTAGAATTTATTCCATTAAACTGGTTTACTTTAATCAAAATAAGGAGTACCACTGTATTTTAGTTTATTAAGGGAAAGCTAACTTATAAATAGACTCTTTTCTGTTGGTCACATAATTTTGTTTTCATGAAGAAATCTACTTAGACCTTGATTTATTTGATAAGTAACAAGATTTGCCCAGTTGAACAATTTATTGTCCTAATGATCTGGTTGAGCAGTTTATTATTCAGTTAAATGAATTTTTAAGATATTCCTTAAGCTAATTGTGAAGTTATTTACAGGTTTGCACCTTTACTTTCTGAAGTAAGAATCTTCTGAAACAAATAATAAAGTTACACTAACATAGGGACCTTGATTTTAGTCCTCATAACATAGAGGGTCTCAGTTCTCAGTAATGTCTATAAAGGAAGACAAATTTTAATCAAAGATGTGCTTTCCCTAGTCCTGTGTATTTTATTTCATGACCCTTTTCTTTTAATTGTGGGTGATGGATGGTAGTATGGTTGTGACACTTTGTGTACTAACTTCAGCTAGTGTTTTGGTATATCATTTATGTTTCGCTGTTCCTCCCATTGCATCTGAAGCTTCTTTCTCAAGTGGTACTTTTGCTTTTTCTGTCTTTGAACTAGCTATGTCTTATTTCTCTGATAGCCATTTACATAGCTAATTCAGCCTGTTTTTAGAATGAGCCCCATGGAAGGTAAAGGCTACATTTTATCCCCCCCTCCCCTTTTTTGGAGACAGAGTTTCTTTAAATTGCCCAGGTTAATGTTGAACTTGTGGTCCTCCTGCCTAAGCCTCCCAAGTTGCTAAGATTACAGGTGTGCACAACCACACCTGGCTATTCATCTAATATTTGTTAAACTGAGTTGGGCTCAAACAGATAAATGCTCAATAGGTTTGTAAGTACCTATTGAGCATTTATCTGCTTGATATTTTTATCAATAAATGTTATCAATGATTATATCTCTAGTGGTCCAATGTATGAAATAAAACAATATAAAACTGGTGATCAGACATAAACGTTTCAATAAAGACAAAGTTTCACACATTCCAACATGTCAGCAAAATTTCAGAATTTTTATAAGAGAATATTTCTTTTTTGGGGGCAGGGGGATACCAGAAATTGAACTCCAGGGGCACTCAACCACTGAGCCACATCCCCAGCCCAGCTTGAAGACCTTTCTTCTTTATCAGTATGGTTCTCTGTATGATTTTTTTTTTTAATTGGACAGTTCCATCAAACTTTGGTAGTAATCATACTCTAGAAAATTATTAAAGTTGTATGAATCATCAGAGTCAGATCTTTTCACAGATGGACTTCATTGAATGTAGGAGGGGAAGTATTAAATATTAAAATGTCTTTATATGGTAAGTCAGCATTGACTTCCTCAAGATGCCCATTGGGAGGCTGAGTCAGGAAGATTGAGAGTCCAAAGCAAAAGTGAGGCACTAAGCAACTCAGTAAGACCCTGTCTCTAAATAAAATCAAAATAGGGCTGGGGATGTGGCTCAGAGGTTGAGTGCCCCTTGAGTTCAATTTCTGGTATCCCCTGCCCCCCAAAAAGAAACATTCTCTTATAAAAATTCTGAAATTTTGTTGACATGTGGAATGTGTGAAACTTTGTCTTTATTGAAACGTTTGTGTCTGATCACCAGTTTTATTTCATACATAGGACCACTAGAGATATAATCATTGATAACATTTATTGATAAAAATACTGATAAGCATAGTTACAGCTTAGAAATATAATTCATGGGTAAATTCTTATTCTTGACACAGATTGGCATTCTGTTGAATTCAGATTAGCTTTTGTAGAAGTATGATTAGGAATAGAAAGTTGCAGTTGTAATAGATGAAAGAAGAACATGCATGCATATAGGCAGCCCATGCTTTGCAAAGTTTTAATATGCATGAGTTTCTGTTATGGTTTGGCTCGTCAGCATGGTTCAACTTTCAGTTATCATGGTATATTTAATATGAATAGCTGCATAAAATACAAAACTTTTCAGTTGGCTTTTCAATCTGCAGGTTGCTATGCAGGTAATAGGTACACATCCTGATCAGGTACCAATCATGTCACTTCTTTCCAAGTTTGTCATTGACTGGTTATTGCATATCTGAAAATGCAGTTACTGCACAGATAACAAAGTATATTATTGTATTGCTTCCTTGTCTCTCAATAATAAACTCAAATGGCTTCATAAACAAAAATGAATAGTAAAAGGAGGGAATTGGCCCACAAATGTAAAAGTGAAGTACAGAAGTCAAAGTGATAATACTGAGAAGGAAGCTAAATCAAACATAATGGAGCTACAGAACATCTAGGGGCCTGTGGGAATGTTGACTTGGCTGTCATTTAAGAAATCTAGATAAGCAGACAGAAGAATTTAATGAAGGCAAGCTTGCCAACATAAATGAGTAAAATGTTTGCTGGCAAAAACAAGTCACATTAAAGAAATCTCTAAAGATATTTTGTGCCTTGAAAGTGCAAATAGTAAAATTACCTAAACCTAGAAAGGAGTGTAACAGTTTGCCAAGGGGTAGAAAAGATGTTCACTTAAAATCATAGATTATATGAGAAGGCAAGCATTGTTCAAACTATTCCTGATAATTTTTTTTAAGAGAGAGAAGAAAGAATTTTTTAATATTTATTTTTCTGTTTTTGGTGGACACAGCATCTTTTTTATTTTATTTTATGGTGCTGAGGATCGAACCCAGCGCCCCGCGTATGTCAGGCAAGTGCGTTATCACTTAAGCCACATCCCCAGCCCATTCCTGATAATTTTTATAGAACCCCCATAAATAGTTTTACTGTTTTTTTTTTCCCATTACCTTGTAGATTTGAAACTGACAGTTTTTCAAGTTCTGGCAAAACTTTTAAGGTCATGAGATAGTAGTTTTTCATTGATTATTAAGAGTGCTTTGCATGTTTTTTGTTTTTTCCCCTCACGATTGATTAATTTTACTATCCTACACTAAAATACCAAGCAAGCAAGGCCTGCCTATGTGTGTTGGTCAAATATTAGTTACCCTCTGGCCATCCAATTGGGCAGTTTCATAGCTAGGAAATGGTGCGAAAACTGGAATTGCATATATGGACATGAATTTAAACATAAAATTCTGTTATTTTCTAAGTGTCTGACTTTAAACAGATCATTTAACCTCAGGGTCATTTTATCTTTAACACAGTACCTGCTTAATGAATACTTTCTAAATATGTTGAACAAATGCAATACTTTTTTTTTTTCTGATGTGAACACATAATGTTGTGCTGTGGCATATATAATTCATGGTATATAGAACTCTCTTTCAGATTAGGGATTCTCAACTACTGTTGACTTTTTGACCGGATAGTTTTTTACTGCACGGAGCTCTCCATCCTGTACATTGTAGGATGTTTATCAGTGTCCTGGACTTTACCCACTAGATGCTTGCCAGCCAGCCATCCTTCCTGTTTAACCCAGGGATGCTTTGTCACTGAGCTACATCCTCAGCCCTTTTTCTTTTTTCTTTTTAGATGGGTTCTTGCTTAGTTGTTGAGACTGGCCTTGAAACTGCGATCCTCTTTCTTCAGTCTCCCAAGTTGCTAGGATTACAGACTGGGCTAAATTCACTCTTAATCCATTATTGCAAGTCATTTTATGCTTTTTGGCGGGGGATTACTGGGAATTAAACCCAGAGGCACTTAACCACGAGCTACATCCTCAATCTCTTTTTATTTTAAGACAGGTTCTCTGTAAATTGCTTTTTGCTTTGCTAAGTGGCTGAGGCTGGCCGCAAACTTGTGATCCTCCTACTTCAGCTTCTGGGGCCACTGGAATTACAGGCAAGTGCCATTATGCCTGGCTAAAACTTTCTTTTTTTTTTTTTTTAAAGAGAGAGTGAGAGGGAAAGAATTTTTTTTTTTAATATTTATTTTTTTTTTAGTTTTCGGCAGACACAACATCTTTGCTTGTATGTGGGGCTGAGGATCGAACCCGGGCCGCATGCATGCCAGGCGAGCGAGCGCGCTACCGCTCGAGCCACATCCCCAGCCCCTAAACTTTCTTAATAAACAGTGTTCATCCCAGATAATACATCCTGCATTCTTAATATAATTTTATTTACTTTCAACAAAAATTTATTAGCACCACTAAGGACACAAAAGTTGTTTCTTCCTTAGTAGTAATGTCATGATTCCTCTTCTCTTCCTATCACTTTGGTTGATCTATTAATCAATCTCTCTTTGTAGAGAGTACTGTTTAAAAAGGTGCTCATAACAGCCCAGAGTGATGTGCACACCTGTAATCCCAGAGGCTCAGGAGGCTGAGAGAGGAGGATTGTGAGTTCAAAGCCAGCCTCAGCAAAAAGTGAGGCACCAAGCAACTCAGTGAGACCTTGTCAAAAATAGGCCTTGGGGGGGGGGGAAATAGGCCTGGGGATGTGGCTCAGTGGTCGAGTGCCCCTGAGTTCAGTTTTGGTTCCTTCTGCCCCCAAGTGCCCAATCTGCAAGTTTTCTTCATCCAAGTCTGTAAGGGAAGATTGTGTGTGTGAATTGTTCTTTCTCTTGCCAGTGAGGCTAGTTTATTTTTTCCTATCAGTAATCCTCTGTTGATCCAATTGCACATATCCTGATCTCAGAATTACTAAGTTTAAGCAGTGCCACTGACATTTAAGACTCTTTGCAGTCTCACCAGATTTTACAAATAAGGGAAACATTGAACTATGATTGTATCTTATGTGCTCATTTATAGTTTAGTTTTGTTTTGGTACTGTAAATTGAACCCAGGGGTACTCTACAACTGACCTACATCCTCAGTCCTTTTTTAAATTTCAAGATAAGGTCTCACTAAATTGCTGAGGTTAGCCTCGAATTTGCAATCCTCTTGTCTCACACACTCCAGTAGCTGGGATTACAGGAACACCAAATTGTGCCTGGTTTATTTATGGCTTTGAAACTGCTGACACAATTTATTTGCATGGCAATAAAAATCGAATCCTTGTTTGTTATACATGTTGAGTACACATACATATTTGAGCTATTTTATATATTATATAATTTTATATTTTAGAATTAATCTGATTATTTCAGGCTGTTGCCTATTTTCGTATAATTCATGTTTTAATGGAACTTCATCATTTTACATTTAATTAGGCACATTCTTTAAAGCATTCATTAATTAAACCACCATATATGGGGAAGAAGATAAGCAGACACCTAGACCTAATTTTGGTCTAAAAAAGTAAAATCTTATCCAATGTTAAATAAAATAGTAGAAGTTAACAACAACAAAAAAAAGAGTCTAATTAGATAGATACTCATTAATTGGCCAGTGAAAGACACAGACTTATACGTGCTGAGGAAATTTAGAAGAGGAGACAGTTCCTATGGGTTAGGTAGGGTGTGCATTGTCTGAAAATTGGTCCTTGGTCCGAGGAAGAGTGAAAAACTATTAAATATTACAAGGAATTTAGTCCTCCACAGGACTACCATGTACAGATAAGTGTTTGTGTTTAAAGTGTCATGGGAATAGGATAGGGGGGAAAATCTAAAAATGTTCCTGGGGTGGGGGAAGTGGTAATGAAAGAAAGGTTGAGAAATACCAGGTGAAAGGAAGTTAGGGAAGCATTTAAAACAGGAAGTATAAAGGATAGTTGGGCACATTTTAGGTAATCAAAGACAGTGTGTGTTTTATTAGAGAATATACTCTTTTCCTAAAGTCAAAGTTTGGGCGTGTAAATCTAACATGCTATGTAATAGCCTCAAGCTTATATTTTACAAAGTGAAGAAAGGAATAAAATATTAAAAAAAAAAATAGGTTCAAATTCAAGTGCTGTGGTAGATTCCCTATTGCTTCTGTGTGTTTATTCTTAATAGTTTTCTGATCAGGGATAGAAGATAATTTTCTTAATTGCCAATGGACCTTTATATGTGTGTGTGTGTGTGTGTGTGTGTGTGTATAAATAAACTTATGTGGCGGTGAGAATTGAACCCAGTGCCTCACACATACTAGGCAAGTACTCTACCACTGAACTACAACCCAGGTGCACCCCCCACCCCAACTTTCTTCATGTAATCATGTTAGCAGCACTGTTTATCTAGCAGAGTCTTTGGTTAGATATGGAATTCCAGTTCTTACACTATCATTATTCATTGAATTATAATATCAGAATTTGAGAGATGTAGGAGGCTATATAAGTGAGAAACTTGAGGCTTAGAAAGTTTGAGTGACTTCTAATAAAAATCCTTCATGTTTGTGGTTAGAAGTTGCCTGGCTTTTTGTCCATTTCCCTTTTTATTGTTCTATCTAAACTATAAGCTTGGTCTAGAAACAGAAATCTTCATTTTAGTGATTTAAATCGTTATTAGATTGTTACTTTTTGCTCCATGTTCCTGGACAAAATTTTCTTTAGAATGTGGAAAGACACTGGGGTTTTGGATTTTTTTTTTTTTTTTAACTTTTCTACTTGACTAGCTTTAACCTTGGACAACTTATTTAACCTCTTTCTCTAAAGTTCTTATGCATGGTTTGTGTTTTGGAGGGGAGGAGAGGTACTGTGGATTGAACCCTGGGGCTCTTTACCTTTGAGCTAAATCCTCAGCCCTTTTATCTTGAGACAGGATCTCCCTAAATTACTTATGTCCTTCCTAAATTGCTGAGGCTGGCTTTGAATTCATGATCCTCATACCTGAGCCCCCTGAGTCTCTCAGATTACAGGTGTATGCCACTGTGCCTGACTAAGGTTATATGTTAAATGGGGATAAGAATACTTAAGTAATAAAAAGATGGTTATGAGAATTAAGTTTGATGACCTTTATGGAGCCCTTTCTTCTGTTTTGGGCATTTATTTGGCATTTGGGATTGTAGCTGAGTGGTAGAGTGCCTACTACTTATTTTAGATGTACCAGGTGGGAGTCTTGATTTTCTTCTTAGTATAATATTATGTGGTCTGTGAAAATCTTAAAACCAAAAAAGAATCCAGTAAATCTCCTCCAAGAATTTGATACTGAAACAAACAGGGATGATGATGTAGTAGATAAGTTCACTTATCTGTCAGAAAATTTGATACTGTTCTTTTTTTTAATATATATTTTTTTAGTTGTACATGGACAAATACCTTCATTTTATTTATTTTTAAATATTTATTTATTTATTTATTTTAATATTTATTTTTTAGTTTTCGGCGGACACAACATCTTTCTTTGTATGTGGTGCTGAGGATCGAACCCGGGCCGCACTCATGCCAGGCGAGCGCGCTACCGCTTGAGCCACATCCCCAGCCCTTTTAAATATTTTTTAATACTTATTTTTTAGTTGTAGTTGGACATAGAACTTTCATTTGTTTTTATATGGTGCTGGGGATCAAACCGAGGGCCTCGAACATGCTAGGCGAGCGTTCTACCACTGAGCCACAACCCCATCCCATTATTTATTTATTTTCATGTGGTGCTTAGAATTGAACCTAGTGCCTCATTCGTTCGAGGCAAGTGCTCTGCCACTGAGCCACAGTCCTAGCCCGGATACTGTTTATTTTTAGTACTGATGATGCTATAATAAACTGACTTTACTTACTGTTCTTAAATTTTTTTAAAATCTTAATTTGAAAAGCAAACTGTGTTGTGCCATTTGGCTCTTAAGTCTCTTGTTTACTTTTTTTTCCCTGTGATTGCCTTGCAGAGCTCTGAGGAACAAGAGTGCAATGATGACACTTCTCAGGAGGATGAAGGGTTTATGGGCATGTCCCCTCTTTTGCAAGCCCATCATGCTATGGAAAGAATGGAAGAGTTTGTTTGTAAGGTAAGATTGTGGTTTCTTATCATTTTCTATGCTCTTTATCACCACCCCCCCCCCCAAAAAAAAAAAAAAACCCAAAGGGGGTAGTACTTTGACCTTTGGTTTACTTTGGAAAAAATCTCTGGTAAGATAAGGATTGGAGGCTGTCTCTTAACTTTAACCCTGTTCAAGGCACAATGCATTTGTTTGCCAATAGCAGCCTTGATAAAAGTTCTGATAAAACTAGAATATCCATTTGGGAAACAAACTTTTCCTGATAAGAGTTTAGCAAAGTAAAGGTCTTGTTGATTAGATAAGATTAAACCAAGTTGAAAGTGGTAGATATTCAAATGCTGTATTAAAATAAATGTACTCTGCTGTTAGGATAGGAAACCTATTTTTCTTTCTAGGGATTTGATGGGCAATCAGACTACTTTTGAGATGGAAATTTTCCAGTTTTCAGCTGGCATATTTTCTGTCTCTGTGGCCTCTTTCAATCCATTGGCTGACTCTGTTAGGAATAATTTGTTTTGTTTTGTTTCCCTAAAATGGTAACTAGAATTGCGGTTGCTTCCTTAGAGAAATAGGGACACTGGTGAATGAATAGGTACTTGATTAATCAGTAAGGGCCTTGGCAGGTGTATGGGTATGTATGTATAAATCCACTTATTAAACATTTAAAGATAACTTTTAATTATTCAGAGAGAAAATTTTATGAAGTGTAACTTTTCATGGGTTTTATGAACCACAACTTTTTTTCTTTTATTAGTGCATTATAATTGTATATAATAATAGTTGGGTTCATTTTGACAAAGTCATGGAATTTAATTTACTCCATTTCAATCCCTGGCTCCCCTATTTTCCCTTCCCTGAAACCATAACTTTTTTTGGGGTTGGAGGAAGACACTGGGGATTGAACCCAGGGATGCTTTACCAATGAGCCACATCCCAGCCCTTTAAAAATTTTTTATATTGAGACAAGGTCTCACTAAGTTGCTTAGGGCCTTGCTAAATTGCTGAGGCTGGCTTTGAGTTTATGACCCTCCTGTCCTGGCCTCCTGAGCCACTGGGATTACAGGCAGATTAGATTAGATTCTGAAAACTAAATTTAGATTTTCCTGCATTCACAGTGATGCTGAAAATAATTGAGACCCGGTTGACTTAGAATACTATATATTGGGCTAGGGATAAGAAGAGAATGTTATGATTTTAACATAGATAACCCTTCCAGATTAAGTGCTGGGGGCGGGGCGTTGAGGGTAAATATAAACATTTGTAGGTTTCATAGAACCCTGCACATTTTAGTCAGTGTTTAAAAACTGATGACAGAAAAAGCCAAGCAAAACAATAAATTCATTGTGATCACTGTCTCAGGATAATTAACACAAAGAATAAAATAGGTACATTTTGTTTTTCAAAAGATGATTCTGATGTGAAGAAATCTCTTCAAGTCATATAGTTAGTGTCTTAGCCATTGGGGAGTTTTAATATTTATAGACTAGTTGGGATACCTGACTGCCATTTGTTCTCTTTCTGAACTGAACAAAGGATAAAGCAAATAAAACTTAAAAATTTAATAGTTAATGGGAGAATAGATAGGATGGGCATTTGCATGCTACATATGAGTTACTGAAGAAAAATGTTTGGGTATAAAAACTTTTTCCATTCCCTTATCTTCTACCAATCTGTTTGTGAGAACAGTCAGGAGGCATCCTGTTACATGGTGTTCCAGTGTCACTGTACCTTGCTGTGGCAGGGCAACTGACCAGGCTTGAAAACTGGCCATGTCTACCGACAGTAAGATTCTGTTTCTTGAACTGGAAGCAAGTAAACAGAGACAGTTTAAAATGAGGTGTGCTTTGGCTTTGCTGGTGTTACCTTCCCTTTTGGGGGAAGTAAGTAATTTTGTCTTTAAAGTTTCCAAGTTTGATCCGATCTCTTTTTGCAGACTTTGATTTTTGCTATTTTACCAGCATAGCCGGGTTTGTGTGGGAATAGGAGGTGTGCCATAGGTAGTGGAAAAAAATTGGTGTATATATGCATGTATGTTTTAGGGTCAAGTATAAACCCAGTGGACCATTGCTGAGATGTTTGATAGAGGCAGTATCTTGTCAAGCTTATAGATAAATCTTTTGTCTATTGTTTTGTTTCAGGGAGTAAAGGTTGCCTATTTGTGTTGGCAGTATATGATTTTAAGTTGAGAGTGAGGGTACATAGTATCTGTTAAATATGTCACCAAATAAAATATAATTAAGGAAGTAGTATTGCTCTTTGGCTCAGTGTTTAGACCACTAGAATATTAGAAACAATGGGACAAATCACTCTGGCATTAAATGCATATGTGACTAATAAACAATATAAAATAAAATTTGCTGAAACTAAAATAAGGAGCAAAATTTTATAAGGTTAATGTTTACAATAATTATTTTTCCCAAGTTCAGAATAGGTATTAAAAATTCATTGTCTTGATCTTTGTCTCTTCCTGTGGAAGATCTCATAATACAGCCACTTTTACAAGTGGTAGTGCAACCAACCCTCTTTATCCATGGGTTTCATGTCCATGGATTCAACCAGCTGTGGATTGAAAATATCTAGGGGAGAGCAAAGTGTGGTGGTGCCTGTCATCTCAGCTTCTTGGGAGGCCAAGTCGGGAAGATCACTTGAGCCTGTGAATTTGAAATAGACATTTATTTATTTATTTGTGGTACTAAGAATTGAACCCAACTAAAGTGTGTGTGTGTGTGTGTGTGTGTGTGTATTTAAAAAGAAAAAGGAGGGTCATATTTGTTCTTAAGTTGGCAGTTCTCATTTTCTTTGGAGTCAGAGGAGGTGTTGCATAGTCAGTTCTTTTGTAGATCTTAATAAGGTAAGAGCAAAGAACAGGAAACAGCTGTGGGCACAGCGGCTGGGTGGCAATCTTTCTGCATAGTAGAGAGAAGGAAAGCCAACTTTCTGTGGCTTGGCTATGTTGTTTTGTACAAGACCCCCAGAGATAAGAAGTGGTAGTCTTTGGAGGTGAGCTCTGCTCATTTGTAGTCTGGATTATTGCTTTAAGGTAGTAATCTGGAAGCACTGCTGAGCCCACATTAACTGTAAGGTAAACCACATGCCTGGCATTTTCATTACATCTTTCTGGCTAGCAGAAGCAACTTAGTTCTGGATAAGTGATCGTTGTGATATGAGCTCTGTGACCTGAGAGACAATGTAAAGAAACAACTACAGAAATTGATAGACATTCTAAGGAGGAATGACTCCATCCCTCTGTCTGTCAGGGAGAGGGACAACAGGAAAAGGAAGAAAAGGGGGGCTGTGGGAATTGAAGGGCCGTTAAAGTGGAGCTTCTTTGCTGTCTCTCTAGCAGGAGCAAGGGGGACTAGTCACTAATTCTTAAACAGGTAATAGCTTCTGGGGATAATTAAGGACTAGGGATTGCTAATTTATTTATGAAGTTTTTGTATCATTTTTGTTTGATCCTCATGATTTCCTTCTTATGTGGTGAAACACTGTTTTCCTCAATATATAAATGAGGAAAATGAAGTTTGGAGATTTTATATTTGATTAAAGCTCATATAGTTTAGTTAATACTCGAGACCCAAGATTTTCTGACCCCTGTGCTCTGTTTCTTTTCTACTTCATCATATTTGATATGGTGGAGAGAGAAGAAAGAGTAAAGGGAAGTGGGGGCCAGGGGAGAGTTTAGCAAAAGGCACAAAAGCATAATTCTATGCAATTCTTTTTTTCCCAACAGATAAATATAAAAAGTCATATTTAATGTCACAGGAATTTTTCAGAAGTCTGTTATGGGGGATGAAGGAAGGTCTTTATGGGTGGAACTTTAGACTCCTCATCCGTTCTTCACTCGGACTGAAGTAAAGCTGTTTTAGGGCATGTTGTATAATTTTTTTTTACTCCTTCCTTTTCCTAAGGAAAAAAAAAATTTGTCAGTCTTAAGAATTCAGGATATGACATTATACATTTCGCATATATTTGCCTTTTTAAAAATTTTTTTTTTCCATCGTACAACAATGCGGTAAAAGAGACAGTTGTTTGGGATTGTTGTTGCTAGTAGGACAACTAAAATCACAAAGATGTTCAATAACTCTTCTTCCAGGTATGGGAAGGTCGATGGCGAGTAATCCCTCATGATGTGCTTCCAGACTGGCTCAAGGATAATGACTTCCTTTTACATGGACATCGGCCTCCTATGCCTTCTTTTCGGGCCTGTTTTAAGAGCATTTTCAGAATACACACTGAGACAGGCAACATCTGGACACATCTCTTAGGTATGAAATATCAGTGGTAGATGAATTAGTGATTCACTTGATTATCTTGTATTTGAGGGTAAGGATAGAACTTAAAAATGTATTGTCACTGAGGATTGAACTATGTCCAGAGGCATACTGTGATTTTATTACAACTAAGTCACATTATTCTCTCCTAGATCTTTAGAACATTATCAATATTTTTCAATAAGTAGAGATGAAGGTGATTTTTCAGTCATTACTTATTCACTATTAAATTTAATTTGGCTTAAAATAGAAAATGAAATATTTTTTCATTTTTTCATGTTTTCCCTGTCATGATTGTATATTAAATGCAAGGGCGGGGAGGAGGGAGAAGAATAGTCCTAAACAGATGTTGCTAGGATAGCTAAATAGCCATGTATAAAATAAGTTGGACCCTAACCTCACACCATAAATAAAAATGAACAAAGACCTAAACACAGAGCTAAAACTATAAAACTTGGGGAAAAACATAGACATAAATCTTTGTGACCTTGGATTAGACAAATTTCTTAGCATTGACAAAGCACAGAGAAAGAAAAAAACAGATAATTTAAACTTCATCAAAATAAAAAAATTGGTTTATGTCAAAGAACATGATTGAGAAGTTGGACCTGGTTACATATAACTGTTAATCCCGATCAATTGGGAGGCTGAAGCAGAAGGATTCAAGCTTAAGGTCAGCCTTGGTAATTTAGAAAGACCCTTTCTTAAAAACAACAACAACAAAACAGTTATGGAGATATAATTCAGGGGCATAGTGCCTCTGGGCATAGTTCAGTCCCCAGTTTGGAGAGGAAAAAGTAAAAAGACAACCCTCAGAGTGGGAGAGAATATTTGCAGATCATGTCTGGTAAGAGTCTAGTAAAGAACTGTTAAAGAACAGTCAGTTTGTCTTTATTGGTAAAACTCAAGAGAGACATCATTTTTATAAAGACATACAAATCAGATGTATTGAGAAATGTGTTGAGGGACTGGTTCACTCCTACCAGGATAGCTGTAATTGAGAAAAAGAAAAATAATCCCAGTGGCTTCGGAGGCTGAGGCAGGAGGATAAAAAAGGGCTAGCGATGTAGCTGAGTGGTTAAGCACCCTTGAGTTCAATCCCTGGTTTAAAAAAAAAGAAGAAATGCAATAAAAGTTTGATGGGGAATATGGAGAGATTGGAATATTTGTATATTGCCAGTAAGATGTAAAATGGGGCAGCCCTATGGAAAATAGTTTGTTGGTTCTTCAAAAAGTTAAAGACAGTTACCAGACATTGCACTCCTAGGTATTAAAATCACATTGACAGAAAAACATGTGCATGAAGTTGATAGCATCATGATTCATGACAGCTAAAAAGTAGAAGCAACTCAGATATCTACCAGCTGATGACTGGATAAACAAAATGTGGTATATAATACAGTGGAATATTTTTTTTGAACTTAAAAAAGGGATGAGACACAGATTATATTACAAGAGTGAGCCTTGTAAACATTTGCTAAGTAAATGAAACCAGCCACCAAAGGCCACATAATTTTATGATTCCATGTACATGAAATGTCCAGAGCGGGCAAATCCATAGAAGCAGAAAGTAGATTAATGGTTATCTAGGGTAGGGTTGAGGGAGACTAGAGAGTAGGGAATGACAGCAGGTACAGGCCTTCTGTTTTGGAATATATATAACAAGTGTTTTTTAAATACATATAGTAATAACATTTTATTTTTCTTTTTAGTTATACATGATAGCAGAATCTGTTTTGATATATAAACATGGAATATATCTTATCTAATTAGGATCCTAGTCTTGTGGATGTACACAATGTTGTGATTCACTGTACTTAGGAAAGTTACATCAGATTCTTTCCACTGTCTTTTCTATCCTCCCTCCCTTGCCTTTATTCCTCTTTGTCTAATCCAATGAACTTCTGTTCTCCCCACCCCCCACCAGTTGTTGTGGGTTAGCTGCCACCTATCAGAGAAAACATTTGGGGGACTGGCTTATTTCGCTTAGCATAATAGTCTCCAAGTCCATCCATTGAATGTCACGAAGTCATTATTCTTTAAGGCTGAGTAATGTTCTTTTGTGTATATATACCACAATACCTTTATCCATTCATCTGTTGAAAGGCACCTAGGTTGGTTCCACAGCTTAGCTACTCTGAATTGAGCTGCTATAAACATTGATGTGGCTGCATCACCGTAGTATGCTGATTTTAAGTCCTTTGGATATATATATCAAGGTATGGTATAACTGACTCAAATGGTGGTTCCATTCCTAGTGTTTTGAGAATCTTCATACTGCTTAACAGAATGGTTGCACCAGTTTGCTGTCCCACCAACAATGTATGAGTGTATCCTTTTCCCATCTGTTTTGGAATTAATGATGGTAGTTATAGATTATCATTAATGTAATAATATAGTTTCTGGCTTTACTCCATTTGACTTGTATTTCTTATCACACATTTGATTTCTTCTGTGCCTCTGAGTTCTTGCCTGCAAGAATAGTGAAAGTAAACTAGAGAAAAAATCCAATTAAATCTGTTGGACATATCTAAGTCAGAAGTAATTTTTAGGTTAAAATGATAAAACAGGATCACTTAGTAAATGTTTGACTTCTAAATATCTGACCTTCTTTGTGGTAAGTGGTCTAAGCAGTAAGAACATGGTATCTTGCTGTGGAGAACAGTTCAAGAACTGGTTATGAAATGCCCTGAGTAGGTACTTTGCTGTCCCTACTGGACCATGCTGTAAGGACCAGAGAAGCAGCATGGTGCTTCTTGACAGCTATTGGTATAGGAAAGCTATTATTTTCTGTCAGGATTTGGAGGTGTTGGAATTCAAAGTGAAAACAAAAAGGGCCTTTCATAGCTGGGCTGTATGTATATACCAAAAATTTCATAAATGAAATTTCATGCCAGTTCTAAGAAGTAACAGCATTATCTGATTTCCTTTTGGATTATGCTGTTAGATTAAGTTATTATGTTCTGTAATGCCCAATTTGTGAAGCTAAATTTTATATGATATCAACAGTATTTAAAGTAAATTTTGGATGAACTTGGAAAAAAAAATTATGGAACTTTTGATACAGGTATCATTGCTGCTGAGAACGATTATAAGCAGAATTAATGTAGAACACTGTCTCTTCAGAAGAATAATATTTTCTTCGTCTCCTTCACTCTTTTCCTAGGTTGTGTATTCTTCCTGTGCCTGGGGATCTTTTATATGTTTCGCCCAAATATCTCCTTTGTAGCCCCTCTGCAAGAGAAGGTGGTCTTTGGGTTATTTTTCTTGGGAGCCATTCTCTGCCTTTCGTTTTCATGGCTCTTCCACACAGTGTACTGCCACTCAGAAGGGGTCTCCCGGCTCTTCTCTAAGTAAGTATCTGTACGGTCCATAGTTTGATCAGTGATTTAGAGTCAGTGTAAGGTTAGGAGAAGATATCCGTTTTTGATACCATCTGATGAGAACTTTTTTTTTTTTTTTTTTTAATTAAAGCAAGCAACTTGCCTTCAGTTGTAGATAGCTCATGTTATGGGGGATTAATTGGGACCTATAACAGGCAGTAATTTTTAGCATTAAATAATTTTTTTTTTTTTAATTCTAGACTGGATTATTCTGGTATTGCTCTTCTAATTATGGGAAGTTTTGTTCCTTGGCTTTATTATTCTTTCTACTGTAACCCACAACCTTGCTTCATCTACTTGATTGTCATCTGTGTGCTGGGCATTGCAGCCATCATTGTTTCCCAGTGGGACATGTTTGCCACCCCTCAGTATCGGGGAGTAAGAGCAGGTAAGTCCATGTGGAGGTTTTACATTGGACATTCATTCACCAGTCATTGATTAAAGCTCTGCCTTTAGCCAGGTGTGGTAGCACACGCCTGTAATCCCAGTGGCTCAGGAGGCTGGGAGTTCAGAGGAGGATCATGAGTTCACAGCCAGCCCCAGCGACGGCAACTCAATGAAACCCTGTCTCTAATTAAAATACAAAATAGGGCTGGGGATGTGGCTCAGTGGTTCAGTGCTCCTGAGTTCAATCCCTGGTACATCCCCCACCCCCCTGAAAAAAACCATCACACACAAAACTCTGCCATTACACACAAAACTCTGCCATTACACGAGCCTTATACTTTGTTTATGATGAAAGAAGAATAAATATTAGTTCCTGTTGTTGAAGAACTTTTAATATAGTAGTCATGGTTGTTTTCAGGGTCACTGGTTTTCTTAAGGCACAGGGTAGAGGGCAGTGGTGAGCTGGGTGAGGTCCTCTGTTTCAGGCGTTGTTTACTTGAGGCCAAACACTTTTCATAAGGTGGTTTGAAGGCTCTGCAGCCTTTATGAAGTAATGATTTCTTTTATTCTTTCAATTTAGTGTACTTTTTAAGTGACTAATTGTTATTGTGTTTTTCGTTTTTTGTTTTGTTGTATATTTTTATTTTAAAATATTTTGTAAGCTATTGAGATAAATCAGGTTTCACCTATACAGCTCATGTTATTGTGAAAGTAAGCACCACCCATCTCTTCTGATATGGATAAAGGAGCTTTTAATATTTAGGATAATGCCTGTTTAATTGGCATCAGATGAAGTTCAAAAGCCTCTTAGCATCTTGATTGCTAACTCCATACTCCAACAAGAAGATTCAGAGAGGTTTTTGTTTCCCATTGAACTGGGCCTCCTTGTAGCCATGGATGTGTCTTCAATTTTGTAAAACCCAGTGCCTCTTGAGTTTGAATGAACAGTATTATTACAAGCAGTATTTTTTCTTTCAATCTTTCCTTTTTTTTCTTTTCTTTTAACCATTTAGTAATAAAATTCAAGCTCTGGTAGATGCCTTAAGATAGTAGAATAGAAATCAACCTCATATTAATGACCATTGTCACCACACTTTGCCTTTTTTTTTTTTCTCCTTAAAGCGAGTGCTTCTATGAGCAGATAAACAGTGGTCAGGGTTGGCCTTCAGTAGCCCTTCAGTAGTTCTGCAGTGTTAAGCCTGCTGAGCACATAAGATAAGAACTTCTTTGCTGAGTAGAGCTGAGCATTCTGCTATTTATATACGTCAAAAGAACCAAGTTCCTTTGGCTTTGCCTCAAAGAATGAAAGGTCATTAGCAGCCTGTGCTTAGTATGTAGAGAAAGAACTGGATCATGGTACTGTTTCTATATAAGAATAGTAGAGGTAGGAAATAGTTTTAATTTAGGTCTCTTTGGTTCCTGTATTTTGTGAGATCAGCATTATTATTTTCCTCCTCACTTAGATGCCCATTTTATTTATGCGTATGCATCCTATATATACACCTACATGTATTATTGTACCTCAGCAGTTTATTTGGTAACATCCAAATTAAGTAATGGGCTTCTTGTCTGTTGAAAGCTTACCAATGACAGCTTATGTTGTAAAGGTCATTCTTAAGTCTGCCTGTCAAAATGTAGGAGCAGTTGCTGCCGGAGTGACTGTTGCTTTTGTTGACACACAGGTTTCAGACTGGTTTTAGATGAGTAGAATTGAAACTTTTTTTGATCATGACATTTTCTGTTACAACCCTAAATGTGTATATATGTATGTATTTGTGTGTGTGTGTGTACTTACTTGATCTTAGGACTTAGGTCATACCTAGAAGTTTGAAAAGTGCTACTTTATATTATTATTATTATTTTTAAAAAATATTTATTTTTTAATTGTAGTTGGACACAATACCTTTATTTTAATGTGGTGCTGATGATGAAACTCAGGGCCTCACACGTGCTAGGTGAATGCTCTACCACTGAGCCACAAAACCAGCCCCCAAAAGTGCTACTTTTGATAAATGATTTTGAAGCTAGTAGGCTGTGCTGAGTAATTCTGACAAAAGTGTATGGGAGTGAACCCAGGGCCTTGCACATGCTAGGGAAGTATGATACTGAACCACACCCTAGCCATTCTGACAGAGTGATGTACTTGTTTGGGAGCTTGGGAGCTCTCAGAAGTATATATCTTTCTTTCTTTAATCTGTCATCTTACTTGTTAACATATTAGACCATTTGTTCAGGGCATTTTAAAAAATGTTAAATACCTATTTTTAGATTGTAAATTTAGATTACTAATACAAGTATTTTAGCTTTATGATATCACCTCACCAGGTTATTTGATCATTCATTGCCTCCCCACCCTAAAAATGTGTGTTATTTGTTGCTTCTGCTCCTCCTCCTCTTTTTTTTTTTTTTTTTTTGTGTGTGTGTGAGATATACACACACACACTGGGGTTGAACCCAGTGCTAGGTAAGCACTTTCAACACAGAGCTACATCCCCAGTCCCAGAATGTCTGTTGCTTCTAAGAGAAAATAATGCTCTATATTTAAGCTGTGTTTATAAAATGGCAGCATTTAGAGAAATTTAAACAAACTCTCAGAGCTATCCCTTTCTAAAGCACATAGTAACGTGATTCTAAACCCTTGTTCTCTGCTCACTTACTAAGCTAAACCTCACTTAGCAGGAGGCTACTTACATTTGTAAGTATATCTTTAGCACATAGCTATGTTATCTGTGTGATGGTGTTCCAGAGTTTGAAGAACCTTCCTTTTCCTTTAAAATAGGAAGCTAATGTTGCATTCTACCTTGGAATTTTCAGTTTTACAGATGGTACTGTGCTGAAATATTGACTCTTCCTTCTTATCTCCCCCCACCCCCCCGCCCCCTTCTCATGATTCCTAGGAGTGTTTTTGGGCTTAGGCTTGAGTGGAATCATTCCCACCTTACACTATGTCATCTCAGAAGGATTCCTGAGGGCTGCCACCATAGGGCAGATAGGCTGGCTAATGCTCATGGCCAGCCTCTACATTACAGGAGCTGCCCTCTATGCTGCCCGGATCCCTGAACGCTTCTTTCCAGGCAAATGTGACATCTGGGTAAGTGTAATCAGGGGTAATCAAGCATGTGTACCTCTTAGTGGATCGTTGGCAGACTGGGAAGTGATAAAATCAAAAAAGTTTCAGACTCAAAATTGAGACTTTTATTCTGGTCCTAACTCTGTCCCTCATTAGTTGTTTCTCTGGAGAGCAAAAGTAACAACAATTCCTATTTATTTCGTGTCCAGTACTGTACTAAGTACTGTGTTTGGGTTACTTATTTAATACATTAGCTCTATAACTGTTATTTATAGTTTCATTTTGCAGATTAGGAAATTAAGACTTATCTAAGGCATATGGCTGTTAAGTGGTAGAATTAGGCTAGTTCTAATCAATCCTGTTAACTACTCTGTAATGAAAAATCATTTAACCATTTTTTAATCTCATTTTCCTCATTAGTGAAACAAGGTTATGGACCAGATTTTTGCCAAAGACTTTTTTGGGGACCAGATGTACTAACTAAGGTCCTTTTTAATATCAAAGGCCGGTGATTTGTAAGAGGAGATTGTGTGTATGAATTGTTGGAGGAAGAGGAAGAGTTAGTTATTTGGACTGTTGTTAGTAAGATAGTAGAAAAGAGGAGAAAAGAAAATATATAAGGGACTGGTATTGATGGGAAATTAACAGAAGAGGGCCTGCAACATTTCAAATGTGGAATTGGAGTGTTGTTTAATATGAAATCTGACCTTTAGAATTCTGTGGCTTAGCTGTTGTTGATTTTTATAGACTAAGCTGATTAAACTGTAAAGTTTAGTTTAGCTGTCTATAAAATGAAGGTGATCCTGAACACAAGCAGTCTTTTGACCTTCAAATTAGCTCATTTATCCCTTTTGTCTCATTATGATTTTGAGATTGATATGGAATAATTTTTATTTCTTCCTGCCTTTTTGGGAAAATTAATCTTCTTTGGTTTCTAGGAAACATCTCTTGGGATATGACTTTTTTAAAGTTTATATATATATATATATATATATATATATATTTATTTCTCAAATCAGTGTCTTTCCCTTCGTAAATACTGCCTTACCACTGGGCTTTTTCATTTTGAGACTATAATGAGAGAATAGTATAGGTTTTGAAGTGATGCTTATCGAGCACATGGAGCTTGAGATGTGAAATAGCATTCAACAGAACAGGTAAAATTTAAATAGTATCACGTGTTTATAGACCAGCTTCTGACTTGATAGGAAAGTAAGAGGCTCTCTTTACTTAGTCTTTTTTTGGGCGGGAGGGGGCAGGGGTAGCAGGGATTGAACTCGGGGGGCACTCAACCACAGCCACATCCCCAGCCCTATTTTGTAGAGACAGGGTCTCACTGAGTTGCACCTCATTTTTACTAAGGCTGGCTTTGAACTTGTGATCCTCCTGTCTTGGCCTCCTGAGCCACTGGGATTACAGGTATATGCCACCATACCCAGCTTACCCAATCTTTTGATATATATGTTGTTTGTATAGTTCTAGAATCTTACTACTGAAGTAATAAACTCTAGGGACTTTTTTTTTTTTTTTTTTTTTTTACTTTTCTACTAGATCCTGGTAGTTTTCTTTAGTTTCTCTAACAGAGAGCATTTAAATGACCACAGCTCTAATATTCTTGTCCATGAACAAAAGTATTTGGTCATATTCTGCTGCTGGATATCAAAGAATCCTTAGGAACCTTGTGGTCTTATTGCAAGACATTCTGTATGTTGTTTGCTCCCAAGTTCACCAGTACTCTAACATGCAGATTTTCATGTCTAGAGCTTAGTGGAAGAACCTGAATTTCTTTGGGGAGAGCTGGCTTTCAACTCAGCAGAATGTGATATACCTAATGGTATATCAGGATCTGTGGACTCCTTGAATTTGAGCTCAGTCATGTCCATTCCCTATCTTCTGCTTAGCATAAGCCAGGATTAAATGATCCTAAGAATTTTTTACCACTCCTCTTTTTTTTTCTCTCTCCAGTTTCACTCTCATCAACTCTTTCACATCTTTGTGGTTGCCGGAGCTTTTGTTCACTTCCATGGCGTCTCAAACCTGCAAGAATTCCGGTTCATGATCGGCGGAGGCTGTACTGAAGAGGAGGAACTGTGATAACCTACCAGTAGCCAGGGACTGTTACCCTGAACCCAGGCCTGCAGCATCTGCAGGCCTCCCTACTGGCCATTTATGCCAGTACCAGAGGAGCCCCAAAACCTTGATAGCCTCATGGGCTTTGTGACGGCCCAAGGGCTCTGCGTGGTACACGACTGAGAAGAGAAAAACAAAAATAAATCATACCTCAAAGGATGGAGTGCATCAATTTGGAGAAAAGGAGGAATGGCCCATACCCTGACTTATTCTTGGGATCTACGGATTGAGGGCTTTGCAAGACCCTTGGCAAACTGGCTTCTGATCCGTATCATAATTTATTTGTAGAAGATGGGGAAACAGTTTAGCTGGTGATTCTCTCTTTTCCCTTTCTCTTTAAAACAATAGTACAGTCCAATTTAGGTGAACATTTATATCCAATTAAGGGGTGGGAGTGTGATTTTAGATGCTCTTTTGGGAGAACAAAGACATTAATGTAAATAAGATTTCTAACTTACTGTTTAAAGAATTTATATAAATGTTTAAAACATAAGGGTTAGGGAGGGAGGGAGAATTTTTGTATAGAACGAAACATGCAAGTACCACACACTGTTTCAATTTTGCACAAAGTGAGGGAAGATCAGGTGGTAGCCCCAGAATGTGCAGCAGTCTTGGTGCACCAGGGTGCCTTCTAAAGGCCAACATGCACACCTTGGACCCTAGCAGGGCAGAGATATTAGCCAAGCCCAGTGATCACTTGATCACTCTCAATTCCAATAGCCTTTGGGCATCCTGAATTAGAGATAGGAGGAAGTGGTGTGTGTTTCTTCAGTGGAAGCAGCACATAAGTGACTGACAAGATGTGTTTAGGTAAAAGGCAGTCATTTGAAAAGCTGTCTTGTAGGCCGATAGTGACCCTTTCTAAAGAGAAGAGCCAGCTAGTCCTGCTCTTGATACTGGTGGAGACAGTGGAGGAACCCTGGGAACGTTAGCACAGGGGCTCATCTGATCACTTACTGGCATCCCGTTCAACTTGGTGGTAGTTTTGGTCTGACTTGAGAGCTGTGGCAGTTGCTATTGGAGCTCTGAACCACCCTGTAAATTTCTATTAAAAATCATTCTATTAAAAATCCTGCAAATAAAAATTGCCTATTCCCTGGCATCATAGTTCTGGTGTGGAGCCAGCCACAGATGAGATTCTGATTTGTGTAGAAAAAGAAACCTGTCTTTAGACCAGAAAAAAGTTGAGTTTTGCCTCTGGTGTGTGGTCTTGGTAAACCTGGTGTGACGGACACCGTGGTTGTCTTTGAAGAAAGCCTGCAGAAGCCTCCAGCGCCCACTGTGGCATTTTCAGCTTCACTGAGCCCCATGTTGCTGGGGGACATGTTTAGAAGGCAATGGCATGTTATTGCTAGTGAGTCTGGTAGAATCCTTAAGTCCGTGTTTTTGAATTGCTACTAGAAGTGAAAAACTATTGCTCCCAGGGCTGCCTTGTTATGGTGTCAGGAGAGTGGTGGCAGGGAAGGATCCGGTTCTTAGACAAGATGTGTTCTGATCTTGGCTCACAGGTGAACCTCTAAAATAGCACTCAAGTCTCGGGTTACTGCCATCCAGGACTTCAAGAGGGTGTGTTACATCCTGGGGGTGGTAGGTATTAGAACTGCCACTTAGGTCCTAAGGCAGAGGGGCTGGCATTGTCAAAGGGGTGTCTAGAAGTATGAGAAGGACATCTGGTTTGTTCAGTAGGGTTTTGTTATTGTCCCCACCCTGTCTTCCTTTCCCTGTGAATCTCCAGCTACAGCTGGGTTCCAGGAAGAAAGAATCAGTGCAGAAACTTGGGAAGAACATAGGAGTGTTTTGGTTCTGGATAAGGTCACTGCCCTAGGTGGCCCAAGCAAAAGACTCAGTGGATGAAGGGCCTGACAGAACAAACAGTATTTGTTTCTTTAGAAAATAGTCCAACAGGACAGTGGCCAACTGGAAGGAAGCTCACTTAGTTTCCTGGGAGCAACAGCACATATCAGAAGCCAGACTTGCTCTTTGGTCATGCACTTTGGGGTATGGGGGTATGAGATGCAGCCCTGTAACAACACCCAGAGAAGTAGCAGTCTTTGGGCCCAGTCACCCCACACCCCAAAGCAGGAAGATTCTGGTTCAACATAGCACAAACCCTTAGGGAACATGAAACCAACACCACCAATGTGTAATCCAGTCAACTCTCCCTCTTTTGGGTGTGTATGTGTGTGGGTATGTGTATGCCCACGTGTGTGTGTGTGTGTCCACGTGCAGCTCACTACCAATAGCCTCTATGTGCACTTGACCTACAGTGCCCGCTGAGAACTCACCAGGTTGGCGCCTGAATGCCTTACTCTCAGCAGTCAGAGGCTGGCTTGTTCTGTGCAGATTTTTAATTTTCTTTTTTGGCCCTGGGCTGTTTAGGACCTCTACAGCTTCATTCTTTCACCATTAAATAGTGGCCTTTTTCAGTATTTTCCCCTCCCCTTACAAATCGCTGAAGCCACAAAGCACATTTTTGGGGATCATAGAAGGTTGGGGTTCCAGAAAGGTATCTGTGATGGTTCCACTCACCATGGGATTTCCCTACTTGCTGTATTCTCAATTTCTCTAATAAAAAGAGCCAAATGGAAAATGAACTTTTGTTGTATTTTTGTTGCTATTTTTTCATCTTATTTCCTTTAGCTCTTGGCATATCCTTGAAGCCTTAATTCAGACACTGAAGTTTCGGAAGTTTTAGAAACTTCCCATCGTAAATACACAAATGAGTGTGCTTGTGCCCTGCTTGCTTTTCCTGACTTTCATCTAACTCGGACCAGGTTTAGAACAGAGAGGAAGGCTAACTCTAAGAAGCAGTTCTTAATTTATTGTTGGAAGTTTATAAAAACAATACCCTAGGGGCTTGGGATGTAATTCAGTCATGGACCATGTTAACTAGCATGAATGTGGCCCTGGGTTTGAACTACAGCACTACCCAAGATAAAAGCAACAAGAACCTAATATAATGAACACTAGGCCATGAGTTGTGTTAAAGAACTTTCTCATAATCTCAACCTGTATCTCATCCTATAACTGTCAGCTTTTGGTTGCTGTGACAAAATATCTGAGAAAGTCAAAGGAAAAAAAGATTTATTTTGGCTCACTGAGAGGTTTCAATTTGTGGTCTCTTGGCTCTGTTGTCTCTTGGTCTGTGGTGAGGCAGAGCATCCTGGTGGGGAGGTGTAGTGAAACAAAGCAGAGAGGGACAGAATATACCCTTCAGAGACGCACCTCTTCCAACTAGGCCCCATTTTTATTTTCTACCATCCCTGGAGACCAAGTCTAGCAATCGACCTTTGGGGGCCCTTTTCAATCTAAACCCTCTAACAACCCTATGGGCTAGTCATGCTCATTTTATACTTGAGGAACCTGAAACCTACGAAGTTTTTCTGACTGATGCCAGAAGTGTTCACCAGAGAAAAAGTGAAGGAAAATTTTAAGGAGAAAATTGTCTCTTGTCTGCAGTTGAATCTGTTATATCAGACAAACTGTTAAAACAGGTATATTGAAGGTTTGGGGGTTGGTTAACCTGATCTCATTTAAGGTTAGGAAATCTCAACCTTCTTGCCTTAGGTAAATTAGTATTTGTTGGAGAATTTCCAGTACTTGGTTATTTTCATGTTGAATTCTCACTTATAGAGTCTAGTTACAACTTAAGGTTTTCCCGTGTGTTATCCAGATGTAGGTCGGGACTGTGTTCGATTCCTGACAAAAACTAAACAGGCCCACAGAAAGCCTGCTTTGGTTTTTCCTGGTCTCTGGCTGTCTGTGTGCTTTCCATTTCTCAGGTGATGTCCTGTGCATTTGTAGATAGATGAGGACAAATCTGAATTTTGATTTGATGGAGTGCCAGGGCTCTGAGTGCCCGAGAGAAGCCCGTGGGCAATGTTCCTTCAAACTTACCCTGGAAACATCCTTTTCTTAAATACTTTGCACCGTTTTATGCAGTATATTGCATTTCCTTATTCCCACATGGGGCACAAGGGGCATAGGCTGTTCACTCACCACTTCCATGCCTTCAACTGTTTTTTTCTATTTTTTATTGGTGCATCATGATTGTACATAATGATGGCATTCATTGTTACACTCCGTACATGCAGACATAGCGCTAGAATTTAGCCAATATTGTTACCTGATATTTCCCCTTTACAAGCCCTTATCCTTCCCTGGTCCCTTTCTTCTACTGATATCTGTTCAATTTTCATGAGAAACTTTTTCGCCACACCCCTGCCCCCTTCTTTTTCTTTGCCCTAACTTATGCGTGAGCAAAATCATGTTAGCACTTGATCTTCTGAGCTTTCTGCCCTTAACTGTTTGGCTTGAAAACAAGGCTAGTGTGGTTCATTCTTTGCTGCTGCTTGGCATGGTCTGGATCTGGGAGTGGGAATCATGGGGCTGGGAATTAGACTGCATGCTCAAGTAGCTTTGGACTGTACCCTGCCATTGCCCCATCATGCTAGCCTAGGGATGAACAGTGGCAGGCTTAGTCCCTGTTCTGCCATTTGCCATGTCTCGTGGGCAAGAAGTCTTTACTTCCCTAGCCTCTGTTTTCTCACCTTTCAAGAGAACTGATGATGTATCCTTTGCATCCTTCACTGAGATGCTGCTGCTCTTAGTGATAACATTCATTCCCCACGGTGATTCTGCCAAACCCTTGCTCCAATCCTTCCTTTTGTGGTCTTTGAGCCCCAGCCACCCCCATACTTATATGTCCGTACATGCATACACAGTGCTAGAATTTTCTTGACCTAAAGATATGCCACTCCCTTAACCTTCCCGAATCAAAACTTCACTTGGCATCCCAAAGTGGTTGTTGAAGTGTTTTATTGAAAGCCCTGTTATTAAAACACACACACACACACACACACACACTTGTTAGGTGGATTTAGTAGTCAGTGTATTTGTGGTACTGAGGAAGGGGAGTCTGACAGCAGCCTTGAGCTCTTCTCAGCCGAACAAAGGTGTACAGCACTGACAAGAGATGCCAAGATTTTGTACCCCTGTTTACTAAATGACTGAGGTGCCAACTTTGCTCCTCTGAAGTCAAGTTGATGGTTCTGCTGTGTGAGCCAGACTGCCACCTGCTGTCCCTTCATGGTTCTGTTAAATGTGGAAAGAGGAAGAATAGCCCTGACCTTCAGAGGCGTCTATAGAAGAGCAGTGCTGGTTAATCAGAAATGATTTCACGGGTTCGGAGAGGGTTCCAGATCTCACAGGCCACCCTTGGCTGTATAGAGACGAGGGACCCCGAGGAAGGCCAGCACTCCTTCTGCTTGCGTTTTTCACTCTGTTGCCAAGATAGTTGATAAATTTGCCTGAAAATACTTTCCCTGGTTGGGTGGGAAGACAAGCCCTTCTGAAGACAGCACTGGACAACACTGTCCTGGAGAGAGGCTGGAGGCGGTGTCTGTGGTCATGGGCCACAGCAGGGAGTGGCTGGCACAGAAGTCAGGAGATGCTCATCCTGCCACGCCTGCCACAGTTAGGTCTTCATGATGTAGGGAGGCACTCAGCTATGGCATCGCCATGGTGGGGGAGAGGGCTCCCTGCTGTTCCTAGCCCACATGGGCCAGGTGGGCACCTATGACCTTTGGCCATTATTCCTGGTTTCCAGGATGTAATTTCTTTGTCCCCACCTCCAAGAAAAACGTAGTTGATAATCATAGTTAACTGCCTAGGCAATTTTAGGCAAATTACATGAGTGTATTACATTTGATCTTCCAATAATTTGGAGCCAGTTTTCAGCTCTCTAAACCCCAGTTCCTCGTCTATAAGATGGGGTAAACATATTACCGACTTCAAAGGGTTGCTGCAAGGAGTATATGAGTAAATGCATGTTATTTTCCTGGTACATGTAAATTGTAACCATTGCTAATACTTTCCTGCCACTTAAACTGTCTTCTGCAAACGTCAGTGTCTTTAGCTATAAATGGGAAATTGATCCCTTCCTCACAGGATTGGTGTGACTTAAATGGCAGAGTAACACTGTGACAGTCTATAATGTAAGGCACTTTCAAATGTTCTAATGAACACATGGAGTTGGCCTGCCTTAGAGGGAAATTGGAGCTGTTTGCTGGTGGGAAACTGGGCCAGCAGAGGGTTGTGTAGGATAGAGAAGAAGTGACCTCTGAGTTCCTGTGTGTAAGCCACACCAATTCTTGTGGGGCTGGGCCGGGCCTTCTCATCTGAGATTGTTTTAACTTCAAGGATCTGAGGCACCCCAGAATTTCTACATGGGTTCTGCTCATATTATTGCTCCTATAACAAAGTCTGCTGCCTTGGGCTGGGGTTGTGGCTCAGCAGCAGAGCACTTGCCTCACACGTACGGGGCACTGGGTTCAATCCTCAGCACCACATAAAAGTAAATAAATAAAATAAAAGTGTTGTGTCCATTTACAACTAAAAAATATTAAAACAACAACAACAACAAAGTCTGCTGCCTCTTGGGATTCAGATTTGGAGTAGAGGAAGCTCCAAGATGTCGGGACCCTGGGGAGATGTGTGTATAACTGTGTGTGAGGGGTGTTTCCAGATGCAGCTGCCTTACCAGTGGACTCTGCTTTGTACACTGAAATGTTCCCCAAAGTTCCACCTTCAAGGATTTGGGACAAAATCAAGTAATTTTTTTTTTTTTTTGTAGATCCCTGGCCAGCAGATGCCCATGACCAGGACCTGGACCTCTTGGGGAGTCTGGAGTTGATGCTCAGGAGATATCTCACCATGCCTCTGTGAAGGTCTGTGGGTCACACTGAGACCTCAGTTTGGTGGCCCCAATTCCTGCCTCCACACCTGCAAGTACATAATTGTCCCATGCAGCAGCTGCAGAGCTCAGCCTGTTTTATTTTACTTTATTTGTACCTGGAATTGAATACAGGGGCACTTTACCACAGAATCACATCCCCAACCCCTTTTTAAATGTTTTATTTTGAGGCAGAGTCTCTCTGAGTCTTTAGGGCCTTGCTAAGTTGCTGAGTTTGGTCTCGAGTTTGCAATCCTCCTGCCTCATCCTCCCAAGCTGCTAGGATTACAGGCATGTGGCTCTGCGTCCAGCCTGACTTTTTATTAGATGCAAAATTTCCTTTAGCTAGGAATTTTTAAAAAGAAACAAACAAGCAAACAAATTTTTCAGAAGTTCTTCAGCAGCAACAGTCTGAAGACATCACACACAGGCATGTTGATAGTTTCCTAAAAGGGTTTGATACATATTCCTATCCTGTTCTTGGTCTTTCTTTTTACTATTTCTCTCTCTCTCTCTCTCTCTCTCTCTCTCTCTCTCTCTCTCTCTCTCTCTCTCCCTCCCTCACACACACACACACACACACACACACACACACACACACACCCTAGCAGCATCTAGGAAATGCTCCATCCTCCTGTTTCAGCCAGGCATGCTCTTGCCTCAGTCTCCTCCCTGCCCTTGGCCTTACTCGGCTCCTCCTGCTCAGCACCTGTAGGTCCGTGGGTTCTGAAGATCAGCCTGCTTCATTAGAAACAGGTCTGATCTGCAGAATAGGTGGAACTAACTCTTTTGTCTTGGTCTAAGTCTGGCTCATGCTGGACTCCTGAAGAGAAGAGACGAAGCATAGCAGGATGTCCACAGAGCCTGGGTGAACGGTACCAGGCACCCTGGAGGGTCTTTGGAAAATGGCATCTGGGGCTTTGTTCTCTTGTTCTTCCAGCAATCTCTGGAAGCAGGGACCATTAGCCCAGGATGAGCACAGGCCCCGGAGGTAATCCATCTGTAGTGAACTGCATCCCACACCAGAGGCTAACTTCTTAGAATGTCTCTGGAAGGTTCCCCTTGCAGTGAGTGTCACCGCAGAAGCTGAAGTGGCAGCACCCAGGCACCCAGAGGCAGCAGGAGCAGGGGGAGCCAGGCTGACGTGTCCGAGGCGCCGCCACAGTCCTGAGCGTTCTCCTGTGAACCCAGAGCAGAGGTGAAAGGGCGGTATCTACAGCAGAGGCACCTTCCCATCCAGAGGGGCAAGGGTGGGCAGGGGTCTCTGGGACGAAAGGGACTCAAATCCTGAGAGAGAAGGAAGTTTCAGAAAGTAAAGCCGCCATCTTTCTTAGACCTTTCAGGGGAAAAGTAGAGGCTGCACACTCACTGGAAGCTGAGATCAGGTCTCCCGACCCTGTTGCTTAGGGGTTTCATGGTGGGTTCCTTATGTAGCATAATCGATGAAGTCATTGGCCACTGGTGGCAACTCCATCTCCAATCCCCATCCCTTGCCCAGAAGTCAGGGGATGCGGCTGAAGTCCCAACTCTCTAATATGCCTTGGTCTTTCTGGTGACCAGGCCCCATGCAGGACCTACGGGTCCCAGACACCAGTCATCTCATTAGAACACAAATCACTCTTATTCCAAAGGTCTTAGAAGCATTGTGTCAGGAACCCAGGGACTTAGGCCAAGTGTGGTAACAAAAGATGTCCTTCTCACTCATGTCACCCAGGAAGTTACAGGGGTTTTAGGAGTTCTGTGCCAGGAACTGTACAAAGACCCCTTGTTGTGTCCCCATTTCACATGATATAAATATGAATGCACAGGTATGAACACTTCCCAGTGAGATGCACGTGTACGGTTGTATTCATCAGTGTCCAGATATGCTGGCATCTACAAGAGCACACACACTTGGCAGAGAATGTGGGACAAAGACCAAAACCCATGCCACAGCCCACCCAGCCTCGCACCTCTGGATGAAAGGCATGGCAGGAATCTGGTCTCCGGCGGGGCTTCTGAGAGCGCATCCTGTTACACTTGACAGAGGCATTATGTATAGAACTCACAAGGTCAAGGTCAACCACTCTGAACCCCTAGAAAAACCTGCCCCTGGTGGGCCCAGCTTCCAAGGATAGGGGAGGAAGGAAGGCTGGCCTCAGCCCTCAAAATCTGAGCCCTCAGTGACATCTGAGCCCACCCTCCCCATCCCACGTATCCTGGAGAATGGGAAGGATATATTTGACTTCTGTGGCCTTCTGCAGGACTGGTGGGAAGACACTGCAGTCACAGGTGGGATCTGTCACCAGCAGGAGCAGGTTGGTCTTGGGAATCTGCTGCATCACAAATATCCTGCAGCAAAGAGGGGGCGGAGGTCAAGGGCTTCCCCAGGCAGGCACGGCAGCCACCATGAGAAGGTCTCTGAGGAGAGAACTGGAGGCTCGGAGTGTGAAAGTAGGGGCACAGGGGAAGGGGCAGAAACGCATGTTGGATCCTGGGCGGAATAGCCCGGGACCAATGACCCAGCCCTACTGACTTACTTTACCATAGCTTTCAAAGTTACATCTGTCCTTTCCTAGAAGATGGAGAAGGTGAGGAAGGAGTTGTTAATGTTTGCAGGGACACTAGGATGCTCCTGAACAGATTGGGCTGTAGGGCTACTCTTGCTTGGGGTATATGGGGAAGTGCAGTGCAAGGATGGGCCACTAGGTGGCACAATGCCACCGCACAGCTCAGGAGGTCTGAGGACAGAGGGGAATGACTGGGAAAGCCAGGTAGGCACAAGGTCCCAGGGCGTTACATAACAAGGACAACTGCCATTCACTGAGCGTTTCCTAGGGGCCGGTGATGTCATACAGACACATCTGTATGCGTATATACACATATGTATACGCTTAGCCTTCACAGCACTCTGTGAGGTTTATATGGCCCTGTGTGGTAGAGGACAAAATGGAGCCTAGGAGAAGTGATTTTCCCAAGGTTTCACAGCGAGGGTGTAGCAGAGCCAGTTTTTAAACTCAAGTCTGTCTACTGGAAAGCACTTGCTTTACATATCCCCATCGACTCTGTCCCTACAGCAAAGCTTTGAGATAAATGCACAAAACAGAAATTGTTCCAAGAAAACTGCTTTGTGTGGTCAAAATCTTGCCTAACATTACGTAGTAGGAAGAGATGGAAACTGAAGTTGTCAGAGGCCAACATACGAGGCTTTACACTACAATAGTTAGCTTGGGTCTGGCTGTCTAAGGGACAGCTGGGCGGTCCCTGGGGAACAGGAAGTCTAGCTTTCACAGCCTGGAGGAGGCCATTCCTCTGGCCCAGGGCAGAAATCCCTGGGGGTGTGTGGGGGTGTCCTCTGAGGTTTGGGAACAGAAAACCCACCCTCTGGTGGCCTCCCTGCCTTCTTGGGCCAGGGCTGGTGGGATCTAGGGGTCTTGACCCTGGAGCAAGACTGAGGGGCTCCTGCCCGGAGGCTCTGGCCTGGGGGTAGGACACACCACAGACAGGGACAGCAGTGGGAAGGCCGGTCTAGGACCCTCTTCTCTGCAAAGACATATTCTAGGGCAGACCTAGGTTTATTTGTGTTGCTTCTTTTTTCAGATCTGTGGCGTTGAGTGCATGGCCCCGCTGTGGGCTGACCTGTGCCTCAGCGTAAGGGATGAAGATTGCAGAGGTCACTGAGGGAGGCTGTGGAATCCTGGCTGTGGGGCCTCAGGCTGGGGGCTATCTTGCCAGGAGTGGGAGCTGGGGACAGGTCAAGCTGCCCAGGGGGTCTTACTTCTGGCAGGCCCCACACTGGATGATGCCGTTGGTCTCCTGGATGGCTGTCTGGTGCACAAACACGGGGTACTCTGTGTCGCAGGGATGCAGCAGCTCCTGCTTCTTATGCTTGTGGGCTGCAGTGGACAGAGGTGCCTCTGTGAGGAAGGGCCCCACAGCCTCCTGAGGGCCTTAACACCTCATGGGTGGCTGCAGAGGCCTCAACACTTCAACCACGGTGAGCCCCTACTCCTGGTCCATTGCAGATGCTCTCTTGATAGAAAGGTCTTGGGACTGTGCAGGACGGGGAGGTGGGGAGAACGGAGAATAATTGAAGCAGCCTGGGTGTCGGGGACCGTGGAACTCGGGTATGAGTGTCACACTAGCTCCTGACCTTGAGGAAGCCATATTCTCTCTTTGGAGGCCTACATCCTCATCATAAGCTGGGGGTGAGAAGTGCCCCATCTCAAAGGTTCCTGAGAGGGACCTGGTGCACCCCTGTTTTGCATCCTCTCCCCTCCAGGCACCGTCCCTCGTCCCTGCTGGAGGGCCCTGGGTGAGCAGAGGTCCTGCTAGGAGCAGCCTTAGTGAGGGGATGCCATACACACCCGGGGCCCACCCTCCTTCACGAGGCGAGGTGAAGCAGGAGGGGTGGCTTGGTGGGTGGATTGTGGTCCCTTCATTCTGAGACCTGACCCCTCCCTTGTGGACACACCTGTGTCCAACTCTCAGGTAGCTAAAACGCCATGCAAGGACAGCCCCTAGACAGGCCAGGCCCTGCCGGCCCACCCCTGCTACCAGGCCCCAGCTCCTGCTACTGAGCAGTAAAGGGAGGGACAGATCTCTGCACCCAAGGCCACCTGAGCCTGGAGGCCCAGCTCCTGGATATTGGGGCTCCTTGGTGGATATCAGTTGAGTGTGAAGCCCCTTAGTTCACTAAGACAAGACAGGGGCCCTGGAGACTAGGCAGCTCCTGCAGAGGAGGGGAGAGCACAGCAGGCCTGCGCAGGCCCAGAGCTGGAAGCAGCACTCCTATTTCTCTGTCACAGGCATTTCCTTTGCTTCTCAGACTAGGGGTGAAATAGGTGGGGCAGGTGGGTGGACACAGGTGGAGCTGGGACAGGGGCTCCTACTAAGGGTTAGCAGGAGGGCCGTTGGTCTCCCTAACTCCTGGACCCAGAAGTTTCCTCCAGACTTTGAAGCCAGTCGGCAAGGAGAAGAGTCCTCAGGGACCGGAAACATCCGCTCAGGCTCCTTTCTGAGCTGAACCTCCAAGGAGGGAGCTGGGTGGCCCTGGAAGTCTCTGGACCTGACTCTTCTCCTCCTGTGGGGTACTGACTCAGCGCTGGGCCTGTCTGCCTGTCACCTGAGCCACTTTGGTGGGTGAAGCGTGTCAGTGATAACACTGCTCACAGCCACAACAATAATAGGACGGGGCGGCTTCCCCAAGGTCACATTACTCCGGGCTGGGGCCTTAGGTTCCAGGAAAAGCTGTCCTGAAGAAGTGAAGCTCTGAGCAAGCAAAGGAAGGGACCGTCCTCAGCTTGCCAGATGACAGAGGTTGCATCCCCACCCCATAATGAGGTCCTCTGTTCTTGGCAGAGAGAAGAGGGAGCCGTTTCTAAATGGGCTGTGATACATGGTTCCTGGCTCCTGTCACCAATGTCAAGTGACTGTCCCCAGAGCAGTCCTGTTATGAGTGTGCCTGAGGCCTCCTAAAGCGGCCTGGAAACATGGCAGGGAACGTGGAAATGTGACCCCAGGTCAGAGGTCATCTCCTGGGCCAGAGGCAGCCAGCCCCAGCGGGCAGCAGGAAAGGGAGAGGGAGGAGCAAACCAGAGAGGACAGCCACGGACACTGTTCCTTATCACGAAGCTTAACGTTGAGAAACAGACGGGGCCGGGCTGAGGAGCTGCCCAGGCAACAGGGAAGTTCCAGAGCCCCCTGGAAAAGGTCCTTTTAACATGGACAAGTGGAGCGAATCCTGCTAACAGGAGGTGGCCTTGTGTGGTCGGGGGAGCTCTGAGCCCCCCGAGGGACAGCACATCTGTCTGCTCTCACATTCAAGCTGGGCTCCTCCTCTCCTGGGCCGTGGTGAGCGAGCCTCACACCAGGTGAGAGAAGCTCTTCCTCACTCTGTCAGGACCCTCTCACCATGCCACTGCCTCTGGGGGACTCTGTCCTCAGACACAAGGTCATGGGAAGGGTGTCATCCTCAGGGCCTCCTGGTGACCACTCTCTGGAACCCAGAGCACTGCTGAGGCTGATGGACCCTGGGCTGGAGTGCCTGGGGAGACCTGGTGGCCACCCAGCTGCACTTGGTCAGGGCCACTGGACCACACCCTCTTCTCCTCCTGGAGTCTCTTATGTTCCCTGCAGCAGGACCATGCTCTGTGGGATGAGATCTGGGTCCCCAGGAATGGTGCCTGAAACTGGATAAGGGACTTGGGGTCCCCGAGTCAGGGGTGTCCCAGGATGAAGAGCACTCAGCCCTTCTTGGGATGGTTCCTGGGGTGTAGGGTTGAGGGCAGGCCCTTCTCCGCTCCCCAGCCCAAGTGGCCGCCAGGATCTGCCCAGATGATGCTACTTACAGTGATGGAAGACAGTTTTGGCTGTCCAGGGTATGGGCCCGGCACAGGGTGGACATGGCACAGCACATGGCATGACGTCACACGAGGGCAGGATATCACAGGGTGGTGTGATGTCACATGGAGGGGTGGTGTCCCAAGATGATGTGGTGTCCCACAGAGAGGTGAGGGACCCAGGAGTGAGGGGAGACGATGAGAGAAGGCCAGGCAAGATGAAATGATGAATGACGAATGCCTTAGAGCCGCGCCGCCCTCTCACCCACCCACGGCCAAAGGCGTCCAATGAGCTGACCAAAACCCACCTGCTACGCCGTCCTGTCCCGGTACTCACCCTCTGCCACTCTGTCATGCCAGGAGCCCCAGGCACTCCACTCCAGCAGGAGCCTGCCAGACACAAAACTGAGTCTTGGGGACCTACCCACCCTCCCCTCCTGGTCCCTAAGAGGGCTGGAGCTCTCTGGGTGAACAGAGGTCCTGCTAGGAGCAGCCTTAGTGAGGGGATGCCATACACACCCGGGGCCCCGCCCTCCTTCACCTCCTCAGCAGCCTCTTGCTCAAAGGATTCCCACATGAGCTACACGCACATGAAGGCCTCTCCCAGCCCCCACCTCAAGCCCCACTCACAGCAAGAGCTCACTCATCAGCCACTTGGTTGCCATCAGCAGGGCAGAGATTGGCTGGAGTCGGGGAGAGAAAGGACACACCTTTTGCAGCAGGTCCAAGGGGAGAGCACTTGCTCCTCTCAGCTGCCCTTGGACCAGATCGGCGGCTGCCTCAGCACCCTCCTGACCGACACCCCCTCCCCTCCTTGCAGAGGAAGCATCACAAAGCTGACTTAGGTGGGCATTGCCTTTGTGGGTCAGACATCTCTGGCAGGGTTAGAAGTGGCTTTCCATAAGGCTGGTCAAGTCTCACCCTGATGGGCTTGTTCACCAAGGATCCCTGAAGATTTTTGTGGAGCACTGGGCATTGAGGTGGGGGACAGACACTGTCTCTAAATAAAATATATAAAAAAGGCTGGGGACGTAGCTCAGTGGGTAAGGACCCTTGGGTCCAATCCCTGGTAGCAAAAGGGGGAAAAATAAAGAGTTAGCCCTGGGGCCTGATGGCTTGCAGCTGGGTGGGAAGTGTCCAGGTGACCTCTTTGGAGGACAAGGCAGAGGATGTACATGTGGGGGAGAGAAGGTCACTCACGCTGACCAGGGGCTGGGCTGCGCTGTGGTGGTGATCCGGAAGCTTGCACATGGCCTGGTAGTCATACATAGTCACCCTGAAAATCAGAACCAAGGTGGACTGAGGCCAAGAACCCCTGCCACGCCCTGCCCCTGCTGGGGGTGGGGTGGGATGGGCATCGTCGTAGAAGAGCTTGCGTTCACCAGGATCCATGACGGTGCCTGAGTTAGGACAGCAGACATGGACTGGGCATGTTCTGAAACGCTGCCTTTGCACTTTAAATGGCTGCAAGAAAAGAGCAGCCCGTGGCTTGCTCCTTTAGCTGGATGGCTTTCCCTCTAGTGCTGAGCTGGGGATGGAGGGTCCCTCCTAGGAATGTCCACGTGGCCATATCCCCCTCTCTGCCTCATGTTGAGCCCCTGGATCCTGAAAAATTCCTTCTGGGACTCTTTGGAGCTGTCACTGAGGGTTTTGGAGTTCAGGTGCCGAGATCTGGCTGGTTTGCTGAATATCGGCTCTGTGCCCCACTTACTGGTTGAACACCCCCATGTTGAGCAGCTGGGTCATGACAGCGCCGTCCACCTCCCCCAGAAATCTTCCCGTCTGTGAGGGAGAGAGAGAGAGAGAGAGAGAGAGAGAGGAGAGAAAGAGAGCAAGCAGATGAGCAAGCCCACTGAGCCACATCCCCAGCCCTAGTTTGTATTTTATTTATTTAGAGACAGGGCCTCACTGAATTGCCTAGTGCATCGCTGTTGCTGAGGCTGGCTTTGAACTCAGGATCCTCCTGCCTCAGCCTCCCAAGCTGCTGGGATTACAGGAATCTGCCACCGGACCCAGCTTGTCATTCATTTCTGGACTCCATAGACACAGCCTACCCTGACCCTGGTCCTCTCAGAGCTGCCCCCTTTACCCTGACTGTGCCCTCTCCCAGTCCCCAGTGTGCTGCCAGAACAGTCTCCTCAGACACAACCTGGGTTTTGTCACACTCTCCATTATCTAGGAAGGAAAGAAGGGAGGGAGGGATCCTCCCCTCTCCTCTCCCTCTCTCCTTTCAAATCAACCGTGTCTGGGGGGCACCCATGATGGTGGCCCCGCAGCACCCCCCAGGGCAGCAAAGCCCCGGGGCTTTAGTTGAGAAGCCAGGCTTGCCCCTGACCTCCAAACCCACCCCCAGTGCCTGGCTCCAGCCTTCTCTGGCCTCTGGATTCTGCTCTTCTCAGCATGGCAGGGTGGAAAGAGCTTGGTGGCTGGCCTTGGATTTGATTGGAATTCAGGTTTAGACTGGGAATAATGTGTGCCATACGGTGGCTCACAGTGAGTGGCAGCTGTCATTACATGAACGTGGGTGTGCCCAATGGGCCGTTCGTTGTCTCTGCCTCAATTACCCTTTCTCAGTCCTCTTATCAAGGAATTTTCCTTCTCTTCCTCCTCTGAGAAGCACTTCAGCAACATGTGGCTGCATGTCCTAGTTCTGTTGTCACCCTGCCTGGGGTATATCCGGTCGTCTTAGGCCTCCATTGCATGGAAAACTGTTCGGGGTCAGGGTCCATGTCTCTCAGTTCCCCACGGTGCCTGGTACCTGGGCACAGTGTGGAACTTGGGCAGGGAAGGGAGGTGGGAGCCTGAGCCCATGGCCACATCAGGTTCTTGGCAGAGTGCTTTCTTGGCTCATGGGCCTGGCTGGCCTTCCCAGGCCTTTGTGAGGGGAGCACTTCCATGGGGTCACACTTTGGCTGGAGGTGACAGGAGATGGCTTGGAGGAGAAAACTGGGTCAACTGAAGGAGGGGCGAGAAGTGAGGAGGAGAGCAGGCCAGGCCGTGGCAGGACCCCCTTCACACCTAGAGTCCCTGCTTCTGTGGAATTTCCTCCATAGCCAGCACACTCTATGAAACACCTAGAACAGTGACAGGTGTTATGGCTTCCGATACCAGGAAACTCCACCCTGGCACAGATGGAGGGGCTCGGGCCTGGCTGACCTCAAGGAGAGCCAGTACTGTCCAGGAACCCAGGCAGGGCCTGCGCTGCATAGCTGGGGAGCCTCCGGTAACCCTTCTTAAGGAACAAGATTAATTGGAAACAAAGGTCAGTGGGAATGCAGGGCTCCTGTGCACCAGCTCAGCAGAGAAATTCTCTTCCAAATAAGAGTTGCTGCTGCCATATTGGATGACAACCTCAGGGATGCTCCCTTAATGTTTAGCCTGCAAATGGGCCCACTTTGAAAACTGGGATAAGGTCAGGGAATGTCATTTTGTAAATTGGAAATAAATAAGAAAATATAGCCCTTGCATCCTACAGCCAGCCAGCCTGCTTGCCTGCCTTTCTTCCTTCCTTCCCTCCTTCCTTCCTTTCTTCTTCCCCTCTTTTTCTTTATTCTCTTTATTTTCTTTCTTTTTCTTTTTTTGGTACTGGGTATTGAAGCCAGGGTGCTCTCCCACTGAGCTACTGTTCCAGCCATTTAATTTTTTTTTTTTTTAAATTTTGGGACAGGGTCTCATTAAGTTACCCTGGCTGGTCTTGAACTTGCAATCCTCCTGCCTCAGCCTCCCAAATTGGGGAGACTACAGGTATGTGCTGCCATACCCAGTTTCTATGGTATTCTTTGTTTGGAAATAACTCACTTATAAAATTAACATGTAATGATACAAGCCACTAAAAATGAATGCCAAAATCATGATCTCAGAAACTGACAGGTTAATGACAGAAGCAAACAGGAGAAAAACTAGAGCTGGAGGCAAAGACTTGCCTGAGCTCTGCTGTCTCTTGGCCTGAATGCCTGACCACCTTTCAGTCACAAGATGCTTACTCATTAGGAGGGTACAATGCAAAAATGAAAGAAATGGACAATAACCAAGAGCACAGACCAGTTTGGACAGACAAGGGCACATTCGCTGTCATAGAGTACAGCTGATGACCAGTGCCTCTGGTGGTGGTATAAACAAGTGAGTGTCCTTTTGTTCAGATTAGGAAGCCTGACGGGGACAGGCATCACTGAAGAGGAAGTGGATAAAGCAGGGGACAGCAGAGAGGAATCAAGGGAGTTCCAGGCCAGGGACAAACACATGGGAAGGCAAGAGGCATCCAAATCCTGCTGCTCTTCAAGATCCAGCAGTAAGGCCAGCTGAAGTTCTTCCTGATCCCTCCAGCTTGAGTGTCCTCTCAGCTGGGTTTGCTCTTTTCTACTCTAGTTATTGTGTATGCATCGAACCTCCATCACTGGACAGCAAGATCCTAGGGGCAGAGACCCACCTCTGACCTCCCTCCCCAGCCTGCAGGGGCTTTATGTTTATTATCCATATTTGCTGAAGGAATGAGAGGGAATGAATGAATGACCTGAGTCTCCTGCTTCCTGGGACAGGGTAGTGGGGTGGAGACCAGGCTCCTGATGAGGCTGGCCAAAATTACTACAAGCCTATCTTAGTCTCTTTCCTAATTCTAGCCTTATTCATCAGTAACCAGTTGTTCAAACATTTTTTTCTGAGAAGCCAGGTCTCTGACCAATGTATCCTGGACATTGGAAAAAATGTATCCACCTCTGCAAATAAACAATTCTGTTTCCCAGAATATGTCATTCAGCAGAAGGTGTCCATTTTCTTCTCCTTATTTAGTAAGGTAGCCTGACTTTCAATGCTAGCTATGTGCTCAGCTAAAAGAACTACATTTCCCAGAAGCCCCTGCACTGAGGTCTGGCCAATGGAACATGAGCAGTCACAAGAAGGACTTCCGGAATCCACTTAAAGGGAGAGGACTCCGCAGAGAGGCACCGCCCCCCCACTGACCCAACCCCCCAGTTATACTCCCCTTTGTCTGGGAAATGGACTAGAAGACAGTACCTTCCCTAGCAATGTTGTCCTCTTGAGGGTGGGGACAGCTGGGGACTCCAGGAAGCCATGCTAGGAGCTTCATTGAGTCTTCTGAGAAGAATCAACCAGTGCTTTGCCTAAGCCACTGCAGTGGGGACGCTATTCTTGACTGCGGAACACACTTCCTAACTGGTGGTCTCTTTTCATTTTTGTTGGAGTGAATTAGTGCCACTTCAACTTTGGGTACCTTGCAATTCAGGACTTTGGGTGGAATATGGAGCTGCACCCACAGCACAACCCTGTAGAGGGGTCTGGCTGCCCAGTGGTGTCTCTTTCCCGGGGGGTAACACATGCATAAGTCATAGTCCACGGGCTGATGCATCTAAAGGGCCTGGGGCTCCCTGAGTTTAAGTCTGCAGTGAGTCTGGGAGGGAGGCTGGGAGGGAGGTGAGGTCCTTTGAGGTACCACCCAGGAACCTGGAGCAGGAAGCAGATGGACTCTAGGCAGCAAAGAAGCAGAACTAATTAGATTCCTGCTGGTTGGGTGGTTGCCCCTGGACCTGGGCTAATCTCCCTGTCGTGTGAGGCTGTTGCTCATATGTCCCCTGTCCCCAGGGAGAAAGGGTAGTCTCAACTCTAGTGATAGAATGGAAAAAATGCCACATGTCCTCCTTATACCCAGGACAGCCTCAGTTTCTTCTTCAAAAATGGGGACAAGTATCCTCTTAAGGGGTGTGAGGGTCAGATGTGTCACCGCATGTGAAACTACTGTGCCTGGCTTCCACAGGGATTATTGTCCTTCACTCCCTTCCTCACCTGGCAGCTGAGCTGAGCTTTAGAGTCCCTTGATAACTGCCTTGGGTCACCAGAGAGCCTGCCTCTGCCTAGTCGGGAGGTTGCAGGGTTTTACTTCTGAAGCACTCAGTGGGGCAGGGCCATTTGGGAAGCTGGGGGTAGGGGGGCGTGTGGGGGCTGGTGCTGAGTACAGGGGAGCCCCAAAGACTCAGAGGCGGTGGGGGGGGACTGTGGAACAGGGAAGGAGAGGGGGAGCCCAGGCCCAGGACAGGCACATCTGTGGTGGCAGAAGGTGCCAGGGAGGGAAGGAGGACAGCACAGTGCCTCTGAGAATTCAGGTCCCTCAGAGGAAGGTGCTGGAATGAAGCATCCCATTGTCTAGACTTTGTTGCCCTGTGAGGACCATTTTGAAAGCTCTGTGGATGAGTGTTGTTCGCAAACAAATGATAGGAATCTGAGTCTCCAGGCCCCGGTGACAGATCGCTGGAAGCATCATGATGCTTCACAGAGCCCCTGGCACTCCCCTGGCCCAGTCATGTGCCTCTGTCTCTAGACTCCAAATTGAGGGCTATAATCCTGTCAGTCCTGGTCCTTTAAAAAAAGAATGAGCCCTGAGCCTGGAGAGGCCTACTGATAGCTGGCCTGGAACTCCACCAGGAACAGGAGAGAGCCTCAAGTCACTCCCCTGGGCTGGTCGGCAGACTGCAGATGGCTGCCCTGGGATAGGAGCACCCAGGATGAGGAAGGGCTAGGCAGGACTTTAGGAAGGACTTTTGCGCCTAACGCAGCAACAGGCTTAGCTCCCCAAGCCCTTGATGCACCTTGGCAGGGACAAGGAGCAGCCTGAAACTCCTGGCACATTACCCAGCCAGGAAGGCAGGAGCAGCCAGCCGAAAAGCCCCAGCCACAGCAGCTCGCAGCTGCCTGGGCACTGCTTCTGAAATCTAATCCCGCTCCGAATCACTCCCTGGTGAGCTCCTTAAAGCACAGATTGCCTGAACAAGTCCCTGGGTCTGGGGTGGGGCCCTCAGGCAAGCTCCCAGCCACTGATGCACTGTCTTCCAACCGTGCTCAGAGTTCCAGGGATAAGCGGGGAGGAATGGGGAGGAGGGGGTGAATTGAGGAGGGGCTTGTTTGTGTTTGGGGGTAGGGGCAGGTTTGGTAGGGGGTAGGAGTCTGTGGTGGAAGATTCTGAAATGGTTCACAGTGACCCCAGCTTCCTGGTAGTCGCGCCTGTACATGAGGTTCAGTGTACCCTGGACTTAGCAACTGACTTCTAGCTAATGGAAGATGGGAAAGTGATGAGATGTCATCTCTGAGATCATGTTTCAAAGGCCAGTGGCTCCTCTGTTGCAACCCCCCCCCCCCATCAGGCTCATCCACTCGCTGCTCTGAATAAAGGGGCTGCTCTGTGGTGTAAGCTGCCCTGTGGAGGGACTTGCATGGCCCGGAGCTGAGAGGGCTTCAGGCTAACAACCTTGGGGGAACAGCAGCTGTGCAAGTGAGCTGAGGTGTCTCTGCCCCTGCCAGCGTCTCTTGAGGTGGGCCCCAGGGTTGGGCAGTGTCCTCTTCAGAGCCGAGCTGGGAGGTCCCTGCAGCCTTTAGATCCGGGGTTGGCCTATGAGGGCCCAAGGGGCAAACTTGGCTCACTGCTGGCTTATGTGGGTCCTTGATCTAAGAATGGTTTATTTTCAATGGTTCTTAAAAAATCAAAAGATTAATAACATTTCATGACACATGGAAATTATGTGAAATTTGAATTTCAGTGTCTAGGATAAGATTTTATTGGAACAACGCCACATTCATTTGTTACGTGCCGCCTGTGGCTGCTGTCTCCCTGCACAAGCGGAGCTAAGTGGTCCCCAAACGTGAACGATCTGTCCCTTTACAGAGAACATCGCTGGTCGAGCACAGTCTCTGTGACGTGGCCCTCCTCTCCTTGCCACCCTTCCATCCCAATGTCCCAGCTTGGCTTCACCCTCTGAAACTCTTTAGGCCCAGGCTTGATCCTCGGGCCCTCGAAAGCCAGTACCACAGAACCTACACGGCCGCTCTGGATTGCCCAGGCAGCAGGGAGCAGAACATGAATGACTGAGGGCATCAGATGGTCCCAAGCCTTGTTCTAACCACTTGGTTTCGACTTCTGTCACCACCCATTTTTCTGTCAGAGCAAGTGGGAAATACTAAGATGGACTGGTGCTCAGGCTAGGGAAGAGCCCCGTGGCCAAAAAGAGGCATGAAAAAGAAAAGGGGAAAGAAGGGCAGGCAGAGGGGTGGCCAGGGGACCTCAGTGGCTAATGAGCAGCAGGGGTCCTGCGAAGCATCCCTATCATGGGCCCAGCCCCACCCCAGCCAGGGGAAAGCCAAGGAAACCACATTTCTCTCTACTACTCTTGCTGCTGAAGGCCATTTAAAAACTATCCTTAAGGAATCAGATTCCACGACCCTTGGGCTTCTCCTCTTCCTCAGTTGCCACTTTTCTCAGTCTCCTTCGGATGTTCTGGCTCTGGTTCCTGCCATATCCTGACACCTTCTTTGGGCTTAAGCCCCCTTCCAGTGGGGCCAGACCGCTGCCTCGAGGGGCAGAGAGATGGCCTCAGCCCTAACCCGGGTCAGCAACATCTCCAATTCCTGCAGCTCTGCCAGTACCCAGCACCCAGAGTCAGGCTCAAGAGGACCATAGTCATTACCCTGATTTTTCTGAGGGGGAAACTGAGGCACAGATAATGGAAGTTGCTTGCCCAAATCATGTTTTGAATAAGTGGCAAACCCCGTGCTGAACCAAACACCATATCCCTTCCACTGAGGTTCAGTTAGAGGCCATTTGGATACTTCTGGGCTTGGTACAAGGAAATACTTCAGGTGAATATATTCAGATTTGGTTCAGGTTTGAATAGGCTTCTTTTTCAGTTTGATTCCTGAATAAATAAATATTTAATATGGGGACCCAATTTGGGGCTCAGCAAATATGCCTTTGTGAACGCATGCAGGGTCCAGGGAGTGGTCCACGGCCACAGGGAGGATTGAGGGGTGCAAGACAGGCTGTTGGGCAAGAAAAGATCACGCCCATTTCCTTGCTTCCCCTGTAACAAATTAAGGGTCGGTTTGATGTCTAGAATAGAATTTTCTAGAAAGGAAGTCCAGAAAGGAGAAGAATGCAGGGTGGGGAGGCCCAGTCCTTCTGGGGCCATGGTGGTGGAAAGGGTGGAGGAGGGATGGGGGATTGAGATGGTGAGCAGAGGGCTGCTTAGAACTGTGGATGGATGACCCTCAGAAAACACGGTGCATGGGCTGGGGTGTGGGTCCGTGGTCGAGCGCTCACCTAGCACGTGTGAGGCCCTGGGTTTGATCCTCATCGCCTCATAAAAAATAAACAAATAAAATAAAGATACTGTGTCCATCTACAACTAAAAAAAGAAAACATGGTGCAGTGCCGCCCGGCAGGCCCCGAGGGGTTTATTTATGAGCTGTCTCATCCCTGTGTGGTGGCAACACTTTCCCTCCTAACCAATGGAGGCCAGGTAAGCTACAGATGAAATAAAGAAGTAATATTTGCTCTGACCACCTGAGTGGGAAGTGTTCCAAGGGTTGTAATCTCACTGTGTTGACTCTGGGCTCAGGAGAACCGTGCCCTTCAGACCCTACACCCCAGTTCCCTCAGAGGCAGGGTCCATAGCCCTCTCTTGGGCTGAGGCGACTACTCGTGGTCTTGATTCTTCCTCCTGCCCTTTCTCCCCAGGTCTAGCTCCCCAGCAACCCACCTCCTGCGACCTCTCCGAGATCAGAATGAAGCCATTGTTGTCCACGACGAAGCAGTCCAGGTCCTGGGGGCAGTCCGGAAGGGAGGTCATGGCCGACCCTGCCACAGACCTCCTCCTCCTGCCCGTCCTTCGGGTTTGGGAAGGCTGGCTTTGGTGTTGGATGAAAAGATTACCCCTTTGAAGCCCAGCACTGCCGGGAAGGAAGGAGGGCACTCGGGACCGAGGGAAGCCAGCCCATGGAGGGCACCTGGGGAGGGCCACAGCTCCCACCCCACCCTCTTCACCTGGGAAGAACTTACACTGTCCCTGCAGCTCTTTGGGCATGGCTCACCCATAGCACTGCACTGGAAGGAAGAAGAGAAACTGCGAGTGGCAAACAGCTGTGTGTGTGTGTGTGTGTGTGTGTGTGTGTTGTACATATGTGGTGGGTGTGCGTGTGTGTGTGCATGGTAGGTATGTTTGTGAATATTGTATATGGTTCATTTGTGGTGTGTGGCTATATGGGGAGAGGTAGAAGTGTCTAAAGGATACTTGTGTGTGTGTGCATGTGTGTGTGCATGTCTATGTATGGTGTTTATTGTGAGGTGTGTGTATACAGTACGTGTGTTATGTGGAGGGTCTACGTGTGTGTGTGTATATGAGCATGCTGTGTGTGGTATACGTGTGCTATGTATGCATCGTATGTGTGTCTGTACAATACCGTGTGTGTGTGTGTGGCATGTGTGTTGTATATGGAGGGTGTACGTTTGGCATGTGTGGGGTGTGTGAGAGCATGCATGTGTGGTATACATGTGGTGCATGCTGTGTGTGGTGTGTTTATTGCATGTAGAGGGTCTACGAGTGGTGTGTGTGTGGTGCGTAGGACGGTGTGTGTGTGGTAAGTGTGTGTGTGGTAGGTGTGTGTGAGGTAGGTGTGTGTGTGTGGTAGGTGTGTGTGTGTGGTGCGTAGGATGGTGTGTGTGTGGTAGGTGTGTGTGTGTGGTAGGTGTGTGTGTGTGGTTGGTGTGTGTGTGGTAGGTGTGTGTGGTAGGTGTGTGTGTGTGGTCGGTGTGTGTGTGGTAGGTGTGTGTGTGTGGTAGGTGTGTGTGTGTTTGGTAGGTGTGTGTGCGTTGTAGGTGTGTGTGTGGTAGGTGTGTGTGTGGTAGGTGTGTGTGTGTGGTAGGTGTGTGTGTGTTTGGTAGGTGTGTGTGCGTGGTAGGTGTGTGTGTGGTAGGTGTGTGTGAGGTAGGTGTGTGTGTGTGGTAGGTGTGTGTGGTAGGTGTGTGTGTGTGGTAGGTGTGTGTGTGTGGTCGGTGTGTGTGTGGTAGGTGTGTGTGTGTGGTAGGTGTGTGTGTGTGGTAGGTGTGTGTGTGTGGTCGGTGTGTGTGTGGTAGGTGTGTGTGTGTAGTAGGTGTGTGTGTGTTTGGTAGGTGTGTGTGCGTTGTAGGTGTGTGTGTGGTAGGTGTGTGTGTGGTAGGTGTGTGTGTGTGGTAGGTGTGTGTGTGTTTGGTAGGTGTGTGTGCGTGGTAGGTGTGTGTGTGGTAGGTGTGTGTGAGGTAGGTGTGTGTGTGTGGTAGGTGTGTGTGTGTGGTGCGTAGGATGGTGTGTGTGTGGTAGGTGTGTGTGTGTGGTAGGTGTGTGTGTGTGGTCGGTGTGTGTGTGGTAGGTGTGTGTGTGTGGTAGGTGTGTGTGTGTTTGGTAGGTGTGTGTGCGTGGTAGGTGTGTGTGTGGTAGGTGTGTGTGTGGTAGGTGCGTGTGTGTGGTAGGTGTGTGTGTGTTTGGTAGGTATGTGTGTGTGGTAGGTGTGTGTGTGGTAGGTGTGTGTGTGTGTGGTGGTGTGTGTGGTGGTGTGTGCGTGGTAGGTGTGTGTGTGGTAGGTGTGTGTGTGGTAGGTGTGTGTGTGTGGTAGGTGTGTGTGTGTGGTAGGTGTGTGTGTGTTTGGTAGGTGTGTGTGCGTGGTAGGTGTGTGTGTGGTAGGTGTGTGTGCGTGGTAGGTGTGTGTGTGGTAGGTGTGTGTGTGGTAGGTGTGTGTGTGGTAGGTGTGTGTGTGTGGTAGGTGTGTGTGTGTTTGGTAGGTGTGTGTGTGGTAGGTGTGTGTGTGTGGTAGGTGTGTGTGTGTTTGGTAGGTGTGTGTGCGTGGTAGGTGTGTGTGTGGTAGGTGTGTGTGTGGTAGGTGTGTGTGTGTGGTAGGTGTGTGTGTGTTTGGTAGGTGTGTGTGTGTGGTAGGTGTGTGTGTGGTAGGTGTGTGGCACTGAGAAGCAGACCCTTGCTGGCTGGCAGCTGCCCAGGCCAGCGGGCAGGCTCTTCTAAGGTGGCCTTGGCCCCTGCAGCCCACAGGCCTCCTGTGCTTGGTGAGGGGAGAGGGTTGGTGGCATTGCTGGAAGCCTCCTGGGATGGCTCCATGTGGCCCTGGGTCCCTGGGTGGCTCTCCCCAAACTTGCCCAAGGTGGGCCACAGTAGCCAGTAAGTGGGGAGAAGAGGAGCCTCACACAGGAGGAATGGGTAAAGGCCGACTGGGGAGCCCAGAGAGGCTGAGGCCAGGTGCTCTGTGGGGCAGAGGGGAGGGCAGGTGGAGAGCAAGGCCAGCAGGCATCTGGCTTCTCAGGGGCCTAGACAGCAGTGGTTCTGGGCCTTGGAAGGGAGGAGGACAGCGCAGGGTGGGCAGGGCTGTGAGGCTCTGGGGCAGCAGAGGTGCCATGGTCTGCACTGGGAGAGAGCACTGGGGTGAGGAGGGACCAGAGGTGGAGGCCTGGCCTGCACATGGGGGAGCCACAGGGAGCAGAGAAGGAAGTATCCAGGAGACACCCCATGGTGGCTGAGGAAGGGTCCAGGTGGCAGGTGAGAAGCAGAGCCCTGCCTCACGGGAAAGCTTGTTGTGTCTTCTGTCCCTGACCTGGCCAGGAGCGGTCACCTACCTGCTCTGTGGCTGCCCAGAACTGGCGCTGGAGGAATTCCACCTTCATTTGGATTCCCACCGCTGCAGGGAGGCAGGAAGAAGGAGGGCAAGGCCAGGGGGTTGTTTTTGGGGAGGGGGTGTTGGGAGGGAAGAGAGAGTGAGAGAAAAAAATAGAATCAAGTTAGAGAAGACGCATCAGCAGGAACTGAGGGGGGGGGGGGATAGCACCCGGGCAGGCAGGGAACGGATGGAGGGCTGAGTCAGACGGCAGAGTGTGAATCTGAGGCTCTTGGGGAGTGGGAGGGGTGGGGGGAGAAAAGAAGACAGGCTGGCAGTGTCTATCTTCCCATGGGAAGAACAATACCAGAATATGTCCCAAGAGGAGAGAGACGAGGCTCCAAGAGACCAGAGAACAGTAGGGACAGACTTGTCCTCACGTCCCTGGGAACTTTACCCCCCCCTTCTCACAGATGGAACAACGGAGGCCAGAGAGACCAAGCCCATTGTGCAAGATCAGGAGACCCAATGCGGCAAAGTGAGACTAGAATTCACGTCCATTCTATGTTGGGCACCTGACAAGGTTACTTAGATCTTACTCCTGGTTTGACAACCTCTTACATCTAATTCCTGCTCAGAATTTTCACCATATTGGATAAAAACTCTCCTTGCAGAAAATCCTGATCAGATTTACCCAGATCTGCAGGCAGTTCCCAGGAAACCAGAGATGCTGTCAGTGCACAAATATTACTCCTTTGATGACACCTTGTACTGGGGCCACCCCTGTCTCTTTGATTCCCAAGCAGGCTTGGAGAACCCAAGCAGCTGCTCACACAGTCAGAGAAATCCAGGACAAAGAGCTCCAGGAAAACTTGGGGCCAAAGAATAGACAGAAAAGTCAGGTTCTACTGAACAGAAAAAGAATTTAAAAAGTAGGACAACTTCTTGGTGTCTGGCATAACAATATAAAAATGACTTGGGTGCTTAGGATGCGTCAGACACTTTACAGGCATAAGCTTCTTTAATCCCTCCAGCAGACCTGGACTGTTACTCTGACTTTCCAAGCAGAGGAAACAGAGGTTTTTGCAGCAGTTATATCACTTGCCTGGGTCACCCAGCTAGAAAAGGACAGAACCAGGGCTCTAACCTGGGTCTGTCTCTAAGTTGGTTTTTTTTTTTTTTTTTTTTGATATCAGGGATTGAACCCAGGGACACTTAACTACTGAGTCATATCCCCAGCCTTTTAAAAATATTTTATTTAGAGACAGGGTCTCACTAAATTGCTTAGGGCCTTGCTCAGTTGCTGAGGCTGGCCTCAAACTCACAATCAGCCTCCCAAGCTGCTGGAATTACAGGCGGGCACCACCGTGCCCAGCTGTCCCTCGGGTTCTTGACCTCCCTACTCTCAGCACCTGGATTCCAGTCCTGAAGACCGGGCTGCAGAGAACAGGCAAGCCTCTCTTCCACTCTGAGCTTTGTATTTCTCCTTTGTAAAGTGCACACGGATCTGGGTTCTCAACCATTATGCCACAAGCATGAGAAATTCTCAAGTGAACCCGGTGGCCATGGGAGAGATTTTCCATCACCATCACCCTGAGTTCCTCAGTACCCAGGTGGCTCTTCCACAATGCACTAGAGTTCCAGTACTGCACAAGGTGCAGAGTTGCCTCAGTTTGATCTTCAGTCTGGAAAGAGTCCAGAGGAATATGATGATGGGGTGGGGGAGAGGCCAGGGAAAGGTCAAGGGGCCAGAGTTCTAGGCTGAATTTTCCAGGCTTGTGATCTCTGGATTTGTTTCTCCAGGTGTAAAATGAGTCATGATTATTGTTACCCTAGAAAAGCAGAATGAGATCAAGAGAGATGATGGGTGAGTCCTCTATTCCAGACTGGAGCCTCGTTCTTCAAACTTCAGTGTGCATCAGAATCACCTGGAAGGTTTGCCATGCCCCATCTCAGAGTTGTCATTTGGGAGGTCTGGGGTCAGGGGGCGCTTGAGAATTTGCATTTCTAGAGTGTTCCCAGGTGATGCGGCACTGCAGCTCCTGCGACTATATTTTGGGAACTATATTTTGTTCAGAAGCATCCTTGTGTAATGGGGCTTTCTAAGATGATGGAGGTGCTGTCCCAAACGGGAGACAAGCTGCATTCCTAAGAACTTGAAATGTGTCTAGTGAGACCGAGGACGTGAATTTTTAAAATGTTATTTAATTTTAATTTATGTCTATGTAAGAAGCCACATGAAGTTGATGGCCATCTTGTTGGACAATGTGGTGCCAGAGCTAATCTGAATTTGCAGATGAAGAAACCAATGTCCCGAGAGGCCCCTCTGCTCCCTTGAATCCCAGGCAGTCTTGTGGCCGCTCCTGGCTAGCCAACTTGGACGGGTCCTGTGATGTGGGAGCATCTGAGTTCTTTAGGGACTTCTTTGTTGCTTCAAGGTCCAGGTGGCTGACAGGACTGGGCATGAAGGGATGGGGGACCCACTTGTTGGCTCATGGCAATGACAAAGGACGCAGATGGGGTACACCCCAGCAGGTGAGGGATGCTTGGGCCCTCCTGCCACTCACATGTCTCCCTAAGGCTGCAGCCCTCCCTCTCCTCTTGATGTTCGTTTGCACAGATTTCTTTCTCCTGTAGAAACAGGCTGAGTGAAAGATGATGACCCTTCCACACGTTGTCAGAGGGGAATTGTACCAATGCTTAAAACAAGGAAGCATATTTGACCCCATCCTTGACTCCGTGGTCAAAGAGGTCGCGGATTATTCCTGGAATGAGACTCTGCCTTTATCCCCAGGTGGCTCAGGGCCAAGTCTTGCGGAATCACGAGGTTTCTGAGCTGAAAGAAGTTGTATGACTTTAACACAAGGAGCCTGGAGAAGGTGGGGGCCAATTCTTCCCAAATGAAGGTCAGGTTTTGAGGGTTCATGGGCAGAAATGTGGGGAATGGAGCACAGAGCAGGTTCTCCCCACCAGGTTCCATCTCCTGAGCCGGACCATCAGCTCCAAAGCAAGCTCTGTGTCCTTGGCACCTGGGAAACCTTCACAAAATTCAGGACATTCCAACTGCCTCCTGACATGTTGTCTCCCCCCGGGTCACCCATGGGCATTTCAACCTTGACATGCTCAGAAACAAACTCCGGGCTTTCCTTCCAAGCCCTGGTCCTCCTTGGGACTTTGCCATTTCAAAACACATTCTCAACCTAATCGTTTTCCCTCAGTTTACCCAAGTTCAGCTGACTGTGGTTCCAGAACCCTGTGTCCACCTCTCCCTACCTCCACTGTTACCACTGTTGGCCAAGCCAATCTCTCTCCTGCTTGGATTAATGCAATAGGCTTTTAAGAAGTCTCCCTGCTTCCCACTCTGGCCTCTCCATGATCCACTCTCCACCTAGCCATGAGAGTGATCTTTCTGAAGATCAAATTGCACCACTCCTTTGCTTAAATGGCTTCCGTTGTCCCTAAAACAAATCTAAACTACTGTGTAATGTGGTCTACAAGATCCTACATGCGCCAGCCTTGCCAGGGGGTGGGGGGTGTCTCTGATTTCAGCCTGAATCACTTTCTTCCTCAAACATGTTGACATTATTCCCACGCCAGGGCATTTGCATCAGCTCTTCCTTTTCCTTGGAATGCCATTCCCCTTGAACTCTACATGGCTGGCTTCTTATCATCAGATCTGAGCTCAAACGTCATCTCCCGGCATAGCCCTCCCTGACCTCAGATAGAGCAGTACTTCCCTTCACCATTCATCCTCTGTCTTGTCATTCTTTTTATTTCTCAATGGCATAATTTATCTGTTTTTGTCTGTCTCACCTCCCATTGGAATGGAGCACACAGCAGGCAAAAAGGATCGAGTTCCTTCTGAGCACCTAGTATAACACCTGTCACATAGTGGGGATCCATATATATTTCTTGGGCTAAATACATAAATCAAATTGAGTCACCTGCTTGACTGGAAGCAAAATTCTACTAGACTCACTGTCCCTTATCTCTGAGGTTCAGGACCTCCTTCCTCCCTGCTGAGCCCTGCCCTGTTGCTGATAATGGACTTGTCATCTTGAAGATTTAGCTGTGCTCAGAATTTCTTCTTGGAGGCAATCCACTATGAAATGGGAGATTTAAGTGAGACATGAAGAACAACTTCCTCCTGGTAAGAACTATAAGATGCTGAAAACAGGACTTGGTATAGAGGAGAGAAGATAGGGAAGATAATGATTAGGGAACATGGAAATCTCTTTGGCAATGGATCAGCTCTGCCATGCCTACGGGCGTGCACGCCTTCCCTTTAATGATTTCAAATTCTTCTTCTTTTTTTTTGTACTAGAGATTGAATCCAAGGGCACTTAACCATCTACACCTCTTTTAACTTTTTGTCTTGAGGTAGGTTCTTGCTAAATTGCTTAGGGCCTTAAATTGCAGGAGCTGACCTCAAACCTTCCATCCTCCTGCCTCAGCCTCTAGTCATTTCAAATCCTTCTGTTCCAACCCTGCTTCACACCACATGGTGCTTTTCCTTCCCAGGCCCAGAGAGAGCTCAGTCCTCTGTCCTTGCTGAAGCCTCACCCGGGAAGAAGACCACCCTAGGAGCCTCCCGCTAGCCTGCAGGAGTTGGGCTGTTCCTGTGTTTGCAGAGGAGTGCAGAACTCTTGGTGAGGGAAAACAGGGAGTTCTAGACCTTTCCAGGTGGCTTCCCCCAGGGTGGTAGGAAGAGACCTTCTCTGAGCCTGTGCCTGGTGGCTCCTGTTTTAGACCTTGACCTTGACCTTGGTTCTCAGGGAATTGGCCATAGCCTGATAGAGGACAGATCCCAGCCTCCTGCCCCAGTCTGCCTGGATCCCCTCCCCGCCCAGCCTCCTGCCTTCCCTCTCTTGCTGTCTCTCCACGGTGCTGCTCTTGAACCTCAGCCCTGCTTGCAACCTAGCAAATCACCTCAATAAGGCCATCGGCGGCAGACGACCTGTCAAGCTGTGCGTCTTTGCTCCACGTCCTGGCTGGCACTCAGTGCTTCTTCATCATGAGGACAGGAGAACAAAACAGCCCTACCCACACATGGGCATGACCCACACATGACCACACACGTGTATGCAGACATGACCACACACTGGTGCATACATGGTTCACGCGTGCAGAATGACCCTTGTGGAGGGCCATGGTCTCCAAAAGTCAGAGACTTGCCCTCTTCCCTCCTGGCTCTTGCATCTGCTCTGAGCTTCATCCTCTTAACCCAGCCTGTGGGGTCAACTAGACCTGGGTGGTGGGGTGGGAGGGGCTCGCCTTCTATAACCCTGAGCCAGCAGGTGCACAGTGAATACCTGTGTCACAGAGTGCAGGGGCAGGGGCAGACCGAAGACCTCAGTCCACCTGCTCATTCCATAGGACAGGAATGAGAAGACCCAGGGCTGCGGAGCCAATCACCTAGTCAACAGCTACTGGACATTAAGAGCAGTTGATAAGGAGGTGCTGGCATGGACATGGACTGGGGGAGGCAGGGTCCCTCTTCTGGAACAGGACACAATACAGGAAGGAGAAGAAACCACCCACAGAAAGCCACCTCACAACTTCCTCTCGATAACGTGGAAGCGGACCACAGTAAGGGGGGGAGAGGGGAAGAGAGATGTTCAGTAGGTTGGACAAAGGGAAATGAAGGGAAGGGAGGGGAGAGAGGGAAATGGAAGGCAGGGGGATGAATGTGAAGGTATTTTCTTGTGACTTATATGAATACACCATAGTGACTCCCACCATCACATATATCCACAAAAATGGGGTCCTAATTAGAATAAGATGTATTCCATGCTTGGATAATTATATCAGAGTGAATTCTACTGCATGTATAACTAAAAAGAACCCCAAAGAAAAAGAACAAAAGAGAAGGGTGGCCCGGAGAAAATGCCATAGATGAGAGAAGAAGGTTGAGACCTGTGAAATCAGCAGGGACACTTGGTAGCAGAGGTGACATTCTGGTTGAGGTTTTAAGAAAGGAGCTGCCCCTGGGCAGGAAGAGCACTGTAGCTCAGTGCTTTCCTGAGGTGGGGAGTTGGGGGCTGTTTGGGGGAGATGGGAGCCTGCCTTGCTTGAAAGGCAGGATGCCTGGGACACCTGTGCAGGGTGAGAGGCAGGGACTTCCCAGGAAGTGAAGGAGGTTCTCCACTCCTCCAGGGATAGTAGCCCTGCCTCTGCTTCCTGGAGTTACCTGGCAGAGGGGACAGAAAAAAAGGTGTAGGAGCATTGTGTGCGGCATCCTGAGTTAAGGAGGGTCTTTGACCCATAGCCCCAGTCCTAATGGTGAAACAAAAGAAGAGTATGGGGATACTCATATGCCCCATGCTGAGCCATCTGCTGGCCAGAAGGCTCTCAGAGAACTGGCAAGGTGTCACATGGGGGGTCCATGCTCCAGCTGGGAAGTAGGTCTTGGCTCCTCTTCTGGTTTAGTCCCTGCCTTACTTTGCCTTTAGATCAGCCGCCTTCCTCTTCTTGGAATATCAGTTTCTCTGACTTGCTTTGTCCTGATTGGTTAGGAGAGAGGCCTCTGAGCTCTTGAATTACCATCTATTCCCTTTGCAGGCCTCCCCCTTTTTGGATAAGAGCAAGAACTAGCTTCCACATATTGGAGAAAACATTCCACCGTTGGCTTTTTGAGTCTGGCTTAGTCCACTTAGCATGAAGCTAGCCCAAAATAAGGAGGAGAAAGAGAGAGAGAGAGAGGTTGGGGCGGGGGGAGAGAAAGGGTAAAGGGCAGGGGTGGGGGTTTCATCAAAAAAGAAGGAAGACCAGTGGACTAGATGAAGGGGACTGAGATTGGATAAGGAAAGAACAGAGGAATGAATCTCACTAACTTTCCTATGCACATACATGAATACACCACAGTGAATCTCACCATCATGTATATCCACAAGACACCAACCAAAAAGAAATAAATAAATCTAAAAGTAAATAGCAGAAAGATCAGTGGGAAAGGAACAGGGTAAGGAGGAGGGAGAGGAAAGGGGAAATACTGGGGACTGAATTTGGTCAAATTATATTCCATGCTTTTTAAATTCTGTCAAAATGAATCTGATTGTTAGGTATAGCCAGAAAGAAACAATAAAAAATATTAAAGAAATAAAGAGCAAGGACCCTTGAGGAGCAAGGTAAAAGGCCAGGGACTAAACTTGCCTCTGGTTCCCTGAATGCTCTGTCCAGCCAGTCCCCAAGGTCCCCAGCCTGCCTGCTCTGGTGTAGTCCTGGCCTGGGTGGGCAGAGCTTTGAAACTCTCTGACCTCTGTGTGGTCATATGACCTCTGGCTTTGTGGGGCTCAGCAGCCCACTGTGGAAGGCCCTCTGGTGCCTCAGAATCCCGGGGTACCCTCAGTGGTCCTCGCAGAATGAATCAGTCTTTGAGCGAAGGGGTGGGTTTTTCCTTCTCCCACAGGCAGATGGGAGACACTGCCCTGTTTGACTTTGAAACAGGAGACAGAACCAGCTTCGTAGGAGGCCTCAGGGACCAAAGTCAATCCACTGGTTCTGTCGTCTGGGTCTTGCCCCTCTTTCGCCAAATCAAAGGGGAAAGAGGAGGGACAGACAGAAGAAAGGAGCATCCAGGGACGAGGGACAGCCAGGAGGAGCCCTGGGAAGGAAAATGGAGGTACATGATAAAACAGCTTTCCTCCTCCCGGGAGTTGGAAACGATTAATCCACAGGCGCTTTTTTTTCCACTGAAATGTGAGCATTGCAAGGGTGAGCGCTGCCCTCGCGGCCGTGAGCGCCTGGGCGCGCGCGCCTGTGTGTGCCTCTGCCGCTGTCATCACAGATGTACCCCCAGCTGTCACTCCATTGCTCCGGCTCTCTGCTCTGCGCACACGCGCGCGCTCTCCTCCCTCTCCCCTCACTTCCCCCTCTCTTATCTGTCTTCCTCCGTCCCTCCGTCTTTCCTTCTCAGTTTGTTATTGACCCAACAGCCCCATCCCCTCTCAACGCAGTGCGACCGGCACTCCGCCGCCGGTGCTGGGTGCTGCGTGCCAGCTTCTGGCTCCCGGACTCCGGGACTCTGCATCCGGAGCCCACCAGGCTCTGCTTGGCGCTCGTGTCTGGATTTAGAGCTACCTGATCTAAGGGGCTTAGGGTCCCAGTGAGGAAAGGTGAGTGGTGGGAAGGAATGGGGGTCATGGGGGGTGCATGTTGGTTGGGCATGCGAACTGGGGACCACCTTTGCTGGGTCTCTTGGCTCTGCACAATTAGCAGCGGGTGCCTCCTGCCTGGGGCACTTGCTGGGGCTGGGGAAGCTGCTCAGAACCAGACACCTAGGCATCCCAAAGGTACAGAACACTGGGAACTCTGACCCCACAGTGTTGGGGACTTGAGCTGTGCATTCTTCCAGAAAAGGGGGCAGGGGGGAAGGGAAAGGGGGAGGAGGGCAGTGCTAGTGCCAGATGACAACCCTGGGTGGCATAGAAACCGGTCCCTGCAGCACGAGGAGCAGCAGCCAAGAGCCTTGTGCTGTCTGCATGCCCGGTTCCTTACCGGCAGCCCCAAGGAACTTGAGTGCTATGGGAAGAGGGGTGGGACGGCAGTTAGGTGCTGGTGGCAGGCTGGTAGAGGAAGTGGAGGGTAGCAGGGTGGAGGGCCACTCTGAGTGAGGCATGGGAATAGACCGCAGGACCAGTGCCCCTTTACAGGTTGCCTTGAGCCTTGGGTTTCTGGCCTTCAGGTGGCTGTCCTTGGACAAGGGTGCAAAGGGGGACTTCCCCAACTGGACACTAGTCCACGTAGGCATGGGTGAGGCCTCGCTGGTGGGGGTGTGGCTGGAAGTGGACAAGGGGGAGTGATCTTACAGCCCTTCCTTGCAAGCTTGGGTACTGCCTCTATCTCACCTGAGCGTCAGACAGGGAGCTGGGCTGTGAGAACCCACCTGGAGTCCCATGGCTGCACGCCTGCCTTTTGTTGCAGAAAGATCAGGTGCCTTAGGAGGACTGTGTGCAGTCAGGCTGTGTCTACCTGGCTGCCTGGTTCTCAGAGGCATGGACACTCAGACTTGGAGCAGGACAGCGGTTCTCAGTACCCCTGAGGCCCATTTCAATACTGCTGGCTTCTGACCAGAAATCCGCAGTTCAAATCCCCGCACGGCAGATCTGGGGTTGGGTTCCAATTGGCTGCTCTGCCCCTCACCCCCAGCTGTCTGCATTTCTAGGGGTGGCAGTGGTGATGTTGGCACCAGGCTGTCAGGGCTTGTTGGGCATTGCCTCGTGTGACTCAGATTGACAGGGCTGCAGCTTAGATAACTACAGCAGGTGGGGGAGGGGAGGGAGCGGAACACGTGGTGAGGGGCGGGGGAAGTCCAGCTGGTAGGGAAACCCAACAGCAGCTTAGGTGCCGCCAAGAAGAGCCCAGCTCTTCCCACCCCCACCTCTCCACTGGCAGAAAGTCTCTGGCACCGCCAAAAGAGGGAGCCCAGGAAAGCCAGGCCTGGGGGCGGCAAGAGAAGGAGGGAGGTTTCTTAAGCAACCGATCTGGTTTCTTTGGGGTTTGGCTGGAAGCAGGGTCTGGGGCCCAGGGCAAGCCAACCCTGTTCCCATTTCCCAGGCACCAGGGCCAAGAGGCCACATGGGGGGCGGTGCTGTGGAGGAAGGGGTGGAGGAGAGGTGTTTATGCAATGACTGGGGGTGTTGGGGAGCTCTGTGGGTGGGGAGAGGAGGGGTCTGGTCAGAGGCAGTGTGTCCCCTCTATGGGTCTCCCTCCTTCTAACCCCAGGTCATATTTCCCCTGCCCCCTGCTTGGGGCCGCAGGCAGCCAATGGCAGGAGCTGGCTCTAGGGCTTCAATAGACTCCAGCTCATTCATCAGAGAGGAGAGGGGTGACTCAGGGGGCTTCCCGTTCCACTCCCCAGGGTGCCCTTTTGGGATAGAGAATTTTGACAAGGAAATGCTGGTGCAGGAAGCTGGGAGTGAGAAGGGGGCAGGTGTTCTGAAATGAACTAGGAAGGTTTGTATCTGTTCCAACTACAAATATAGAGATTGTTTTAGAACCAGCTTCCTTGCTGCCTGGGCAGTGTGTGTTAGGGGGTGATGGGCATGGAAGAGATCTGGAATGTTTCCTAGAAGGGCCTGATGGCCGGACAGGTGGCAGCAGCCTAAATGACACTTGCAGCTTCCCTACTGTCCCAACCATAGAGAAACACATGCCATCTCTGCACAGGGCTCAAGCCTGCTGCTCAGGCTCCCTTGCAGCCCTCTGGGGGATGGGCAGGACTGCCCTTACAGGCTCATGGCCCTCTGCCTCTCACGAGCTCTGGAACCTCTGCCTCTGCAGAACAAAGGGTGTGGTGGAGGAGACTCTGAAGACCCTTTTTGCTCCTGAGTTCAGTGGGTCCCTTATTCTGAGGGGGTGCATAGGTCTTGTCCCAAGTCTTTGACATTTGACCCCTGATCTAGTGGCGATATCAGGGGAGGGAGGACACAGCAAGGCCCACACACTTCCCACTTCCCAAGAGACCCGAGGGATGATGACAGAGATGCTCAGAGAAAGGGCAAGGACACAAGGCCTGGGGTGAGTTGGTTGGTTTCTAGCTGTCTGAGCCAACCCCACCTGGAGGGTTACTTTTCATGTGTAGGAGAAATGAAAGGGGCTGGTGCACCCCTGCCACCCTAACCCTGTCCCTCTGCAGTGAATGAGTGCTGGCAGACTGCTCCAAGCTGGGGGAGGGGCAGTGGTGGTGGCTGAGGCAGGTGCTCCAGGGGGAAGCAGCTCCCGCCCTCCAAGTCTCCGGGATGCAGCAGCCCACTCAATCGGCTGGAGCACGTGGAGCCTTCTGCTTCTCCTGCTGCCTCACTACCTCCCCCAGCGCTGGCGTCCCCCGAGCTTCCAGCCCACCCCCCACCCCCCACCTCAGCACCCAACCCTGGCCAGAAAGATCTTGGGCTCCCAGGACTTGTCACCACACCTGTGTCACTACTGAAAGAGGGGAGGTTGGCAGAGGAGATGCGGCTTGCTTCTCAGTCCAGCAAGTCACAGAGCTTGTTTCTCCATGGAGAGGATGGGGACCCATTCAGCTCCACTGAGACAGAGGATAAGGAAATGCCAGGTAAACGGTAAAGTTCTGCACACATTTCCCTGTTCCTGTCTCTACCTTTCTCCACCAGAAGCCTCCACATGTGAGAGGTTGAAGAACAGGATGAACGTAGGAGCTTATAAGGGCAACTGAGTCAGTAACTTTGTCACCAGATGGCTCAGGCACGGAGCGGTATTCTCCCATTTACCTAAGCTTAGGTAAATGTTTCCTCACACCTATCATGGGCTCAAGTCCACTTAATTTCCTGTGCCTCACTTTTCCCTATCTACAAAATGGTGTTAATGATAATAACCAGAGTTGTAAGAGCATTAAGAACTCTAGGTAGGTGTTTGACTGTGGCCACTGTCTCTCTCTGGGCAAAGGCTTCTTGGAAGAGATACAAAAGTAAGAGCCCTGGCCCTGGCCCAGGCCTGGTGGGTCCTCCAAGCTCACTAAGGCCCATGCTATTCCTGGCTGGTATCTGGCCCCAGTGACAGATCAGCATTATTTCCCAGGTGGCTGTTTGTCCCTGTCTGGGAGGTACCAGCCTAATACTCCTCAAACTTAAATATGCATACAAATTGCCTGGGATCTTGTTAAAATGCAGATTCTCATTCCATCTGCCTGGGTGGGATCTGAGATTCTGTATTTCTAGACTTCCAGGCTAGACTAATGCTGTAGATCCATGGAGCACACATTGAGTAGCAAGAGGTTAGAGCCAAAGCCCCATGTTTCTTGGGGGATTTTGGGGTTTTCAGCCCCATATTCTCAAATCAGGAGCCTAGTGAGGGAGTCCCAGGGACCCTCCTGGGTCCCAGCCCCTTCCTTCTGGTCTGTCCCTGAGACAAAACCCAGGCGAGCAGTCAGAACAGGTCTAGTGAAACTGAAAGAAGGGGTCTTTCTGGCAGGACCCTAGTGCTTTTCTGTCCTCCATTCCCCACCCCAGGTTGGGACTCCCCTCAAAGGATGTTAATTTATTCCAGCAGTCGGCCAGCACCTCCTGCTACAGCTGTTCTCCAGCCTTGCAATGTAGGTCACCCCTTTCCCGAGGAGACTCTGATCTTCTGGGGGCAGAAAGGGGTTCTTTGCTTGGAGGTGTGTGGGTGGGCAGAGGATTAAGGGTCTAGGAAATGCTAGTTCCCCCCATATTTCCCTGTGGGTTAGGAAGGCTCTGAAGCCCAGAAAAAAAGCTCAGGGACCCCAAAAGCAGGATCGACTACCTGGAGAGCACAGTGTGTGTCCTCATAGATCAGGGAGCTTGTTTAGATCACATTTCTCCAAAGCACACAGAGTGTCCTGCCACCTTGCCAGGCAGTGACAAGGGTCTGTGTTGTGAGACTTGCTTACCCTGGTTTGTGCATGGGCAACTGTTCAAGGCTGGGGATGGGGCATCAGACCCTGTACTTAAGGGCCCTTCTCCACTGAATGCCTCTTTGCAGGTCAACCCCAGGGCTCATTGGTTGGGGTGACCCTAAGTGGAGTCAGGTGGGGAAGAGGAGCCTGCTGGGGGAGGGCAGGAGCCTCAGGCAGAATCAGGACTGAGTGTATCGGGAGACTTTTCTCCACAGCCTGTTTCCCTCAGGAAATCAGAAGAAGGGGGACAGAAGCTGGACTGGGTCTCCAGCCCCCCATAAGGGGCTGTGCATGGAGAATGTCCTGGGTTAGGAACTGTCCTGGGCGGGGGAGGGGGTCTCTCCAGATCTTGCTTCCAGGCTGGCAGTGTCCCTGTACATCTGCCTGCTGAGGGCACTCAGGGAGGCATCTTGCTCTGCTGCCCAAGTGTTGGCATGAGGAGATGTGCTGGAACAGTGCCAGCCAGGCCTGCATATGTGTATGTGCGTGCACCTGTGCAGGCATGCGTGTTAACACATGCCCAACCTCACTCTCTGTGTGTGTTTGCACCACGTGCTGTGGACGGAGCCTCAAACACGTGTCTGAGAGGCCTGTGGGTGCGCGGCCCACTCTGTGCACACATAAGCATCTCCCCGTGAGGGCCATTGCTGGGTGACAGTCACCAGGGAGTGGTTGAGCAGCCTGACTCAGAAGCCTGCAATCCAGTTCCTGACATACTATGTGACCTTGGGCAAGTTGGTCATCATGTCTGTACCTCAAGTGGCCACTGACCTGCCTACTATTTCACAGATGCTGCAAGGTTCTGCAAGGTTGAGTAGCAACCTTGAGGTGTTCTGAAGGGCAGGGCTTGAGGGACACAGTGGGGATGGGTGCTGCCACCTGTGAAGGCAGGTCTGTGGTGTGAGCCTGCCACACATTCAGCATCACGTGACAGCGCACAGCCCCAGGACAAGCTCAGGCGCCCCATGCTTAGGAATAAGAAATAACTCAGAGTGTGAGGTTACTGGGACCAGGGAAGAGAGGTGTCCTGTGGACCTGCTGCTGACCCCTCCCAAAGAGGAAGTCATGTTTCCTCACACCCATCATGGCTCCAGTCCAAGGTGTTGTGTACTTAGTGTGTGTTAACTCTTAAATTCTACCCACTAAGTGTCATGGTCGTGGCTTTTAGAGTTAAGGAAACAGAGATGTGTAGAGTGTAAGCAGTTTGTTTGAGGGAGTAGCCAGACGGGATTCACAGAGCCTCGGCACTTGTGCAACTGAGCCAGGAGCCTACAGGCACCTGCCCTGAGAGAGAGCAGCTGGAGAATGACAACCTGGCTGCTCTGCCTGTTGAGTGCACAGGACCCACCCAAAGAGCAGTGTGAGGACGAGCTGTCCCCACAGCCCACAGCAAGCTATAGGTGAGCCACTCTGCCAGCCTCTGCCCAGCCCTTCACAAACTGGTCCTCACTATATGGAGGAAGTGGGGGCAAAGACAAAGCCCAGACTGACACGAGGGCTGCTAATTCCTGAGAAGCTGCCACGCCGCCAGGCCACACAAGCCACAGGCTATTCCGGAGGCCTCCTGAGGACCACCAGAGGGGGAAAGAGAGTTAGGGGACAGGGTGGGGGGCAGGGAAAGGCAATAGGAGCCTCAGTGAGATCCTAATGCCTGAGGGGAACCCTCAGCATGCTTCCAAGTTGAGCACGGCAAGCCAGCATCCTGACGGCTCCTTCCACCTCCTCAGCTATCATCTCCTCTGCCATTGGTTCTCAGGCTCCCAGAATTAACCCAGCCTACGGGAGGCGGGAGGGGGAGGCTGCAAACAGGAATTACCAAAGACGCTGAATTTGGCAAACAAGGAAGGTCAAACTTTGGGAGCCTGACACAACTGTGCCCTTTGGGCACCCAGAGGGGACTGGGGTGTTGGCACAGTCTTCACAGCCAAGCCCCATCCTGGTCCCTACCACTAGTTGGGAGATGTTCCTTCTGATGGGGCTAGCAGGGTGGAGGCTCTGGCCTCCCTTGTAACAGCTCTTGGCCACATCCAGAAGGAAGTGGGAATGCAGAGGAGGCCTGTGTTCCATTTAGGAGACACAGGGTTGGGGCAGACCCTAGAAAGGGTGACTGAGTGCCTCCTTTTCCCCCTAGAAGAGCAAGCTGCTCTCTGCACACCTGGCCTCTTCCCAGCCCTTGGTGATCTCACCCTCTCCTCCGTGGCCCTGTCTCTCCTGCGCCAGCAGCTGTTGCAGCATGAACCCCTGAGCTGATGAGTCTTATTATAGACTGGCTGGCAGAAGAGGGAGCATTGCAATTCCCCCTAAGGCGACTGTGGAAGCGGAAACAGGGCCACCCAACGGCTCTCACCTGACCTGCCAGCAGACACTGCAAAGGATCTGGCCTCTATCTCCCTGAGCCATGGTAAGTAGAGGTGGGGTGGGGTGGGGGCACTGGTGAGACCCGGACTGGGGGGAGGGAAGCAAGCAGCGTAGGTGGGCACTGTACCCTGAAACCTCACTCTGCTCACCTAGGAGAGATGGGCCTCAGTTTCCCTACCTGTGATGTGGGAAAGCCCAGACAGAGGAGACCATATTGTAATGAAAACATCTTAGAGGTCACCATTCCAGAGAGGCATCAAGAAGAGGCAAGGAGAAGCTGGGTGGGGACATTGGGGAGGGAGTTCAGGTGGCAATTTCTGCATCCTGCAACCTGGAGCCAGGTCTGAGGGCTCTTAGGCAAGCCTAAGGCTGCCCTGCCCATCCCCCCAGGGAGTCGAACATTTCCTGCCTTCTCTCTTTCTGCTCCCCCTGTTCCTCTTCTTCCCCGCACCCAGGGAATCATAGCTAAGGGAACAGGAGAGGGAATGAGGAATGTAAAGAGACACCTGGGCCCTCTTCCTAACCTCTGGGTTGGAACGGGGCCTCAAACACCTGCCCCGCCCAGCTCTCTTTCTTTCTCTCAGGACTGACAGGCAGAGCACCCCGAGGGCTCCTCTCTCCCCAGAGCTGCAGGGCCTGGAGAGCCGTGGGGTTCACCATGCTGGCACCGGGTAATGGCTCTGAGCAGAGGACCAGGCTTGCCCTGCAGTGGAGGCAGGTCTCCTGTGAGTATGCCCCTGGCCACAGGGTGAGGGAACAATTGGGGCCGGGTGGGGGCTCAGCACAGCATGGAGGGAGACTTCTCAGGCTGCAGGGAGGTTGTAGACATACTTTCCCATGATGTCCAAGGCTCTGCACTGGGAAACCAGGCTCAGGCCTGTGATAATGGCATCTGGGGAAGTCAAGAAAAGAGCCACTCTGAGAGCTTTTGTGGCTGGACTAGGAGCTGGAGGCCATAACAGTTGGTCTTGTCTCCCTAGTTAGGTCTGTTGAATCCTTCCCAATGCTTTGGGTTCTCTGAGAGTAAATAAGAAAAGAGCTCTGTTGGAGAATGGTCAGGCTTTCTGAATTTTAAATAGCATGGATGGTGCCTGAGTGTGTCCAGACTGTGCCTGGAGTGGGAGTCTGCCCTAGCCCACCCCGAAGTCCCAACTCAGGCTGGGTCGTGATGTTTAATGGGGAACTGCTCTCCATAGTCACCAGCTGGATGGAGCTGGGGACACCTCTTAGGCTCTTTATGCCTCACTCAGTCCTTCCAACTCTAAATAGAGCAACTCCTGGGCTCTTGGGGTATGGTGTTGGAGGGGACCTTGGGGACTGGATCCATTATCCTGCACATAGGCACATTGAGGTGTAAATGTTAATGACAGCAATGCTCACAGGTTGTCAGGGGAAAAGAAAACCTGAGCATTTCTCTTCATCTGAGGGAAAGGGACAAGGTCAACAAGGCCTGGTTTGCCCCAGGCTACATGGTAAGAGGTAAGAAATGTCCCTGAGTGACATTATTCTGCCTGGCTTCTCCCTGCCTCAGTCAGCCTGTGATCCAGCTGCCCCACGACATGAGCAACCTGAATTATTCACCAGGCGAGAGTGGCTGATCCCTGAGCAACTCAGATCCCTTTTCAGCCTCGCTCTAGGGTCACTCAGCACCTCGCAATACAGGATTATGTTTTCTTGACATTAGAGCTTCTATGAGTTTCTGGGGTGGGGGTGGGGAAGGAAAGGAGCCGCTCTTTTCGAAACATTCCCACCTCGTCCTCCTGGTCCCTTCTCCGGGAGGGGGATCCTTATGTTCATCCGTCTGAGAGGGGAGCTTGAGGGGTTGAATATTTTTCCTCTGGGGAAACTAAAGTCTGAAGAGCGCTGATGTTCAAATGACATGGAGGGGGTGGGGTGCCGCAGGCTGACCTGGCCGCAGATGGGTTCAGAGAGGTGACAGGTGGGCAGTGACCTCATGTAGCTGACAGAGGTCTTCAGTTGGCTTCTGTGACCAAGCCAGGGCCCATTTCTCATCAAGAACAAAGAGGCTCAGGTGTCAGTCTTACAGAACGTCTCTGGGCTGTCACTGATCCTCAGTGGGGGACAGGCACATCCTGTTCCTTCAAGCTCTGCCCTTTGGGACACTGGGTGACCTACCAGACAGAGACTCAAGACTGTCCCACCCAGGCACCCAGCTTGTGTGGCTGTTAGCTGTCTGGGTGGCACTGACCAGGCTACACACTAGGCCTGCACCTTGCCAGTTCTCTAGCTGGGGTCTTTCCTCTGGGCTCGGTGGAGCTGACCTCATGCAGCTGAACTATTTTGAGCTCATCCTTTTTTCCCTTCACTGTGAGCATATTTCTCTGATATTCAGGAGGACAGCTGGGGAGGTTTCAAGGTCACTGTTAGAAAGGACCGGCTCCACAATGGAATGGGATGTTCTGTTGGATTGTTCTCTGAGGATTGTTTCTCCCTGCTCTTCCACAAACCAGACCCCATACTTGCTACTCAAAGGCATCTTGGGCAAAAGATGGGATCATGAAAGGAATTCTGTCAATTGATCCATCATGCAGAAATGCTGCCCTGAGGCTGCTTGGAACAGAAACCCAGGCTAAGAGCATGGGTGGCTCTAGTATAAAAATAAGTCGTGGAACCTGTCCTGGGTCCCATGACTTGTCAATGTTGCAGGGGGGTTGCACATCTTATCCTTGCCATTCCCACAATGCTCTCCAGAACAGGGACCTAGGTGGGCCTGGGTTCTAATCCTCCTACTGGCCCCATCTTGGTGTGTGATTCTGATAAATGGGAGAGCATTTGGGAAGTTGTAGGGGGCAGAGTTAGGAGTGCCCTCTTATTACCTGCCTTTCCATGCACAGAATATCTTAGCCTCCCTCATGCATTTCCAGGTTGGGGTGAAGTGCAGAGGAAAATGACCCAGCATGACTCTTGTCTTTTGGAAAGAGGGGAACAAAGGAGCAGGCTTCTCTGATATCCTCATATCTCTGCTCCCAAGGAAGTCAATCACTGTGGACCAGCATGGCTTGTCCTCTGGGCTCAGGCCTGTGAGTCGGCAGCATCACACTCCACTGAAGTGGCTTTTGTCTGATGTGCGGTGAGGCAAAGACCTGCTGGCACGGTGTGATGTCCATTAGCATACAAGTGTCTCTGGATTTGTTAATTAGCTTTTTGTGTGGTTAATAAATGTTTGCGCTTTGGTTTTGGTTTGTGCCAAGGGAGATACAGCCAAGAGGCCATTATGATATGAACCAGGAAGGAGGGAACAGGAGCTGGAATCAACTCCTAGCCTGTTGCTTTTTCCCACCTGTCTGTTCTCCTCCCCAAAGGGATCACCTGCTGGATCGCCCTATATGCTGTGGAGGCCCTCCCCACCTGCCCTTTCTCCTGTAAGTGTGACAGCCGTAGCTTGGAGGTGGATTGCAGCGGCCTGGGTCTCACTGCTGTGCCTCCGGATGTGCCCGCTGCCACCCGAACCCTCCTGCTCTTGAACAATAAGCTGAGCGCCCTGCCAAGCTGGGCTTTTGCCAACCTGTCCAGCCTGCAGCGGTTGGACCTGTCCAACAACTTCCTGGACCAGCTGCCCCGCTCCATTTTTGAAGACCTGACGAATCTGACCGAGCTGCAGCTGCGCAATAACAGCATCAGGACCCTGGACAGGGATCTGCTGCAGCATTCCCCACTGCTGCGCCACCTGGACCTGTCCATCAACGGCCTGGCCCAGCTGCCCCCGGGGCTTTTTGATGGACTCCCGGCTCTGCGCTCCCTCTCCCTCCGCTCCAACCGCCTGCAGAACTTGGACCGACTGACGTTTGAGCCCCTGGCGAACCTGCAACTGCTGCAGGTTGGGGACAACCCCTGGGAGTGTGACTGTAACCTTCGAGAATTCAAACACTGGATGGAATGGTTCTCTTACCGAGGTGAGTGCAGCCCTCCCTGCTTGGGCAGGAGAGGCTCAAGGAAATCACCCCTGGCAGAGAGTCTTTCCTGGTGGCTGGGACGAGGTCTGGGGAAAGAACAGAGTGACCCTACCTCTCTGCCAGATAGGCTAGTCACAAGCATCACCTCCCATGTGCAAAGCCATTCCTCTCCCTACTGGTAAGTACGGGCTGCTGATCCCCCTCCCCCACTGCACCCCTTTCTTCTCTATGTCCCTCTGTGCTTCTGACCTTCATTTTTTTTTCTCACCATAATTGATCTCACTTTTGTAGGGTTAGTAAGGAAACTTTAAGACACAGGACACTTTCTGGGGGGCTCTATATCCCACCAGGTACGCGTCTGGGTTTCCTGGATGTGCTAAAAGGAACACAAAAACCTGCCCTTCTTTCCAATAACACCACTGCCTCTGCAGTATCCACCTTTTACAGAAAGGTGAAATGTAACAAGCCTACAGACACAGCCAAATTGTCCTCTGGATGATGATGCAAGCTTCCTCTCCCATGAAATTTTGTTATCAAAACTGTTAATAAGAAGCCAAGTGGGAGCTCGGGTGTAGCTCAGTATAGAGCACCTGCCGAGCATGTGTGAGGCTCTGGGTTCCATCCCTAGCATGCGGGAAAAAGCCGCATGGTTTTACTTTTTTTCCCTTCCACCTTTCTTTCTTTCTTCTCTTTGGAGGGGGTGGAGTACTGGGGATTGAACTCAGGGGCACTTGACCACTGAGCCACATCCCCAGCCCTATTTTTATTTTATTTAGAGACAGGGTCTCATTGAGTTGTTGAGCACCTCGCCATTGCGAGGCTGGCTTTGAACCCACAAATCTCCTGTCTCAACCTCTGGAGCCACTAGGATCACAGGCATGCGCCAGCGTGCCCAGCCCTTCCGTCTTTCTTTAATCTGGGAAAATTTTGCAATGACCTACGAAATGATCAAATGAAATAATAAAATAAAAGGGAAAGGGGGGGGGGGCAAATAAGTAAGCACAATGGTTAAAGTGCCAGGCCTGGGTTTGAATTTTGACCCTGTCACCACGACCTGTGTGACCTTGAGAAAGTTGATTAATATCTCTGTGGCAGTGTATCATCTGTAACATGAGGAGAAAAGCAGTACCTATTTTATGGAATCATTGTGAAAAATTTAAAAAAGCAATGCATACAAAATGTCTTTAAAAGTGCCCAGCATACTCTCATTTATTTGCTCATTTGCTACTAGTACTGGTAAGATGCAATTTGGTACCCAGCTCAAAGTAGATGCTCAATGAATGTTTGCTGAATGAATCAACATTGAATTGTGTGAAAAGAATGCTAATGCTTTTCACCAGCCTTACTATTTGTATTTCCTATCCAGCCACTAACTCAATTATTCCTAAGCAGTTCTGACATGTTGGTTAATTAAAAACATTTTACAAACTATGGAGTGCAGTGAAATGTTAGTCACTATGATAATTTCTCCTGTTTTCATTAGTGGAGAAATAATGATTAATACTGTTGTATAGTTTCCAGTTTACAAATGTTTTTTTCATGTCCCTTATCTATCTTAATCTCTCTAGCAGCTTGAGATGGGTTCTTATTTTATAGCTAAGAAAATGAAAACTCAGATGTAATTAAGTTAAGCAATTTTCACAAGATGCAGCCAAGTTCCAACCTCAGGTCTCCTGAGCAGGAGAAAGAGGTGGCTCTACTCTTAGTCATCAGTTCATGTGCAGAGGTAGCACTCTATGCACATTCACTGGACTTGAGTGACCCAGGGGATTGGTGGCACGAAGGAGCTAGGTATCTGCACATCCAGACCAAGGTGCCATCCTTAGGAAATGTCCTTGCCCTTTCACAAAGAAATCAGGAAGGGAATTCTCTGCACAAAAGGGCCTGGAATAGGAATGCACATTTTTCAGAATTTTTCAATAATTGAATTGTTTTCAACCTTGCACTCCTTCAAAAAATAAAAATAAATAAAGTAAAAATCCTGGGAAGTTTTCATCAGGGTCCTGGGGTAAGACTGATGTCTACGGAATAAGGAGACTTGTGGTGGTTGGGCTAGGAGAGGGAGCTGGCAGTGAGGGAGTGGCTGGAGCCCAAGCCCATTCAGCAGTCAGCAGGGTGTCTATTGCCTGCATCTAGATTTCACTGGAAGCTGAAAAGAGGCCAAAATCCAAGTTTCACTTCCCAGGGGACATCCAGGCAGCTTCATCTCCTTAGCTACTGTCCCTCGCATCTCACCCCGGCTCTGCGTTTACATTCCCTGTGGTCCTCTCTGCCTTCACTGCCCATCACCACCCACACAGCCTCATCAGCACCAGTCTCCCATCCCTGGGATTCCCTCCCAAGATGCTCTTGCACCAGAGTCACCGTGGGGGAACACTGGACTGTTCCTAACAAGGAACAGGGAAAACTTTCTTGCTCCCCATTTTTCTCCCTGCTCTCAGGAGGTAGTCTCCTGCATAGAGAATCAGGGGCTAAGGCTTTTGATTCTTGTCCCTTTTGTGAGAGGGAGGAACCCCCTGGAGGGATAAGATACTGTGTTGTGGGTTCCCAGATAGGCATGAGCAGGCAGATTCAGGGCTAGAGAAAGCAGAGCTGGGGTCTGGCTGGGACACTGACTCTCTTTCACTGACACTTCTTTCCTGAGCATCTTCCCCAGTGGGCACTTTCTCCTATGGGTCAGGTTGACCCAGGAGAGGGCAGGCTTGAGGGAACTGGCTGTGAGCTTCTCTATAAAATGGGAATAATGATAATATCCATTTCCTGTGGCTTCTGCGGGGATGAGATGGCATGATATCTCTAACTCATCCACCGTGCTGCCTGGCTTGGTCAATGCTGATTTCTCTCCTCGCCTTCCTCTTCTATAGACAGTGATTCCAGGATTGACTGCTTTGCCTGAACTATAATCTGGGCCTTCCATATTGGGGTCCTGGGGATGGAGAGAGGGAGCCCAGGTTCCTAATATCTACTCAGACCTTCCTTTCTTCTCCACTGGATGCAGGGGGGCGCCTGGACCAGCTGGCCTGCACCCTACCCAAGGAACTGAGGGGGAAGGACATGCGTATGGTCCCCATGGAGATGTTCAACTACTGCTCCCAGCTGGAGGACGAGAACAGCTCAGCTGGGCTGGATGTTCCTGGGCCACCCTGCACTAAGGCCAGCCCAGAACCCGCTAAGCCCAAGCCTGGGGCTGAGCCTGAGCCAGAACCCAGTACAGCCTGCCCCCAGAAGCAGAGGTACCGGCCAGTGAGTGTGAGGCGAGCCATCGGCACAGTGATCATAGCGGGAGTCGTCTGCGGCATCGTCTGCATCATGATGGTGGTGGCTGCTGCCTATGGCTGCATCTACGCCTCCCTCATGGCCAAGTACCACCGGGAGCTCAAGAAGCGCCAGCCCCTGATGGGGGACCCTGAGGGCGAGCACGAAGACCAGAAGCAGATCTCTTCTGTGGCCTGAGAGCCCCCCACCTAGCCCAGGTAGGAAGGGCACGGAGAGCTCACCGGAGATGGCTCTGGAAAGGGCTGGCTCTTCCTCCCATCACAGTCCCTGCCTTGGCCTGACAATGGCCACTGCTTCCCCAGTGATATTCTCCTCTCCAGCCCTCCAGCAGCGCAGCCATGGGGTGGCCATCTCCATGATCTTCCAGGTCTCCTGGAAGCTGACATTGTGCTGAAGTCTCCTGTGCGTGCTCCTCTTAAGGCCACCGAATCTTTGGAATACTTGGGGGTGCTCCTTAAGCTTCTGGCCACGGGAAGAAAGAACATGTGTGCAAGAGGAGCCTTCTGGACTGAGCACGCCCGTCGCCCCTCCTGCCCTGGGGGTGGTCGCAGCTGGGTGACTCTCCTATCTCTTGCTCACTCCCACATCATCTGCACTTAGCGGGCAGGGAGGGAGTGATTTGGGAGCTAGGGGTAGATTTCTGTGACTCTTTTCTAATCCAGAAAGGTATTCTTAGCCCCTCTACAGTGTGAAAGCTGAGTCCTGCCTTCAGTGGCTAGTACTAACGTGCCGAGACACCAACCCTGTGATCTGGACACATCACTTAAACACATAACGCTGTGATTACAGCATCCTGCCCCAGCAGATGCCAATCTGTCCCTGTATCTGCTACAGATCACTCTGACCACCCTGCTCCAGGATTCACTGAAATTCCCTCACACACATTCACAGCATCACCAGCACAGTCTCGTGTATTGAAATCACACACACACACACACACACACACACACAGTCACATGAAGACAGAGGCCATACCAGCTCAGGTGGCAGAGATAGGCTTCCCCCTCGGGTCTCTAACCCTGGGACCACAGAACTGCTGCTGGCCGCAGTCTTCTCAAATCAACGGGAGTGGGGGGAGGAACCCAAACCAATGACACAGGATTCCTTTGAGATCCCCTAAAGTGGGCCAAAGTGGTGCTGCTGAAGGAGCCTGCCGTCACCATGGTAACCTGCTCACACCTCTCCTGCTGGGTTTTCCAGGGACAAGGCCGAGAGGCCTGGAAGCTGCTGCATGTATGGACGGCAGCCTCCTGAGAGCCCAGCCACACACTGGGTGTTCCCTCACGAACTGTGAGTGCAGCCTCACTGCCAGGCCGGTGGGGACACCCACCAGTTCCATGCCTGCAGCCTCAGCACTGCTACTCCGCACCTCCCACCTGCTCCATCTCCAGCATCTTCCACCTGTGACCATGGGGCTGGGACTGGGCTGTGTTCTAGGATTGGTGGCCCCCCCTTAGGGAAAGCAGGTGGCAGGTAGACGGCACACAGACGGCATACTGGTCCTCTCTGAGGCTTGGCGACTGCCAACACCTCCCTGTAAGACTCCAGGACAAGGGACAGAATAGCCCTATTCTGTTCGGATCCCTCAAAGCGGGCTTCCTGTCTCAGGGGTTTGTCTATTCAGTCTGGCTCCTCAGAGCTTCGGATTGCCCCTAGACTAGGGTCTGAACTAGAGAGTGTGCCCGGGGTCCTGTCTGGGACAGACACACCTATTTCTGGGGCTGTGCAGGTTTTCAGGGTCTTTGTCCCCTGTTTGAGGCTTCCCTGTCCTTGGGAGGCTGGTGTGTGGTGAGTACCTAGGTCTCCCTCTACTGGACTCTGGCTTCCTCTTGCTCAAAGAGGACCAAGAAATGCCACGCTGGCTCCCGGCTCTACGATGGGGGTCCTGGTGTTGGCACTGGGGGAGGACAGCCCTGAAGGAAGGGTCCATGGAGGGTATCAGGGCAGGCCCAGCTTGCCTCCCGTTCCTCCTTACTCTAAGAGTGGGTGGGGGGTGTGGAGAGCCTTCGAGAAGGTCGTTCTCCAGCAGGTGGACAGAGAACACCTCAGCACGGGCATGGGCTGCTTATCAGATCACATGCCCACCCTGGCTGGGGGCACAGTCTTCCTTCCTCTCTTGACTTGCAGACTGACACCAGAGCTGGGGATTTTCTAAGGGAATGGGGGAGGGGAGGGCATTGTCAGTGGTGGTATCTTTAGCCTGAGACAGAAGATTTTTAAAGGCAAAATTATATTTCTGGTTTGTTGTTTCAGAAGACCAATAAAGACTGTATTTTCCTATGTACTTCCTGGTTTCATTGGGTGGGAAGGGGAGATGGGTGCTGGGAGACTTGCACCCTGCCCCCTCACCTCCCCAGGCAGTGGAACACAATGTTGAAGGACATCACCCTGATGCACAGGGCTCTAGGTGACAGATGGGTACCTCCCGCCCAGGGCCCAGGGCCCGGGGCCTCACGGCTTCACTGGGAGTCAAGCGGAGGCAGCATCTTGGGTTAGGAGGCGGCTGAGGGCGGCTAGCTCCCGGCAAGGCTGAGCTGGGATTTTAAGTCCGACCCCGCTCTGGCCTGAAGATCTGGCCGCAAGAGCCTCGGGGTAGCTTCACCGGGCAGCACCACAGCTTGTGGAGTGAAGAAGGTAAGCTGGAGACCCTGCAGTGGCTCTGTGCCCTGTGGGTGCTCATCCACCCTGGCTTGATGGAATTCGTCCTGGCAGTCAAGGTCAGATGGGCCTGTGTGGCAAGAGGCTTGTTTTTGCCCAGAGGATCCCGCTGTGTACCAGGAGGTGGGGAGGGCTCCTTTCAGGGACTTCTCTGCTGACTGGGTTTTATTTATTTTTATTTTTTTTGGTATCAGGGATTGAACCCAGGGGCGCTTACCACTGAGCCACATCCCCATCCCTTTTTTATATTTTATTTAGAGACAGGGTCTCGCTGAGTTGCTTAGGGACTCAGTAAGTTGCTGAGGCTGGCTTTGAACTCATGATCCTCCTACCTCAGCCTCTCGAGTTGCTGGCATTACAGGCATGAGCAACTGCGCCTGGCTGGATGATGGGGTTTTGTTAACTCACTGAGATTGACAGGATTTGCAGAAGCCCTGCTTAACCTGTTACCACCGTCTTGGCTTTCTAGGAGTGAATTAAGCACTTATCAGATCACATGCCCACCCTGGCTGGGGGCACATCACACTCCAGACTTACAAGCATGGATCCTCCAGGGGACACAGCAGGTGGGGGTCAGAATTAGGCCTGGAAGGTTAGAGGCAGGGGACTGAGGAGAGGGCAAGAGTGGAAGAACAAGGCCTCTGGGATTGTTACTTGGCCAGTCAACTTCCTGGCTGCACTGGCCTCTGGCTGAGTGGGTCTGGGCTATATGGCACATCGGTCTTCAAAGACTAAGAGGGAATTTCCTCCTTCTGGGAACTTTCCTTGGATGGCAAGCCAGCAAGCTAGGAGCAAACCCCAGACAGAAGTGAACCATCAGGATCCCCTTCCCCGAAGTTCAGCTCTACTCTATGGCAGAACCGGGTGGCCCACCTTCCCTAGGAAGTGGTCAATGTGGGATGTTGCCCTCATCTAGCCCTAATCATTGTAGTGGACCTGAGACAGGTCTTCCCCTGTCCCGAGGAGAGGGCAAGGCTCCCAGGAGCCTTGCACATGTCTTTGTGATGCATGTTATTAAAATGTTGGAGTTTCCGGGGGTCTGAAGGCTAAGTCCATACTGAGGCCAAAGGACCCCTAAGGAAGGAGACATTGTGCATCTCCAGATAGCAGGAAAGGCCTCTGCACAGTATGTCTTGCAGGACACATTGGAAACCCAGCAGCAAGAAAAACACATTCTATATATCATGGCACCACTGTTGCTGTTATGACGCTTGACCATGTTCCTCAACTGGGGCTTCGAGGATGGGGGAGTGGAAAATGGAGACTTACCGAAAGCTGTCTTTTTAGAAATTTTGTATGAGCTGCAGATAAATCACTTGCTTAGGGATACAAGGACCCCCTTCATCCACCTGCCCTCCTGTATAGGCCCATGGCTTCATGAACGCCTTTCTCCTGTCTTCTCCCCCTGCTCAGTGCACAGATACCACAACGCAGCCCCCATTGCAGACACTGTGGTCACCCACTCCTGGAGTTCACATGCACTCAGGGCCACCAGCTTCTAGGGACAATGAATAAACCCTCTACCCCTCCTTGAGCAACAGGAACCAGCTGGCCCCGGGATCAGGGAGGCTGAGCCACACAGGTCAGGAGAGGAAATTACAAAATGAAATTTAAAAATATATATAACAAAACAAAACAAAAAAACCTGCAGTGTCAGTTCACCAGTGCCTCAGCCTTTCCCCATCACATCCGTGCAACCCAGAGCGTCAGAGCGATTGTCTGCAGCGAGTTAAACTAGAGGCACTGGGACACGGTTTCTATGGCAACCCCTCACGGCTCTAATTCAGCCCTGAGTTAAAAATGATATCAAATAATTGGAGAATGCAGGAAAGCACAGCCAGCAGCCAGGCCCCATGCCCTTTCTCCTTTCTAGGTCATTAGGGGTGGAGGAGCTGAGAAGGCCACATGTGTGGGGGAGTGCAGACACAAGCCCTGCTGGGGCCACAGGATGGTCTTTAGGGAGAAAAGTTTAGGTTTAACATTTGGTCTGGAAGTGGGTCTGGGACTTGTGTACCAGGGGCTACAGAAAGAAAGGTGCTGGACTGTCCTGAGTCCCTTCTGAGAGCCACAGTCAGGGACATGTCACAGACTACCAGTGATGCATGAATTTCCTTGTGACAACATGGAGCAATGTCAGAGTGAGCCTTTCTCTCCCTACCTCCTAGTCCAGAGTGGCAAGCAGCCTAGGACCTGACTCAGGACAGCCTTGCACCCTATGTGAGGCAGGAGGATGGATCCCAGTCTGCCCCTTGTGCTTTCTGCCCTGAACTCAGCCTGAGGACCAAATACACCAGCCCTACCTGCCCAGCCCCAGCCCCAGCCCCAGCGCTACCACAGGGGGCCTCCCACCTGGCCAGGTCAGACACTCAGCATCCAGGCTGATGGAGCCTTGGTCGTCAATGCCAAAAGCACCGAGTGACCAATGGATCACACAACTTTTCAGAATACAGCTGAGTCAGGGACATGGGAGCTGAAACCATGGTCAGGAGGGTTTCATCACAGAGGCCAGATAATTCTAGATGAGGCAGAGACACCAAAGACTGTTTTAAACACCGGAAACAGCAGAGTCAGGAGAAGCTTGTCAAAGTCATTGGGTGCTCTCGTTCTATAAGTTGGGACAAATTCAGCATCACATAGTGATCTTGATCTTTAAAGACAGGCAGTCTGAGTTCAGATTCTAGCTTCATTAATTCTTAGCTGTGGGACTTTGGGCAAATAACTTTCTGTATCTCAGTTTCCTCATCTGTAAAATGGAGCCAAAAACATTGCTGTCATGAAGTCATCCTGAGGACTAAATGAGAAAGTGCTTGGGAGGAGGTTTCCATGGTGTCTGGTACGGATTGAGCATAACATTGAGCTTTGGGGATCTATTTCAAAAGCCCAGTCTTGGAACCCAAGGCATTGGAAGAGGGAAGCAACCTGTGAAATGTGAGAAGGAGGTCAGTGTTGCAGTCTCTGTGCTGTGTGACCTTCAGCACATCTCTTCACCTCTCTGGGCTTCATTTTACTTGCTTCATGAATTCTTTGAGGTCTCGTTTTATGGTTTTATAAACAAATGACTTAGGAAGATTCCATTTTCATCTTTCTCACATTTCACCTGGAAAAACTTACAGCTGGAGCCTGGTGCCCCGGCAGATCACACACAGGGTCTTCCTGCCATCACTGTGTAAATATTTCTTGCATTGTCACACAAATTTCTGGCCTCAGTGGCACCAAGGGCAGCTCTTACCTGCTGCAATGGCTGTCTTCTTGTCCACCGTCACAGTTACAGCGGTGCTGGCCGTAACTGCCACTGGTTCACCGGGGCCCTCTGGGGAAATGAAAATCAGCGAGTCATTTTCTTGGCACTCAGGGAGGAGCAGTGGGGTAGGCTGATCCCTTACCCTGACTTGGGTAGAAGAAAAATATACACACTCTGCTAGGACATTGCGTGAATAATGGAGGCGGGGGTAGGGGGTGGGGGGTGGAGGGCTCCTGTGGTCTCTTGCTGTGACGGGAGATTGCCATTCACCACCTGTCTCTGCAGGGTACCTCCAAGGGTCACCTGTGAGCAGATCTGAACTTGCCAGATCAACATGTGGCCTCTGGCTGCCTGAATGATGGCATGCTATTGGTGTCACTATGACACAGTGGTATTTGCTCTGTCTCTGGCTGCTCGCTGCCCTCCTAAGCTCTGGGTAGCACCTGCTTAGGAACCCTGCCATGGCCCCTCCTCTCAGCACGTGTCCTCCTTGGAAGGCTTGACTTGCATCCAATGCTCCTTCTGAGTGAAGGGACAGGCTGTATTCTGGGACTGAGTGCTTGGTGATCCTGGGTTGTCCCTATGAGTCACCATGAGTCAGAGGTGATGCTGACAGTCCCGTTCAGGAGGCACAGTGCCTGGGATGAGCGACACAGATGGCGTCTGGCACGTGTGAGGTGCTCTGTAAATCTTGGTTAGTGGTGACCAAGCTGCCACAACCATTCCCTGTCTTGTTACTGCATTTCTGGAACATTCTGCCAGTCTCTTGAAGGCAAGAGAGCTTTCCCTGTGTTGCTTTACCCACTTCTTTTAGAAGGCCACCACAGGTGTGGAATTTAGAGAGCAGCACCAGTTCTATATTAAAATAGAGCTTTCTGGCTCTGGGATGGGGGCAGCCACTATATGACTTTGGGCTTCTTAATTTTATCTGTCCACAACTCTGGACTGGCTTTCCAAAGCACTCTTTTTCTACAGGTTAAATTGCATTATTAAGAGTTCCAAGAACAGGCAAAATTTTATCACATGCTATCCTATTTTGTCAGAATGTCTTGGTAGCAAACACTGCCTCAAACAAACAGCTCCTGGGAGCCTCGGTGGAGGCTGTTACTGCAGCAGCGTCAGTTGTAATGGGACTTAACCACTGGTTTCTCGTATCTGCTATATTGTTACAATTACCCATCACACCTCTCTGTCACCAAATATCTCACAGAAATCTAAAATTATACTCTAATTCTAGGAACTTACAATACGCAAAGCTGTTCCTGATTCTGGAAATTGGCCATAACACAGTCAGAAGGATCCCAATAGACACAGAAGCCGCCTTCCTCATCTTGCTTCTAGAAACATCTAGAAGACGCCAATATGCCTGACCCCCTACAGTATTCCCTGGGCTCTGCAGCTGGTTTTCTAGGAGAGAGTTTCTATTGAAATACACTCTAGCCAGTATATGCTTGTAGGAAACACCCAGGTATGGGTGTGGTGGCCCTCACGACCCAGTCTCTGGGGACATCAGGAATATCATTGCCTGGGTCACAGTGGCTACCTGGTCTGTGCCTGGGTGAATAAGCAGGGTACCAAGTGCGGTGGGGTACCTGAGGCTGGCTCAGGGAGAGGTGGAACGTGGAAAGGGGGAGTACCAGGCCTGAGCTACCTGGGCACTGGTGGGACTGCTGGGGCCGGCAGCTTCTGCAGGCACTGGCTGCCAAAGGCAGCTCAATGTGGGCAGAGCTTAGCCCACCAGGCCCTGGGCAAAGAGTACCAGTGCCATCCTGGAGAGACAGGGAGCCTCTACTGCCCCTAAGCCAGCTCTTTCCTTCTCCTCTGCCTCCTCAGGGTTTCCCAACCCCGTTAGAATGAAATTGTTTTCTTTCTTTTGAGGGTGGATGGGCATGTGCAGAGGTGTCCGTGTGCATGAGCCTGGCAAGTACACAAGGGTGTGAAGAGGGAGGGAGCTCCTCCTCACCTGTCAGCAGTCTCCCTTTTTGGGTTGCCAGCTTCCCTCTTCTTATGGCTCAGCTCCCCACCCACCCACCCACCCACCCTCCTACCTCACCAACACATAAAGTTCCCTGATCAGCCAGCAGTCATAGTCACCTGGTGACAATGCAGGCAGGAGGGAGCCAGTCACCATGGCTAGGGGCAGGGCTCAGGGCCTCAATGAGAACCTCTCCTAGGGGAGCCCTTTGTGCAGGGCAGGGAGCTTTTCTCTGCTTTGGGGTGGGCACTGTGGAAAGGGGAACTTCACCTTGGCTTTGAGAACCTCCCTTAGGGGCTTGCACTGGGAAAAAAAAAAATTCCATGCCCTCTCTGCTCCCTGCCTTATATTCATTATGGTTAAAAGGCCTGGACTTTAGAGAGGCAGACCTGGGTTCTAGTCTGCTCTGTGGCTTCCTTGCTGTGTAATCTGGGGGTGATCACAGGGACCAGATTCTTTCCAAGTAAGACAAGGGATAATAGCAGCTCTTATTTCAAGGAGTTATACAGTTTGGATGAGTTGTGTGGGAAAGTGTTTTGTAAAGCACATTAGTTGCTGGTACATGGGTAGAGACAGCAGGCACAGGATGGAGAGGCAGGCACAGTGCAGGGTGAGGAGGCCTTCCGCACAGAGGCAGACTCCTTACTGGCCCCCTTCCCAATCTGCATCCCCCAGGAGAAGCCCCTGGGAACTTGGGCCTCCCTAGCCCTCAGCCCCAGGGCAGCTCTCATCATGAGGCCTGAGGATGGTTTTGGCAGGAGGGTGGTTGGAAGACCTTTGGTAAAAGGGTATCCTTGAGGGGAGATATGACACAGCTTTCTGAGGTGACTCCCAGTCCATCATCTCTTTCCATCTCCCTCTGCCTCCTACTCACCCCATCAGCACTGTGGAGAATTGCAGGCCCCTGGCTCCACTGTGCTGGGCTCAGCTTCTTAGCTGAACCAGGTGGAGAGCTTCTTCTGCCACAAACATGTAGGCTCCTGGACAAGCCCTTCAATCCCTTCCCCTCACTCCAGCCACACAATTTCTTCAAGTGACAATCAAAAGACTAAGGCAAGGCAGACTGTAAGGTCCTTCTTGGTTCTAAATATTTTGTGATTTTCTTAGTGTTTTGTGAAAGTCACTTAATTTTTCTCTTCTTGACCATTTTCCACAGGGGGCAGGGATGAGAGTTGGATATCAGCAGCTCTTAGACTCCACTTGGTCCTTGTAGAGACTTGTGACTTACTCTGTGAAGACCTGTCCTGGCTATTTTCCTTACATCCTGGGCACCTGCCTTGCTGCTCCTGGGTGATCCCAAGGGATAGACATCCAGTTGCTTCTTGTTTGTTTAGAAGGAGTTATGGTGGCCCTGTAGACTTGCTAAGTACAGCTGCTCTCCAACGAGACAAAGGCTGGCACTTTCATTTGAGTAGTCTGAGGAACTTTCAAAGGCACTCAGATTTTTAGAAATAGAAGAATCTTAGTGATCAACCCTTTTGATCTCATATTTGGAATTTGGGTTAGAATCCAACTCTCTTGACTTTTGGGTTAAATCTTTTTCTTTATTCCATGCTGGAGTTTTAAATGACCACTTTGACTCCTAGCCTGGGAATGACCAGCCCTACATTCTACACAGGGACCAAAGCAAGGGAAGACTCAGAGAGTTTTCTCAAGTTGTTAATGTGGGTCAGGAGGGAAGGTAGGAAGGAAACCCTGGTGATCTGGATGTTCTGTCCCATATTTCATTCCCATTTTCCACTAAGGGCACAGCAGAAGAAAAACATCCCCATCTTGGTCACAGCTCCAAAGCACACGGGTGTGGATTACCTGGTCCCTCTGCCCAGCGCAGATTGAAGACAAAGCTACCAGCAGGCTGCTCGGAGGCCTGGCGATACCACAGAGGGAAGTTGTTCATCGTGAACACACTGGTCTCATCATCAGGCATCAGGAACATCCTGTAAAGAGGAAGATTTGGCACTTCCTCCAAATCTGGGAATATATTTATCCCTCTTTCCTTTTTCCATACAAGGTCATCTTGGCTGAGCCAAGATAGCAATTCCTCTCTGTTTTGGCAGAGTTGCAGGTAGACGGAGTGCAGTAGCCCCTAAATTGTATTGCTCCAGATACTATTCCCCAGCAAACCTGTCAGGAAGTAAAAACAATATCACATCTGATGGTCCATCAGTAACTAGAAGAAGCATGGGTTCTGTCCTAGGAGGACATATGCAGACTGTTTTGCCTGCAGGGTTTATTTCTTTTGAATACAGCTTAACTTCTTTTTCACTAACATGGCTGTACTGTCAACCATACAGTCAGTTCTATCACAGCACTAATAAGAGGGGCATACGTTACCCAAAAATGGTTACTTCAAAAGTTATTGCCTCTAGGTTTTTCAGAATGCTTTGGTTTCCTTTTTCTGAGCAGCTTTACCTTGCTAATTATGGCTTTGCATTCCCTGGACGCTCAGCAGCCTACAGAAGGGAGTGTTGGTCTAGAGCAGACTGGGAGGCTGGGAGAGGCTGGGTGGGGGTGGGAGATTCAAGTGGTTCTGGCTGATCCACAAGGTGGGGTATTGATATTTGATTTTGAGAATGACGGCTTTGTATATTCCAGAAGCAGATCTGCTTGGTTGCACGGTTCCTGGGCTGCCAATCACACCACGGTCTAGGTCTAAGTGAAGGGAGTCCTTTAGGGATCGTGCAGTGCACCTGCAGCCCTTCGTGGTGATTGTGTCTGCAGGAGGCAAAGGTATTCTGCCACCTGGGGAAATCCTGTCTGTATTGAGAGCTCCTTTTTCCATTCTTAGATGCCCTTTAGAGGGGTGCCGGGAGTCATTGAGACAGCCAGCCGTTTTCCTCTTTCCAACTCGCTCAGAATGAGGGGAGTGGGAAGAGAAGGAAGGAGGAATGGAGAGGGAAGAGCAACTTAATTTGTTTTCCTAGAAAGCTTCAGCTTTGCTTAGCAAGTGTGGATTTGTCACAGAGTCCTGGAAGAAGCTCAAAGATGGCGCTTGGTGCCTGAGTATGCTTGGAATTAGCAGGAGGAGCAGGGAGTGGGTGGGAAGCCGGATGAGGAGGTCAGGTTTCTGCGGTTCTCCGGGTACCTGGTGGCCCTCACCTGTCTGAGTCTCCTGGTTTGCAGAGCAGTAGGTGGCGCTGCTCCTTCACCTCCACTCCCACCCCTGCTCTGGGCTCCCACCCTCCTGGCGGTACCTGGGCCCCTGCAGACAAGGTTCTCCCAGAATCTGTCTTTTTTAGAGCAGAGTTTCTCAACCTTGGCACAGCTGACATTGGGAACCAGATAATTGTTGTAGGGGCCATCCTGTGCATTGCAGAATAATTAGCAGCATTTCTGGCTTCTACCTGGTAGGTGCTAGTAGCAAAATCCCTACCTCTCCCAGTTATGACAACCAAAAATATCTCCAGACATTGCTGAATGCCCCCTGCAGTGGGGGCAAAATCACACCCCCCAGCCCCCTATTGAAAATTACTGGCTTAGAATCTTAGCCTTCCATGACCCCCAGGGGTTCCATCTGGAAGTCCATCAGATTAGAGTTAGAATCTAATGATTTACTAAAAAAGTGGGCGGGGGGCATAGATTGTTCAGAAAAGTGCCATAGTGAAGCACCATACATACTGGGCCCCAGGAACAGCCCCTCTCCCCTTAGGTGGGAAAAATGTTTACAAAGGAGGGGACACAGCCAGTGACTGTGTCCATCACACAGAGACTGGTCCTAGAGAGGAAAACAATTTTGGGTTTCCCTCTGAGTGAAATCTCTGTTCAACTTTCCCAAGTTCAAGGGCATGGCTGCTTTCCTCCCTGACTGGACCACTTCTGTCCTCCAGGTGTGTCCAAGCTGGGGTAGAATAGTAACTCTTCATATTTTCTCAATGTGTAAATCTAACCCTCCTGCCCTTCCTGGACTCCCAGCTCCCAGCATATCGAAACCAAGTCTCTCCTCTGTCCAGCCATGTGCCATGGAACACCCTTGAATGTTGTCCTTTCCCACCCTGCAGGGATCATGTTCACTGGGGTGGCCAGCAGGACTCACCTGTCGGAGACCTTTTCGGAACCCACGAATAAGCTGCTTCTGAGGAGGCCAGCCCGGGTGCCCAGGAAGGCCACGTCCACTCCTTGCTCTGACTCACTGTGAGGCAAGCAAAGCAAGAGGAATGACCATGTAGATGCTGCTATAGTAGGTCCCCAAGAAGGTCACAGAGAGCTCAGGGAAGACCTTCAGGACTTTCTGGGCCTCTCCTAGCTTGTGCCCTGCTTGGCTTAGGGGGAACTTTGTAGGAAGGCTAAGTTCTTGGGGAGTTGCATGAGATGCCCTCGACCCTTGTCCCCCTGTTATATCAGGTCCCCCAGCTTCTAGGCAGCGTTGTTCCTCTTTCGGTATTCCTTCTGAGCCTATCTCGGCTCTGCCAAATCTGGCTCCTCTAGCTTTAGGAGAGTTGGGCCTGGAAAGCAGAGGAACCCGAAAGACAGATTTCATCTTGGGACCTATGGAATGGTAACTTCTCATGAGCAGCACATCCATAGCTTCTCTCAATTGAAAAGCCATTTCCACTTATTACCCATGAGATTGGAATATGAGGGAAGGAGGAGCAGGCACTGTCTCTATCTGCAAGAAGTCCCAGTAGACTTTCTAACGTGGCAATAGAATATTAAGCCACAAAGAAAAATGAAATCATGGCAATGGCTGGTAAATAGGTAGAACTGGAGACTATATGCTAAGTAAAATAAGCCTATGTCAAAAAACCAAAGGTCCAATGTTCTCTGTGATATGTGGATGCTAACACACAATAAGATGGGGGAGGGGAGGGAAGAATAGAAGTTCACTGGATTAGACAAAGGAGAATGAAGGGAAGGGAGGAGAAATGGGAAAAGGAGAGACAGTGGAACGAATCAGACATAACTTTCCTATATTCACATATGAACACACCAACCAGTGAAACTCCACAACATGTACAACTACATGCATGGGAAGTTGTACTCCATGTATATATAATATGTCAAAATGCATTCTACTGTAATGTGTAACTAAAAAGAACAAATAAAAAAAAATCAAGGAAGAAAAGATTGGAAAAAAGAATGATCCATAAGGTGGCTCAATGGGATTGTTTTCACAGTCTCAACACCATCAGGCAAAGAATGACAGCAGGAGCTTGAAAGGGAATGACCCAGGGTGGAGGCCATCACTTCTGACTTGGTCAATATTCTTGTTCTAAGCCCAACTTCTGGGCAGTGGTGACCCCATTTCTCTCTGGTGCCTGGATCTGTGGACTTCCTGAGCATCAAGGTGAACAATGCCAAAGCATCGCCAAGGGCAGCACTTTTCCTCGAGGCTAGGAGGTCGTGGGAAGAGGTGGCACCATGCAGTGTCCATGGATGGTAGGTATTTAGAACTGGATGGTCTCAAGTGTGGAAAGTCACTGAGTAGAAGGGTCTGGAAACTCCTCTCCCCGACCTCAGCGCTGCAGAGAAGGGCTCCTGCAGGTTTTTCCTGGGCATTTTGTGGGTCTTAAGCATCACAGATACCAGTGTCTGGCAATAGACCCACTGAGTCAGGCCCTTGGGGTGTCTCCAGAAAGCATCCGGATGGCAGTCTCTATTCAAAAGTCTAATGAGCTCTTCACCCACAATTCAGTCTCAACAGTAATCAAGCCACGTTTCTTGTTTCATCTATAGCCCCTCCAACTGATGACATTATTTTGAGGAAAATCCCAGATATTTCATCAGTATTTTAATTTCTATCATTAAAATAAAAGACATTTTGAAAAAAACCTTCAATGTCATTATCATACCTTTTAAAAAATCCTATAATTTCTTTTCTTTTCTTTCTTCTTCTTCTTTTTTTTTTCTGGTAATGGGAATTGAACCCAGGGGCACTTCCCCACTGAGTCACATCCCCAGCCATTTTTGTTTTATTTACAGACAGGGTCTTGCTAAGTTGCTTAGGGCTTCACTAAGTTGCTGAGGTGACCTTGAATTTGCAATTCTCCTGCCTCAGCCTCCCAAGCCACTGAGATTACAAATGTGGGCCACCATGCCTGGCTCTGTAGCTTCTCAATATCATCAGATAATCCAATTGAAGTTTGGTTGAACCAGATTCTGACTATTGGTTGATCTCTCTCTTTAGTCATCAGTCTGTCTTTATTGAGATCTAATTCACATACCATACAATTTACCTAGTTCAAGTGTACAATTGAGTGCTTATGAAACCATTGCTGCTGTGAATTTTACAACATTTTCATCACCCCAAAAAGAAACTCCACACCCATTAGCAGTCCTCACTGTCTTTTAACCTGATTCCCTTTCTCTCTCCTTTCTCATTCTCTGCTTCTCTTTTCCTTGCAATTTCTTTTCTGAACAAACAAGGTCATTGTCTTGTGGAGTTTCTCACACTGTGGATTTGGCTGTGATGCTTTGGTGTTATTTAGCATGCTCTTCTGAACCTTGTACATCTTATAAGCTGGCACTTAGACTTGGGGTCCTGCTTAGATTCAGGTTTGAGCTTTTACAAGTTGCTATGGTTTGGAGAATGACCCTCAAAGGTCAAGATATTAAAGCCTTGATGCCCAGGGTGGCACTACTGGGAGGTTCTGTGGACCTTTAGGAGGTGGGATCTAGTGGGAGGACAGTTAGTCATTGGGGGTGTGTCTTTGAGGGGATTGGGGGGACCCTGTGTCTCTCTCTTTCTGCTTTCTGGCTCATTATATAAGAAGTTTGCTCTGCTATGATGTGCTGCCCTCACCAGAGGCCTAAAGCAATGGAGCTGCCTGATGAACTGGAACCCACCAAACCAAGAGCTAAATAAACCTTTTCTCTTTTAAATTAATTGGCTTGGGCATTTAATTATGGTAAGGGGAAGCGGATTCATACAAGTGGTGCACTCCCCATCCAGAGACACATATTATCTGATTGATAAAGGGTTGTATAATAGGTATACATCTTTATTTTTTCTATATTTTAGAAAAACTTCCCCTCATCAATGTTTGGTTGTCCTGCAGTACAATTTGTGTAGAGGCATAATAAATAATTGCTACTTTTTGTTTATTTACCAGTTTTTAAATGAGTTGTTTTCCTAACATCTTTCAAAGCTGACCTATGAGGTTCCTTTTCTTTCCCAGTATGATTATGAACACAAGGATCTGAACATATTCAATGTGTTTTAACCTACTATGGTTGCTCCTTTTGCTGCTCTCACTATCCCAATCTTAGCCTGTGAGGCCTCTTCACGTTGGCTCTGAGATCTTTTGGGGACAATCTCATTAGTCTTTGGTAATGGTTTACTTCTTAGCATGACAAGATGTTCTGGGTTCATTTATCTACTTAACTTCCCCTGTCCTGGAATCAGACATTTCTCCAAGGACTCATCTTTTTTTTTTTTTTTAAATGTTTTTTATTCCAAAACGCTCAGTTTTTAATCTTTGCAGAAGGAACTTCACTTTTATTTATTTTTTAAAGTTTCTTTTTAAAATTTGTTTTAATTAGTTATATATGACAGTAGAGTGCACTTTTATACTTTGATGTATCAATCATAGATGGGATATAATTTCTCATTTTTCTGAGTATACATATTGTAGTATATCACATTGGTCATACAGTCACATACATACATACAGTAATAATGTCTGTTTCATTCTACTATTTTTCTTATCTCCACATCCCCTGCCTTCTCTCCAAGACTCATCTTAATGAGGTTCATCTTAATGAGGATTAGTGTTGAATCTAGTTTGGGGTTGGGGGCATTCACTGAGGCTAGTCCTTTCAGTGGAGAGACCTTTAGCAAGCATTTCAGGTAAAAGACAGAGATATTCTTTCTAATTCTCTAAGAGAAAACATGTCATGGGTTCAAATTGATATTTCCAATTCATATTTAACATTATATAAAACTTCTTTAATTTTAAAAATTTGCATCTCTTAAAGATAGCCTCTTCAACAAATGGTATTGGGAGAACTGGAAATCCATGTGCAGCAAAATGAAACTAAACCTGTCTCTCACCATGCACAAAACTCAAAGCAAAGTGGATCAAGGACCTAAGAATTAGACCAGAGTCCCTGCGCCTATTAGAGGAAAAAGTAGGCCCAAATCTTCATCACGTAGGATTAGGCCTCAACTTCCTCAACAAGACTCCTAAAGCACAAGAAATAAAATCAAGAATTAATAAATGGGATGGATTAAAACTAAAAAGCTTCTTCTCAGCAAAAGAAACAATTGATGAGATGAAGAGAGAGCCTACAGAGTGGGAGCAAATTTTTGCCACATGCACATCAGAGAGCGCACTAATCTCCTGGACATATAAGGAACTCAAAAACCTTAACACCAAAAAAACAAACAACCCAATCAATAAATGACTAAGGAGCTGAACAGATACTCTCAGAAGAAGATATTCAATCGATCAACAAATATATGAAAAAATGTTCAACATCTCTAGTAATTAGAGAAATGCAAATCAAGAATGGCAGTTATCAAGAATACAACAACAATAAGTGTTGGCGAGGATGTGGGGGAAAAGGCACACTGGTACATTGCTGATGGGACTACAAATTGGTGCAACCAATCTGGAAAGAGTATGGAGAAAACTTGAAATGGAACCACCATTTGACCCAGCTATCCTACGCCTCAGTCTATACCCAAAGGACTTAAAATCAGCATACTATAGTAATGCAGCCACATCAATGTTCATAGCAGCTCAATTCCACAATAGCTAAACTATGGAAGCAACCTAGATGCCCTTCAATAGATGAATAATGAAACTGTTGTGTGTGTGTGTGTGTGTGTGTGTATATATATATATATATATATATATATATATATACACACACACAATGGAATGTGTATATATATATATACTATCGAATATTATTCAGCATTGAAAGAGAATAAAATTATGGCATTTGCAGGTAAATGGTTGGAGTTGGAGAATATCATGTTAAGTGAAGTAAGCCAATCCTCCAAAACCAAAGACCCAATGTTCTCTCTGATAAGTGGATGCTGATCCATAATGGGGGCTGGGGCATGGGAAAAATGGAGGAACTTTGAGCAAAGGGAAGGGAGGGGAAGGGAGGGGGTATAGGGGCAGGAAAGATGGTGGAATGAGATGGATATTATTCCCCTAGGTACATGTAAGACTGCACATATGGTGCGATGCTACATCAAGTACAACCAAAGGAAAAAAACTTGTGCTGCAATTGTGTACGATGAATGAAAATGCATTCTGCTATCATGTATAACTAATTAAAATTAATTAATTAATTTAAAATTTGCATATCTTTTTTATTTTGCTGAAATTTTTCTAATGACAGCAATATAATAAAATTTGTCATACCCCCTATTTTGAATAACAATGCCAATACAATTTCTAACAATGTAATTACTTAACATAGTTTAAGATTTCATTTATTTAGTGTTTATAGTTCTAATGCCCCTTGAAAGACTTTCCCTGTGTAGTTATTTCATGAGCTTGATACATAATTAGGTTTATTAGTTTTATTTGATTTTTATTTTTTAGATTATTTTTTAAAATACTTTTTGTTGTTGACAGACTTTTATTTTATTTATTTACATGTGGTGCTGAGAATTGAACCTAGTGCCTCACACACACCAGGTGAGCACTCTACCGCTGAGGCACAGCCTCAACCCCTAGATTAATTTTTAAATTTTAATGTTTTATAATTATATAAAGCTTTGCAGGGTTCCAAAGTCCAGATTAAAAATAAGACATATGCAGAGAAAATGTTCTATATATCTGTCCCCATGTTCTTTCACTCTTCCTATAGTAACATCTTGGTTGTTGTTGTTTTTTTTTTTTTTTTTTTTTGGTACCAGGGATTGAACCCAGGGGTACTTAACCACTGATCACATTTCCAGCCCTTTTTCAAATTTTATTAAAGACAGGGTCTCACTGAGTTGCTTAAGGCCTCACTATGTTGCTGAGGCTGGCTTTGAACTTACAATCCTCCTGCCCCAGCCTCCTGAGTCGCTGGGATTACACCACTGCACCCGACTTTCTACTTGGTTTTCCATTTCATTAAAAAATATGTTTGTGAAGAGTAGAGTGGTGGTTACCAAAGCCAGGGAGAGTTGTGGGGAAAGATGGGGAGAGGTTGGTCAGTGGGTATGAAGTTATAGTTAAGAGCACAAAGTTTTGGTGTACAATGGAGCAGTGGAGTGGCTACAGAAAACAGCAATGTGCTGTCCATTTCAAAAGTTAGAAGAAATGATTTTGAATATTTTAACCATAAGGCAAAGATAAGTATTTGAAGCAATGGATATTCAAACATTATGCAATGTATGTGTTTCAAAACATCACATGTTATTCCATAAATCTACAGTTTTTCTGTGTCAGTTCAAAAATAAATTTATCTGTGTGTGGTGGTGCGCACCTGTAATCCCAGTGATGTGGGAGACTGAACTAAAGAATCACAAGTTCAAGGCCAGCCTTAGCACCTTCGTGAAGCACTAAGCAAATTAGCAAGCAAGACCCTATCTCAAAATCAAAAATAAATAGGTCTGAGGATGTAGCTCAGTGGTAAAATGCCTCAGGGTTCAATCCCTAGTACAAAAAAATTAAATTTAAAAGTTTGAAAAAACAAATAAAACACAAACAAAAAATGAATATGTATATACCTACATGTCTATGTATACCTGTGTAGGTAATTCTGAAAAAATATTTTTATTTTTTCTCTTTAGATAAATGTTGGGGGGGATTAAGCACACCTTTTTCCTATCGCTAGAAATAATTCCATACAGCATATGGACAAATGTATCATTTCTTATAGTTGCATAGTAAGTATTCCATTGTGTGGATCTACCATAGTTTATTTAACTAGTGTTAAATAAACTGGTGTGCATTTAGGTTGTTTCCAATCTCTTATTCTATAAGTGGTACTTATGTGTACAACTTCTCATCTCTTTCAGTGTATTTTTGAGATAACTTCCTGTGTCTTTGGGATTGCTGGGTTATAAGCTAAATGTATACATAATTTTGCTAATTATCTCACACACAGTACATGCTGACAATCTTAGATGGTTATCTATTTAATGGATGAGAAGTACCACCTTGGTACAGGTTGAGTATTGTTCATTTATGTAAGGAATAAGTGCATTTTTTCTCTATGAACCATTCGTATGTCTTGACCACTTTTCCTATGCAATAGTTGGTCTTTCACTTCTCTATTTTTGAAGTTCTTTATTTATCATGAATATATAACATAACCAACACGTTATCTGTTTCATAATTGTAAATATTTTCCAGTTTGTCATTTCTCTTTTTACCTTGCTTATGTTTTTATTTTTGCCATACAAACATTTTTATGTTGTTAAATTTATTAGTCATTCCTTTATTGCTTCTGAATTTTGAGTCATTGATGGGAAAGATTTCCCCACTCCTAGGTTTTAGAGCAACTAGTTCATGTTTTCTTTTAGTACTTATATAGTTTCATTTTTTTATTTTTTACATTTAAATCTCTGAGTCACTTGGACTTCATCCAGGTGTATGGTACAAGAAAAGAACACAATTTTATCATTCTCCATATGGCTTTCAAACCAGTTATGAAAAAAAACCCCATCTTCCCCTCACTGATTTGACGTGATGCTTTGTCATAGACTAAATTTCCACATGCATGCAGACGAATTTCTGAATTTTCTATTCTGTCCCCTGGGTCTGCCTGACGTTTTGCATGCCAGTACCACACTTCATACCCGTAGAGGCTTTGTAATATGTCTTAGTACCTTGGCAGGGCTGTTCTGGCTTCATTGCTTTATATTTTCCAGAGATTTTTTGCCTATTCTTGACCATTCTTCTAAATGAACTTTATAATCCATTTATCTGGATGCAGAAAAATATTGATGGCATTTCTATTGGGATTGCATTAAGTTTATAAATTAACTTGGGAGGATTAACATCTTTCTAATGTTGTGTCCTCCTATTCAAAAACACCGTATGTCTTTCCATGTGTTCAAGTCTACTTTTGTGTCTTTCAGGAGTGTTTCATAATTTTCTTTATATAGGTTTTTGGACAGTTCTTATAGTATATGCCTTATATATTCTTATACTCTTATAAATTTATTACATTTTATTTCTTGCTCTTTTAAATAAATTTGTCTTTGCACATTATGTCTTCTTTCATTTTTGAATGTTGATATTATAACCTGCTACTTTACTAAATTCTTTTGTTGGCCATGGTAGTTTTCCTGTTAACCCTTTTGGAGTTTCCAAGTGTATGATTTTGTTATCTTTATTGATTTTGCAGTGATGGGGACAGAACCCAGGGACCCGTGCATATTAAGTAAGCACTCTACCACTGAGCTACATCTCCAGTCCTAATCGTATCATCTTTAAATAGAGATGATTCTACCTCTTCCTTTCTAGCCCTCATTGCCTCTAAGTGCTTTCTCTTGTCTGATGGCACCTTCTGACCTTGTGGCTCGGGGTGGGGGAAGGCCTCCTTTCTCTTGTTTTCCTCTTCAGTGAGAGAGCCTCAAGCCCTATTAACATTCTGACTTTAATCGTAGGCCCACTTTGTTTTTATCAAGTATTTTTTGAAACCATGAATGGATACTATTACTTGTTCAAATCCCTTTCCTGCATCTACAGAGGCAGTTGTATCATCTTTCTCCTTAGCTTTATATTATTTTATATTCATTTCCCAGGTCATCTTTCCTAACGCACAACCTGGCTAAGAACATTTGCTCCTCAATGTTTCTCAATGTTAAAAAATATCTGTGATTCATCTCTGAACTTGGAAAGAGGAAGATCATGCTCCTCCTCTCCAAACGTAGGGGTCCAGCCTTTTGCAGAAGGGCCTGGTTGCTGGATTCCCGCTGGGTTGTTTATGAGGTGTAATACCCTGGGTAAGCTGCTCAGTATGACCATGCCTGTGAAATGAGAGTAATGATAGCAGCTATATCACAGGCTTGCTGTGAGGAGCAAATGGATTCATAAACAGGAAGTTCTTAGTGCTTGGGCTACTGAATTCTTTTTCTTTATCTATTTCAGGTTTAATTTTGTATAGAACTTATATCTACATGATTCAAAATTATACCCAAAAAGTTATAGAGTCACAAGTGCTCTTTCCAACCATGTTTTACTTACCTATTTGTAATCAGACACCGAAGGATCTAGGAAACACTGAGGTCAAGTTCATGGATGCTGTGACCTTACTTACTGGAAACAAAGCTCCGACCCATTTGAACTGCTCTTACCAGGGCACTTTAGCTAATGAGGTCTGATGGCTAGACTCCAATCTAGAGAGAGGGGTTCTTGGAATGGGGGCTGTCCTGGGGTAGGGATACCAATCTGTGCCTCGAGGGACCTGAACTCAGTGTTTTTTCAAAGTTAGGAGCAGGCAGCAGCGTGGGCTGTGCGTGGAAGCTGTGCCGAGCCCCTGCCTTCCTGAGGCTGTGCGAAGGTCGTTCTCACCCCACACCCCTCCCCACATGTCCCTGTCCTCATCATCGTTCATGTTCATCTTGGGCCAGAGGGTGTGGGTGCTCCTGAGCTGCCAGCCAGGTGGTAGGAGGGGCCCTGACTCAGCCAAGGGAAAGATGGGGGCCTGCAACAGGCCTGGCTGTGTTTCCTCCTGCGAACTGTCAGCCTCTCCTGGTACCTACTCAGAGATGTTGAGAGCCAACGCTGTCCAGTAGGCTTCCATGGGGGCTGTCACCACCGCGTCAAACAGCACCTCCCGCACCAGCTCTTCATCACCTGGGGGCAAAGCCAAAGGAAACCAAGCCACTTGAGGCCCCCTGATTACGACCTCAGCTCACATGCCCTTCTAAAGTTCAGGGAGCAAGATGTACCTCGTGAACACGCATCTGGGATGCATGAGTTTGAGGAAGTGAAATCACCTCTTTCAGCTTTCTAGTCTTCAACTCCAAAACAGATGTTAGCAGAACAGAATAATGTCGAAGGTTCTTTCTAATATGGACATTCTATGAAGTTAGGAGACTCTCTCAATGACATCAGGTTGGTATCTGACCCCTGTCCCCTCCCATCCCCCATCCTCCATCTGCTCCTTGACTGGAAGGACACCTTGGCCTTTTATCAGTCTGTGAACTTGACCTTGCCAAGCTCTTTCCTGTCTAAGCACCTCTGTATATTCTGTTCCCTTGGCCTGACTCTGCATGGGCTGCTCTTTCTTTTCCTCTCTTTTAAAATGTTATTTTTATTGACATGAAATTCACATAGTGCAAAACTAACCAATTGATAGTGTGTGATCCAGTGGTGTTCAGTACATCCACAATGTTGTACAACCACCATCTCTATCTAGTTCCATATATTTTTGTCACCCCCAAAGGAACTCCTACTAAGATACTCAGGGGCTCTTTTTCATTCTTAGCCTAAGTGACACTGCCTGACAAGGTGGTCTGCCTTGCCTGTCCATTTAAACAGGCCCTGTTTCTCTCCATGCAATACCCTATTCAAGGTGCTTATCATGATTCTAACAACTTAAATTCTACATACGTGTGCCTAGTAGTTTAATGTCTGGTTTTGCCACTAGATTAAGCTCTGTGACAGCAGTGGCCTTGCCTGGGTTGTCTCTGTAACTTTAACACCTCCCTCGGAGCCTGACACAAGGTGCAGGCTCCATTCAGATTTCTTTAATGGAATGAGTGAATGAGCAAATAAAGAAACTGGTGGGCTGGCTTGAGAGGCAGATGGGGAGACACCTAGGTAGCAGAATGACCAGGCAAGAGGACGGAGGAGCCTGCTGAAAGTGTGGCCCAGTGAGCTCTCCAGCTGCCTTTGTGCAGGGGAACTTCAGGTTGGTCCTCAGACTTAGAGGCTCAGAAAACGCCTGTGGGCCATGGGCTTTATGCACCCACCATCTGGCCAAATGTTCTTCTCTACAGAGCTGAGGACTTCACTTGCTGGGGCGCACTGTTAGGTGGCAGTGGGGACAGATCTGTCAGGTGGGGGGTGCCCTTAACAATGTTCAGTTGATAGAGGCTTAAAAGGATCCCAGCCCATGACATGGGGATACCCTGAGGTCACCACAGTCCCCAGAGCTTGGCCCTATGGTTAAGATGGTTGTGCCCCTTTCTTTGGGAGTCTCCCTAAGTCCTCCATGTGCTCAGGAATAGGGCCGAGTGGCAGCCTCCTCTCCCCCTTCACTCCTTCCCTTCCCTTCAGCCCTGAGCTGTGGGATCCCAGAGGCCTAGCTGACCTCCATGGGCACGGGCAGGCCCTACTCACACTCCAGGTCTGGATCCTCCCCCGTCAAGAAGCGGACCATGGCCTCCAGCTGGCTGAGCTTCCGGTGGTCTGGGTCAATATCTGTGATGCAGTAGATCCTGGAACCCCAGAGAGTCTGTTACCTCAATATAAAATCTCCCCTCTTCCCTCCCATCCTCTACTCCCTGCTTACCAGTCGTTGGCCACGGTCAGATCTGGGTGAAGCAGGTCGTGCAGGCCTGAAACCAGAGTGCACGTTCAGGATGATGCTGCTGTACAGGCTGTGCACACGGAGTGTGTGGAAGGGACTGGCCCATGTGCTTCTGAAGGCAGGACTGGGCTCTGGTCTTTCTCATTCTTAGCCCAGAGGAGGGGCTCACTCAGGGGAACAGGCTGGGTCTGCACAGGCATGCCTTTGCCCATGTGGGCCCAGCTCCCTGGAAAGCTTTTTCTACCCATGGCCTCACGTCTGAATCCTACCTATTTTTCAACGTTCAAGATGAATATCACGTCTTCATGAGCCACCCGGCCAGCCAGAGGCCACCTTTTCCTTCTCCTTCAGCTTTTACATCACTCTGCCCTTTCCAGGTGGAATCTTAGTTATTTTAGACAAGTCCTAATGCTTCCCCTAGACAGCAGCTCCTTGAGGAGGCCATATCTATCTCTCTTAGCATCTCCCTCCAAGGCGCTAATATTTTGAAACCAGTGATTTGGCCTTCATTGGCTCCATTGGAATTGACCAAGCTCAGTGGCCAGCAGACAGGAGCCCAGAAGTGGGCCATGTCTGTCTTGTGTGCTCCCAGGAGCCTCTTGCCTAGCTCAGCACCTGAGCTCAGTCCATGCTTTTGAATGAACAAATGAGCAAATGCCCTCCTGACACCTGCCAGTGCTTGGTCATAAATAGGTGCTCAATAAGGATTTTTAAAAAATTTTATTTTAGGAAAGGAATATAGAAAGGCCAATAGGGCGTGTGGGAGACCTTTGAAGGGGTACTGAACAGACACAGACCACAAACAGCTGCAAATATTTAAAGAGGGGAACTCCTTCACCCACAGAGGCCCAACTGACTCCAGGGCTCTAAGCCCCTGGACCAGAAGTGGGTGAGGGACGGCTCTCTGTCTCCTGGAGCAATGTAACCTGGGAGTATCTAGGTAGAGGAAAATGAGCATAGGGAAGAAGAAGGCACAGTGAAGGCTGGGGACCTTGATGGCTGGGGGGACTGTGGAATACAGACAAGGAGGGCTTTCCAACATCACAGAGCTCCAGGTAAGCACAGAGCGGAAACCTCACCCAGGCTGGGGGAGGGGCAGGGTAGCACCCAGAAAAGTGTCATCTGAAGTGAGCTGGGGGTAAAGAGTGGGGTCAGAGAGGAGAGGCTTCCAGGGGAAAGCCAGCACACAGGAAGAACTAGGAGCTTGGTGAAGGGGGAGTGAGAATTCAGAGGTGGTTAGAAGGGACGCTGTCAGATTTGGTATTTCTAGAAAGATCCCTTGGGAAGAAGTTCAGAGAAAGAAAGAGGCAGGAAGACCAGTTAGAGGCTGCTGTGGTTGTCCAGGGGAGAGCGGACAATGACTGGGGTGGTGGTAGAATGATGAAGCGATGGATGCATTAAAGGGCTCAGCAGGAAGAAAGTACAGAATGTGGGTGCTAAACAGCATCATGCCCACGCCTTCCCAGGACTCCCTGAGACCCTGCTCCAGGATATAGGTTTTGTTTTCTCAAGGGGCCCAGGCAGCTGCAGGTCATGGGCAGGTTGAGTTCCTCCAGTCTCAGCCTCCCTGGTAGCTGGGGGCACAGGTGAGCACCACCACACTCAGCTTGCTCCCACATTCTTCCCAGCCTCCTTTGCCACCCGCTGCTCAGCCCTTCTGATGGGTAAAATGCATTCCCTGGGCGGCCCCTCCTCCTCCTCTGGTCCAGCAAGGCCTCCCTGACCTGACCATGCACAGGTGGTAAGCCTGGCTTTGACCGTTTGACAGCTGACTGGCAGATCCTGTGTGTCCTGGGCATCAGGGACACACATGTCCTCCCTACCTGGTGGCACTACCCCTAGGGGCTGCTCTCAAGCAGGAGGATGGGGAAGTGGTCAAACTGGCTCCACCCTGGGAGAGTCCATTTTTCCCACTTTCCTGTCCGTTGGTCCTTGACCTGACCCACCTTCTTCCACAGATGTGTTCCCCAGGAGGACATATTCCCCATGGCCCTGAGACAGCACCACTCCCAAGCTGCAGACAGAAGAGAAGACACACAGAAGCATGTGCCCGACAATATCCCACTGCACCCACTGGTTCTTAGCTCAGGTTAGGAGCTTTTGGCCCCAACAAGGAGCATGCAAGTCAAACCCCCTTCTTCAGCCTTGGCCTCACAAGTTGTCCCCTCTAGAACTGAGACAGCACCACTACTTTTAAATTGGGCTTTCCTCCTGAGAAAGCCCTGGAAGTTTCAGACCAGGAGCCCCTCAGATCCCATTTTAAGCCAGGCACATTGTGAACCTCACAGTCCCCCCCACCCCTGACCCAGAAATGTGGAAAGGTTTGTATGTCTCACTAGAAGATTCCTTTCCCACCTGGTGAGTCCTACCATGCCCACCTCTCCTGGTAGAAGTCAGATCTGAATCTTGGGAGCTTTAAAAGACATAATGACTTTTAAAGAGGCTTGAGCATTGGCCATTTTGCAAAATTCCTTGGGTATTCTAATATTCTAAAATTCTGCAGTCAGGGCATGGTGACAGGAATTTATTGGGAAAGGAAGCAATTCAGAGATAAGGATCATTTGTTTACCAATTTGTATAATGCTTGGAGTCAAATATTTGTACAGTGGGAGGGAACCTAGGAGATATTTCAAATAGATCCTTTCATCTTACAAGAAGTTACTGCTTTGATCTTCTAAGTAGATCATGTCATTTCATCCTCACAACACTGCCAAGAAGTAGCTATTATTATTACCCTCATGTCACAGATGAGCAATCTAAGACACAGAGAGGTTAAATAAGATGATTAAGGTCACACAGCTTATAAGTGATAGAGTTGGGATTCAAACCAAGAATTTGAGTGCAGAACCAGCACATTTGGCTACAAGGGCAAAGCAGGTCTAGACCTTTCCCTGAATGCTGACCTGGGTCTTTTGCTGTTACCACAAAACTGCCAACTCAATATGAGAAAACCCATCCCTCAGTTCTGGAAGTTCTACCCTGAGCTGTTGGTATTTGTGTTCCACCCTGCCCACCCCACCTCCACCCCTGCTAATAAGGCGTGGGGTCCCTCACCTGAAAGGCGTGTCACTGATGTCTGTGAAGAAGTAGTCATTGGTCAGGAAAAGAACTCGCTTCTGAAAAGAGCAGAAAGGAGAAGGTGCTTGCTGGAGAGGAGAGTGGCCTCTGGGACCACTTAGCCCCTTGCCTGACACCCTTGGGTTTGAGTCACCTCTGTACACTCCCCTCATTCCCCATACTGCTTCCCTGACAACCACCACACGCCCCATCATGTTGACATCCATAGGAAAAATCATCTCAGGGTCCAGCAGTTTGTGCCTCTTGGGGTGGACCTGGACCTACCCCGTCCATCACAGCTGCCTGTGGCTATGGAGCGCTTGAAATGTGCAACTGTCGAATGGAATACTCCAATTTTAGTTAACCTTAATTAACACAGGTTTAAATTTAGAAGTCCAGTCTGGCTATTGGCTGCCATATTGGGCAATGCAGACAGATGGTGACTCTGGGGTTCCTACGGGATCAGAGAGGAGCTGGCTGTCCACGCAGAAAACTTCTGGAGCTCATAAATAGACAGTCCGCTTACGACCCTCCTTCTCTCTCCATATAACCATGGAAGAAAGAAGAGGGACACCCACCCCTCCCCACTGTGCCCCCGGTCCCCGGCCACATCACCCTCTTCCAACTTCTCTTTCCTGCTAAGCTGCTGTGTTCTAAGTTGCAGTTTAATTTGTACCATTAGGTTGTGTGCATACAGTGGCCAAGGGCACGGGCTGGGCTGAAACAAATCTGGATTTGAGCCCAGCTTGGCCAAGCTGTGTGTTCCTGGGAAAATCACTTCACTGCTCAAAGCATCAGTGTTCTCATTTATAAATCATGACTCATGTTCATATCTCTTGCGTGAGATTGCTGTGAAGTTGCCTGCTGGGCTCTGGAGCTCTGTGGATTGTCCTGCCCATGGACAGAGGTTTATGTCGGGAAAGCTGCATTCTGAAGATGGCTCAGGATTTGTTCTATTCCTTTCACTCCTGACTTTTCTTCTTTCACTTTGGAAATTGGAGTGAGATGTTGGAAGGAATGTAGAGGAAGACGGACACCAAAAAAAAAAAAAACAAAAAAGGTTTGCTTTGGTAGGAAACTGGCTTTATACCAAACCAGAGGAGTGGTTCTCTAGCCCTGGACTCACTGACCAGAGAGTCTCTCTGCCTCCTCTGTATCAGAGTGCTCCTCCCTTAGGGTCCCTTCAACAGAGCAGTCATGGGGATGTCCTGGGGAATCAGGAACCAGCACAGGTGATGATGGGCTCAGGAGCTCTGTGCTCCGAGGTGGGCTGACTTGAGTGTTGGAATTGGAGATCACTTTTTAAATTTTTCCTTCTTTTTTGCAGGGAGAGTAGGGTGGGTAGCGGGGATTGAACTCAGGGTCACTCAACCACTGAGCCACATCCCCAGCCCTATTTTATATTTTATTTAGCCACAGGGTCTCACTGAGTTGCTTAGCACCTTGCAGTTGCTGAAGATGGCTTTGAACTCATGATCCTCCTGCCTCAGCCTCCTGAGCTGCAGGGATTACAGACGTGTGCCACCACACCTGGGATCCTTCTTTTTCATTTTTAAAAAAATTTAGCCATTATGGAGGGTACGAAATAGAATCTCGAAGTTTTAATTAGCATTTCTCTGATGGCTTATAATGTTAAGCAGCTTTTTAAGTGATTATTGGCCATGTGTATATCTTCCTTTTTGATGTGTCTACTCAATTACTTTGACAATTTTTTTTTTTTTTTTTTTTTACTGCATTGTGAGTCTTCTTGTTATTGCTTGGTAGGAATTATTTACATATTGTGGATACGATCTTTGCTTGTTTTTGAATTTCTTGTGTTTGTCTTTTTTTTAATATTTGTCTTTTAGTTGTAGGTGGACACAATAACCTTTATTTTATTTTTATGTGGTGCCGAGGATGGAATCCAGTGTCTCATGTGCACTAGGCGAGTTCTCTACCACTGAGCTACAACCCCAGGCCCCTTATGATTGTCTTTTGATGAGCAGAACTTTTTGCTTTGATGAAGTGCAGTTTCTCAAATTTGATTTTCTAGTATTTTTGCCTAAGAAATCTGCATACTATCATGTTGAGAAGACCTTTTTAAAAAAACATTTTCTTGTTAAAAACTTTATAGTCTTAGCTTTGACATTGAGGACTAGACTTCATCTTAAATTAATTTTTGTGTGAGGTCTGAGATATAGCTTAGTAAACTATATCTCAGACCTCACACAAAAATTATCCCATTTATTCAGTTGTAGTAGCAACATTTGTTGAAAAGACATTCCTTTCTCTACTGATTTGCCAAAGTATTTTTATTGAAAATTAATTTACAGTATGTGTGTGGCACTATTTCTGGATTCTCCATTGATCCATTCATCCATTCTTTTGTCAATACTACCCTGTTTGGCAACTGTAGCATCAGAAATTTATAGTAATTTCTGAAGCTAGGTTGTAGGAATCATTCAAATTTGTTGTTTTATCTCAAGATAGTTTGGCTATTCTAGATCTTTTGCATTTTATCACATCAATTTTAGAATCACCTTGTCTATTTCTAGAAGTCTGGTAAAATTTTGATTGGGATTATGTTGAATCTGTAGGCCAATTTGGGAAAAACAAACATCTGTCTTAACAATTTTGATCTTACAACTCATAAACAAGGTTATAGTTTTCTATTTATCTAATTTTTATTTGATATTCTTTCAGCAATGTTTGGTAGTTTTCAGTGTAGAGGTAGGACATTATAAACTTTTTTTTTTACATTTATCCCCAAGTATTTTATAATATTTGATGCTACTAGAACTTAAAAATAATTTAATTTTCCAAGTATTTACTGCTAACTATAAAATAAAATAGATTTTTATAATGTTGGCCTTGTGCCCTGTAAACATCCTAAAGTTATCTACCCGTTGTAGAAGTCATTTTGTAGATTATTGAGATTTTCTAGGTACACAATAATCTTGTCTGTTAATGAGGATAATTTTACTTTTTTTCTAGTGTTTGCATTTATTTTGTTTTCTTGCTCATTTCACAGGCTTGGATCTATGGGACAATGTTGAATGGAAGAGGCAAGCAGATATCCTTGCTGGGCTCTCAGTTTTAGGGAGAAGGTATTCAGCATTTCATCATTAAAATTAGCTTTAGGTTTTTCATAGGTGCTTTTTTGTCAGATTGAGGAAATTTCTTTTTGTTCCCAATTGAATTTTGTTAAGTGCTCTTTTGTTATCTCTTGAGATGATCATATGACTTTTCTCCTTTATTCCGTCAATGTGATGAGTGACATTGCTTGGTTAGTTTTTTCTATGTCAGATTAACCTTACTTTGTTGGGATTACCACACTATGTACATTTCCATGTGTATTATTCCATTATTTGCTTTTAATAGTCAATTGGCTTTTTGAGAAATTAAGAGAATAAATAACAGATAGCCTCATATTAAGCTACATTATTTGCTCTTTCCAGTGTGGTTCATTCTCTTCTGTAGGTCTCAGTTTACATTTGGTTTCATTTTTCTTCAGCCTGAGGAATATCCTTAGGGATTTCTTGTAGTACAGGTCTCATAGTGATGAAGCCTCTGTTTCCTTTATCTGAAAAGTTCTTTATTTCACCTTATTTTTGGAGGTTCTATTCTCTACATATAGAAATTTGGATTGGCAGAATATTTTCCCTTCCAGCACTTTAAAGGTGTATTTCATTGTTTCTGAATGAGAAGTTGGCATCATTATTTTTGTTTCTTCTATAGGATGCATCTTTTTTTTTCCTTGTAGCTTCTTTGAAAATTGTCTCTTAGCTTTGATTTTCCATAGCTGGACTATGATGTGCCCACATATAGTTTTCCTTTTCTCCTGCATAGGGTTTGTGGATACTATTGGATCCATAGGTTGATATTTTCACCAAATTTAGGACATTTTTGGGTATTTGTTTTTCAAGTTCTGTTTTCTGCTCCATCTGTCTCTTTTCCTTCTGGGACAACAGGAACATATATCACTTTTATTGTCCCATGGCCACTAAGTGTCTTCCCTCATTTCCTTTCTTCTTTTCTTTCAATTTCCCTCCTGTTCTTCAAACTGAGGAATTTCAATTAATCCATATCCAAGTTGACTGTCCTTTCCCTCCCACTCTGCTGGTAAGCCCATTTAGTAAAATTTCATTTTGGTGATTGTATTTTGTGATTTCAAAACTTCCATCTGGAAGCACAAGCCACAAAAGCAAACATAAACAAGTGGTACTACATCAAACTAAAAGGCTTCTGCACATCCAAGGAAACCATCAACAAATAAAGAGGTAACCCACAGCTTAGAGAGAGTGTTTGCAAGCCAGATATTTGATAAGGGGGAAATATGTAAAGAATTCACACAATTCAATAACAAAAGGCCAAACAACCCAGTTTAAAAATAGGCCAAGGACCTGAATAGACATTTATCAAAAGAAGACATGAAAATGCCAATATGCATAGGAAAAGGTGCTCACCATCACTAATCATCAGGGAAATGCAAATGAAAATGACAGTGAGCTGTCATCTCACACTTATTGGGATGAGTTTTGTGGGGTGGGTACTGAGGATTGAATTCAGGGGCACTCGACCACTGAGCCACATCCCTACCCCTATTTTTTATTTTATTTAGAGACAGGGTCTCGCTGAGTTGCTTAGTGCTCGCCATTGCTGAGGCTGGCTTTGAATTCTCCATCCTCCTGCCTCAGCCCCCAAGCTGCTGGGATTATAGGCATGTGCCACTGTGCCTGGCTGGAATATCAAAGAAGACAAGAGATGACAAGTATTGGTGAGGATGTGGAAAAAAGGAACCTTTGAGCACTTTTGGTAGGAATGTAGACTGGTGCAGTCACTGTGGAAAACAGCATGGAGGTTCCTAAAAGAATAAAAAATAGAACTACCGTATGACCTTGCAAACCCTCTGCTGTATATATTTTCAGAAGAAATCAGCACCTTGCAAAATTATCTGAAAACTCATGTTCACTGCTCTATTATTCACCATAGCCAAGATATGGAAACAACCAAAGTGCCTGTTGATGGATGAATAGATAAAGAAATTGTGAGAATGTGTATTCTTACATATACAATGGAATATTATTCAGCCTTTAAAAAGGATATCCTGCCATTTGCAATGACATGGAAGAAACTAGAGGGTATTATGCTGAGTGAAATAAGCTGGACACAGAAAGACAAATACTGCATGATCTCAATGGAATCATGTGGAATCCTATAACAAAAGGTCAGATACACAGAAACAGAGTAAAAGAGTGGTTACTAGCAGCTGAGGGATGGGTGGGTAGAAAATAAGGAGATGTAGGTCAAAAGCTACAAAGTGGCGCATGCCTGTAATCCCAGTGGCTTGGGAGGCTGAAGTAGGAGGACCACAAGTTCAAAGCCAGCCTCAACAATTTAGTGAGGCCCTAAGCAACTCAGTGAGACCCTGTCTCTAAATAAAATATAAAAAAGGGCTGGGAATGTGGCTCAGTAGTTAAGTGCCCTTGAGTTCAATCTCTGGTACCAAAAAAAAAAAAAAAAAAAAAAAGCCACAAAGTACAAGTTTGGAAGGATGAATAAGTCTAGAGATCTATAGTTAATATTATACTTATTATGGTTTGGATGTGAGGTATCCCCCAAAAGATCATGTATGAGACAATGAATGCAAGAAGGTTTAGAGGAAGAGATGATTGGGTCATGAGAAATGTTAATCCCGATGGAATTAACTGAGCGGTAACTGAAGGTGGGTAGGGTGTGGCAGGAGGAGGTGGGTCATTGGAGGCGTGGCTTTGGGGTATACCTTTTGTATCTGGCCAGTGGAGGTCTCTGCTCCCTGATCATTATGTGAGCTGCTTCCCTCTGCCACACTCTTTTTCCATGATGACCTGCCTCACCTGGAGCCCCCAAGGGGTGGAGCTGGCTGTCTCTAGAGTGAGACCTCTGAAACCTTGTGCCTCCAGATAAACTTTTCCTCCTTTACTATTATTCTGGTCCAATCTTTTAGTCACAGCAGTGAAAAAGCTGACTGAAACAATACTGTACCCCAGTGATTATCCAGGAGAGTAGAGTTCCATAGGAAAAGCTGATAAAAAGGAAAGGTAGCTGTATATGAGATGATGGGCACAGTCATCATGCTTGACTGTAGTAATCTCTTTGCTACGCATGTGTATTAAGGCATTATATGTACATCTTAAATATACAAACAATAGGTCTAATGTTAAAAGAAAAAGTTTCCATTTGGTTCTTGTAGAGAATTTGTACTGTGTCAAATAGCTGAGCTGGAACTACATTTCCCCAAACTAAATTCCCTGCATGGCTCAAAGTTTGGGGTTGGCCAAAGTGAAGTCTGCATGAGACTTGGGGACAGAGGCCAAGTGGCAGCTGTTGCACACACTGATGGCAGGTACAGTCCACCAGCACTGTGCAGTTTGCTCTGATCTGGAAGCGCCTGCTGCTGCCTTGTTATGTGTGTGGGCACCCAGGTCAACAGGGTCAAGAATTTGGAAGAACCCAAGAGCTAGCTTATGCCTGCCTCTCTCCTTCCCTCATTGCTAATTGTTTGTTCCAAATGATCGACACTGTGAAATGACTAAAAGGCTCCTAGGTTACGTGCACTAGGTTAGATACGCTTGGATACTTTTGCTTTTCTGGATTATTCTTTTAAACATGTCTAAGGATACCTGGCCAGGATGCTGCTGATAGGTCAAAGGTACGACACCTGTTATTGGTCTACATTTTGGAGAAAAAGGCATACAGGCTGAAGCTGGACCCTCACAAGTTTGATATCCTGGATCTTGTCCCAGGCTGTGCTTTTAACATTTTTGGAATTAGCTAGACATATTTCAAATTCCATTTTTGACTATGTCCTTTAGACAGCACGTATCTCTCCAGTTTGCCCTAGCCCCAGCACCCCAGCCCTGAAACCTCTGTGCTTCTCTCATTCACATTTCTTAACCTGACCTATTTGGCCCTGCAGGTTTTTAAGTTTGCAAGTCCTGCTCTTGATCACGCTGTGGTTTCTACTACTGTTCTTGGGGATGCCACCATGGCTGCACATCTGCAGATGGGGAAAGGTCTGAATTGATCTGTGGGATGTAAGGATGTTTATAAAGTCTGAAGGAGAAAACAACAGAGCCAGTGACCACGTGCCAGGACGTGGCTTGAGTCATAATAGATATTCCCCCAATGCTTTAAGAAAGCTTTCCTTGGCTGAGACCTGGACCTGAAGATTGTTTCTATGGAGGAACAATCTTGTAAATTGAGACACACCACGGAGCTGGGAGAGAGGGCTGGGATTGACTAGCAGCAAGAAAATAATGACACTGTCTGCTGACTGTTAGAGAAGACGTGGGGGAGACAAAGCAGTTGGTGGTGAACACAATGTAGCAATACCCGGGAAAAGTGGCATCATAATAGATCAGAGTAGTCAAAGGCTGGCTGCCACTGTGCTGGCCGCATACCAGCAAAATGTCCCCCACAGTGTAGGCTCGGGAGTTTCCGGGGGTGAAGTGAAGAGAGAAAATGTTAAAGAGAACTGAGTGAGATCTGATGGGGCAGAGGGAGACGGGACAGTGAATTGTCTTGCTTCAGCATTGAGAATTGACCCTGGACTCTCACACAGCAGGCGAGTGCTCTTCCACTGAGTCACAGCCCAGCCCCTAGGACAGTGGATTTTAAAGATGGAATAAAAATGCTAATTCCAAAGAGGCTATGGGGAAACCTTTAAGGCTGGAGAGTTGAGAACTCAGGCCAGTCCTTCAGGAAGGCCCTCTGCAGCAGTGGTTTGGGGGTGCGTTCTAGAATTTTCAATTTATCATGTAGGTGACCCAGGCAAGTTTTTGGCCTTCTAGGATAGTATTAAATGAGTGCTCAGTCCAGTTCCTAATAAATGTGGTTTACCATTAGTAGTCACAGTAGTAGAGTAGCAAGACACGCACGTCTACGTGCTATGAAATATCCATCGTCGTCCTTGTCGTCGCAGTCATCCTACTTTATGTCAAAGTATCCATATGTCATGAAGATGGTTAAATTGCAAATATGTAGCCTGGATGGTTTATTAGCAGCAATGAACAAATTTCAAAGGGATGGAGCAGTGGTTTCAGGAGAAGTTTGGGCTGCTGGGTCTGGTTAGGCCTCTGCCTTGGTGTCTTGGAGAAGTGTTTGGCAGCTCTACACCCATTGCAGAAATCGCTGTACGCTGGGTATAGCATAACCAGACTCAAGTCTCTCTCTAAGTTGCCTTGTGCCATGTGCATATTGAAATTTTCATTATTGGTGAGATACTCTGACAGGCTTGAGTTAAGTGAGAGCCTGGGTGTGTGTGAGGGGGAGTCTGTTTGGGATAAGGATGAGGGTGCATGAAATAAACCTCAATGTCTAGGGGGACAGCTCTCACAGGTAGCCTGACATCAGGGTTACTGCCTTGTCTGCTGGAAGGAGGCCCTTCTCAGCTCAGAGTTTATAAAAATCCAGACAGATGTCACAGAAATTAAATAGTCCCAGTGAAAATCAGTGCATGACCTAAAAGGGACACTTGAATTGCTTGCCCTTCCAATGCTTTCTTGTTTGGCCTCCACAGAGGTCTGCATTTGTGGAAGAACTTGGGTCTAATTGTTGCAGACAGATGCTGTGTTCTCTCAGCTGAGGCAGATGGGCAGCAGGAGGAGGAGGTGGGGGTGGCTGTGTGGGAGGAGGTGACATTTGTAAATATGTCAAGGGACAATGAGAATTCAGTGGATGCTTCGGAACCTTCTACGTGAGAAAATGAAATGGTCTTTTCTAGATGATGTGCAGTCTGTAAAAACGGTAATGGTACCAATGAAGGTATCGGTCCTTGATTCTCTGTGGTGAGAGTCGATGGAAATCAGCTACAAGAAGTAGCGATGGTTTTCAACCTCTTCCCACAAAATGTGTTGTAGCAGAGCTGCTGACAATTTGCAAAATGGACTGTCACATTTCCCTTTCTGTCATAAACAACCAAGGGGCCCAATAGCAGGCAGCCTGCGGAGGAAGAAGAGCTGCGACTGGGGCTAACCCACCCAACTCGGCAGCTTCCAAAGAGCCAAGCGTGGGTGCCAGCAGCAGTGCAGGCCTTGGCCAGGCATGTGCCCCTGGGGCTGCGGGCCTTGGATGGGCCCCTAAGCAAGTCCTCCAGGCTGCAGAGAGCACCCACTTCCCAAGATCTAATTAAGCTAAGTCCAAGGCAAACCTCAGTGAAATGCCAAGAAGCCACCCTCCTTGCCCATCCTGGCTCCGTCTCCAGCTCCTTACCCCTTTGTCCAGCGGAGCCTTCACGTCCATAGTGAAAGAACCTGTCTCCCTATTGATCATGGCTGTTCTCAGCTTGGAGAGGAAAGACAGTGGCATTAGTTCCTTGGCACACAGTGGGGTGATCAGACAACAGGGGATCCCCTGGGACACTGGCTTCTTCCAGGTGTCCTCTGAACAGAATACCAGTGGGGAGACCCGATTCTGGGAGTCCTTAAGCTTGTCACTTTGAGTGGGCACCAAGGCTCGAAGCAGATGGAGGCATCGGGGGACACTGGTGTCATGCTGCTGAGACATAATTTCCTCTGGGATGAGACCAAAAGCCAGGCTAAAACAAACTCGGTCGCTGATAGATATGCTTTTGCTCCACCTCCCTAATCCGTGTTACTCAGGAAGACAGTGTTATGTTTTCATAGTCGTTCAAGGAAGTGCCCCTTATGGGAATTGCCTCCGGCTTGGTCTTGGAAAGGCTCTGGGACCCAACTGCTCTGTGTGCACGGAACACTGACCCCCAAACTCATAGCCTCTCACAAGTTTCTCCTTCCCCAGTGTTCCCACTCACGATTTCAGCCTTGTCTTCCCACTCCACTTCAGACAGATCCACGCTATTGTAGTTGGGTTTGGGTTTCAATTTCTTCCCCTCTCTGTACTGGAGTAGGCCGGTCAGGAAGGAAAGCACGAGGTTAGCTCAACAAATCCAAGAATCTCAGCGATTTCTTAAGTTTTATTTCTACTTCTACCCAGGGTAGAGCTACCCCTGCTGACATTTGCCACAGATGGGCTCATGGCCTCTGGGTGAATATGTCCCAGGATGAGGCCTTCCCTACTTCGTGAGCCGGCTTGGACAGCTCTAATTGTTAGAAGGTTCTTCCTCCTGAGGAGCTGAAATCTGTCTCCCTGCAACTTTTACCCATTGATCTCAGTTCTCTCCCCTGGAGCCACACAGATGTGTTCCTCCTGGCAACCCTTGAGATTTTATAAGCACTCGTCACTCCCGAGATGTCTCCAAGCTGAACATTCCCAGTTGGCAGACGAGTTAGCTGCCTCTGAATAGGCTTTACTGTCAGTGTCACTCCCATAGTGGAACCCCAAGACAAAAGTCATTATTCCACCTAGGATCTGGCCAATGCGGTGGGGTGTGGTCTGAACTAGCACAAGGCTGCTCTGACCCCCTGCCTAGGATTCTGCTGGGCTTCCTGACAGCAACGCCACCTTGGCAGCTCAGAGGGCGACTTCAGTCAGTCAAACCTTGTTGGGCTTCCCTATGTGATATACTATTAACTTACACCTTCACGGCCTTTTTTTTTTTTAATATTTTATTAGTTGTTGTTGGACCTTTATTTATTTTTATGCAGTGCTGAGAATCGAACCCAGTGCCTCACACATGCTAGGCAAGTGCTCTACCACTGAGCCACAACCCTGGTCAACGTTCTTCTTTTTTTTATTTTTCTTTTTTTGAAACCAGGGGCACTTAACTGAGCCCCATCCCCAGTCCTTTTTTATTATTATTTTTTCTTTTGAGACAGGGTCTCACTAAATTGCTGAGGCTAGCCTTGAACTCTCCATCCTCCTGTTTCAGCCTCCTGAGTTGCTGGGATTACAGGTGTGGGCCGCCACACCCAGTACCTTTATGGTCTTTCACAGAGCTTTCCTTTGCATCCCTAATATATTTAATCTCATGACTTTCAGCCCTTTGTTTGAGAAGAATGCCTTCTGAGTACTGATTTTCTCACTTACTGTATTAGCCAGACCTTCCAGATTTGATGGCATCTGCCTCCTGCATTTTCATCTTGTTGATAGGATTTTGAATGCTACAGAGATCTGCAGTGCTTAATAACGACCTCTCTCCAACTTGACATCATGCCATTAATCAACACTCTGAGTGTCATTATTTTCTAGCATCGACACCTCTGTCTCCCTCTCTGTCAAGACAGATATTGTCAAGTTTTCTGCAATTAGGTCTGTAACGCTTCCCCGGTTTAGTTTAGTAATCCCATCAAATAAAGGAGAGAGGCTAGTTTGTCATCAGGGTAAATTAAAAAATAGAGTGTCTACTTCAGTAGGATGAGGCCCCCAGCAGATGCTTGGGTGGCTGAAGTCCTTGTCATTGTGTATCTTGCTTCTGCCAAACTTTTTTTTTTTTTTTTTTTTTTAATCATTCACTCAGTTTCTTCAGGAAATCATCATTCTTATTTCTTGTCTCTCTGGTAGGTCTGTGGTCTCACTGTCACAGTGGTGTCCCCCTTCCATTCTCCTTTTCTCCTCACCCTGTCCTGCACAATGCTCCTGTTCTTGGCTTCGTTGATGTCCAAACTCATTAAACTGCACTGTCCCCACATCTCCTCCAAGGGATCTCTTTCTTTGGCAATAGTCCACTGCCATTTCCTAAATCCTGATGGCACCTGAAAGATTGCCTTCAATCCTTTATTTTAAAACCATGATTCCACTTTCTTAGGGGCACTGATATAGAATGATTTCAGGTCCACAGAATGGCTTTTGACTTCCTTGACTGTGGGAGACCAACCTTGAATGTGACTGAGTCACACTCCCCCGCTGGGTGCTGAGGTGCTCAGTCACAGAAATGTGGCAGAGCTTTCCCCACCCTTCTTGGGTTCAAAGATCAGTGTCTGTGCATGGGTGTGTCCTGCTACAGCCCCATGGGTGAAGCTATGCTCACCTGTTCCTTTGTAATATAACCCTTTGCCCTGTTTAGGATAGAATCTTCCATGGAAGTGCCTTGTGTGTGTCCCCTTCTCTTATTGTGCCCTTGGGTGTGGCCTCCCAGATGTCAATCAACCTTCTGACAGTGGACATCATGAACGTAGACTCAGCCCCCTGAAACCTGACCCCTTGCCTCATTTGAATAGCTTCTCCTCAATAAAAGGGGTCAGCACGTGCTCTCACTCTCTCTCTTCCTGCGGACCCTTAAGGTGAGAGGAGCTGTCACAACGACCCCAAAGAAAAAGGTATTTGTGTCTCTTGTGTGGTTATTTTGCACAGCCCAGTTAGCCCAGTTCAACTGGAGTAACCCCTGAGCCTTTTAGTTGTGAACAGAAACCTGGCACTTGACTACATTACTAGCCATATCCTTCATGACTTTCCTGAGAGTGTCTTCCAAGAGATCTCAAGACACTGGCTTCACCATATACATCTTTTGTTGTGTAATTGAGTCCCATGTGCTATCATCCTCTATTTGTTTCATTATGCACATCTTATTTCCTTAATTGGATATACATTTCTGGTTCTAGAATTCTTCAAAGCATCATAAGGCCAGACACACAGTAGGCCCACAGTATGAACTGATTGGTGGAAGACTGATATTCATCTTGATTCCATAGGTGGTGATAGGTGGGTTTCTCATCAGGGCCCCTTAATTCTACAAGTCAGTGCCAGGATCAACATATGTGTCCCCCACCCCCAATAATTCATTTGCTAGCACTTGGGATTGTCCCCTGCAGAACTTACTGGTCCAAGATGGCGACATGCCATGGGTTCAGATGCTTGCCCCTCAGAACTGAATTGTGAAGACAGAGGGGACATGGTGGTCTCCAGTGTGTCCTGATGTCTCTCTACCTAAACCCTTAAGTATCTGGTCAGTCACCTCATGGACACTCAGAATCCATTTGAACCAAATGGAATGGAGCATGGCTTAGAGAGGTCTCTCCAAATGACACCGGGGCAGAGGAGCCCCTTGGTAGGTTCTCCTGCTGTTGGTTGCCCCGAGATGCAGCCCCTCCTCCGTAGAAGACTGGAAGGGGGCGAGGCTAAGATTTCCTTAGGACTTTGACTCTCCTACCCACAACCACTGCACCGAGAGGTGTGGCCATCATTGCTGTGGCTTGTGCCCAGTGCCATGACCAGAGGCAGCAGGGAGCCCTTGTCCCTGGAGGTAGAGATTTCAGATACAGCCATGCAGCTTTCTCTCTCAGCCACCAGTTGCTCAGTTGAACCCATGTGAGAACTCCCTCAGCTTCTTTATCAGGGTGAGGAGAACTAGGAAGAGGACGGGGTACTCAGGAATAGCCTGAGAAAAACTTAGGGGGACCTGCAACCTCCCCCGGTTCACTCCCCATTTGGTGGGGCCCTGGTGCTCTGCTCATGTGTCTGTCACACTGCAAGACACTGCGGCAGTGAGGGGACCATGGACTTAACAGGCCCACGTGGTAAAGGCTTGGTCCAGGTATGGCACTGGCTGGGAGGGGGTGGAGCCTTTAGAGGTGGAGGTTCCTGGGGGTGTGTTCTCAAAGGGAATTTATGGAACCCTGGATTCTTCTCTCTGTCTCTTCCTTCACAACCATGAAGTGAACCGGTTTGGTCCACCATGATGTGCTGCCCTCATTCACCAGAGGCCTAACCTCCAAAACCAAGGAAAAATAAATCTTTCCTCTTTATAATTTCATTATCTCAGGAATTTTGTTATAGTAATGAAAAGCTGATGTCCTACAGGACTCGTTGCCCTCAGAACTGCAGCCTTCATCACATGCTCTTTGGACCACACATCACCACTTCACATATTTTTGCCTTGTCTCTCTTGCTAGATTGCAAACACTTTGAAAGCAAAGACAAAAATGTCTATATATTTTCTCTCCTATGACCCTCTAGGATCTTAAGTGGAGCCCAATATACATGCATTGTTCTACATTTATAAACTATCCACAAATCCCATATCATTAGGATCCCAAGGCAAATAAGATCTGTACCTACCAGGGGTCGGAGGTCAGGATGTGAGAGGATGTAGCCATTGTTAGTGTTCATAAAGGCATATCCGTGTACCCCAAGCTGCCAAAGTCAGGGAAGAAAGGGCATGAGACTGCTGCTGTGTTGGACAAGTACAGGGGTTGGATCTGCAGGATGGCTGGGATGGCCGCTCACAGGAGTTTTTCAAATAGGAACAGCAATGTACCAATAGCATGCTGACCACTGGTCATGACGTCCCTTCCAGCTTCTGCTGTTTGCAACAACCATGATAACGCACATATCTCCTGACTCTTCCACCACGGCCTCTAGGTGCTTTTTTTTTTTTTTTAAATATTTATTTTTTAGTTGTAGTTGGACATAATACCCTTATTTTATTAATTTATTTTTATGTGGTGCTGAGGATCAAACCCAGGGCCTCACACATTTGAGGCGAGCGCTCTACCCATGAGCCACAACCGCAGCCCGTTCTAGGTGCTTTGATGACGTCTCTCATTCATTCTCATAGCAGGACTGTGTGGCATGGAGGAGCAGATTGGGAAAACCAGGGAGGGAAAGAACTTGCTGAAGGCCATAGAATAAGTCGTAGCTAGTGGTGACAAAGGGCTCCTGAGGACAAGCTGCTGTCACCATGCTCAATGCCTGTACCTGTCTGGGGATTAAGTAGGGGGGCCCATCCTACTCTAGGCTTGGCTGCCATGGCCTGGACAGAGGCTCTTGGGCCTGGGTGGGGCAGCTCCAGGGGAACCTGTACCTGCCCCATTACAGTTGGATCTTAAATGTCTCACAAAGGCCCATCTGTTGAAGGGTTTTGTTGCTAGCCTGTGGCAATTTTAGGAAGTTAGTGGAACATTCAGGAGATGGAGCCTAGTGGGAGGGAGTTAGGTTATTGGGGTGTGCCCTCAAAGGGGATATTGGGACCGTGGTCACTTCTAGTCTTTCTTTTCTTCCCAGCTACCATGAAGTAAACATTTTTTATCCGCCATGCACTTCCACCATGATGTACAACCTTGGCAAAGCAATAAGGCCAAATGACCATAGACTAACACTTTTGAAACCATAAACCTAGATAGACCTTTCCTCCTTATAAGTTGATTTTCTCAGGTAATTTGTCACAGCAATGGAAATTTAACACATTCCCCTCAGAGACTTGATCCATGCTCACCTTGTACCTGGGTGCCAGCTTCATCAGCTCTCTCAGGGTTACATCAGAGCCCACCACACCCAGGAGAATGCCATGGGATCTCTAGAAGGAAAAACAGGAGGATTAAGGAGACTTCTCATAAATGAGGCCAGACCAGACCCTAGGCTTCTCCAGAGCTCCAGAGAGGAAGCCATTTAGGCCTTAAATGAATCTTCCTCTGCAGTTAGATTTTAGACTGAGCTCTTTGGAATAAAAATTTAGAATCCATCAGAAAAAGCCCCAGGAGTAATCTTAGCTGCTGTGAAGATTAATGCCCAGTATTAATATTTAAGTGGTAATATTTAGATGAAATCCAAAGTTGAATGAAATATTAATCTTCACAGAAGAGGCTGAAGTACTGGGATCCTGGGGACCATAACTTACAGGTGCTCTGAGCACAGGGGACCTGTAAGAAAGTATTTCCTGGCCAGACAGAGAAGGGAAGTCTCCAGAAATCCCCCCACCCCGAGACTTAAACACAAGTCAGAGTTTTTCCAACATGGTAGGATGTGTGTTTTTGCTGGAAGGCTTGCAGAAGACCCCTCTAACTTTGTATCCCCAATGCAGGGGGTCCTCAGGGCAGAGAGGGAGCTTTGAGAAGGACAGACTCCGGGCCCCACTCTGACCAAGAGGCCTGGGCGTAGCCACTCTTGGACAAAGCATGGGAATCTGCATTTGAACGCTCCCAGCGTGAGTGACCCTCGTGGACCCGCTGGTCTAAAGGTGCCAGGTTCTGATCCCAGCTGCCTCACGGGGAGATGCCACTCACTGTTTCGTTCTTTTTGCTGAAGACAGGCATGGCCACGGTAGTGAGGAGCATCAGGCTCTGTGACTTCGAGGTAAAGAGCTGCCGGGGGAAAGATAGAGGTCAGTGGGGAGGCTGGGGACCCACTGGTTTGCACCACTGAAAGCAAGTGGGGAATCACAGTCGTGGAGGCCAACAACTCAGAATCACCTTCCAACAGGAAGCGAGAGACCTTAGGTGAGGTGTCCCCTCTGTGCAAAAAGGGGAGCTGGCAGGAATACTGGGCGAGCGGTGGCTGGAGAGGAGGACTAGGCCCGTGTCCTGAGCCCCCAGCCTAGCTCCCGCGCGTGTTCACTAAGCTGTCTCATCCCGGCCAGGCCAAGGATGAGCATGAACACGGGAAACAGGCCAGGAGCAAAGAATCTTGGGATAGCATGAGTTTTCCCAGAAACCTCTGATATGAACTTGAGGTTGCTACAAACCATAGCCTTGCTCTCCTCTCCTCAGGACCCACCTTGCTGTCCATGTAGGCCTCCGTCCAGATGATGTCATGGTCATGGTTAATGACCATGGGGCGGCTCAGCACATGCAGATATTCCATCACGTTCTCCTGGGCGTCGGCCAGCGTGGAGATCTGCGTGTAGTAGCCTGGTGGCGGGCGGGGGGGAGCGGGGGGAGGTTCCATGGTTGCAGAATGAGGAATGACATTCCCCAATGTCATTCAGAGTTTCTGGGCAGGGCCCACAGGACCTCCTGGCTCACAGCTGGGCCCCTTTTGGGACAGCCCAGGCCATGGGAAACTGTTTCTCCAAGGTTATACCCTGTCCACCAGGGGCAGCTGGAGGCCAGAGGGAGACAAAGGCCCACACTGCCTCCACTGGGGACATCTCAGAGGGGTCTCCAAGCTCCACAGGAGTAGCAGGGGCCTTGGTTTCAATGACAGTACTCTCCATTAAATATTCTATCTTGTCACTCCATTGTAGGGTGTATTTTCAGGGCCACAATCAAAGCCAGTGATTCTTGTCTTCCTCTACTACACAGCCTCTTAGTTTCCTGGATCACCATCCTTTCTCAGGTCTCTGGGGTTACAGGGTGAGTTCCTATAGCCTCTTCTCTGTAGCAACCATAGTGTGATATTTAAAAGAGCACATGGCTCATAAGGCTACAAATGGTTTAGTGCATGTTTACCTCTCTGGTCTCATTGCTCATTACTTTGCACAAAACATTCATTCTTCATGCCAATAAAAAGGAACAGCTCTTAGGTCCCAGTATGCCTCTTGTCTCAGACCCTGTGAGCATGCTATTCCCTCCATCTGGAATACCTTTCCTTTCCATCTCCCAAACCTGGGGAAGTGTCTCTTCCTTTGCACCCGTAGAACAGACCAGCCAGTCTGTGCCCTTCCACCATTACAGCACATTTTAGATTATATCAGATTCTAAATCTATTCTAATCACTCCTGATTCCCTAGCACCTGGAAACAGTATTGGGTACACAGTAGATGCTCAATGAATTTTTGTTAAATTAACAGAGCTTAAGGTGACACCGAAAAACCCAGGTCTTGGGTTCTGGTCAGAGATACAGAACTGCTTGCACACAAAACATTATCCCCAAGAAAACGGTGACCCTCTGTTTTTTCCTTTAGAGTTAATGGCTTAATTTGCATGTATGAAGCAAGGCGCTTTGCTCACCTTTATTGTTGCAGGCGATCCACTTCAAGCGGTCAGCAAAGGACACTTCTCTCCCAATAAGGTAAGTGAAAACTCGGACCTAATCCATAAGACAGGATGGGCTCAGCAGACACAAATAGTGTTATCTTCACTTTTGTGAGGCTTAGATGTTGGGGCAAGCCACTCTCAATTTGGGGTTCTCCAGTCACACCCACTTTTGGTCAGAGAAGATCCTGAGGCCAAGGCAGCAAAGTGGCTTTCCCTGGGCCACGGTGAATATGGAGTAGGTTCAAGGGCAAACAGTTTGGCTGTTCTTATGTCTCAAAACCGTGTTCTGGGGCGGGGTTGTGGCTCAATGGTAGAGTGCTTGCCTCACATGTGTGAGGCACTGGGTTTGATTCTTAGCACCACATATAAATAAATGAATAAAATAAGGTCCATCAACAACTAAAAAATAATTTTTTTAAAATTAAAAAAAAAAAAACCCACGAAAACATATTTTGGTCTCTGAAGTCCTTACACCAGTCCTTGGGGCCCAGAGTGACCCTATTTTGGAACTTCCAATTAGGACATACCTGAATTTATGAATGAATCTAATGGGAAAGAACACTGAACTTGAGGCTCTTCTGCCATTGTCCTCTCCATGGAGGTAGTGGGACAAGCACCCTCCTTCCCCATGACCTCCCACAGAACAATCACCTTGCGGTCCGGCCAGTTATACTTCTTGAATATTGGCTCATAGCCCTCCACGGCCCCATCAGTGATCAACATGATGGCTTGGTTGCAGACACTTCCTTGCCGGGCCTCTTGGAACTGTGTAGGGCAGGAGGAGTTCAGTCACCAAGTAGGCAATAGGACTATCCCACCTCTGTCTCCAAGCTCCCTCCTAATCCCCTGGCTCTCCAGGCCTCACAGCCTGCAGGTACCTTCTTCAGGATCTGGAAGGCCTCATTCAGGGCCTGGTCCACGACCCCCACACCTTTGACCACCAGCTCTTCCACCAGCTGTTTGAAATGCTGTCAGGGTAAACAGTAGAGGGGGTTCAGTGGATTGAGCATTCTAGGGAACCTTCGTCTCTGGTCTGAATTGAGGAGGCTACTTGGAACTATTGCCAGAAGGGCATGGTTGCGGGGTCCTAGCTGGATGATATGGCTAATCACATGGGGGGGACCCCTACAACAGACGTTTCTCAAATGCCCCCAAGATAATGAGAATGAATGGCATGGCACAGATCCATCCTCCCACTGGAAGGAAGTGCAAACACGAGGCCAACCAGATGGAGGAGGATAGTCCAGGGCTGGAGGCAATGAATGACCTCAGCATCAAGCCCTTGACTCAGTCACAAGCACGTCACAGGAAGACTGTGGGGGTGCCAGGGACTGAGGCCAAGATTCGAGAGGACACTAAACCCAGACTCCCTGCAGACGGACATGAAAATGCTCCCTTTTAAAAATTGTTGCCATGTCCTCTTATCTTTTTCCTTTTATCAGAGGAAATGACTCAACCCTATGCATTGGAATTTGTCCTCCCTTCAGGGAAACTGTCATGGAGACTGACATGGAGAAAGGCCCACACAGGAAGTGAAGGGGGAAACTGAGCCCTGGATCCTCACAGAGAGAGACTCACTTCCCCAAGGAAGGGAGACCCTTTGGACGTGAGGTCTGCTTGCTCACACTTTGATCTGATTAGCAGCAACACATCGATCAGGGTGATTTCCGGGGTGTCTATGAACAGGGTCTGCCATCCTGCTTTCCAAGTAGGCAAAAGGAGCCACAAAGCAGTCTTCACAGACCCTGGTTCTGTCCTGACAAGGGCACAGGGCCACGCGTGGACACTCACCTCCCGGTTGTCTCGATCCGCCTGGACCAGGATCCCTTTAAAACAGGGCTCAATATAATGGACGTAGTCATTGTACTGCAGTCGAGGTGAGGAGGGAGGAGAGAACAGACGGGTCAGGGTGGGAGTCAGGGCCCAGCAACAAGGCTCAGGAAGTCCCAGCTGCTCAGGAGTAGGGTTCACGTGGGCACCTGCGTAGTGTCTCAGGGTGCTCTGTGCTTTTTGCGGTTTGTCTGACCAGAGTAACAACAGAGCCTTTGCTTTAAACATTCTCCCTCAAACCTGGCCCTGGTACGCTTCCTCAGTTGGCTGCCTCAGTGACACCTTCCTGAGCCTACAGAGAGACCCTGAAGTTACCAAAAGAATCTCTTTGTTCTCTGCCTCCAAAACCAAATGAGGTGCTGGTCTTGCACCAGAATCCCACATGTGGGTCCCTCCTTAAGGGGCCTGAGTAGGAGATTAAAAGATGTGCTGTTTTATCTTTGCCCTGCCCTGCATTTATGCAGAGGGTCCTTTAACTATCAGCAGTGGGAGGAGTAAGGAGAAAAATGAATCATCACTGCTCCCCTTTTCTTAATTACCCCACTCCTCACAATTGGAATACAAAATTTCAAGGTGTCCCTAATCCACCTTCTGCTTAAGTAAGGGACTGTGATGACATCACAGCAGAGCTGCATGGGTTCTGGGGACTCTGGGGTGATGCTTCCCTCTTTAGTTACTTCATGGCAGCTGGGGAAGCAGGACAGGAGGTGGGAGAAAAGGACTGGGCAGGCTGTGAGAGACGAGGGTGCTGTCCCTCTCCTGTGGAATGTGGAACCTATATTCTGTGGTCCTCCTGTCACTGCTACAGGTCTGGGGTCAGGGAGGAGAGAAGGGGGCTAGGAGTGATGCAGGTGGGTAAGCTGAGGCCTCGGGGAGCAACTCAGGGACTGGGGGGCATCCTCACACCCCAACATGGTCATTGAGAAGTTAGACAACTTTTTCTTGACATTTCTTTACTAAGTCAACTCTAGTAAAGAAGAGAAATGCCAGTAATGTGGTAGACTGGCAGAGGAGGTTTTTGGATCATGTAGCCCTCAAAAGAATACCCCACGGTGGACAGTCTACTGTGCGTCTGTTGAAGGCTGAGCTGGCCAACCCCTTTCATTGGATTTTTAAATCATTTGCCTCACTTATGTCTCTCCTCTTCTTTTCCCCACTGTGTCTGGATTTGGTGGGATAAAGGAAGTGGGAGAACTGGAATTGTCAAAGAGGAAGAACCAGGGATCATTTGTCCTCCAGCAGCATGGGAGGCTGTTCAGGGACAGGCATTATTCAAGAGCACGTGGATGTGAATAAAGTAGGTCTAACTTGGCCAGTGCTTCTTAACCAGTATTGGATCTAGAGTCCTCTGAAAAACTAACAAAAGATATGGACTCAGAAAACCAGATGTGTACATTTTACATAAGATTTTAGAAACTTCCCGGACTTCCTGAAGCCCATCCTTAGGCGAACCATGCACCTTATGTTGGGGGCCCCAGTTACAGAGGAAATAATTTTTGCCTGATAAGAGGCATCCACTGGCTGTAAGTTAAAGTCCTGACACAGATGGAGGAAAGTTTTCCTAGAGCAAGTGAGAGCTACCCCAGCACAGGGAGGCACATTTACCGCAATGATATTAACAAAGTCATTCTCTCCCAGGGTGTCCAAGATGGTGATGATGGTGTGCTTGGCAATAGCCATCCTCAGCCCCTTCATGCTGCCGCTTATGTCCACCAAGATCACTATGTCCTTGGGAGAAGTAGCAGCTTGTATGTACCTTTAGCAGAAAGAAAGGGACAGGTCAGAAAAAACACTTGACCAAGGGCCTATTTAGATTCTGCCCCAAGGTCAGTCCATGTCCCCTCAGTGACAGGTTTTATCATGCCCCATAATCACTGGACTCTGAAGCCATTCAGGGAAGTGAAATGTGTCCACTTGATGGGACTGGCCAAGTCCCTCATCCTTTTTGACTTAGACCAGCGAGGACCCCTGAGAGGCTGGCAGCAGGAAAGGGAGAAGTAGATTCCAGCCTGGGGTAGGTTACAGATCTGCCGGAAAGAGGGTGTTGAGAGAGAGGAGAACGTAACACAGGGTAGAGTTGGGACAGCCCAGTGTCCTGGAAGGGGGTCTGGTTTGGAGAGACACTACAATCCATGCTGGAGCACACATGGCTGTGGACGGAGGAGTCCAGCTACCCTAACTCTTCCTGCTCTTGTGTGGAATTAGGCTTCTACATACCCAAGGCCTTGGGTGGTGCTGGGGAGGGTGGGGACCATGAGTGGAGCAAAACCAAAGCACTTCCCTGTGAGCTCTTACCAACCACGGTTTCGACAGTCGAAGGTAATGACTCCATTCTCATCCGGTGTCCATTTTATACCTGGGGAAATCAAGGCTGGTTCTTTCACTAGCTCAATGAGGTCACCCCAGAGCCCCTGGCTGCGTGCTAAGTCCCAGGACAGTTAGGATTCCCAGGGAAGGACCTGCTTTGGACATGGGCAGGAGGACAAGGAGCACCTGACCACATCCTACAAACTGAGGCAGCTGGAAAGGAGATACCACCCAAAATTCAAAGGGCCAAAATTGGGAATAAGTTCACAGACAGAAAGGACCCCTATATGTGGGGCCTTGGGATTTTTGTGAGGCTCAGTGTCCTATCAAATAGTGGAAGGGGAAGCTCTGGAATGGTGTGATTTTAACATCCATTACCATCTAGCAAAGTATGGACAAAGAGAAGAAAGAGCCAGGCGCTTTGGCTTCTGCTCTGTATTCAGGTTAAGCTCATTAGCACTCCTCCCTGGACTGGGAGAAATGATGTGACTGCACGATTATAAGCTACTTGAAGTCAGGGATTCCTGGACCAAGCAGAGTTCATAATGTCTGTCACCTGAATGAAAGAATGAATGGATGGCCAGCCATCAAAGACGTTGCTTTGACCACTAGTAGAGAACCTGGGATGAATTTGTTCTATTCATCTAACCCAACATTTAGATAAAGACACACAAAGCACAGAAAACACTAATGTGATCCACAATAAAAATCTCTCTTTGGAGTGACTTTCACAATTTGGAACACAGGGTTCAAAATAAGATTTAAAAATTATAATTATTGAAATTGTAATATATTGTGCTTGCACTAGAAAAGAAAATGTGGTGGTATCATGACTATCTAGAAGCTTCAAGGGATCTTCTAATTTCACAGTAGTTTTACTTTAGATATGATGTGCCCTTTCAGACACTGCTGGATTACAAGGGAAGAAAGAGGATTCACGGCCCTTTGAGTGAGAGGCAGCAAAACTACGAGCCCAGGAATTACAGAAGTCGAAACCACCAAATACAAAATAAAGGATAGGTGTGTTTGAGAAATCACAAAGAATGTTCAATAAGAGAAGATCAGTAATGAAGAAATAGTCTTAAAAATATAGAACTTTGAGAAATGAAGAAAATATTTAGGTAAAAAAAAATTAAGTGGCTAGCGAATTATTCATAGGTAAAGAGAAAATTCACTCAGTTAAAGGAGTTATCCAGAATTGTATACAGGGTAGAATGAAAAGGTCTAATACATGTCTGATTGGAGACACAGAAAGAGGAAAGTTTGAGAAGGATAACTTTAAAGAAATTATGTTGGCAAATGTTCTAGAGCTGATAAAACACAACTCCTCAGACCAGGGACCACAAAAGATCCCAAGCAGGATGAATAAAAAGACAATATTACTCAGCCATAAAGTATGAAATGAAATTATGGCATTTGCCAGAAAATGGATGGAACTGGAGACTATCATGTTAAGTGGAATAAGCCAAATGTTCTCTCTGATATGTGGCCAAATGTTCTCTCTGATATGGGATGCTAACACACAATAAGAGAGGAGAGGGAAGAATAGAAGTTCATTAGACAAAAGGGAACGAAGGGAAGGAAGTGGGGATGGGAATGAGAAAGACAGAAGAATGAATCGGACATAACTTTTCTATGCTCATATATGAATACACGACCAGCATAACTCCATATCATGTAACCACAAAAATGTGAAGTTATATTCCATGTTCGTATGCCATGTCAAAATACGTCCTACTGTCATGTACAACTAGAAAGAAGAAATAAATAATCTAGTTAATAAAAAACAAACAAGACACTCACACACACTTAGTGAAACTGCAGAACTTCAAAAGCAAATAAATACATATCTTGAAAAAAGCCACAAAGACCAAAACACTAAAAAACAAATGCCAAATGTCTTCTTTGATATAAGGAGAGTAACTAAGAACAGAGTAGGGACGAAGAGCAGGAGAAGAAGATTAACATTAAATAGGGATGAGAGGTGGGAGGGAAAGGGAGAGAGAAGGGAAATTGCATGGAAATGGAAGGAGACCCTCAGGGTTATACAAAAGTACATACAAGAGGAAGTGAGGGGAAAGGGAAAAATAATACAAGGGGGAGAAATGAATGACAGTAGAGGGGGTAGAGAGAGAAGAGGGGAGGGGAGGGGAGGGGAGGGGGGATAGTAGAGGATAGGAAAGGCAGCGGAGCACAACAGACACTAGTATGGCAATATGTAAATCAATGGATGTGTAACTGATGTGATTCTGCAATCTGTATATGGGGTAAAAATGGGAGTTCAAAACCCACTTGAACCAAAGTGTGAAATATGATATATCAAGAAATTTGTAATGTTTTGAACAACCAACAATAAAAAAATTAAAAAAAAAAAAGACCAAAACACTCAACCCTGGTGGAAGCCACAAGCCAGAAGCAAACAAACAAAAAAACCAAACAAATAAAAAAGAAACCCATCACCACCACCCCAAACAACAAAAGCCAGTCTTAAATGTTGAGAGAAAAGAAGTTAATTTAGAATTGCACTCCCAGCAAAAACATCATTCAAGAATGAGGACGAGGGTCTGGGGCTGGGGCTCAGAGGTAGAGGGCTCACCTTGCACGTGGGAGGTGCTGAGTTCGATCCTCAGCACCACATAAAAATAAATAAATAAAATAAAGGTACTGTGTCCAACTACAACTAAAAATATATTTTAAAAAGAATGAGGAGAAAAAAAGCATCCGTAGGTAAACACAATGGGCAGAGCATGCTGGGTCAGCTCTGTGAACATCAGACAAAGGAGATTTACAATGAAACGTGTCACAAGTGCTAATGAGATGAAGCAGACCAAAAAATGAACAGAGACAGAAAATTTAGTCAGTACTATTTCAGTCGGTGACCAAAATACCCAACCAGAACAACTTAGAAAAGTTGATTTCGACTCCTGGTTTCAGAAATTCAGTCCATGGTTGGCTGACTGCTGTGCTCTGAGCCTGAAGTAAGGCAGAACATTATCACAGAGCAGAGTGGGGAGGGGGATCGAGGCACCAGAAACGAAATATAAACCCCAAAGGAATGTCTCCAGAGGCTCACTTCCTCTAGTCATACCCTACTTGCCACTCAGTACAGAAGACCAAAGTGGAGTGACAGTTGCCAGAGGCTGAGGGGAAGAAATAACAGAGAGTCAAGATTCAATAAGAACTAAAGCTTTGCAGAATGAAAAGGGTTCTGGAGATGGATGGTGTTGATGGTTGTACAGTGACAGCACACTCAACCCCAGTATGTGCTTAAAAATGTACTCAAAGATGAAAGATATAGAACATTTTATGTTATGTATATTTTTCCTCAATTTAAAAATTAAAAAAATCACAAACTCTATACCGATCAAAACTTGTGAAAGCAGCAAAAGTAGAGCTTCGGGTGGTGGGGTACAACCTTAATACTTATTTTAGAAACACAGAAAGGCCAAAAATTTAACTAGGTGTCCATTTAAGAGGTTAGGAGGAAGAACAGCTGAATAAATCCAAAGAAAGGGAAAGCAGAAAAAAATTTAGATCAGAAAGTTAGAGCCAAAATAGATCAAATATGAAACAAAGAACTAATAGAGAACAACCAACAAAAACAAAAGATGATTCCTGAAAAGACTAACAAATAGAGAAACCAATGGAAAATTATGAAAAATACATATAATTATACAAAAAAGATACACAATAATAGATATAGCAGAGATTTAAAAGAGAATAATAGATTCATATGAATAAATCTGAAAACTCAGATGAAATGAATGGATTCTGAATAAAAGTATTTCATTAAATTTTAGGAAGAAATAGAAAGTCATATTAATGTTTCAAGCATTAACTAAATTGAAGTGATAATTTTATATCCCCATATAGAAAACTTCAGGCCAATGTGGTTTTATAGATAACTTCTATGAAACTTTCAAGGAAGAGATCTTATTCAAATTCTTCCCAAAGCCAGAAAAAAGAGAGAATGCACTCCAATTTATTTTACAAAGCTAGTATAACTTTGAAAATCCAACATGTACAGAAAGAAAAATTAGAAGACCATTTCACTTGTAAATATAGACACAAAAATCCTCTCCTTTTTTTTTTTTTTTTTAATGAAGCTGGGAATTGAAGCCAGGGTCTTGTGCATGACGGACAAGTGCTCTACCATTGAGCTATGCCCCCAGCCCTAGATGCAAAAAACCTAAACAAAATATTAATAAACTGCCAGGCACTGAGGCACACGCCTGTAATTCCAGTGGCCTGGGAGGCTGAGGCAGGAGTATCATGAGTTCAAAGCCAGCCTCAGCAAAAGTGAGGCACTAAGCAACTCAGTGAGACCCTGTCTCTAAATAAAATACAAAATAGGGCTGGGGTTGTGGCTCAGTGGTTGAATGCCCCTGAGTTCAGTCCCTGGGACCTAATAATAATAATAATAATAATAATAATAATAACAACAACAACAACAATAATAAACACAACCAATGTATAAAAGGATTTACTATAATCAAGTTAGGGTAGTCATAGGAAGGCAAGGATAGATTCACATGAGAAAATTCAATAGTTAAGTGGGCAAAATATAATATGTATTTCACAGAAGAGGAAGAACAAGGAGCTAATAACATAAAATGGTGCTCTACTTCATGAGTGACCAGGGAAATGCAAAGTCAAACCACAGTGAAATGCCATTTTTTTTTTGACTAAAAATTCATCAACAAAAATTTTAAAATTTAATGATATCCAGAATTAAAGAAGATGTGGATCTCTTAGTCATTGCTTATTGGAATGTAATTGGTACAAGTTTCTGAAACACAATTTGAAATTTTTTGTCAAAGGTGAACATTCATATATCTTAAAACTTAGCAAGGAGCTGGGGTTGTGGCTCAGTGGTAGGGCGTTTGCCTAGCATGTGTGAGGCACTGGGTTTGGTTCTCATCCCCACATATAAACAAATTAATTAAATAAAGGTCCATTAATAAAAAAAACTTAGCAATTTTATTCCTAGGTATAAAACTAAGGGAAACTCTTATATCTCAGGATATAATATACCTCAGGAGACAAGAGTCTTTATAACAATATTGCTTATAAAAATGAAAAACAAAGATGGGAAGCAATTCATATAGGATCAAAAGGATGGATAAACTGTGACAAAGAAGATGTGACAATACAGATGAAGAAGCAAGCTCCAAATATCCATATACTAAACTAGTTTTATGTATTTCAAAGAACAAGCAAAGCAGAAAGAGGATTCTGGAAGATGGCAGAGTAGGCAGCACCAGAAATCCATCTCCCTATCTAGGGAAGAATCTGTGCTGGTAGAATCTGTCGTAACTATTTTGGAACTTTGGTGTCTATTAAAGGCTTGCAACTTGTAGGGGAAGTCTTTGATAGTATATTGCAGTTAATTTCTCTCAATTTTAGCTCCTAGCATAATAGCAGCTATCCACCCCCAACAACCCATCTCCTGGCTCTGTGGCAGGCAGCTGTGCATGTGTTCTCAGGGCAGCTTGTACACAGCTTGCAGGAGCCACCATGGGCAAAAATGGACCCTGTTGTATATGGACCCTGCATATATGAAGTTCCTCCTTATCAGCAAATACTTTAAATATATGCATATATGAAGAAAATTATTCCTGACCATGCCTGCCCAGGAAAATGCTCAGAAGAGACTGAGAAGACCTTAAATTTACACCCCAGGCTGATCTTCATCCCAGAGAACCTACCAAAAAATGAACAAACAACAAGCACACAATCAAACAAGCCAAAAACCATCACTAAAACAATAGTAAAACCCTGGATAAGGGAGAGAGTCTAGTTTTCAGGATTATCACACTGTTAGATTTAAATGTTCATTTTTCAATTAAAAAAAAATCACTGGGTATACAAAGAAATAAGAAAGTGTGGCTCAGTCAAGGGGAAAAAACTGTCTGAAAAATATCCAATGCAAATCTATTAGACAAAGACTTTACAACTATCTTCAAGATGCTCAAAGAACTAAAAGAAGATGGGGAGAAAGTCAAGAGACAATATATAAACAAAATGGAAGTATCGGTAAAGAGAGAGAAAATCTAAAGAAAAATTTAAAAAAAGAAATTCTAGAACTGAGACTGTAATAACTGAAATGAAAAATTCGCTAGAAGGATTTAAAGGAAATTTTGAGCAGGAAGAAAATAAAACTAGTGAAATTAAGATGGGACAATGAAAATCATTGAGCCTAAGGGACAGATAGAAAAAAAGGTTGAATAAAAATGAACAGAGTCTCAGGACTCTGTTCAAGTTGGGACTCCATCAAGTTGACCAACATCACTGGGGAGTATCCCAAAAGTAGAAGAGTAAGAGAGCAGGTAAAAGAGAGTACTTGAAGAAACAACAGTTGAACACTTTCCAAATTGGATGAAAGACATGAATATAAACATCCAGGAAGTTCAACAAACTAAGTAAGATGAATTCAAAGAGATCTATATTAAGACACGTTATAATCTAGTTTTCAAAAAGCAAAGAAAAAGAGAGAATCTTAAAAGCAGCAGAGAAATTAAGACATTCCCATAACTGAGGGAGCTGGTCATTACTAGACATCCCCTGCAAGAAATGCTCCATGGAGTCCTGCAAAGTGAAATGAAAGGGCACTAGACAGGACTTGCAGCCATTTGGATAAAGACCTCAATAAAAGTAAAGACAAAGGCAACCATAAAACTAGTACTTAACACTAGTTTGAACTCTACTCTTTGTTTTCTGCATGATTTAAAAGCCCAATAAAATTTTAAAAAAATTATTAGTCTAAAACAAGTATTATTATGACTTTGGCAATTCCACATTGGGTTTTCTACATAATTTAAGAGACTAATTCCTTTAAAAGAATTATTGATTTATTTTGAGGCACATGATGTATAAAGATGTAATTTTGTGGCATCACCCACCAAAGGGGTGGAAAGGGAGCTATAAATGATCAGGGTTTTGTATGTTATTGAAGTTCATCTGGTATAAATTTAAATTGGAATATTATAAACTTGGGGTGTTAACTGTAATCCCACTTGTAACCACCAACAAAATGGTTATAGAATATGTACAAAAGAAAATGAAAACAGAATTTAAAAGATCAACTAAACATAAAACAAGACAGTAATGCAGGAAATGAGGACAAAAAATTATAAGGGATATAGAAAACAAATAGAAAAAAGATAAGGATATAGCAAAATGATAAAATTTCCTCCTTATTAGCAAATATTTAAATGTAAATGGATTAAACTCACCAACCAAAAGATGGAGGTTAACAGCTTGGATAAAAACATGATCCAACTATTTGCTGCCTATAAGAGACTTCAGATCCAAAGACACAAATAGGTGAAAGTGAAAGAATGAAAAGAGAGTCACAAAAATAGTATCCAAAAATGATCAAGATTGGTATATAGTATTAAACAAAAATAATTTAAACTAAAAAGTTTATGAGACAGAGAATAATAATATATATTAATAAAAGGTTTAGTACAGCAAGAAGATACAACAGTTGTAAATATGCACCTAATAGATCATTAAAGCACATGAAGCAGACACTGACAGAATTGAAGGGAGACGTAGACAGCTCAACAGAGACTTCAATACTCAACCACACAGAAGGTAAAAGGAAAATAGAGGACTTACACAACATAATAACTCAGCTGAGTCTAACACACATATACAGAACATTCTACCACCAACATACTCTTCTCAAGTGCACCTGGGACACTTTCTAAGATAGACTATATGTTGTTAGGTCATAAGTTTAGTCTCAGTAGATTTTAAAAAATAGCTAATATACAAGGTATTTTTTTTAACCACAATGGAATGAAGTTAGAAATCAATAACAAAAATTAACTAGAAAAATCACAAGTTTGTGGAAATGAAATAATACACTCTTAAAGAACAAATGGGTCAAAAAATTAGAATAAAACAAAAGAATGAAAATGAAAACAGCAATTAGAGCTTATGGGTTAAAGTGAAGGCAATGCTAAATGGGAAATTTATAGCTATTAGGAAATAAGTGAACTAAAAAGTGGATTCTTTGTAAGATCAACAAAACTGACAAAGCTTTATTTAATGAGAGGACTAAGAAAAAGAAGACTCAAGATATTAAAATTAGAAATGAAAGTGGGGATTTTATTACCAATTCTATAGAAATAAAATGATTGTAAGAGGAGGTTATGCACAATTGTTTACCAACAAATTGGATAGCTTAGATGAAATGGACAAATTCCTAGAAACAGAAAACCGACTAAGACTAAATTATGAAGAAGTGTGAAATATGACCCAACCTATAACTAATAAGGGGATTTAATAAAAAATTAAAAATCTCCCCACAAAGTAAAGCTCTGGACCTGATGGCTTCACTGGTAAATACAGCCACATGCAAAAAACCCATACCAATACACAAAAAAACTTTGAAAAATTGAAAAGAAGAAAATACTTTTTAACTTTTCTGTAAGGCCAAAATTACCTTAATCCAAAGTCAGAAAAGATATCATGAGAAAAGAAATCTACAGAGCAATATTCTTTAACATTGATGTAAAACTCATCAATAAAATACTAGGAAAGAACCAAATAAACAACAAAACAAAACAAATTCAGCAGCACATTAAGAGTTTGTGCCAAGGATTCATTTCTGAGATGCAAAGATTTTTCAACATACAATAATTGACCACTGTAATATACCACATTAACAGAATGAAGAAAAAAAATCCACAAGATCATCTCAATTAATGCAGAGAAAGCGTTTGACAAAACCCAACACCCTTTTATCATAAGAAAGACTCAGTAACTAGCAATAGAAGGAAACTACTTCAACATAATAAAAGCCATATATGAAAAAAGCCACACAGTCAACAGCACACTTGGTGAAAAATTGAAAGCTTTTTCTCTAAGATCAGATATAAAACAAATAATTCTGATTTTTCCATTTCTGTTCAACACAGTACTGGAAGCTCTAACCAAAATAAGTAGGCAAGAAAAAGAAGCAAAAAAAAAAAAAAACATACAAGGCAGAAAAATAAAATTATCTCTTTTCACAGACTGTATGATCGTATATGTAGAAAGCCCTAAAGGTTCCCTCTCTCTCTCTCTCTCTCTCTCTCTCTCTCTCACACACACACACACACACACACAGTTAGACTGAATAAATAAATTCGGAAAATTGCGGGATACAAAGTCAGTTGAATTTCTATTAATTAATAATGAACAATCTGGAAAGAAAGTTACCAAAATGTTTATATTTACAATAGCATCAAAAAGAATAAAATAGGAATTAACCAATAAGGTGAAAGATTCATTTTGTACAATGAAAACTGCAAATATTTCTGAAATAAATTAAAGACAGGGATGGGAATAGGAAAGACAGAATGAATTGGACATAACTTTCCCATATTTATATATGAATACATGACCAATGAAACTCCATATCATGTACCACCACAAGAATTGGATCCTAATTAGAATAAGTTATATACTCCATGTATGTATAATATGTCAAAACATACTATACTGTCATGTATATCTAAAAAGAACAAATATTTTAAAACTCAAAAAAAATTTTTAAAAAGAAATTAAAGACAGAGATAAATGGAAACACACGCCCTCTTCATGGACTGGAATATTAAGATGTCAACACTACCCAATCTCCTGATTCAGTGCAGTCTCCCTCAAAATCTCAATGACATTTTTTTTGCAGAAATTGAAAAACCCAATTTAAAATCAGCATACTATAGTGTTGCAGCCACATCAATGTGGCTAAATTCACAATAGCCAAACTATGGAACCAACATAGATGTCCTTCAACAGATGAATGGATAAAGAAAATGTGGCATATATTCACAGTGGAATATTACTTAGCCTTAAAGAAGAGTGAAATGATGGCATTTGCAGGTAAATGGATGGAGCTGGAGAATATCATGCTAAGTGAAATAAGCCAATCCAAAAAACCAAAGACTGAATTTTTTCTCTGATATATGGATGTTAATTCACACTAATTGGGGGTGGCTAGGGAAAAATAGAGGTACTTTGGATTAGGTAGAGAGGAGTGAAGGGAGGGGAGGGGACATGGGGGTAGCAAGGATGGTAGAATGAAACATACATTATTATCCTATGTGCATATATGACTATAGACTGGTGTGATTCAACGTCATGTACAAGCAGAAGAATGAGAAGTTACACTCCATTTATGTATGATGTATCAAAATGTATTCTATGGTCATGTATAACTAATTAGAACAAATTAAAAAATCTAAAAAAAATCCCATCCTAAAATTCATAAGGAATCTCAAGGGATTTCAAATAACTGAAATAATCTTGAAGAACAAACTGAAAGAGTCACATTTCCTGGTTTTTGAAACTTCCTACAAGGTCACAGTAATCAAAACTGCATGTTATTGGCAAACAGCTATGAAATGGAATAGAAAGCCCAGAAATAAACCCTTTTCGTATGATTAAATCATTTTGATCAAGGCACTAAGACCATGCAATGAGGGAAGGGCATTCTTTTCAACAAATGGTTTGGGCAAACTGTATATCCACATGCAGAGGAATGAAGCTGGACCCTTATCCAACATCATCAACACAAATTATTTCTAAATGGGTAAAACACTTAAGTATAAACCTACAACTATAAAATTCTCAGTGTGGGGGCTGGGGATGTGGCTCAAGTGGTAACACGCTTGCCTGGCATGTGTAGGGCACTGGGTTCCATCCTCAGCACCACATAAAAATAAAATAAAGATGTTGTGTCCTCCAAAAACTAAAAAATAAACATTAAAAAATTCTCTCTCTCTCTCTCTCTTTAAAAAAAATTTCTCAGTGTGGCTTTGTTGTGCCTTGGTAATTTCTTTCTATTGTTTTCTATTGCTTGGTAGAAAACAGAGGAAAATCTTCATTACATTGGCCTCAGCAATGATATTTTGGGTATGACACCAAAGGCGAGACAAAAAGAAAAAAACAGACAAATTGGACTTTGTGAAAGATTTTTAAATTTGTCCATCAAAAGACTCTCTCAACAGGTTAGAAAGCAACCCACAAAATGAGGGAGAATGTTTGCAAACCACATGTCTGATCAGGGATTAGTATTTCAAATGTATAGAGAACCCCTAAAACTCAACAACAACAGCAAACAATCCAATTGAAAAATGGATAAAGCATTTGAATAGACATTTATCTAAAGGAAGAAGATATACAAATGACTAATAAGCACATTAAAAATGCTTGAAATCATTAATCATTAAGGAACTGCAAATCAAAACCACAATGAGATACCATATCACGTCTATTACCCCTGCCATCCTGATACAGGTGACAAATGTTAGCATGAAGGTGGAGAAATGACCACCCTGTCACTCTCGATGGGAATGGAAAACAGTACAGCCTTATAGAAAAAGTATGATGGTTCCTCAAAAAATTTAAAAAAGAATTACCATATGACCCAGCAATTTCACTTCTGGAGCTACATCCCCAGTCCTTTCTGTTTGAGTTTATACCCCAAAGAATCGAAATTAGCATCTCAAAGAGATATCTGTACACCACTTTCTTATCAGCATTAGTCACATAGCCGGAAGGTGGAAGGAGCCCAAGTGTGCATTGAAGGATGAATGGATACACAAATATATCACATATGGACAATGGAAAGTTATTCAGCTTTAAAAAGGAAAGGAATTCTGACACATACTACAACACAGATAAATCTTAGGGGCATTAGGCTGAGCAAAGTAAGTCAAGCATGAAAAGACAAATGCTATGTGATTTCATTTCTGTGAGGCACCTAGAGTAGTCCAAATCATACAGAGAGACTGTAGAGTGATGGTAGCCGGTGGCTGGGGTGCAAAGGGGAGAATGAGGAGTTACTGGTATTGGGAGTACAGTTTCTGTTTATAAGATGGAGAGAGCTGGTGATGGCTGCACAACCCAATTTACTGAGGGGCTAAGCCCCAGGGTTCCAGAGAACAAGCCCAGAAGATCATGGAAATGCCACCAATGTCCTCACCTGGATAGATCCTGAAGAATCCAGTTGCGCTGCCAAAATACTGCCAGGTCAATGTAGGGTCTCTCTGAAAATTCTCCACAAAAACAGGGTTCAGGGCTTCAGACATGTAGACTCCATTTAAAATATCTGGATCTGAAGGGCAAGATGATAGAAAGAACTTCAGGGGTGACTAAGGTGCAAGCAGAAGTAGCCAAATCCTCACATGCTAAATGGACATGCGCATGCACACACACACACACACACACACACACACCCTCTAGTCCAGAGACTGAGTTCTTTCCCTACTATGGTACTATGGTTTGGATGTATTTGAGGGTGTCCTCAAAGGTTCATATGCTACAAGTTTGGCCTCCAATGCAGCAATTTGAGAGGTGGTGGAGTTTGGTGGGAAGCAATTGAGTTACTGAGGGCACTGCCTTGGGAAGGAATTTTTGTAGTTCTTATATGGCCCTGGTTGGTTCTTAAAGGGGATTTTTATAAAAGAACAAGATTGGCTCCTCCCTACTCTTTTTTTTTTTGGTACTGGGATGCTCTACCACTGAGATACACCCCCAGGTCTTTTTATTTTTTATTTTGAGACAGGGTCTTGCTAAGTTGCTTAGGGCTTCACTAAGTTGCTGAGACTGGTCTTAAACTTGTGATCCTCCCAAGTCTCTGGGATTACAGGCAAGCACCACCATGACCAGCTCCTCCCCACTCTTTGACTTCCAGTCTCATGGGCACTTCCACCATGATGCCATCCACCATGATATGACACACTCTGGCCCCCCGCCCAGTGCCAGTACTATGTTGTTTGGACTTTTAGCTTTCAAAAATGTGAGCTAAGTAAACTTCTTTTCTTTATAAGTTACTCGGTCTCAGATATCTTGTTCTACCAATGAAAACAGACCAATACACCATACTGTGTAGAATAATTTCTTTACTCATCCTTAGTTAAGGAGATTGGAGAGACAATTTATAGCCTGCAGTGCTACTCAGGCAAAGGAGGCAAATTCGTTGATAACACCAGTATCACCACCCCCACCCTCACAACTACCAAAATAGTTCCAAGAGAGTGATAGCCCATGGGAGCTGTGGTGGCAACCTTTGTTGTACACGTTGGTGGGCAGCTGCACATTGCTGATGGAGGTGTTCACACGCAGATTGCTGAAGTGTGCGTTGGACTCCAGGACAAACTCGGCTCCCAGCTCCACATAGTTGCCATTCTCATCCTTCTCATTGATCAAGACTGAGTTGTAGTAGTCAAACTAGGGACAGAGGGGCATCAACCCAAGAGAAACAGAAGACACGGGGGACACTGAGTCAGAGAGAAGGAAATGACTAAGTCAGAAGGATGTGAAAGAGAACTGGACAAACTGGTGGCCAAGTTCAGGGTGATGTGGGGACGACACATGTCCAGATAACTGGAGCTGAGGACACTTCAGAGTAGTTTTTGGTGTAACTTGTCCTGATTATTGCCAGGTTGTCTGCTTGGTTTAGTGTGGGTCAGAGACAGAGTCAGAGGCAGGCAGATAGAGATTCAAGGAGAGACAGAGACAAAGAGCCTCATCAACACCATTAGTTTTCTTCAGGGTGGGAAGGGTGCTGGAGACCAGAATGGTGCCCAGGTGGCCCTGTGCCCTCAGCCTGTGGTTCCCATGTACCTCTCTGAGGGACAGTGGTCTTATTTCTGTCTCTTCCACAAAGTGTGGGAGGGTCCACTTGGATTAGTACCCATAGATCCATAACCAGCCTGGCCTCCCATTTCCTCCATACTACAGGGTCACACCCCTGTGGGGTGTGCAACACCCCACACCCCTCCAAGCTCCAGCTCCCAACGCTGCAGCCAGCATTAACTTTCTAAAGCCCATGTCCAGTCATGTCTCCCCTAGCTCCCTCCCTCCAGGCTTACCATTCCTTGCAGAAGGAAAACCAGATCCTGAGCCTGGCATTCAAGGTTCCTACCATATCTCCCATCACCTCTCCAAGGCCATGTTCTGAGTCGCCTTTCTCTGGACACAAAGCGGGCTACCCACTGCTTCCTTTCTGTCTTCTCTTTTCCCTTAGCCTAACAACTCTCCTCCAGGCCTTGCCTGCCCAAATCCACACAACCTGTGGCCCAGGCCTTGTGCAGCTGCCTGCAGGAGTTTCTGGTGGCCCTCCCTCATCTAGTCCTCATTCTCCTATTGCCTGGTTGACCTATCCTTGTGGACTGGTCACATGCCTTCCATGAGGGCAATGTGAACTATGAGCTTCCTGAGGTCAAGACTATGCCCACTCTTGAGCTCAGGGCTTGGCTTTGCCCATGGGGGCGTACAGTATGTTTTACAAAATGAGTGGATCACCACTGTATACTCCACCCTTGTATCCAGTATCAGGCAGCTGGATCTAGTCACCCTTGGTGGCCACTGGGCGTGTGGTTGTTAAACCCTCCAGCGCCAGTTCTGGCAGAGGACTTACCACCAGAGATGCGTTGAACTCATGGTTCAGGTCTGCCTCCTCAGCAGCCTCCACCAGACTCTAAGGGACGGGAAGGCAAAGGGGACAGAGAATGGGTAAAGGGGGTCATGGGTCCCTAATAGGTTAACCATAGGATCACCATGTACCCCAACAATTCCATTCCTAGCTGCTACCTGAAGCCAAGCACCCTTGCTCTCCTCCTCTCCTCTCTCATTCCTTTGGCCATGAGGAACCACTTTCATGGTCCCCAAGTGATCTGGGGAGCAGAGGTACTTATACTGATGGGCCCTGTGCTAAGGAGACTTTGTCACCAGAATTCCACCAAGCTTAGCCGGGCCAGGTAGGAACAGAATGTCTCCAACCCTGGCATGAAGTGTCCACTTAAGGAATCCTGGTTGGTGTGAACCAACAGATACAGCAGAGCTTGAGAGGCACAGGCCCACACTCCTCTGCGCAGGAATCAGACCATCCCAAACCAGTGCGGTCTCTGAAAGGACTGATAAGACCAGCCACATCCTCTGGGAAGCCCTGAGAACAAAGAGAGAAGAAATGGGGCTGGGAGGTGGGCTGGCAAACCTTGACAGCTTCGACCTTCCTGCGTAGCATGTTCTCCATGTCCTCCGAGAACTTCCTCACCAGCTCCAGGCCATCCACCTCCTCGATCTGCAGACTGGACTCCACATCCTTGTATTTCTGTTCAGGGCAAAGTGGGAGCAATGGGCACACTTTGTTCTGTATGGGGATGCTTGTGCCTGACTACATGTGGCCTCCACCCTCTAGGCAAGTGTATTCCACATGCAAAGCCTGGTTCACTCAGCTGGAGGGAAGGTCAGGACCTCTCTTCTTTGCATAATAGCACCAATAATAATAATAGCTGCCTCTTTTCAAATGCCCTCGGTCAATGAACTTGACCAAGGTCAATAGCCATTGAGCAGGGCAGCCTGGATGGGACCAAGGCTCCCAGAATTCCATGCCCACTGGAATGGGCATTGAGGATCACTGCCTGACAAACTGTCAGTGAGCCCAGGAGAGCCTGGAGAACTGGGTTCAAATTCACTTTCTGGGCCCAGGAGAGACCATTTCCCACTGAGTATTCATGAATGCCTGTTTAACTAGCTCTTCAGTCTGTTGGCCCTGTGACTTTAGGCAAATCACTCAGTTTCCTCGCCTGTAAGACTGATGTTTCCATGCCTTAGAGAAGGCTCTAGAACGTGGAGACTCTAAAAAATGTTTTTACCTAAAACTGCCACACAATTACTGCTCTGTCTTCCTCACCTGGGGCTGGAGGGTGCAAATGAGAAAATCAAATGAGTTGGTGTTTGCCACATAGGTATTATGAGGGGAAGCTGGGGTCTTAGCTGTCATTGTGGGGGTGGCAAGTGGTGGGGGGTCCAAGGACTGTAGGGAAGGGGAGATAAGAGAGCGAGGACTGCAGTGTGGACACGGGCAGGCATGGAAGCTGCGATTCGGCCTCACTTATGAGATGTGAAGATGCCTCATGGAACTGTGGTGAGAAATCCATTGTGAACATAAAGCTCTGACTGCATGGGAATGATAGAGAAGGTGAGCTATTATTAAAACTGCTCTGGGAGTTTTAACTCCTAGAGAAAATGAAGTTTCTTATTATCTGGCACAAGGACAGGCTAGCCATACATCTGCACAAAAAGAACTGAACAGATAAAGGATGGAGGTGCTGCAGCCCTGTCTCCTCCACGAGGGCTTTCTGCCTGTGGGCTCAGACCACTGCTAGGGCACCACGTGGGCACTCCAGCTCCTGGACATGGCTGTGGGCCTGAGGGCAGGAGGTAAGGACCACTCTTTCTGCCCACCCACTTCTACCTAGGGCCCTTGCACTGTCCTTTGAGGCTCCGCTGCCCCCTCCTCCTGCCTGCCTCCCTCTATCATGTGTTAGACCTGCACCCAAGTCTGCCCACACACTGCTCCCCTTAGTTTTGAGCAGCCTTTCTGCCCACCCAATGAGGCTCTTGCGGGTCTAGTTCCATGTTGACATCAGCTTCCCAAGGAGCTAACTGACCATGCCACCATACTGTCCCCGTTGACTGGCTCTGGAGTTGAGCAAATTATTCACCTCCCTGGGCCTTGGTTTCCTTATCTGAAAATGAGGAATTTGGACTAGATGGTCTCCAAGACCCTTCAAAGTACTGACATTTGAGGACTCTGCTTCTCTACCAGGGAGGAGACCTGACTGACTGCCCTCTGACCTTGACCACCCCATGATCAGTTACTGACCTTCTGCAGCAAGAGGGAGCCGGAGTATCTGGTCACGGTGTCATACAGGCCCCGGCCAAAGGTTTCTGCCCACAGCTTCACTCTGCCAGGGATGAAAGTCAGTGTGTGTACGCGCACACAGAGACACAGGCCTCCAGGTGCACGCATGTGCAAAGCAAGTGTCTCACACAGACACACACGGGCACAAGCACACAGAAATACACATGATACACACAGAAATCCATGCACAGGTATGGGTATACACACACACACACACTAACACACACTCAGAAACACACACACACAGAGAGCTCTTGTCCCTCTTCCTGGCCCTGAAGCTGTAGCCCTGGCCAAGGCAGAAGACTGGAGAACCCATCAGGGCCAGCAGCTGCACCAGGGTTCAGTGACTCCCGCTGCCTGGCTGGTTCTCCTGTTGAAGATCACAGGACAAATGAGTCTACAACCAAGTTTGACCCCAAGGCCTCTGGAGCTGGTTTTTTTTTTTTTGAGTAGAAAAAGGGGAGGAGAGGAAGGGAAGAGGTGATGCACAGGTTCAGGCAGGGTGGGGAAGACCCCAAGAACAAAACTGGAACTTCCTGGGCACAGCTGCGAGTCTCGATGAGCCATTTATACTTGTGTTTACTTACTCAAGGTCACTGGGGACCACTGAGCCTTCCTCAGAGATAGCATGAGGAGAGGGGCCAGGGGGAAAGGCTCCAAGTGGCTTTCCTGAGGCCCAGGGCAGGGCAGGCTGGAAGGGTGAAAGGAGGCCACACCTAGGTCTTGGGTAGGCTGCTGGTAGGGAAATCCTGACCTCTTCTCCACTCCCCAGAAGTACACTGAGATCCTGATATCTGGGAAGGTCCAGGGGTCCTGAGGTTCTCCAGATGGAGCAAATGGGATTGGTCTGTGTGATCATTCCAAGATCAGCATTTAATCAGTGACTCAACCAAAATTTATCGAGGTCTTATTATGTGCACAGCCTAGGGTGACACCACAGTGCAAAACCTTCACTCGGGAAACAGCCCTTCCCATATAGATAGCATAATATAAATCTGAAGGGGGTCCCATGGAGCTGGGGGAGTGGCAGTTATGGTAAGGGAAGATTTCCTGCGGGGGGGGGGGTATCTGAGGTCAGCGTTATGAGCTTTGGTAAAGCTTAGCCTGGCAAAGAGATTTGGAAGAGGATTCTAGGTAGAGAGTACAGAAGAGCTTGGAAGAATAAAAGGTGATTCCAAGTTTCCAGCTTGGGTTGTTGAGCTCATAGTGGTATCACCAAATAAAAATAAAAAACATCAGGAAGATCAGGAGCACGTTGGGAAGGCGGATGGTGTGACTTGGGTTACAGGGCTGTGGAGCGCCAATGGGTAAATTGTGCACTGCCCAACTCCAGACAGCACCAATCCCGTTGTATATTGAAAGACATGAACTTGAGGTTTAAAACCTCACGTGATATTCAGAAAGAGATGTGCACAGGCATTGGAAATGTGAGTTTCAAGAGACAGGATTGTGAGCCAGTCAGTACATGAGCAGAAATTGCATTCTGAGGGTAGAGGAGTTTTCGCAAGGAGAATGTATAGCATAAGAAGATCCGTGAAAGACGCCAAATGTTGGGGAGTGCCAACAATTTCAGGGGCATGAAGAAGGAAAGGGGCACTTTAAGAAGACAACAAGTAACTCAGAAGCCCCCAGGAAACCAGGAGAGTGTGACAATATGGAAGTTGGGACTTTGGGGTTCAATAAAAGTGGGTAGCATCTAAAGCAACGGGGTCCTGGCAAAACTTAGATTTGGGAGGGCGGGCGGTGAAGACTGGAGGCTGAGCGGAGCTTGACATGAGCGGGGTGAAGGGTCTTTGGGGTGGGAAAGACTGAAAAGAAGAACTCAGCAGGAGAGAGAGGGAAGACACAGGGGGAGAGGAGGGTGGGGAGAAGGCTGGGAGGAGGATGTTTGCAGGCTGCCATCTCAGCCTGCTGTTGAGTTTCCTACATAGACTGCCTGCCCTTGGGTTCTCCTCTGCAGAGAACTGGATTCCGGCCATCTGGACTTGGCCCTCAGCCTGTTCCTGGAGTTTGCCTTCTACTATTAATTGGTGTGCATTCTGGGGATGTAAAGTATTAACAGCTCCCCCAGCAACATCAAAGTATTAACATCTTCCTCAGCAACGCGCACCGTTGTAGAGCCGGCAGTGGGTGTCATGGTAAAAAGCAAACCCAGGCTGAGTTCAAATTCTGGCACTTGCATTTACTGGACTTGCAAACTTACAAGAGTATCTAACCTCTCTGAGCCTCTGTACCCTCAAAAGCAAACTAGAAATTATATCACTCATCTCACTGAATTGCGGAAAGGGTTACAGGAGTCATGGGTGAAGCACCTAGCACAGTGCTGGGCCGAGAACAAGGAGGGGGATACCACTTGAGGGAAACCAAATCCACTGCTACTCAAGATCAAGTACAAACTCTGTGCATTGTTTGGGCTCCCCCATCCCCACCTCTGTTCAGGCATGTATTTGGTAACTGGATGTACTGATAGCCTGGCTGTCATGCTGGGCTCAGGTGGCTGGACTTAGATGTGGACTGGGAAGTCAACACGTTTAGTCTAGAATGTTCTACTCCCCACATGTAGTGGGAATTCCTAGGACTAAAAAATAAACACTCCAGGGATATCACACAGTAATTTATACCAAGGTATGAATGACTGACACTAGAGTCTTACCTGGAGCTGGTCTTAATGGTGGGGTATAGAATTAAGGCCTGGAAGGAAGCAAAAAGTCATAGAAAGGGAAGAAGGAGGCCACAGGGACAGGAGTGTGAGTCAGCACACGAACATAAATTGACATTCTGAAGGCAGAGGGACTCTCTCAAGGAGAATGTCTAGCATAAAAAGATCTTTGAGAGATGCCTGATCCTGAACACGCCACCTTCTGTTCGCATGAGCCATTCTGTCAGTTTAGAACTGCCTTCCCCTTTCAGGATGTCACATTACAAGTTTCCCAACAAATCCTCTGGGCAGCCATGACCATCTCTTTAAGGGTCTACACAACACCCCTCCGCGCAGCCTCGTTAGGCAGCCATCCTGGAAAGGGCATCAGCCCTGCAGGGGCTGGACCTGCAACTTGCCATGCTAACAAGGTCAGAGCGGGAAGATCAGTTCTACTTAAAGCCATCAGACAGACTCTGGGGACTCCAAAATCAGCAGAGATTTGGGGAGGAGAGGAGGGCAGGGAAGAAAAGGCCTTGAGAGCAAGACAGTGGGCAGGAGCAGCCCCCAGGAGAGTGGAGAGGGAAGGGAGTAGAGGATGGAGGGGTGCTGTGGGAAGGAAGGGAAGCATAAGGGGTTTTCTGGGGGGAGGCTGAACTTCATGCTTACGTTTCCAGAGGAATCTTGGTCTGACCCCATGTGGGGGCCAGAGAAGTGCTGGACAGCAGCAGCCACAGGATGACTGTGGTCTTCTGCAGGAAGGCCCAGGCTCCTGGCTGCTGATGGCAGGGGGCCCAGTTGTATGTGAAGCCAGGGTTTGGGTAGAACCTGGGTAGCCCAGGCATGGTGATCCTGCTGGGGTCAGGATAGGGGGAGAGGAAAGAGCAGCCCCAGCCCATCAGCTCTCTGGCCTGCCTCCCAGATCCCTGGGAGGTCCAGAGCCTTCGGACTGCAGGACCCTGCAAGCCTAGAGGGCTCAGCCTCTCAGCTGGATCCTGGTAGGGGAGGTCTGCCCCACGGCTGCAGAGGAGCACACCTGACCAGCAGGCCTCCTGGAGAGGTTGTGACAAAATGGGCCTCTCTAATCCTCTGGCCTCTCCTCTAATCCCTGTCTGACAGCAGAGAGGGGGGTGAGCAGAAGGTGTGGGCAGTGACCTCAGCAGGATTACCCTGATCTCAGCTCATTCCATTAGGGGCTGCAGCATATCCTTCTGCTTTAAAGAGGCAGACCTGTACCAACAGAAGAGCTTCTGGACCCAAGAGGACCAGGATGCTATGAACCCAGCTAGGGGACAAAGGAAGGGCAGCTGGGTTTGTACAGTGGTCTGATTGACCAAGACTGTAGCAAACCTTCTCTTTGACTTCAGAGCAATCCTAGGAGGACAGAAGCATCAGCCCTGCTTGGCTGGGCCTCCAGAGGCTCTGGGAGCCTGAGATAGGGGTCGGCTCATGTTTCCAAGCCTGCTCCCTTTGGGCTAGGTCACATATAAGGTAATCTATGGGCCCCCACGCCCCACACCTTACTTGCTCATGGCTCTGGGAAAGGGACAGGTTTACTGTGAAGTTGATAGTGTTTTAGGTCCTCCCTCTTGCATGGACTCCTCCCTTTCCAGGGAGTTCCTACAGTCAAGTGTTTTTGTAAAATTTACAAAAGTCAGATAGTTTAATCACAATGAGTGAAGTCCCCTGTCTCTGCTTGCTGACTTCTTTGATTGTCCTTTAGTTGGGTTATGTTTGTTTGAATGACTGTGGGCATTTGCACTATCCAGCTCCGTGAAAGTTGAGTTGAGGAAACACTTAATTTGGGCTTAGTGGAATGTAGTTCGGTCACTCACAGTCACTTCCTTGAATAGACAAGTCATCTGCAATCACCCAGGACCATGCCCCCACCCCCAGGTCAAGTTGTATTGCCATGTGAATATGTACTACAGCGCCTACTGCTGGCTATATGTGGTAGGTCAGGGGAAAATAAGGCTCCAGGCCCAGAGCAGAAGCTCATCCAAAGAATCTGGTTCTCCTATAGGCCTAACCAAAACAAGAATTCTCTCCCATTAGGAAAAAGGTTGAGATTGATGGACATAATTGCAATCACACCGTACATTGATTTCTTTTCTGATGGCAATTATGTAAAACAGAATTGATCAACATTTTCATGTTTGTGAAATTGGTGGTGGTACAGTGTGAAGTGAAGCCACACACTATGCATCCCATGTGCTGGACTGCAGCTTCTTCTTAGAGTGACTGATTTGTCTTTCTTGAGGAAATCTGGTGGTTCCAGCAAAATGGTACGCAAAATTGCCACCAACGCAGTAAAATGCTTGAAGAAGCAAGTGTTCTAGTGACAAAACTCCTACACATATTCATCAATAAGTCAATGTTGTAGTATCAGAGGAATCTGGTTACACAGTTATGTGGCTCAATACAATGTGGCAGTGATTTTAAAAATGCATTTGAATTGTTCCTATGAACGCCTTCATTTCAGATTAATGTTGTATAACATTAACATGTCTCAGGACTACAAATCATACATATTTAGTATAAATACTACAGAGGTGTGTTGGGCGGTTTGTACATAAAAGAATATGTACTGTTTCTAGGCTTTGTGAGTTTTGTGGACTTCTTCAGCTTCTCAAAATTTGTAATTGGGAATGATTTTTTTAATTATAAATAAATTTTCACCCTTTCAATTTATTTTTTATGACAAAATTATATAACATAAAATTTGTAATTATTAATCATTATAAGGGTGTAACACAGTATTATTAAACACATTCACATTAGTGTGCAACAATCACCACCATCCATTTCCAAACTCTTTCATCTTATAGAACTGAAACTATGTGTCTGCATGTATACATATTGTGTGTGTGTGTCTGTGTGTGTGTCTGGTACTAGGGATTGAACCCAGGGGCAATTTACCACTGAGCTACATCCCAGCCCTTTTTATGGTTTTGAGACAGTGTCTCATTCAGTTGCTTAGGGCCTTAATAAGTTTCTGAGGCTGGCCTTGAACTTGCATCCTCTTTCCTCAACCTCCCAAGATTTTTGGATTACAAATGTACACCACCAGGCCCAGCTATATCTTTTTTTTTTTTTAAGAGACAGGGTCTTTCTCTGTTGCCCATTCTGGAGTACAGGGACTTTGCAGGCTATTCTCACTACTGATCTGTATATGAATTTTGACCTGCTCCATATGGAACTGCAACACTATACCTCTAAATAAGAGCTCCTTATACCCTGCTAGCCCCTGGAAATCACCAAATCACATTCTATTTTTGTGTGTGTGTGTGTGTGTGTATGTGTGTGGGTACCAGGGATTGAACCCAGGGCCACTTAACCACTGAGACATATCCCCAGCCTTTTCCAATATTTTATTTATAGACAGGTTCTCACTGAGTTGCTTAGGGCCTCACTAAATCACTGAGGCTGGCTTTGAAATCACCATCCTCCTGCCTTAGCCTCCTGAGCCACTGGGATTACAGGAGTGTGCCACCATACCTGACACATCATTCTACTTTCTGTCTCTATGATTCTGACTACTCAATCTCATATAATAAGTGAAATCAGGCTGGGCACACTGGCACACGCCCAAGTGGGGACATGCTAAACATAAGGGGTAACTTTTTCTTCTAACAACCCACTCTTAGGTAATCCAGTCCTGTAAGAATGAGATCTCCCACCTGAGAACTGGCAGAACCCATTCCCCTGACCCAAGCACCTCCCACAGGCTCTACCTCCCAAACCTGGCCTCAACTTGAGTTTTGATAGGGACAAAACCATGGCTGAATCACTGCAAGAAGAGATGGCAAACTTGTATAGGGTAACTTGTTAGGAGTTTAAAAGAACGACTATTTACTATTTACTAAATCCTAGTGACTCAGGAGGCTGAGTCAGGAGGATCACAAGTTCAAGACCAGCCTCTACAACTTATCGAGATGCTAAGCAACTTAGTGAGCCCCTGTCTCTAAATAAAAAATAAAAAGGGCTGGGGATGTGGTTCAGTGGTTAAGTGCCCATGGGTTCGATCCCCAGTCCCCCTCTCCCTGCAAAATACTACTGAACTATACACATAAATCTTACATTATATGAATTTTGTGCTGTATGCATTTTACCTCAACTTTTGAAAAGAAGCAGGGAGTGGGGGTGGAGGTACAGCTGCCCAGTCTGGACCCCTGCTTTGTCTTCCAAAGCCTGCTTCCCATTTTTCAAACATCGATCACAACAAAACCCTAGCTCTGTCTGTATTCTAGCACAGCTTTTGAAAGGGAAAGCACATTTTCAGATTCCTAATGCCTTTAAATCATGACTCAGCCAATTTTTACTATTAACAAAGGAGGAAGCAGGAGCAAATAAGGCCATTAAGCAAAACACTGCGGTCTAGCTTGAACACGGGCCTCCTGCGCGCGTGCCTCCCAACCGATCACAAAGGAGCACAGCCTGGATTCAGGTGATAAACAAGCACATCAGCCTGGCATCAACCTAGATTTGCAGATGCAGGGGGCTGCAGTGCAGCGGGCGGTGGGACATAAGCCTCCTTCTGCCTGGAGAGTCTGGGGCACATCAAAGTCCTGGGAGCAGAGGGCAGGGGGTTAATTAGAGGTGGGCCAGGCAGGCAGCAGCTGCGCGCACAGACTGTCTGCCTAGGAGAGGCTTCCCGGGGGACCTGCCGGATCTATAAATACACGGAAGTAACCCCTCAGAGCAAGAGGGGCGCGCATGCGCTCATGGGAAGGAATATCAGAGGAAAGACTGAGGCCGGAAGCCACTCAAAGAGGGGGATGCTGAGGGGATGTAGGTTGTAGGGGAGGACCTGGAGGTGCAAAGGAGCTGGTGAATTTCCACAGCTCTCTGCATGTCTTCCACTTCCCAGCCCAGCAGTAGCGCAGGGAGAATTCCTGAAGAGGCTTCCAGGAGCAGGCTTTGAGGGCGAAGACCAGAGATGCCAAGGGGTACTGGCCACAAACCAGTAGCTCCCTATTTGACCCACAAGTGAGCCCTGACCCAACTCCAGGTCCTGACCTGCTGTGGGTGGGCCTGTGCAGACAGGGAGTGGAGGCCATGTGGCAACGTGACAATGTCCATATCAGAGACAGACCCGCAGCTCCACTGTGGGACACTGTGAGGACTGGGAAGGCTGGGACCCAAGCCCAGGTCCCAAGGCCAGTCTGACCCAGTGGGCTTGGAGTTGTAGCACAGGGAAGACAGAGCCCTCGCCTTGGGAAGCTGCTGCTCCCTTAATTCTAGTGTGCCTTTGGGCAGAGTGCAGCCCTCCCTGGGCCTCAGTTTCCTGATCTGTAGGTTGGAGGGGCTTGTGTGCTTGAGTCCTCCACAGGTGGCCTTGACCTCCCTGCCCTGCTACACATGGCCCTGTATCTGAGGAAGGTTTACATTTGCTCAGTTCTGGTGAGTCACAAACCTTCTCAGGAAGGGCTATCCAAGTGATGGTGGCCAGAGAGAGGTCACCAGCAGTACTGAGAGCGAGGGCCACTGTGCTTAATATAATATGAAGATGAGATTCATCTGTTATTAATTAGCCTTTTAACTAGGATAAACATTCTCCTTGAAGTCTTATTCATATTTATTATTTGCTTCACAAACTATGGAAAACACGGGAACTTGGGGGCTCTGGCTTCAGGGGATCTGGTTTGAACACCAGCACTGTTCTTTCCTAACTCTGTCATTGAAGACATCTCATTTTTCTTACTTGTAAAACAGAGATGGTTCAACCTGTCTGCATTAGGCATCAATGTATTCCGCTTCAAATAACAGAAAACCCAACTAACTTACAGGGATTTGTTAAAACTAAGCAAGAAATCTGAATAGGCAGTTCCAGCACAGCTCATTTGGTTCAGCTGCTCTGGGATGCGTGCAGACCTTCTTTCTACCTTTCCTTCATTTGTGTTCTGACTTTCATCCTCATGTTTGCCACCTCATTATCACAAAATGGATGCTGCTATTCTAACCATTACATTCAAGTTCTCCGTGGGAGGCAGAAGAGCCATGCCTCACCCGCTGCACCAGCATATGTATGTTTCTGAGCCACTGGCCAGAAGTGGGCTATATGGTCACCATGAGCTGCAAGGTAGGCTGGAAAGACAGGAATGGGTTTACCCTAACTGCTTGGGGTCGGGTATTGTTATCAAGGAAGAACAGAGTGATGGATATTATGTTGCCAACTATGTCTACCTCACTCTCAAAGCTCTTAGCACTGGGTCTGGCATTAATGCATTCCCTATTATCATTCACATTTAAGTTCTCGTCCTATATAAGGACTAATGGGCAAACCTTTATTCCAAGGGCACTTTAAAGGGAGCTGGTAAAGGGTATCCCCCTCTTTTCAGAGAAAAAATCAAAGTTATGCAAGAAAGGGCAGAGACCAGGGCAACGACTCTGCTGCAGAGTGCAGGGGCCTACTGGAGCCAGGACTTGCATGGCCTTTTTGGTTTGTTGCCATGGAAGACCTGATTGCTAGTCCACACTGTGATACTAACCACCTGTGTGACTTTGGCCTTTCATCTCTTAATCTTGTCATCTATGTACAAGAAATGGTCGAGAGGATGGTCTGAGTGGTAGATGTGAGCTCCAGTGCTCTATGAAAATCAGGACATTTGAGTCTCAGGAAACAGAGTGGGCTTAGTGACTGGGAGTAGGCAGTAAGCGAGTACACACAACAGATACACATGGGCACACCCATGCACACACACCACACGGTGCCACTTCAGACACGTGTATGCAACACACAGAGGTAGATGCAAATTCCATGCATGTTAAGCCGTCTGCCAAGAAGGGCCCCAGTGACACAGCATAAGAAGCTTGTCGAAGGAGAGAGAAGGATGAAGGACAGGCTGGGGCTGAGATCTGCTGGCCTTGGTGGCACCTGTCACATCAGGCCGACAGGCAGAGTTCCCAGGGTCCTCCCTGCATATGGTACAGAAAAGTGTGACTACATCCATGCTCCTTGGAAACTACCTTCTAGGTCACGTCACTGGAAAGTCCAAGCTACTTGCACTTGCTGTATTTCCATTCCAGATGGAGGTCAGATGGCCCAGAGGAGGAAAAGCAGAGAGGCTTGGGAAGCCCTCTGGGAGAGACCCCTGGGCACCCCAGCAGGGGGGGAGGGGGAAGGAATCCCAGGAGTGTCGCTTCAAAATCAGAGTCCCGCCAGCCTCGCCTTCACTCCCTACCTTCTCTTGAACTTGCACTTCTGTAGCCACAAATGATCAGAGCCCTGAAGAGGTGGGGGCACCCTGCAGGTGACAGTGCACATCAAGGACGTTGCAATGAGTACTTGGCCAGGTGGACAAGAATGCAGTGGAAATAAATCCCGCAGGCCACCCCACTACCTGGGCGGAAAAATGGCATGAACTTAAATTTAGAATCACTAAGTATCCTGGCAGTGCAATTCTCAAAATCGCACTGTTGTTCAAAATGTTGGGGCCCCAGGGCTGGGGTTGTGGGTCAGCGGTAGAGCGCTCGATCCTCAGCACTACATAAACAACAAACGAACAAATAAATAAATAAAGGGTGTTGTGTCCACTACAACTTAAGAAAAAAAAATGCTGGGGCCTGTGCCAGTGAGAGCAAGGCTCTGGAAACAGGTGCTGAACATGGTGGTGACAGGCCACAGAGGCCGGAGGGTAGAACCAGAAGCGATTGCTTGTGGAGAGGGGCTGGCTCTGGCAAGGAGCAGGCATTTTCCCTGTAGACCCAGCCAGGTCCTGTGAAGGAAGCCTGGTCCAGGCGGCTGCTTGCACAGAAGTTGCTGTTCTGAGCTTCCCAAGGACAGCATCCCTGAAAGGCCAAAATGGGCACTTGTCTAATTGTGGGAAATGTCCAGGGTTAGCATCATCCAGGGCCAACAAATTAAGACAAGCTGGGAGCCCAGGGATGCCGTCTGGGTTTTTCTTAAAGCAACTTTGTCTTAAAAACAGTAAGACAGAGGTTGAAAGAAATCCTGTGGCCTTTAGGAAGGGTTCATCTTCTTCATCCAGAAGGGAGAATGTTCCAGAATATTGTAGAGGTTTTCCAGTAAAGAAATTGCCTGTAATCCCAGTAGCTCAGGAGGCCGAGACAGGAGGATCGCAAGTTCAAAACCAGCCTCAGCAAAAGCGAGGCCCTAAGCAACTCACTGAGATCCTGTCTTTAAGTAAATAAAATAAAAAATAGGGCTGAGGATGTGGCTCAGGGGTCGAGTGCCTCCGAGTTCAATCCCTGGTACCTCCCCACCAAAAACTTGCATTAAAGGAAGTCAACATTTTGTCATAGTATTGTCTTCAAGTGACCTTGTGTACACTGGCCTGCCCTCCCCGGTGGAACAGCCCTGTGGCATGCCTTGGTTGGGCTCAATGTTCCCGTTCAGAGAACCCTTGGCCGTACCATGGAGGACTGGTAAAGAAGCTCCTGGCTTGCCTCAGGAACACAGTGGCAGAAGGAGAAGCAGCAAATGGGAGTTGGAGCCTCTGATGATCATGCGCAATGGGGCTTCTGGGGACTTCTGAGTCCAGCCTTCTTTTTTTTTTTTCCTGAAACATCACTGGAACCGGGAGAGAAGGGGCTTCCTCTGTGTTGTGCCTAAGATGTGCCCTGTTTCAGGGAGTGTGGAGGGAACAAGATGGGCATGCTCATAACTGTGGATCTGTTCTGGTCACCTGTCTGTGACCAGTGGCCTCTGGGTCCCTTGAGCCTCCACCCCTCTGTTTTATATCTCCTTGTCTTCCTTCATGGGGACTCCATTGGTGCCCCAAGGAAGGCACACTCCACACTTCTCTGTAAAGCGCCCTCTGGAATCCACTCCTCATGCTCTCCTCTTTCCCATCTCTAACTGTGGTCACTTTGCTTTGAAAATAGCCCTTGCTGTCCTGCCACGGCAACTCATTTTTAAGTGGACATGTTTCTTTCTCTTCCTCTCTCCCTGCTCCTCCCTAATCTCTCCCCTCCCTAATCTCAGGGGAAACAGGATTGCCTTTCCTATTCATTTAGGCAGATTTATCTGTCCTTGAGCATACAGCCACCCGAGGAAGGAAGTAATCCAGACTTTGGGGATGATACCAGAAGACCTCAGAGAGGATTGTCTCCCAAATTAACAAGTGAATTTCAACTCCAACAGAGAACAGAGAATGTAGCCTTTGAATCACCTCCTTAAAAGCCCCCTGTTCCTTCTGATGAGCAGAATCACAGTCTTTGGGACAGGAGTCCCCCGTGTTTCTCCTTTGCTAGCAAAGCAATAAACCTTTTTCCTTTTTCTCAACACCATCTCCTCGTTATCTGGTTGGCATGGGGATACGGACTGAGCTTCTGTGACACGTTCACTTCCCTTCCTCCCCTTCCTCTCTGGTTTCTCTGCAGCCCACACCCCACCAACCTTTGTTTGGTGCCCACTGTGTACCTGGAACCGCGAAGGGTCATACAGACTCAGTGGAGGACACTAAGGAGCTCACAGGCTACTGAGAAGACAGACACAGGGACACTCCTATCCAAAAGGCCAGAGGGGGAGCAGCTCCCTCTCTGGATCTTCACAAAACTTGCCTGTGCTCCTGTAGAGGCGGGTTAAGTCTGATAGTAAGCCCAAGTACATTGCAGGGCCCACCAAGTCTTAAGAATAGTGTAGACTCTGGGGAACCATCCCAAGAATTTCCCAAACACATCAAGCATGTGAGGTCAGGCTCTGGCTGAAAGTAACAGAAAACCCTACTCAATTGATTTAAAAATAAGAACAATTTAGCTGGGCATGATGGGAGGCTGAGACTGGAGGATCACAAAAGTGAAGCCAGTCTCAGCAATTTGGTGAGGTCCTCAGCAGCTTTGTGAGACCCTGCTTCAAAAAATAAAAAGGACTGGCGATGTAGCTCAGAGGTAAATGCAACATTGGGGTAAATTCTCAGTACAAATAATAGTAATAATAATAATAATTTAATATCTCATAAGAGAGCTAGAGGTAGGTGATCCTAGAGTTAGTTAATGCAGCAAAAGATGTCACTGAAGATTCAAGTTCCTTCCATTTTTCTTTCCTGACATACTCAGTATTTTGGACTGTCCTCAAGCCAGCTCCCTTCCTGGTCACAGGATGGCTGCCACTGTTTCAGACATTACATCTAGACATAATATCATCTTGATGGGGAAGAGAGATTGATTTTTTCTATATCTCTCTCATTTTATCTGTGAAAAGCATCTGTTGCAGAAGCCTCCCAGCAGACTTCCTTTTACTTATCAATGACCACGCCTAACGGAGGCGAGGCGGAGGCATGTGAATGGGGACAGTCATAACTAGCTCAAACCAACTGTGACTCTCTTTCAGGCTGGGACTGGGGCCTACATCCCCAAATAAATGTGGTCACGCCAAATAAATGTGGTCACGCAAAGGACACCTGAAAACCCAAGGGCTGATGGAATGGAGGAAGGGGAGTGGTGGGTGGTTGTGGAATGCCCTGGGTTGGGGGGTGCCTGTAACACGTGCATGGAGGCCTGTCTCCAGTCAGTGGGTTCTGCCTGCACAGCAGGCGGGGGGGGGGGGGGGCGTGTATTTGGGGATTTTTTTTCCAGAGCCAGCGATGCCCATGCAAGGATAGAGGAAGGGAAAGCAGCAGCCTCCTCTGCCTGGAATGCCCTTCCCACATACTCACAGGGCCCCTCCTGAAGCCCCTTCAGCTCTTTTTCACTTGTTCCCTTCCCAGGGAGACCTTCCCCTGGACCCTGTCCAACCTGCCATCTGTGCTGGGCACCTCCTTTCCCTCCCTGCTCATTCCCCTCCTTGGCATTTTCTTCTCTAGCTTCCCACATATTTTGTCCCTCTTTTTCTTTTTTTTTTTTTTTTTTTGGTATCGGGGGATGAACTCGGGCCCTCAACGACTGAGCCACATCCCCAGCCCTATATTGTATTTTATTTAGAGATAGGGCCTCACTGAGTTGCTTAGGGTCTCACTTTTGCTGAGGCTGGCTTTGAACTCGTGATCCTCCTGCCTCAGCCTCCTGAGCCGCTGGGATTACAGGCATGCTCCCCTGCACCTGGTGATTTCGTCCCTCTTGCTTAGTGTCCAAGTTCTTCTTCTCAGGGCTGGAGTACTTGCTTTGTTCACTGCATTTCCAGTGCCTAGATCCGTTCTTGGCATGGTGTAAGAGCTCAGCGCTTACTAAATAAATGAAACCTGGTTGTTCACAAACTGTAATAAGAAATATATATTTGGGGAGATGGGGTTGTGGCTCAGTGCTGACCTAGCACATGTGAGGCCCTGGGTTCGATCCTCAGCACCATATAAAAATAAGTAAATAAAATAAAGATATTTTAAAAATTATATCTAAAAAAAAAAAAAAGAAATGTATTTGGAGTCCATCCCCAGCTCCTGGCTCTGAGCTCCTAAAACCCTGGGACTTTCCTAGAGATGCAGCTCTAAGAGCATCATTTGTTCTGATGTTGCCTCTGACCTCAGGTCCTGCCACAGATCTCACAGATGCCTTGGAATTCCCTGGGAGCATCTTCTGTGGCAATAAGGCAACTGTTAGTGGGGTCCTGGAAAGTCACAGGAAGACCAAGCCAGGAGTGGGAGCTTGAAACGTCCAGCCCCATCCCCCATCCTCAGGGAGCAAAGAGGGAGGGGCTGAAGATTGAGTTCATGATCCATTATGCCCATGGGATGAAGTTTCCATAAAAATTCCTAAGTACAAGGTTCGAAGAGCTTCTAGGTTAGTGAATACATCCATGTGCCCAGGAGGGTGGTGGGCCCCGATCCCATGCAGATAAAAGCTCCTAAGTTTGGGACCCTCCCAAATTTCACTCTATGTACCTCTGTGTTAAGTGTCCATCTACGTCCTTTCTCATAGCACATGTGTTTTCCTGAGTTCCAGAAGGTGTCGTGGAAAATTATGGAACCCAAAGAAATGGTCATAGGAATCTCTGATTTGTAGCCAGGTCAGACAGAAGTGTGGAAGTGTAGGTAACCTGAGGGCCCACTGCTTATGATTGGCATCTGAGGTGGGGCAGTCTCTGTAGGACTGGGTCTGCGTCACTCCAGATAGTCGGCGTCATAATTAAATAGCAGCGTGCTCTCTGTTGGTGTCCCGAAAGTAGAAATGATGGGTGTGGAAAACCACCCACATCTGGTGTCAGAAGCGAGGTGTTCTGAAAATACTGAAAGTAATATGAGTGTCCTGGGGAAGGGTTGCCTTTTCCCATACACCTACCTGGGGAGTTTGTGGAAGCTCACATCCCTAGGCCTTGGCCCCAGGTCTTCTCGGGTGACCCTGGTCCTGGCTCCCTGTGCAGATACAAGAATGTTCTGCCTTGAATCAGAGACACCTAGGAGAAGCAAAAAGAAGGGGTGAAAGCTGCCACATCCAGGAGCTAGCAACCGTGGGTGACTGTATAAACCGTCAATTGGGATATGATCCAATGTGAGGACAAAGCTTTTTTAAAGTTCATGGGTTTGTTGGATTGTGCATTTTCCCACCCCCAGGGCAACACAGGGTGACACAGGGTGACACAGGGAGAGAGTGTAGCAAAAGGACAGTCACTGTGGAGGCAGGCAGGGCCAGGAAGGGAATTCGTGTGCCTGTCCTGAGAGGAGCAGGTCGATGCAGCGTGGAGTATTACACAGGGATGAGAAATGGCTGGCTAGATATCTGCATGGCAACCAGGATGAAAAGTAACAGTGCAGCATTTGGTGAAGGAAAAAACAGAATCAGATTCCTAACACAATATCATTAACATAACTGTAAAATGCATGCTTGAGGCTAGGCAATGATGTCTTAAAATGCAAAAATTACTAATAATAAGAGAAAAAATAACTGCATTAAAACGAAGAACACTTGGGATGGTGTCAGAAGAGACCATTAAGAGAGTGAAAAGGCCGACAATATACAGGAAGTATTTATCCCTGTATCCAACAGATGATTCATAGGAGAACACAAAAATAACTAAGACAAATCGACATAGAAAAGCAAATAGCTCAGTATAAAAATGGGCCAAAAAACTTGATTGAACGTCTCACAGAAGACCAGATACAAATAAGTCACATATACATGGACAGGCTGTGTGCTCAGCACCATAGTTATCTGGGAAATGCAGGCTAAAGACTTAACAGGAAACCACACTCCTGCCAGCAGAATGGTTGAAAACTAAGACTGACAGTGTCTCACTTAGGCTACGTATGTTGCTGGAGGAAGTGTCAAAGGGCGCTGAGGAGGCATGATAGGGAGGGGAAGTATCTGCTTCTCTATGACCCATGGTGCTTCCCCTGTACATACCCCAGGGAGATAAGCTCCATGGCCACCACAGACATGCACCAGAAAATGTTCATCGACACTTCATTCATCAGAGTTGAAGGATATGGAATAACAACCCCCGGGGAGAAAGAAGGCAAATGATGGGTTTTGGTCTCTAGACTTTCATCCCAGTCTCAATGGGTTTCCAACTCTTGCAACTGTTTCCCTGATTTACACTTTGAACCTGCACAACTAGTTTCCTCATGGCTCAACTGGCGCATCCTACGTCTCTAATACTTAAGTCACACTAAACATTCTGCTATCGTTAATTCTCCTTAAGACCTATAAAAAACAGACCCCACTGGGCGCGGTGGCACATGCCTGTAATCCCAGCAGCTCAGGAGGATCGTGAGTTCAAAGCCAGCCTCAGCAACAGCAAGGTGCGATGCAATTCAGTGAGACCCTGTCTCTAAATAAAATACAAAATAGGGCTCAGCGGTCGAGTGCCCCTGAGTTCAATCCCTGATACCCAACCCCTCAAAAAAAACAGACCCCTCTTGTAATCAGTAGCCATTTTCTCCCCTGAAAATGTGCCATTTCACTGCTACTTAACAAAAACAGCTTGCTGATCGGAGGTCTGCTCCCGTTCTCAGTTATCTTTGCCTACAAGAGTCAAAAGCTGGGAGCTGGGGTTCTGGCTCATTGGTAGAGTGCTTGCCTAGCATGCGTGAGGCACTGGGTTCAATCCCCAGCACCACATTAAAAAAAAAAAAAACTGAATAAACAAAAGAAAGGTATTGTGTCCATCTATAACCAAAAAAAAGAAAAGTCAAACACTTGGAAAAATCCAACAATTCAAAGTTAATAAAACTTTGAATACTGCACAGCAATAAAAAAGACATAATGATTAGTGAAAGAGAAGACTATGTAACTCCATTATGTGAACTTCAAGAAAGTCCCATCTGTCTAGATGGTAAGAATTGGAATAGTGATATCTGGGGATTGGCTTTGACCAGGAAGGATCAGAATGGACCTACCAGAAGGCTGGAGGTATTCTATATGTTCATCTGAGTGATGAGTTAACATAGGTACCCCGACATTCGTACCCAGCTACTAATAAAATTCATTGAATTGTACACTGTTATGGTTTGGATGTGAGTTGTGCCCCAGAAGCTCATGTGTGAGACAATGTAAGAAGGATCAGAGGAGAAATGATTGGGTTGTGAGAGTTTTAACCCAATCAGTGAGTTAATCGTAACTGAAGGCAGGTAGGGTGTGGCTGGAGGAGGTGGGCATTGGGGGCGTGGCTTTGGGTATATATTTGTATCTGGTGACTGGGGACCTCTTTCTCTACTTTCTGATCATCTTGTGAGCTGCTTCCCTCTGCCACACTCTTCTGCCATGATGCTCTACTTCACCTCGAGTCCTGAGGAATGGAACCAGCCTTTTGAGACCATGAAACTATGAGTCCTCAATAAACCTTTCCTCCTCTACAGTTGTTCTGGTTGAGTCATTTAGTCACAGCAGTGAAAAAAAGCTGACTAAAACATACATTTAGGATTATGTATACTTTACTGTGTATGTGTTTTACCTCCATTAAAATTGAAACAAATTCTTGCATAGAAATCAATATGCATTTTGTAAGAATACCTGGAAATAGGAAGGAATACAATGAACAGATGAGCAATCATGGGAGTTTGTTGGGGATTGGGAGGGGATAGACCTAACAGCGAAGACATGAAGAAATGCAAAAAGGAGCCTTGTCCAAAATAATGATGAAAGTTTGTATAAACTAAGGAGTGTGATTAATTCAATTTTCTGTGAACTCAAGGTACAAAAGCAATAGCAGCAGAATAGGGGAAGTAGAAGTTAAGGCAGAAAGCACAGGGCTTTAGAAACTTGAGCTGAACGAACACTAAGAGAACTGTGGGATCGTTGTAATCCAGTGTCTCTTCTTCCCTTGCTCATGTATTAGTCAGTTTTACATCATTATAACAAAATGCCTGACATGGGCTACTTATAAAGTAAAGAGGTTTATTTTGGCTATGGTTCTGGAGCTTCAGGTCCAAGATTGGATGGCCCCATTGGTTTGGATCTCTGGCCAGGGTGGCATGCCCTGTCAAGAGCACATGTCAGAGCAAATTCTTACATCAGGAGCCAGGAAGCAGAGACTGAGAGCTCAGGGCCCCATGGTCCCCTTTGAGGCACACCACTAGACCTTTGGACTTCCCATGAGATACTACCTTTTTTCTTTTTTTTAATACTTTATTTTTTAGTTATAGTTGGACATGATACCTTTATTTTAAATATCTATTTTTATGTGGTGCTGAGGATTGAACCCAGGGCCTCACACATGCTAGGTGAGTGCTCTACTGCTGAGCCCCAGCCCCAGCCCAAAGAGATCCCACCTCTTAAAGGTCCAAAGTGTCTCCCACTACTGCCACCTTGGGCCCAAGATTTTACAAATAAACCTTTGAGGACACCCATATAAACTATAGCAGCCCATTATCAAGAGCAGCCCACCCTGGTCTGCTCAGTGTCATGATGGGATCCAAGACAGTGACAAACCTAAACAAGACAAAGTTCTTGAGTTGGATCATTCAGGGCCAAAGCTTCCCACGTTGGTGACAACCTGGCACTTAAGCCAGACTACACCTGTGTCCGTCCACATGTTTATCAGTTGGTACACCACCTTGTCAAGCCCAGTTTGGAGGAAACTCACCCATAGCAAACTTTGAGTAAGGTTTAGGTTCTCCTGCTAAGAAACCATCACCCTGGTTCATAGGCCATAATCCTGGTGTCTCATTGGAAACATTTTTGTGTGACACCAGTGACAGCTGCTGGTGGGACAACCATTGGATCAAGAAGAATCCCCACTTTAAAGAATTTCAGTAACAATATTGTTTTGAGTTGAATTCTTATGTCCCTCCCAAATTCCTATGTTGAAGTCTTAACCTCTAGTACCCCAGCCCGTGACCTTGTTTGGAAATGGGTTATTATATGTTATTACTAAGCAGAGCAGGCCCCTAATCCAACAAGACTGGTGTTCTTACAGAAAGGGAAACTTGAACACAGAGGGAGAGCAACATGTGGTGATGAAGGTGGAGATCAAAAGTGAAGCTTTGTCAGGCCAAGGAACACCAAAAATTGCCAGCAAACCACCAGCAGCGGGGAGAGAGACCTGGAACAAATTCTTCCTCATTGGCCTCAAATGGACCCAACCCTGCTGACACCCTGGATTTCCGGCCTCTAGAACTATGAAGTGCTGTTTAAGGCCCCCTGCCAGTGGCCCTTTGTTAACAGCCCTAGGAAATGGAGGCTGTGGTCTGAAGCAGATCCTGAACTGCCTTCCTCCTTGTTCCCAGCCCTCTCTTAGGAGTCCCTCTCCACTCTAACAAGAGAAAAAAGGATTTCTTCTCTGCAGCATGGAAATGACTTCCAGTGAACATTCAGAACATTTGAGATTGTTTTTAGAGGTGGAGAGGAGTGCATGGGGGTGAGGGTCATGTGAGGTGTCATGAAGAGGTCCTGCAGAGCAGCCACTGGGCACTGCTGGTGAGAGCCAAACCTCAGGGGATCAGGCTCAGAGATGCTCAGGATGGAGTTGGCAGAGGTTTGTTGTGGAGGATGTGAGAAGACTGCTGGGAACAGCTGGGGAGTGTGTGTTTGTGTGTTGTTAGTGCATGCATACGCAGGTGCATGTGTGAGTACATGCATGAGTTTATGTGTGCAAATGTGCCTGAATTTGTGTGTGCATGTATGTATTTGTGCTCTAAATAGATTGAGAAATTAAAGTACAAATCAGTGGAGGCACCCAGCAGGAGTAACTGGTCCTTTAATGAATCCCCCCAAACTCCTCCTTCTTTCCCTCCTGGGCTTGCTATGAACCTTCCTTAATTAATGCCTGCAGAAGGCTTTCAGATGCTAGAAGCAGCAGCAGCAGCAGCAGCTTTATAAATAAACACAGACTTCTAAAGGTTGACTAATGCCTTTACCCCTTAGGAGGGAGACAAGAGCTGTGCTGTGTTGGGGGCAGGGGCCTCCAAGTCAAAGGAGGCAAAGACAGTGGCAGCAACAAGGTTTGGAGCCCAGTTCCACCATTAAATAGTTGCTTCTCCTTGGGAAGGTTACACCCCTCCCTGGGCTTGGTGAGCTGCAAGTGTTGGACTGTGACCTCACCAGATCCTTTCTCATGCTCACATTTTATATAGTGCTTTTGGCCAAGGCCACAGAGTTGTGTCAAGCTGAGTACAAAAGGGTATTCAAGAGAAGCAGGGAGGGGCCATGTGGCTGCTCCTTGCCAGATGGGCTTCCCTGGCCTGGAATCACCCACACAGTGACCTGTTTACGGAAGACCAGTACTAGGCTCTCTCAGGGAGGCTTAGGAAGGGTACCTAACTAAAATCTGGCTGATGGCAGCCACAGAGGGACTGCAAAGTCATTCTCCTATGCTGTGAGTGAGGCACCCTGCCCTGGCCCTGGAGGGGCCTGTCTCCTGGTGATGGAGACAAAGAAAGTCGTGACCATTTTCTACTTGAGGCTGATGGCTACCTTTGACAGTGGCCTCCCCTGATCTTACATCCTAACTCAAAAGGAAAGACCCCAAAAGATAAAGGGGGCTGAATGTTGAGATGGAAAATAACCACATCTGGTTCATCCTTTCATTTGGCAGAGGAAGCTGTGGCTTTGAATGTTCATATGAGGGGGGTTTTGTCACATGCAGCAATGACAGAGGTTAACCCAGAATGCAGGCTCCTGCCTCTAGGGTAGCTACTTGTCTGCGGCCTGATTTCTTTTAGGTGTTTATTCTAAGCTGGTACATTAATTGGACAGCTGAACAAAGGGGATCCCTGGGGTCGGATGTTTGGCTAGCCATCTACAGTGATATATATGGTGACCATTTGGCCCATTTTCCAATGACAGTCTAAGTTTATGCCTATTGTCTGGTGGAATTATTAATAGTTCACATTCAGAAGTATCCTATTTAGGATGAATTATGTGGTCATCCTACTGATAAACAACAGGATGACACCAAATAAGAAAGAGGACTTAAATCCCCAGTATCTTTGACTTATAGAACAGAAAAGAGGTACAAAATCCCTCCAAAATTGTTCTGCAGTTTTCAGCTTAAGTTGTGTAATGGAAAATCATTCTGTATTTTCCTCCATTAGGTGGTGTGATGGAAAGTATTTGAGCTGGAAAATATTCCCCAAGATCTTCAAATTAGGGCCACCCCCACTGGACCAGTAGCTGTCTAAGGTTGTCACACATGAAATGCCAAGTAGTTCCCAATTCCAGGGTCACTGAGTCTGAAGTTATAATGAGACTTTATTTAAAAAAAATTTTTTTTTAGTTGTAGATAGACACAATACCTTTACTTTGTTTGTTTATGTGGTGCTGAGGATAGAACCCAGTGCTAGGCAAGCTCTAGCTCACACATGCTAGGCAAGCGCTCTACCACTGAACTACAACCCCAGGCTTGAGACTTTATTTTTATTATCAAGTTCTACCACCTTTTTCTATAAATAGAGGAACTGACATCCAGAGAGAGGAGAATGGGGAGGAGGGGAGATCATATAACAGATCATTGGGTCTTGCTCTTTCTTCTGCAGGAGACTGACTCCATGTGTCTGGCTGTTTACATGCAGAAAGGGGAGAAGAGGGGAGCAATCCCTGGCTCTCAGTACTTCCCCTCCCTGTCCTGTGTCCCTCCAGTTAGCCAAGAGAACACCTGCAGATCCCCCTGCAAAGGAGAACAGAGCATGAGATCTGGAGCAGGTGGAGGGGTTGAGGGCTCTTGGGGTAACTATCTGGAAAACATGGGCAGACACACAGCCCCACCCACCCAAGGAGACAGAGAGAGTCTAGGAGAGGTTTTGCTGAGAGCCACAGGCCATCGGGGAGCTGTGGGACCCTTAGTTGACGCCTTGTGTTCAGTGTTGGATCAGACAGTGTAATGTTGTACCTGGGCCCATGGGACCCAGACCCCCTCATTCCTGTGATGGACCCTGTCCTGTTATCATCAGCTCCAGGTGAGGATTTGGGTTTTGGGAAGTACTTGATGTAGGTTCTTCTTTTCTAAGTCTATGTGAGCCTGCAACCTTGGCCATTCTGCCTCTTGTTTCCCCTCCCAGGGTGCAACACAGGTCAGTAGAAGCAAACTCTACAGGCACTGAGTGAAATGGTGAAATTAAGAAATCGACTTCTGGCTGGGTGTGGTGGTGCATGCTTGTAATCCCAGCAACTCAGGGGCTGAGGCAGGAGGATTACAAGTTTGAGGCCAGGCTTGGCAACTTAGTAAGGCCCCAAGCAACGTAGAGAGAAGGGCTGGGAATGTAGCTCAGTGGTAAAGCATCCCTAGGTTCAATTCCCAGTACAAGACAGAAAGAAAGAAAGAAAGAAAATAGACTTTTTTTTGAATTTCAGATCACTCAGCTATAAAATGAGAGAAATAAAATATGCCTTGCAGGGTTTTAGTAAGGGACAAAGGAAAGAATAAAGTCTGATAATAGGGTGTCTGTACAAATGATTGATAGGTATATCTGTTATAATTATTGTTATTGCTGCTATTATTATTATTATTATCTCTAGTCTGCATGTTCTTATTTAATCTTATCATCATGAACCTAGTCAACCAGGCAAAAAAACATGGTGATCACCCTTGACTTTTCCCTTACCATGCACAGATGATTCATAATGAAATCTTACCAATTTTGATTACTAAACCTTTTTAAAAATCTGGACCTTTTTTTGTTTGGTTTGGTTTGGTTTTGTAATCACCCTTGGATCAGGCCATCATCCTTCCTGACCACGGGCCCAGACCCCAGTGGTGTCTCTGTTGCTGTTATAGCTTGGATCTTGACTATCTCCCAAAGGCCCTGTGTTGAGGTGTGGTTTCCAGCCTGCACACAAATGGGAGGTGGTGGAACCTTTAAGAGGTGGGCCCAATAGAAGAAAGTTAGGACACTGGAGGTGTGCCCTTAAAGGGGACACGGGGATCCCAGCCCCTTCCTGTTCCTCTCTTTGCTTCCTGGCTGCCATGAGGTGAAGAGTTTCTTCCGCCACATGCTCCCGCCATGATGCACTGCCTTACCACAGGCCTAGAGACAAAGAGCCAACTGACTATGGACTGAAACCTCTGAAATCATGAACCAATGGGAACCTTTCCATGATAAGTTGATTTTATCAGGTGTTTTGTGGTGATGACAGAAAGCCAACACAACTGCCCATCCTCTCTTATATTCCCCCCCTTTACTGAGCTGCCAGAGACCTATAAAAAAAAAGAAGATCTGACTATATCCCTTTGATTAAATCCATTAATGATTCCCCTGTGACTACCAGGTCTAGATTATGCTTTTTCCAGCTACATCTCCACCAGTCTCTTAATTCCAGCACAATGAATGGCTTATATTCTGGTCTAATTTCCATACAGTTTCTCCCCACCTATTCCACACACACCAAGGCTCACTGTTTCTTGTCTTTCTATCTTTGCTTATGCTATTTTCCCCCCCTTGAACACATGCCTCCCCCATTTTGTCATAGGTTCTCAGTCATCGCTCCATTTTGGAAGACTTCTCTGGGCCCTGTAATATTCTAAGCCTATCAATTATCACCCTATAATGTTGTCTTATGATCAATCTACCTCCGAGCTGGACTGTAAGATTCTAGGGGCAGGGACCAGTTCTTATTCATGTTGGTGGCTCCAGTGCCATCCATGTCCTACGTACACAGGGCTTAATGCATGTTTACTCAATCAATGAATGAAGTGACTCCAAACTTAGCATGTGGTAAAGAGCTTGGGGAAAGGTAACTCATTTCCAATGAATGGAAAATATAGACACACTTTTTGGACATATGAAATTGAACAAAGCATGCTTCTCTGACATCTTCAGAATGAAGGATGGCAAAGAGGGTTGGGAAAAGCACTGAGGAGGATAAAAAGCTTCCAGGAACCCAAAGCTAGGGGTAGCTCCCTCTCAGCTCACATTACTGAGTTTGACCTAGGTAAGGCCCCAGCATCTGACAGGATATGGACATTGGCACAGATGGCACATTTTGCTGCAGAGCAGAGTCCCTCATCCTTCTGGGGGTTCATTCTTGATGGAATGTCTGTCGTCACAATTTCTTAGCCTCTGGAAATACAGGGGGAACTACTGTTTCCACAGTGCATAATCAAACTTAAGGAACTCATGACCCTGGAAAAGCGGCATGAGCAGAAAACATGGAAGCATCAAAAGTTATTCCAGACAAAATGTGACAGAGCAATAAAGAAAAGCTGGAGCCAGGTATGGTGGCACACACCTGTAATCCCAGTGACTTGAGAGGCTGAGGCAGGAGGATCACTAGTTTAAAGTGCCTTAGAGAGGCCCTGAACAACTTAGCAAGACCCTGTCTCAAAATTTAAAAACAATGTTTTAGTCGTTTTTTTGTTTGTTTGTTTTGTTTTTTCACTGCTGTGACTAAATAATCTTACTGGAACAACTGTAAGGGGGAAAAGTTTATTTGAGGGCTCACAGTTTCAGATGTCTTCTTTTGAAGGCCAGCTCCATTCCTTGGGGCTTGAGGTGAGGCTGAACATCATGGCCAGAGAGTGTGGCAGAGGGAAGCAGCTCACATCAGGAAGCAGAGCAGGAGACTCCACTCTCCAGATATAAATATATACACCAAAGCCTCGCCCCAATTCCCACCTCCGTTAGCCACACTCTACCACCTTAGTTAATCCCATCTGCATTGTCTCACATGTGAGCTTTAGGGGGACACCATATCTAAAACATAACAAATAATAATAATAAAAGGGTTGGGGATGTGGCTTACTGGTTTAGTGCCCCTGGGTTCAATCCCCAGTACCTAATCATCATCATCATCATCATCATCATCATCAAAAGAAAGAGGAAAAGAAAAGCTGGTTACAGCTACTCTTTGAGGCTGAGTACTGCACATTCCACTGGACAGCTGTCCATAGAGAAACACCACTGGGAGCATGTCTGGTTCTGAGCCAAGTGACAATTTCTAAGCTCCTATGAAAAACACTACAGAGAAAAAAAATTCCTTTGATTCATGGTAGAGAAAGAGACAGGAGAGGGTGGGATTAGAATCCAGATCTTTGTAACTATACTTAAGGACAGTGTTCTTTGTACTTCTGCACATGGGATAAGGAGCTCATGGCAGCCTACATCCTGGGACTGCTGTCTTGGTCTTCTGAGCCCTTAAATGATGTAGGTACTAGATGTGTTGTAAACAGACAAGCCTACTACTACCTGTCAGACAGCTGGTGGGAAGTGGGAGTGAATCTCTGGGAGGAGCTAAGTTTGGACAGGTCTGGCAGGTTCCATCTTGAGACCCACTGAGAATGTCTAGATTGCGGTTGGTTGGCATCTCTAAAGCACCCATTTCAGAGCCAGCCCACCTCAGTGGGATGTTCTACCTTGACTTTTCTCCAGGTACTTGGTGCCTTTCTTCAGTCTGAAAGTTCTCAGACTTCCAGGGAGATTTGTAAGTTTGGGCTCACAACTCTAGGGTCTCCCACACTTTCTTTTGTCTGTTTTGAACATCTTCTGCTTCCTATTGTGTCCTCAGTTAACCTTTCATGGTTTGGATTTCTTGCATTTCCCTTCTTCAGCAATTCTGGGGGCTTGGTCCAAGCCGTGTGGATTGCTGGCTCAGAGCCTCTGAGCTTTCTGCAGCACCCAGCCCTGGAGAATATTAGCTACCAACAGTGATCTGCTTTTCACCACCCCTCTGATGTTTTAAGACTGCAGTCTGCACACGCAGTTTTTATTTGTGTACTTTTCTCAAAGCTCTTAGCTGTTGGGAGGCATTACTCATAATTCAATTTGGTGAAAATCTATCTGGATACCCAAGTTTGAGTTAAATATACCAAGGATTTGTATCTGCCTCCCTCACTCCCCTAATTGTAAGAGGGAGTAGGGAGCATAGCATTTGGAATCTGAAAATCAAGTATTCAGCAAAACACTGGGGAGGGAGGCTCACCAATATGTGCAGCCAGCCAACTTGACATGACGAAGCGTTGCTACAACCTGCTGGCTGCAAATGATAAATTTAACCTTAAAGATGACTTGACGTTCCAAAGCTGGGAAGCAAGCTGATTTCTCTGAAAAGACAGAAAGAGGCAATATCTGGGTAGAGCAGGTATTGTTTGCAAAAAGGATTCCTCCCTCTAAGAAGGAGTGAGCAGCCACTTTGTCTATAGGATCTGGAGAACTAATTCCTAAAACTCTCTCCTATACCTCTACCCCTGCCTGTCCCACCCCTACAAACAAAGAACTGTCATTACAATTCTGAGCTCTTCACCTTCTCCGCATCTGCACTGACATATGGTTGAACCCAAGCAAAGACTGGTGGTCAGAGCACTCTTTTATTTTTTTACAGTCTATTTTTACACACACACACAACACATTTCTTTTTCTTTTTAATCTCTGTTTTTTATTTCTTTTTTTATGTGGTGCTGAGGATCGAACTCAGTGCCTCACACATGCAAGACAAGCACTCAACCACTGAGCCACAACCCCATCCCAGAGCACTCATTTTTGATGTGACACCCAACCCCCCATCCTCAGTATCACACTCACCAGGGAAATAGGATTTCATGGTTAGGAACTGTTGGTTTTCTCTGTAACACCCAAGAGAATGGAAGAGAGCTGGTGTATTCAATAGCTGGGATTTCTTTAGGGGGATTTCTTTCTTCTCTGATTTGCATCTTTATCATTCAAGAGAAGAAAGCAGAATCCTGTCTGGTATGTGAGATGAAAAAAAAAGGATTTGAAGTTTGAAGAAACTTACCAGATGCCAACAATCTGTGCCTTCATGGGGGATCCTTTGGTCTGATAATATTTTATCCTAGGCCTACCTTTTGAAAGATCTGGAAGAAGCCAGTTGTAGGTGGTTTTATACCAATAGGCTGGGTATACACACCAGGAAGTTCTTGCAGATGCTAACAAAGGTTTCTCACACTGAAATTATTACCATGCTTGGCCTGCTAAATGCAGAGACTAAGCAGTGTCAGTGTGTCTTCAGATTATTGTTATTGAATAACATTGCCTTCTTTGGCTTTGCAAGTAAACCACTGCTTGGTAGAGTTTAGATCTTAAGTGTCCCCAAAGGCCCATGTGCTAAAGGCTGGATCCCCAGCCTGTGGTGGGGATCCAGCTGGTGGAACCTTTAGGAGGTGGGGCCTAGTGGAAGGAAGTTAGGTCTTGGGGGTGTGCCCTTGAAGGGATAGTGGGACACCAGCCCCTTTCTGTCTCTTTCTTTACTTTCTACCACCACGAGGTGAGCAGCTTTGCTCCACCATGTATTCCCACCACTGTGTACTGTGATGCAACAGGGCTAAGTGATCATGGATTGAGACCTCCCAAATCAAGAGCCAAAATAAACATTTCCTCTTTTAGGGTGATTTATCTCAGGTATTTTGTTACAGCAATAGAAACTTAACTGAGCTTTACCCATAAATGCATGGGCAGTAACCAGCAATCCTATCTTGGGTTATGCTGACAACTTTGTCTTAAAAGAGCTCATGACATTTCCTTTGTTGGGAAGGGACAAGTGTTACTGTTTTCTTTTTATTGATGAAGGGGAAAAGATAGTGTGTTAGTTAGCTTTCTGTTGCTGTGACAAAATACCTGAGGAAAACAGCTTAAAAGGTTTTGGCTACGGTTTCAGAGATTTCAGTCCATGGTTGATTGACTCCAATTGTTTCTGGGCCTGTGGGAAGGCAAAACATCATGCCAGAAGGGCATGGTGGAGCAAAGCTGCTCAACTCATGATAGCTGGGAAGCAGAGAGAGAGAGAGTATACAAGATAAACCCTTCTGAGGCATGCCCCCAGTGACCCACTTCCTCCTACTAGGTCTCAACTTCCTAAAGTTTCTACCATCTCCCAGTAGTCTCTTCAATTATGAACCCTCAATGGATTAACCAGCTAATGAGATCAGGATACTCATGAGCTAATCACTTCCCCAAAGCCCTGTCTCTGAACACTGTTGCAGCTGGGACCAAGTTTTCAACACATGAGCCTTTGGGAAACATTCCAGATCCAAACTGTAACAATGATATAGCAAAGTGGCCCCGGATATATAAGTGCCAACATCATACTGAACACTCAGGTCATGGTAGATGTTAAAGTGCCTCTCGCAGGGGGAGCCCACAGCTCCAGAGTGCCTGGTATGGAGGACCTGTTTGACATATATTGCTCCTATTTAGTCTTACAGACCCTGTGAGGGTCTTATGTTTCATAAACAAGAAACAACGTCTCAGGATGTCCACTTGTCCAGGAACTGAAGGCAGATCTGGGACTTCAAGTTTAAGTGCTCTGACCTTTACTCTAGACAGCTTGACTTTTGCAACTGCAGGGTGGACATCACTGCACTGGACAATGCTACCTTTACGGACAAGTATCTCAGGGCTCCACCTGAAACTGAGTTAGGTTAAAACTGATGCTTGGGAGCCAGAGACACCTAGGAGTAGCATCCAGGAGGGTCTCTGAATTCGGGATGGGAGTGGGAAGAAAAGTTAATTTAGATATGAAATCTAATTTTGGGTGCCTCAGATAACCCTTTTGATCTATTTTCTTGAACTCTATAGAGAAAGCTCTTTGTACAAAGACTCTCTCATCTGCTTTGTGGTATAGAAGAAATAAGCATTCCATCCCCAAATGCCCTTTAAAAGGGTGACTTAGTCTTTGGTCTAGATGAATTGGGGCTGTCACTTTTAAAGTGATTCATTCCAGTCAAGGATGGAGAACGTTTTATTTTTCAAAACAGACCACTGTGGTGTTGACCTAAAAAGGCCCAAGTGAAGCCTGCATGTGTCTGAGCACACTGGGCTTGGGCTCATTCCTCTCTCACATCAGCACATGGGCGCTGTTTCACAAGAGATGCTGCAACTGCTATTTCTTTTTATTTTATTCAGTGCCGAAGTAGAAGAAATATTTCATGAAATTTGCCATTCTCCACTGCAAATATATTAGAAACCTTGAGAATGAAATTAATCTCTTTCTACCTAGAGAAGTTATTTTAAACATGTCATTGCCATCAAAAAGAATTTTTAAAAATTTTTATTACTTTTATTTTTATTTCATTAACTTATTTTTCCAGTATTGGGGATGGAACCCAGAACCTCATGCATGCTAAGCAGGCACTCTACCATTGAGCTACATACTCAGTCCTCAAACAAATTATTTTTAAAGATTGGCCAGCAGGTAAGCATATCATTGATTTTGTTCCAATTTCAGTAGATATGTTGCCAAAGCAACACTGTTAGCATTGATTTTGGGATAATTGATCAATATATGCCTCTATCCTTGCCTTAGTCTCCTATGAGAATATTATATAAATGCAATTATTAATTTCAAGTATTTTAAGAGAGCTTCACATGGATTTATCACTATGTCAGACAATGTAAGAGACATCAAAGAAACAAAGAACCCATCTCTTCCTGATGCTGGAAGGTAACACAGTAGACTCCTCAAAGCACAGTGTGGAACAAGGGTTCAGTAAAAGTCAACTCCTTCTCCACCCACCTTTTCTCCTTAGAAGAAAAGTTCTCTCATGCAGGAGAGTGGGGGAGGTGTTGTTCTAATATAACTTTTGCCTAATGTTTGGCAGAACAAAGGTCTAAAGCTTCAAGTTCAAATAGGTATCAGAACCTGCAAGGAAACCTATTTTCTTCCTAGGCCTCTATTTATGATCTACAAAATGAGAATAAAACCTGTCTGCTGAGCAGTAATCTAAAGATCTTTTATGATCCAAGAATAAAAAGGACTATAGAAATGCAAAGCTTTATTTATTGCTAATACTCAGCAGGGACTAATTCCCATGTGGACCCTATTGGGCCTGAACAGCTTGGCAAGGGCTCTTCTGCCTCCTTCCAAGATTAAGCTCCTTGTCTCTGTGAACACAGAAATCAATCTGCTGCAGAGCTTGAAGAATCCTTATAGTTATGCCCCTGTACATTTACCACCTATTCTTCAAGGCTAAGAAAGGCTTTGCAATCTTCCATGACCTCTCCATCAGCATTTTTTTGCTGAAAATGATAGAATGTTTCTTTGGAAGCACAGGCAGGCATATCCTGCTGCTTGGGCCCCCAAGAAACAACATGAGCTGGGTTAAATGAAGTGTTGCTGGGAATCTGGGCCATTTGTTGTCTCCTAGAACAGCCATCCTCTAGAAACTAGCTATAAATACCTTCAGAAATAATTTCCCTTTAAAGTCCTGGGTAACACATGCTAACTGGATTTCTGCAAATGAAAGGGGACTTTGGTAAAAGAAAACAATCATTACTTCCAAAGGCTCATGAACAGCTTTGTAGGTTAACTTGTGGGAGGATACTGCCACCTGGTGGTCAGCAGTATTACTTTTATTTTTATAAAATAATGTTGAGCAAAAAGAGCTCAACATTAGGAAATGGCGCTCTGAATAACCAGACCTGTTAATAACAAAGAAACAGCCCAGCGAACAGCCCTTCCCAAACAGAGCCAGATTCTTAAAATGGCCCCATAAATGTAAGGAAAAAGAAAAGGCTTGGCATTTTCTGTGTGATCTGAACGAAGACATTTTCTATCCACTCAATTCTTAGTACCAGGTATACTGAAGGATGTGATTCTTAAAAAAAAAAAAAAAAAAGCAAAATGAAAACACACTTAACTATACAAAAACATTTTACTTCATATTACACGTACTTTTTAAAAAAGGCAGAAACATTTTAGTTTATACCACTTCACACAAAAGAACCTTGTGCTGGAATTCTAGAAGGACCTTGGAAATCAGTTTTAAAATGATTTGCTTTCACATAGTCTTTTTCAGGGCTGCTTGTGTCATGCTGAAGAGATAGGCTTCATAGATTATATTTAAGAAGTTGTCGTCATTCTGAAAAACAAAATCAAAAGGCACAGGAAATGTAATTGGGTGGCAGAAACCAAGGCTACCTATCTTGGAGCAGAACTGGCATCAGATACTAAGATGCTCACCTCTGCTTGTTCACTTGAACAGCGGGCAGGGTTTAACCGTAAGTGAGGCCGTCAAATGAAGCTGAAGGCAAGGCGGGGATGGGGCTGCTGGCTTTCAACTCAGTGTCTGAGGTAGCAAGTGCTCTTGGGCAACAGAGCCACATGGCATCATGGAACAAGGTTTACTCATGAAAAGCCAGAGTCTGCTGCATGAAAAGATGCATTTCAGCCAGACTGGTAGCATTTGCCTGTAATCTCAACTACTCAAGAGGCTGAGGCAGGAAGATTGCAAATTCAAAGGCTCTCCTGGGCTAATGAGACCCTGTCTCATTTTTTTTCTTTTCTTAAAGAACTGGAAGTATAGCTAGTGGTAAGTGCTTGCCTAGCATGTTGAGGTCCTGGGTTCACTACCCAATAAACCTCCCCAGACCCCCCCCCCCCCAAAAAAAAAAAACAGGTCTCCAATGGATGAGTTGAAAGGAAATGATTTAGGTTACTTAGCCACATCCCCAGTCCTTTTTATTTTTTATTTTGAGACAGGGTCTCACTAAGTTGCTTAGGGCATTGCTAAGTTGCTGAGGCTGGCTTTGAACATAGGATCCTCCTGCCTTAGCCTCCCGAGTTGCTGGGATTACTGGTGTGTACCACCACTCCCAGCTGCAGATAGTCCTTAAAGGTTCTCCAAGTTGCCCACAATATGTATGCTTTGTTTTGGGGCAATAATTAGCATGTTATCTGCAATATGCTTCATTGGTCTCTTACCAAAGCCAAAATAAATCTTCCCATGAGTGGTGGAAAACTTCTGGCCTTGGCAAGTGGGCAGCAGTTAGACTGATAAGTCTCTGGATTCTTTTGCCAGGCTACAGGGTGAGAGAGAACCACAGGTCTAATTGGTGGTTTTCTTGATTTTTAATGCTAGAAACATCTCCCTCCCACTCAAACCCTTTAAAGCTTTAGCAACTCACACACATTTCATATCTTCCCTCTACCCCCTGCTCCCACCACACACATAGACAGCATTATTCTCATGAAATGAAGGCAGTAATGTTATTCCTGTTTTTCCTTCAAAAATAAAGTCCTATGTATGAGATTGTGTCCTAATAAATGAGACTAAAACCACAATGCCTGAGTGACTTCTAGCGGTGCATCAGGAAGGTGATATCTAGAACACAGAAAGAAGTGAAATAGGCCTGGGGTTGTGGCTCAATGGTAGCGTGCTTGTCTAGCATGTATGAGGCACTGGGTTCAATTCTCAGCACCACATTTAAGTAAATGAATAAAATAAAGGAGGAAGGAACAGGAACAGAATTTCTAAGTAGCAATGTATAGAGTCTTGGGACAATGTGATATAATGAAATGAGCCAGAAAAGTACAGATCTTTAAAATTCAAACTTAAATTTATTTTTCTTTATTGTTCACAGTAAAGAAGTTTATTCTCTCTAAACTCTCATGAACTTGTCATGGATAGTTTAAAAACATGGAAAATATTCTTATTCTGATATTTATGAATTAGCAAGCCTCAATCATTTGTTATTGATCTTATTTTATATCAGTTTGCTATTAGGTTTTTGCACTCAGATGCTGATTTCTAGCCCCATTCTTTTCATTCTTTCTAAAATGTGTTCTTTTTAAAAAATGCTTTTACTAATAAGAGACTCTTGTCTCTTTAAGTAGAATGAGACAACTGCAAAAGCCCTAGCCTACTCTTTTGAAAAGACATCTGGTGCTTAAACAAAGTACCACAAACATTTTTCTTAAAGACCATTCAACACAAAGATACCTAAGTACATTAAAGACATGAATTGAAATGTCTGAAGACTGTCTGGATGAAAGCATACCCCCCTTTCCAAGTCCTATCCTTTACTCTGTGTGTGCTTTGCTAGGTAGGGCACTAAATGCTCTTCTAGAGACTGGTCCCTTACAACACTTGTGTTATTAACATGCCCATGACATAACACAGGGGCATGGGGCACTAGGAGACAGATAAGGTATAATCCCAGTTCTGCTTATTTACTGTCTATGTGACCTCAGGCCAGTCACTTACCTCAATTTTCTTGTTTGTAAAATTGGGACAAATAATAAGGTTTTGTATAGGATTAAATGAATTTATATATGTAAACAGTGCCCTGCACAAAGCTGTATATGAGTTTCAACTATTATTCTTATTGTGAGACAAGGAGTCCCATCATACCACCCTGTCCTAATTAGCAGGTCTCAAAGCCATTTGTAAAATGTGCCTGAAGCAGTCACAGCCAGTACTTGCTTCCCTGCCTGTTCCTTACATGTTTGATAGTCTGCTGGACTCAAGACTACGACTTCCAAGATGGGCCTTACGTCTGTTTCCCACAGTGAACTCTCTGGGCACCCTGCAGTGCCCAGAGTCCCCTCAGTGTTGGCCTTCTTTTCTGACAGGTGACAGCTTGGAGGCCTTAAGTCAATTCTCCAAGTCACAAATCCCTTGAAGGGTACAGACATCCAATGCTACAATTAGTATTCTAAACATTGTCCAGCTAGCTGAGTTCAGAAGCCGTTGGGGTGCACGCTGAGTTGTTACAGGCTCCCTTCTTGTTCTTGGGAGGACTAAATAGGCATCCGCTTATATCTCATGGCCACAACCAGTAGGTCCACAGGTTGGGTAAGGAGGGAAGGGAGATGACAGGGCCCTCTTACCTGAACCAGATATAGCAGTGCTTCTTGGAGCTGCAGCCTGGTGAGTGGGCTGCCAGCTACCACAGAGGGCTCCGGGTTCTGCAGGGGCAGGAGGAGGCTGGTAGGGGCAGCAGGCGATTTCTGGCCTCCCAGGAATAAGAGCCCATTATCCCTCTCCCTCGGTGGGGTGCCGGAGGAGGCTTTTGTGAACACCATGGGGGACATGAGCAGAGAAGGAGCCACTGTAGCAGGAGTGCGCTGAGGTGAGATGACCTGCTCACAACAAAGACATACACACAGGCAGGATTAAGGAGGAGCCCACTGAAACTCAAGATGCAGAGGCCCCTTGTGTACAATGGTGGATATCAGTGAATCTCAGTATTAATTGTTCACAGCTCCACCAGGTGGGAAAAACTTATGAGATAACTGATGTCTGCTCAATTCTTTAAGTGTTTTCCTTTGGCATCACTAAGCAGCTCTGGAACAGTCACTCTGCCAGCTGTTGTATTCCCACTGCATATAAAGCTTGGCTTTTGGATAATATGCATTTAGGAATGCTGGTCTTCCTCAAGGATGCTGTCCATTGCCCCAACCTAAAAATCCAAGCAACCATGCGAGTTGCTGCATGTATTTATTTGGGGCACTTCTCCTGCTCCTCTGCTGCCTCACTCATTTGTTACAAGGAGGGACCATGATTTGTGGGGTTTACTCTCGGGTCCCTTCCTGATAGGACCTGCCTGCTTGTGGAGTGTTTTCTGTTTCTCCAGGCTGACATGCTGGCAGCACTGCTGGTGACCTGTCTGTCTGGGTAAGTGTGTCTAACTCACTTGGCTATAGACCTAAAACCAAGTTCCAAGTTTCCCAATGGCTTTTCCAGTTATGCAAGTGACATTCTGATCCCTGTCTGACTAACTCCTACAGTTATCATGTGTTTTTAACTCAGGTAAGAAAAAGGGATGTTATTTCTCAGCTTCCAAATACCCTCAAAGAGGTCATGAGAAGAGGTAGAGAAGCCATCGATATAGAAATTGCTGTAATTTTATAATCATTCCCTTGGCATCTTTTTTTAGCAGAAACTGGCCTAGAGGAAGATGGGCTGTTTGTTTCTTTTAACTTGTCCCTATTTGATATTTTGAGGAGAGGTGCTGAGAACTGATGCTCCCCAGGGGAGGAGTCGCAGCATTAGGAAGAGCACAGCGTGGGTTGCCAGAATGTACACTTTCCTTACTTGGCTCTTGACATTTGTGAGTACTGAAGAGAGAATTATATATGCAGAAATCTAAATCAGACTATTAATCCCACTTTTCTAATTCTAAGTCATCAAAGAGAAAAAAAAAAGACATTTTAAAAGGGGGACAATATCATGCTGAAATGAGGGTGAAGGTGAGTTATAAACGTCATTCTACAGTTAGAAGGCACTCAGATTTGGGATTTTAATTTAAAAAAAAAGGGAAAAGATTTGGACACAGTATTTCATGTACACAGAGTTATGGCACACAGCCAACATCTTTGTTTTCAAAAAAGCAAAAGCTTTCTGAGGAACTGTTTTAAGTTACATTACACAACATGTCAAAAAGACCAGTGGTAATATGTGTAATGAGTAGGGGGAACTTTTGATTTTTAAACCACTATATTTTCAGTGATTTTGTGGCCATCCAAAGAGAACATTATCCCAAGCCAGATCTCCAGATATCACCACAGGCAGATGAACCAGCAGCTTCTGGTTTTCTCACAATTCCCAGTTATTGATGGATATACAGAACCATCTCCCCAGAAGGTTAGAATATTTCTAAAAATTCTAAGATTCTTCCCTCTGTGGCAGCTTGTGTATGGAGAGCAGAGGTAGGTGGCACACTTAACCCTTCCCTGATCTTCATTAAGCTATGATGATTTAGAGGTGGATAAAATAGGTTGTTACTTTTATGAGGTGTTTTCTGCTTACTTAAGGAACTACATGACTGTGGGCTCTGTAGGGGTAGGAAGTTAGCTCTCTCCTGTTGTAGAGCACAATGCCCAACATGAAGGAAGTGCTCAAAATCATTTACTAAATCGATGGACAAGCAATAACTGTAGAGAGAAAAACAAGAAGTCAGATGTTTGATATTTCAGAGTGATTTTAAACCAGGCCATTTGAAGTTTCCATAGGTAAAGATATGTTCTTTTCTATGTCTGTGCTGGTCTTTAGACCTTATAGCTTTATGAGGATTTGACTTTACAAATAAACAAGTGCTAAAGTGTGGGGGTTGGGGGAGCTTCCACACTGCTAAGCAAAGGAAAGTTTCTCCTTCCAGGCAGAGAGGTAAGGCCAACAAGATGCATAGGGGTGGCTTTAAACAGAAATGTGTATGATACCTGGCTCCTACGGCAGGAGAAGATTGCAAATTTCACTGCATCATAGTGATAAGATATCTGGTAGCGGGTGGTGGTGGTGGTGGGGTGGCAGTCGATACTTACCTGCAAAAGAGGAGCATGCTTCTCTGTGCTGGATGTCCTGTTGATCCATGGCTCCAAGGGTTTGCCTGTCCTAGAACTCTGGGTCACCACAGGGAACTTGGCTGCCAAGGCTGGACGGTGAGAGGTCTGTAGCTGCTGCTCCTGTTGTACAACCTGGAGCTTTCTCAGTAACTCCTTGGGGGAGATCACTCCAGGGCTGCTCGTCTGACTGTCAGAGACAGGGAGCATTTGTCTTGGCAGGGTGGACTGTCCCTTTCCATGAGCCTGATGTCCTAGCATCTGAGGTGGAAGGGAGCCATTGAAATACACCATTTGTGGCTGGGCCAGATCCTTGGCTGGAGTCACAGGAGTGGCAGCAGAGAAGGTTCTGCTGCTGTTGGGGGCAGCTGGGCTCACAGGGCCTGGTGTACTAAGGTCATACGTGTTCACTGCCCCTGGGGTACTCTGGAGCTTCTCTAACAGGTTGTGCGTTCTGGAAGTGCTGTGCCCAGCATGTGAAGTCCTGACGTTATGGGGAGACCCTGGCTGGAGAGGTCCAGGAATAATTTCCCTGGCAGAATAGGAGCTTCCATTCTCACAGGGCCTCTGTTCAGGCAGCTCTGACAGTGGGTGCAGGTCCGTGTTTCTGATCATGAGTTTTTGAATGGCTGGACAAAGCTGCTTCTCCATGAGAGGTGACTGCCTTCTGGGCTCCTCATAGGACAGGGAGCGTACAACTCCCTGCCTAACTGGAAATTTCTCTTGCTGCTGCTGCTGCTGTTGCTGCTGCTGCTGCTGCTGTTGTTGCTGGGGAGTTTGGGGGAGTGCTACAGTTTCTGGACAGATAGCTTTGTCCTGCTTCCCAAACAGAGCTGTCAAGGATAAGTGTTGGGGTTCAGGGTCTAAGGTCTGGAAAAAATAAAGATATCTGAAAATGGGTTCACACACAATTTGGTTATGGAAGAGGGCTACAAAACATAACTTACCTAACTGATGATTTATTCTATTTAAAAGGATCAATTAGAGAGAATGAAAAAATTATAAACTTGAAAATTTTGAGACTTTCTTTTTAATGTCAAATACTTTCATACCCTCTTACCCCTAAGATAGTCATTATATTTTCATGTCTGCTGATTGAAAAAGTAGACATGAGATCCTCGAGGGGCCTGGGGTTGGAAACTACTATGGGGCAAAATTACATATACTAACAGATAAACACTCTCTACAACAGGAAGTCCACCTAAGCCTGTAGAGTACAAAGGTATTGAGAATACACAGAAATAGGAGGAGTTTAGGTTCCTGATAGCTTTTCACAGAATTACAGAAATCTAGAGCTGGAAAGAAACATAAGTCATTTACTACAACTTGATCTTTTCAACTATATCCCAGTGGCTTTTTAAAGAACAGTTATCAGATATGTACACTGTGTCTAGGCCAGCCAGCTAGAGAGCTCCTCTCTTCCTCTCTGGATCAACTCCACCTCTTTTGGCCACCTTCTGCACTGTTGCATTAAGAAAACATGAGCTCCATTCTAAAGTCAATATATTCTGGTTTCTCTATTAAAATACAATAAAAATTTCCATGGAAAGCAATAAAAAGAAAGCTAAAAGAAATGAGAAAAGACTTCTTAGTCTTCATCTTTGGCTCCCTGTTCATTTTCAGAATTTTGATTTAAACTAATTCCTTGAAGAAAAACCTTTAATCAGGAATAACCATAATTAAATGACAGACACTATATTTGCAATAAATGAGACTTTCAGATTAGCAAGTTTTGTTATTGCTGTACTATTCTGAAATATATGTATATATATACACATACACACACATATATATAATACATAAACATACATTGACAAAAAATCTGCTATTTTTTATGTTTTAAATTGCATATAAAGCTGCCACATTTATGTTTTAAATTGCAAATACAGTGACAAGTCATCAGGTCTACAGGGGATTTTTATTTTAAAATTTTTTATTGGTGCATTGTAATTATATATAATGTTGGGATTCATTATACCATATTCATACATGCACATAACTTTATCATCTCACTCCTTTTTCATTTCCTCCCTTTTCCCTCCCCTCCTCCCTCTACAGGAGGTTTTTAAATCACTCCTTTAAACACTGAGCTCATCGAGAACAAATACCCCATTCTCTTCACATAGTTCCTACCTAGCCCTATGCTTGGCATAAGGAAGTGCTCAGAAATATTAACTTCACTGCCGGGTATGGTGGTGCACACCTGTAATCCTAGCGGCTTGGGAGGCTGAGGCAAGAGGATTGCAAGTTCAAAGCCAGCCTCAGCAAAAAAGCGAGGCTGTAAGCAACTTGGTGAGACCCTGTCTCTAAATAAAATAAAAAAATAGGGCTGGGGATATGGCTTAGTGGCCGAGCACCCCTGAGTTCAATCCCTCACACCCCCTCCAAAAAAAGAAATATTAAATTCAGTTTTGTAGCTTTGGTGGTTGTTCTTTCAGTGACCTTGGAAACCACCTACCCCAGAAAGAATATAGAACCAGTGGGAAATGTTTCTGTTGCCTCAGACAACATGTTATTGGTCATCTGATGATGGTTTTTAAAACAAGTATCTTCTAAGGCATTCAAGTCCACAAGACATGAGCACAGAAGGTGGTAAATACACAAAGTAAAAACTTTAACCTCTGTCTAGGAAAAATAAATCATTAATAATAAAAAATTTTAACTTGAAATTTTTCCTAGATTGACCTTCAGCATTCTTCAATGGCACCAGGCCCTCCGCTGATACACTCTGGGTAAAAGTTCTGTAAGAATTCCACAGAGAGGCTGAGATTAAAGAAGCAGAGAACTTACCTGGCTGGGCTGAGGTATGAGCTGCTGCTGGTTGTCACTGGGTTTTACTGGGATTGGTTTGATGAGATTAGGGTTATCATAGATGGCAGATGAACTCCTTATCTGTTTTGGCTCAGAACAGGTTTTATACTGAAATGGAAAAAACAAACACCTCAATCTTTGGTGTAAAAGATTGCCTTAGTGTTTTTTTTTTTTTTTTTTAAACACCTTCTGTTTCTTATTTAATTGGTAGGTGATTTTTTTTTCCCCCCTTTTATAGGTCTCATGCACAAGGGATAATTTCTTAAATTTCTGTGGTTTGAGCTATATTTGGGTATAAATCAAATTTTAATTTTAATTTTTCTTAGTTGTACAATTCAGTGCCCTAAACTATTGCCAACAACATCAGCCTGAGGGTCTAGAGTTCTCAAATCCTTGTATAATTGAAAGGCTATCTATTTGTTTAAGTAGTAGTCTTAAAAGATATGCTCTAATGCTTTTCAATGATAAACAGTTACAGAAACTATTCCTTAAATAACATGTCTGGAATAGAATAGAGGATTTTCCCTCCATTTGTGGGAGAGTTACTGAATATATTACATCAAAGCAACTAAACCTTTTTGGTCTACAAACCAAGAATAAGAGCTGACTCAAACCACTGATTTAAAAATTACTAATATCATCTTTATCTAATAAATAGCTTCTTGCATAAACACAATAATTCAAATCTGAGTGTTCTGAGCCACTCACTACAAATTAGATTTTCATAGAGAAAGAGACAAGAGACAAGCCTTATCATTTCAAATGCTGACTCATTAACATCCATTAATCTAACCAACCATGCAATTGCTAACACAGTGGGATTCATAACAAAAGGAGAACAGCAATGATGTTGGTGTCTACTTTGCTAAAGCATCAAATAAAACACTATAAAAACACTACCTTCTGTACTATAGATTCTCTACAGCATCATTAGTTTCAACTGTATAGTCCAGGCCTCAGGCTACAAGACATTTCACACTGTACCTGATATAGAACGAGCTATAAACACAATCTTATCCCTCAGGAACCCAAGGTTCCCAATGTGTTTTCCAGTTATTGGGGTACATTTTTAAATTCAAGGATATGGGAGCATGGGATATATTACTACTGAGTGTACTTAAGATTTATAAGGTTAACCATACAACATTCTATATTCTTTCAAGAATTCTGTCAATCATTTGGGTGTGTGGCCCTAGTATTAAATGGGATGCTAAATCACTTTATGAGTCATAAAAGTGTTATTTCTTATTCTTAGGTGAATGATGATGGTGATGGTATGGCTGATGGCCAGCTGCCCTAACTATCCTACGACATGGATAACCAACAAGGCAAGACAAGAATACTACTGAGATATCGTCACTTAAAAGATTTTCGTGTGAAATACCTTTCATTTTTGCTTTCTATTTGCAATAAAGTAGATATTTACTTTCACTAATTTTCTATGAACTAAATTTCAAGCAAAGAAAACATATTTTTCCCACCTTCCCCATGCTGATATCCAGATGGGCCAAAAGGCTGTTTGCCTCTCTTTATGCTCCTAGGTAGCTTTTTCCACTTACTGTGTCTCTAGAAACTATCTTCTATGTTACTACAACTGTCTATTTCTCTGAGAGGCATTGCTTTATAAAAATTGCTCCCTATCAAATTGCTCAGAATTAAACATTATTCACCTCAGTACTTTGTAGCTAATTTTCCAGTTGTTTAATTTTCTAGGCTTCCTTTAATCCAAATAATTTTAAAATACTTGGGAAAAAACACAGCTTTTGAAAACATATGTAATGGATTCTTCATGGAGAACCTGAAGCATTTCTTTAAAACCTAAAAAACTATGTCCCATTTTATCAATCACACATACACAAATATGTGTCTGGGCCAAGAGAAATGTCTGAAAAAAATAAAATAAAAGTGCCAAAAGCAGACATTTTGGGTTATGGATTATAGGTGCTTTCTCTTTTATTAACTAAAAATTTAAAAGTTGATACATAACAATTATGCATACCTATGAGGTACAATGTAATGCTTCTATACAATATATATTGTTTAATGATCAAATCAGGTTTATTAGTACATCTATCCCTCATAGATTTACCATTTCCTTGTGTCAATAACATACAAAAACCTCCCTTCTAGCTATTTCAAAATGTTCATTATTGTTCACTACAGTCACCTCACTGTATCACAGGACCCTAGAACTGATTTCTCTGAACCGTAACACCGTACCCATTGACCAATCTCTTCCCATCCTCAACCTCCCTCTCCTCCTCAGTCTCTGATAACCACTATTATATTTTCTGAGGTTACCTTTAGATTCCAAATGAGATCATGTAGTATTTGTTTTTCTGTGTCTGGCTTATTTCACTTAATGTAATATCTTTCAGATCCATCCACAAAAGGATGTCATCTAAATTTATGGCTGAATAGTATTCCATTATGTATATGTATCTTTTCCTTTTATTTTTCACATTTTAGAATTTCCTCATTGAACATCAAAAGAGACAATTAAATAAATCACAATTCTATCTAAAAATGAGGGACTCTTGTCTTAAGTCAACAAAAACAGTCCACTACTAAATATCCAGAACCTCACTGTGCAACCCACACATCACTGCTGAAGCTGGTTCTTTTTCTTACTGAACTTTTTAAACGTTATTTTACTATTTGCTTTAATTTCAACTACAAGTTAAATAAGGAAGAGGTAAAGGGAGATGGCACACAAATTAATATTGTCCTTTAAAGCAGATTCATAGAAAGTTGTTTCTAAAGAAGCATAAAATATTAGCAAAAATTAAATGTTTATATTGTTTTATTAGCTTTCTGTAAAAAGTTGTGTTACTAGGCTTTAGTTTACCAATATCATATACCTAAATATAGCTCAAAACTTTTCCTCTTTTACTTCTTGGGATTTTCATGAGGAATTCTACAGAGACTTAAGTTTAAAACTTAAAACTGCAAAAATACTAGAAAAAAATATATGGAAAAAGGTTTACGACATCAGTCTGGGCAATTATTTATTTATTTGTTTGTTTATTTATTTATTTATTCTTTTTGGCTATGACCCCAAAGGACAGGCAACAAAACCAAAAATAGACAAATGGGATTATATAAAATTATAAAGCTTCTGTACAGCAATGAAACAACAGAGTAAAGACATAACCTATGGAATGGAAGAAAATATTCTGCAAACTATACATGTGCTAAGGGCTTAATATACAAAATACGTTAGGAACTCAAACAACTCAAAAGTAAGAAAACATAACCTGATTTTAAAAAATGGGCAAAGGACCCGAAGGAACATTTTTCAAAAGAAGATATACAAATGGCCAACAAGCATATTTTAAAAATGCTCAGGTTGGGGTGTAGCTCAGTGGTAAAACTTTGCCCAGCATAGGTGGAAATGCAAATCAAAACCACAATATCATCTCACTCCAGTTAAAATGGCTGTTATAAAAAAAAAAACAAAATATAACAAGTGTTGGTAAAGATGTGAAGAAAAGGGAACCCTTACATTGTTGGTTGGAATGTAAATTAGTACAACTATTATGGAAAACAATATGGAGGTTCCTCAAAAAATTAAATATAGAACTACCATAAGATCCAGCTATCCCACTTCTGGGTATATATCCAGAGAATACGAAATCAATATGTGAAAGAGATAACTTCACTCCCAAGTTCATCGCAGCGTTATTCACAATACCAAGATAAGGAATCAACCTAAGTGTCCATCAACAGACAAATAGAGAAAATGTGGTATATATTCATAATGAGATATTATTCAGCCTTTTAAAGAAAGGAAATCCTGTCATTTGTGAAAACATGAATGAATCCTGAGATCTTATATCAAAGGAAATCAACCAGGCAAGAGAGACAAAGGCCACATGATCTCACTTTTATGTGGCATTTAAAAAAATAAAACTCACAGAAGCAGAGAGTAGAATGGTGGCTATCAGAGGCTGATGGTGGGGGGCCTGGGGAGATGTTGGTTAAAGGATACAAAATCAGAAAGGAGGAAATAAACTTAAGAGATCTAGTGTGATTCATGGTGACTATAATTAATAACAATATATTGTATACTTGAAAGTTGCAAAAAGAGTAGCTTTTAAGTGTTCACAAAAAATATTACATATATGGGGTAATGCATGTTAATTAAGCTTGATTAACCATTCCATAATGTATACATGTATAAAATCATGAGATATACAATAACATATGTAATTTTACTTTTCAAAAAATAAAAAATAATTTAAAAAATAAAACTGACCAAAAAAATTCTAGAATTGAAAAGGATCTCAGAAGTCTTAGTTTAACAGTTTCCTAGAAAAGTGAAATTCTTTTATAACATTCCCAATAGATAATCTTTCCATCTCTTCTTAGACACTTCCAATAATGGGGACTCACTTCTCCACAAGAATTCTGAGGAAAATCTTATTTTCTTTCTCTCTTTACCCTCTTTCCATTTCCCACCTTTCTTTATACCTATTTATGATCTTATTTTCCTGAAATGCTGTGTGTGGTAGAGGGGACAACCAGATGGAAGAACGGTTACCTCGACATTGGAAGTTAATAGGGGACACACACCTCTAGTTGTTTAGGTCAGGTTAAATGACAGAGAAAGAACACTTGAAATGGGCCTTGAAATGTTGATCGTATGTGACTGGGTGAAGAAAGGGAGGGGACAGCATGAGAAAAGACAAGAAGGCACTTCCAGAAAGCAAAATTGCTATTCTGCTTGGCAGGAGTTTCAAATATTTGTAGAAGATAGTGGGGTTAAGAATAACCCGAGGCCATGTTGTCAAAGGCCTAAAGAGCCAAGGGTTCATTCACCACCCAGTGAAAAACTAAGCATTTAGACCCCTACATGATTATGCAGGTGCTTCTAGAAAGTTACATTGTATCATATGGCTGCTAATGGAGAAAGGAATAATTTCTTCTATTATTTGTCTCATAGTGGGAGCAACTGACATTATGTATTTGATTTATTGATTTATTGATTTATATTTCTTACATACATGACAATAGTGTATTTGATTTTTATAGAAAAACAGTCTGTACTCTAATTAAACATCTGCATTTCATGTCAACATTTTATAACAACAAAACTATGGGGACATAAAGATAAATATAATGTTATTTTGATCTCAATGAATTGATAGTGTTGTGGGAGAAGTTGACTTAAATGTAATAAATGAGAAAAAACAAAATAAGTTCTACAGAGACGTAGACTGTGTGGGGGAGAGAGAACAACACAGATGGAAGAAAGGTTTACCGGGAAGGTAATTTGTAGAAATGTGGAAAAATTCCATGTAAAAAGTGGCCTGGAAGGATATGTGGATTCTGAAAGGCAAATAAAATGAGGGAGAAAATAGTCCAAACCACAGGTATAATATAAAGTGATTTGTGGCTTTACTATCCCAGACCTGCAATTTGAAATTTCTCCAAAGACCCCAGATACCTTTTAGGGGAAAATAATACTTAGAAATAACAATCTGGATGATAGAAGTGTTTAGTGCTCTATCTAGAGTTCATTTAGGGGTATGGTGGAATGAGATGGTCATCATCACCCTAAGTACATGTATGAAGACACGAATGGTGTGACTTTACTTTGTGTACAACCAGAGATATGAAAATTTATGTTCTATATGTATAATATGAATTGTAATGCATTCTGCTGCCATACATAACAAATTAGAATTTTAAAAAAAATCATGTGAGTAAAAGCATTGGAAACTATTTAAAAAAAAAAAAAAAGGACAATCTATTACAGAATCTCCTCTAAGGAAGAATCCTGAGAAGTTGTTCTCCTGGATTATCACAAATCCTTGCCAGATTCTACGTAGACTAACACATTTCTCTCATTGCATTTTCTGTATTGTTATTAAGGTATGATTATTGTCCCACTCAACTGTAAAGTTCTGAAAGGCAGGAGGTTGTGTCATCCGCTCCTGGATTCCCAGCTCTAGCACTCCTTACATCTGTGGGCATCCAACATGCTGTCAAGTGAGTCCAAGAGTAAGGGCAGATACTGAGTTTCTTTGCTCCTTAGATACTTAATCACGGGTATGACATAGATATGAATTGTTGAATAAGATATTTTAATGATAAAAACTCTCTAAGATAAAAATGAAACCAAATTTTCACTGTGGGACAAAAAATACTTATTGCTACTGAGTTGTCATGTATTTCTAGATCTTTTCAGGGGATTCAGTATTCTTTGTTTCTATACTTAAGAAACAAAATGTGAACTAATAATATTTAACATTATACAGTTTTAACTTAATTTATTTGATTTCTTTTTTTTTCACTCTTACACTGAGGATTTGGCTCCAGACACATTAATGTAATTTCTTATTTATTATATCCATGACAATTGAGAAATTATAATTCTAATATTCCTACTAACAATAAAACCACTTAAGTTCATAATTTCTTTGTAATTCTTTTTCCCTTAAAATATAACCCACTAACACTATTTTGAAGTTATTCTTATTTTTCCAAGTAATTATGTTATAATATGATATTGATATTCAGTTACATATACTTATTTTAGCTACTTTAATAAAAATTCTAAGATTTTTCTTTTCTTTCTTCTTAATTTTATTTTTGTCCATTTTTCTAGAGAGGGTTAATCTTTTACTTCTCAATTTTTGGTAGCTCTTTATAAAATAGGGAAATTAGCCCACTTCCTATTTTTTAGGTGCAAATTTTTTTTTCTCTGTTGTTTTTATAATTTTTCACTTTGCTTCTTTTTTAAAACTTTGAAAAAATATTCACTGTTTATTTTTATGTAGTTGAAATTAATTGCTTTTAAGGCACAGTTAGGAAGATTTCTCTATTCCTAGATTGCAAAGAAATCCTTATAAGTTTTCTTTTGTTATATGAATTTCTAATACATTTGAAATGTACCCCAGCATATGGTATAAAGTATAGATTCAATTTTGTACTCTTCTAAATAATACAAGTTGCCTAAACAACTTGTTTATTTAAAAATCCATTTAAGTAACTGAAATAGTTACCTTTATTAGATCCTAAATTTCTCATATACTTGGGTCTAATTCTGGACCTTCTCATCTATTCCATTGGTCCATCTGGCTGTTTGTGTATCAATACCATCAATTCATATTGTTTTAAAAGTTTAGAACTCAATTTTTAATATCAAATTTTAATATCGGGTAGAGCTTGTTCTGCCCCTGCCTCCCACCCCTATCCCTTTATGTCCCTTTATCCCCACCCTTGCCAATATTGTTGTTCTTTGCTAGGGATTTTCCAGTTATTATTCCCTGTATATTTCTTTACATGAACCTTATGGTCAACTTGTCTAGCTCTACAAGGAGGAGGAAAAAAAGGAGGAGGAGGAAGAGGAGAAAAGAAACCAGTGGTACTTGCTTAGGGGTTACTTCAAATTTATGGACTTAAGGAGAACTTTATGTTGAATTTTCTCATCTGAAAACAGGGCATATAATTATATTTGTTCAAGTCTATTTTTATGCTTTCCAAAAATTATTAAGTTTTTCTCTTCAGGTTTTGTCCATTTTTTGGATGAATTTTATTACAAAGGATTTTATGCAATTTGTCACTACTATTTAAAAAAATTTTTTTAGTTGTTGATAGACCTTTATTTTATTTATTTATATGTGGTGCTGAGAATCAAACCCAGTGCCTCACACATGCCAGGCAAGTGCCCACAGCCCCTTGTTACCCTATTATTGGTGTCTTCTTTCCTAGTGCATCTTCTAACTGGATGCTGTTTTTTTATATAAAGACTATTGATTTCTCAAGCTACCTTTTAATTCACTTAAAAGCAGTTTCCATTAACCTCCTAAAAGCAAATAAACATTTTGTTTTCCATGCAATTTTACTTGGAATAGTGACCCGTCTTTCTTAATGATAATATTCCCATAATGGAATTGAAGTATGTATCACAAGAAAGGGTAAAAGCTCACCTTTGTGTATTCATCTTTGGCTTTGGTAAGCATTCGTAAGATATCTACTTCTTTGCCCTCTCCAGAATTGGGCATCACTGGGGAAATTCCTGCTGCAGCTTCCTGATGGGCTTTCAACTGTTCATACTGAGTTAGGCTAGAAAAACAGAGGGAAAGAGCCACATAAGGAAAACTGATTTAACACAAATGGCTTTAAAAACCATCCCAGTTCTTACCCAGTTGTTTTCATCCTCTTACAACCATATTAGAAATAACACTTCAGGAATTCAAAGAAGAAAAACGAGAGGTGAGGTCTTAATTGACTACATTATGAATATTGAGTAGGGGTCAGCAAACTATAACCAGCAGGTCAAATTCAGTGCCCCACCCATTTTTGTAAAGAAAGTTAGAAACACAGCCCTGCTCATTTGTTTCTGCATTGTGTAAGGCTGCTTTCCTAGTACTGTAGCAGAGCTGAGTAGCTGCAACAGAGATCATATGGCCTGAAAAGCTTAAAATATTCACTATCTGCTCTCTTTCAGAAGTTAGTTTGCCAGCTCCTAGTTTAGAGCACTTGAAAGGACTCTGTCATTCACTGCTAAGAAAGCCCTATTTAGAGTTTTCAAGTAGTGAGGAAACTGCACAACAAAGAGAATTTTTTTTCCCCTTTCTTGTCCCAGAGTGCCTTGAAGCCAAAGCAAGTTTGAGTGTAGCGGCTCAAATCCTATACTTCCTTGGCAGTAGAGACACAGTGCAGAATCCATCCCAATTTTGAAAAGAGGAGCATTTTAAAAGGCGCTTACGGCAATGAAATGAAGAGTGTATTTTGTTGCCCTGAAAACAACACAGAGGGAGACCAGATTGCTCCTACATGTTGCAAGGTAATGTTGAGAAAAATGCCTTTCACTTTGTGTGCTTTGACTTTCAGCTCAAATTCTTTTATTATTGTCATGAAGTTTACAGTAAAAAGAGATCTGAGAATTTATTGAGAGATTTAATTCTAACTGGGACAGGGGTCTGTTCCCACAAGTTGGCTGCTTATTGCTAGTAAATAATCAATTTCCTGACCGAGCTGTTAAGCAATTACTGCAGAATGCTGACAATTTTACCATGGCCTCTTGGCTGAGTTACAGGGTATTTTTTAATCTATATGAAAAATCCTGCTATTATTATCCACTGCACGATTTACAATAACATGAATGTTCTAGGAACTCATTGTTATGGTGTTAAATACCAGTTTGAACACACTTAATCACCATCTGCAACTTGAGCTAGTTATCTAAAATTAGCTCTTGCAAGCTAGATTTTCAGGAATCAATTTTTTTATTAAAAAAGTGTTCCCCATTTTTCATTTTCTTGGGGTCACTTTTTAATAATTTTCTGCCTCAGGATTTTAAAATGGAAATTGGTTCTTTTGCAGACAAAGCTGCAGCATCACATGCACGTGGGCAGCAGCTGTCCTATGTGCTTGACTTAGTCCAGTCCCAGGCTGAGAGCCAGCACTGTAGGAAACAATATTTCATTCTGAGTCTCTTACCCATCCTCATAAATATCAGGGAAATAACTGCCTCACAATGAGCAGCCCTAGGGCTCAGGAACTGATCAAAGTAAACTAATCAGAGCAGACAGCATGCTTACTTGGGCTCTCCTTTCTTTCTTTTTTTAAAATTATACTGGGAATCTAACCCAAGAACACTTTACCACTGAGCTACATCCCAGCCCTTTTTTATTTGTTTATTTTGAGACAGGGTCTCACTGAGTTGCTGAGGGTCTCACTAAGTGGCTGGAGCTGGCCTCGAACTTGGAATCTCAGCCTTCCAAATTGCTGGGATTACAGGTCTACACCACCGTGCCCAGCTACCTGGGCTTTCCTTTCAATGCAATCAGGGAAGCTAAGAGTGGGAAGACAGGCAGTAATGTAAACCGTTTTCCAGAGATAGAACAGGAAGACTATCTTAAGTACTTGGTGTTTGACACTTGAGACATGGGAGGATATTCAGAGCTCCTACAAACATGGACATATAGTTAAAGCAAGTATTTAGGAAAGAAAGGAAATGGAAAATGTTAGAGGATCTGGAGCAGCCTTTTAGGATGGCTCTGAATGTTCTTTTTACTGATAACTTTTCAAAGCAAAAAAAAAAAATGCAAATTTACAAATGAAAATATTAAGGAAAACTGCCATCTGGAACAACTTATATTTCATGTATTTCACATAGGCAGAACAAAATGAGTTGAGTCACTCTAGATGATAAATCTAGTGAAATGTAGCAAATCATTTCCTATGTCTACTTTTCATTCATTAAGTAGTAATAAATGTTTTCTTGATCACTGTGAAATGATTGCTATAAGAGATGCATCCTGTTAAGATTATGGCACAGTTATAGACACTTAGAAATACAACAAAAGCATTAGGTCCTGAAAAATATTTAGCTTTTCAACACTTACTTTTTCATAAGCTCTGCAATTCTTTGGCATTCTTCCTTATCGTAAAACCAAATTCCATAAATGGACACTGCAAAAAACACATTGAACAAAGTATGAGCATCCTCAAAACCACAAAATAGAAAAAAAATTTCCTTTTCATCTTAAAATACCTAATAATTTATGTATTAAATTAATTTATTCAATAATTATGAAATAAATGAAGCCAATATTGGAGTGAAGCTTAAAAATCTAGCACTAGAAGTCATCACAATACCTGACTACAAATGATACTATAGAGCTACAGTAACAAAAAATGCATAATACTGGCATAAAAACAGACACATAGACCAATGGAACAGAATAGAAGACAGAGACAAATCTACACATCTACAGTCATCAGATCCTTGACAAAGGTGCCAAAAACATACATTGAAGAAAACACAGACTGTTTAAAAAATGGTGCTGGAAAAACTGGTTATCCTTATGTAGAAGAATGAAACTAGACCCTATTTCTCACCCTGCACAAAAACCAACTCAAAATGGAACAAACCTTGGAATTAGATCAGAAACTACAAAGCTCCTAGAAGAAAATCTAGGGTCAACATTAGGACATAGGCACAGTCAACAACTTTCTCAATAGGATCCCTAAAGCTCGGGAAATAATGCCAAAAATTAGTAAGTGGGACGACATCAAATTAAAAACCTTCTGCACAGCAAAGGAAACAATTAGGAATGTGAAGAAAGAGCCTACAGAATGGGAGAACAATCTTTGCTAGCTACTTTTCTGACATAGGATTAATATCTAGAATATATAAAGAGTTCAAAAAACTATACCAAAAATAACCCAATTAATAAATGGGCAAATGAACTAAACAGACACTTCTCAAAAGAAAATGGCCAATAAATATATGAAAAACTGTGCAACATTTTTAGAAAGTAGGGAAATGCAAATCAAAACTACACTGGGATTTCATTTCATATATCAGTCAGAATGGCCGTCATCAAGAATACAAACAATAATAAATGCTGGAGAGGAAGTGGAGAAAAAGAAACATTTTTACATTGTTGGTGGGATGGTAAATTAGTATAACCACTTGCAAATCAGTATGGAGGTTTCTCAAAAAGACAAGGCATGGAATCACCATAAAACCTAGCTATATCACTCCTTGGTATTTATCCTAAAGAATTAAAGTCATCATAACATAGGGACATATGCGTACCCAAGTTTCTAGCAGCACAATTCACAATAGCCAAACTATGGAACCAGCCTAGGTGTCCATCAATAGATGAAAGGATAAAGAAAATGTGTTATATGTGCACAACAGAATTTTATTCAGCCATAAATAAAATGTAATCATGTCATTTGCAGGAAAATGAATGGAACTTGAGACCATTAAGTTAAGCAAGATAAGCCAAACTCAGAAGGTCAAGGTTTGTATGTTTTCTTTCATATGTAGAAGAAGCTAGAGAAGAAAAAGTAAAAGAAAGGTGCAGAGATCAGGGGAAATCTCATGAAAGTCAAAGGGAAATCACTAGAGGGATTTATTTTGTTTATTGGAATTCTTTAAGTCCATACAGCCATGTGTAGTAGTCCTGTTCCTGCGCGCACGCGCACACACACACACACACACACACATACACAGTCTAAATAAAGTTATTTCCTTGAAAATATAGCACCTTAACACAATAGGCATTTGGTAAATGCTTCTTACACAAATGAATATAGATTGAAAATGAAATTAGGATTTCTAAACTTCCTGGCTTCAAGACATCATTGTTTCTGTCCTCCATTTGCATATTTCATAAACACATTTCATTTTTATTTTTAAATATTCAGAAACCTGATGCTCAGATTATGCCTAGAAACTTCCCTCCCTTCCCCTTCTCCCAGAAATATGTTAACTAAAAAACTGGCTTTATGAGCTTTAGGATAGGGCACTTGAAAAAATAAAACTTAATAACAAATCTAAAATGTCTGTACAGTAAATTTAAAATTGTTGAAAGATTAGATATGACTATAATTTAATCATTTAGTACTGAAAGAATGTATAATATAGTCACTAGACTCCTTCAATAATTTTTCAAAATGAGTTATACAGTAAATTTAGTATATGCCTATCTCCATCATCTTTATAGTAAAGGTTAAAACAGTTCCAAAATACATTTATAAATATCTAGTTGAGAATCTGGTGGTATTAATCATGTATTAACTATACATGCATTTTTGAAATCTTCATTGAAAACAGAAACAATATTATGATAGAACAATAAAGGCCAACAAAATAAAAATTTTAAAGGAAAACATTTTTAAAATAAAAAAATTCAAAACATTTATTTATATTAATATTATTTTGTCATTAAAACAGCTGGGATATTTTAACTCTACCGTTTCCCCCCCTCCTTTCCTGGTCAATGCCAAGGTATGAAACTTCTGCTTCTTGACAGTAAAAACTCAGAGAGCAAAAGTTATGAAAATGTTTTGTGAGTGCTATTTTAAGCAGGGATCTTAAAGAGGAACCTTACGAATCTGAATTATTAACTTGCCAAGAGTTGGCAATGAGGTTTTAAACTTTGTGTAATTCTCAGTGTATGAGGAATCTTTATTTTATCCACCTATATTTGAAGGGGATAAAAGTGGACACAAAATCCCAGCTTTTTCTTGATGCATGTTAACCTTTTAGATAAAAATCAGACTAAAATTAAAGCCACCAAAACACAAAACTAATTCCAACTTATTAAGTGGTTGAACATCAATGTGTTCCTCCTTAGGACACTGACAATCTTTTAAGGAAAACAAGAACATCTGAGTTCTGAAGTTGCTGTGTTCCCTTCCCCCACCCCCCTTTGGTACTGGGAATTGAACCCAGGGGTGCTTAAGTGAGCTATATTCTCAGCCCTTCTATATTTTATTTAGAGACAGGGTCTCGCTGAATTGCTGAGTCTCACTTTGAACTTATGATCCTCCTGCCTCAGCCTCCTGAGCCACTGGGATTATAGGTATGTGCCACAATGTGATGTGTTCTTTATGATAGTTTTTGTATCAAGATAAAATTCTTTCATCTTAGGATCTTTAAATGCGTATCTGGAAACTTCACATTCAAAGTTGTTTCCAGTCCACAGCACTCATTCCCTACAAAGATTCCTACACACCAACCTTCCTACTCTCCTATTCTTGTAGGTAAAAGCAGATTGGATTATTGATGTTCAACCACTAAATAAATTGGAATTAGTTTATGTGTTTTGGTGGCTTTAATTTTAGTTACAATCCTAGAAGCCTGCTCTGTTCTTTTTTTGGCTCCAGGGAAAACATTCTTTCCTTGGATACTGAGTTTCCCAAAACTATCAAAGGACAAAGGTGATAGAAAGGGAGAAAAACACAGTATAAAACAAGAAACAGAAGGCCCAATGGCAGAGGAAAAGCCAGCTATCGGTGTTGTTAACTCCATTAGTAGAAACATTTTGGGTGTCATTCTTCTCAATATTAGACACTTATGGCATTAGACATAAGGAACTAGATTTTCACAAGGGTAGGATGCCAAGGAAACTGTTGATACAACAGAAAAGCAGCTTGACTTGACATTGACACTACCATGAGATAACTGGAATACAGATTTATGGAGAGAAAATGCTAGAAAAACATCTTTCAAATGTCAACTCAGAGTGAAAAAAAGAATGGGTTTGTAGTAATTATTTAAGACACCAGGGAGACTGCTTTAGGGCCTGAACATTTATCTTTAAAGCAACATGGTTTTAAAATGGGATCATTTTGAAATAATTTTCTCATCCCAGTTAGGATTTAGTTCGAACATAAAGTTTAAATAGCTCGTGTGCGTGTCGGTGGGGTGGGGTGGATTGAAAAATAGGTTTATCAACTGTCCTGGCCACTGAAAGGTGGCACCAAGATAAAATTTAGAACTGGTTCTAAATTTTTTTTTCCTACCTAAAATAGTTTTGCAACTTGAGAGGCATTCCACTGGGAAAGGGGCTGTGAATTCCATTAAAGTGCACATTCCAACTGAAGTTTTCTGCCCAAGGTCTACCAACCTCTGTACAAACCTATCACTCTTCTACACAAGAGGGCATATCAGAACAGCTCGTGGTGATATACAAAAACCAGAGTTCATCATGCCTTCTGGAGGTGATGAACTGACAGGCTGACAGAAACCATTAACTTCACATTTCAATCCAAGGTTTCCTGTAAAGCCACTGGGTGAGAGGCCTGTCCAGACACTGGCAGTGAGCACAGCAGGGAAGGTAGGAAAAGACAAGAAACAAGAAAGGTGTGCTTTTAGAATTCTAAAACTTAAAAGTAGTCTAAATTTGCAGCCATTGTATGGACCCTGTAAACTTTTGTGATTCCAAAATGTCCCTTCAGGAATAGTTTCTGAGTTTTAAAAAATTACAAGGAGAAAAGATCAAAAGCAGGATATTTGTTTAGTTTTAAAATTAACCTATTAGTACACATCTGGAAATTTGCAATGCTCCGAGCATTTGTTCAGCCCTCTACACCTGCATATCAGCCGCTTTCCAGTCACCTGTCTGCCGAAACAGAGGTAAAGTTCAAGGGTACATTGGTGCATGAAGCTCAACTCAACTGTTTCTACATCTCTCCTGGAGGTAAGAAACCAAAAGTGAAGTGAAGAATAGGAAGAACATGTTTACAAATTTACTCTTTACAGCCTAATGATACCTAGTCACATTCTGATGGCTTTCCACTCTAAGGACTCATCTCTTCAGCAGTCCTCTTTTATTTAATGGGGACTTTAGCAGCACAGTTGTGAAATTTTGCCTAAAATTGCACAATCCTGGTTAATGCTATTCTTTGAAAATTTTCAACTGAAAAGATGATATATCAGGTAACAAGGAATGCAACACTGCCTTTATATAGTAAAACATCTATCTTCTACTTTCCTTTTAATTCTGTGAGAAAGATCAGGGAGAAGAAAATTTCTATGTTAGATTTCATGTCTGAACTTTGTGTGTACACACAGATAAGACAGAGAGCAAGCTGATTATATTCAATAAAGGAATTTTCTTCTTTTAAGTTTCTTTAGTGGAAAAATAGCAAGCTAATCAAATTTTAAGAGGAGAGTTAGAGGTCATTACAGCCAACATCAAATATCACTTAAATGCACATTTTCATTTGGAACCCTTTGATTCTCATTAGCATGGTGCATTAGTTCATTTCAGATTTACCCCATTCTGTCTATGTTTCTAACAAATATTTCTATTCAATCTGCCCAAGATATTTAGCATTTGTTTTATATTTTACCCCAAATACCTTTCCACTCCAAATCATAAATGGTAGCTTGTAATCATTTAACAAGGATTCGGGCTAATATTTGTGTAAATTTTAAAAAGAAGGCATGTTATCGTTAGTTTAAATGATGCCTGGTAAAGTTTAAATAGTCAGGCTGTCTGCTTTGGTGGGGCTTGGGCTCACTGTTTCTCTCCGTTCTTGCTTCCTTCCCTCCCTTCACTTATTCCTGTCAAAAGGAAAGGGAAATGTGTTTTTCTTGGAAGGCTGACAGGTCCTCTCTTTTACTAGCAAAAGCCATGGAAACATGGTAGTGACGAGTTACACAAATCTCTTTTGGGCATTTTGGAATAGAGCAAAATTCTAAGAAAATTTCTTCAGACTCCATTCTTTTCAAGAAGTCTTTCTCAAATGACTAGAATAATAATCTCAATGTAAAGATGAAGGCATCTAATCATATATTTGGTATGAATGCCTGTTTTAGAAACTTTGTTTAAATACAGTATTTCTTGATTAACTGCACCATTTATTTTGTTCAAGCTTTTACAAGTTGGACGATACTGATGACTAGGACTTGGTGGTAAGCAGCAGGCACATGCAGTCTCACCCTTTGGAAGACTGAAAGATACTTTAACAGTTAGGAAGCTATAACCGTGAAATTTCAGACCTACAAGTCAACTAAGAAGTGTGCAGTTCAGTAACCTATTTTGCTAAGGAAGAACCTGTGATCTAACAAGGCTCGAAGGGTTAGCCAGTCATTTTCTTGATTCTGTTTTCTCTAAAATATGTGCCCCTTCCAGCCTCCCAGGAGAAAGAAATGAAGTAGTAAAAAAAAATCATTTTAATATTTGATTGATTTCTAGGTTTGGCTATAAGATTGGAAAAGTCTTCTTTAGACCAAGGTTCATGTGGACTCTCAAAAGGAAAAAAGGAAGGATAGAAGAAAGGAAATGAATGAGGAAAGAAAAAGATGGGAGAAGAAGGAAGGAAAAAGAAAAAGCAGGGGAATGGAGGTTTCTAGTAGGGGCAGTATTTTTACAGCAGTAAGTGTCGGAACAGCAATTTCGTTGCCTATGTAACTGGCATCCATAGATGGGAAACAGGCCATGCTTGGCTGGCTCTGGGCTGATTCTGTGCTTCTACCCAGTTTGGAATGTCTGCGCTAAAAAAATGCTTTCCTTTGGTGTGTTCTTTAATGCCTTTAAAGTAATGTTCTTTCATTCACCTTCTGCTTTGGCTTTACTAACCAAACACGGACACATCTTGTAAAACAAAATCTTCACCGGCCACGGAGAGTCTACATAGCACTGTTATCTTTGGTTCTGGGTCTGGTTCTTTTCATGTGACATAGTTTTACTGCACCTCACAAATCAGGGATCCCATGATGTTGGGATATTGGAAGGTTCACAGCAGATGAGAAGCAGTTTCTATTTTATGGGTGACTAATACTCATGAGCATTAGGGGGGAAACAGTAGAAAACCTGAACAGTAAAAACAACCCTCCCCTTTCTAAATAAACTTCATTAGAAAGTTAAGACCATTAAAAACAAACAGGTAAACAAAAAACCTGTAACTAAAGTATTATGCTAATGTGGATTAAATTAATATGTACTAGTACACTATAAGTATACTAGTAAAAGATGGATTTATCTTTCAGAAAGTTTTCCTTTATAACAAATGCATGCTAGGTCATTAGATCTTCTAATCCACGCAGAAGCCATACCCTCCCCAATTGAGAATGTTGACTTTTGCTATTACCTTCAGGGTCACAAAAAGTCAGGTGGAATCTTCTACCCTGTGTACTGATTCCTAATTTTATTTCAGGGGAAATCTCTAAGAGATTTAAGAGAGTCAAGAAACTTCTGAAAAAATTAGGAAGTAGGAAAACCCACACTTAATAATAAATAGAAATATCAACAACTTAATCTGCTTTTTTGGCCACATAAATTTATATTTTCACTTTGTTTATAACCTTGATGGTTAATTTCAAAATTTCCTAGGCCACAAATTCCAAACAGGGATTTCCTTAAACATCTTCCTTTCTTTGAACCCCTATTCATCCTTGAAGACCCAGTATTTTCACTCTTCTAACTCCCAATTTTTACTCTGTTCCCATAGCTTCTTTTGTACATTTGTGTGCTTTTGTGTGTGTGTGTGTGTGTGTGTGTATATATGTATTTATATATCTGTTCCCTTCACTAGGCTATAAACTCCTGAAGGGTAGGGCTATGTTAATGTATCCAGCACAGCAACTAGTGTGGAACAGAGTTATTTGTTCAAATAACTGCTGAGTTAAACTGAAAGTGAAGACTTAAAGCTCAAATCATGGGCAATCCTTGCTAATATCAATTCTGGCTTCATTAAGCATTGTGGCCTACATGTGTTAGACACCTCTACCATTCAATGACACCTTCTACCAGAGATTACAGAATGAGGATTCAACTAATAATGTCCCTTCTATTTTCCTTGTAACTTCACTATGGGTTTCTTTTGCCTCAAATACTTCACATCTGTAGGCATAAGTAATGTTGATGGGATTTTGCCATTAGGATATGAGTGCAGACACTAATATACTCATTGTATGTGTGTTTATTATTACAACAATTCTAACACATATCATTCTTCTGAACTACTTGTCAGGCACTAGCAAGGAAGAGCTCAAAGTATACAACAAATCTGCAAAGTCAAACACATTTCTCTTCATTATGGAAGAACACAGAACAAAGTAACCAACAGTAACTTGGTCTAGAAGAAAACTACTATATTTATATTCCAGTCATGTCAGATAATAGTAATCTCAAGTTTACATTACAAGTACCTAAATTATCTTACAAATATAAGATTTATATGCAATGTCAATTATTCCAGCAACACACTGAAAATTCTTTAAGTGAATCTTAATGTAGGGAAATAAATCCAGTTTTACATAATTGTAGTTTGTCAGAAAAGTATGTTTAAACTAAATATAAAACAGAGAGTATTTCTACAGGTAAAAGATATATTACAATGAAGAACAGACGTCCTCATATTTGAATCAGATGATTTAATCGAGTGTTTAACAATGACAGAAACAGCTTTGCTGAAAATAGCCTAACTATAAAACACATGGTCACTGAAAAATTTCTAAGATTTTACATAGCACTGGTTTAATCAGAAGACTTTATTGCTACTTTCTAATACAAGAAAAGTGACTCAAGAGTTTCTGTACTTTTAAAATTTTGACTTTAATCCATGAGTATGGATATAGGACATACCACTTTTCCAAGTCTTTTTAGTTGTAAGCAGTTAAGTCATGTTTTGGTTCTACTCTGAAATAAAAGCCCTTAGGTTGTATATAGAATAATTCTAACATCAGTTCTTGGTCAAAATAGCTTTTCTTCCTCCAAAACTGATAAGAATGTGGAACAATTATAAATTTTCCTTCTGTGGGTTTAAGAAGTAAATTAAACTTGATTCCTGAATTAGATTATTCGAAACCATTTTCTAAATAAGTTCTGGACAAAACCCAGTAACAAAAAACAGAATGTAAAAGAATACACATGAACAACTCAATACAGCCATAATGACCACTTACAATATGCAAAGTACTGTGTTAGGGCACACAGACTAAAGATGCTTCACTCACTAAGCATTGAAGAAATGTTTTGGAATTCAAACTGTCTCTGCCAAGATTTAAACTTCTTCTAGGCCTCAAACTGGGCTTTCTCAAACAAAAATATAAAATATCATACAACTCTAAGCCTCAACTGCAGTGTATGAATCCAAATAGCATTACTACATGGATGGTTCCTTGGTAAAGCCAAGAATCTTAAATATTCATGGTTCAGGGACTCTACTTTGATTATATTCTCACATAGTAGCTATATGTCACTTATATAATTTTGCCACATGGGTTCTTCTTCATCAAAGCATGCCAGGTTGTTAAGTTAAATAAGTGTGTGTGTGTGTGTGTGTGTGTGTGTATGTATATATATATATATATATATATATATATATATATATATATATATATATTTTTTTTTTTTTTTTTTCCCACTAAGGTGACTGTCCTATATGTGAGTCCCTACTCGTTTATGATGGAAGTGTAGAAGTTGTAGAAGTTGTGTGGTCTGGATGAAAAGAAGTATGGTTTACCCATTATCATACACATGCTTGTGTGTGTGTGTTTCAAGGAGTTATCAGATATCACCACTCAACACATGGAAAAACAAACTATGAAATCCAGATACCAAGGCTCAAAAGTGAAATTTTACTTGAAGTCTTTAAGAGCATTTTTTTTGGGGGGGGGCAGGTACTGGGGATTGAACCCAAGGGTATTTTACCACTGAGCTATATCCCAGGCCCTTTTTTTTTTTTTTAAATATATTTATTTTTTAGTTGTAGTTGGACACAATACCTTTATTTATTTATATATTTATTATTTTTTATGTGGTGCTGAAGATAGAACCCAGGGCCCCTCATGTGCTAGACGAGCACTCTACGGCTGAGCCAAAACCCCAGCCCTATTTTTTTGGAGACAGGGTTTTGCTAAGTTGCTGAGGCTGGTCTCAAACTTGTTATCCTCCTGCCTGAGCCCCCAAGTCACTGGGATTTACAGGGATGTGTCACTATGCCCAACAGAGACTTCTTTAATTGACAGAATGGCAGTTCTTTAGATAAATTGTCTCCTTCAGAGTTTAGATCCCTTCTTTTCAGCATGAGTGGAGTACTGACAGAGAAGAAAAAGTTAATTCTGGATTTAAGGTCAGAGTGACAAGTTCCATCACTCAAGTCATAGTAGATGTGTAACCCTTAATCATATATTAAAACACACTAGCTCTCTATGCAATGGGGCATAATAAATAGGTCAATTTTTCAGTTAGAATGGTAAAGGAAGATTAAAGACACAAAGTGAATTCAGTGATCACATTATAATTTTTAAATTTCAGTGGCTTTCTTTTCTTTCTCATTAAGAAGTACAGACTTAAAGTTCTTGAAGGTTACCTGGGGCAACCAACAACTCCTCTCACATGCAGTAAAAAAACTTCAAGATTGTATAGGTTGTCTAGTCTGGATATGACGTAGCAAATTCCTTGTCTCCCATTCCACATTATTCATAATTTGAATGAGTTTACTTTGAAGATCTATATTGCTGGGTAATCCTAAAAAGAAAGGCATTCTATTGTTATTCCTGCAAATACTAAGTTTCTGCCTGGCAAGAATGTCAAGTATTTTTAGCTGTAAATTATATTTAAGATGTTTCTTGACCCTAGAGCATTTCAGAAGTTCAATAATATCCCTAAAATTATCTGTTAAATGGTATGTATATATGCAAATAGGTATTTCAGAGGATGGAGAGGTACAAAGCATAGGCCTCCTGGAACAATATCTGGTACATGGTAGGCTATTAAAAAATATTTGAGGAAGGGAAGACAAGAAGGAGAGAGGGAGGAAGGAAAAAAAGAAGGGAGGGGGGCTGGGGATGTGGCTCAAGCAGTAGCGAGCTTGCCTGGCATGCGTGTGGCCCGGGTTTGATCCTCAGCACCACATACAAACAAAGATGTTGTGTCCGCCGATAACTAAAAAATAAATATTAAAATTCTGTCTCTCTCTCTCTTTAAAAAAAAAAAGAAGGGAGGGAGGGAGGGAGGGAGGGGAGGAAAAAAAGAGGTGGGAAGGAAGGGGGAGAGAGGAAAAAAATTTATCAGATTCTCAAAGGCTTTTATGACCTAATGAAGATTAAGAACTATTTGAGGCTATCAATATATGATAAATATCTTCAAATGGAAAAATAAACTATCAATTATTTATGGGCAGATCATGTGGCTTTCATTTTCTTAGTAATAAATTTACACATGGTTCACTATTAACCTTACAAATTGCTTCTGTAATAACTGTTTAAATTGATTCCAAGATTAAGAAAAGAGTGATAAAATCTCAGAGTCTTAGAATTTGTTAAATTGGAAGATTTTTTTTTTCTCCCATGTAGCCTGAAATCTAGAAGACTTAAAAAGCATGGATTTGTCAGTATCCTCAGCCACAGAAAGGGCAAAGTACACAGTTCAGTTTTAATTACTGCTTGGTAATAGTTTAAGAAATGGTATTTTCAATCTCTACCATTAAGTGGGGAATAGGAAGGAATTTTTGAAAGCTGGGCAAATGTTTAGCTCTTTTGAATCAATCACTCCAAGCAGAATATTTTCAAAGCTTTATCTTAAGCATACTGATGCTTCAAAATGCTAGACAAAATCATCAGTCATATATACATAAGTAACATTTCTAGAATTAATGTAAATGATTTGTGAATTACCTTAAGTCCATTGTACATGTCTCTCTCATATCCAGATCTATTTGTTTTCTGTGTTCATTTGGTATCAGAGAATATAAATAAAATATAAGCTATGGTCTCAGTCCATAGGGGCCTATAATTTATTAATCATGCTTACATAATCAGTAACCAATTAATTAATGATATATAATGGCAGAGAAAAGATTTCATAAAATGCATTCTAAGTACAGTGAACAATGTTGCTTCCCAATTATGACCTATCATTGCAAATTTGACTCTCTCATTGGTATTATTTATTAAGGGTGTATACAGGTACATTTTAACTGGAGCTGTGGAAGAAATTAATGTTTACACTTTATAACTTATTTAAAATTAATTTATGATTGTCAAGAAAATACCTACAATTACATTTTAAAAGTTTATTAATCATTTGTTATACATTTGCTTTAGGGAAAGGATTGAAATCTAGATGCTACAAATCTGACTTTTTGAAAAACTGACTCTTAAGACCAAAATAGAAGATCAATTCCTTCTATTCAGGAAAAAGTTTAAGTTGTATTGGTTTTCATATTTTCTACAAACAGAAGACTTTTTTTTTCTCTGACCCTGTGAAGACAGAAGATGTCTCAAGCTAAGGCCAGGGGGTATATATTAAGTGATCTGGAAATGAGAAATGCAAACTAAACTATGTCTATTACCCCACATTAGCTCAAACTTTCAGTTGAGGTCAAGCTACATCAAAGGCTTTTGGTATCATACTGGTTGAAAGTACTGTGGATATGTTTTAGAACAAGGATTGCTATATTCCCAGGTTGAGGAAGCCAAGATGCAACTCCAGGAAAGTTAGTGTAATATCCTAATCAACCTATGAGAGATCAGGGTTAGATGAAATAGTGGTTAACGAATGTCAGGATAAAAAAAGAAAGGCAAGGGCTGGGGGTGTAGTTCTTGCCTATCACGTAGGAGGCCCTGGGTTCCATCTCCCCATGGCAAAAGGAAAAGAAAGATAACAAGCTATACTTGAGTATTCGTTTCTTTAAAATCTCATTTTATAAGGTTCAATTATTTCTACTTTTTAAAACTGGGAAATAATTTATATACAATAAAATATAGATTCTAAAATGTTCTCTGTTCAGTGAGTTTTGAGAATAGCACACTCTCATGTAACTACAACCCAAAACAAGATCTAAAACATTCTTATCATCCTTTTCCAGTCAACACCTACAACCCTCACTTCTGCTACCAACCCCAGAGGGAACCATTTTCTGACTTTTATCACCACAGATTAGTTTTGCCTATTCTTAGACTTCATATAAATGGAATCATGTAGTATATACTTCTTTGAAGATGGCTTCTTTTGTTCAACATGTTTTTGAAATTCATCTGTGTTGTTGAATACATCAATAGTTCAATTATTTTTATTGCTGAGTAGTATTCCATTATATTAGTGCACCACAATTTGTTTATCCACTTATTGATAGCCATCTGGGTTACTCCCTTTCGCTATTATGGACAAAACTGCCATGAACATTTGTGTAGGAGTCTGTGGATATAGTTTTCATTTCATTTCTCTTCAGTAAATACCTATGAGTGGCAGTTGGCTGGATCACATGGTAATTATATGCTTAAATATATAAGAAATTGATGACTCCAAAGTGGTTGTAGCATTTTACTCTCTCTCCAGTGATGTGTGAGTTTCACTTGCTCTTCATCCCCATTAACACATAGCAATATCAGTCTTTTAAATTTTAGATATTCAGGAGGTATTCCTGAATAGCTTTAATCTTTAATCTACAATCCAGCTTTAATCTGCATATCCAAATTTAGTATTTGATATTACTACCTGTTTATAATAAAAAGTTATATATTTAATTGTTTTTATAATGTCCAAGAAGCATAAAAGAAATGCTCAACATGATCAGTTATGTAAAAATGCAAAATAAAACCATAATAAGCTATCATGCCAGAATTCCCAAGAAAGCTAAATTAAAAGAACCAATAATATCAAGTTTTAAAAGGATATGGAACAACTAGAACTCTTACACATTGTTGGTGAGAATATAAGTAGGCACACAACTTTAGAAAACCATTTGGCACTATCTGCTAAAGATAAACAAATCCCTACACTATGACTCCACCAATTCCACTCCTAGGTAGAAACCCAAGAGATATCAGCACCTAAAAAACATAAACAAGAATGTTCATGGAAATTTTATTCAAAACAGCTCAATATAAGTGCTATGTAAGCTGTATGCATTCCCAATACTTTTTCCCAGTCTGTGTTTTACCTTTTCATTTTTTAAAAAGGTGTACTGAGAAGAATAGAAGTTTTTAATTTCATGAAATTGTTACTTTTGATAAGGTACCATTTATTTTTTCTTTTATAATAAATGCTCACAAGATTCTATTTAAACTGAGTGTTTGCTAATATTACCTCTTTTTAAATAAAGAGCTACATATTTGGTTGTTTCTATAAGAAACAAAAAATTATCTTATTTCATTTGCAGATAAAATATCTTTAACATAAGCCTTACTATTTGAACTTCATTGCCATGGTTTAACAGAGCCATGGGAATACAAGGATATGACTTGTTTTCATGTATGATAATTAAAATATCAAGTTTGTAGTGAATAAACGTCTTAAATCATAATATTTCAATGAGAGTCTAATAATTTTAAGGCTACATCCCTAGAGATTTTAGAACCTAAATAAAATTTCATAAAGAACACATATTACATATATATGATATATATATATATATATATACACACACACACACATATATATGCATTGTGCATTATTTTATTCACACAGATGAATCAAACATTTTCCCACCTTATATTTCATCCTAGAACTATCAGATATCTCACATCTATCTAATAGGATAGATGGCATTCTCATAACTCACAATTATTTCCAGCAACTTTTGGCTGTTACTACTATCTATGTGAAATTAACCTTAAGGAGCAGATTAGTTCCTGTGTAAAGTGCTAAAATTATTTAGTGCTTTGAGTTTCTATACAGGAACCACACAGGATTTTTTAAAAATTTATATATGACAGAGGAATGCATATTCTTAATAGACATAGAGAGCACAATTTTTCATATCTCTGGTTGTATACAAAGTATATTCATACCAATTCCTGTCTTCATACATGTATTTTGGATAATAATGACCATCACATCCCACCAACATTTCTAAGCCCATTCTTCCTCCTTTCCCCTTCCAACCCTCTTCCCTATCTAGAATTTGTCTATTCCTCCCATATTCCCCTTCCACCCACTATGAATCAGCCTCCTTAAATCAGAGAAAACATGTGGCATTTGGCTAACTTCACTTAGCATTATCTTCTCTAACTCCATCCATTTACCTGCAAATGCCATGATTTTATTCTCTTTTATTGCTGAGTAATATTTCATTGCCACACAGGATTTTAAGGTTGCTTAATGCCTGCTGATAATGTCCGATAAGAAAAAGACTACAGAAATAGTTGTGAAATTTTTGGTTAAGATTTATTAGTTGTCTTGATAAAGAAATCCAATAAAAACAACTCAGCACTAATTGCCAGTATTTAATTATGCACACTTAATGCAAGAAATTAAGTGCTAGAGGTGAATACAGAGATATCTGGTCCTGAAGGTGTTTGTACTCTTAATAAAAAAAAAAACTAGGACTAATGTTATATATAAGGTAAAATAGAAGTACAACTAGTAAGTACCTTTTATTTATTTCTGGGTAAGCATTTAAAATGTTATTTGAAACACTTATGTTTATATGCCTGTCTTTTGTGTGAGGATGCTAAACTTGGAGGAAGGGACTTATCTTATTCATTCTTGAACTTCCAGGCTCTGGCATAGAATCAGTACCAATAGGCAAGTGTAGAATAAATGCTTGGGAAAGTTAAGAGATGTACAGTACAAGGATGAAGGTAGAGCTCATTGGTAGAGCTCTTGTCTGGCACACACAGGTCCTGGGGTCAATCCCCAGTACTGCAAAATATATAAATAATAAATAACAATGTGGGGGATCGGGGCAGGGGGTAGAGAGAGAAGGTATATGTTGTAAAGAGATAACCCAGTTAGATAACCAGATAGTGAAATTACAAAAACATTCAGGAGAGGGAAAATTTAGTTAGATTCTGAAATGTAAGTCCAATTTATCTGGTAAAGATTGGTCAGGAGGAAGGGGAGAATTCAAGGAAGAAAAAAGAAGACATGTAAAAGCATGGAGAGAAAAGCATTCTGGAAAGCCTCAGTTGTGCTAGAGCATCACACAAATATGCAAGAGGGGTAGTAGACTTGGTCAGAAAAGTAAACTGTGACCCAACTATAGCAAGCTTTGAGTGTCAGGTGAAAAAGTTTACTTGGTAGATTGAAGATTTTCAGAAGGAAAATGACTTGATTAGGTATGTGCTTTAAAAAAGTAAATCTAGTGGTGATTTTGTATGGAGGAGCTAAATTATAGCAAATTATAAGGTCCATAATATATCCTCTTTATGAGGTACTGGATTCAGCGTACTGGTACAGGACCTGCAGGTAATCCTTTCATTTTTGATGCTGTTTATCTGCAGAATCCTCTCTCTCTCTGTCTCTCTCTCTCTCTCCCCCCCATTTTTCCTTGAGCAAACTTGCCAGGGGCTTATTGCATTGGTTTTATTGGCTACTTTCAAAGAAATCAAGCATCTAAAAACTTCATCTTTATCTGAAATGCTTGGGACCAGAAGTGTTTCAGATTTTGGAACTTTTTTGAATTGGGAATATTTGCATAAACTTCACCAGTTGCATATCTCTGACCTAAAAATCTAAATCTAAAATACTCCGAAATTTGAAACAGTGTCACAGTAGTGCTTAAAAAGTTTTGGATTTCAGGGTATTGTAGATTTTGGGATTAGGAATGCTCTATCTGTTCTTTTTCCTATTTTATTGTGGTAAAATATTTAAAAACATAAAATTTACTGTTTTAAAGTGTACCAGTTCAGTGACTAAGTGCATTCACAATAGCTGGAATTACACGTGTGCCACCATGCCCACATTCCTTCACAAAACTTATTCCTCATCCAAACTAAAATTCTATACCCATTAAATGAGGACTTCCCATTCTCCCCTTCTTCATAACCCTCATAACCACCCGTTCTACTTTTGACTCCTATGAATTTGAATACTCTAAGTGTCTAATAAAAGTGAAGTCATACAATACTTTTTGTACCTTATTTACTTTTATTTACTTAATTATTTATTAAATATTTTTTTTAGCTGTAGATGGACACAATATCTTTATTTTTATTTATTTATTTTTCTGTGGTGCTGAGGATTGAACCCAGTACTTCACGCGTGTGAGGCAAGAACTCTACCACTGAACTACAACCCTAGCCCCTGGCTTATTTCACTTCACTGTTCATCCAATGTTGTAGCATTATAATTTTGTTTCTTCTTAAGGTCAAATACATTATTTGAATGTATCACATTTTTTTTTACATTGATAGACATTGGGTATTTCCCACCATTTGGCTATACTGAATGCCACTGTTACAAACATTGTTTTGCTCACATTGTGTTGAGTATATTTGTATTTATATTCAAAGGGGATATTAGTCCATAATTTTCTTTTCTTGTAATGTCTTCATCTTGTTTTGATAGCATGGTAATGCTACCCTTATGAAATGAACTGGGAACCATTCCCTTCTCTTCTATTTTCTGAATGAGATTGTTCAGAATTGGTATTATTCCTTCCTTGAAGGATTGGTAGAATTCACCAATGAAAGTATCTGAGTCTAGAATTTTCTTTTTCACAAGTTTTTTTTTTTTCTTCACAAATTCAGGTTCCTTAATAGATATAGAACTGTTCATGTTGACTAATTCTGAGTGAATTTTATGATTTTTATCTTGCAATCATAAATCAGTTCATCTAAGTTGCTGAATCTATGTGCACAGAATAGTTCATAGCACTTCCTTATTATCCTTTGACAGATAATCCTTTCATTCCTGCTGTTAATTCGCAGAGTCCTCTCTCTCTTTCTCCCTTTTTTCCTTGATAAGTCTCACCAGGGGCTTATTAATTTTATTGACTACTTACTTTCAAAGAATCAGCTTTTGGTTTCACTAATTTTCTTTATTATTTTTCTGTTTATTTCATTGACTTCTGCTCTTATTTTTATTTCATTTCTTCTGCTCCTTTGGGGTTTAATTTTTTTTATCTTTCTATTTTCTTAAGGTAGAAGCTTGTATTAGTGGTTAGAGAACTTTCTTCTTTCTAATAAGAATTTGATGTTATAATGTTATAACATATTCTTCGGCTGCATCTTAAATATTCTATTTATGTCAACTATTTCTAATTTCCTTTCCTAATTTGAAATCTGTCATTTCTCTCCACAAGTAGTTCAATATATTTGACAAAATATACCTCTAAAATATATATCCACATATTATAATTTTATTTAATTGTGAAAAGGAAAACACAGTAAATACTTATGCTAGGAGAATAATATAAAAGACATGGTCAAATTCAGCTTTGTTAAATTATTTTTTATTTGAGAGTCTCCTCAGGCATAAGGGTCTTTTTTTTTTTTTTTTTTGAGAAAGGGTCCCATGTTGCCTAATCTGACCTTGAACTCATGATGGTCCTGCCTCAGCCTCCCAAGTAGCTGGGATTACACATGTATGCCACGATGCCCAGCTGAGCCCGGGATCTTGAAGTTGATTTTTCCCCATTCAAATGATGTTTCCATCTCAAAATATCATGGGTCATGGTATACTACCTAATCTCTTTAACCTCATTATCCTTAGTTATAAAACAGGAATAACACTATTTCCAAGAAAAAGTTATGAGAATTAAATGAGTTAAACCCATATAATGTAATATAATACCTGGCAGACAGTAAAAGGTTCAGTAAATGTTTGTTGAATGAGTGAATGAAAGTTCATCCTAACTTTAATGAATTTTCACCCTATTTCTTTTACTCTTCCTCTGTTTAGTTCAAATCTCATTACAGTAAAGTTTAAAGACTTTTTCCTAAAATAAAATAATCTACTTTGTGTTTGATCAAAACTCAAAATTTCTTTACTCATCAAATATTTATTGTTTTGTCTAATTAAATGAGGAGAATTTGGGATTTTTGAAACCTTCTTTATTTTGCTTTTCTAAATTCATCCAATTCAAGAGGATAGCCATAGCTTTAGACACTGATTTATTTTCCCATCTAAAAAACTGAGAAAACTCACTATGAACCTGTTATCAACTTCACTACTGTTTACCTGAAATGCCTAAATATGGTCTATGATATACACAGAACAAAGTGAAATGCCAGGACACCAACGTGAGATTCTTGACTATACAGAGCTTGAGGGGATAGAGTCTTCTTGAAAGACCAAGAGAGCCATGTACCATGAAGCTTTCCTATAATCCCACCTACTAAGGAGGGTGAGGTAGGAGGATCACAAATCCAAGCCCAGCCTGGGTAACTTAGCAAGACCCTGTCTTTAAAAAAAGAAAAGAATATGTCATCAGAGAATATGAAAACTATATGCAATTTATGCAATTATTATATAAAATATTTGAATTATAAAAACATCTAAGAGGCATCTGAGACCTTGACAGCACCTGTGGATACCTTTCTGTGTACCTGTGATGCCAGAGACTGAAAAGACTTTTACAAATAAATAAAAACTAAAACCAAATGACTATAGATACAAAGGCAATCACTATTGGCTATTAAGTGTCGGGGGGTGGGGGGGAAATGAACACAGAAGATTAAGTAGATCCATTCCCTTCTATTCTGTGTTCAACTGATTTCAATTCTTTTATATAAAAATTATTAGAAACAATTAAATCCCAAAAGCTGCCTTCAATTTGCATTCATGTTTAATAGTAGAGGGAGCAGTACAGGGGGTATAGAAAAAGCAAAGAAAAGGAAATCAGAATTTGTAGGTTTGTATATGGGTCTGTCACTTCATTAAGTCTCAGTTTTCCCAACTATAAAATGGCAGTGAAAATGTCTACCCTATAAAGTTGTGATTATTAATCTGAAAAAATAAATGAAAATATGAAAAAATGAATAAATGGAAATAAAACAGTACTATTTGATAGAAATGTAAGGTGAACCACAAATGCGAGCCACAAATGTAATCTTAAATTAAAAAATACAAAGAAGCAGGTGAAAGTAAGTTTAACAATATATTTTATTTAACCCAATATATCCAAAATATTATCATTTCAACATGTTGATCAATATAAAATTAATGAGATTTTGTTACATTCCTTTTTTTTGTGCCAAATCTCTGAAAAATGATGTATATTTTACATGCACAGCACAGCTCAATAATATTAGGCACATATCAAGAGCTCAACAGCTACAGACTACTATAGCAGATAGCAAATATTTAGAACCAAGGTGAGGCTTAATATATGTTTATTAGATTCAAATAGTATTTCCTATCAGATAATCCCTGTGGGACTAATGAAAATTATTTTAAAAATTGATATATTAAAGAGATTTTGTATTTTTATATTTTTGGTATAGTATGTGATATGCTATAAAATAAGAATTTAAAATATGATCTATAATGACTAGACCAAGTATTTATACAAAATAAAAGAACAAAATGATTTTGATAGGTCACTAGTATTTATAATTCTATAATTTTGTGTTTTTTTTAAGGATTTGAATCATACATTAATTTGACACAAAATCTAATAATGTCAAAAAAGAAAACCTGACATAACCGTAAGCACATAAACAATTCAAACTATATGCTATGATTAATAAAGTATACCAGCTGACAAAGAAACAGCAACAGAAAATATAATATTTCAGAATGTTTCTCTATAGTGCAAAACTTTTCACTCTATAGGACCTTTCATTGGTAGGCCATATCAACAGTATTTTTTCAATCATAAATTACATTGAATAGTACATAGTAGGCAGATTTTTATATAATAAACTTAAAGCAGGATGGAAAACATATAGAAGACATTTCTTAACTTCAAGACCTTTTTGAAAGCTATCTACAAAGCCCAAGTGCATGTGTGTATACATACTCACACCCATATATATTTATATACTGAGTAGTATGTTCTTGTTTTCTAAGTAAGGAGATGCCCCTGAAATTGATATAGTTCCATCAATCTTTCTCTGGCCCAACACAAGTGGTCAGATAAGACGTAAGAGTAAAATGAGGATACAATATTAGACAGATGATTGCTACCTCATTTCAAATCTGACAAGGACGTTTTGATTACCTAGTATAATTTCAACATAACAGGATTATGAAATTCTTAAGAACTGAACTCTTTGGACTTCAATTTTTCACTTACTATTTATTAAAGACAGCCCTTCTAGAATACAGGCCCTCTCCCTTAAACATTTTATCAGTGTGCTCAGTTAGAGGTAATACATGAGGAGATTAAGTACCACTGGCTGAACTGTTAATTCTATGTTTGGTGGCTCCTACTATGTGTCACTCTGCAGTCTTCTGACTAAGCATTCATCTCCCCTAGCCCGGCTTAGCCTTAAGATCAGTAATAAGTTCACATTACAAACAAGACAGGGTTGACAGACTCATTATTTAAACTTCTCCCAGGAAAAATGTGGCACCCGTTCCCTTCTAACCCCTAGAGTCACTGATACTAAACAAAAACACAAAGGATACTTTGTACAATTTTAAACATTTGGCCAAACTTCAGAAGTAAAACTACCCAATGTATTAAGAAACTCACATCTGGCATTTCTGTAGAGGAGGAAAGGGTCCTGGAGTTGGAAATCCAGGTCTTTAGTAATGGGTTCTGTTCTATTTTCCATGCTCAGCCTATTCATAATGGTGAATCCATGCTTTGGAGAAGCAGACCTGAAAATCACAAAGAGTGTGTGTGTAGAGGGGAGCCAAAACACAAGTTTCTTAGCATATTACACTTGTGGTGTAACTACATTCTGATGTCTCTTTGTATATACACATAAACAAAAGATTATGAAATTCTTAAGAACTGAAACTCTTTGGACTTTAATTTTTCACTTACTATGTATTCAAAAGACAGCCCTTCTAGAATATAGGCCCTCCTCCCTTAAACACTTTATCAGTGTGCTCAAAGGTAATACACGAGGAGATAAAGTACCTCTGGCTGAATATATATACACAAGCAGACTGTATCCATACAAAGTAACACTTCTTTATAATTGGCATCATTATGTATTAATTCATATGTAAGACATCACAACTGTCACAATCAGTTCTTGGTAAAATAATTGTTCTGTGTGTGTGTGTGTGTGTGTGTGTGTGTGTATCTTGCCTGTCGATATATATATCTTGTCCCTGACCTATGTTGTAATTCCTTTAAGACACAGATGATAACTTTTAAAACCTTATAGACAGATGCTTTGAAAGGATCTTAGTAGTTCATATAGAGTATACCTCACAAGTACATAAAGAAATTTTTCATAGAAAATATTAGTGTTGGTCTGAAATTGAGAGCTGCAAAATCTGTTAGAGAAATGAAGCAACTCTGGTCAATGAACTTGTGAGGAGATGTAGTACCAACTAAAAATTTATGTACTGTTCTAAAGGGTAGATATTTTGTTTTCTTCCACCTAAAGCAAACAGTTTCATGGATAAACTACAAGTTTTTCTCAATAAAAATGTGGCATTTAGTGACTTGTTATTTTTCATTTCATTCAATAAATCTTGAATGCCTACTTTATCGGGCAGAACTCAAATTATACAGAGTATAAACACTAACAACTACATGTGCAATTGTTTACCCTTGGGTGACAGCCATATAGTAATTCAACTGTGCAACTTCTGGTGACAAATGAAATGCCACATACTTACACAATGAAACGGAAGCAAGCAGAATTCATTTATTTACTTTAAACTACAGTTCTAGGGTTGTTATTAACAAACCCACAGAAACGTTATGAGCAACAGGAAGAAAAAAATGTTTATATCTTAGCTTCATTTCACTTCCAATCATTTGATGCTGATAAAGAAATAAAACACAGCTATGTTACCACTTTCAGGATTTTCTTTAAAACCTCCAATTTAAAAATTGATGGAAGGCAATCTTTTCCCAGCTTATTTTAAAAAGAGGTAAAGTGGTGGTAAGTATATACTCAATACCAGAAATAATCATGATAATCATTTAGACTTAGATTCAGAAGGATGAAAATGTACTTCTTAAGAATTATGACTGAGGATCATCTAGAAAGTTAACTCCAGAAATCACCAGTGGGTCTCTATGAACTGTTATTACAGGTAGGAAGACATGAGAGGACATGAAGAAATCATTCTTCAACGGAGATTAGGAGTTTCTATAGAAGAATTAGAATTTGATTTTTCATGTATTTCATTATTACAGAAAGGATCTCATATCTTTAGCAGTATGGGTACTACACCATCTCACAGTTTATAAAATAAGCTCAGGGATACAGAAGCCAGTTGCTCTAAAGAAAACTTGGAAAAGAAGTGAAAGTATATTACTTAGAAGCTCTACTACTTGCAACCTAAACTCCCTTTGAATTTTTCTGTCATTTTCTGCAAAGGAAAGTCCTCAACATACCAGAATCGAGGAGCAGAGAGATTATAGGAGGGGGCCATGTTGGGTGTGTGGAGATTGCAGGGACCTATTCTTGAGGAGTTTGATTTGGGGAAGAGATTAAGTAACAGATTTTTTTCCCCTCAATTTAATAGTGTGTTTAATTACAGCTCCATTAAAGACTTGGAGTATATTAAGAGGTACTTGAAAATACAAAGCTACATTTGGTCTAGCTTCAGGAGAAAATATCTGAATAATTTGTTACTCTTCCATGCTTAAAAAAAAGCCCACTAATAATCCCTAAAATCAATCATTAACAAATCTTACTTTCTTAATAACACTTGTGAAAAATGAAAGAGAACACATACTGTGTGTTGGCACACATCAGAGTTCAATCATTTGGTTTTCTCTTTACATTTCAAAATTTCTCAGGAGAAGTCACACTGTACTGAATAAATTCACTTGGTGATATGCTCTGGTGCTTCTGGGATGTTTTGGAACATAATGTAGCCTAATATGCCAATGATTCTTACACCCTTCTGCCACTTTTCTGAGACAATCTGACCTCCATATTGTCCTGGCCATCCATTCCTTCCTTCCAACTGTTCCTGCTGTCACCATTCAAACTGCTTTCTTGCTGCTTACCCACTGCTTACTTGTCCCCACCCCCAGAGACCACCACTGTTCTTGCTCTGTGCCCATAACTGGTCTCTCCATTCTGTTCTTGTTCTGCTTGTTATGCCTGATTCTTCTGTGTCCTTCCTGGCCCTAAAACCCAACCATTAGTCCTTATCAATTTCCTCTTTACACTCACTTCTTCTCTCATAATTTCAACTACCAAATTATTTCACACAACTCTAAATATTCCACCTCTAGCCATCATCCTATCAGAAGGGGCTGAATACCTCCATTTGAATGTCCTGCTACCATTCCAAAAGCATTACCTCAAAAAACTGAAGACTAAGGACTGAGTGGTAGCTCAGCTGTAGAGCATGTGCTTGGAATGCATAAGGCTCTAGGCTCCATCCCCAGCACAATAAACAAACGAAAAACTTACCTTCAAACCAGATTCTTGACCTCTGGTCTTTGTATTCTGACAATGACTTTGTCTTTGTATTCCATATTCAAAAATATTTATGTTAATATTAATTTTACCATTCCCTCTATTCATACAATCCTTCAATGTCCTTTCCATTTCAATTTTGGTCATTCTAGTCTCAACTCTCATCATATCTACTCCATGGCAATAATCCTAACCTAATCCTAATCCTAGTCCTCCCTAATTCCAATGCCTCATACAATGTTAATACATTTGCATTCCCCTTATTTCCTCTGATACTCTTGTTTATAAACCTTCAGTGATTCCCTACTGCTAGGAAAACAAACTGCAAAATCCTCAGTGCCATTCCATGCCAGAAAATCTCTTTACTTGTCCTAATAAAAACCCGTTGCAATAGATTCATTTTCCTGCCAGGCATGGTGGCACATGCCTGTAATCCGGGAAGCTCAGGAGGTTGAGGCAGGAGAATCATGAATTCAAAGCCAGCATCAGCAACTTAATAAGGCCCTAAGCAACTCAGCAAGACTCTGTCTCAAACTAAAAAATTTTTTAAAAGGGCTGGGGATGTGGCTCAATGGTTAAGTGCCCCTAGCTTCAATCTCCAGTACCCCACCCCAAATAATGAAATAAGAATAATTTTCCTTACTGTCCCTTTCATACATTAGGTTCTATGCCTGGCTTTGGCCATTCTTCCTATTGAGACTGCCTGTCCCTTTCCCCTACACAAGTTTAGTTCTACCTCATTCCTACCAATTCTATAAAACTTATCATGAAAGCATCCCATTCATTGCTTATAACCTATTAAATGGAACTCACGATAGTCTATTCTGTTTTTATGTTTTGTGTGTGTATGTGGTGCTGAAGATGGAACTCAGGGCCTCACACATGCTAGGCAAGCACTCTACCTGAGCTATACCCTCAGATTCTTGGTTCATCTTAAATGTGAATATATGTGTAAAGAAAATATACTTGTATTTCCTTTTTCCCCAGTGAAATTGCTACCCCAAGAAGGGTTTGCATTTCATATTTTATCTTTGCATTCCCTCACTGAAGGTGGATGGAATTTAGCAAAGACATTTTATATGAATGTTTATGTGAATAAAACTTTTAGCTATTAAGACAATATACATACTGTAAGTCCCTGTGTATGTGAGTGATGGTCAACAATATCTAAGAAAAAAGAATGACTAAAAGCATGAGTTTATTAAATCTATCCTGATGCATATCACTAACTACACAATGGAGGAAAGACATCTTCAATTTTTGACCATAATTTTTTAAACAGTCAAGGGTTGGGAAAGGTGATCAATAAGCCCTTTTCCAAATATTGATTAAATAATCTTAACATTCCTAAAAGTGCACTTCTAGTTCTTTGCCAATGCATCATATTAAAAAACTCTGTACCATTCATTTGAGTCAAAGGATAATTATTTAATACTATTCTAAACAGAAAAAGATTTAAGTTCAGCTATACTGAAGTTTTAATTATATCCTAAAATTAGTATTCCCTAGAATATACCAGCTAACATTATGCAGTATTCCCTTTCTCCTGTCAACTTATAATTTCAAACTAAGATTCTGTTGTTTCACTTCTTTTTGAAATAAAACTGCACTTGAAGAAGAGTGACATAATTGAACAAAAATATTATTTTGAAGATTGGCAGTTTCTTTTTAAAAGTAAAATACTCTTACCTTGTGTACACAAATAAGGTTCCTTCCACATCAGTCTTCTCCTAAAAGATAAAAACCACAATGTGTGCAAGTTCTCTTCTTTCACAGAGGCAGAAAAAACATTAAATTCTTATAGAATACTATAGGAATGACATTTCATTTCAAATTGGTGGATGTAACCCCTGGAGCTATTCTTAGGAAAAGGAATGAAAAAATCCTCTGCCCTAACTGTGACTCTGTTAAGCAGCAAGAAGTGCTCAATCTTTTAACATTATCTGACTTTCCCAACCACAGGGTTAACAACACATCACTATCCAAAACAATAAAAAAGTTAAGTGTGCTCCATGGACTTCATTAAAAAAAAAAAAGATGATAACAAGTGTGCTGCCTTTTCCTCCACCCACAAAAGTGGGTATATAGCAAGCTGCACAAATCACTGTGTCTGCATTTCATTATCCTTCACTTCATTTTTTGGGTTCATCTTCCTTTGCCTTATCTGTCATGTAGGAGAGCAGATGATCTGCTGATAAGTGCTTTGACTGCTAGAAGAAGAGGGCAAGGATGCTGTAGTTTTCAGATGAATAAATCACCTACTTGGTGTGCAATATTTAGAGGCAAGTTCGGATCCAAGACCTTTAAAACAGAGTTAGAAGTATTACCAAGTTAGGACTCAACAACTGCCTGAGAAACTCTGGGGGAGGTGGTAAAGTTGAAATGATAGTTTAGTTAGTTAACTTACATTTCTTTTCAATTTCTCCAAATGCAAGAACCAGGCCCCTGAGAATAATGGTTATGAATAAAATGCACGTAAGTTTCTTTTGTTTAACTAGTAATCAGACTATTTTAATTCTGAACTTAAAAATGTACTTTTGTTACTTATGTGGCTTAATTTCAGAATTCTATTTAAACCCCCAATATTTTTTGTGTTTTGTTTTGTTTTTGGTGGTGCTGGGGATTGAACCCAGGGCCTTGTACATGGTAGGTAAGCACTCTACCAACTGATCTATATCCCCAGACCCCCAATATTTTATTTTTAATATCCATTTCCATAATCACTAAAAATTAAGTACTGTTTAATTTTGGTTTAACATGCACTCATTAAAGAAAAAAGGTTGTTAACAAATTCTTAAGTCATACAAAAACTGAAAACTTGATCCTTTCACATGCTAAGGTAATTGCAGCAATTTTCATAGTCCCTTTAGTTCAGTGAGTCTCTAAGTATGATTCACAGCTCAGCAGCAGCAGCAGCACCACCTGGAAACTTGTTAGAAATGCACATTCATGGGCTCCTGACCAAACCCACTGAATCAAAATCTTAGGGTAGCACCCAGCAATCTGCTTTTTATTAAGCTGTCCAGGTGATTCTAAGGCACGGTAGTTTGCAAATAACTGCCTAAGTTCAATAACATATTCTCTGCCCATAGAACACTGTGCTTTGAAAAATACCTTTAGTTGAAATGAAAAATATTAATATACAGAAATATTATTTTTCTTTATAAACAAATGTGGTTAATTTCTGTCGAGAAATCTACATTCTAAGTGCACTCTAAGCACTAAGAATTAAATTAAAACTTAAACCACAATAGTGCAAATCACTAAGAAAAGGTCACTAGAGTACAATGTTACCCCTCCTAAGAATTTGTGAGTGTCCTTAAAATTTAATAGTTGGTATTTACTAGTTCACATGCCTTTAAAAATAAGTTTGCAAAACCTGAGAATTTGTTATTATTCATTACACTGAGAGGAAACTGAAGCTAAGAGTGAAAGACTGTGTAAAAAAAGAGTGATAGAGCCAGGAATGTGAGGAACCTATGTGCAATGCCAGGAACCCTTGCCACAGGCCAAAACACTTCACTGTCTTGGGGGCCTGGGACTGTTTTAACCTTAGAGATGCAAACTGGAGTTTCATATGTTTCAGCACACATAAGCTAACAGCTACCAACTTCTTTTATGTCACTTCAGCTTTGAAAAATCTAAAATCAGAAAAGGCATGTTTCTTCTGGAATTACTAACTCATAACAAGCTTTTTTATTGGTACCAGAGATTGAACTCAGGGGCTCTCGATCACTAAGCCACACCCCCAGCCCCATTTTGTATTTTATTTAGAAGACACCTGGCTTTTCCTGAGGCTGGCTTTGAACTGGAAATCCTCCTACCTCAGTCTCCTGAGCAACTGGGATTACATGCATGGGCCACCCGTGCCCAGTTACAAGCAATTCTAAAACCTAGAATTGTTCTACAAGTTTGTTCATGGAAAGGAATTGTTTCAACAATTACAATATGGAGTGTTGCTCTTGCCAGATCAGACTAGGCTAATTAGTTTATTGTTCTAGTTTCAGTTCTTCCATTGGAAAAGAGATAACCAGCCTACACCTCTCAGAGCTTTTACTGAAAAAAAAAAAAAAAAAAAGAGAGAGAGAGAGAGAGAGAGACGTTTTAAGAACTCTGTGATACCTGGATAAAAGAGGTTCTGGAAATGTAAATTTCTGTTCTATTATGGCTGAGCCAACTCAAATTCATGCATTTTCCTGATCCCTCCACCATTATTCAAGGACAACCAGGTTTTTTTTTTTTTTCCTTCTTTTTTCTTTCTGAGCAAAGTCTAACACTAGGAGTTAAAACAGAATTTTATTAGATCTTCCTTAGATCCTCCAAGTAAGGAGGACTTTCATGTTAAAGTATTAGCTCATAGTCCTGGGATATTTTAACGTAAATTTGAAGGGTACAATTTAATGATGTAATACTATATTATGAAATCTAAGTGCTAAAAAATAAGCAGTTGGAATTTCAAAACAAAAAATAACAGTGGAATATATAGTAACGCTGTTATAAACTATTGGGACTCAGCATATGCATGACACTTTTCAAACAACTCAAAGCAATCTCTATTTTACTCATTATTCTAAGTTAAAATATTGAAAATGCAGGCCTCCATTTATCTTTCCAAATCTGTCTCTCTCCATCATGCATGTAGCACCTGAGTCTCCTTTGAAGCTTTCAACAGTATCAAATGACTGGGCCTCATTTTATCCAGACGTTCTGATTTTGTGGGTTGTACTTCTAAAAACTCCATGTTATTCTGATACATATAAACTTAGAAAACCATTAGCCAGAAACACAAGACACTAGTCACTCTAAAATCGTTTCTTAGCGCTTTTGAGGTTTTGGACCAGTTTTTTGTTGTTGTTGTGGGGTGCACAATAATGCCTGTACATTGCAGAATGTTTAGCAGCCTTCTTGTCTCTCAGTGTGACAACAAAGTCTCTTCACATTGCCAGATGTCACCTGGGGGCAAAATCAACTCCAGCTAAGAACCACTGCTCCAAAGACTGAGATTATAAAAAAACAACAGGGTTATAGCCTTAAAGTTTCACAAATGTATTTTGGGAGAGCAGTCCTTCTTGGCAATGGGGGCGGTCTATCTCAAAAATTCCTAGTCATGACATCTTTCTTAAACCTCTTTTTTTTTTTTTTTGGTGCTGGGGATCAAACCCTGGGCCTTGGGCATGCTAAGCACATAATCTACCACTGAGTTCCATCCCCCAGCCTCTTGGTCCTTTTTAAAGGCAGTTCATTCTTTCTCCACCCTTCATTTTCAATTTCTCCTCCTCTGAATGCCTGCTGTCATTCCTCATCTATTTCCAGTGTAATAAGAATACCCCTCCTTTATATCTCACCAGTCTTCTTCCACACACTTTCTCTTCCATTCTCAAGAATGTTCTTTATACTTTTATTAGGTTTGCATTCAGAAGGCTCCCACCCAGAGACTTGAGTGATGCCATCTGGAGAGAGTAGTGACAATTTACTTGCCCCCAGTCACTGTTTTGCAGCTGAATCTAGGTCTCTCTCTTTTGCCTGGCTACCACAGCCTTGAAGATTAGTACTTTGAAAGAATGACCTTTTACTGAATGAATTATGCCCTGTCTGAAGGCAACAAGTCCAGGAAGCAGGAAAACATAACTCCTGTAAATAATGCATTGTGACACTTCTGCCTTTTGATGAGGCTTTTGTTGATGGGCTTCACTGGATATCTAGTAAATCTCTACAAGGATTTTAAAAGATCTCTATCACACAGATAACTGTCAAGGGCCTTTAGGCAACTACTGTTATTCAAAAGAAATGCTCTACTATATGTTAACAATTTCTAGGGATTCTCAACTCAAAGCCTAATGTCAAATCAGCTAACTGTCCTTATCAACTACAGAGTAACTGTTACCAAATTACCATATTATACCTTCAGCATTTTTTTTATAGAGCAGTAAAATAGCCACATGTAACTATACATTTTTAATAATTACCATAGAGAAAATTATTTGCTATATTGCTCAATCCTTTTTATATAAAGACCCAAGTGATAAATTCTCCTGGGAATTAGGGGGAAATGGTCCCTCTCCTGAGCAAGTGGAACACTTCCTATTACAGAATAATAATTATAGTGGTCTCCATATTTTAGTTTTGGATTTGGCTACTAGTACAGCAGATCTTAATTCTTTGCCTCATTTAAGAACTTAGTGCAAAACTCTCAAGAATTTTGTTATGAACTTAGGGCAACGGGCTGAGGATGTAGTTCAGTGGTCAAGTGCTGGCCTGACACTGATGAGGCCCTAGGCTGGAGGCTCAGTACAGCGCACACACGCACGCACACACACACACACACACACACAAACACCTTGGGGCAAAACTGTCCTCTTTCTCCAATTTTTGATCCTTTATTTACATATTTAATTTTGTGGAGCTGGGGATTGAATCTAGGGCCATGCACATGGTGGGCAAGCCTAATTTCCTGCTAGCCTTTCAGTGTCTTTTTATGTTAATCATTTCCAGGTGTTTTTATTACAGGCCACTGAAGATCCACACTGGAAACAATGTAGGCTAATGAATGTGTTTAAAAAAAAAAACACATAATATTTGCTCAATATGGATGTTTTCTTTGCTCCAATTTTGATGTTTCTCACTTTGAGGACACATCAAAAAATTCATCAGAAATCCTTTCAAGATAAGTTCTTTATACCGTTTTGTAACTTTTAAAAAATGACGGATGGTTATATAATGGATAGATGAATATTATTTGGTAGGAAAATCACCGTGAGGAAGCAGAAAAGTACTGTCTACAGTCAAAGGACGGGGTGTAAAACTACACGAGGCGATTCCAAAGGGGGGGGGAACCCTCCTCAAAATGTCTTGCACTCCTATGCCATTCTAGTTTTGAGGAAAATTAAATTGCACTGCATTACTATTTACTGGGGTTCAGCTTTGAGAAGAGCACTAAAATAATTCGGCCCCCAAATGGATCAAAGGCTATGCAACATTAAATCTTTCTGAGAACCGTCAGCCTCCTTCTAAGTATCTGACCCAAAAGCATTTTGTATTTTATTCCCCCCCCCCCTCTTTGCTTCGTGTTGCCCCTGCGTTTGTAACTTCAGATTCTCCCCTTCCGTCAGGGTTGGTTTCTCTTGGCCCCCTCTAGGACTGAGGCTCCAGAACTCTTTTCCCATTCGTCTCCTATCCTGCCTCCTCTACCGCCACCGTTTCACAGTAACAGTTGCATTTTCTCGGAGCACATCAGTCTTCCGGCCTCAAGGCATCAGGTGCTCTCCATCAGCTCTCAGGGTCCCCCGATCGCTCTGGTCTCCCAACGTGGGGTACTTCCGATATTTAAGTCTTTCCCCCAACTCCAGGGGGATCCGCGGGTCGGCATCCCTTCCCCCAAAACCCAGGGGTCCAATCTCCACAATTTGGGCCGCAGGACCCAGATCTACCACCGGCCACCTCCAGTGCGTCAGCGTCTCCTCCCCTCACCCGGCTCCACGAGCCTGGAGTCGGACCCCCCTCCCGCCCCCGCGCCCCGGTCCCGCCCCAGCCGTGGTCTGCACCACCCCATCGCGTCCGCACGCACCCACTCGTTGGCCCGATGGCCGAAAGAGTACAGGGCCACCTGGCTAGCCACGTCCACGATGCGGTTGATATAGGGGTCGTGGCGCTGCAGGGCTGCTAGGCTGATGTCGCGCCCCTTCCCCACCAGGCCGCCCGCCGCCACAGCCGCCATCTTCCCTCCCTCCCCGACAGCTACAGGGGCTCTGTGAAGCCACTCTCAATAGATCGCGGAACGAGAGAGCGGCCTCGCAACTAAAAACCCCTGGCGACCACAAGTCCCGGGGAGGCCTTCCGCCCTAGCCGCCCGCCGCCCGCCGCAAGGCATTACTAATCGATGGCCGCCCCCCCCCCACACCCGATCGTTGCCACTGGCAACGACAAGCCGAGATGTGACTCTGGATCCATCTGTGTGATTTTGTTGTTGTTGCTGTTGTTTCCCCCCCCTAAGCTATTTTCTTCCTACTTGAGCCTTTCAATTGTGTGTGCGGTAGGGTTTCCCTCCTGGATATGTTCGACGACTTGTCATGTCTCTTTTTTGGCGCTTAGACATCAGACCTAGAACAAATAAATAAGCTTCAAGCATTAATAATTCAGAAAATTAAGAGAACTGTGGTTCTGAATGTGCTACACGCAGTGGTTTCTCTTACTGAGTTCTCCAAGCCCCTTTGTGGGAGTGGGGACGGTCTTTGAAACCCTTCCAGGCGTTCTGCAAGGTCAAAACAATGTTCAGGACTATGCTAAGACTTACTTGATTCGTTCACTGTGATGACATTTGCACGAATAGTGCAAAAACTGTTGATTTGTAAAAGTGCTGGTAGCTCAGTTTGGACCAAGGCAGGGCCACCAAAGTACAGTCTCCGGTGAATATATTCTTCACTGCTGTTTATTCTCAGTTAAAAAGAAAGGGGAAAAAATTAGGAAGAAGATTGAGTCAAATGTCCCTTGATAAAGAAGTAAAATATATTAATTTTGTTAAAGTTCAATCCTCGGGTTTACTTCTTAATATTCTGTGTGAAAAAATAGTAAGCATGCCTAAAGCAGATCTCCTGAATACCAAAGTGCCCTGTTTGTCTCCAGGAAAATTCTCCCATGCTTGAGCTGTGAGCTGAATTAGTGTTGTTGTTGTTGTTTTTTTTTCCCCCAGCCTTTTTACTTTTTATTTTTATTTTTTGCCATTATATATGAGTTCTTTTTTTGCATTATAATTCTTAATATGCCTTTATACCACCATTTATTACATCTCTGTTTGTATATAAGGTATGTTGATACCAAATTCACATCTTCATACATGAATTTTGTACAATGATGACCCTCTCCTTCCACTATCCTTGCTATTCCCCTTCTTTCCCTCCAACCCCTGTTCCCTATCTAGAGGTAATTTTCCACCCATGCTCTCCTTCCCTACCCCACTTTGAGTCACCCCCTTATATCAGAGAAAACATTCGGCATTTGTTTTTGGGGGATTGGCTAACTTCACTTAACATAATCTCCTCTAATGCCATCCATTTCCCTGCAAATGCCATGATCTTATTCTTTTTTTAGTGCTGAGTAATATTCCATTGTGTATAAATGCCACATTTATTTTTATCCATTCATCCACTGAAGGGCATCTAGGTTGGCTCCACCATCTAGCTATTGTGAATTGCGCTGCTATAAACATTGATGTGGCTGTGTCCCTGTAGTATGCTGTTTTTAGGTCCTTTGGGTATAGTCTGAGAAGAGGAATAGCTGGGTCAAATTCCTTTCCAAGAAATCTCCATACTGCTTGCCATATTGGCTGCACTAATTTGCAGTCCCACTAGCAGTGTATGAGTGTACCTTTTTCCCCCATCCTCACCAACACTTGTTGTTGTTTGTCTTCATAATGGCTGTCATTCTTACTGGGGTGAGATGTATCTTAGAGTCGTTTTGATTTGCATTTCTCTGATTGCTAGAGATGATGAGCATTTTTTCGTATATTTGTTGATTGATTGTATATCCTCTCCTGAGAAGTGTCTGTTCAGGTCCTTGGCCCATTTATTGATTGGATTATTTGGTTTTTTTGGTGCTTATCTTGTTGAACTTTTTATATACCCTAGAGATTAGAGCTCTATCTAATGTGTGAGGGGTAAAAATTTGTTCCCAAAATGTGGGCTCTCTTTTTTTTTTTTTAATATTTATTTCTTTTAGTTTTCGGCGGACAAAACATCTTTGTTTGTATGTGGTGCTGAGGATCGAACCTGGGCCGCCCGCATGCCAGGTGAGCGCGCTACCGCTTGAGCCACATCGCCAGCCCCATAAAAAATGTGGGCTCTCTATACACCTCACAGATTATTTCTTTTGCTGAGAAGAAACTTTATAGTTTGAATCACCCCATTTGTTGATTCTTGGTTTTAATTCTTGTGCTATAGGAGTCTTATTAAGGAAGTTGGTGCCTAATCCCACATGATGAAGATTAGGGCCTACTTTTTCTTCTATTAGATGCAGAGTCTCTGGTCTAATTCCTAGGTCCTTGATCCATGAATTAGTGTTTTAATTTTTACTTTCATGGAGCATTATTTTTACTTGAAAGATGGGTCAGCTATAGTTATTCAGGCAGGTGTTTAACCGACATTTTTCAGAAGTAAAGTTCACCCATTACTTCCAGGAAAACAAAGGACAATTATTGTTGCCAATGATAATTTTTGAGCCTTCAAGTGGGAATTAACATATGTATCTACTGCCATGAGCTTGACAGCTTCTCAATAATGAAGACTTTTCCAATGAGGTGATATTGAGTGTAATTTTTACTAATATTACATAACGAAAAGTGTCAGCATTTGAAAGATCTCCTTAACTCAGTGACCTAATATTTCCTAAATGACCAAATATCTCATGTTACATAATCATGCATAGGTAAAAGCTACATTTAAGGACAAGGTGGACTCATAGATTTTAATGTACCAGAATATAAAAAATTATTAGATAGGAGGATTCCAGATAGCACATTGCAACCAACCTTTGAGAAATATCCACATGCCAAGTTTTTCTGTACTATCAAAGAAGGATATCCACAATTTTTTGAAAAGACTATTAAAATAATCTTTCTTTTTTCAACTACATTATCCATGTGAGGCTAGAGTTTCTTCATATACTTCAACCAGAACAGTGATAGAATACAAGTAGAAATACAAGTGACAGATTATAAGCAGAAACAGGTATGGGAATCTAGTTGTCTTCTATTAAGCCAGGAATTAAAAATATTTGCAAAAAATGTAAAATGTAAAAGAGGATAAAGATGGCTTGAGACTAAAAATGTTGAGAACCATCGATGTAAGCCTTAGCACTAAGAAATCTTTACTCACATTCATGAACTCAACCTATTTGATACAGATAGGGTACATATGGCTTCTCAATAAATTGTAATATAATCTTTTTAGTGACAATATAAATTTTATTGAAATTCTTGGTTAAGCTCCATTTTGGATCTTGTGTCCTATCTACATCAATCCTGACTTCCCAGTGGTGAAGAATGCTATAGGGATGTCCAAATATTTTTTTTTGACTGGGGCTGGGGCTCAGTTTTAATCTGACCTACATCATGCATTTATGTCTGATATTAACTGAAAAAAAGTTTCATGAAATAATTCTAAGTGATATAGATAAATGTATATATATTTCATTTTTAAAGTACTGTTTTTGACTCTTTAAATAGATTTTTTGGTTACCTAATGCATTGTAACTTGAAGTTGAAAACCATAGGACTATAGCAACTGAGAAACCCTAAAAATATGACTAGAAAACTTCCCGTGATAGTCAGCTGGCTTGTTTGCAGTATCAGTGAGATTTCTTTGCCCTTGATCACATACTTCTAAAAGGGAGCTTAATTTGTCATATGGGCAATGGGGAATTTTCTGATTAACTCTTGGACTAATCTGACACTCTCACACTATTAGCTCTTCTAATTTTGATTATTCACTATGAACCCACAGCTTCTACTTTGCATTTTTCTCACCATACAATGGGGTATTGCTTTCTCTTTCCTCAGCTTCTGCCCCTTAGGTTTCATGATCCTTATGCAGATAATTTTCTTTTTAAATTTTCAGTCTTTCCATCTTTAAAGAGTAAAGTACAAATTCTGCCCCCAAAGAACCAACTGCTTTGGGCTCAGTAGAGAAAGTAGGTAATACTGAGGGCCATTATAGTATCTTAAAATTTCATTTAAAAATGCCCTACAGTCACACAGCACTTACTGAGAGCCCACTGGATGAAATCCATTCATTCATTCTCCATGATTTATCATTGCTTGCTGTGTCTGTGCTAAAATCACAGGGTGATAGCCTTTCCAGACCCTCATCTCACAAGTGAGTATGATGTACATCCTGCTACCTTGCTTATCGGTAGGTTTACATCTGTGAGCACCACACCAACCTGATTCTTATTAAACAAAGTTGATTTTTGTTCTGCTTAGAATTAGTGAAGGAAATGAACCTGTCTCCTGCTTCTGTCTTCTTGTCTCCGAACTCTTTTCTCCCAAGGATCTTACACATTGTCATCCTAGTTCCTTTGTCCATTTGTCCCCTTACCCTAGAATGAACTTTTCCCAGAAAACTTACCTGCTGCCTCTTTATCTCATACAGTCTTTTTTTTTCTTTGACTTCCAGTGCATTCTTGTTGCTATTGCTGTTTTTTGTGGGGAGGGTATTTAACTTTCTTTATCTGAAATGACAGGATTTATTTAATTATTTAGTATGCTGCATATATTTTCCCCAATTCTAAAAAGGAAAAAATAAGAGTCACCAATCAGAGGGTGAAAGGAGGGGAGGGAAGGGAGAAGTGCTGGGGAGTGATACTGGTCAAATTCCGTTGTTACATTGTGTGCATGTACAAATATGTAACAACAGTTCCCATCATTATGTACAACTTTAATGCACCAACAACAATTTTTGAAAAAAAAATGAGTCACCATAATAACAAAATAATTGTTTGCTTTTCTTGACAGATAAACAGAAAGGGGGCAAATAGTAAGTTTCATATAGCAATTTTAAATTTTTATGTGCTTGTTTATTTTTTATGCCCTTGCAGTTTCCCAAGCACTTAGTGCAATGCTTTGTGCATAATAGAGAGTCAATACATGCTTGTTCTATTGAACTAAACCAGGAATCAGTTGACTTAACCAATTAAATATCAGCCTTTATTATTTTTTTCCTTAAAGAGCTCTTGATTTATAGAATGCTGAAATGCAAACTGGGATAAAAGAACACACGATAGTAAATTCTGGCCTTTTTGTGTTTATATTCTAAGGGAGATAGAAATAGAAAAGTCTTTATTTTGTTATTTTTGCCTTTAAATATCATTTATAAAGACTTAAAAGACTAAAAGTCATACTTGGAAAAGATAAATAATGTTGCAGCGACTTTAGCATAGCCATATTATTTGTGTCCCTGGCCCACAGAGCTTCATTATTTTTCTTTTCATTCTCTTTTTTCCCTCCCAAATGCCCAAAGCTCTGACCTTCTAGGATGACGCCAGACTTCTGCCTACTTTCTACTTGAATAATCTTTGTTTGTAGAACCAATTCATCACCATGTATCCAAATAGACTACGTTGCAAGCTTGACATTAGTAAAAGACCATTTCAAATAGGCAAATTCTTCTCTAATCCACATCACTTCCATTTCTATTGGCTTCTGCGGGACTGGCATCCTTCCACTGTGTTTCCATAAGCCTCATCATGATACCTTGGACAAACATTGGTGCCTTCGGGTTTCATGATTACTTTATAATTGTCATTATGAGATTAAATATGTGCTAGCACCTGTTTTTGTAAAGTTGAATACTGCAATTTTAAATGAGTTTCTGATATGATAAAAAATCATTACTGGATCTTGGATTTTTATACCATTGCAATGATTAAGGCAAAATTCATCACCTAACTAATCGAGATAACATAAGAAGATAAGACGTTGAATTATTTGAAAACAGGGATAAGACTTAAAAATGTTTGGTTTTATAGCTGTGTATGAATGTTTGTATGTAAATATAGATCAACTGTTTATGTGATAATAATTTTAAAATACAAGTGCAAAGCCTGTTTTATTAGTACTCTTTTCTTTGTTGTGTAATTAACCTCTAAGGTTTGCATTTGTCCTATAGTAGGATGTGTTAGAATAGAGAGGAGAAGAAGAGCTTCCAGGATGCCCCTGAGAGTTTGTGATTCTAAAGTGACTTCAACAGCTTCTGAGGCTCTGCTTGTGCCATCTGTCTGAGTTGCCCTTTTTGCCAGGAATTTTATTCCAAAGGATGATGGAAGTGAAGAATTAACTCCCTCTCCCAGTGGAGAGAAACAGTTTGATGCAGTGTTATCAGGTTTTCAATGCACGGTTCATTTATTTTTAAGCATCAGAGCATGGTAGAAAAGGCACCCCATAGAAAAGGAATGTAGTTTACCCTCTTTCTATCTACATGATTTTCAACAAATGACCTCACCTGGGCCTTGGTAGTCATAATATGGGCCCTACCAATTTCAGGGTATAAATATGATCAAGTGAGAAAATGTTCCTGAAAAAGCTTTGCCATCTGTAAACTGTTCTGCAAGTGAAAAAAAACCACTATTATTATTACTACTAGTAGCTTCACCACATCATCATTATTATTAGTTTCATCATCATTATTACTTCTTAAAAGCAGCTTTATTGATATATAACTCATATATTATTATTATTATTATTATTATTATTATTATTATTATTTCTAATAGAAGCCCAGAAGGGATACTTCTAGTCTCATTACTCAGCCAATGCTCAAATCATCTCAACAAAGTTCTGCATAATGACAAGGAACACATTAATCCCAGAGCAGCTCATTCCCAATAATTTTATAAGATGTAGGACATGGGCTACAATTATCAGAAACTTCACTAAAGAAGAAATAAGATAGGAGACATAGTTCTGTGTTTCAGGAGGTTGTACAAATGGGTTAAGATTGAAATAATCACTTGGGCGATGGAGCAGAATGAGAAGGTGCAGATGTAGGGTGAAAGCTGGGGACCATGAGGAAGGAAGAGACCTGCTGGGTGGGCTTTGCCAGGGTAGGAGGTGAGCTGTGGAAAGTCAGAACTTCTCCAATCTGAGCCCAGCCCCTCCCTGGACTTGACCTCTGTTAACCTGACTTGGAGAAGGGCTGGGCTAATCAGAGCTTTTTGCAGCACAGAGACCAGACACACACATTCTTTTCATCTCTCTTTGCTTCTCTTCACCAGTCCCACAAAGTGTTTAATTTTGCTGTCATTGTCAAGGGTCAGTCAGATAAAGCCTTCATGGGCCTAGAGGTCTCTATATTAACACCTTTTTAGTTGCTTCCTCAATGCCCCCACACTCCAAGACATGAGGAAGTATCTTTAAGTCCACATGAAGTGCTAATTGGCTTCAACTACAGAGACCTGATGTCCATGAGTCTTAGTCAAAGTAATCAGTTACTTAATTACTGAGAGGAAGGAAAGATGTGGAAAGGACAAGTCGAGACAGCAGAAGACAAATCACACTGTTTAATTTTCAGTGCACCAAGGAAGGGACATGGAAGGTGAGTGGAGGTCACCTGCCATGGCTCTCCACACCTTGGGAAGATTTTACTTAGTGTGAGTGATTTCACCTGAAGGAGTCTTGTTCTGGGATGGGGATGTGTTGGGGTCCTTACTGAATCCCCTCTCCTATAACTAGGTGTGTGCTATCTAGTCCATCATCATAGTATGATTATCATAAAGGAATGGGCTGTGTAATTACCTGATTTGAGCAAATAATCCACAATTGTGGGGCATGTCACTACACTTCTCTGTGGAATAAAGGGATTGAATTAGAAGGATGCTTCTCAGCTCCAAATTCTGTGATTCTGTATTAAACCATTTCTGTTCATATTGAATGCATATCAAATCTTTACAAACATGTAGATGAGCCCAGAGACAATGCTGAACAATCTGTTCAAAGAAGCATCCTGCAAAGAAATTAGGTCAGGGTGGCAGCCCATTAAAGACTTTAATGTGCTATCAAAACTGAGGTCTAAATGCTTTGATCAAGAAGAAATAGTTTTTCCTCTTTCATTTGTTGTGCTCCCTCATTGTATAAGGAAAGTAGTTTCTCTTGGGAGGAAGAAATATTTACTCTTGCAATGCTTTGGGTGGCTTTCTGCCAGGGGTGATTGGTCCTCTTCATGGGTTTTTAATACAGGTGAGACCATATTTCAAATTGCCTGTGATGATTTATACAGCAATCTATAAGAAGCAGTCAAAAAGAATGTCGGAGACTTGGGTAGAACGTTTTTGAAGAATTTTCTAATTACTGATTGTTGTTAAAACCTACTACGTTAGCTTTTTTACTTTGTGATCGATTATTCTCCTTTTGAACTGATACATGAGGCCCCAGAGTAAACTGAACTGCAAAATACTGTGCTGAACCAAAGTTTAAGTCTAAGGGGACAGGCGTTGGAAAAATATTTGGTCAGAAAAATGGCTTGGTCAGAAGCTAGGACTCTGGCAGTGGGAACTGGGAACTGAGGGATAAAGGGAGGCACAGTATCTGCCTGCTTATAATGCCTGGTCCTTTGAGCCTTTCATAAGTAGTCTGTACTGGCTTGCTCAACTATAGCCTATAAGGCCAAATCTGGCCCTCCTTCTGTTTTGTAAATAAAGTATTATTGGAACAAGCTATTCTCTTTGTATTGTCTGTTTTCTCCTAATAGTAATAGAGTTTAGTAGTTGCAACAGAAGCCATCACTTGCAAAACCTAAAATATTTACTATCTTGCTCTTTACAGAAAAAATTGCTGATTCATATTATTTAAACAAATTAATAAAGTTGTCAAGGATGTGGGGAAAAAGGTACACTCATACGCTGCTGGTGGGACTGCAAATTGGTGTAGCCAATATGGAGAGCAGTATGGAGATTCCTTGGAAAACTGGGAATGGAACCACCATTTGACCCAGCTATCCCTCTCCTTGGTCTATACCCAAAGGACTTAAAAACAGGGACACAGCCACATCAATATTTATAGCAGCACAGTTCACATAGATAAACTGTGAACCAAACTAGATGCCCTTCAGTAGATGAATGGATAAAAAAAAGTGGCATATATACACAATGGAATATTATTCAGAAATAAAAGAGAATAAAATCATGGCATTTGCAGGTAAATGGATGGAGTTGGAGAAGATAATGCTAAGTGAAGTTAGCCAATTCCAAAAAAACAAATGCTGAATGTTTTCTCTGATTTAAGGAGGCTGATTGATAGTGGGGTAGGGAGGGGGAGCATGGGAGGAACAGACGAACTCTAGAAAGGGAAGAGGGGTGGGAAGGGAAAGGAGGGGGCATGGGGTTAGAAATGATGATGGAAATCATCCAAAGTACATGTATGAAGACACGAATTGGTGTGAATATACTTTGTACACAACTAGAGATATGAAAAATTATGCTCTATATGTGTAATATCAAATGTAATGCCTTCCACTGTGATATATAAATTAAAAAATTGATTAAAAATACAAAAAAGAGAGAGTACATCAAAAGCAGGGGAAAAATAATAAATGAGTTATACAAGAACCTTCATACTCAGTAGGCATCCAGTTTGTGCACAATGTAAACACATAATAGGTTGGAAAGGGTGACAAATGTAAAGCCCAGTCTCTATTCTTAAGGACCTTAAAATCAAGTTGAGGATACAAAAACTAGCATACATGAAAAAATGTAGTGAACAATAAATGGTAATATGTAATCAAGAATTAAATTGCAATAAGCAAGCAAGTACAGAATTCAGAGAAAAGAAAGAAGGATCAACGAGGCCACTAGTAGTTGGTAGTAGACAACATTTAATATAATAAAGTTCCAGGACACAATAAGAGCTTGGATTCTCCCTTGAGATCCACTGTAATTGGATTTGACCTGTATTTCTACTCCAGTGTCATTTAAGTCACTGATAATATTTCTGGCCTTGTGCTTAGGGGATACCTTAATGACCAGAAATATTTCTGAGTAATTTTAGCCAACTGATTTTTCTGGGATTTGGGATTCCTTCAATCTCCCTAAACTACACAGAATTTGATCTATCATAATGTCTTTCTTTTGTGGAGATAATATAGCATAATGATTAAGAGCATGAACTTTGGACTCAAAGGGACTCAGGGCCACATCTTGGCTTCACTTCCTCCTACCTATGTAACCTGGGTGAGGCAGGAGGTGTCTGCAAAACACTAGGCCTCATTTTCTTTACTTATAAAATTGAGACAATAATGGTTTCAACCTCTTAGGATTGTTATGAGAACTAAATAATATAAAGTCTGTGAAGTGTTTAGAATAGAAAGTGCCTGGCACACAGATAGGTCTCCATGAATATTTATTCATTGACCATTGCTCCCAATAATAGCAAGATACATATCCTGCACAAGAGGGTCATGCTTACTTCCAGAACTAAAATTAGTAGTTTATTTGTATAGTAACAAAATATGCTAATGTAAAGTACAGAATTATTGTCCCCTACCTTTTAGTTTACTAATGGTTGTAATTTTTATTTTTCCACATTATTGCCATTGCCAGACTGACTTTCATTTCTGTGATGTCCTTGGACAACTTGGGGCAGAGTGCTGTACATAAAAAGCACAAATACAGCCTGTCATGGTGGTGTATACCTATAATTCCAAACAATTGGGAGACCAAGGCAGAAAGAGCACAAGTTCAAGGCCAGTCTGGGCAACTGAGAGAGACCCCGTCTGTGGGGAGCCACATTGAGTTACCACACCTTCCAGTCCTGATGCACCATGGGGATCTGAAAGATCACTGTACTCTGGCACAGTAGAGCCATGACTTGTGACTCGGTCTTTTCCTCTGCTGGGACAGCAAGGCCATACCCCTGGGATTGAGCTACACTCACCTATTCTTTTGTAATTCTACCCCTTTGCCCTGTTTGGGATAGAATGTTTGTGTGTGCCCTTCTCTTGCTCTGCCTTTGGGTATGGCCTTCCTAGATGTCAGTCAACCTGCTGACAGCAGACATTACGAAGCTAGACTCACCCCCCTCCCAAACCTTACCCCTTGCCTCATTTGAATGGCTTCTCCCCAATAAAAGGGTTTAGCATGTGCTCTCTTGCTCTCTCTTTCCACGGACCCCTTGCCGGGTTTCTGTTCACGACTAAAAGACTCAGGGATCACTCCAGGTAATCTGGGCTAACTGGGCTGCACAAAATAACCACACAAGAGACACAAATATCTTTTTCTTTGGGGTCGCTGTGACAGCTCCTCTGACCTTAAGGTTCCACAGGAAGAGAGAGAGAGAGAGAGAGAGAGAGAGAGAGAGAACACACACACACACACACACACACACACACAAGCTGACCCCTTTTATTGAGGAGAAGCTATTCAAATGAGGCAAGGGGTCAGGTTTCAGGGGGCTGAGTCTATCTTCACGATGTCCACTGTCAGCAGGTTGACTGACACCTGGGTAGGCCACACCTAAGGACACAGTAAGAGAAGGGGACACACACAAGGCACTTCCATGGAAGATTCTACCCTAAACAGGGCAAAGGGTTATATTACAAAGGAACAGGTGAGCATAGCTTCACCCATGGGTCTGTAGCAAGACACACCCATGCAGGAGACACTGGCCCTTGAACTCAAGAAGGGTGGGGAAAGCTCTGCCACATTTCTGTGACTGAGCGCCTCAGCACCCAGCCGGGGAGTGTGACTCAGTCACGTGTGAGGTTGGTCTCCCACAAGCCATCACAGGACCCAAAGAAAAAGATATATCTGTCACTTATGTGATTATTTCATGCAGCCCAGTTCACCTGAAGTGACCCTGAGTGTTTTAGGCATGAGAAACACGACACCTGTCTTGAAATAAAAAATAATAAGGGTAGGGATGTAGCTCAGTGGTAATGTACTACTGGGTTCAATCCCCAGTAACAGAAGGAAAAAAAAGTCCAAATAGAGACCTATATTTGAAGTTGCTGCAGGAATCAGGCTTTTTCAGTGACTGTCTTTGGAGGGTAGGCTGTTGGCAGTGGCCTTAGCCTTCGGGTTGGGAGGCAGGCTCTGTAGCTCATCCCCCATCTCTGTGGTTATGGAAGAAATCATGAATAAACCAGACCAGTTCTCCTAATCTGTAATAAGGAGATAATAACATTTATTTTTGTGACTGTTGTGAGTATTGCTGAAAGAGCTCTTTGAAACACTTTAAGTGTTTTGATATAATCATAAAATATGAGGCTTTAAAAGCAGGATCTGAGAGTCCAGAGAAGGCTCTGCTTTCTCTGTGGATAATGTCTAATGTTAGCATTGTTTTCTGTTTTCCTTGAGGTAATTTGAAGATTAAAGGGCAGGGTGTTTTCCACATTTCCTGGTGCTAATAAAGGGCCCTTCCCCAATGCTTTGACCTTCACCGCTGTCATGGAGACTCCTAGGAGCAATGACCATGATTCTGGCCAGCAGGGCTCCCACTGCTAAAAGGGTTGCTCCCTCTCAGGGCCTTTAGCCAATATATCAAGAACCCCCAATACAGAAACCATTGTTTGGTTTTGCTCACTCTTATTAAAAATAACATGGACTTAAAAAAATAAAATAAGAAACTGTCAGAAAAACAGACATCCCTTTTTAACCCAATAAGTCACACTTATTCTACATGGAAATAGCTCTTATGATACACAAAGCAACTCACAGCTCACCACTTCCCCTCGAAGAGGGTAGCAAATATCGCTGTATTCATTTGTCAATCACCTTTACACACAGTCATTTGTTCACCAGATGCCCATTTATTAAGCTCTTACAGTGGCACAGGCAAGACATTGAGCAAGATAGGCATATTCCCTGCCCTCCTTGAGCTTAAAGTCTCCCTGTGAAAACTGACATATGGACAGGCAATTGCAATAACGTGGTGTGAGTGCTATGTGAAAAGTTTGGCATGATCTGGGAGAAGAGCAGAGACACAAACAGAGGCTTCAATTTCTTTACTGGAATTACCAAGGATAACAAAATGAAGACACTGTGTATCCTGTCTTTGTGGCCAGACCAGGGTAGAATGGTCCTAAGGGTGTAGGGCTAGTCATGGTTATTCTTGGATATCAGACTTTTCTTGGATGGCTTGGGCTTTAGGTCTTACAGAAGAGCTAGAGACTTATCTGAGTCAGAGGTGTCATCCTAAAGCCACTTTGGTCTCCACTGGCATTGAAGCAAATCAAACTAAGTAAGATCCTCCCAAGAGCACACGGAATAGAGTCTTGGCTCAAGTATTCACCTATGTGAAGCATATATACCTGAACCACTAGCAGCTTTTACCTGCTCAACCTTCTATCAGTCTCCTTGGAATCTCCTTTCCTAAGAAAAAAACTAAACTGGATTCCCTCCTTCTTCATACCTGTCATTCGGAAGCAGGTAGAAGACCAGGTCAGCCTATGAAAGGGCTTGTTTGCCAGTCAGAGAGTTCTCCTGTGCTCTCTAACCCCTTTCCCAGAGCTGAAAGCTCATCTTCAAGCATGACTGGCAAGGTTTATCCACTGAGCTATATTTTTTGGGAGGGGGCGTGGGGAGGGTACTTGGGATTGAACTCAGGGGCACTCAACTATTGAGCCACATCCCCAACCCTATTTTGTATTTTATTTAGAGTCAAGGTCTCACTGAGTTGCTTAGCACCTTGCTTTTCCAGAGGCTAGCTTTGAACACAAATCCTCCCAAGCCACTGGAATTACCGGCATTACTTCTTGTATTTCCAAAGGAGCTATACATCGTGTTTCCTTTACTGTTTCTCACAAAATAAGATAGTGCTAGTCTATCATAGCCCCCAAGTTCTTTTTAGTAGAGGCTGAAAAAAATCCAGGGGGAAGGCTGGTTGGAGCCACATATGGAGATTCCAGGAGCCCCCTCTTTTCCTGGGCCTGAGGCTGGGGGTGGAGGAGGAACAGAGATAATTCCTAGTGTTCAAGTCAGAATTGTGGTCAAGATAAGTGATCTTGTTTACCTCTTTGTACAGAAGAAAGAAGCCCAGAGAAATGAATTTTGGGTAGCCACATCAGCTTATGGTACAGAACACCTACCCACACACACACTACCCTGGCCACATACTAGAATTGCTGGAAAGCATTTTAAAAGGAGAACTTAGTGATCAGGGCTTATGCAGATGAGTCAATCAAATTCTGAAGTTAGACCAGGGTAAATCTCATCAAGTTGATTCCAACTGAATCCAGGATGTAGAACCAGTAGACAGGATTCTTGGCAGCCTGTTTGTCAAAAGCAAGCTTCTTGGGTTTGAATCTGGCTCAGCTGATGTGGAAACTTGGGCAATTCACATCTCTATGCAAACTTTTATTTCCTTCTCTACCAAATGAGGATGCTAATAAGGCCTGCTTTATAACAGGCCTTATAGGACTATAATCCTATAATCCTTTATAGGATTGTTGTTGAGGATTAAATAATAAAATGCAATTAAACACACCGGATGTATCAAGTAATGACTCTGTTATTTGGTAATGACAGGCAGGGCTGAACTTTAGGCCTCCCATTTCCAGGCAAGGCTCTTTCGACCCTGATTATTCATCAGGCTCTCTGAGATGAATTCAGTGAGCATGGGGTGCTCCAAGCTTCTCTTTATAAAAACAGACATGAATGACTTTGTTTCTTAAATAAGGAAGACTATTTCCTGTTAAGGCCCCTTACCTTTTATTCCTATTCAATGTCTCCTGTTTAATATCATTCATTTATTTATATGTTCATTTATTTGTTGAGTGTCCATTAGGTTCCTAGTACTATCTAAATATCATCAGTACAACAAAAATACAGATCCTGTCTTCCAGGATCTTAAGTTGAATGAGGAAGGTTTGGGGATTTAGATCGGGGCAGAGTGCTTGCCTAGAGTGTGCAAAACCCTGGGTTCGATCCCAGCATTGCAAAAAAAAAATAAATAAATAAATGGAGAAGAAAGACTAAAGCTATTGCACAATATGCTTACTATGACAATAGGTTTTTTTCCTTTCCTTTTCTTTTTTTTTTCTTTTTTTGTAGTGCTAGGGATTGAACCTGGAGCCTTGTGCATATAAGGCAAGTACTCTATCCACTGAGCTACATTCCCAGCCTGACAATAGGTTTCTTAAAAAAAAAAATGTCTAAGAATACTCTCTAATCTTCCAGCAATCTGGCTGACCAAAACACTATTACAGTTTTGGTATCTCCTAAGATGCCAAGTGCTGCTTCACCCCCAGATAATCTGATTTATTTTATATGTGATATGAGTTGGACATGAAGGTTTTTTTTTAAGCTCCCTAATAATTATAATGTACATCAAAGTTTAGAATCACAGACTTAGAAGTTTCTTGTTCATTAAGAATATAACTAACTCTGAAGTTGAGTAGTTAAGTGTCTTCTGGGATCTGACTTGAGCTTTGGGAATTTGCAGCTTTTTCTCTAGGAAAAAGAAAGTGCAAAGAAAAGGTTTTAAAAGAGGGATGTGACATTTAAGTTTCAGAAAGATAATTCTGGCTGCAATGTAGAAAATGGGTAAGACTGGAGACAGGGTAATCCATAGGGGGAAAGCAAAGACATCCAGGTCCTAACTTAGATGGCATGGGGGACTCCAATGCCAGGTATCAGTGGGGTACCTGGCACACAGGAGAAAAAGGGAATAAGGACAAGTAAAATGTTTTGCTTCTGCTGGTTTTTCAGCTTTGAAATTTAATTGTTGCCTTCTTGGTAAACATCCAAAGAATTCCGATGATTCTTATGAGATTGGCCTTAAATGAGGACAGCCCCTTCAAGACTCCCGATCATTTATGAGTTTCAGAATGACACAGGGATGAATTATAGCCTTTTTTTAAAAAAAGTAATAGTTAGATTTTATAATTACTCAGTTAATTTTGGCAATGTAGATCATTAAACACCAACATAGACTTTTCACAGAGAAGGGTGGAGAAGGGGTGGTCTATCTACTTACATTGATCCAATTACCTGGATAATTGCCAGCGATCCACTTAACTTTGTGATATGAAGATGGTTTCAGTAATTTATTTTTTTCTGTCCCCCCCCCACTTTATTTAATGTTTCTTCTAATCAAAACATTTTTACTGTTATTGGTTCTGTGGTGCTCATGTGACTCTGGTGGTGAGACGATTGGATTCCATTTGCCGTGTGTTCCATTAAATTCAGTTGTCAGTGCAGTTCTAACACCAGGCTTATCATCATCAGTAAGGAGGTACAAGAAGGCAAGAAGAACCCAGCAGGAGGCTCACAGTTTGGCTCAAAGGCATAGCACAATAAATTAGAGAAATCTTTTGCCTTCTAAACTCACTGAGCACAATATAATGTTCTCTACAAAAGTGAGGTTCAGAATATTATTTTTTGCAACCCTTTGAAACACAAAAACCATTCCTAGCTATAGAGACATACAAAAAACAGCCCATTGGTCAAAATTGGCAGACCCCAGGTCTAATCAATGAATACAATAATGAAGTAAGCCCCGGTGTGTACTATTTGCTGACCTCTCTGTTGTAAATAGTCTGTGACTTGGTCTCAAAACACCAACATGAAAAGCCAGCCTCAGCAACTTAGTGAGACCCTGTCTTGAAATAAAAAAAATTTAAAAAGAGCTGGGAATGTGGCTCAGTGGTTAAGTGCTCCTGGGTTCAATCCCTGGAACAAAAAAAAAAAAAAAAAAAAAGGAAGGAAGAAAGAAAAGAAAAAACCAACATGAATGTTACTGAATGTGAAGTTAGGAAGAGAAGTTCAGAAGCAAACCATCATATAATATTTCCACCCTATGGATACCGGAAGATGTAAACAACTCTGAGAACAAAGATAATGGTAAAATAATTAGAAAGTGATGAGTTTTTGAGGAGTTCTTCCCTTTGTTTCTAATAGAATTCATTTAATTGTAAGTTTACATAATTTGGTTTTCATATTGGCTGTGTTTAACAATTGGCTCACAACATTTGTGAAAATTTAACAATCTTCTCTCACAAGCTAGTACGAATTGGTGCCAGAATGCTACTGCAAGGAGAAGGGAAGTTGGAATGTGCAGAGGCAGCTGGGATCAAAGCAAAGGAGAGAGGAAAGATGAAGTTCATGGCTGTGGACAAACACGTGGTCCATCCCTTGAGACGCAGCCAAGCGTGGTCTTGCCAAAGACAGTCACTGATGGCACAGAGCTAGTTTGGGCCTTCTATCTTGAAAAGCACAAATCAATTGATCTCAGCTCCATTTGACCAGTATCTGGCAGAGAGGAGGATGTGACTTAATACATGGTAAATCTGATTTTAAAAATATAACACTCAAAATTTACATTTGAATAGAACTATGGGAGGTAAAGCAAAAGATAGAGGTTTTTCCTTTACAGTAATGTTGGGGTTTCTTTCCTAATCTAGTTCCTACCAAAGTGCAAATAAATGAAACCATTTAAAGAAGTAGTCCCTAGTCCTTAATTTTTACGAAGCTGAACTCTCTCTTAAACATTGTCTGACAAAGGAGTGAAATGTATCACTTTCCATTTGACAGATGGGATTCTTATGGATGTTATTGAAGAGGGAAAAAAGTAGAAGCTGAACGAGGCACTTAATAGGCTTTACTTTGAGTTTCAACTCTGTATGTCAAGTGCCCCTGGGTGGTGTGGATGGAATGGTTTGATAAATAGGCAGGGACAAAGGGGAAAGCAAAGGTGAGATGGCTGAGCTTCATAAATAGAATTCCCAGCTAGCAGTGTAGCTCAGTGGTAGAGCACTTGCCTAGTATGCATGAGGCACTGGGTTCAATCCCCCGTACTGCTAAAAAATTAAAAAATAGGGCTGGGGTTGTGGCTCTATGGTAGACCACTTGCCTAGCATGCATGAGGCACTGCGTTTGATCTTCAGCACCACATAAAACTAAAATAAAGGTATTGTGTTTACCTACAACTAAAAAAAAATTAAAAAAATACAGAAAGGAATGGCCTCTAACATAATATCATATTTTTGTAAGGAAATACTCTTAACTATGGTGGTCATTTGAATTGCTCACAGATTGATTTAATGTATAGTACCCATGGTATGTTAAATATATTTGACATGAAATATGCATCTACATGTGTTTAATACTTACCATTTAATTGTATCCTTAAGATATCAATGGTAGAATGGTTTCATGTTTCTTATGTTCTTAAAACTTTCTGTTGGGAGAAATCGTTTATTAAACGTCTTTTTGTGTTATTTGCTATGTATGCAGAATGGTTCCATGAGCATGGAGGACAATCTTTAAAATTGTGTTGTTGATAAACATAAAAAGACATATAACTCTTTCAGAGAGCTTTCTCTACTTTTCTCCCTATCTCTCACATGCATATTTGCACACACATACACTTTTTAGAAGCTGAACAAAAAGCAGGAACAGGATCATCTTAACAACTGTCTTTTGGTGAAGCTCAATAATGATAATTGCTAGCACCCATTGAGGACTACCTACATGCTAAACACTTTACTGCATTAAAATTTGAACTTCAGAATAACCCTATAAAGTAGGTACTAATATTATTCAGATTTTTCAGATAAACTAATGGGAGTGAGGTAGATTGAATAAGTTGCCCAGGCTCATACCCCATAGGCTGGAGGACTTGTGAAGGTACTTAGGTACAGGCGGGAGGGTTGGTACAGGTCTTCAGGCCCGTGCTCTGCTCCTTTTGTGCTCTAGCACCTCCTTTCTCAAATCTCCTAATAAGGGTAGATTTCCTAAAGTGGGAATATAGGAGACAACATAAGAAGGAAGGAAAGAAAATAGAAAGACTAGGGAATGGGCAAAGGTGGGCTGCTTACGGCAACAGAGGGTTTGGTGGGAAGGAAAATAAGGGCTCTGGATGGAGTTTCCTGAGTCTATAAGTGCACTTGGCTACAGAAAAATGGTTAAACAGGAAAGAAGGGAAGACAGAAGGGCTGATTTGGTGGAGGGCCATGGAAGGAATAAAATTAGACATTGTAGCTGCAGAATAGAAGCACTGAAACTACACTGAATCTATAGAATCTCGGGGATGGAAGAGAACTTGAATGCCATCTGCCTAATACATAAATTTACTCTGCATCTTGACGAGGTGGTGGTTCAGCCTCCTTGGATGTCCTTGGAAATGGAGAACTCATTAGATCCTCTCCACATATGGCATAATAGAAAATTCTTCTCTTTGTGGAACCCAAATTTGCCTACCAGTGACTTCTATTCAGTAGCCAGGAACTGGCTTCATGGGATGATACACAAGTATTTTACAGAATCATTTCCAGGGTAAATATGGAATTACCCACACATTTGACTATTCTTCCTCAGCAGTAATATTATTCCTAAATATTAAGTTTTCCAGTGATTCCTAATCGCTGACTATCATTCAATGCATTTCTTAACCGACTGCCTTCCTGCTAGTTATTAAAAATAGCTGATAACAGCCAATTTTGTTTACTCTATACCAGTAGCTTTGTAAATGTTGTTTTCTATATTGTCATTTTTGTTTTACATTTGAGGAATCTGAGGCTCAGAGAGCATAAATAACTTGCTCAGGACCACCCAGGCTCTAAGCAAAGGGATGGGATTTGCATCAGACAGCTTGGATATTGAGGTGGAGTGGTGTCTTGATCTGTTTTGTGCTGCTATCACAATTTTTAGACTAATTTACAAAGAACAGAAAAAATATTTTTTTCCTTCTCAAGGTTTTGGAGGATGCAAAGTCTAAGATCAAGGCACCAGTATCAGGTGTGGGTCTTCTTAGTGGCAGAAGGTGGAAGAGCAAGAGAGCAAACCTGCTCCTGCAAGCTCTTATAGAGTGACATTAATTCATTCAGAAGGGTTCTGCCCTCATGATCTAGACCCCCCAAATATCTTACCACTCAACACTGTGGAATGGAGTTAATGGATTTGGGGAAACACATTCAGACCATAGTAAATACCTGACAATAAACTATCCATTCTACCTGGTATAAAAAAGAATGTTGCTGGATGTGATGGCACACACCTGTAATCCCAGTAGCTGGGAAGGCTAAGGCAGGAGGATCACAAGTTCAAAGCCATCCTCAGCAATTTAATGAGGCCCTAACCAACTTAAGTGGGATACTGTCTCAAAATAAAAAGTAAAAAAGCTGGGGATGTGGACTCGGTGGTAGATCGCTAGCCTTGCATGCATGAGGCACTGCGTTCAATTCTCGGCATCACATAAAATAAATAAATAAAGATATTGTGTCCATATCAACTTAAAAAAAATTAAAAGAGAGAGAGAGAGAGAGAGAGAGAGAGAGAGAGAGAGAGAGAGAGAGACTGTGCGCTGGGATGTGGCTCAGTGGTTGAGTACCCCTGTTCAATCCCTGGTATATTAAAAAAAAAAAAGTGTTACAGAGAGTAGAGTCTACCCAGCACTGGTTTATATGAATATGCAATTTACACAGTCCCCCTGGAAAAAGGACTTGGTTTAGTGTCCTTCTATCAAAATCTTGAAATCTTAAAATTTTAAACAGGGAGCCCTGCTTTTCATTTTGTACTGAGTGATTGAATTGCTCTGGGTCTACTATGAAAAACAAAAGGAAGAAAACAACCAAGCAGGCAAATCAACCGCCTTTTTGGTAGCATGGTGCATGCAGTGTTTGTAGTCTTACAGGTTAATCTGTTTCTGAGTAATCTTTAGAATCTACTCTCCACTTGGCAGCTCCTGTTCTTACCATGGAGAAAAGTCCCAGGGGCAGCTGTACAAACTGGGGTGCGAGGGGTGGGGGTGGCTCCTTTTTTGTATCTTTAATGTCATGCATGGAGGCTGGACTGAGTTCTGGCAGGAATGCTTTTATATTTTTGGGTTTTGTCACTTTCTACTCCTTTGACACCATGTTTCCTGTCAAATGCAATTTATAGGCACATGATAGTGGTTGACAGGAACAGCGAGCCTCCAGGATTTCCCTGGGAGAAGCTTTCACCTGTTCCATGAGTGCTTCCTCCTCTTAGCTAATGTGGAAGCTCTCTCACTCTCATTACTTTCCCAGCCTGCTGGAAATGCCAGGAATGCCGACTTCACACAAAGTAGGCGTAGGTGTGGTGTGGAACTGCAGCTGGACCTTGTAGTAACTGTTCCAGGAAAGTCAGCTGGGACAGGTCATTGACAGTACTCCTTAGATGTCTGTTTCCAGTCATCTCAGTAACTCCAGCTTAACAAAAATGTGTCTTTCTCGTTAATTATGGTTCAGTCCCCAAGAACACATATCCACCTAACACTCTTCTTATTCTTTTTTTTTTGTACTGGAAATTGAACCCAGGGCACTTAACCACTGAGCCACATCACCAGCCCTTTTTCATATTTTTATTTAGAAACAGTTGCTTATGGCCTTGCTAAGTTGCTGAGTCTGGCTTTGAACTCTCAATCCTCCCGACTCAGCCTTCCAAGCCACTGGGATTACAGGCATGTGCCACCACACCTGGCATCAACACCTTTCTTTATAACATCAGTTCCTTATACCCTGTTTTACTGCTTAATAAGCTTCAGTTAGATTATGAATACCTTCCAAGTGGCTGTAAGGTATCATCTGCGAAAGAGCAGTGGACGGAATTTGGGAACCTGGATTTCTGTCCAGTTTAATCTTCCCAGTAGGCAATGACCCACTCCTGCACTTAGTATCCAGCTTAGAAATTATTTATGAGAGGCTTTGTGTTTTGGGAATGGACAGATGTTGAGCTTGGGTTCCCTTTCTCTTGGCTCAAAATGAATAGGCTTTCAATCGATCAGGAGATATTTACCAAGGTCTTTTCATTTACTGCACTGTGAGCACTGTGTCAGAGTGATATGCAGCCTGCCCTGGCACACTAGAGGCTCATTATGAGAAAATTGCATAAAGGGCTGGTTTTTCTGACTTCTATTTAAGGCCATGGAGTCTTGGCTTTGATCATCAAGCAAGATCTACCTGGATCAGGTGGTTGTATATGACATACTTAGATGGGGGTACAGATTCAGCTGCTATAATAAGGTATTAGGCAGCTTTGTGTTTATAACAAATACCTAAGATAACCAACTTGTAACTTATTTTGGCTCACATTGGGTGGTTCCATTCATTATCAATTGGCCCCACCATTTTTGGGCCTGTGGCAAGGTAGTGCCTCATGGCAGAGAGCTTATGGTGGAGCTGTCGTTCACCTCATGGCCAAGAAGTAAAAGAGAGAAAGAAAAAGGCTACACCTCTGATGACCTGAAGAACTCCCACTGTGTCCTACCTCTAAAAGTTTCCACCACCCCCAAAAGCACCCAGCGAGGGCTAAGCCTTTAACAGATGGGCCATTGGAGGACATGTCAGATCCAGACTATAGCATCTAACCTGCAATTTCTGCAAAGTCTTTTTGGGATTCTGTGGCTGTAGTAAAAGGAAGGGGCTCTTTTTTGGGGAAGACCTACTTTCTACTTTGAGTCAGAAAGGAAAAATGACCAGAAACAAGTTCTATGGTTCCATGTTCCATGCAACTGCTCAATGAGCTGATCAAGACAGAGCTGTCTCAGCACAACTGGGGCAGCGCTCTCTGATCCCTCCATAGCCAACAGCTGGTAGGTGAGTGACCATGGGTATTGTTTGGTTGGAGGCTCTAGAAGTGAGTGTGGTGGTAAAGTTTTCTCATCCTAACTGTACTCTGCAGAATGGAGGGGCAGGCATTTTCTTGTTGAGGACCAGTTTATGGTAAGCCTCCAAGATTGTTTGTGTTTGGCCTCCAAAACTCAGTGTGAGCCTTCCTACATTCTTCTCTCTAGAATGCTGTCCCCTCTTCTGTCTTCTTATTCAAATCCTCTTTATCCTTTGTAGATTCAAATACCTCTGACTGGAGAAGATTGCCTCCCAAATACCAGCCTCTGACTATGCATGACACGTGTTGGTTCTCCCTTGTATTTCTTTTATAGGTCAAATCAAACTATTACTTATCTCTATTGTTAAACATTCAGCTTCACAAATTTTTTCTTTTTTTTCCCCTTGGATTGTAAACTCCTTTTCCCCCTGATACATTTATCAGTCTTTTCCTGGGGCTGTTCTGCACTGGATACTGTCCCAGGCACAGGGCACACAAAGACAAATACATCCCCTCTCTGCCACCTCCTGAGGGAAACTGAGGGAAGGCCGCTATGGGCAACAAGAACAGAATATACTATGGCTTTTCTAGTAGATGTATATGCAAAATGCTTTCAAAAACCAGAGTCAAGCCAGCTGCCTGGGGATGTGGTAGAATTCTGTGGAGGAGCTAGCATATTCATTGGTCTAGAGGATTGTAGAGAAGGGTGGGAACAGTTGCTGGCTGAGGGGGCATGAGTGTAAATATTCAATAGCCTGAGGGAAGTGAGAATCAGAGGTCTAGGTGTTGGGGTGAGGGAAGGAGAAATGGAAGAGGAGAGTGAATAGGAGACAAATCTGAAAAGGTGAATGGGGCACAACGCGGAGTTACTTATAGGTTCTGCTAAAGCTTTAGATTATCCTGTAGGTAACAGGGAGCCTGGAAAGTTTGAGGGGGAGTGGCATAGTCAGATGTGGGTTTTAGAATGATGATGATTGGACTTGGGGTAAAATATAGATTGATGGGGGTTGGGGAATTAGTCTAGACAGATGGATCAGTTAGATACAAATTCTTGACCGACAATGGCAAAGATAGAGAGGAGGAGGGGATCTGAATGATTAGCCTTGGATAGGAACGAAGGAAGCAGCACATTAGAGAGATCCTGAAGGTGACTAATTAGATGCAGAGGAAGTGGCAGCTGCCAGAAGTCTTTGTTCCTCTGCAGAAGATCATGTCTTTGATAAACATTCAATAAACATCAGCAGGATTTAAACCTTATATACAAAAGTGTATATTTTTGAACATTTAATTTTTGATGTTAACTCCTCTGAGTTAAGCACCACATGGATGGGGGCTGGGGTTATAGCTCAGTGGTTGAGCACTTGCCTAGCACATGTGAAGCATGGGTTTGATCCTCAGCACCACATTAAAAAAGTAAATAAATAGAATAAAAGTATTGTGTCCATCTACAACTAATAAATAAATAAATTTAAAAAGAACCACATGGATATTCTTTTTTTTTTCCTTTTAGGTTGGTTATTCAGATTTTATGTTAGAGTTTGCTGTGTGAGTACAAGAATCTGCAGTACTGATTATAAGCCCAGTTGGTGGTCAGAGTATTTTCTTATTAATACTTGGGACATTTTGGGGAGTGCACAGATTATGTTCTGGGAGCACACAATCAGAATTTATACCTGCCATGTTTTAAAAGAAGAACTTGGGGTGCAAAATGATGCTTTTTCCTTTAGGTTTTGTGGGTTTAAAAAAATCAGCAAAGAGTAGCTTTCTAATTTCTTCTGGTCATTCTGCAAACAAAGGTACTGTGATATTTTACTAAATTCAACCAGTGTTATCTTTGTTGCTTTCTGCTGTCAGCCCAGCAATCCAAACAAGGATTGATGTGGGGGCAATAAAGGAAAGGAAAATGCTTCTTGGTATAATATCTGAAAAATATTTTGCCCTTTGGGTAGTATATGCCACCCAATGGCAGCACAAGGGGTTTAGGGGAACATCTTTTCCTTTTTGCCTGGTGTTGCCCATAACTGCATAATGGTTTTTTTAGTTAATTGGTTCAGATGCTACATTGTTTCCAAAGGAGACCAATCTTTCTTCTCTCCTCCCTCCCTCTGCCTTTTTCCTCCCCCTGTTTGTTCCTCTCTTTCACTTTAATGCTTAAATGCTTAATGGTCTATCTGCAGATCTTCTCAGTTCCCAGATACTGAAAATAAATTATCTTTATGTTATGGCTGCTATTAATATATTCCTGTTTGTCTTGGCCTCCGTGTTCTGGGTAGCCGTCTGCCTAGGGCATTGCATCAGAAGAATTGTATAACCTCTCCTAGCACTGCAGCAAACTTCAATCTGTAAATGCCTGTGGAATGAGAAGAGAGCAGGGTTGAACTGATTATGGACATTGAAAACACACATTCCCTTCCCTGGAGGTCTCTGTCAGTGCATCTTTCTAGAACATCCCTTCCCTGGAGGTCTCTGTCAGTGGATTTTTTCTAGAACATCCCTTCCCTGGAGGTCTCTGTCAGTGGATCTTTCTAGAACAAACCCAAGAAACTCATACTTTCTCTGACACTTCTCGTCCAGTTATTTGTTGACTAAGTTTTAATTATGGGGACTGGGTGAGATATCAGTATTACATTTTATGAAGAATGAAATGGTACTACCTTGATGGATGTAAACCTCAAAGAAATGATCTGGCTTAATAATTTTTAAGAGTTTTTTTTAGAGAAAACACACACTCAGAATTGAACAGCTTCCCCAGAGGGGTCCATTGGGTTGGTGACATTTAGCAGTTTGTTAAGAGGGATCCTGAGCCCCTGGGGAGTTTCAGGCTTTGACCAGCCTTCTGTGTCCTCAGGGGGATCCCCTTGCTTGTCTTACCTGAAACCTTTACCTCCTTGGCACAAAGTCATCAGTCTAAACAAATGTCTCTGGGCAAAGTGATTAGAATAGGATAAGTTTTCCCACAGCGTTTAAGAATACCTCAGGATGCAGTATTTGAATTTAAGGTTTTTGGGTTTTATTTGTAAAAGAACCCTCAGAGTATATAGTTAAGTGCTTTTCAAACTGTGTTCCCCAGAGTCACAGAGGTTGCAGGATAGCATCTCAGAAACTGCTCTGAATAGGAGGGAGGTCCTGGATCTTCCCTCCTCCACTTTGAGCCAGAAAAACTCCACATTTGATCTGTTTTAGAAAAGGGATTTCTAAGTAAGATTGAGTTCAAAGAATGAATTCTGCTGCTTAAGTAACTGGAAAACTATTGGTATAATCCAACTTCTCATTTAATAGATGATACTGAGGGTCAAAAATGTTCTACAATACATAATACTTGTCACCAAGATGGACCTGGAGCATTGGTCTTCTGTCTCCCAGTCCAGTACTCTTAACATATCCCATGAACTACTGGATTTCTTGGTTTAGCTAGGACCAATAAGGGCCTATCTGCATCAATCTCAGAACTAAAATAAAATGGGTCCTGTCTTTGGAGAGGCTGTGGAGCACAAGGTTGAGCACGTGGGCTCTGAACTTGGACTTTCTGTGCTCATCACTATGACTTTTTCTTTCCTTCTTCTCTTTTTCTTTTCTTCTTCTTCTTTTTTTTTTTTTTTTTTTGGCAAGAGGGATTGAATCCAGGGTGCTTAACCACTGAACCATATACCCAGTCCTTTTTATTTTTTATTTTGAGACAGGGTCTCACTAAGTTGATGAGGCTGGCTTTGAACTTGCAATTCTCCTGCCTCAGCCTCCTGAGCCTTAGGGATTACAGCCATGCGCCACTGCACCAGCATTAGCTGTTGGACTTTGCATAAGTTACTGAAACTTTCAATATCTTTTTTTTTGTCTGCAAATGACTGTTATCATAAAATAAGTCAATGCACATACAGTGCTGAGAGCAGTGTGTTGCAAGTAGTAAATATTAGCTTTTATTTAAAAGTTTGTATCATGAGATTTTTGGGATCCTGGGCTTTCTGTAACTTTTCCTTAGATGCATTGTAGACTGTTGATCTTTCCACATTTTGTCTTTGGTGCTGTGAATGACCAGGTCCCTCTTGTCTGTTGAAACTTTTATCACCAGGATGGGAGAAATAATAGGATCACAGAGTTTAAACTGGAAGTTTGCTCTATGTTACACATAACTGACAAGAACTGAAGCCCCCTGATTGGAAATGACTTGCTCAGTCTTATGGAGCTTTCCAGATGGAAGGCAGGGAAGAACAAACAAAGCAACCCTGAGGAGCCTCATTCTACCAAAAACCATTTCTCATTCATTGGTCCAATATGTTTATGTTGCATTAAAGGTTTTTTTGAAGTAAATTTCACTTAATATAAAACTAACTAGTTTACAGTACAAAACTCAAGACACCTTCATAACGTTGGCCAACTATCACTATTTTCAAAACTTTTTAATCAACCCTAAAGTAAACCCATACCCATTGTGAACTCACTCTGCAGTCCCCTCCAGCCTCTGTCAACCATTGCTCTGCTCTCTGTCTCTGTGGATTTACCTGTTCTGAATTTTTCGTAATAAATGGAATCATACAATATGTGAACTTTTGTGTCTGGCTTCTTTCACTTAGCTTAGTGTTTTCAAGGTTCATCCACATTGTGGCATACATCAATGCTTCATTCTTTTTTATGACTTTTATGTTGCATTTTGGTTAAAGAATTTCATTCTCATCTTTTGTCTCCCACCACCTCCTAAGATGAGGCTGACTTTAATACAGTTACATTGTTTCTTTCTCTCCTTCCACACCAAATTTCAGTCATAGATGAGGAAATAATACTGTGACTCCTCCATTGCTTTTTACCTTTTTATTTCTTTTCTTTTTTCCCCAAGTACTGGGAGTCAAACCCAGAGCCTTGCATATGCTAAGCAAGTGCTCTACAACTGAGGTACATCTCCATTCTGTGTTTTTTTTTTTTTTAACAGAGATGCTTAACCACTGAGTCACATTCCCAGCGACCCCCTCTTTTTTAGTTATAGATGGACACAACACCTTTATTTTATTATTTATTTTTATGTGGTGCTGAGGATCAAACCCAGTGTCTCACACATGCTAGGCAAGTGCTCTGCCACTGAGCCACAACCTCATAAAAAGTCCCCCTTTTTTATTTTTTATTTTGAGGCAGGTTCTCACTAAGTTGCTTAGGGCCTCACTAAGTTTCTGAGGCTGACCTTGAACTTATGATCCTCCTGCTTCAGACTCCTGTGTAACTGGGATTACAGACATGTGCCATCATGATCAGCTTTGGAACTCCATTTCTTTTCTTTCTTTCTTTCTTTCTTTCTTTTTTTTAGAGAGAGAGAGAGAGAGAGAATTTTAATATTTATTTTTTAGTTTTCGGTGGACCCAACATCTTTATTTGTATGTGGTGCTGAGGATCGAACCTGGGCCGCACGCATGCTAGGCTAGCGCGCTACCTCTTGAGCCACATCCCCAGCCCGGAACTCCATTTCTTATGGCAAACCTGTCCCTTTTCTTTCAGGAAAGCCACCTCTATTCTTGTGTAGTCTACTTCATTAGGCCCCACTGTCTGTTATTTAGACAAATGCTTGTGCCCAGGCACTTGTGACTACAGTGTAAAGAGGGGGCTGGATGACTGAATTTTGTGCAGAACCCATGTGGTAGCAGAGTGGCTCTCCAGCAGTTGATGCCACCTCTAGCAGTAGTCGACATGCACAGCCTGAAAAGGGAGTCCTGAGGATACATGGGCCCATTGGGTCCAATGCAATGTCACAATGCATATCACCAGAGCAATATGTCACAGTGTCACTTTAAGATGTTGAGGTATTCCATTTGTTAATGGGGTGAATCCTTGTCTGTAAAGATGAACATCTGAACTGCAGAGAAGACATTAAAAAAAAAAGAAGAAGAAGAAGAAGGTCTGGGGTTGTGGCTCAGTGGTAGAGCGCTCGCCTCACACGTGCAAGACCGTGGGTTCGATCCTCAGCACCACATACAAAAATAAACAAGTGAAATAAAGGTGTTGTGTCAAACTACAACTAAAAAATAAATATTAAAAAAAAGAAAAAGAAAAAACACTGCACAAATCAGGTCTAATAATTCCTCTTTTAAGCTTGGATCTAATACTGAGGAATCCCTGGCATCCTTCCTTAGAATCAATTACAGTCAATTTTTTCACATTTTACATCATTTAGAGGAATATTGTCAAGATAAAATCTTGCCCGACATGGATTTTTTTTTTGTTTTAATTTCCTTACTCTCATAAATGCAAAACTTAATAGATTATTTTGCCCCAAACACACTTTGCAAGCCAAATTGATGAGCTGTCTCTATTTGGGCTCTAGTGATCTTGATCCCTCACTGGGAAGTTGTGCTGCTTGGATCCCTTCTATGGTTCCCAGATGTGCCCTCAAGGCTGCACTTTGTCCAAATGCAGGGGACCATGTCCTGGTGCCTTGAGTGCTTGTGAAATGATGTCTGTCTTGCTAATGGGATTATTTGTGCTCATCTTTCTAAAGCATGGGTACACAGCAGGGCAGAATCACCTGGGAGGGGTCAGGGCTTATAGCAAGAGATCTGACAGGCAGCCAAGGCCAGGCAGGCATAAGACCCATTCTACGGGTCTGAAGAATTAGGTGGTACCAGACATTTGACCTCAAGGAACTTAATAAAAAGGATGAAATGGGTACCAGAAGTGAGGTAGGTGAAAACTGGAGCGCCAGACAGGTTGGGGACATTGCCCATGAGTATAGGTTATGAGTCAGAAGTGAACTTTGTCGCTGACTTCTTGGACCTTCTCTTTTGTTCTGGTGTTAAGCAAGAATCCACAGATGTGCGTTTGTGCTTAAAGGCAAGCCAGGTCTCTACAGGTATAATTTGTCTCTGATTAAGGATGGGCAGTAACCTAGACCTTCTCAGAGGTCACCTGATGTGAATTACTAGCAAGAGATTTTGTTCTTTTATAACAAAGGGGTACAGAGACCTGCTGCTCAGTTGCCCATGGTCATTCTTGGTCCTTTGCTGCCAGGCAGACCCTCTCCTCCTCCTCCTCACATTTGCAGCATCTAGTTGTGCTCTAAAGAACCATTCTGGAGTTAGTCCTTCTCAGCATTATGGTCTCAGTATGAGGAAACCAAGATTCATGCCACATAGGCCTTGTCCATGCCTCCCTTCTCTGAGCCCTTTGTAAGATGTGAGTGTACAACAGCTAATTGGTGGGTCTGATTCCTCCACAGGAAGGTAGGCAGCATGATCCAGGCACCTGAGCTTGACCTCAGGGAATGGAACCCTTCCAGGCACCCACTTCCTAAACACAGTTCTTTTCCTGTCTCCTCTCCTTCCTTCCTTGCCCCATGTATTTGGTTTGAACAAAAGAGGATTAAAGAATGTGTTTCATTTTCATTTTCACCCTTATTTCATTTGGAAGTAAAGCTTTAAAATCATTGAACTCTGTCCCCCATCTCTCTACGTCTCCTGCCTCCCGTGACCCTAGAGCAAAGTTTCTGAATGCAAAATAGAATTGCTGGGGGAGATTTTAAAATCCTGATGACTAGGCTATACCCCAAATCCAATTAATCATTAGATTTTTTTTTATATAGTAAGGAATGCTTTGGTGCCATTTTGAATATAGATGGGTCAGTGGCTTTCTTGGGGGAGGCGCCTTTTTGTTTTCTAAGTTTCCTTGTAGAGTCCTTCAAATTCTGTACAATCCTTCCTGAGATGCCCTGAGAATAATGGCCTCCCAAACAAAAGCAGATTGGCATGGAGAGAAGGTGGCAGTAGGCAGTTTCTATTTAGTCTTACCATTAATATGTAATAGTCATGTTTGTTATTTCTCCATCCTGGGATAGATAGGTTGCTCATTCTGTGTGTGGGGGGGGAGGGGAGCATAGGGTGAGAGTGGTGTAATCACAAGCTCCCATCTGGAGTTTGATGTTGCAAGTCTGTGGAGGGTTGACACAGATGTACCTGGTGGGCACTGCCTGCTGGAGTCCCATTAGCTGGAGATGAGGGACATGTTCTGGGACACAGTCTGTGCCCCCAAATACCCATCCATTTCTACTTGAGTTCTTTGCCTTTTAGGCTTCACATACATGTTTCTATCATTATGACTCACATTGGCCTTAGTATCATGAGTGATCCCTAAAATGAATGCCAGTCACAGTTTCCCAGCATTTTAGGTGTACCCTCAGTACATTTAGTACATTGGCTTGAAGCCTCATGCCCCTGTTTGTGAGTGGTACATATTGAAAATGGCCTCTGCTGCTCTTGAAAAATAGATTTTAAAAAAGAGAGACATTCTTATTTTTTCTTTCTTTCTAACTGAACCTACCAAAAGCATCTTTAGCTGAAGTCAAAGTGAAGACAGTTGATGCTTCAGAATAACTGACAAGCATAAGAACTTGCTGGAAACGGGAATGTTATTAGGTGGCTCTGTTTGAAGATGTTCAGATGTGAATTAGACCAATCCATTACACTTGCTTAGTGTTTGTTGGGGCTGCAATATTTTTATGCAGAACCCATGAATGGAGACACAGTTCAGTGGTGTTTATTAGTGACCTTGTCTTGTCCTCTGAATTATGGACAGGAGACTCAGAACATTGGGGGCTGGAGTGAACAACTGTGCAGTGTTTTCTTCGTATTCCACATCTCTGAGATGCTGCTGCCATCTCGGGCTTGGATTTTGAAATAGAGGATGTGAATGTGGCTTTTCAAATCTGAAATATTTATAGAACTAGGTCTGATTGAACCATCGATGTAAAGCCCTTGTTCTGGAAATAATAACACAAGTCAGGAGGGGGTTGGGGGGGGAGAGAGAGAGAGAGAGAGAGAGAGAGAGAGAGAGAGAGAGAGTCCTGTCCTATAAAATATCCCCACCCAGTGGTTTTCTTGGTTTGGGGGTACCTTCTTTGTGAAGAATCAAGGATTTGATCAGATTGTCAATCTAATCAAACTGGTTTCAAACTGCAGATGGGGACAATGGAGGAGAATGCCAAGCGAACGCTATGGCTTAAACGAGGCGCATTGGCTTGCCATGGTTACTCTGTTAAACCATCCTTGGGAGTTCTGCTGACCTGGTATGGTTGGGCTTCCTGATCCTTGACTTACAGAGAACTCTGAGGACTGTGTGGGCAGAACCTCCCATAATGAGTGGAGCTCAGTCTGTGTCCAGCTGGGTCCTCTTCCTGATTCCTGGCATAGGAGCTTGCATGATGGTACTCTTGATGTCTTCAGCCCCCTTCCTATGCATAGCTACTGCCTGGGCTGTAGCCTGTCCTGGAATGCTGAGCAGGGGGTCAGCATCTGACACTCTTAGACCCAGAATATTGATCCCTTTTCCCCTTCACACCCAAGGTACTTTATACTTTCAAAACAGGAAAGCCCAACTATAACTCTTTCTTGGAAATTGAGCTTCACGGTCCTTCCTCCATGCTAAAAATCTCCCAGGGTCTCACATTGTCCTGTGGGTGCAGGACATTATCTTTAAGGCTTTAACTATGACTCATGCTATAATCCAAAGGACAGAGTTTTTCCGGTCATCTCATGCTAAAACAGACAAGAAAAACAACCAGAACAAAATTCCAGCTCCCCCTCATTTTGAATCACCCTCTTCCAGGTCAAACTTCCAGCAATGGTCCCATGAGAGAAATGAGAGCAACATGGTCTAAATGCCCTGTAACCTCAAGAGAAGCAGCTGCAATAAAACTAAAGTCACCATAGGCACCATTAATACAAGCATAAGAGTCCAAAGCAAGAGTGGTGATAAAATGTTTACATCACCCTGGTCACACAACCCAGGAAGCCATGCTTGACTCTGGTGGCATATTTTGAGAAAAACACCAATAAAGAATGAGAGATGAGGATGGTAGAGGATGTGAAATTATCTCATGTTTTGGCCCAAAGAAGAAACAATTCATGGTGAGGGGAGGAAGATATATTAACTGTATTAAAACACTAATTAATAACAGCAATCACATTTTGAGTATCTACTATGCCTTAGACCTTTGGAACATATTTACTCATGTTAGTGGGACTCATACCAGTCCCACTGGGTATTTTTGTTCCCACTGTATAGATGATAATGCTGAGACTTGGAGAGCTTCTCCATAATTTGCCCAAATTCACATACCTGGTAAGTGGCAAAATTAAGATTCATGGCCAAATCCTTTGAGATCCAAAGGCCATTTATTCTGTCTCCCCAGTGAGTGGAAGAGAGAGTGCACTTTCTATGAGTGATGCCCCAGAGCTGAATTAGAACTTCAGGGAATGCTGCAGAGGAACAGACCCTCAGATCATTCTAGGGAAGAGCTTTCTCATGGACTTGTCAGGAGATGGAATGAGGACCCCAACCGGAGCTGAGCTGCCCGTCCCTCCAGGATCTTCAGGCAGGGGCTGAGAGACTAAAAGGGAGGTGAACCAGGGTTATTTTGATCTTATAAGAGAGGGTTACTAGATCACCCCTAGTGATCCACCCTTTTTAAGATTACTCTAGAGTAAAACCTCCAAACACAAAAGCTCAAAGAAAAGGTCAGTGTAAAATGCTGGGCCACTCACTCATTCATTCAACAAATATTTTCTTAGTGTCTTCTGTGTGTTAGGTTCTAGAGATACAGTGGTGAATAACACATAGTCCCTGGTCCACAAGGAATCTATGGATTGGAAGGGCAGAGAGATATACAAACAGGTAATTTTAATTCTGTTGTAAATACAATTAGGAAAGTACTGGATGCTATGGATACCTAATGCAACTTTGTGGGAAAGGGGAAGAAGATTTGGGAATTAGTGAGGTTCAGGATGAAGTTAAAGCAATTAAGCAATTAAAAGCACTAAAGGCATAACAAGGCTCAGATCAGAAATTTTAAGTGACAGGGGTGTCCACTTCAGGAGTGAGCGCCCCCTGCTGGTGCACAAGGACCTGACCACCCTGGAGGGCAAGGCCTTCCCACTGATACAGGAGCCTCAAACAAACAAACCAAACAACAACAAATGCAGGTGGCTATTCTAAGGCAATGTCTCTTGTTGCTCCAAAACGTCCAGTGTCAATGTCCTGAAAGGGGCCAGCTTCCCTGAAGTTTTCACTTGGCCAGAGTCATTCCGTAATTTTTTTTTTTTTAGAAATGGGAAAACTTTGTTGCTCTTATTGGGTGTTTTGCTTTGTCACTGGAAACCTAGTAGGGTGTTTGTGGCTTTGTGTTTGTTGGAGTCCCTTGGTTCTGCCTACATCAGCTGCAGTCCATTGTCACATGTTAGGGCATGGGTAGGGTGGTGTTGCAAGGGGCCCATGAGGTGGTGGGGGCCTGGGAAACAGACCTCTCCGTTTCTCCCAACTCCGTTTCTTCCACCTGAAGATGTCTGCCACACAGGCACCTTCCCACCTTATCCAAACAGAGCCCTGTGGCTTCCCACCCTCTCCATAACAGACTCATCCGAATCCCAGTGGAGCACACAACCCAGATTCACACAACCCATAACACATGCACCTTCATCCAGGTATGAGAGTAGAACCCCAAAACACGACAGGTGAGGGGAATCATCTCATTATTTTCCTACCTCCAAGGCAGGACTGTACTTAAACCATCTCAGACAGATGGTTAACTGTCCTGTTTTAAAAGATCTCTAGGGAAGACGATTTCACAATTCCCCGTGGCTGTCTGTTCCAGTATTTAATCATCTTCATTACCAGTGAGTTCTTCTTCATGCCAAATCTAAATCTCTTTGGTTGTGATTTAAGTATTTTTTCCTTGAGGGTAGACACCATGGATCTTGTGATTCTGGGGAGGGGAGGATTCTGGTCCTAATTTTGCTGCCTTGGGAATCATTTATTTTAACACCCTTTGGAGTTTATTTCCTTTATTGCTAAACAGGGGAATGGAGTTAGGGATGGTTCTCAAGGAGTCTTCTAGCTCCAATATCTATGACTTTTCAAAGTAAAAGTGCTGCATAGCTATGCTGTGCTATTCAATGTTTCATGGAAATAATAATGCCTGGTTGCATGAAAAGCTTGTAGCTGAAATTTGAAATGATATCACATAAACCTTGTCCAGAAAACCAGGTTTCTCTTAGTGACATGGAATGGGACTAGGAAGGAATGAACAGCTGGAAACTGGGGGAGGAACCCACTCTCAGTTGAACCTTACGGAAATCACTGTAAGGAGGTCCTCTGGTCATTTATTGAACAGAAAAGGGATACCATATTTTGAGAGTGCTTTTCCAGCCTCTAACTCCAGAGAGTTCAGAAAAGGAAGACCCAGAGGAGGGTGCTTTTATAGTAGGTTATATTTTCACCCTCTCTACTTTCCTATCTTTAAAAAGCAACTGCCTAGGACAGGGGATACCTTAAACCATTATCAGGTACCCCTCTGGCAATCAGTTAACTCTTTACCAGGAGGAAGAAAACAGGCCACAGAGGAGGTGACTGATGTACAGACAGGAGGGGTTAGCACAGCAGAATTCAGGGTGCCCCTGCAAGACAGGTTTGTCAAGGACCAATACACAAAGGGTCCACACAAAGAAACAAGAAGATGCAGAAGTTAATTTATCCTTTCCCCACCTTTTTTTCCCAAAATGTTCTCATTTGCTACCTATGGTATGTGTGTCCTGAGGAACCATTCTTATTCCAGGCAGCATTTGGTTACCTCACTTTATGGGAGAGTTGCCTAGTTCATCCTAGGCAAAGTTCCACCAGCCAGAGCTCCCCAAGCCTCCGTCCTCATCTGTACATAGGAGTAAATACAGCTTCTGCCAATGACTGGATCACATCATGAGACAGATGAATCTGCCAGTCATTTGTATACTCTTACCTCCTCAAGCTCTTTAAAAGAGGAGAGAAAAAAAAGACTTCATTGTTGGTCAGGCTTGTGAGGAATTTTAATCTTCTGCACATGGCAATGTGAAGTGGTAGAATTTCTCTTGCCTTTATTAGTGGTATCTTCAAGCAGTGCACAGGGCTCCCTGTCTGCCAACAACAATTCTTGTATTGTTATTTCAGAGTGAGCTGGGAGTTAAAGGGTAACTAGGATTAAACTCAGTCTTGAAATTGTTTGTTAAATGGCATTGAGAACACCAAAAATGACCTTGGGCTTTTGGAGGGAAGATGGGGGGATGGGATGGTCCCAACCTAGACATGACTTTCCTGGGAAGGGACAGTGCTCTCTACTTTGTAAAGATGAGACAATGCACTGCTGAATGGGTTCTCATCATTGTACCAGCCAGGAAAGGATTTACTTTGACTCAAGATTCTCATTATGCCCCTACTGGATGAATAGTAAAAATTTTGAAGGTACTTGGGACTCCTATGTAGCCCTCCATTTTTCAAAATATGGTTTGGGGAGCAGCATCCATCTCACCTGAGAGTTGGTAAGAAGTCGAGATCTCAGCATCCAGATCTGCTGAGTCTGATTCTGTGTTTTAAGGCTGGGAATGCAGCTTAGTATTAGAGCACTTGTCTAGCTTACATGAGGCCCTAAATTCCATCCCCAGCATCAAAAACAAAACAAAACAAACAAACAAAACAACCCCCCCCCCCAAATCTGTAGTTTAACAATCCCCAGTGGATTCCTATATACATTAAAATCTGAGGCTGTCTGGGTCAATCCACTGGCAAATAGAATCCTTTGAATCTGTGTGCATGGTCCTAGGCAAAATTGTGAATGTTCTCTTTGAGGCTCTGACTCTAATTTCTGATATTCTTTTCTTATGATAGTGTTCTTTTCCCTCCATTCCCATTCCCTCTCCCTACAAAATAAAAATAAAAAAGACAAATAGGAACTAAGGCTGTGTTCTCAGTATGGCCCAGGCTCCCTACATAGTGGGGAGAAGAGTCATGATGAGACCATTCACACTGACTTGTTAGTGACTTAGAAAGCCAAAGGGTTCTTTCTCATGGGGATATTACACTCTAAAATAGGATACTTAATGAATCACTGTTTAACTTAAAGATTCTATTTCCATTCATGGAATTTGAGTGACTGTGGCACTCTGTGGAGATTGTTGATATCTGAGGGATCGGAAGACTTTTTTACTATGCGTATGACAATGTACGAGTGACCTCTTAAATCCAACTACATAACAGTCTGCCCCTTACTGAAAGGGTGACCCCCCAAACTTTTTAGTTTAGTAAGTCCTCCTTATTGTTCATGGACATTAAATTCTTACAGCTGCTTCTCAGATATTCTTTCTTATCTTTATTATTTTGATATGCTTGACCACTTAAGATACAAAGTCCCATTTTCAAAATAAGCAATGTATTTTAGGAGAGTTTTTGATAAGCCTAAGCAACATGAAAGAAGAGAATTGTGGAGATATGATTCAAGAACTACTTCTGGAGATAGCTGGACCCAGATTTAACAGTGTGCTAGGATTTGCTGGGCAGCTTTGACACATGATGAGTGTTAATACAGAGTCAAGTGTCCATTTTATTGCCAGGTATTGTAAGGACAGATCCAGCTTGCATGGTATTTCTCCTTTTTATTGCTTGATCTGATTTTTTTTCTCATCTAAGTCACTTCCTAAAGATCCAATCCACCATCACAGCAATACCCTCATATTCCCAGGTTAGGTGTTTTCAAAGGGAAGATCCCTTGACATGAATTTTGTCAGTAGGAGCTTGTAAAAGACAGATGCAAGAGAATGAAATGGATAAATCCAGGTGTTACAGATGGGACATTGGCAAATGCAAGGATTGCAAGTGTTATATAAATAAACACACCTTTTATAGATGGGAAATTGCAAAAGACAGATGCTGTGAAAGATGGTCTATGGGGCCAATAGTCAGCCCCTTGCACATAACATGGGCCTCTTAATGGAAAAATATAAACGAAAACTTTCATGCAGAGTCCCAGCCCCCTAGTAGAGGATCTGTTTGGTTAAGTAACTCACTAAACAATGATGAGAGGACAAGTGAGTTAACCTCCCTTTGAACTATTCTCTTTGGGGAACCTACCAGGGAGATTTTCCAGGAACATTAGCTACCAGCTGAAGCCCAGCCTTTCATGTAGATACTTTTGTGAAATGATTGAGGGAAGTAGGGCAGGTCTCTTTGTACCAAAATTTATCCTCTACCAATATTCTTACAATCACACCATTAGCAATATATTCCTTTGAATTAATTCCCAACTATCTCCAAAGATTAATAGGCATCCATGATATTAAGCGCTTCTTACGAGCCAAATACTATTCTTGGTAAAGAAAATTCAAAGGTAAGTAGAACATGATTCTTTACTTTGAGATGCTCAAAGTCTAGTTGGGGATTCAGGGTAAACACATTACTGTAACAATATAACTTGTGCTTTGATTAAAGTAACTCTAAGTCTTTTTGAAAGCCAGAAGAAGAGGATTCAGATCCATGACTAGATCCTAAAGAATGAGTAGGAGCCTGCTGGACAGATGCAAAAGACAATAGATGGCAATTTGGGTGTGGGCAGGAGGGACAATTTTGGACCATGAGGCCCCATGGGTAGGGGGCAAGCATCTCTGTGCCTGGGCTAGGGATTATAGCTCTTGGGTTCCCATGGAATATCATGTAGGATTGGATGTGCAGAGTGTTCTGAAGATGGGAGCAGGGTTTATGAAAAGGGAAGCCAGAGAATGTCTACTTGGACACTGTAGAAAGCATGGCAGTACCAGGTTTTTCTTTCAAGTTGTCACCTCTTTATTCAGCTTGCTTGGTCATCTAGATGGTTTCCCACATCTTGTCTGCTCACTCAATGACTTTGGCAGTAAAAGAGTTAACCAGCAGAATTTTGAGGTTGGATAGCAAATCTGAGTTTTTGTTCTTTTTTGTTTTTAACATTCATGATTTGGGCATTCAAAGAAGTATTGAAGATGGCTTAAGTGAGTTTGTGTGTGTGTGTGTGTGTGTGTGTGTGTGTGTGTGTGTGTGTGTGATGGAAAATATTTTTAGCCCCATGTTTCTCAAACTTCTGTACCATTGATCCAGCTCCAGGAAATGAAACTTGTTGCTTGGCTCTCTGCATAACATCTGTCTTGGAGGGCCTTAGCTAAATGCATAGATATAAAAGCAAATAGTAGTTAACTTAACTGATATCACTATAGGATTTGTTTTCAGAGTTTTAAAAGAAAATTTTGACCATCAAAATGGTTACTTGGATGAAACTGTTGAAATTCTATTTGACTTTTATGAGAAATTTGGCAGAATTTGGTTATCAAAGTCTAAGTGGTAGACTGGGCAATGTGGAGGTGTTGAATACCTTTGTCTTCCACTTCCTTTTAAAAATTTTTTATTTTTAGGTTCCAGAGATTGAACCCGGGGATGCTTTATCAATGAGTCATATCCCCAGCCCTTTTTTTATATTTTATTTAGAGACAGGGTCTTGCTGAGTTGCTTAGGGCCTCACTAAGATGCTGAGGCTGACTTTGAACTCGAGATCCTCCTGCCTCAGCCTCCGGAGCTGTTGGAATTGTATATATGTGCCACCATGCTTGGTCTTCCACTTCTTCTTTTCTTTTCTTTTTCTTTTTTTTTTTTTTTTTGAGAGAGAGAGAGAGAGAGAGAGAGAGAATTTTTTTTTTAACATTTATTTTTTAGTTTTCGGTGGACACAACATCTTTGTTTTTGTATGTGGTGCTGAGGATCAGACCAGGGCCGCACGCATGCCAGGTGAGCATGCTATCCCTTGAGCCACATCCCCAGCCCCTCTTTTTTTTTAATATTTATTTTTTAGTTGTAGGTGAACACAATGTCTTTATTTTTTTACTTTATGTGGTGTTGAGGATCAAATCCAGTGCCTCATGCATGCTAGGTGAGTGCTCTACCTCTGAGCCACAACCCCAGCCCCTCCAATTCTTAAGAATTGGTTTCAAATACCTTCTCTGCAAATGTAGTGGGTTCTTAAATAAGAAATAGTGACCGACTGTGCTCTTTCCAAAAGGGCCACAAAGACAAAATGACCATGGTTGGAATTTTGTTTAGTGATACTCAGTTGGAATCAGAAGAGGTTATTGGATACTATGACAGGATTTCAAAGAGGATGGAAAATTCTGTCTTCCAGATAATAAATACCCTGCTGTCTGTATACTTTCACTTACCAAGTATTTTTCTGCTAGTATTTTATTTTGCACCCCAAAACTTGCCTTTAGGAGTTCACCAGTTTATGGTTTATGGAACTGATATTCAAAAGGACATAAGCCAGGCAGTAATAGATACAAGCTTGAACCCAGAGTTCATTCTAATACCTAGCCCTTTGCCTTCTCCACTGTAAATAAAAATGTAGCACCTTCAGATCTGTCCAATAAATCCTGATGGAAGAACAGAACTGAAATAATTTCTCTGAGATTGAGAAAATTCAATCTCAGACTATTTGAAAAGGTAAATAGTGAAGCCCCAGTGTCTGCTTTATTTGGCCTTTCTGAATTAAGTCAGAATGATTATGTCATAGATTAAAATACAAATAATCTGGGGTTAAAAAAACCTGCTCAGGATTGTGATACTCTGGGGATGTTCTCTATGTCTTTTGGGATAATATGACCACATGATGTCTCATGTTTCTTCCTACAAGAATTTCAAAAAGATTACAAGCCTTAAGAAGGGAGGAAAATTGTTCAAAATCATGTTGGGGATGGAAGACATGAAAAAGCAGAGGTGTTCATTTGTTTCACAAACATTTAGTCATATGCCAAGGTCTGTAACTCTGACCTTCCTTATTCAGAACAGCAACGTGGACAATGCTCAGAGGCAGCACTGGCCATAAATCAGGCTCTTGAGATTGGGCCTTCCAGGGCCTCAGCTTGGGCTGAACCAGGGTCCTCCACATTGTTTTGCTCGCATATCTTGCATTTTAAAAGAGTTTTGGAAAAGTGCATGACTCCTCATACATTTTCAAGTTGACATCCCCAAATTTTCATGATAAGTTTAAATGGCTGCAAATGATGCAATTTCTGGTGCTTTGTAAATCTTGACAGTTTAAAATAAAATTGTTGCATCATTCTTTAACAAGTTTCCAATGAAATATAAACACCATAGCTATTTGATACCTTCTATTATCTTTTCAAAAATGTATAAAAGCCATGTTTTTAGCAAAGATTTTGCGTCATTTCTTTTTCTCCTGGGAAACATATTTACATTCTATTTCCTTCTTAAAGTTTTACCCTAATACAATGAATTTTATGCTTGAAGGTCTTTCATTGATCACCCTATTATATGGTTTTGGAACAAAAAGTGGTATGTAAATGGAAATATAAGTTAAAATTTTTTTCTGTAACCTTAAGGCTTTGTGTTACATTTTTTTGACAAAAGCCTTTATAATGTTTTCCATTTAAAATATTTTGATTTTTAATTGACATATCATGTTTGTACATATGCACGGGGTACAGTATGACAGATGCATATATGTTATGTGTAATGATCAAATCAGGATAATTAGCATTCCCAGCTCATCAAAAATTTTTTATATCTATATGTTGAGAATCTCTGAACTCCTCTTTTCCAATTATTTTGGATTATATCATAACTTGTTTTAGAATAACCCTGCTGTGTTATATAATACTAGAAATAATTGCTTCTATCTAATGATATTTTGATTTTGATACCCGTTTTCTTTTTTAAAAATTATTTGTAGATGGACACAATACCTTTATTTATTTATTTTTATGTGTGGTGAGGATTGAACCCAGTGCCTCACATGTGCTAGGCAAGTGCTGTACCACTAAGCTATCACCCCAGCCCTTGATACCCATTTTCTAACCTGCCTTTATTCTCTCTTTTCCTTCCTAGTCTCTTGTGACCACTATTTCATTACAAATACAATTAATGTATAATTGAGCAAAACAAAGTAATTATATTATGAATTTCACAAAGTGATTATTAATATAAAATTAAGATAGTATTGGAAATATATCTTTTAAAAAGACAGATGATTAGAGGGGTGTTATGTATGTCTGATTAAAGAAGTTTTCTGGAGACAAGTCTTTCAAATATTTCCTTGGTTAGTGCCTAGAGTTATCTATATAGGCTTATGCATGATGAAAGCAAGTGGGGTGAGTGACAGGTGCGCTTCTCTTCTGCAGAGTAGGAGATGGATATCTGTGAGAGAAAGGAGAAGCAGTAAGTGGGCTCTGACCTCTTCCTCAGGTTGTCTTTCACCCAGGGTTAAGATTGAGTATATCTGAAAGCTGGGGATTTGGAAATGGAGTCTATTAGACTAGCCAAGTCCCAAGAGGATTACTTGTACACCAGTTTGAAGATGCCCTAAACTACTCCAAACACTTTCCAAGTCCACTTGGGAAATTGTTAACATGCTCTTGATTCATCCACATAGGAATAGTTTGCATAAGCTATTCAACATAAATAGAGGCATAAATATGCTTAAAATTTCAGCAGATTTTCAGCAGAGGGAGATGCATTTTGGGGTAATTCATCTGTAGAATCAGTTGCAATGGATACGCTCACTGATTTATCTAGAACAAATAAAAAGTATTATATGCTACATAAATTATAAATGCTGTCAATATTATTCCATCACCAGATCATTATGGTTATAACCTACCCTCTTACAAATTAGAAACATTGACTGATGTTATGCTGTTTGGAACAGAAGTCAATTCAGCTAATCAGAACTTGGCAAATCCCACGTCGCTCATGGGTCACACACACAGAGTTGTTGATTTATAGCAGTCTGTTAGGATACAAAACCTTGTGCTATGGCAATGACTTCCAAATTCTTGGGGCTTGATACAATAAAAGTTCTTTCTTTATCACACTATATGTCCAGAGCCAGGATCAGTGGGAGTTTTTGCTTCACAAAGTCACTCAGAGATCTAGGCTGATGGATGCCTCTCCATCTTGTAGCTGCATCATATGGATTAGATGGAAGAAGAGAAAGATAGAATTGTAACAGGTTTTTCATCACCACAACTGGAAGTGATACATATAATTTCTACATACATTTCATTAGTTAGATGTTGTCCAAATACTTGTGTCCAAATGCAGAGTGATTGAGAAGTATACTTTTCCATGGGCCTAACAGATGAGAAAAGGAGAATATTCTTGTTAATTAAACTACATTAGAACTTGATATAGGTGGCACTTTATACATGGCATTGGTCTATTTGAAAAATGATAATCAAGGATTAGTGATAAATAATAAAATAATGAAGTGATGTTCATTTCAAAAATGATTACATAAACAGTACTAAACATGAGAAGTACAGACAATTGGAATCGTCTATAAAAAAAAAGCAAAAATAATAAGCTTTGGAAGAATAAAATGTGCATTCAAGTATGACTGACCTCAGATCTCTTTAGCAGTAGAGTTACTTCTTCAGGGTGATACCAAGTGATGGTTGGAAGTGTCCTGCTATACTTGAAAACTCAGTGAAGTTCTTGGTTCCACCATGCACCACCTGGCCACTGATTGGAAGTCTTTTGGCAAGTTACTGATAGTCACCACTAAGAAGACATCTCTTTGGTTAGCCATGTGAGACCTTTGACTTTGCTTTGTCTATTTTTTTTTCTAGATATATTATGGAGCATAGACCCGACTCTGAGGCTGGTGATGATTAGCTGTAAATTCCCCACCTACCATGGAGTTGAAAAATGGCCTAATCAGAAACTAGTTCATAGTACCAAATGTTAATTAGTTATTGGTCATTCATTTGTGTTCATGTTCTGAGAATGCAACTATTTGGAATTATTCCATCAGTGTAGCCCACTTCTTTTAGATTTGATACAAGGACAAAACTATTGCAGTTTGACCTTTGTATCCCTATTAAAGATTCTTGGAATCAAGAATCATAACAGAGGGGCATCCTTTAAAAAGAGGTCTTAGGGAACAAATATGCTTTTTTTTTTATCTAATAAGGTGGCCTGATTCTAAATGTTATATCAGGCAAAGGGCTATCTGACCTATGTCAGACTAGGAACCAGAAATTTTCAAGGTTGCAGAACTTTGACCTAACATGATTTCCAGTACTATAGGAAAGGAAGCTAGAAATAAATGTTATGAAATTCTAGGAGGGGTCCATGCAAAATGGCCAGTTATGAAAGAATCATCCCAAGTACAAATATGATCTGAGCCATCATGTATTATTCATCCTTGGGTCATAAAGAGAAGAACTGAGGGTCAGAAACAGAAGACATAGATTGAATGCCCCCTGAAATATTGAAGGAAAGCTGAAATTAGTATGAGCTATATTAACAAGAGGGCTGTGAATGGAACAAAAGAATTGATGGCTGACTTCTGATGACCAGAGAAATGCATTTGCTCTCAGGGCTGCATTTTGAAGATGACAGAGAACTTAGATGCATTCAAAGAAGGGCAGAAGGAGAGGAGAGAATGTTGATAAAGTTGGTTAGTAAAGGAAGGTTCTCGAAGGCCTATCAAAGAGAATATTTTTCTGCTTCCTTTGAGAAAACATTTTCTGTCTAGCTCCAGTGAAGACCTTTTGAACTGGACTGGAACAGTTACAAAGACAAAGGAAGACCATGGAGCAGAATAGCTGTGGGGTTTAAAGTTGGGTTCACTCCTACCTAGTTGAATTGGTTTGGCCAAGTCACTTCAGTTCTCCAAGCTTTTCATTTCTCCAATTAAAAAACTGATGCTAATGTTTAACCAAAAAAGTTACTGTATTTGTGAGATAGAATATTAAGAGAAAAGATTACCTTCCTTTAGTCTAGTAATTATGCTGTACTTATTTACTCCTCACTTAAATCTTGGCATATGATCTTTTACTATTTCATTATTGAAGGAATTGAACATTAGAAAGAGTCAGGGTTTCAGGAACCACTACATGTTTGATTTGAGATTCAAACGAAAGTGAGTGAAGAAATGTTAGTGCAGATTAAAGTAGTGCAGTGAGTTGTATGATGGTCCCCCAAACATGTACGTCCATGTCTGAATCCCCAGAATGTGTGAATGCTAGCTTATTTGGATAAAAGATATTTGCAAATGTAATTAATTTAAGGATCATGAGATTAAGAAATCTGCTCAGTGAACCCTAAATCCAATGCCAAGTGTCCTTGTAACAGTGAAGCAGAAGGAGATTTGACATCCAAGAGAGGAGAAGGCAATGTGACCACAGAGAGGGTGACTGGGGTGATGTGCCCCAAGTCAAGAATGCTGCCAAGAAAGCTGGAAGAAGCAAAGAACAGATTCTTTCCCAAAGCCTGTGAAGGGAGCAAGACCCTACCTGATTTTGAACTTCTAGCCTCTAAAGATGTGAAAAAATAAATTTTTGTTGTTTAAACCATTCTGTTACAGCAGACCTAGGAGACAATAGCTTCCACTTTGTGATGGCCCTTGGGCACCTCAAAAAGTAAACATAATACTGGACTGGATCTGAATGCTGATTGGAAGAGTTCTTTTTGGAGGTCAGCAGAATACCCATATACCTATATGAAACAATCTTTTTAAGGGCCTACACATGCAATTAGAATATAATTTTCATGATTTAGCTCTTCCCTTGGTATCAGTTCCCCTTTGCAAAGAATCACAGGAGATGAAGCTACATGTTCCAATTTTTCGGGTGAGAAAACAGGATATAGGCTAGTTATCTGGTAAGTCTGGACCATGAAATTGCTGAGGTAGAAAGAGAGCACCCTAATTTGAATTCACACATGGTGTATGGATTCTCCCAGCAGGAGAGCCAGTCCCCAGGAGCAGGCCAGAAGCTGTCCTGCTGCTTTCTGTCTTTGGGGGTTAAGTATGACTGAAAATCACTAGGGTAGTCATGTAACCACAGTGCAGTTATCCAGCAATTTAAACTGCTATAGAACGAGGATTGAATTCTTCTCACACTCCAAACACTCTGGCTTTCCCTTGGGACTTAAATTGGGGCTAAGCTGCAAGAAGAAATTGGGGCTGAGCTGCATTTCCTTAAATGCAGTATATAAAGATGGCCTGGTGGTTAGCAGGATTTAGCTTCCAGGTGAAAGGACCAGAAGGCAAGATTTAGATGTGATAAATGGGAGAATTTGGCCAGTCAAGATTCTTAAACCATTGACGTGGTTTGTGAAGGCATTGCTGTTATGCTGAATCTTTCAAAAGAAGAAGGGATGGTTATTCTGCACCTTCTGTTCTCTGAACTGTCAGTTGGGGGAAGATGGGGGACTTTCCCCCAATCCTTTCTCTCCCTTCCACTTCAGTTTTAGAATCTGAAATGGCTTGTGTAGTAGTGGACTATGCCTGACTTCTGGATTTGTATAGACTTGAATTCAAATCCTAAGTTTATCATTCGGTAAGCAAGCAATCTTGTGTAAAAAAGTTAATCTCTTAAACACCATTCTGAACCTGTAAAATGGGGGTGGTCATTCTTATTGACAGGTCTGTGTTGAGTTCTAGGCTCATAGTAGGTGCTCAACAAATCTTTCTTGTGAGAATAAAGGAAGGTAACAGCTAATATTAAAAGAATACATTGCATGTGCCACACGTTTTACCTGGATGATTTCATTTAATTCTTAAACCACCTTATGGGACTGAAGCTATAGCTCAGTGGCAGAGCATTTGCCTAGTATGTGTGAGGTACTGGTTTGATCCTCAGCACCATATAAAAATAAACAAAATAAAGGTATGCTGTCCATTTACAAGTATAAAACAAAAAATTAAAACCATCTATGGAGGTTGGTTCCATGATGAGCTCCATTTTGCAGGAACTGAGTGTTAGAAAGTAAAGTTAGGGGTCCAGGTTCTCATAGCTCATAGAGGGAGAGCTTGGCTCTATCCGTGGCATGACTCCAAAGACCAGGCTGTTAGCTGCATTGAAAATGCTCATCATAGTATCTGATATTTACTAGGTTCTATTAATTGGTATGGATTTAACAAGCATATGTTGAGAACTATGTGCCAGGCACTAACTACTCATAAGAACATCTAAGCGGGTAGCCTGGTAAAAGGAGGGAACACTATGCTGCTGACATGAAGTTAGGTTTGATCAAGGAAGCAGTCCCACCAGGAGTGACAAGGAATAAGGTGTTGAAAACAGGGATTATCCTTTGCCTGATTGCTTGGGGGCTAGTGAAAAATCTATGGAATGCTGTTGCCTCTACCTCCAATGATGAGTCTAAAGTTGCTGTAGATCAACAGGACCAGAAAGTGAGAACAAATACCAGAGAATGTGTGAGAAGGGAGGCCAAAGTAGATTCCACAAGGACAAACAGAATCCCCAATAGTCTCTCACCATTTCAGACCTTGACAATGAAACATAAAGCTGTAATGCTTTACTGCAGAACTGGCCTGTGCTTTTCTCAGGACTCAGAGTAGCTGAAGGTGATCTGGTGGGAGCTAGAGAAGCTGTGGGCAGCCCAATGGGATAAGCCAGCAGATGGGTGACAAATGTATGCATGCTGATCTTCACAGGATGAAGGCAGCTGTTTTACTTCTGCCTTTCAAATACTCCCCAAATCCTTCTTGTGAATAACCCCGACCCAGGGCCACAAAAGGAAGGCAATTCTAGAAAATATGACTCCCATTCAGTTAAGTTGAACCATCACAAAACCACTGCAGTAATGTTCGAGTCTCTGGCTTCTGAGAAGGAATGGTCCTGTGGGGCCTTAGGAAGAGATAAAGAAGGAGGCCTGCAGGAAAGCACAATTAAGCTGAACCTTCTGGTTCATCACTTCCTATTCTTGTTTGCCAACCACTTTTATCTGCTTCAAAATGCTTACCTTATGTGTGGGCAATCCTATGGGTTAGGAATTAAAGAATGAAATGTGTTCCCAGAAGGACAGTGTTAAAATTTAGTTGGTGCCACTAACTCTCTGCCATCAGCACAGAGTGACTGACACTTTAACCATGCACATTGGAATGCAATGAGGAAAATGTAGTGCATTTGGACTTGAGACACTGGACAGGTAATTTTTATAGGTGGGTGGAAGCATTTAGTGCTGAGTGGCTGCCAGGGAGGAGAGGCAGATGGAAAGAAAAGACTGGGACACCTTGGGGCTTTGATGGGAAAGCTAATCCAGGGACATTTGTTAGAGGTATCATCCTTGGCTAGGAGGTGGAATGAGCTCTCTGCACTGAAAGTACAGGTGCCTATGGAAGAGAAGGAGCCTGCTTTGTAACCTGCTTTTTAAGTCTTTGGCTGGACAAGGAAACAAAAGAAAAAAAATCAACCCCTTACCTCTCAGAGAAAACTCCTATAAACACTTTGGTGTGACCCTTTGTATTTTTTTTTTTTAGTTCAAATATACATCTGTTCTTATGAAAAATGGAATCATACCTTATATAATATTTTGTAACCTATTTTTCTTTTTGAAGTAGTCTTTTCCCTTGTCAGTTAACATTATTTACATCTGTGCTAGATTTCCTTGTATGAATGCACCTTAGTTTATCTATGTAGTGGCAAAGAGAATAGATTTTGAAGCCAGGCTGCTGGGGTAAGTTCTAGGTCTTCCAACACCTTCTGGCTGTGCAAATGGGAGCAAGTGAATAGATCTTTCTGTGCTTTAGTTTACTCAGCTGTAAAATGGGGATAATAATACTTTCTTCATAGGGTTGTTCAGAGGAGCAAATGACTTCATATATGTGAGGTACTTGGAACATTCTTTCAAAGTTATCATTTAACCAATATTTTTGTTGACTGTTTAGTTTCCAAGTTTTTCACTCTTACAAGTACACTGTAATTAACAAATTCAGTGTACTCTTAATTACTTCCAAAGGAAATATTTGTGGTCACAGTAAGAAATCTTTTAAAGAATAAGTAAATCATGCACTAAGAGACATTGAATGGTCATACACAAAGCATCATGTTATGTACAAGGAGGATTGAGCATGCTTCTCTTTCTTAAGACATTAAAACTGTGAGTCGGGGGGAGAAGAGACACATACACATACAATCTAACATCAGGTAGAAAGAGGGGCATGAATGAAGGAATGTGTGATGGAGAGGAGAAGGGAGAGTATCTATAGCTGGGAAATCAAATCCTTCAATAAAAGAGAGAGACAGACTCCCTCCTCTGCTCTCACCACCTCCAAAATCCCCAAATCAGATTTCCAAATGGTCTCTGTTTGGCACGCCAAGAATTTGTTACCTTGAAAGAGAACACCCAGGGCTGAGTTCCAAAGTTAGAAGCAGGGATATGGGCGTTCATTGCAAGACCAAATATTTAGGAAATACCTTTTTCTGGAAAGGAAAGAACACATTTCACAGCTGAAAAGGGAAGTAAAAAATGAAACTAAAGAAGCATGAAGGTAATATTTACTTGCTGGATTTATATAGTGCCTACCTTTAGAAAAGCTGGGCTATAAATCCATCCTGTGACCCCCTAACACATATACAATCTATTCCCAGTTTCATGGCTCTCTGTGAAGCACATTAGCAATCATTTTGCTGCCATTATAAACTTCCATCTCCCTGCAGCCTACCTCTGCCAGCTCACCTTCAGCCATCCCCTCAGAAGAGGGAGCTGGATAATAGAAGTGTGAGTTTCATATCAGATTATCCTGGGCTAAGTTCCAAGCTCTACATTTACTAGCTGGGTGACTCTGGACATGAATCTTAAGTTTCTAAGCCTCAATTTCCACATCTGTGAAATGGGGATAATAATATTAAGCTTTATGGTGCTGCAATGTGGATCAAATGAGATAATACATATGAAACACCCATCAGGGCAACGGGCACAGACCACTTGCACATGTTAGCTATTATTATTCCTGTACTACAGTATGTAAAGGAATGCAAATCACCTTTACTATTGGTTTAATGAAATAACCACATATCAATCTCAGAAACAAGGACCTAGGATGTTTCCTAAAGCAAATAGGGAATATTAGATTTGCATCATTTTAAATTTTGTCTATGAGGCTAAAAGTTGAGTATGAACACCCCTCAATGCCAAAGAGGTCAGATTTCTCTTGTAATTAATAAAATATAGACTGCTACTCATATTAGAATGAAGATGATTGACAAACCTTAATACCTCTCCCAGAGGACCTTGCATTTTAATCTGGAGCCAAAACCACTGCCCAAAAGAAAGAGGCAGGAATGGTGAGGTTTCAGGTATCAACCAGAGGACAGAAGGAGGCACTTTGATTCAATACAGTGCATTGAAGCATTCCTGTTAGTATCTTGGGCACTTATTCATTCATTCAATACATGTTTATTACATACTCACTATCTGCCAGACATTGCTGTGTGCCCTGGTAAACAAAATGGACAAGCTGCCTACCTTCAGGTTGTTTACATTTTAGTGGGGGTTACCAACAATAATCAGTAAAATTAAAGAATAAGCTATGTAAATAAGCTATGTAAATATGTTAGCCAGGGATTAGACACCACATAAAAGTCAAGGGAAAGTGCTGTGGGGGTGGGCTGTTGGCAGTGCTAACTCAGAGTGAGGCCTAGATGAGCCTCATTGAGAAGGTAGGATTAGAGCAAGGTCCCCCCAAAAGGCGAAGAAGTTTGCTAAGTGGATGTTTGGAAAAGATGTTCTGGGTATATGCCCCTGGATTGTGTGTGTATGTGCCTCGCACCCAAGAGGAGACAATCATTCCTGGAATGTTTAGGGAATGTCAAGGAGGCTAGGGAAGCAATAGAGAAACAATAGGAGATGAAGTAATGAAGTTTATCATGACCATTTCTTTTAAGGACCTTAAGCTCTGACTGTAGTACTGAGAAAACATCCAAGAAGGTGACGGGGAAGGTAGACCAGCATAACAGTTACTGCAGAAACCCAAGGAAAGGCTGTGCAAGGAGCAGGTTTGTATACACTGGGTTTGAGATGCTCAAGGAACAGTTTTGGACATACTAGGTTTGGCTGGAGTCTGGAATTTAGAAGAAAGGACTAGACAGGATGTTAAAAGTAAAAACAAAAACAAAAAACTAACAATGTATAGTTCATTTATTTTTAATATTTTCACAATTAACACATATTAATTTACAAATTTTACGGGTTTCACGGTGACATCTACATTAACGTATATATTGTGCATTAACCATGTCCCCCTACCCTTCTACATTTGGTAAAGATAGTTGTTTAAAGACATGGAATGGTTAAGATCACCCAGGGAATGAGAGTGGATGGGGAGGCGAGTCCGTCTAAGGGCAGGTTGGTTGAGGTTTTCCTGGAGAGGGAGTTGTAGGGCTCCAGAACAGGCTCAGTAAACCCCACAGTAAGGGAGCCCGGGCCTGCAGGGGGTGCCGTGGAACTTGCTGTATCTTCCAGTGATGAAAAGAAGCATTTGCTTCTCTAGGAAGGAGAGGTGTTCCACAGATTCCTGCCAGAGTGGCAGAAATAATTAAGAGAAGTAGCTAAGGATATCCTAGTAGAACACGTGCTCTGCTGCCTCCAAGGAATCAGAAAACCTGGGTCTATTAATCTGTTCAGACATCTGGGCACCACTGCCTTGCCCACAGGCTCCGCCTCTCGGGCTCCTCTTCTCATCCCCCTCCCCTCTTCCCACCCTCGCCTCTATATGTCACTTCTACAACCGCTCTGATTATAATTGATCAAACAGAATCACGGAATCACGGCTCATTTTGCCGTTTTGTTCAGTAGCCCGATATGAAAAGAGACTGGTGGTTGGGCAAATTGTATTCCCTCTTCTTGGAATTCTGCTCACAGAGGCCTTCCCGGCGTGGCGGGCCCCGCAGGGACACGCCACTGCTGCCGAGGATAACGAGGGCTGGGGGCTTTGGGCCGGCGCGGGGATGAGCGACACCAGCGCCGGGGCGCCAGGGGGTGTGTCCGCGCCGCGGCCACCACGGCCCGTGTCCGGCCCCCCGCGCGTACCAGCCTCCCCAAGGGCTTCCCACGTGGCCCCTCCCGCAGACCCTTTCGCGGCCTGGGCTCGCTTCCCTTGACGTCATGTGGGTAGAGGGCTTTCTCCCGCAGCGCGGCCGACGGTACTCAACTTCGGGTTCAAGTCCGCCGCCGTGCGCCCTGCGCGGTGCGCCCGCTCCCTGCGCGCCGCCGCCGCCACATCTGGAAGCGTTCAGCGCGTCTGCCTCCAGCGCGCCGGGCGGGCGGGCGCGGGCAGGGGAGGGCGCGGGCGCGGCGGGGCTTGGCTGGGAGGGAGTGAGCGCGGCGCTCTCTCGCGCGCCCGGTGTCTCCCTCTCTCTGCCTCTGCAGAAACAGCTCCCTGCCAGAACGGCGCTCGGCGCGGCGCGGCGCGGCCCGGAGCGGCGACGGCGGCTCTTCCTGCCTCCTCGCCCTCAGGAGTTGGTGGCTCTTTTTGACAGAAAAAAACCGGGAAGGGGCCTTGGGGAAGACTCGCCAAGAGTGGGCAGAGACATCTCAGCCCCCTGGTGGCCCGGGCGGACCCCCTTCGCCCCCCGTCTTGGGGTCCATTGCTCTCGCTTGCCCCTCCTTTCCGCCTCTTCTTGCTCTGCCTCTCTCGATTTATTTTTTCAAATGGTGTAGCCGCCAGAGGTGCGGTGCTAAATTCTTGGAAGGGGCCCGGATGTACTGAGGATGCATTACAATCTCACTAAAGGAGGCAGTAGTGGAAAGGAGCAGTTTTTGGTGTTCGATGCAATAATGGGAATCAGGTAATCATCAGAAGGGAAGAAGAAATACTGCGGATCCACGGCTTCCTTGAATTGTGCACGAAAGCCGCCGACCTCGGAGGAGGGATTAATCCAGACCCGCTTGGGGTGTTTTCACATTTCTTCCTCTTTGTGGCTTCTTCTCCTTTTTCAAACAATTTTTGGTCAATGGTCAATGAAAATACGAGGATGTACATTCCAGAGGAAAACCACCAAGGTAAGGCTGGACTCTGCCTGGGCTCCAGCCCAGGCTCCCCGCCTTCTCCACCCCGTTCCTGCTCTCCCCGCGAGCTCCCCGCGGCTCCGGGGCTGGTCCCTGCGGAGTGGCCCGGGGCTGCGTCCGCGAGGGGCGCCTCTACCGCGTCGGAGCGCGCGAGAGCCCGGCGGGACCTGGGGCCCGAACCGCCGAGCGAGACGGAGCGGAAAATTCCCGCCCCTCCCCCTCCCCTCCCCTCCCCGGCCCCGGCTTCTCCAGAGCATGTGTTTCCTATGAAATTCCAGGCGAGGGGGGAAAAGTTCCCCAAGTGTCTGCTGCTGCCTCGCTTTCTTGCGTTTGCCTTGAAAGCCCAACTGCCTGGCCGGCCGCGCCTGGGGGAGGGGGCGCCGGCGCCGCCGAGCCCCGCGGCCCAAGAGCTCCGCGGCCTGGGGTCCCTCGCCCTGCCACCGCGCGGCGGGGAGCGCGTGCGCACACCCCACACCAGGCCGGCCCCGCGCCCTCGGGCTGCCGGGTGTCCACTCTCTTCCTGGCGTCCCTTCCCTGGGCAGCGCGCTCCAGGTGGCGGGTGGGAGCGGGGGATGCAGATGTGAATCTCAGCGCGCCTCCCTCCCTCCATCTCTTCCCTCTCCTTCCCTCCTCCTCGGCTCACCTACACCCACCCACCTCTCCACTGCCATTGACCCCGAGCGCGCCCACGCCTCCTGTGTTCAGATTCTCACCCCGGTGTGGGCTAGCACCTGAGGATGCAAGCGGTTAGAATCCAGGCGTTGTGTGGGCTTTGCTTTTTCTTGTTTTAAGGAAATAATGAAAGGGTGTGACTAGCTCACGCGGCTCCATACTATTGCCCAGTGTTTTCTGAGCATCTCCATCCTGGGCATCAAGTGTTACCAGCTCTCCTTGTGATGGTGAAAGGCATTCAGGTAACTCCCCACTTCCTGGAAACTTTCTCCCTAACCCCCCATATTAACAAGTTATTATTTTTGGCATTCCTCAACAATTAAGGCTATGATGGGGTGTAGTTGGAGGGGTCCTGCTGGAGTGTCCAGCATCCTCCAGGTACCTCTCTTTAGCTGTCTCTTGGGTGTAGTCTCCTTTTTTTCTCCTGCTACCCAGCCTCCATCTATCTCTTTTTCCTCTCTGCTCCTTCCTCTGAATGCCTGACGCTGTTGGTCTCTGTTCCTTCCAGGGTTCTTCAAGTTACCCTCCAAAGATAGACCTGGGGAAAGGAGTAGTCTCCATGTCTTTTAGGTCCGTCCTCTTCTCTCCTTTTGCCCCCATCTCCACCATCTGGGGACAGGGCCATTGCCCTTTCCAGGCCGGAGCTGCCCTCCAGCCTGCCTAACTGGTCTTCCTCCATCCTGAGGCTGACGTTGGATCCTGCTGTCTCTCTGCTTTCCAGCTTGGGTTTCAGGGTGGGGATTTTGGCCTCCTTTTGGGAAGAAAGTCAAAGATCATGAGTTACAGGATGAGACAGGGCTTTGGGGTCACAAGGACAGCTTCTATCTCCCTACCCAGTGCTTCAACCCCTCATCTGTCCCCCTATCCCTTTCCTAGCCAATGGAGTCATAGGTAGATTAGGAGGGAGGGAATAAGACAAAAAAGAAAGAGTGATATTTTTGAAGAGTGGGGATGGATTACTTCCCCCCCCCCAGATTATACCCACATCCTCAATCTAAGCAACCTTGCAGAGGAAAGCTCAGTAGTATTGTCCCAACTATTACTACCAATGGCAGTATACTGCGGTAATAATAGTTATTATTCACATAACGATCATCTTAAATAGTTTACAAGGTCTCTGTTCTAGTGTAGGATAAACCCCTTCTTAGCCATTTCCTTACTCTGATTCTTTTCTTTTGCCCCTCTGCTCCTCAATACCCCCTACCCGCTGTGCAAGAGGCAGGCATTAAAAGTAGGAGCACCAACCTCTGAGCTTCCCAGGAAGGATGGAGAGGAAGGGAGCAAGTGAGCGGGTGGCCCAGAGGTCTACCTTTCCAGCAACATGCCAGCAAACACTATAGCAACCTGAAATCCAGTTCTCTCCCTTGAAGCTGCAGTGGTTATATAATTCATAGGAGCAAATTTGCCTCCATTCCTAGATGCAGTTCTCAGGTGAAAGAGCACCAGGATCCTTGTCCCCCCTCTGCTTTCCATCCCCTCTTCCTTGATTGGTTGGTATCACTTAGGTTTCTTTTTTTTTGAGGGGCGGTTGGGGGAAAGTGGCAGAGGTGAGGAGGACAGACTTGGAAGAGCATACATATTTATAAGAAAGAGGTGGCTTGCTTAATAACCCATGGGGTGATGAAACATAATTGGATGTTTAGAGTTTCAGGAGACAGAGAAGGGGAGCCAAGTGACTACCTCAGGTCAGTAATGGTGGTGATGAACTAGAGAGGAGGTTCAAAAAAGTTGCCAGGTGACTGGGGCTGTGATTTCTTCTCTTCCCAACACTTGAAAACACTGCATGCACCAGATCCCCCACACCCAGCTTTTCTGTGGGATATGTTTTGAGGGTTAGGCCATGGAGGCCAGAGGCCAGTAACTTGGAACAGCCTGGAAGTTCACAGAAAGACTGGCTTCTGACCCTGGGTTTCCGGCTGGGGGGTGGCACATGCAAAACGTGCCTCACCTCTGGGGCCCTATCTGCTCTGGTACCATGCCAGCCTCCCACTTTTCTGGGATGATTTTCCATTGCAGGTTCCAGCTAGCAAATGAGTTTCTTAATAGTCAACCATTTAACAAATAAAACATCAGAATGTCCTTTATTTTCTGGAGACAAGGAAGAGGGGAGAAACATGTGTTCTGGGAGTGGAAGACACACTGTGCTTTTCTTTTAACTACTTAGCCATTCAGCAGACTAGTAATCATCATAATAAAGTAATGATCACAGTTAACTCTCTTTACAAATGGTCAGAACAATGTTCCTTGCGCCTCAGCTTGTGCAGGTTAAAGAAGGCTTAACACTAGCTTCCCTTTCTCTGGATGCTGCATGGAGAGAATGGAGAATAAGGGTACTGAGGTTTAAAATGTTGTTTCTAGTATTGCCCAGGTACTTTTCAGTATATCAGAATATGATATAATAGAATATATTTAAAGGAATTATTAAATATTTCCATAGAATACATGCATTTAAATGCATGCCTGTACACACACGCACATGAGTGTGCACACACAAACTAAGAAAAAGCTATTTTAAGAGGATTACACAGAACCTCATGCATCTCACTGACCTGGTGTTTTGCAGAGGAATATTGACAATGCAGTCACTTAAGATGCTTTGGACATTTCTACAGTTTTGGACATTTCGTGATAAGTAGAGGCTTGTTTTGGCAGGTAGAGGCTACTGGTATAGATAGTACTTATAAATGCAGTAGTGAGCCATTATTCCCCTGGAGCTGTTTCTTAGTCTTGGTGATGACTTTAGTTAGACACCTTCAATTTTCTTTTCCACTTAAAACTGCTTAAGGTGTTTTACTTTTTTATTCTTTGAATAAGACCTACCAAAGGATTTCAAGGAACACCTTAGTACAGTTCTTGCCTCATGCTAGGGGCTGGACACATGATTGAATGCCTGCAATGAACAAATGAATGAATGCAGACCCTGTAAGACCAACAGTGGATGTGGCTTCTGCCTCTTCCAGTAGGTGGCGCTACAGGGCTTAGGAGTCAGTTGAGGGTCTCCAGGGCCAGTCAGGTGAGGAAAGATGTGGAGGGGAGCTTGGAGGCAATTTCCTGTTGGTGATGTTATCAGTTTCACGAGGCCCACACCTGCCTGACCAGAGTTTATTTCCATGGCATCCCACACACCAGCATGAGGGAGGCACCCCAGTCCCTCAGTGATCTTTTCACCTCTTGGTCATGATAACCCACTTTGGATTTCTCCTGTTGTATCTCAGACTTGTGTTTACCTTTAGCACGGACAGCATCCTGAAGGGCATCAAGGATGCCTTTGAGCCAAGTTTTAGCTGAATTTGTCATGGCCACATATTGATTTTCTCCCTGATTTACCATGGATGGTTTAGAAACCTGAGGGTCCAGTGGTTCCCAAGCCTGGTCTAGCCTAAGCGGAACTGAAGTTTGGGATCTGGAAATGTTAACCTGTGGGGTTACAAAGCTCATCGGCTCAAAGATGAGACATTTCCCTAATTCTATTAGGGAGAAAAACTCCACAAAAACAGTGGCATATATTTCAGCTGATTTCTGTTTTTAAGTCTGCCTGGGTCTCCTGCTGGGTAATAGCACAAAAACTCCGGAGACCTAGGTTAGGGAACCACTGAGATTTGTTCTAATTTTTAGCGATGTTTTCCAACTCCTGTCCTTTCCTTTCCTATCCCTGTTTTCCTTGGTTTTCTGAGTTGTTGTGGTGAGTTCTATGAGGTCTGGAAGTCCTACCACTGTGTTCAGAAAGGGCGAATGGCTGGCTGCACTTTCTTCCTTTTACAGTAATCCTTCCTGCCTGATGTTGCAGCTGTCAGTGATGCAGGAGTTCCAGGTCAGCCTGCCTCATGCCAGCTCCTCCTGCCCGGTTTCTGAGATCAGTGGTCAGTGTCCAAATTCAGGAGACAATTTTGTTTTCCAGTGTGGACTAAAGAAAGCCCATAGGTGATTTGGGAAACACCTGGGGACTTACCAAGACTGATTAGCAAAATAATCATACTGATTTAATCTATTTCTAGATTTTGTCCTCATTGTCGCCTAGATTAATGTTGGGCACTGCGGAGAAGAGTGGAAGAGTGATTAAAAATTTAAAAAAAAGGCATGGGGAATTGTTTTGCAAAAATATCAGGTGCTAAATATTTAGCGACATAAGTGCTAAATGTTCTGATAATGAAACAGCACTCCGAGTCATGGCTGTCAGTATTAAACTAATTTAGTAAACACCTGTTTACATGTACCTCAGGGTTAGATACTGTATAAAACAAGTAACAGTGACAGGCTCTTTCGGGGAAAATGGAATATTTTTCATTGCGATTTCAAATCCAGATACTTGGACTTCAACTGAATCCATTATGGACAAAGCATCCCGGAGGGGTCAAATGATTAATGATGTGATTGGAACGCAAGTCCTGGGTACTACAGAAGAAGTCTCCTGTGTGTTTTAATATCTAGATGTGGTACTGTACTTTTCTGACTCAGTGTGGACACAGGCCAGGAGTGCTTCAGCAGACCCTAGTTGCTTCTGCAGTTTGGGAGCTCTTGGAGACAAGTGCTTCTAACAGCAAGAGGAGTGGAGCAGTTCTCGTGTTGTCCCCTGTTTCTGCTGAATTCAGGCTGGAGCCCTGGGACCCTCAAGAGCTTTGTTTCAGTTGTAGCCACATGTTCTGTGGGGTGTGGGAGCCCCACTGGGAGACCTGGAGCCCAGGTTGACTTCACAGAGAGGTGCAGTTGTGAAATGGCTGGGGCTTCGGAGAGCTGGTGTCTCAGAAAGTGAGGGAAGGTCGTAAGAGGCCCAGCCAATTGGGCTGTCTGGTGGAGGCAGCTTGGGGAACAAGGTCACAGGGGTACTCACTTCTCATGGACTCGAACTCAATTTAAGTAGGGATTTGAGGAGGGAAGTTCGGGCTTGCAGCTCAGTCAAAGAAAGTTGAAAATAGGCTCTTGCTTTCCCAGAGACGGAGGGAATAGTTTGCTTAGTTTTGAATAGAGGACAAAAGAAAGGGATGTTAACTGGCCTGAGACCCAAACACTTATCTCCACTTCTGAAAGTCCCACAAAATAGCACTCTCCATGATGTGTTCCCTTGGAGATGGGCTTCTGGTGTTGTATTTGGGTGGGGGAGTTCTGGACTCTGTACTGAGGTGTATGTGTGTTGGGTAGGGGTTCTACACTCGTGTTCTTGAAAGGCTTATCAAACAGAATAAATGTAATGTCTCTTTGTGAATTTACTTTCCAGGATCAGAACATTTTATGGGTAAAGGAACCTTAGGGACACATTCCATTTCTAGATGAGAAAATGGAAGCTCTGAAAGTGTCTTTCAAGCATGGAAGTGACTAGAAATACTGTCTTTGGTCTCTTTATCCTCCCACTTTTTCTTGACCACCCTCCATGTAGGTTAGGCCCCCTGAGAGAGCATCCCTTAATATTTCTGGTTAAATTTTGCTTAATAAACTTATATACAACTCTCTATTTTCCTTCCTCCTGCCCCTACCTTTGTACTGCCTTAAACTAATTTCTGAGATGTTAGATTTAGGAACAGAGTTAATGGGTGAGGGCTAGGGGAATCTGTCATTGGAAAGGTTTAAAAATAATTGCTTAAACTACAGAATGAAAGTTCATAAATGTCTGCAAGAAATTCCTACCAAATTCACCTCACTATTTTGTCTGCAAACAGATCTACCTCTAGGCCTTTTTTATTTGCCTACTTTCTTCTGGTCCCAATCTCAGTTCTTTTCAGCCCCTTCAGGGGAGTAGGGTGGAGATGAGAAGCCAGGCTGGGATGTAGGACTCCCCCTGGTGAACTGTTAGGGGTTCTTTGTGGATTGGCTAGCTTAGATATTGGCCAGGCATGGATACAAGATTAGCTCCAGGGTAGAAACCATGGGGACGTTTAAGTGGCAGCTGGCCAGAGCTCAGGCTGCCATGGATTCTACTTCAAAGGCTTCCTTCTGCTTCCTTGTCAGGGTTGGTCTCCTAGAATCCCCTAACTATTCCCATGAGACATTCCTTGGAGAGGGGGTTTAGATCCAGTGCATACAAGAGATTTACCTAAGACCTGTCTCTGATGTTCCCATCATCCTTGAAGTGTTCATTGGCATCTCCGAGAAACTGGAAGGTTTTGAGGCTGATTTGGTTTAACTTTAAGACAGAAGCATGAGCCAAACTCATGCTTGGAGATGTGGCCTTTGAGATCCCTGGAGGAAGCCACCATTTCAGAACATAGCGTTGCGATAATTTCATGAAATATTCAAGCTGCCAATTTGCCAACAGGGGTTTCTTTTAATACACTTGGCTACCCTTGGTGCTACCCGCTTGAACCTATCTAAAAGGAAAATAAAATAATCTTGTCTCCTGTCCTTTGGAGAACCAAGCCAAAATCCAGACAGTAAATGAATGTTCTTCCCCGTATTGCCTGTGGGCAGAAATGTTGACTTGATTACTCAATTAAGCTCTATTTACTTTATAACCATTGTGTCATGTTCAGTCATTTATATTGTTTTTCCCCCCCTTCCAAAATAATCCGTGTTGGGCTGAAACCTTTCAAAGACATTAGTTAGCTAAAGTAACAAAATAAATAACTAAATAGAAATAAATAAGGCCATAGCTGGAGAGACAACTTGGGGCATATTCTTTGACTTGATCTTTTTCTCTGTTTTGAAAGAATCAGGTCTCATTTTTTTTTTCATCCATAAAATGGAGATGATAATTCTTAGCCAATCGACTTCAGGGGTAACCATGGCACTTCACAAGAGAGGATGAGTGGAGGTCACTTTGCAAGGAACATCGATTGTTATCCCCCACCCAGGGAGCCAAGCATCAGAGTTTGAAAAGATGACACCATGGGACAACTTTCACAGCATTTCAGACAACTTTGTAGGTGTCGTGGGAGGGACGATGTTATTCAAAATCTAAAGATGAAAATGTAAAAACAAACAGGAGAGTCTGAGATGAGCTGTCTGAAATCAGAATAATTAAGGGAGAATTGAAAAATCAGTCAAGCTCTCTTGAGAATCCAGTTGAGCCTGGGGTTTTGGCGTATAGAATGTCTAGTGGTTTTCTTGACAGCTGTTAACCACCCTGTGGCCAGTAGGAGCCCAGGACTGTTGATTCCAACCTGAGGGGCAGGACCTGGGATGCAGGTTTCCGTATGCCTCCTGCAGTGTTGCATCATCTCTGCCATGGGCCAAGGCTCCTTCAGATCCAGAGCCAAACTGGCCAGCAGCCCTTTGATGGACAGAATATCTGCGCATTTGATATTTGGGCCATCGAGAACAAAAAGGACACCACCTGGGCAAATGAACACCGTCTTTCTTTTCAATGTGAATTTTCCAAACCTTGACACAGCTTCCCAGTATGAGAGGACAGACTGCCTGGAAAAGACAACTTGTCTTCAAAAATAAACCTTGGCTTTGGAAAATAAACTAATTTTTTTTTTAATAGCAAACGTGATGGAAGTTTGTAGATAAAGAGAAGGAATAGCTCCGTAGGGCTTCTTGAGACACTTATCAAAAGAGGAAAGGACTTTGATATCCCATTGTAAGTTGTGGGATTAGTCTTTGATTTCTCCAAGCAAAAATGATCTCAATCATTAAAAAGTACCCTGGGACACTTGTGCATTTCACTTAGCATCTTGCCCTCCTCCCAGCTGCTAGTTCCTATAATCTGTAGAGCCATCCATATTTGAATTTTTATTTAAGGGAGGAAAACCCCTATTCTGAATTATAACATCTATGTTTTTATATTTTTAGAATGGGCCAGGAGTAATATCTACCATGTGTTAATGTCTAACATTTCTCAGTCAATGTTCTTGGTGCTTCATGTGCATAATATAATTTCATCTTTACACTAATCCTATAAGTTGAGTGTTAACAATATTTTTCAGATGAGGAAACTGAAGACTAAAGATATTAAGAAATGTGTCAAACATCTTCCGATAATAGTGGAGGGCTAGGAATTCAATTCAGGTCTGTTGAATTTTTAAAAAATATTTGCTCTATTATTTCTCCATATGTTAGTCAGCTTTCTGTTGCTGTAACAGAAAACCCAAGATAATCAGCTTATAAGGAGGAAAGATTTATTTTGACTTATGGTTTCAGAGATTTCAGTCCATGGTCTGTTGGCTCCATTCCTTTTGAGCCTGTAGCAAGGCAGAACATCATGGGGAGTGTGTGGAGGGGCAAAGCTGTCACTTGATAGTGGTGGGGAAGCAAAGAGAGGAAGAGACTGGGGTTCCAATATCCCCTTCAAGGGCACAACCCCAATTACCTAATCTCTTCTATCAGGCCACACCTCCTAAACGTTCCACCACCTCTCAGTAGCACCACAGGCTGGACACCAAGCCAGTAAGCACGTGGGCCTTTGGGGGACATTGCAGAATCAAACCATAGCTCTCCATTTGAGAAAGAATAGAAAGAGGATCCCACTACCCTTCTATCTTGGAAAACTAGCTAATCTTAGCCTCATGGAACCTTGCTTAATTTGTTTTGTGGCAACTTCTGCTGTTGCTGGGAAGGTGTTGTGGATAAAGAGTGAAATGATTTTCTTACTTGACGGCTGCTGTGCCGTCATTCTACTCAGCCTCCATACCTAGTCCAAATTCTAGTTCTTAATGTATTCCCATGGTGTCGACAGGGCTCTCTGGTTCCTCAGATCATTAAGCCTGGTCATGGTGTCACCTTGCTCTACGACCCATTCCTGGAAAGTCTTCTGAGTAACTCCCTCCTGGAATATAGGCACTTTCCATACTCCAGCAAGGTTCTGATGAGTTCAGGGGAGCATTCTTGGCCAGCTGAGCTTCCCAGACTTCATGCATTATTTATTGATTGATTTATTTTTAAATAGCAGCTTTGATGAGATATAATTCAAATGCCATAACATCCACCATTTTAAAGTGTACGATTCAGTGGTTTTCAGTATTGTAAAATAATCAACACTATCTTGTTCCTAAACATCCTTATCACCCCCAAAAGAAACCCTGTACCCAGTGGCAGTCAAGTTTTGTTCCCTCCTCTCTCCAGTCCTTGGCAGCCAAGAATTTACTTTTGTCTCTATGGATTTTCATGCATAATTGACAGCAACAATAATTCTACAATTGGAGTTTGCCTTGTAGTCTGTTTGCAACACATCTCATGAATTTTAGACCCAGGTATGTCGTGACAGTCTACATAGAGTTAAAAGGAAGCATGTGAAATTAGTTAAGGACCTGGGTGTCATTTAGAGGTGGGATTAAGAACTTTGAATTACACAAAAAATGGTTTAAAGATTTATTTTCTAAGTATCTCAGTAAAGCTTGGTCTGAAAGTCAGATCTCCTGTGATTGTTGAAGAAGACATGAATTGTGATCTTTTAAACTTTTTTTTTCATTGTGGCAAAATTATATAACATAAAATGTGTATTCTATTTTAAATGTATAATTCAGTGGCATTAACTATATTCACAATGTTATACAACCATTAGTACTATTTCTAAAACTTCCTAAACAAAAACTCTGTAACCATTAAACAATAACTCCTCAACTCCTTCCTCCAGTAACATCCAACCTACTTTCTGTCTGTATGAATTTGCCTATTCTAGATACTTCATGTAAATGATTGAATGTCCAACTCACTTAGCATGTTTTCTAGGTTCTTTCATATTACAGCATGTGTCAGAACTTTGTTCCTTTTTACATCTGAATAATATTCCTTTGTAAGTACATATTACATTTCATCCATTCATCTGTTGGTGGACATTGGGTTGTTCCCACCTTTGACTCTTGTGATAATGCTTCAATGAATATTGGAATACAGGGATATGTTTGAGTCTCTGTTCTCAGTTCTTTTAGGTATCTACCTAGAAGTGGAATTGCTGGGTCTGAAATATGACTTTTTGTTCTAAGAGTCCACTTCCTATGGTGGCTCCCCAAGTTAGAATCTCATGCAGATGAGAATACAGCCTTTGGAAATCCTGTTGTGTCAGTAGTGAGGGTCTCAGATTTTTCTCTGAGCTCCTAGTTCCTCTGTCAGAGATTTGACTTTAATTGGGTGTTTAACAGCCTGGCAGCTGCCTTTTGATGAGGAGTGACTGATCCTGCCCCTGTTCCAGAAATAATGAAAGTCTCTACATCCAGTTCGGCTTTCACCTCCATGCCGACTGGGTTTTGTAACTCGACAGGAAATGGGTGTTTGGCAAGACACAGCTATTTAGTCTGTCTCTGTCTCCCTCTGCCTGTTTAGTCCAGAAGCACCCAGGCCTGTGGACAGAGAGATCCAGCCTGACAAGCACCTGGATTATGGGAGAGGATGGCTTCCTGATACGTGGTTGGGGGGAGTTCTCAGTGGACTGTGTGTCCACTCAGCTGAGAGGCAAAGCATGGCCAAATTCATAGGGGGTCTCTGCTTTCAGGCTTAATGCAGCCTTTGGGGGAAAACAGCACCCGAGGCCGCCTGATCCTCATGTGATGAAGGACTAGATAAGGAAGGCAGAAAATGGGAGGAAGAAAGTAAACAGAAGGTGAAGAAAATCAGAAAAAAGGGAGGAGAAAAAGAAGAGAGCAGGGCTGAAGAAGTAAGGCCCTTTGCCATAGGTGACTCAGAGAAATGACTCTGGACACCCATCTCCCAACTTGAGATGGCTATTTTCAGTAATCATTTTCCCTAAAATTATTAATTATTGTGTCTATCTAAGCATGCTGAACTCTGTAATCTGAGGCAGAAGTAAACACAGATTGCTGCCTCAGCTGAACCTACATGTCTGATGAGACCTGGGTATGGATGAGAAGCTGACTTCAGACCCTGAAGGCTAGTGTACTTCATTTAATCCAACTACTAGTAAATTCCTCTTATGTGGGCTCTGCCTTCACATCCACTCCCTGATCCTGCTTGCAGGTGCTTCTTGGCCACCGTCCAAAACTAGAATGTAGCTCGGGGTATTTGCAAGGTGGATGCTTCCGACACCATTTCTGGCTGCAGGAGACATCCTGAGGATCTGAGCTCGACATCCAAGTGGATTATGGTGACTCAGATCTCATATTTGGTCTGCAGTGGATAGGATCTAGTACTTTTGTTTTTCGGTTATTTAAAAGGCAAAAATTTTGACCTATGCCCAGCTGTCTGAAAGACTAAGAGATAAGAAGGCTTTTCAGGATAAATTGACTGTGAAATGTTTCTGAAAATGAGGTATCTCATGCCAATGGCGATGACAGCAATCCTAAATAACTCTCCTCCTTCCACTGCCCCCCACCCCAAGTAAGAATGGTTAGTCACTACAAAAAGTTATTGAGCATCTGCTTTCTGTAAGGCAGTTTGTTCAGAGGATCTCTGGATTCAAGGGGACCTTCAAGGTTGCAGACCTTTAATTATCCTTTCCTTTAAGAGTGTATAGTCTAGCAGAGGTAAGATATATACCCACACACACTCACAGCTAGCATAGATGGCAGATTATCCTTGATATTTTTTTTTTTTTTTATACTGGGGATTGAACTCATGGCTGTAACCACTGAGCAACATCCCCAGCCCTTTTTTGTATTTTGTTTAGAGACAAGGTCTCATTGAATTGCTCAGGGCCTTGTTAAATTGTTGAGGCTGGCTTTGATCCTCCTTTCTCAGCCTCCTGAGCCACTTTGATTACAGGTGTGCACCACCGTGCTCAGCTCCTTGATTTTATAAAGATAAAGGATTCACAGACTGGTATAGTGGTGCATGCCTGTAATTCCAGCTACCTGAGAGGCTAAGACAGGAGGATTGCAAGTTTAAGGCCAGCCTCAGCAACTTAGCAAGACCCTGTCTCAAAATAAAAATAAATAAATAAAAGGGCTGGGGATGTAACTCAGTAATAAAGTGCCCCTGGATTCAATTCCTAGGAACCCTCAAATAAATAAATAAACAAACAAATAAATAAATAAATACATACCTCCCAGATTTAGACGGGAGGGTGATGTGGTCAGATGGAATAAATAAAATGCACAAAACATATACAAAGGTGGTGGTGGTGGGTAAACCTTGAAGTGAGGACAGAAACGTAATGGTAGTGGTGGGGTAGACATTTCCAGCAGAAAAAATGGGTTACCAATAATGTGTTGATGGCACAAGCCTTGATTTTAGAGCAACAGTGAGTTGGTTTGGCTGGAGCATAGGTTATGTATGTGGGAGAAGCAGGAGAGAAAGTTGGGGTGACAGGAAGGGGATAACATGTAGAATGCCCTCCTATGGGGCCGAAGAGTTTGCGCCCATGTGGGGGTGACGGAGGGCCATTTAAACATTTGAGCAAGAGATTGGTGTGATCAGAGGGTGGAGGCAGGGGAGCTAAGACTGCAAGAGGGGGACAGTTTTGAGGCTTTTGCGATTGTCCAGGCAAGAGAGGGAAGGAGTGGTTTTTCTAATACAAAGCCAGAAGGCAAGGGACTCTTGATATTCTCTAGCTGGGGAGAGTGGAGAGACTATTTGGAGGACAAATAAAAGATACCTGGCGTATATGCAGAGCAGAGTTCTGCTCACGAAGGTGACATCTGAAACCATGGAAATGATGGAATGATGGGTGGGAGATGAGAGATGAGATGTCAGGGGTCTCAGGAGAGGGTGCTTGGTCCTGAGGGAGAAGGGGCAGCTTGAATGGAGTCTAAGTCCAAGGAGGCAAGGTGAGGTAACTGTCACAGGGGCTTCTGTGGGACATTCTAGAGTGAGTCCAGCTGAAGTCAGGAAGCAGGAGTTAGGGGCCAGCAATGATCAGTATTTCCCGAGGAAGTCTTCCTGGAACTGACTTTGGGCAAGTGGTGCAGGCTAACCAGGTCAGGGGGAGGGGGGTAAAGGACTCTGTCTCTGTATGGAGACCAACAAAGCTAGGGTTGGTGTGGGACAGTCACAGTTGCCTGAGCTAAACGAGTGAGTGATAGTTATGGAGATCCCAGGACACATCGATTGGGTAGAGTCAGGGGATCTGAATCTTCCAGCCTACTTAGGTTTCCACGTCATTCATTAGAAGAGTTGGTTGACTTCTAGAGCTCTAAGTGGTTGTGTAAAGGGGCAGAGAGCATGGGAAGAGAAGATAACAAGCTAGGCTGGTGGGCTGGTGCAGTTTAAGGAGGATAGTACTATATATAGTTTGCAGACCTCCAGTGGTCCATGGGCTGCAGGTTTGTCCCCCAGGTGATGCTCTTGGGAAGTGTTGGGCCTAGTAGGAGGCCTTGGTCACTGGGAGTATGTCCTCCAAGGGGACAGTTGGACTCTGGTTCCTTCTTTTTTACTCCTTGGTCATGAATTGGGCAGATTTACTCTGCCACATGCTTTTGCCTCAGACCCCAAATAATGGACTGACTGACCATGGACTGAAACTTTCAAACCTGTGAAACAAAATAAACCTTTTCTCTTTGTAAGTTGATTTTCTCAGCTGTTTGTTATGGTGATGGAAAACTGACTGACACATGTAGGCTTTGGGTAGTGGAGAAGGAGGTGTGTGTGTGTAGGTATGAAAGGGTGGGCACTTGAAGACAAACTGCTGGCTTCACAATTTGGCCTCCTAAGAGTCATTTGGGTGCTGATGCTGAAGCAGAGAACCCATGGCCCAGAGACCTGAAGTCATATTCAAGACATGGATGGAAGGAAGCAGGTGACATGCGGAGGGTTGGGGTGGGTGGGGTGGAGTGGGTGGAAGTAGATTCCTGACATCAAGCTTTTCATAGACTGCCTTGAGCATCATGGACAACTTGCACTGCTAGCCTCAGTCATGGCAGGACAGCAGAGAGGAGTGAACTGAGCAATGCAGAGCGGAAGTACCAACCTTTGGGCCCTGCCTCCATGATCCCTGCCCCATTCTCTCCATACCCTCTGTCCACACCATCCAAGCTTCCCAGAGAATGGGTTATCCTGTGGAGTGTTGAGCCCAGTCATTTTATGTCCTTATATCAGAATATCAAATTCCTGAGAACCAAACATTTTATTTTTTCTTTATTCCCTATCCCCTTATAACCCAACAGCCAAAATGTTACAAACCACTGGTAAATCTCAGGTTAGATATCCTTTGAGCTTTGCAATGCTCAATCAAGAAAAATATGATATTTTGATTCCTGTAATCAAGAAAAATATGGTATCTTGGATGTTTTGTGAAAGACTTGAGTTTTGGGTGCCAAGGACAACATCAGTTTGAATGTCATGGAAATATGCACTGCTGGATGGCTCCAAGCTAACTCTTGGTGCAGGAAGGAGTTAATAACCAGGAAGCTCCCCCAGACCCTACCCTAGTCCCTATCACGTGTGCAAGGAGATCTGGTTGAGGGGTCTGGCCAGTGGTATTAGTGAACTGGAGGCCTTTCCCAGAGGCAGCGGGAGGGACAATGGCTGCCAAGGTCTGGTGTCTCTGAGCTGAGGAGGCTGGCTCCTGCACTTGCATCAAGTTCCCTGCATTGGCCAGGGCCTCTGGATCAAATAGAGGCCAGTGCCATTCTTATATGTTGGCATTGTTCTAAAGAGAAGCCCAGTTGTTGATTTCTCAGCACAGAAGCCAATTTGCACGTGGTTTGGAGTGGAGTGTTAGCCCATCATGGTGAAATGTTCAGACAGCCCAGTAGCCTCAGGTCCTTGCTTTTTTTCCTGCCTTCTTGGCTAGGGAAGTAGCCCCAGTCATCTGTCTGCCTTGCCCGGAAGCTGAGTGTTATGACAGCCCTTGTGGGAGTTGGCATGGCCGACCCAGTGGCCATCGCTTCACCCTATCTGGCCTCATCTGGAATTTTACTTTCAGAATTTGGCCTTATTCTGATGAACTTCATGGACAGGAGTGACCCCAACTCGATCCCTAGCTGGGCCTGGGCAACAAAAAGTGTTGGGATTTTTCCTTTCTTTCCACTCCAGTGAAACGGGCAGAATGAAATGTTTTCCTCTGAGGGTATCAATTGTGGAATGAACTCAGGGTCCAGAAGGACAGGTTTCCTCCATTCCAGCTGCTTTTATCCTCCAGAAAACTGGTCCTTGGTATTTCTTCAGAGTTTGGCTTGGATTTCATAAAACAAAGAAAAAAAATCCTGAAGAAGAAAATGACCCTTGCAAAAGTGCTTGGGTTAGGTGAAGCAGAGGGGGATGGGATGGTAACCCTGGGAGTAGGCACAGCTCTCCTAGAGACCTGTGGGTGTCACAGGCTGTGGCCATGTTCAAGGTCTGGTGTCTCTAAACTGTGCACTGGCACTGTGCAGTGCTTTCTAAGTGATTATGCTTAGGTGATGGTCAGTTTAGAAGGAAGAGGAGGATACAAAGGCATTAAAGGTCAGAGATAAATGAACAGAAATTCTAAATCCAAGACCCTTAGGGACGGGTTTCTCTAATACTTGGGGGCCAAAAATCCACAGGTTCTTGGATTTGCCTGTGTGATGTGTATGTGTGTGAGGGTGGGCATGTGCAGTCCTGGGTGTGAGTTTAGCAGAGTGTATGTGAGAGAGAAGCAGAGAGGAGAGAGCAACATGACTTAGCTCTAAACCCCAGGAAGACTGTGTTGTCACATCTGGGAACAAGGACATCTGGTAAAAAGGACATCTATGTCTAGATGTCTTTACCTCTTGCTTTTTTTAGTTGAATTATTTCACTTTAGGGTTCTGCATCTGCCTTACACATGCTCCATTAAAAATCTGTTTATTCTTTTAACTCTATTAATAAATGATTATTATTTGAGAATTGCAAAGGGATGGATTGAAATATACCAAGAGAAAACTTTGTGTTTGGATGTTTTTGCTATGTCAGCTACATTGGGAAATTATAGCAATGGCTCAAATGCTGAAAGAGTAGTTCTGAGCTAAGTTTACATTGAGAAAGAATGTCTTGGGGGTGGATTAAGAAGACTGTAAAACAACCCTCTCCATGACTGAAAAATAGTACTAGAGAAAAGAATTTAGGTTTTTAAAGGTGTGGGGATGTCTCATGCTTTTATGGCTTTGTGTATGAAACTACTGAGGGGGTGTTGGATTGGGGTTACTTTGTCTTTATGCAGTACATGTAAATAAGAAATCACATTCACTTCTAAGATAGTCTTTGGCGGGGATGATGCTTTATTGCATTTTGCATGTTTTCCCTTCCTTCTGGGTTTCTTCCTATAATATCGAAATATATGTTTTGATATTTTGTAGTTCTTTTAGCAATGATCCATGAATGGTAAGCTTCCTCAGTCTTTATCTGAAATTGTCCCCCCCATCTTCACTCTTGAGTGATGGTTTAGTTGGCTACAGAATTCTGTGTTAGCAATTATTTTTCTTCAGCAATTTAAAGATATTCTATTATCTCCTGGGCCCTATTGTTGCTCTTGAGAAGTCTACTGTCAGTCCTAATGAATAATCACTATTCTGATGTTTTGAAAGATATTCTATGTGTTCTTAGTGTTATGCAGCTTTTTAATGCTCTGTTAAATGTAGATTTTTTTTTTCTTAAAAAAGTCTTGCTTGGACTTGATGAGATACTTTAGTCTAAGAATTCATATTGTTCATCAGTTCTGGAACATTTTCAGTCATTATCTCTTTTTATAATTACATTTATTTTTAACTGTTACATAAAAATATAAAGTTAGGGCTGGGGCTGTAGCTCAGTGGCAGAACACTTGCCTAGCATGTATGAGGCACTGGGTTTGATCTTTAGCACTGCATAAAAAACTAAACAAATAAAATAAAGACATGCTGTTTATCTACAACTATAAAAAAATAAAAAACATAAAATTGTATATTTTAATGGATTAGCATGACATTTCAATATCTATATACCCTGTGCAGTGTTTAAATCACATTCAGTCATATCCTTTCAAATACTACCTCTCCTCCAGTCTCTGTTTTATTTTTCTGGAACTCTATGATTAAAAAAAATATTGATCTTCTTTACTTTACCCTTTCTTTTAAAATGATCTTTCCTGTTATATATTTTATTATTGCTCTTGGTGATAATAAAACACACTCACACACATACACACCACACATGCAAATCCAAGAACCTGTGAATGTTTGGCCCTCAAATATTAGAGAAACTTGTTTCTAAGGGTCTTAGATTTAGAATTTCTGTTCATTTATTTCTGACCTTTATGGCCTTTTTTATCCTCCTCTTCAGGTAATTCTTGTATCTTCCAATTCACTATTTTTCTTCTTGTTTGTATCGAATCTGCTATTTAAACTTTAAACACATTTTTATTTTCAATGATTTTCTAGTCTTAAAAGTTCTATTTTGTTCCTTTTCACATATTTTGTTTTTCTTGTAGTATTTTCCCATTTATGATCTTTATTCCATATTTCAGATTGTTAATTATTTAAAACATATATATTTATGGTGTATTTCAGTTTTATTCCCGATTCTGTCTCTTGGTGAATTATTATCCTGTTGATTGTGGTCACAGACTGTCACTGATGGTGGGCCACTTCCTTCTGTGGCTTGTAAGTTTTGAGTGTGACCCCATCTTTCCTGTGACTTTTTTGCCCTGTGAAGTTCTCAGCACCCTGCCTTGTGGAGGTACTGTTATACTGCTGTTTTGCATCGGCCTCCAGTGGACAATGTTGCTGGTTTTGCTGGTCTGGAAGCAGTTTTTAATGTTTGCTTCTTGACTTGGAGTGCTTATAGCATACTGATGCCTTAATTTATCGGGAGAAAATGTTTTCACATCCAGAATCTCAGTCAGAGACAAGTGGAACATGTATATGGAATGCACTGAATTCATTGTACATCAGAAAACATTTCAATTGTCTGTCGCTGTTGTGTTCACACCCACTCTGATGGACTTCCCTTCCCCATTCTCTGCTGTGATCTCAGGCCTGTCTTAGCTTTCCACTCACATCCAGTTATTAGAACAGTCTCATTTCAATAATTAGGACTCATTTTACAGATATTAAAAAAGTTCAGTCTAGTCTGCTAGAAGCTCTAATTTCATATTCAGTAGACTACTTCAGGCCTTACCCATGACTTTCAGATTTGGACAGGGGAAGAAGGTCAGGGCCTATTTTCTTTCTTCTCCTATATTTTCCCCTCCTCCATTTTAATCAGCTTTTGTGTCACTTTGACCAAAATGCCTGATGAGAACAAATATAAAGGAGGAAAAGTTTATTTTGGCTCATGGTTTCAGAGGTTTCAGCTCATAGGCTGCAGACTCCATTGCTCTGGGCCCAAAGTGAGGCAGGACATGATGACAGAAGGGTAGGACAGAGGAAAGTAGCTCAGGACATGGCAATCAGGAAGCAGAGACCTCTACTTACCAGGAGCAAAATGTAAACCCCAAAGGCATGTCCCTAGTGACCCCTTCTCCTCCAGCCACATCCTACCCGCCTACAGTTACTGTTCAGTTAATCCATATTGGTGGATTAATGAATGCACTGATTAAGTTAAAGCTCTCATAACCCAATCATTTCACCTCTAAATTTTCTTGCATTTTTTAAAACATGAGCTTTGTGGGGGTACCTGGACTACAATGCTTTCCTTTCTTCTGAATTTTCCAGGATTAGGGAAGAGGAGAGGAACCTAGAGACTTCAGGGCTAAAGTCTTTCTCCGTGGTGCTACTTTTGCCTGACATGGCTGGCCACCATGCTATCTGTGATGGTAGGGATTCCATAACTGGTTCTTTCCTAGAGCACCTTTATGGGTTCTTTGATGGAGTTTCTGGGTCTTTCATACTGTTCAGACCCTGTCATGGGTGATGTAGTCCCTGCCAGACCTCGTGAACTTCACAGCCTCTTTCTGCTAAAGCAGCCTTCTTGGGTGGAGCACTTTTATAGTGACTTGAATCCATTTACCTTACAGATCATCAACTCAGCTTGATAGAGGTGACCATATTTAGTTAGAAGTTACAGTTACAGAAGTTACCCCTTGTCACCCATTCTCCTTGTCGGGTCAACACAGCTGCTCCAATTAGCCCCCTGACTGGAGAATTTCCCAGGCAGGAAGCAGGTGCCATTGCTTGGTTTGTTTGTACCCTCTAGACTTGGCCAGACAGGTCAGGACTTTCCCAAGAAGATGGTTCTTCTCTGGGACATTGAGGGTGTGTTCATCACTGCCACTTAGTAGGCATCAGACAGGAGGTGAGAGGCTGGTCTTTTTTTACTATAGGCCTTCCTCCCTCCCCCTAAAGATGCTCCTCTTGGGATCAACCTTCCATGACTTGGGAGAATGAGGGAAGCACTGTCTCCCTGAGCCCACACAGGATTCCTGTGTTTCTAGTGGGTGGGGTGGTTGAGGGAGGTTCAAGGACCATCTTGGCTCATCCAGTCCTGCAGCAAAGTACCTATCCAGTGCCTCTGTTGTCTGAGGGGTATGCCATTGATTGTTCTCGGGTTTGGGGCCTCACCTGGAATTCTGACCAACAGGAACATTCTCAATTAACATTTTTTTTAACCTAAATTTCCTTCTCTCTTCCTTAGTAGGTGGGCAGAGGTTTTAAACCCTTTTTACTGGGGCCTAGCAGTTGTTTTAGGTTCTTGGTTTTATGCCAGAGTCTCAGGTCTAGCTTCTGCTTTGTGGTGTCTCATGATGATGTCTCTGACCCTTTGTACATCTTTCAGCCTAGTCCTGGCCCTTGGGCCCATGGCTAGCTCCTCATCCAACTTTATCACCTGATGCTTAAAGTTTATATTTTCTTTTCCTTTCTGGGACTGAGAATTCCCTCTGCTTTTTATTTAGCTCATATAGTGCAGCATTGTTATTCATTAAAAGAATGAATTTTCCTAAGTATGGCCTGCCATATTGTCAGAACCAGGAAATTTGCCTCTTTGTTTTATAGACCACTATTAACACTTCTGCTTCCATCACAAGAGGGTTGCAAAGACAAGTGAGATAATGGATGTGGACATGCTTTGAAAGCATTGATACATTTATAAGGAAGGGAGTATGATGAATATACCACTACTTGGTTTGTTAATTATTCTCACTTGAACTGGACATTTGGTAGAACTATATTTATAGGAGGAAATTCTCAGAAACCAATGGGCCAAGAGGACCTTTTATAGCTTACCTCCTTAACTACTGCCTTCCCTTCATGGCACCAGGTGAGTTCTAGACTGTCTGATAGAACTTACTCATTTACGTAAATTTTAAATCTTCAGAGTGTTCATCCATTGTTAATTTTAAAAAATATCATTTGGTGTAAAAGACATACATTAGGTTTACATTATAATATACATTTGATAGATCCAGAGTGTTAACTTTCTGTTACTGTAACAAATACCTAAGACAATCAACTTACAAAGAGAAAAAATAAAACTATTTTGGGTCACAGTGTCCCCTTCCAGGGCATATCCCTAATGACCTAAGACCTCTCACTGGGCCCCACCTCTTAAAGTTTCCACCCTCTTTCCCACTTTGGGAACCAAGCCTTCAACACATCTGAACGTTCCAGATCCAAACTGGACACTTAAGCCTTTATTAAGTAAATTAAGTATATCAGACATATACCAGGTATGTCAGGCTGACTTATTCTGCTGTCTTCACTTAGGGAACCCCAGATAGACAGACTATCAGTCATCAGTCAGTCAATCAATCCAATCAATCAATGTTAAATGAGTGCTTACTGTGAGTCTGACACTGTAATAGCCCCTTGGCAGAGGGCATAAACAAGCATAACTAGTTTTGACAGCCATGTATTAAGTGCCTACCAGTTACCAGACAGACACAGTGATGAATTAAACAGATGGGCATCTGCCACCCTAAAGTGTACAGTGGAGCCCCTGGCTGAAACTGCATTAGACTTTCTCAGTGGTATCAATTATTACTGCCATACTTATTTGGGAAGTGAGAAAGTCCTCCAGATTCACAAAACCTTGCTGGATTTGGAGTTCACTCCAAGCACCAAATATATATATATGTAAAACATCTCCCTAGGCCAGCAGTTCAACAGCTTTGGGAATGGGGGGCAGCCGTCAAACACTGTATGAAAGATGATTTCTTATGAGGTCGAGTTGCAATCTCTGTGCCATTGTGGTTCACCTTTGTTTGTAACTTTCCCATTCTGTGCCTTTCCTATTTCTGTGGAAAGGGCTCTTCCCTTTTCTCTCTCCTTTCCCCTGTCAAACATGTCCACAGAAAAAAGTCCCCTGTGATTCTGTTCTTGCTCATCCTGACAATCCTTGGCGTGCCTTGGATGAGCACTGCTCTCCCTGGAGGCCAACTTGATCAAAGGAGAGTTCAGGGTGGGAGGAGAAGGGTCCTTTAAAGGGTGCAGTTAAGAGCTTCTCCAGGAGGGGCGGAGCCTTCCAAGGGAGGCTGGAATCATATTTACATTTTTGTATAAATTTAAGTCATTTTACCTTCTTTCTGAGGTATTTGCACGTTCAGCCTTTTCTCAAATAGTGAAATGAAAGATTTTGTATCTTCTCCAGGAATTTCAGGGATCAGCAAATAAGTTCAGGAAGAATTAGAAAGACTAGTGATCAGTCCATGGATGATTTTACTGAGCCTGTGGTTCCAAATTAAATTAGGCTAAGGATACATCTAATATGACAAATAGATTTCAGATTCTGGGGGGATTCAAGACTGGTTGTGGATGCCTGGAACAGGGTTCAGAACTGTTGTTTACATTCAGGGGAAAGTGTTCAGTGATTGATTACTGATGTCTGCCACAGACAGGATGGAGGTAAGGAAAGGCGATTGGCATACCTACTATTTTGGCCATTCCTCATAGTTAGAGAGATTCTTAAGCTGTATTTTACACAACTGGTTGGTTCAATCAGGTCTCTCAAACAAAGAGGCAAGTCAATGAAAAAGTAAAATTCAGTTGAAATATGTTTGGTACAAGTTGTAAAAAACCTATCCATTTAAAAAATTATCTATTTCATCTTTTATTCAACTAGGTGGGTGAATCATAGAGGTATTTTTACAGGCGAATTAAATCTAAGAGCTTTTAATTTCTGGTCTAACTTTCCTGAAGGAGTCACTAGATAGTATTTTATCATTTTATTGCATTTTCTTTCTCAGTATTTTTCAAAACATCTCACACATATTGCCTCATTTTATTCTCACTTGATCCCTGTGACAGATTTGTTTCTAGTGTAGGTGGGGAAACTGATGCTCAGAGATGATCTGACTCGCGAGAGGTAGCACAGCAAGTCACAGCTGCTGTCCTTTGCACCATGAACTCTCTGTGACTCCTCTGGGGTCTCCTTGAAGGAGTAGAAATTTCCATGCAGTTGGTGATTGTTGATGTACTCTCTCAGGGCAAGAGACTGTATGTTGGTGCAGTGACTCAAAATAGCTGTCTATTCCCTGCTTAAGGCTTTGTCCTTTCAGTGGCAATCCAATGAATTAGACCCCACTGCTTCGATAAAATACTTTGGAGTTTATAGGATGGAAAATTTTGTTGGGAATGAAAATAGCCCGTAGCCATTCATACCCTAAAGTTGTCAGCTAATGGCGTCTGAGTCACCTCCTCCTCATCTTCTGGCACCCGTAGGGGGCCTCCCTGTGGTCCACCTAGAGTGGTCCGAGCTTGGCCATATTTGGCTTTCTAGAGCGCGTTTGCTTTGGAAGTGCCTTTCAACCTGCCAACACCCAAGCCGGGACCCAGAGCAAGCCATGCATTTAAATGGCCAGGCTGTGGAGAGAGCTCAAGTGGAGACGGCCAAGGGATGTGGGGCCATTTACTTAACATAAATCAGCTCTCGGCATGCGAGTGCCTTAATGCATTCCTTCAATTATAAACAATTTAGAGTTATGACAGCCAGCATCTTCTCACCCCCTCTCTCTCTAGCCCAGGCCTCCATTTGGATTTGTTTCTATAATCAGGGACTTTGATGATTGAAAGGATGGTGAGGAGACCATCGGATGAAGAATCAGATCTTGTTTATGGAGCCCTTACTCCTGGAGCAGGACCTGCTCCACAGGTACAGTCAGAGCATGAGCCCTGCTTGTTCCTCCTGGGGGGCGTTTGGCCCAGAGTATCACATCACTATCTCATCTAATCCTCACTTCTCATTTATGAAGGGGAGACGATGTAATAGATTATGTAACAGATTATAATGCTATTATCCCCATTTTCCATAAAAAAAAAAATCAAGGTCCCAAGAGTTTAAGTAATTTGCCTAAGGTCACTCAGCCAATAGACAGCAGAGCTGGGATTTGAACCAAGACACCCTCTTCTCTGAGCCCTTGCTCACCAAAAGCCCTGTCATAATTATGTCGTTTCTCTTCTAATGTGGGTAGTTTCTTGCTGGGCTGTTGACATTCTCCTCAGTTGCTTAAATAGCAGCCCGTATACTGGCAGAACAAGCCTGTGGACACTGTGCAGACTGTCCCCCAGCCACGGGAAACTTAGGGTTAGGAATGTGGGTTGTCATGGAAGTTAGTGTCATTGTGATGGACTTGTCCTTGTCCCAACCCCAGATTTAGAGCAGTGAAAGTTGGGGTCCCCGAGTCTTGGTTCTTGCTTTGGCCCCAGGTCCCGCCTGGGAGTGAGTGTGCCAGGGTTTGGGCTTGGGCTTCTGCTTGCACCATGGAGCACCAACAGCCAAGGGAATCCATTTTGGTATAAACAGAGGTAGGTATATTTAGAAATAATCTCTAGAGACTGTCATATGTGTTTATCTGCATGCTCAGAGATAAAAGTCAGGGAGGTGGGTCAGGAAGAAAATGCTTGCGTTGACATCCAGTTGACACATGGCTCTTTCCCAGGGACACAGGGCAGCCTGATACACAGGGTCTATTTTAGGGTCTTTCTTTATCAGTTTGGAATTGTCACTGTCTGCACTGCAGTAAAAGACTAGCCTGGATCTGCCTCTGCTGACTTGGAAAAAAAAAAAAAAAGATCATCGCACTGGCTCCCCTGGGAGTCGCAGTCTTTCCCCAACACGCTCACATGTTGTAGGGCTCTTTATTTTCTTTCCCCAACCCACCCGCAGATGTAACCTTCTGATTCACTGTCTAATTTAGGGCAGAAACTTGCAGAGCAATGTCAAGAGGGTCTGTTTTCACTTCTGGATGTTACACATGCTTAATGTTCTTGCTTTGAATGCATTCCAAGAGGATACAATAAATAAAGGGGCATGCACATTTCCATTGCTGTGGCTGCATGGCTCGTGTGGACTCTGTTGCTCAGGGGACAAACCACATTTCTTTTTCTCCCTTCCCATTTCCTTCTTCCTCCCCTTCTCCCCCTCCCAGCCTCTCCAGTCTCTCCTTCCTTTTTGCCTCCCTTTCTCCCTCCCAACCTTCTCTCCCCCTCCCTCCCTTACTTCCATCCGCTCCTTCTTCCTTCCTTCTCTTGTTAAACTAAATAGATTTCTCATTCATTAGACAAACCAGTTTTCCAAGGGATGGGAGAGGGCACTCTACACCGTGTATTTTGCACTCATACAGTTATTTGCCTCTGGCTTTTCTTCCAAGTTGATTCTCAGGTATCCTAGACTCTTGAACTGGGACCATTGCTGTTTTCTTCAGGATGACCCAATGACTCTTATTTGATGGAATGGGACTTCTTAAGTGGCTTACCCTGTTTGGAAGGCCTTGGATACCTCCTGCTTTTTGTATACATAAAGCTGTGTTTGAAGGACCTTGAGTTCTGCTCCACAGGACTTTGCACTGCAAGGGAAATTGAGAAGGGCCTCATGGGCCAAGTACCCATAGAATCTAGGAGAGGGTCAGAATCACTGGCTGGGACAAGACAAACTGTCATAATCTGAAACAGATGCTCAGCTGGGTTTATGTGTTATGAATAACTGGCTGTAACTTAATGCTTAGCAGTGAGGTTGACCAATATTCAGTACAAGATGTTGCCCACTTGAAGGAAGAATGGACATTTGATTTAGGATGTGCATCTTTTATGATCAGTTGGGAAATTTAATTTAGGAGCAATGAATAGCTGTGTGAGTTTGCGTGTGTCGGGTTGGTGAGAATTTTAAGCATTGCCTTTAGATTTGAATATCAGTTAACCTTCTAGGCAGATGTTTCACATTGGAGAACCTCATGTATAAAAATGATACGGGCATTCAGATTTTGCAGTCCCTTGTAGCACTTTAAAAAAATTTTTTCCTCTCCTATCTTTTTTAAGGGAAAGGAGAGACTTTAATGTATGCATAGTTAGTCCAAGGAACATAATATTTTATACTGCAGTTTTTAATTTTTATTAACTTTTTAAGAGGAAAGGGAGTGTTTTGGTTAGACTGGGCTGAGTTGGGATTTGGAAATAAAAATAGCCTCACTTCACTGTATATGGTGTATGCCAGGCCTTAAATTAGGAATTTCATATGAGTGTTATGAAATTCTCGTAAGAGTGCTGTGTATAGAGGTGAGTGTTTTAAGTGAATAGAGAATATGTGAAAAATAGCTAATACCATGGTGGCCCCTAGAAGTTTGAATCTGGATATCATCGTATAGGTTTTGGGGTTTGGGAATGGGGAAAGGTTATAATAGCCTCAGGCCTCTGAGAATGTGGGGAGCTGGAATGGAGCCCTTGCACAAAGCCCAGAACCTCAAGAGTTTCCTGTTTATGAAAGGGAGATGGGAAAACCATTTATTCCTCTGGAGTAAACATCAAGGAAGCTTACTGTCTCAATTGGGCTTACAGAATCACTTACAAGAAAGAAATACTAGGCCCCAGCACTCACAGGCGTGGAGTGTGAATTTATGGCCATGTGCTGCATAGCATTTGGTCAAGGGTGAACCACATATAATGGGGTCCCTCCAGATTATATGGCCTAATGATATTGTAGCCTCAGTCTGTGTAGGTACACTATGATGTTTGCACAGGATGAAATCACTTTCTGATAGCATTCTCAGAACATATTCCCATCGTCAAGTGAAATATGACTGGACTTACACATTACAGGAAATTCAGGATAAAAGCTAACATGACAAATAAGTCTAGGATACTGATGGATCAATAATGAAAATCTGGTGTAGACATACTTCTATAGGCTAAATTATGTCCCCTCAAATTTATATATTAAAGTCCTAATTCTCAATGCAATGGTATTTTGAGATGGGGACCTTTGGGAATATTAGGTTTCCATAAGGGTCATGAGGGTGAAGCCCTGAGGCTGAGATTAGTGCCGTTATAAGAAGAGATGCCAGAGAGATTGCTCTAACTCTTTCTCCTTGCCATGTGACAAAGTAGTGAGAAGATGGTTGTCTACAAGCCAGAAGGAGAGCTATTACCAGAAACCAACCATGCAGGTATCCTGACCTTGGACTTCCATCTCCAGAATTGTGAGAAAATACATTTCTTCTTCTTAAGCCACCCAGACTATGGTGTTTCGTTATGACAGAGACACATACACTGGCATATTATTCAGCCTTTAAAACGAAGAAAAATGAACCTTGATAACCTTATGCTAAGTGAGGACAAGAAAATAAATATACTATGATTCCACTTGTATTAGGTATCTAATGTAGTCAAACTCTTATAAAGTAGAATAGAGTCTCTAGGGGCTGGGAAGAGGGATAAAGGGCAATAGATCTGTTCATGACAATGTGTGTGTAGTTTACACTAGTTTACTGTTCATTTTGAAATGGTTAAGATGGCTGTCTTGGTTACTTTGGCTTCTATAATAAATTATAGCTTGGGTGGCTTAAAAACAAATACTTCACACTTGGGGGTTAGGATTTTGACATGATTTTTTTGGGGGAATAAACATTTTGTTTATAGAATGGCAATTTTTTTCCAAACAAAACAAAACAAAACAACAACAACAATAACAAAAACACACAAAAAAACTAGATCTAGGATAACTTATACCCATAGGGCCTTTCAAAAGTGAGCACAAAAAACTGACTCATGCCTCTATAACTCAAGGGCCTTCAGCCTTTCATAAAATAAGCAATCCTGGCTGCAAATGAGATAACAATTAAAAAAAACATCAAAATAAATAACGCACGAGGAAGACTCAGCAAGTACAACAAGCAGAATTACTATACCAAAAACTCAAGTAACAGCACAAATTGAAGACGGTCTAAAAATAAACTTGTTTAAAATAATTAATGAGATAGAAAAAGAAATATAGAACATAATAAAATACTAGCATTATATAAAAAAAGAAGATTGGAAAGATTGTACTTCTAGAACTCAAAAACACATTGAAATGAATAATTTTATGTCTGGGTTAAACATCAGGTTAAATATAGCATAAGATAAAATCAGCAGGTTGGAAGGTAGAGCTAAAGAAATAGCCCAGAATGCAGCATGGAGATACAAAATACTGCATAATGAAAGAACAGTTGAAAGAACTGGAGGAAAGAATGAAAAGATTCATTATATGTTTTAATAGAGTTTGTGGAGACAGTGAAGAGAATGATGAGAAGGCATTACTCTAAAAGATAATGCCAAGAATATTTCAAAATTTAAGAAAGATATTGATTTTTACATGGTAATAGCACACTGAGTATTGAATAAGGTAATTAAAACCACATCCACCTCTAGATACTCAATGTAGAAAACTACTTAAATGTCAAAAAAATGAGAAAATCTTAAAAGCAAGCAGGGAGGAAAGACAGATTATCTCTCTACAAACAGCAGACTCCATCAACCACAGTAGAGGTCAGAAGATAGTGAAATAACATCTTCCAAGTGCTCAGTGAATATCAAACTCAAATTCCATATAAAGCTAGATTATCATTTAAGAGTTAGGATGAAGAGACATTTTTCATATAAATGAAGACTGGTAGTATATACCTCTCTACTGATGCTCTCTGAAAGAGCCACAAGGGACATGTTTTATAAAGAAGCGTTAATTATCTTTTAAAGAAGACTAAGATGTGGGATGATTCAAAATTAAGGTGCTTTTCAACATGAAGCAACAATAAGGTAGAGGGCCAGGGACAGATGGGTTGGGGCAAAGTTCAGAATTTAATGTATTATGAAATTTTGCTATTTTTCAGAGGGCTAATGAGTTACTATTTAAAATATGTCATAATTCAAAAGAAAAAAGAGAAATATCCAGACATTGACCTTTGGCCATGATCATCATTAGCAGAACAGCAGCTGACCTATCCTGAGTTCTTACTGTGTACCAGTGTCTTTCATTTAGTCACCCAGTAACTATATGGAAAAGGGAATGTTCCCACTTTGGGAGGTAAGGTAACTGGGGCATGTTTGCCTTCATATTCTCATCACTTAGAATGACATAAAGCAGTAGTATATGGTCTGTAAAAATGTGGGCAACCAGAACCACACTGAGGTTAAAATACAGTGAACTTGCCCATGATAACACCATTGTTCTCACTCAAGTCTGCCTAACCTCAAAGTCCCTGCTCTTTTCTCTGGAGTGCTGTGCCCCTCACTGTTCCCTTCTCTGGCTAAATGCCTTTCTGGAAGAGTCAGAAATTGGCTTTGCACTCCTGTGCCTGGATGTCCCATTTTTTCTCTCTCACACATTCTTTGGCTGGTGGGACTTTTCCCATTCAGACCTGATGCCCTGGCTGTGTTGTTACCATGTGTCACATGGACCAGCTGAGTCTCCTCAATCCTTGTTTTGATTTCAACAAGCCTGGGCTCGCTATCTGTCCCCAGTTTCCATGTGGTACTCAGACAACATCACCAGCACGGGGTTGCTAGGAAATGCAATCGTGATCATAGCATGTGGAGCACGTGTCCTCTCTCCTCCCTCCCGTACACACCTGTCTTTACCATCTGTTCAGGATGCTTCTGGCACCTTGACCCTGCCATACTGAGATGCTCCACTGCATTCTGGACTGCAGATTGTAGAGCTTGGATTTCTTTAATTATCAGTGAGAAAACCAGTTCCTGGGGTTGCTAAGCTACACTGGACCCTGTTCTAGTCACACACTGAAGAAGAGGTGCCAAGAATGAGATGTCCCATGTCCAGGGAATTTTCATTCGGTTTCTTTTGAACAAAAAGACTTATTCTGCTCAAGTTTACTTTGTAACCTTCATGCATGTGGACACATATTTATGTGCATACACACATATGCACACACACGTGTGTGTGTGTGTGTGTACTTTCACGTATATACACATGCACATGTAGAATTAACTAATTAAGTCTATGAAAAAACATATATGTTATCTGTTGTTTGCCTTTTGGCCCTCTGGCTTGTTTAATCCTGGGCCATGCTGTTTGGTTTCCTGAATTGCCAGTTAATTTCAGGACCAAACAGTGAATCAGCTAACCCACATGACCTGGCTTTAACACAGAATAAAAGCAGAGCTCTGGATGTATTTAGGTTCTTGTTATTGACAATCGCATACAGTGTCATCATTCTTCTGAGAATTTTTCTTGGTGCATTTGGGCAGACCTGAGATCAAATTCATACCAGAAGCATTCCTGATTTAAATAACCAGCATTAGCAGGCCTGGTGGACAGATGGTGTCTTAAAGGCAAACAAAGGCTCTTGGCTTGATGCTGATGGAAGCCATGGGCTCCTCCAAGCCCTCTGCTTTCCTCCAAATGCTGTAGATACCAGCATTGCCAGGACAGTCCTGTTACTGAGGCCTGTGTCCTGTGGTATTGTGGCTAAGAAAGAGCATTTCATCTTCTCTATGTAAGTGCCAGAGGATCAAGTATACCATTCCTAGGGACAGTTGAGGTGGATGGAAATGGCATTCAACTTGGAGTTGTAAGAGCTGGGTTTATATTCAGACTCAACCAGTCATCTCAGGTGTGGTTTTGGTAAAGCCTTTGAACTCAAGTTTCTTTAGCTGGGAATTTATGGTATTTCTCTTCATATTGTAAAAAGAATTGAGTGAGATGATGCAGGAGGAAAAGCTTTGTAAATCTTAAAACACAATACAAATATGAGGCATTGTTACTCTCAGTGCTTGGAGGACGTATTGTGGGAAGTTAATGGCCCTTGCTGTACCATATTTCAGTGCCAGGAACGTTGAGAGCTGTCAATAAATATTGATTAATGATGAGGTGTGGAACCCAGTGCTTTATAAATTAAATGCATGCATTCATTGAGCAAATATTTATTGAGTAGCTACTAAATGCCAGGCACTGGGAATATATCAGTGAATAAAACAAGTAGAATTGTAATTAACATTTCCTTTGGCCTTCACAGAATTAGAAGAATTACGTGTATTATTTTCATAAAGTTAATTTTATTCAATAAAGAATTGGTCTTTACACTATATCTGTCCCGCTTTTGGTGTTAAAATGTCTTTTCTTTGGGGCAGTGATGGTGATAGCAGATGGTAGTTGATTTTTTGAAAAATCTCTTATGTAGTAAAAATAAGAAAAGGTGTTACCGGTCCTTGAAATTCAAAAGCCTAGGAGCCACTCACCCGGCCCAGTCTCCCACCCTATGCAGACTTGGCATTCTTCCCAGGTGTCATCTAGTTGGTGTGTGGATAATTCTGGAGAAGGGGACCTCACTATCTTCAAAAGGCAGCCCTTCCAGTTTTAAATAGCCTTTATCTTTTGAATATCCTTTTTAAATATTAAGTTGAAATCTGTCGTCCAATAATGTCTTCTCAGCAATCTTCTTCCATCTGGAGCCACAAAATCCACTGACTTCATTTCCTTTAGCTCTTCAGATTTATAAAGCAGGTTACCATGTTCCTTGTAATCATATTTTCTGGGATGTTAGTCCCCACTTTCTCTTCTCAACTTCTTTTGGCCTCATTCCTCCCTCTTCGCCCTCTCCTTCCACCTCTTCTGGCCACCTTCCACTCTGCCAGGAATCTGCTGCCCAGCAGGGACCCAGGGCTTAGCTGTGGGCTGATTTGTGCTGAGTGCTCAGCCTGCTCCTTCCCCTGTCCTGGGCTTTGAATGCACATGAAGGAAGTCAAGACTGCCTTTGCCTTTTTGGCAGCTCTGCTGTCCTGTTGACTCATTTTATGTTGAAGTCTCCTACCCGCCCCCAGCGGTCCCCCTCCCCGAGTTAGCCCCTTGTCATATAAATTGCTGATAAGTCAGAGTTCCTCCTACCCTGTGTTTAGGCAGTGCAACTTTTTCTTCATCTAAGTGCAGTCCTTTATAGTTCATGCCTATTATATTTCATCTTGTCACTTTGGACTGTGGTTTCAGCATGTTGAGGTCCTCTGAATCCTGATTCAACCTTCCAACTTACTAGCTATTTCTCCCAGATTTGTGTCAGCAGCATATTTGACAAATTTGTCTTCATCCAAAATTTTAATTCAGTGTTAAAAGAGTGAGAGTCAAAGACAGAGCTCTGGGTCACATCAGAAGAGACATCCCAAGTTTAAATGCATCTGTAACTCAGTGCCTGAGGCATCTGTGCAGAGAATCAGTGCATCTGTGAGTGCACACATCAATCCTCAGTGTGTCTTTACTAACTACAGACCACCTAAGTGTTATCTGCGCTGTTGCTATGTCAACTCTATTTCTAATTATTTTGCATATGTATATTTTGATACCAGGGATTGAACCCAGGGTTGCTCAACCTCTGAGCCACATCCCCAGCTCTTTTTGTATTTTTATTTAGAGTCGGGGTCTCGCTAATTTGCTGAGGCTGCCTTTGAACTTATGATCCTCCTGTCTCAGCCTGTGGAGCTGCTGGGGTGTGCCACCAAGCCTGGCTGTTTATCATCTTAGGGTGATGTCAACCATGCCTGTTATTGAGCCATCATTGGTATGATTATGACTTTCAAGTTTACTTTTTCTGCTCAAATATGTCTCAGGTTCACAGTTTTAATTTTTTTTTTTTTTTACTGGACATATCTAGAATGTTTCAAGTTTTTAAAAAAATCCGTTCTTTATCTTCCTGCCCTTTAAAGCCTTCTTCTCCCTGTGTGATCACTGTTATTTCGGTGATAGTGCCACTGGGTTGGTCAATCCAGATTCCTGGGAGCTATTCTCAGTACCTTTGTTTCTCTTCACACTCCACAGCTAATCCAATCAGTTGGTCTGAAATTCTTCTTCCTTAATGCTGCATAATCCACCCCTCAGACTCTGATCTGCCTGTCCTATACAATTGTAACAGCCTTCTGGCTAGATTCCCCATTCCTGGTCTTACTCCTAGCTCATCACTGACTATGTCATCAGAAAGCAGAAGCACAAATTGTATTTTTTCACTGGCTCCCTGTCCACTGTAGATGGTGGCTGATTCTTCATTGTCCAGACTTTATCTTACCAACCTAATCACTGTCCCTTCTACTGATTCTGCACTGTAGAGGTACTGTCTACTGCTGGTTCCTAAGTGCAGAATGTTAACTTGCACTTTGCACATGCTGTTCTCTTTACTTTGAATGCTTTTCCACGCTTTCTAGTCAACTTACCTGTACTCTTGGACTCTGGCCAGGCATTCCCTCCTTTGGAACTCTTTTCAAAGCTTCAGACTGAGTTTGGCATCTCCTTTTCTGAGCTGCCATAAGCATACCCATTAGACAACTTGTCACATGGTAGAATAACTGCTTGTCTGCCCTTCCTACTTGGTCAGGGCCCTTCTAGGGCAATGACTGTGTCTGCTTATCATTGTAGCCACAATTCCTAGCACATAGTAGGCACTAAGAATTTATTGAGCAAACTGGTGAATGAATGGCCTGAAAAATCATTTCCAATTTAACTGGGACCAAGTGACCATTCATTTCCCTTAGCAATACTCTGATTCTGTGTCTGTGGCATCCTTTGATTTACTGGCCTTGTAATTCTATTACAAAAGGAAAAAAGGTAATTTGACGTTGATTAGGTCTTCTTTTTTTTTCCATAGGTGTTTCATCTGATTTCTAATTCACTCTAGGATTTTAAACTCTGCTTTTTCTGCTTAGTTACGTGTTTGTTTCTTTGACCCTGTATTAGTCAGCAAAGGCAACTAATCATAACAAACAGCCCCAAATCTCCTTGTCTTGGCACAGTAAGTTTATTTTTTTCAGTGGTGCCACAGTCCAGGGCAGGTATTCCTTGTCAGGTGGCCTTGTCATGGTGACTCAATGACCCAGTTTGTTTTCTTCTTATAGCTCTGCCCTGTTCCTGTCTTTGGAGTCCTCCCCATGATGTATGGGAAGAGAAAAAGGAGTGTGCATGTGAGAGAGATGTGTGGGAGGGTCTCACAGGCCTGGCCTGCAGGTTGCGCACCTTCACTTCTGCTTTCATTTCATGGCCATATGCAACTCTGGGGAGACTGGAAGGTGTAGGCTGGCTGTGACCCTAGCAAGAAAGAGGGGATGCAGGTATGAGTGAGCATGAACAGTCTCTGCCATTGCACCTGTTCTTAGGTTCTGGGCTCAGGTTTTCAGGCTGCATTCCAGGGTCCTTCTTGTCCAGGGCTCTGTGCTGCGAGCCCTTGGATTTTTGGTCTTTGCTCTTTGCCTTCTGTTCTCTCAAACCCTCTTATCAGGTGGAACTTCTCTTTGCTTGCTGACTTGTCTGGATTCCACTCCTCCTCTCTCCAGTTTCCTAGAACCTCCTCTTTGCTTTGCTCATGTGTCTGTGTCTGGATCGTCAGATTTCTGGTACCTGTCAGGTGTGTTTCTGGGGGGACAGCTCACCCTGATCCAAGTCCCAGCATGATAGAGGTGAGTCCTTTCTCTTTGTCCAGTGCTGAGAGTCTTGGATCTGGATTCAAACTCTATTTTAAGAGACAGGGAGCTTGGAATTGCAGTCAAAGAGCCACTAGAAAAAAAATCCAGCCTTTAGGAAGCCAGATGAGTTAGTGCTGGATGTCTTAAAGAAGACAAGCCTCACATTTTATTGTGGTCTTTAGGTAAGAGATAAAGGCAAAATTCTCAATTTCCAGAACTTGGGGATATTGTTATGGGTTCCTGAGAAAGGGTAAAGAATGTGCTTTCCTGGAAAAACTGAGTGGGAGATCCCATCTCAGGTGCTCTGGAAGTAATCCACTGGTGTGTGTGTGTGTGTGTGTGTGTGTGTGTATGTGTGCGCGCGCGCACACGCGTGCAGGAAACAGATGAGCAATCTTAAAATCTTTCTCATTCTGTGATGCTTTAAAAAAGAGGTGGGTATTATGCTTTTGACTCATACCTCTTTTGAGAGATGCTCAGATTTATTACTAAATGATTTCATAAACAGAAGGGGTATTGTCTTATAAGGTTTCAGGAACAATAATGCCTGAAATTCTATGCTTTACACTCTCATCAACTCACTCTTCAGGTTACACACTGGAACAAGCCACTTTCCTCTTCTTTTGATGGTCTGTTAAGTGGTGATGGGAACAACATGATCTTTCAGGTTTCAGTGAGAAGTAATTCATGTTTCTAACATGCTTTAGAATATGTGAGTACAACATGCCTATGGGAATTCAAAATACAATTGTACTTTTGTTAGGTGCCTGTCTCTGTATCTTGGTTCTTTGCTTCTTGCCTTGAAATATGCAGGGTTTTTTTTTTTTTCAAATACTGTTGCTGTTGTTGTTATTATTATTATTTCTGTGCTGGGGATGGAACCCAGGCCAAGTGCATGCTAATCAAGGGCTCTATTGTTGAGCTATAGCCCTAGCCCACAAATAGCACTTCTAAGAAGTAGTTCCTTAAATTTGTGTTCCTCTCCTGTTGAGGACTGAAATGGAACCCTCTGCTGGGTTGGGAGCTAAGGAGGAGGGGGAGGAGGCAGAGGAGGCTGGAAGCCAACACATTCAAGCCAGGGACCTCACTACGAATAAAGGCCATGAGCAAGGTAGTTAAAGCACATGCTTTGATGCCAGGCTGCTTGGTTTGAACTGGTGGCTGTGGGCAAATTAGTTATCCCTCGTGCCTCATTTGTCTCATTTGTGAAATGGGCATAATCATGATGCCTAACTTATGATGATGTTATGAGGATTAAATTATTAATATACATAAAATCACAAGAACAGGGTGTGGCCCATGGGAAATAGTCTGTAAATATTAACTATTATTTTTAGCAAAAATTTCAGGCAGGGGCTAAGGCCATGAGCAAGGTGGTTAAAGACTGTGGATCAGTGGTAGAGTACTCGCCTGGCATGTATGAGGCACTGGGTTTGATCCTCAGCACCACATAAAAATAAATAAAATAAAGGTATTTTGTCCACTTACAATTAAAAAATTAAAAATAAAAAAAAGAATTTCAGACAGGTACCAGATACCTGTCTCAGATGCCTTCTCCTTTGTTACTTGTTGAATAAATAGCCTCCTCTTAGGTATTTCGAGGGACCCAGGGCTGACTTCATTCTTACATACCCAAGAAGGATTCCCACTGTCCTCAGGCTAGCTTGGGTTATGTGAGGAGAGGACCATCAATGCACGGAGAGGCCAATTTTTGAGTTTATAGGGTTTAGTTGAAGTGGTTATTATATGTAATCGCAGCATTGAGGGAGCCTCAGAGGGCTCTGCTGTGCCAGGCAGGCCGGGAGCGTGTGCTCTGTTGGTATTCTAAAATGAGTCAAGACAGTGCTAACGTGTAGGGAGGGCTGTTTCCAGACCCGTGTTATTACTTCTGGGAGAATCTCTGGGGCTCTGAGACTTTGTACTTCTCAGTCTAACCAAATTGAAGCTGTCCCCCTTTCCTGGTGAGTCGTTCTACTTTAACCTCTGATTCAGTGTTCTCGAGGGACTTAACCTGTTTAATGCACAATGAGGAAGGTCAGGCAGGGGCTAGAGAAGTGGTGTGATATGAGCAGATAGATAATAACTGTATGGTGTCACTTGCAGTCTGGGCCTTTTCCACATGCCCTTATTTCCCCTCCCTGTCTCCTGACCCTGGGGTAAGCCATGCGTGAGGACGGAGGATTAAGCACCACTTTGTAAGAATAGGATTCATCAGTAGGGGTCAAAGGTCATTCTTTTCTGAAAAATTAAATCCAAACAGATGTTCATTGGGGGTGCCTCCCATTGGTAGAGCACAATACCGGGGTTTATGGGAGATGGTTGGAGTAGTAAGACCTGACTCCTGTCTTCAGGGAGCTCACCATCTCCTGGGGGAGACAGACACATGAGTGAAAGAGGTGGCGGAGAGTGTGGGTCATGAAGGTGTGAGAATGGAGCTGTCACACATGCTCCACTGTAAGAGTTCTGAGGGTCCCGCTGTGCTTACCTGGTGCATGTTAAGTATCCAGAGACTTTTACATTGAAAATAATTTTTTTCTGTTGTTAATAACACATAGCATAAGCTACCATCCATAATATAAAACGACCATAACATAAACTACCGTTTTGAAGTGTGCAGTTAACTAGTGTTAACTATATTCACATTGTTATGAAACAGATCTCCATAAAATTTTCATGTTAACAAACTGAAACTCTGGGTGCCCATCAAATTTCTCTTTTCTTCCCTTCATCCCCTGATAACCACTGTTTTACTGTTTCTGAGTGTGATAACTGTAGATCCCTCATGTAAGTCGTATCGTGCAGTATTTGTCATCTTAAGACTGGCTTATTTCACTTATATAATGCCCTCTACGTTCATACACGCTTTTTTTTTAGTTGTAGCTAGACACAATACCTTTTATTTTATTTATTTATTTTTATGTGGTGCTAAGGATCGAATCCAGTGCCTCACACATGCTAGGTGAGTGCTCTACCAGCCCCCAGTAATTCATTTTTAAGGCTGCATAATATTCCATTTTATGTACATACCACTGCTTATCCTTTGACTGATAGGCATTCAGATTGTTTTCACCCATTACTTACTGTAAATGATGATACTATGAACATGGGTGTGCAAATATCTTTTTGAGACTCTGCTTCCAGCACTTTTAGATTTGTATCCAGAAGTGGGATTCCTGGATCATAGTAGTTCTACTTTTGGGGGGGGATAGGGGTACCAGGGATTGAACTCAGGGGCACTCCACCACTGAGCCACATCCCCAGCCCTATTTTGTATTTTATTTAGAGACAGAGTCTCACTGAGTTGCTTAGCGCCTCGCCACTGCTGAGGCTGGCTTTGGATGTGTGATCCTCCTGCCTCAGCCTCCTGAGCTGCTGAGATTACAGGCATATGCCATCATACTGGCTGGTAGTTCTATTTTTAACTTTTTGAGGAACCACCACGTTTTCCATAGCACTGTGCCATTTCACTTCCAACCAACAGTGCGCGATGGCTCCAACTCTCCATACCCTCTCCAACACTTACTTTCTTTTTTTTTTTTTTTGATGCTTTTTGGTCCTAAAGTGTGAGATAAAGCTCACTGTAGTTTTGATTTTTATTTTGCAGATGATTAGTGATGCCGACCACTTTTATATCACCTTTGGAGAAATGTTTATTCATTTAAAAAAATTTCTCTTTGTACTGGGGATTGAACCCAGGTCTCTGCATATGCTGAGTGCATGCTGTACTACTGAGCTGTATCCTCAGCCCCTTTTCCCATTTAAAATAAAAACTCAAGCTTTATTTATGTCTGTCCATACCTCTTAATCACTTGGGATTGGCCTGTTTCTGCAGCAGTGGTCAATCCAGTCCTGCACTAACAGAAACAGTAGCAGGTGCTTCCCCTTCAAGAAGTCCTAAAATATGGGTTACTTATTCTCATTGGCCAAATAACCAGGATCCTCTGGAAACACTTCGCTCTGCCCCTATCCTGCTGCTTTCAGTCTGATGATTTTATACAGATGAGATGCTGGGTGTGTAAGTTTCCTATCGCTGCTGTAACAAATAGAATGACTTAAAACAACACAAACTTATTATCTTGTACTTCTGGAGGTCGCAGGTCTAATGGGCTCACTGGGCTGTATTCCTTCCAGATGTTTTAGGTGAAGAATCTTTCCTTCCTTTCCCCGCATCCCTTGACTCCAGGCCCCTTCCTCAATCTGCAAAGCCAGAAGGGAAGCATCTTCTCTCTGCTTTCCTGTCTCCATGATAAGGACTCTGCTGATTTTACCAGACCCACCTGGATAATCCAGATAATTTCCCCTTCTCAAGGTGCTTAATTTATTTGTAGCTGCAGAGTTTCTTTTACTGTGGCAGGCAGCCTATTTATAGGAACCAGGGATTATCTCCAGACAACTTTGGGAACTGGTGGTCATTATTCAGCCTGTGACACTGGGCCTCTGCTATCTGACAAGCAGTGGTTAGAGCAGTATTTGTCTGGAGGGTTCTTATTCCGACCTTCCAGCTTTGGACTTCACCCTGGGTTAAAGAATCATCATTCCAGGAATTTGGAAGCTCGGACCTGAGTCTGGCTTGACGTTGGCCTGCCTGGAACCGAGGTGAGAAACTGGCTTGCTCTGCTCCAGGACCCTTGCTCTAAAGGAAGGAAGCGGGTGAGTTTTCAGGTCCTCCCGCTCTGCCTCTGCTGAGTCTGCTCTCCTTCCCCACCCAGCTCTCATTTCTCATTTGGTTTCTTCACAAGGCTTTCTCCCCTCAGCTCAGGGGGAGATAGAAGCTGCCCTAAAGGGGTAGAGGAGGAAAGGTATGGGAGGCTTTGGGAAAAGGGCTCCTAGGCACCAGTTAGTCAACAGGGAGGCAGCCATAGGAGAAATGAAGGTCACCAAGGCACTGCTTTATTACCTGTCCCCTTTCTCCAGCCCCTACATAAAGTTCCTTGGAACAAACAAATGAAACTATTACACGCCCCATAAGCCTAATTGGACTATATATAACTTGTACACTGGCTTCAAATGAAACTTCAATTCTCCTTCTTTTCCAATTTATTCCTGATAAGGTGAACTATTTGTAAACCGCTGGTCAGATGGAAAATGTGTCTCCCTGTGGCTTGGATGTCCTGTAACCCAATTGGTGTGGTGACTGGGACGGGCACTTCTGCATTTAGGGAACAGAAAGAGATTTGCAACTATGGATGTGGCATGGGGGAGGAGGCATCCCTAGGTTGTTTGTTCTGTTTGGGACAGGAGGTCCACCTCTGCTCTGCTGTAGGCTGGGAGAGGTGACCCAAGGACAGCTGGTATCCCTCAGTGGCTAGGGAAGCGGGGCATGCCTGCTTGTATCTCTCTTTGCCACTTCAAGAGAATGATGACTTGAAATAGTTAAACTTCAGTAGGCATGCATTAGCATTCTATTTGAGAATTATATTACATTGTTCCCATTTTACTGATAAGAATGCTGAGGATCAAAGAGGTTAATTTAGCGAAGATCACATAGCTAGAGTTAGGATTTAAACCGAGATGAATCTAGTGACTAATTAGATGTTTAATTCCAAAACACATCTTCTTTCTACTGATGGCATCTTTTATCTCCTGACTTGTTGCCTTCATTTGGAACCAGCGCCCTTGGGATGGAGAGTGGGAGCCACGGGTGAAGGGGCACTGGGGTCTGTCAGTTACTGAGGCAGTCTGGACAGGAGGACAGCCCCAAGCTGCGAGCTCTGGCAGAGGCCAGCCGAGCACTTCAGAAAGCCAAACTGCCTAGGGCTAATCTCTGGGCCAGTCCCGTGTTGGCCTCTTTTAGGTTAAAATTTAGTTACAGATTCTGAAAGAGCAAGGGTCTGGCTGGGCAGAGTTACCCGAGAGCACGCGCGGGTGTGTGTTGTGTGTGTGTCTGCATAGATAAATGTGCAATTGTGGCCTTCCTTCCCAATCTGTGCCAATCTGTGACTGGTGGCTTGCTGAGGCGGGGGAGTGTCTTGCACAGCCGTGTCTCCCACAGCTCAGCACCATTGGGGCCCCTGGTAGGCACACATCTTATTAGGGTTTGCATCTGGAATATCTCCTTAAAGCTCATGTGTTTTAGGCTTGGTCCCCAATGCAGCAAATGTTCAGAGGTGGGGTGTTGGATCATGAGGGCTCTGACCTCCTCAGTGGATTAATCCTCAGTTGGTGGGTGAATGGAGTGCAGGGAGGTGGTGGAAAGGTAGGCAGGTGGGGCATGGTTGGAGGAAGTAGGTCACTGTGAGTGTGCCCTGGGGGACTATTTCTTGTCCTTGTTTCCTTCTTCTTTTTCTCTCACTGCTTATTGGCTGCCATGAGCAGCTTTCCTCCACCACACCCTTCTGTCATGATGTGCTACCTCACGTCAGCTCCAAAACAAAGCTGCTGCTGACCATGGACTGAAAGATCTGAAACCATGAGCCAAAATAAGCCTTTTATCTTTTAAATTATGTCAGGTGTTTTGGTCACAGCAATGAAAAGTTGACTAGTACCCAGACATTTCTTGAAAACTCACCCTGTACCAGGAACTGTAGGGGCTACAGATTAGAATGAGAAAGGACTCTGATCTCAGGTTATGCTTGAGCAGGGAGCAGAAGCCACATGCATACTAACGTGGATATAAGAAAAGCATCGTTGGTGATGCTCGGTGCCTCCACGTCCCACATTGCTGACATATGTGTTTGTAAGGGGTCATATGAGGAACTCTTTACCTGATGCTTGGGGTCAGTGGGTGGTGCCTTTATAACTCCTTGGCTTAACCGGAAAGTTGGGTCAGGCATTTGCCCTCCTGAGCGTGAGCCCTGAGAACACAGTTTTATAAAGCAAACTGCCTTTTGGTTATGGTGCTAGCAACCAGGGTCTGCAGTTTCAGGCTGCCAGGGGACCATCCGGTGCTTAAGTCCATCTGTGCTTTGTGCTGAAGTGACATTTTCCTTTAGCAATGTACTGGGTGCATAGAGCAGAACAAAGCCAATGCCCTGTTCCTCCCAATAATCTTCCCTCTGCAAGTGAAAACTGGGGAGCTCTTGACTTTAGGAAGATGCTTCCAAGTCACTCCAAAGCCTCTGCATCTACACTCTTGTCCCCCGACCCCAGGTGCCCTCATAGATGGAGACAGCTTGTTATTAGCACCATTTCACAGGTTGGGGAAACCAAAGGCAGGAAGAATGCAGAAGGAACTTTTTTGTTTAAGGAAGTCACTGAGCAGGCTGTTGAGATTTCCACAGATCCTACTGCAGAATCCCAAGTGCATTAGAGAGGGTGGGGAACAGTTGAATAACGCAGAGGATACTTCAGAAGCTAGGCACTGTGGGAGTACAAGCCTTGCGTGTCCCACTCTGAGGGAGTTGTGGAGATCCTGCCCACGAATCATGCTCCATGATACTCGGGAAACGGCTCTAGGAAGTGACTGCCTGACTCAGCAGACATTTTGCAAGTTTAAGTATTTGTCAGCATTAAAGGTGGGAATTCAGGGATGGGGGTGGGTGAGTAGGGGGCCTGAGGATCCATCTGGAAAGCCAATTTCTTTTGACAGCATGTTCCAAACAATAAATCCTTCCTCCTCCTCCTCCTCCACCACCACTACCCACTTGTGAATTCCAGAATCTATGAATGCCAAAAAAGTGTGCAGGACATGGAGATCATTTGGTGAACTTCCTCATCTTACAAACACAGAAGGGGAGATGAACTTGTCCAGGTCACACAGCTACTTAGGGAGGGAGGAGGAGACCCTGGCATCCATCCCTTCTCAATATACTGACTCAAGAGGGAGTACTGCCCAGGAAATGGAAATAGCAGGAACTATCTGCTTCAGTGGAAATATGGAGGGCCAAACACTCGGGACAGAGTTCATGTTGGGATGCCTACAAAGGCCTTTCAAAGGTGCTCAGGCCTCACTTAAACCTCTCCTTCATTCCTGCAGGCCCCTGGACTCAGCCCCCTTTAGCAATAACAAAACAATGCCAATTAATGACGACTGCTCATGGAGGTCTGGGTAGATGGCGGCACTGTGCTAAGTGCTATACAATTTTTTAAAAACCCTTGCAAATAATGTGCCCAGGCTGAAGGGCCAGTAAGTGGTAGTACAGAACAGGAACTGTGCTTTCAACTACTAGGTTAGGCTACTTTCTTTGTTTAGAGGTGGCTGCTGTTTTTTTATTTTTTATGTGTTGTTTTTCGTTATACATGACAGTAGAGTGTGTTTTGACATATCAAGCATACATGGAGTATAACTGCCCATTTCTGTGGTTGTACATGATGTGGAGTTACACTGGTGGTATATTTATATATGAACATAGGAAAGTTATTTCTCATTAATTCTACTGTCTTTCTTATTCTCATTCCCCCTCCCTTCCCTTCATTCCCTTTTGTCTAATCCAGTGAACTTTTATTCTCCACCCTCCCGCCTTATTGTGTGTTAGAATCCATGTATCAGAGAGAACATTTGGCCTTTGGATTTTTGGGATTGGCTTATTTCGCTTAGTATGATACTCTTTCATTCCTTTCATTGATTGGCAAATAGGTGGCTGCTATTATTCATTAATTCCCTTGTAGTTTGGTCCCCTAAAACTCAGTATTTGGGGCTGGAGTTGTGGCTCAGTGGTGAAGCGCTTGCCTAGCATGTAAGAGGCACTGGGTGTGATCCTCAGCACCACATAAAAATAAATAAAATAAAGGTATTGTGTCCATCTACAATTAAAAAAAAATTAAAAAAAAAACTCAGTAGTTCTAGATCCCACACTCTATACACCTACTTTTTTCTTTGCTGTTGACCTAGACCAAAACGAGGACCAATTTGTCCTAAAGGTTATAACCTTCCTTGTTACTATGGGAACATAGTCGGAAGTGAGGAACATACACAGGGTGACAGAGTTACAGAGATACTAGAGTCCCGCGGCATGTTTACAGCCCGGGTTTCTGCACTGTGGATCCTAACTGCATTGCAAGATGAAAAATGGCAATGCTATTGACCTCTGCCTTCTCCTTTTGGGCTCTTGAAGATGGACTTCCTCATGTGTCCCCTCTTGCTCCCTTTTGGCTCAGGCTTTCTAAGTGGTTGAGGCTGAGAAAGAGTCCAGGCAGCAGTGAAATGCCTGGACTTGGCCTAAACTAGATTTCCAAGTACCCTTGACCTCAATGGTGTCCATCCCTCTGCTCCTCTGCCCCAGCCAAGGATGACCCCAACAGATGTTTCCTCGGTCCTCCAAGGGGAAGAGATGTTGGAGTAGAGGGGCCAAGAGGGACAGATAGGCTGAATCTAGAAAGTGTCAGAAAAACCTGAGCAGAAAGAAGCGAAAGGGCAGCTCAGGGCACAAGAAGGATAGGAAACATGTCATTGTGGAGGAGGTGAGCTCTGGAGATTCTGAACACACGAGGATCTGGGGAAAGAGCAAGGATTGCCAGAGAAATTGAAGTGGGGTGGGGGCAGCTGATAAGGTGGCCCCAGCCTGGGCTCACTGGCTAGGGCCCTGTGCTTCTTTGTCTAGGTTTTATCTCCAGCAATGGGAATACGGTTGTTTGTTTCCTCACTTAACATAGGATGCTGAGTTGAAATCAGCATGCCTCGGCAAAACCCTTCTTTTTGTACCCAATAGGGGCCAGCTCCAGGCTGGTGCCAGAGCTGCAGAGATGAATATGTTAGGGTCTGCCCTGCAGGAGCTCCAGGTGCCTGGAGCAGGGCTTTTGGGCACTTTGGAAAGGTGCAGGGCTGACCTGGCTTCCCACTGTCTGTCTCTCCCAGCCAAGGGTCTGATGCCTGATATTTCATGGCACTTGAGAACACTAGATGCATTTGGACACGAGTCTGGTTTTACCCTATTGTGAAGGCATGTTTGTGCATGCGCGTGTGATTTATTTGATATTTGAAAACAATTTATGACCAAAATTCTTTGCCTCCTTCTCTGGTACTGTCACGTGCGGAAGGCTCTGGAGAAGAGCTCGTGTGGGGCAGGGCCCTGTCTTGCCACTGCCTCCCCTCCTCAGAGGCCTGAATTCACTCCTGTCATCCCCTTCCTGAAGGTCAGCCTGAGTAGCTCACATTCCAAGACTTTACCCCCTAGTTTCCTGCTCCTGAGAAGAACAGCCTCCCTTCCCACATCTCCTTCCTCTTAGGATATTCTTCTAAGGGTTCTGAGTCCAACACTGAGCCCTCTTTGACTTTTTGAAAAAAAGGATATAATTTTTTGTTATGGTGAAATATATGGAACATAAAACTTGCCATTTTTACCATTTTTAATTGTGCAATTTTGTGACATTAAGTAATTTACCCTTTCATATATTCATTATCATTATTCGTCTCCAGAACATTTTCATTTATTCCAAACCAGAATTCTGTACCCATTGATTCCCCATTTCCTCTCCCGTCAGGCCCTGGCAATCTCTATTCTGCTTTTGGTCTCTGTGACTATTCCAGGCACCTCATAAGTGAAATAATACTATATTTGTCTGTTATATCTGGTTTCACTTAGTGTAATGTGTTCAAGTTCCATCTGTGTTGTACGTGTGTCAGAATTTCTTTCCTTTTTGAGGCTGAATAATATTCCCTTGTATGTTTATGCCACATTTTGTTCATCCATTTGTTTTAGTCAGCCTTTTTATTGACCAAAAGACCTGACAAGAATGATTAGAGGAGTAAAAGTTTATTTGGCTCACAATTTCAGAGGTCTCAATTTATAGACGGGGCCAACGCCTTACCTTTGGGCCCAAGGTGAGGTAGAACATCATGGTGGAAGGATCTAGTGGAGAAAAGTAGCTACAAGGAAGCAGAGAGAGCTTTGCTTACCAGGGACAAATATGAACCCCAAAGGCATGCCCCCAGTGACTTCTCTTCTCTAGCCACATCTTGCCTGCCTTCGGTTTTCCCACACAGCTAATCCACATCAGTGGATTGATGTACTGATTAGGTTAGGACTCTCATAATTCAGTCATTTCACCTCTGAAAATTCACACATGAGCTTTTGGGGGACAGCTAATATCTAAACCATAACACCATTTGTTCATTGACGAATGCTTAGTTGATTTGTATCTTTTGACTATTGTGAATAATGCTGTTTATGAACAATAGCATATATACATCTGTTGGAGCCCTTGCCTTTAATTCTTTTGGGTATATATCCACAAGTGAAATCGCCGGATCGTAATAATTCAGTGTTTAGTTTTTTTGGGAAACGTCTATCCTATTTTCCCAGCCAGCAGTGCGTGAGGTTCCGATTTCTCTCCATCCTCACCAACACCTGTTATTTTCTGATGTTAATAGAAACCCTAATGGGTATGAAGAGCCCTTTTGGCTTTGAGGACCATGGTGAGCCCCCATGAGTCCTGGGGCAAACCCTGAGATGGTCAATTAGAAGACAAATGCAGGCCCCAGGGGTGTTTTCCTGTGCCGTCCTTCCTACCTGAGAGGCCCCTTTGGTTGCACTTGGCCCAAGAGTACAAGCACAGTGGAGGCGGCCACTTGGGACAGCTGAGTACTCTCAGGCCTCTTCTCTCCTGGAGAGAGCCCCACCCACGAGCATAAGGAGGGGATGTTGAACTGCACTTTCTGGGGCTCTCCCCTTGGAGGTCAATGGGCGTGAGCTCCAGGCACCGAGGAGTCAGTGGGAAGCAGTGAGATGCTGGGACCAGAGAGTTCTGGAACCTGAGAATATGAGCTGGGAGGACCTCTTCTCTTGTCTGGTAGAACTGCCTCATTCTAAAGAAGAGGAAAGAGAGCCGAGAAGAAAAGGGATGGAGGGGCTGGGGATGTGGCTCAAGCGGTAGCGCGCTCGCCTGGCATGCGTGCGGCCCGGGTTCGATCCTCAGCACCACATACAAAACAAAGATGTTGTGTCCGCCGAAAACTAAAAAATAAATATTAAAAATTCTCTCTCTCTCTCCCTCCCTCCCTCCCTCTCTCACTCTATCTTTAAAAAAAAAAAAGAAAAGGGATGGAGGTGATGGAGTTGGGATTGGAATTCGGATCTCAACTTCTGGACTTGTTCTTTTCCCACCAAATTTGGGAAAGTGTCAAGATAGCCTCATCTCTATACCAAGCAGCAGCAGGGGAGGCTTGCAGATATTTTTGTTGCCTTCCATCTTTTTGTCTGCCTGCTGTCTGGCAGAGGTTTTGTGGGGATTAATGAGATAAATAGCTTTGACTTTTCTAAATGAAAGAAGCATTATACTTTGCACAAAGCATAGCTATTAAATGGCCTGTGAGTGTTTAGGAATAAGCGTATGCTGTTTTTTTTTTTTTTTTCCTCACCTTAATGAGAATTAGAGACACCCAGGAGGAGGGTGGATTGGACTTCATGGGTGTATTTGCCTGTGTTATGTTTTTAGTGTGCACACACGTGCGGGCTGATGGCCCTCCCCGCGGTGGAAGAATGTTCAAGTCCTTTGCTACAGAGGATCCTTGGGAAGTGGAGCCGAGTTTTCCAGGATCTCCAGCACTCTCTGTTTTCTGAATTCTCTGGGTAGATTTATTTTTTTCACGAACTAAGAATGAAATTTTTCACAAACGAACGGTGCAATATAGCAATTTTAAAAAGGTGGTTGTTTAACCTGGAGCATGTGCTTTAGGGAAAGAGGCTTTTTTTTTTTTTTTAAACAGCTTTCATGTTTTATTTCACTTTATTGTGCTCTTCCCTGGTGCCCCGAGGCCCTATGTGTGGGTACCTCTGGAATGATTCATAGTAAATAATACTATACCTTTGGGTAGTATTTCCACAGACACAAATTCATTTGGTCTTTATGATTGTCCTGTGAGGAATGTATTATTGTTTCTATCCTACAGAGGAGTAAATTGAGGCCTGGAGAAGGGTCCATCACTGCGTAGTTGGCAGTGTTGCTAGTAGTGTGAAGGGTGGTTACAGAATCAGGGGCCTGCATCTTCAGATTGTGTGGCTGTGTTGCTTGGAGAAAGCAACTCACCCTTTCTGATGTCCAGTTCTGATTAACTTCCAAGGGTGTATGGTTAGATGAATGGCTTCTCTCAGACCTGGGTTTGGGCCCCAGGTCTCCTGATTTGGAGTCCTGGTGTTTCAGGGAAGGTGCATATTCCTGTTTGTCCTTCATGGAGGCGTGTTGATAGGAGAAGGAACTTTTTAAAACCAGGATGAGAAGAAAAAAGAAATATCTGGCTTGTTTTCACCCATTTTGAATCACCCATTTTACTTTTCCTTAAACTTGGATACTTCTGTTTACAGAGTACGTGGCTGGAAACCTAGGGCTGCCAATCACCCTCTGTCAGAGCTCAGGTGCAGTTGGCAGAAGGCTGTCAGGATGTGTGTGGAGTTTGTGTGCCACTCACTCCTCGCTTCTTTCCCTGCAGCTGTAGGCAGACTTTGCAGAGTGGGACTCAGCAGCAGGTCATGAGGCTGGCCCTGGTGTGGCCACAGTAATATTAGAGGTATAAATAACAAAAACCAGAGCATTCCTCCCTTTCTAAGCAAAGAATCGCTTAATGTATAGAATTTGGAAACTAGAATAATAAATACAGCTAATACTCAGGAGGCTTTTATCCTCAGGCATTTTTCTGAGAGTTGAATATCATTGGCTTGGCACCATGACGCTCTGAGACAGGTGCGATCACTATTTCCATTTCACAAAAGAGGAGCTCAGGAACAGGGAGGTTGTGTGACTTTTAAACTCACACAGCCAGTGACTGTCAGAGCTGGACTTTGGATCCGATCTGCCTGGTTTCCAGTTCCTGCCCTAAGTTCTGCCTTTCTGCAAATAACTGTCACTCACTCCCTGTGTTAGTCAGCTTTTCACCGCAGTTACAAAATGCCTGAACTGAGAAACTTACAAAGAGGAAAGGCTCATTTGAGTTCACAGTTTCAGAGATTTTGATCCATGGTTACTTGGCCCCATTGCTTTGGACCTGTGGCGACATAGTCCATCCTGGAGAGAGAGAGTGTGGCAGAAGAGGCTGCTCATCTCATGGTGGCCAGGAAGCAAAGAGAGGAAGAGGGACCAGAGTTCCAATATCACCTTAAAGGGTGTGTCTCCAGTGACCAAACTTTCTGCATCTGGGCCCCACCTCTTAAAAGTTCCATCATCTCAGCTCATAACCCACTTGAATCAAATTGTGAAATATGATATATCAAGAACTATGTAATGTTTTGAATAGCCAACAATAAAAAATTTAAAAAAAAAAAGTTCCATCATCTCCCAATAGCACTACAGGTTGGGGAAAAGCCTTCAACAGAGGACCTGTGGGTGTTACTTATCCAAACCGTAGCCCAACCTAAAAATAACACTAGTAATATTTTCATGTTTCCTTCTAGTCTTTCTTTTTAGAAAAAAAATCTTTTGTAAAAAGCATGGTTCATTGTATACCATTTCAGACCCCATTTCTGTGCTTAATATTATGATGTGAACAATTTTTCTCATAATATTTTTCAGAATGTTATTTTTATGGCTTCCTAAAATTCCATCGTATGGATATGCATTGCCTGGATCTCATTTGTCTCACCAGGCCCCCACAATGGACTTTTAAGTCATTTCCAGTTTGGCATTAGCATAATTCACACTTCAGTGAATGCCCAGATGCATGACTTTGCCTGGGTCTTGGATTGGTCCTGAGAAGGATAGGAGACTGTAGCCATTTCTGAATGACTCTGACTACTGACTGCTAACTGCTTCCTTGACAGGGTGTATCAGCTCATGCTTGCCTCTGTCCAGGTGAGAGAAAACGGTAGCTCGGGGCTCAGCCTCCCCGTTTCAGCAGGGCTGGAGGAGCTGCAGGCACAGCTCAGTCATGCTCATAGCACAGAACAGAAAAGCTCCCTGCCATCCCAGGGTGACTGGTTCTGAGAGATCTGTGAGCTCTGAACCCCAGATCAGGAGTAGGACCACACCTCTGTTGCAGGGACCATGATGCATCCTGTTGAGTGGCCCTGGGGCTGCAAGGCAGAACATTCAGAGGTACTGCACACACTCTAAGACTGCAGTAAAATGGGCCAGAGCAACTGACCCCCACAACATAGAGACAGACGTTTAAGCAGTTAATATAGGAAAAAAAATCTTAGAACAATTACATTTCAAGAGACTCACTCATTTGTTCACCAGGTTTTTATCACACACATATCACACTCCTGGCTGATCTGGGCTCTGGGGAATACAGAATTGAACAAAATAGACCAGGATTTCTGTTTCTTGGGGCTTCCCTTCTATTGGGGGATGAGAAATATTCATTTAACATAGTAATAGACAAACTTAGCAAATGGCAAACATACGAACTGAAAATACTCAAATAGTAGCATCCCTGTAAACTTCTGCGCAGATCTATTGTTTTACTACAAAGTGTGTTCTGCTGTTGCACTTAAAAAAGCCAAAAATGCTGATTATGAATACACTCGAATTAATCCTCCGCTAGGGCCTATAATTTAGGTGTGCTTTCACCTTTGGAGGTGAGGAGCTTCAATGCAAATAACAAGAGGTCAAGAATCTCAAGATCTCCCTCCTCTCCATGCTTGGAAATGAGTGGAAGAAGTATTATGATTACTGCAATTTGTCCTCTTTGGTTGAAGATTGTGGTTCAGCTGTATACATCTATCAGTTAGTTTTTTTCCTTATGGTCTCTGATGTCAGTATGAGAGTTCTTGAGTACCAAGGGGGAAGTGGCATTATGATTAGGGTCCTCTGGGCAAGGTAATATTGGCCTTTTGGTCATATGCATATGGTTTGCCTCCAGTGAGACTTTCTATTAGGATTCTTTTTTTTTTAACCTTGTTTTTACTAGTAAAAGGCAGAGAAGAGGTTTTGTTTGCTGCATCAGTCAGAAGGTATGAATGCCAGTAGCTTTACCACTTTTCCTGCTGACTTGAGCCTCTGAAATGCTCCAGGTTCTCTGCCTTCCCTTCTACTTTGCCCTGGTCATCAGATGCAGGTGGTATGTAGAGTAAAAATGAGACAGTTTTATTTTAGGCAGCATCTGATCGATTGAGTCAGGGAGATAGCCACAGATGTCCTTGGTCCCTCACTGTCTCTTTGTTGTGGAGCAGGTTTGACTACTGTGGTCATGGGGACTGTTCTGAGCATCCCCATTTCTTATGACTGTGTTTGTAGCAGAGTGAGAGAAGAGGAAGACAGAGAGAGTAGGAATCTGCTCAAACAGTGGGAAGTAGCTCAGGTCAGAGGAAAAAGGGATCAGAAGATAACATATGCTTGGCACCTTCAGAATACCCCTTGAGTCCTCACTCTGGCGAGAGGGTTTCCATCTAAGCTGGGATGTCATGGGGCTCTTCCTTACTTAGTGTGGGGGGCATTGTTAGGTTTTCCATCTGCCCAATGGGAAAAATTACTTCCTCATTTATTTGTCAAAAATGTGAGATACTGGACTCGGGGTGTAGCTCAGTGGTAGAGAACTTGCCTACCATGTGCAATGCCCTGGGTTTGATTCTCAACACAGGGGAACAAAAAAAAAGTTAGGTACTGAAAAAGGCTATGACTTCTCTATTTTTTGTGTAGCTTAGAATCTCTTATGCTTTGAAAATATGTCTTTTTGCATAGGGTGGTTATTTCATGATCAAAAAAATCTACCCACCCATCAACATCTGGATCAGTTCTTGATTGCATTTTTAAAAAGTTTTTTTTTCCCCACAGTTTAGAATCAAGTGCTTATTCTTTGCTTTTTCCTACTATTTACAATTATTCTTTATCGTATTTTTCCCATTGTGCCTTCCTTTTAATACAGACCTGTGTAGTCCAATATGTAGCCTCCAGCCAAATATGGCTACTTAGATGTAAATTAATTGAAATTAAATGAAATTTAAATTGTATTTCCTCATTTGTTGTAGGTACTCAAGGACTCAGCAATCATACTGTCCACAGCAGGTGTCTATTTAGAGGAAGGCAAATGGATAGCCCAGAATGATAGAACATTCCATTACTGTAAGTTGTATTGGGTAGTATATTGCTATAGACTGGTGTGCTCAGCCAAAGTTCAGATCTATAACAGACACTCAGGAGGACAGATATTAATACAGGAATTTAAGGACTTATAAAATTGGAAGGGTTGGGAGAGAAACCAGCTCCGGGCTGGGCCTGCAGGAGTGACTCCCAGAGCAGCATCGCAGAGCAGGCCAAGGGATCTGCGACTGTGGTACTGTTAGGAAGCTGGGAAGTGTGAAGCCCCAGTGCCAGGAGTTGGCTCCAAGAGCACACCACCTTGTCCGTGGTCCAGGAAGCCACTGCAAGGCCCCCGTCAGCTCTATACTAGCTAAATAGATGTCCTCCCCACCTGACTTACTCAGTTCTTGGTTGGCCAATCCCAAAGTTGCATCAGGAATTTTAATTATAAGAGAGATTTGGAATTGTTTTTAGCTCTCTGGCAATCTAGGAAGGCATAGTAGAAAGAAGTTGGAGGAACTGTTGAGCTAGCCAACCCACTGGTCACCCACCTGTCACATGGTGGCTCTTTCTAAGGCATACTGGATCCTTCTGATAGTACCACTCACCTTGAGAAGGACAGAGCCTTGAATTATCTTCTAAGACCAAGGGACAGTATCCTTCCTGTTCACGTTTGCCAGCTATCTCTTCCTTCCTTCCTTCCTTCCTTCCTTCCTTCCTTCCTTCCTTCCTTCCTTCCTTCCTTCCTTCCTTCCTTTCTCTTTCTTTTTGGGGCGAGTGGGGACCCGAGATTGAACTAAGGGGCACTCAGCCACTGAGCCACGTATTTTGTATTTTCTTTAGAGACAGGGTCTGAGTTGCTTAGTGCTTTGCTTTAGCTGAGGCTGGCTTTGAATTCACAATCCTCCTGCCTCAGCCTCCTGAGCCTCTGGGATTACAGGTGTGCATCACTGCACCTGGCTGCCAGCTGTCTTCATAATGCAATAGATAGGGAAGATTAACGGCCTTCTGCTTTGTGATCATTGGACCACTAATGGCTAGAGAAATATAGTTTTTCTTTCAGGTTGGCTGTTCTGCTCATAAAGGGTATGTAGGCCTCTTGCCACAATGTTGAGATGACAGAGAGCAAGAGCCAGATGGACTTTCACAAACATCTTGAGTGACACGCTGGCCTGAGAGAGAGCACATTTTTACACTTCAGGGATGGATAAATGGCCAGGACTTTAGGAGGAAATTCATTTGCAGTTCTCTCCTTCCTAGGTGTGAACTGCTCTTCTGGCTCCCTGTAAGTTAATCTTGGGTACAAAGGTGCTTCATTAGGAATGCCCTTCCTTTGTGCATAGCAGAAGGCACTAAGGCAAGAGCAGGAGGCCCTGCTGTCAAAGCAGGCCAGAAGCTCCATTCTGTTTTCTACCCCTGTGTCTAACTGGTGTTCTTTATATGGTGCCAAGAGGGCTTGGGTGGCATGAAGGAAGGGAGGTGGGGAGAATACTGGAAACTTGTATTTGAGTTCTGCTTATTTGGATTGAGAGTTTAAGGAGGAATCATTTATGCTCAAACTTGAAGAGTGAGAAGAAATCAACAAGCGAAGAGCAGAAGGAAGAACATTCTTAGAACATGCAAAGGCACTGTGGTAGACAAGAGCTGTGCATATCTGAAGCATGAAATGAGACCAGTATGTTGGGAGTGCATAAGACCAGGCCTAGAGAGGAATGCGTAAACTCAGAGAAGTGGGCCTGGGCCAGTTTACACTGGCTTCATCATAAGTCATGGCACAGAGTTTGGATTTTGAAGGGACTTAACTAGGGGAATGACAGGGCCTCATTTATGATTCATGTTTCTAAAAGGTCACTTTGGCTGCTGCATGGAGATCAGATTAGGGATGGGCAAACCCAGGAATGAGAGAAATGCTAGGGGGCTACTGCAGCATTCTGGGCAAGAAATGGATGGTGGCCTGGACTAGGGTGGTGGCACATGAGATGGAAATCATTACTCATGACTCTTTCCTCAGTTCTTCTCTGCCACTTCCACATCCAAGATGTAAGTGAAAGAGTCTGATGCTTGAGAATAACTCTGTTTTTTAGGGCATAGATGGACAGATTCTAACAGTGTTTTTTCTAACATTTATCTATAGTCCACTGTGTGTTGGTCTCCTTTCTTTCACTGTAATAAAATACCTGAAACAATCAATTTATAAGGAGTAAAGGTTTATTTTGATTCCCAATTTCAAAGGTTTCAGTCCATGGTCAGTTGGCTGCATTGCCTTGGGCCTGTGGTGAGGCAGAACATCAGGACTGGAGGATGTGGCTCTGTAAAGGGTTCACTTCATGGTGGCTGGGAGGTGAAAGACAGATACAGGAAGTGGGCGGAGTTCCAATTTTCCCTCCAAGGTCATGCACCCAATAACCTAAATTCCTCCCACCAGGTTCCACCTTCCAAAGATTCCACCAGTGCTGTGGCCTGGGGACCAAGCCTTTACCGCGTGGGACACTTTGAGGGACACTTAAGATCCAAACTACAGCAACCTTCATTTTTATCATGACACCATAGCAGATAGATGTGGAGCATTTTTTAGCATATGGCCCTGCATCACGTGGCTGGACTGAGATGGATTAAAGACACACACACACACAAAGTCAATTGTTCTATCAGCAGACACCTTCCACCTTTCTGTTTTCTACACCTGTGGAAAGCAGGTGTACTCCTGATTTGGACTCCTCAGGCAGACCCCTGGAGAGCAGAATGGCATGATCCTGACCAGTTCTTTTGGGGGTCTTGTCCTTGTCCTGGTCTCTCTGAGAAGCAGCAGCACCTGTATGCAGGAGGGGGGAGCTGCTGCTGTCTTTTTAGGGGTGTCAAGCCAATGACAGGCGGGAGTCATTTTCTAATGTTTGGAAAAAAGATCACTGCTGTGTGGCACCTACCTGTGTATATGTGACCTGATCTACTAAGTCGCCCGTTGGGCTCGTTTGGGGATGAGAGCATCAGTGGAAATAGCCTACGAAGGCAGGAGCCAGAGCAGACTTAAATGGTGGCATTTTTTCAGCTGGCAGCCAGGAGACAAAGCTTTGAATCAGCTTTATAATTTGAAAATTGGTCTCTTTGCATTGGGTGGTGATTTCGTGCTAACAAGAGCTATCAGGGACACAATGCTGTCTGCCCTACCTTCACAGTGCTACTCGGGATTCAAAACCCTTGTGCCAGAGATGGAGGTTCCCCACTGCTGGGATTCTTGGATGGTTATGCCACTTGTTGTGGGTGATCTGGAGATACTCCTAGGGCCTCAGGTCTCGTTGGGGAATCATCATGGTGGGTGGGAAAATGACTTGGAGGAGGGAAGGCCAAGCTGAGCTTGGAGTTCAGCCTTCACAGAGGCTAGCCCTGACAGGCCAGACCTGTCTCACCTGTGTATGGTTCTGAGTTTACTGTGGCAGTGCCCTTAATCATGTCACAGGGCTGTAGCTGTGCTCTGGACTGCCTGGACCAAAATACTGGTTGTTTTTTTGTCCTCTGGCTAGGGAGAAGTTGACATTCCACTTTTCCCCATGGGCCTATTCATATGTGCTTTCTCCAGATGGTATGCTCCAGAGAGATCCTTGTGTTCTGGGAACAGTTCACAATATAAATAAGGTCCCCCATGGAGTGCAGGCTGGGGGTGCTCAGAAGTCAGCTTACCAAGACCTGGTGTTCAGAACTGCCTCCTGGCTCTGTGGAGGCAGCCACCATCTTGCTCATGGACGCCTCTGTCTCACGGTAAGGGATCAGGGTGAAGGATGCACCCACATACAGCCTTAACAGGGCAATAGATGTGTTCTCAGGCCTGTTGCCTCCAGCCCTTTTCTCAAGTGTTGTCCTGACGTTCCTGGGATTGCTTGGTGTTTGGAACTGGCAGCTGAGATGAGAGGGAGATAAAGACAAGCCAGGGAAGGGCCAAGGTGAGGGTTGGAGGACACTCACCTCAGGGGAAGTGTGAGGTCTTGTCATATGTAGAGAAGTGGGGTCTGGTAGGCTGAAAGCAGGGGACAGGGCTGCTTTTATATGTGTGAGGGAAGAAGAGTTAGTCCAGGAACCAAAATAGACTCTATTAAATTTTGTCATTGCCAAAGAGAGTCCAGGAAGGAAAAATGATTTACCACAGATTGAATGGAGCAAAACTAGAGTTCCAGCCCTCTCTGGGGAACCACAGAAGATGGAAGATTGGGCTACTTTGGACTTGGTCACTCTGATGCATAAGCAGGACACTTTCTACTGTCATTCACCCTGGAGGTTCCTATAATCACCCCAGAGGGTTCCCAAGGAGGCTGATGGTGTAGTGGACACTGTCCTATGAAGATCCTTTTAAGTTTAAGGATGTTTTTAGGAATGCAGCCTGTTCCATCCCAAAGCCCACAAAACCCAGAAGAGGTGTGTGCTCTGTTTGTCACCGTGCATGTGAGCACACACGTGTGTATGCATGTGGAGTGTGTGTGTGTGTCTGTGTGACAGAGAGATCTGAGGAGGCGGGAGTATAGTCTGGCAGCTCACTGAGTCCTGTGTGCTGCAGAAATCTTCCATTGTCTCATTTTGTGACCTTTAGTGAGTCATATGCTCCTTTGTTTTCTTATGTGTTAAGTGGAGATACTCATCTTGCTGCTTATTAAAGCGGTTCTTGTGCTTCAGGTGCCTTTATTAATTCAAATCGACTCTTTGAATTTTTTCCCTCTGGGGTCTTATAAGAAAGGTAAGCTTTCTTGAGGCCTTCCTCACATTAGGCTAGGGATCCATACAGTGAGCACGGGGAAGACTGGGACAAGCTATGTGGTCAAGGAGACTTCTCAGCACACAGAAGTGCTGCGCTCTCCATGAGCCTGATATTCTGGTTAATATACTTTACCCCTAGGATGCAGCAGCTGCTTGGAGCCAGTGGGGCAGAAAAAAGGAGGAGGGCAAAGGGAATCAGTGGTGAGGTGGGAATCCGTGTCACATTGAGAATGCGGCCATGACTTCGGTTCAGTAAGGAGGCAGTTTTCTAGGCCCTGGAAAGGGGGGTGGGGCTCTAATGCAACAGAATGGACGACAGTAGTATAGCTGATGAGCTGGTACCCAGGGAGACCTGATGTGCTCATCTTGGGGTCAAGCTGGGGTGGTAAGTACGTGGCACCTGTGTATTTACCATTCCCTACCCCTTGTGCCATGATAGGCATCACTGATCTATCATGATGTGATTTCTTGTCTTGCTCAGGAAAGTCTCAGAATCCTGTAAGTACAGCATTTGGACAATGATGTCAGTCAATTGGCGTAAGTGTTGAAGCTCATTGTCTCTCCCTCTTATGATGGAGAGGACATAGACTATGGAATCTCTCAGAAATGACAGCTCAGTTGGGTACACGTTTTGGGCACTGAGTAAGCATATTAGGTCTTTCTTGGTTGCATGAGGCAGAAACCCAACATAGATGAGTTCCTAAATAACTTAATTATCACAGTGAGTGTGGGGAAATGACTTAAAATAAGAGTGGCTATGCCGACCTTGAGTGTAGCTTTGGTGGAAGCCAGCTTCCAGAGTCACACCTGTTTCACCTCCTGTCCCTCAAAGTAGGGCTAACTTCTGGCATGGCTGGATGCAAGAATCCCATGATCCTGAGTTCTCTCTCTGGGATGGACTCTGTAGGGTGAAAATATTCTGTCTGTTGTATTAGGGCTCTCCAGAGGAACAGAACAAATAGAATGTACATGCAATTATTAGAGGGGATTTTTTTTTTAGTGTGGCTTACATAATCAGTCTGGCCATGTGCAGATTGGAGAAATGGAGAAACCAGTAGTTGCTCAGTCTAAAAGGTGGACGTGCAGAACAAGGGGGACCAGATAAGGAAGGCCCCAGTCCCAGGCTGAAGGTTTGGAATGCCCCTGGAGATTTGCTGGTGCAAGTTCACAGTGAGAGGGTGAAGAACTTGGAGTTTGATGTCTATGTTAATGGCAGCAGCAGTAAACCTACTGCTCAAGAAAAGCTGAGTGTGCATGTGCATGCACTTGCCCCTTCTTGTCTGTTTTTTGTTCCATCTGGGCCTATTGGATGGTGCTGCCATTCAGGGCAGGTCTTCCCCCTCAGTTGGCTGACCTTTATGCCAAGTGTCTCTGGAAACACCTTCACAGACTCACCTAGAAGTGTGCTTTTTTAATTTCTAGGCCCTTCTCAATCTAGAAGTTTAACCAAAACACTGGCCAAGCTGGGCCAAGTGCCCTTAACAGGCTCCTGTGGGAGTCAAGAGTAGTCGTGGTGATGGTAGGTTCTAGGAAGCAGGTCACCCTGGGAGCAAAGTTATCTTGGAGTCCAAACATAGAAGGACCAGCACAAGCCAAGAGCTGGGGAGATGATTGGGAGAGGCTCTACGTTTCCACCTGTATACTGAGGAGCCCCAGGTGAGGAGAGGGAAGGGGTTCAACAATGTAGTTCATTCTGTGCCCAGCAGCTGCCTTGGGAGGACCTGTGTACACTGAGCAGAGAAGGTCACTGTGGGAGGACTCAATTGATGTATGTGAAATTGGTCTGGCTGCTCCGCCACTGTCTCCAAGCAATTGAAGTGGTATCCACATGCCAGATTCACCTTTCATGGTAGCATTCCATTCTCTGAGGCTTTTGTTGATCTCACTGCACTAGGTCAGCTCACCGGCATTACAAATATCAAGGTCGAACATCTGTTCTGGGAGGCACACGTTTGGGTCCAGGGTGAGCTGATTATTTGGCAAACCTTACAGATTCTAGGGTAAGGCATCTTTCCTAACAGACTAGAGAGTGTCATGCGTATGTGGTGTCTTAGGGACTTTCTTGAAGGCTTTGGTACCTTTAAACCAGAGCAGTGTAGCCATCTCTTCTTAGGTAGGGCCCTCTGGATTTTGCTGGCTCCTATCAAGAGTTTCTCCTGGACAGTACTCTCTACTCCATCCTGTTGACCATGCCACATAGCTCCCCTCCTCAGATGTCATATGCTATATAATAAATCACCCCAAAGCAAAGTGGCTTACAATAGCAAGCATCTTGTTATCTCTCAGTTGTTATGGGTCAGAAATTCAGGAAGTTCCTCATTTGGCACTGTTCTGGCTTGGGGTCTCTCTTGAAGTGCAGTTGGTGACTACAGCAGCTGTAGGCTTATCTGGACTCTCTCTTTCCACATGGTCTCTCCATGCAGCTAGTAGGCTTCCTCACAGTATGGTGGCTTTTGCTTTCCTTCAGCTATCCATCCTGAGAAACTCAGGTCTAGGCAACTTGGCCGTTTTGAGCTTGGAAATCCCATAGTGTCTCTTCTGCTGTACTTTATTAGTGGAAAAAGTCAGAAAAGGGCAACTCATTTCAAGAGGAGAGGTCCTAGACCTTCTTTCTCTGTGAGAGATGTCAGATGTCAAGGGATTTGCCTATAATTTAAACCATCAAGCTCCCCTCCCTCTCCCACCTGTGCCAAACTTAAGTCAGATGCTTTGGGGGCCTGGATTTGCAATTTCCATCTCTGTGACAGATACCTGATATAATCATCTTATGGAGAGAAGAGATTTGTTTGGGCTCATGGGTTTGGAGGCTTCAGTTAACAATAAATTGGTCCTGTTGCTTTGGGCCTATGGTGAGGCAGCACATCAGGGCAGGAACATGTGGCAGAGCAAAACTACTCATCCCACCGAGGAATCAAAAGGGAAGAGGAAGAGACTAGGGTCCCAGAGTCCCCTTCAAGGGCATGCCCCCAGTGACCCAAAGACCTCCTGTTAGGCCCTACCTCAAAGGATCCACAACCCCCAGTAACATCTCCCTGAAGGCCAAGCCTTTAACACAGAGGTCTTTGGGGGGGGACATTTAAGATCTAAGCTGTAGCACTGGATGTGAACTTAACTTGAGTTCAGTCCCCTCGTTTTATTGTATTTAGTTTTGGTTCTGGAACTCAGGTGCAGAGAGCTAAGTGAATTACATTCTTCAATGCATATTTGTTATGAATTTATATGATGCTCACTCACTCATGCATTCATTCTTTATTCCTTCTTATCCCCACATCTTACTCTGATTTTCTTCCTCACCCCCCTTAAACAACCATTCTGTTCTGTTTGAAGAATATCCTTTTGTTTGTGAGTTGTTCTTACAAATGTGTTGGAATTTATGCATTGCATTGTGTTCTATCTTCCAATGCACCCTCCTTTCCTAACTAGTACAGTGCTGCTGAGGTTCATGAATTCTGAGGTAGGCACGTCTCTTGTCTGCCTCAAATGAGGCGGTGAGATCAGGGAAGGGAGCCACCTGTTCAAGGTCACCCAACTGAACTAGACCAAACTTAGCCTAGAACCAATTTCCTGGTTGTTTCTTAGCACATCACACTAGTGTTTTCATGTGTCACCTCCCAATTTCATGCAATAGCTTGAAATGAAATTTTTAAAAAAATGTGAATCTGTGTCCCAGGTGCACCTATTTTCCCTCTAGTGACTGTTGTCCTCTTTCCTCTTTTGCTGCAGGTTCCAACTATGGGAGCCCGCGCTCAGCCAACATGAATGCCAACGCAGCTGCGGGGCTTGCCCCTGAGCACATCCCTACCCCAGGGGCAGCCCTGTCTTGGCAAGCAGCCATTGATGCAGCCCGGCAGGCCAAGCTGATGGGCAGTGCTGGCAATGCGACCATCTCCACAGTCAGCTCCACGCAGCGGAAACGGCAGCAGTATGGGAAACCCAAAAAACAGGGTGGCACAACTGCCACGCGGCCACCCCGTGCCCTGCTCTGTCTGACCCTGAAGAACCCCATCCGGAGAGCATGTATAAGCATCGTCGAATGGAAATATCCTTTGTGCTTTGGCCCGGGAAGGGTGCTTGTGGGACTTGTGTCCTAGAGGCCAGCCCTCTGGGGCTTACCAGGCAGCAGCCTCTGTAGATGGTGCTGTGCCTACAGCTGGTTTGTGGGTCTGCATCAGTGAGGCCTGTGAAAACACAGTTAGAGGCCCTGTCCTAGACTCAATGAATCAGGATCCTGGGGACAGGGCTCACGATGCCTAGGTTTTAATTTTTCCCCCCACATATGGCTCTAACGTCCCTAATCCAAAATCTGAAATCTGAATTGCTCCAAAATCTGAAACACGATGCCACAAGTAGAAGCTTCCACATCTTCTTCATATGATGGATAGTAGTTCAATACAGGCTCAGTAAAAACACTGTATAAAATTACCTTCACACTATGTGTATGAGATACATGTGAATCATAGATGAATTTTGTGTTTAGACTTGGATCCCCTTCCCATACTTTCTCATTATGTGAATGCAAATATTCCCAAATCCAAAAAATCCCATATCTGAAGCACTTACATGGCTCAGCTTGCCTGGGGATCCACTCAGGTGATTGTGTTAATAGTCATCATGGGCTACTTCACAACCTTTGTTCCCTCCTTTGTTACTGTACTAGGATAGTTTCATGACCTCACCTCTCTCAAGGATGAAGCAGCCCAGGAGATATAAGAATGTAGCCATCAACAGCCCGGTTTCTTGGCTCCAGGGCCTGGGAGCAGTGGCTCTCAGCCTTGGTAGCATGTTAGAATTCTGTAGAAAGTTTTAGCAAACTTTAGATGCCTGAGCTCTACCCAGGCATTCTTAAAAAAAATTCTCCAGGTGATTCTAAAGTAGTTACAGTTGGGAACACTGGTCTGGAGTTTAAAACACAGAGCCCTTCTGTACACATAGAAACCAATGAATGGGTTCTTCAGAGAACATAACTCCAAGGCATGTCACCATAGAATTGCAAGGCCCCTAATATCGAAGTGTCATAGAGTCATGGAGATTAGAAAAAAATCTTAAAGATTTATAGGTCTACCCCTGATTTTCCCTAGTGATGAAATGAATCCCATGTGAAAGATTCTCCAGGGCCATATGCTTAGTATCAGATGGGATTTGAACCCTGGTCTTTTTTTCCCCCCCTGGTGGCATGCTGGGTCTTAATATTTGGCATTTTTGCAGTAAGAATTTGTTTGGATAGGACTACCATATTTCTCAATGCCCAGGATAGGGGTGTTAGGTTTCATTAGTAAGTTTTTAGGGAAAGATTTAAAAATCTTGGGTAATGGTCAGAAGTTAGAAGAAGGTGATCTGGGGATAAAAGAAAGTTCTTTAGAGTAAGCAGTATTCATTCTATGCATGCTTAAGCCTCTCAAGTAAAAAGTAACTTCAAGAGAATTTAAATGAAGGGGCTGCTGAAGAATTGCCAGGTCAGACCTGAGCGATGTAGTATGATGAGTGAATGGGAGGTGGGTGTGGTCAGCCATAGGCTGCTTCCAAAGCTGCTTGAGGCAGAACCATGGAGTGGAAGAAATGAGGGCCCCTGCAGGTCAGGCACAGGTGGGGACTAGATGAGTACCTGGGTGGATGTTCAGGGGGTGCAGTCCAGCTCTGTTGGGACATAGCGGGACCTCCGACAGCAGCCTGAACATTCACTGTGTGGCAGTCACCCTCCCTGGGGAATGTGCTTCCCACCTGGAGGAGGCGATGTGGGCCTTTCTGCTTCATGGGTGGCGTTCCTAGACTGCCAAGGAAGGATAGCTGGACAGATAAGGAGCTAGGAAAAGGTGGAATCTGATACTGTCATTAAGAATGCAGTTTAAAAAATGACCTGGTCCTCCCAGGGTGACATGCAGTGTATCCAGGGCTTACCTGGGTTCTCCTCTGCTTTTCGGCTGATGGCTCTTCTTATCTTCCTGATTGGTTTCTTTACACAGCCTCATTTCCGACATTAGCCAATGCTCTTAGCATAACACGATGGATGGATAGCCTGAGCAGGGGCAGGAGGTAGAACTGGTAGCACTCGAAACATCCCAAGCTCAGGTATCCCCACGGGGGTGGAGGCAGCCAGTTACATTAGATGAATGGAGGCACAGGAAGTCTGGCTCAGCTGACTTCTTGAGCTCATGTCCTGGAGGGAAGAGCACAGGGTAGCAGATGATGAGAATGAAACTGACCAGCCCCTAGGGCAAGTGTCACTCTCCTAAGCAGGTGGGAAAGGGTTTGGGCAGGAAGAGGTGCTGCAGTAGGAGAGCTGGAGGAACTGACGTCATGAAAATGCTCTAGGGTAACACAGGCGAGATCAGTGTAGAGGAGCCCTCACAAATTCAGACTCTAGAGCCAGACTAGATCCCATTCTACCACCAGCTCTGTGACTTTGGACAAGTTAACATGTACCTTTCTGTGCCTCCGTTTCCTCCCTTAACAATGGGAGTGATAGCTGTACTTTCTATGCTGGATGTTTGTGTGGTGCATTTAGACCAGTGCCTAGCATGGAGTAGGCTCTCGATAAATGTTAGCTCCTGTTCTCACTGTCACCATACCCACCCTGGCATCTGCACCCCCAATATCACCACTGAGTCCTTGGTCAACTCAAGGGCAGCATGAGGTAAGAGATTAGTGAGTGGGTCTGGGTTCTGGCCCTGGCTCTGTTCATTGCCAGGTTGGAATCTCGAACAGTTGTTTTACTGTCCGCATCTGTAAAGTGGGGAAGTTGGACAGGTCTACTGCATGCCACCTTTTAATATCAAGGCACACATGCAAAAAAAAAAAAATAGGCACCTTGAAGGAGGCATGCTGGCTAAATGGACCCTGAGCTCTCCTTTGGGGCTGAGGGGTTCTGCCACCAGATAATCACTGAGATTCCTCCCACTTCCAGCATTCTGTGACCCTGGTCCAGTGCTGCCTGGGTACACAGTCAGAAGGCTGTGTGTGTCGGGGGTGAGTACTGCACTGGTGGGCAGGAAATATGGGTTCTAGTCCTGCCTGGTCATTAATCTGTTAGGGAACCTTGGGAAAGTTTCTTGGGCTCTCTGGGCCTCAGAGGTTTGGATCAGATCATTTCTAAGGTCTTTTCCTACTTCAAAATTTGTTACCTTTGTGAGTAGAGATTTCCCTGGGAGAATTAAACTGGTTCTTTCACCCAACGATTTCCATCCCCTTCTCTTTCTCCTGTTAGACTCTGAATGAGGCTGAAAGTTGGCAGAAGGGACCGGGCTGGTAGGAGTGGAGATAGAAGAGCACAAGTTGGGCCCTTCCTGTGGAGCTTCCTTTTCTGGCCTTGGGTTGGGTGTGGTGGGGTGGGCTCATTGGACGGGTATTATCCCATTAGCTCATTTGTCTCTAGAGGGTGTACCCTGTCCTGTGTTTTGATGAAGAAGTCAGGGACTGGGAACCTCAGTGTGTTCTGTTACTGGTGAGTGAACTCTGGGTTGTCCCTCTAGAGACCAGCACCATCGATGGAGAAGTTGGGAGGACCAGCAACTGGAGCCTTGCTTACCGGAGGCAGGACCTCTGCAGAACCAGGGGTGTCCCTAAAGGAGAGATGGCTGCCCTTCTTTAAACACGCAGCACACATCCTGCCACACTCTGTGGGGTCCTGAGCCCCTCACCCCAGATGGGCTTTAGGTTCTCTGGAATCTGTCAGAAAATGAAAGAGGAGAAGAAGGAGAAGGAGGGGGAGGGGGAGAGGGGAGGAAGAAAACCACTTTTCACTTTCAAAGATTAAAAAATAAATTCTCCAGATTTTAATGAAAACCATGAAATGTCACTTTGTCTTAAAATCCCACTCCACTGCTGTCGTTCCCAGGTGCGATTGGGTCTCCTGGTGGCAGCGCAGAAGCCACGTGGAAACGGGGATCCAGGGAGCCCTGCCTGGGGCAGGTACAGCCTGTAAAAGCCACTCCAAGTCCACATGAGGGAAAATGAAGTCAAATGCAATCTAAATAAATAAAAGAAGGGGAAAAAAGTTTTTAGAAATCTGTGTTTACTCTGGCACGCGACTGGCCTCCACTGCTTTTGACATATTAGGAAAAATTTTGGCGGGGCCCCACTAGAAGCACTTAAAAAGGCATATGTTTCTTTTCAGAATACAAGGGGCTTGGAATGCATTGTTTAAACAAAATTCTTACCAATCTTTGATTCATTTAAAAAAAAATAGAGAGATGTATATTTGTTTCACTTGGGCTCGCTGCAGCGTTAACTTCCTTAACTCCCTTCCTCAGACCATTTGAAATAATTATTTTACTGACTATTTTTGCCAATTGTGTGGCCTTAGCAATCTATATTCCCTTTCCAGAAGATGATTCCAATGCCACCAATTCCAACCTGGTAAGTCCTCAAGTCGTTTCTTACTACTCTGTGGAGAACTGAAGTTGGATCACATGGATTCGAGTTGGAATGTGCGAGAGGAGTGAGATGTGCGTTTGACATGTACCAAAGCGCTGCCGAGCTCAGATCTGGAATGCCATTTTGCTCTTTATTCAAATCAGCACCTGTCTTATCACAGCCTGTTTTCAGAAAGAATATTCCAATTAGGAGGCAGCGAACTCTGTGTGTGTGTGTGTGTGTGTGTGTGTATGTGTGTGGCGGATCCTGTGTGAGTTATAAAATGTGCTGCCTAAGTTGCAAGTGCAGGTGTGCTGGAGTGAGCATTTATTCCTGGATCATTTGTCCTATGTATTTTGAGTGCCTTTGTCCTATTGGTAGGATTTGCTCAGGCGATCTGCAGCCTGGCTGCGTGATTGCATGATAAATAATTTCTAGGAAGCTTTCAGGAAAGTTTGCTTTTGCAGCCAAGATGTATTATTGAGTTAAAAAGGTTTTATTTTCTTGGGAAAGGAGGCTTTCCATTTGGATTGTGGAGAGGCCAGTGCTGGCAATTTGGGGTTAGGATTTGTCCATGGAAAAAGTGGAGAGTGTGTTTACTTTTGGCTGAGCACGAAGTCATTACAAAGGCCTTTTCTCCGTCTGGGCATGTGAGGAAAAGCGCTCTGGAATGTGGTTGGTGAAACTGGGCCACTTTGGGATGCCTCTGTGATGGGCATGTAGAACAATATTGTCTCTCTCCCCTTGCAAAGACAGCATAACTTTTCATATGAGTCCCCCAAAGCAGTGTTTGGTCACCAAAGCCACCATCTTTCCCCTGTTGCCAGCACCTTCCTCAAGTGACTGAGACTGGACTGTCGGATGCGATTGCTTTCAGAAGAATCAGGAGGGTTATAGAGTCTCCTTTCCATCGTTACTGTCTGCTGATGCTATCCGGGGGATGGTTCTTAGAACCTTTGACATATCCCTTGGCCCCTTTGGAAAGTAAATTTGATGCATGCTTTTGCAGCTAGTTGCAGACCCATATGGGTTAGGGCATTCAGTGTGTGGGGGGCTGCCGGGCTTCTGGATGGGTGTGGGGTTGCGTGGTAAGGACACGTTCCAAAGGTTCCTGAGCTGGGCAGTGAGTGCCGAGTGATGACATGACAGACCATCAGTGGCAGTCCGTGCAGCCATCTGAGGCATGACCTTGTCTCTTAACAGGCAAGAAATTGTCCCCATGTCAAAATAAGAACAAGCTGAACAGTCTCCCCAAAGCAGGAGCTCCTTCTGTTTGTTCTGTTTCTTCTCTGTGTCCACCTCCCTCCCCTCCCATGGTCCTTCCAGAATCCCTCTGCAGCATAACACTTAATCTGCAATTTCAAAAAGAGGCCTGGTTACAAATAGAATCCAGGTCTTGTTTTTATGCCAGTGAAGTTTTGGGGTACTTTGTGGGCAGAGGAGTTTGGTTTATCTTAGGTCTCAGAGATGGTCATGTAATGGCCCCCTCATCCCACAGCTCCCAGGAGGATTAGTAGGACCACTTGGGAGGTTGCCCAGAGAGAAGCCCTGGGCTGACCGAGACCTGTCAACCTTGTGCCTCCAGGAGGTGGAGGGGCTGTGGGAGGGAACCAGGGGTCAAGGTTGGACTTATTCTGGAGGTGGCTGGGCATAGAAGATGCTGGACATATTATAGTTTCTCTTAAATCCTACCAGTGAGCAATGGACGTGTTCTAAAACTAGAACTTCGCACAAAATCATTGAATCAGTGACTTAGGATGGGGGTTTTTATGTGAATGACATCTCAATAAAACTGTGGATTTGACTCATCACTCTCTGAATTCCATGGGGTCATACCTTCTCTGGGGTCGCCAGTGCCATGGACTGCATGGTGGGGTGAGGCAGTAGCCAAGCAGGATTCAGAAATCCACCCAGAAAACCAACAAAAAAGAAAAAGTCCACATCAGCTCTGGACCAGGGCTGAGCACTGGGCACTGTGAGTGTGGGTCTTATTACTGCTGTCATCTTCACTGTCCTCATCCCAACCCAAACCTGATTCACCTTTTGCCTGGACCTTCATGACTGCCTGAGATTCTCCCTTCAGTCTCTTCCTCTGCTGCTCTACCATATGCTTGTGCAGTCACTTGGCAAGCATTCACACCTGGAGCTGGGTACTGGATTTGGAATATGTCCAGATGTAGACCCTGTCTGTGACTGATAGGAAAGATAAACATAAGAAAATGTTTGCAAATAGTGAAAGGTCTTACAAGAGGTGATTTCCAGGCCCAAAGAGATGTTTTTGGGCTGGAGTATGCACATGTGCAAAGGACCTGTGGTCATACTCTGAATGATGGGGTGCTGATTTTGAATGAAGGAGAAGAGCCAGGTGATGGCGGCTTCATAGTCCATGCCAACAGCTGGATTTAACTTCCAATGATGAGGAGCCCCTGAAGAGCAGGAGAGAACTCTTATAGCAAGAAGGGCTGAGCAGCTCAGTTGGAGCCTCAATGTGAAGAAAAAAGGAAACTTTGCCAAAGTTCAGATGTTAGTGACAATAGGGACGGAGAGGGTGGTGGATTTAGAAGGTGAACTTGCCTGCACTTGGGACCAGCCCAGTATTGTGGGCAAAGGAGAGGGCTGAGTCCCAGCATGGTGACATGGGTGGCCAGGTGGCATTATCAAGGAGAAGGACTTCAGGGGAAGGTCACATTTAAGAGTCAAGGCATTATGGATATGACTGGGGATTTGTTAGGTGAGGAGCCCCTGGTGTGTATGATGGTGATGTCCAACAGGTAGTTGGCAGGCGTGGAGCTCGGGAGACAGTTTTGGATGAGGTTGTAGACTAGCGGGTAATGAGAGAATGGGGAGAGGGAGAGGCCGTGGGCATGGACCAGAGCACCTGCCATAGGGCTGAGGGCAGGGGGAGCTGAAGGCCAAGCTGGGCCCTGGAGAGCAGTGTTTACAGAGAGGGTGGAGAAGAAAGACCCAAGAAAGGATATGGGGACAATTTGGCCTGAGAAGTAGGAGGGGGAATTTCAGAGAGTGAAGTCTTGGAAGCTAAGGAAACAATTTAAAAATATGAAAGAGGGGACCAGTCAGTAGGTCAAAATCTGGACTTGATGGCAACTCAAGGCTGACAATCTGACTTTGAGGAGTGTGCTGAGCTTTGAAGAGGCTGTTGATCTGACTGTGTAGCCTTTCCTGGGCTAGGAAATCATAGGTACATAATGACTGTGTGCTGATGCCTGAAATATTCCACTAGTCATCCCGGACTGACTCCTTAAATGATCTAGTACTTCCAAAATGAAACTTGAGAATTTCCCCGTTAGTGTCATACCTTTTTCTTCTTAATTTTTTTTTAGTTGTAGATGGACATATACCTTTATTTTATTTGTTTATTTATTTTTATGTGGTGTCAGGGATCGAACCCAGTGCCTCAAGCATGCTAGGCAAGAGCTCTACCATAGAGCCACAACACTGGCCCTTCTTTTTTCTTATTTTAATAAAGAATTAATAGAGTCCTGCTCTGAGCAATAACAAAAGAGAGACAGTGATGCACCTGTATCAGTGGTTCTCAGACTCTGAGGCATGAAAATCCTGTGGTGAACTGGGTCACATGCATGTTCCCAGTCCTGACCCAGAGAGTCTGATGCCATGAATCTGGAGTAGGTCCCGGTGTTTGGCACAAGCTCCCCTGGTGGTTCAGATGCAGGGGCCTATGCACTGCTGTTTGAAAGCAGTGATCTAGAATGTTCTCCATAGTCTGAGTGGATCCACCTTCAGCTCTCTCCACAGTCTGCTCTATCTACCCACAAGCTCTTTCTAGGATCCAAACAGAAAGATGACATACGTCAACTGCCAAGAGGTTTCCCACTCTATTGGGTTGAAGAGCAGTCTATTTAGCAAAGCACGCTTGCCCGTCACAGGATTTGCAAATGCACATCTATGCTTGCTCCTGCTCTCAGTTTCTCTCACAAATCCGTCAGTTCCCTTCCATTCTTTCCTGGACTCTTTGCTTTCTCCCACCCTCTGCATTTAATCCCTACTTCATTTTTCTAACGCTTTGCTTTCTTTCCTTTTCAAGAGTTGAAAAGTATTCCAGAATAGAGTTTTATTTTTAAGATCTTTCTCTCATTATTTAAATAAAAGTCTTATGCACCATCTAATACATACTTCTGCTCCCAAATCCATTATCTTCGTTATCTTTTCATCAAGCTAGTGAAGCATACTGAAACCTGAGCTGGTCTGTGACATGAAGTTCTCTTCTGGATTATTCACAGACCTAGCACTGGCAATGCCAGCTACTCCATAAGCCATCATTTACAATATGGCAACGGTAAACTTGTTCTGTCAATAGCTGTTGCTTGGTAGGTAAATTGTATGTGCCTGTTGAATAGCCTCTGCCAGCAGAGAGAACCTATCGTGCATGGAAAACACCCAGTTCTCTGCAAATCCTGAAGTCCACAAAGACTTGGCTTGCGTTGGAATATTAAGAGAATATATCTGGCATTTGACCTTATGCAAAGAACAATGTTATGTACTTTATGTAGCAAGAGCCAGGCTTTTGGTGGAGGCGGGGAGAAGGGAAGAGGCCAGAAAAGCAATGGTTTGGGGGCTGTGAGAGGAGAGTTGTCTTGCCCAGGGGCTGGAGCTAGACTGGGAAGAAACTTGGGACGTCAGACATACTAATGTATCACTGTGAAATTGAGGCAAGATAGCACCATAACCTGGTTGTGAAGATTAATATGTGAAATGTGTAGAGCTGTGCCTGGCACAGGCAAATGCATGCTGTCCCTTAGAACTCAGAACAGAGTCTGAAAGCCACTCTCCTCCTGGGGTCCCTGTAGGTACATCAGGATCAATGTCTTTCAGGATAGCTTTTGTCTCACAAGGGTGCAAGAGGACACCAAATCTCTGTTTCCTGGCAACTCAAATCCAGCAGGATTGGTGTGTGTCTGTGGGTGGCTCATCTTTATTTTCTGGGGGGCCTGTGTGGACTGCATTCTTCACAGGGCTTTTTTTTTTTTTGCCTTCTAACCAGTTAGCTCAGGGATCCAGGGCATGCCAGAGGCACTGTAAAGCCAAGGTCACCTCCCTTCCTCTCAATTCCTAGGCAATGCTGGGTTGAAGACATGTGGGGTCCCTCATTTGAACCCTCAAGTTCTGACATGAATCGAGTCCTCCCTCCCAAGCTCTGAGAGGGGCATGCTCTGAGAAGTGACTAAAAAAACTGCCCCTTTGACTTTCACTCCTCTTTGTGCAGTGAGCTGTGATTTCTTTTATTGTCGCATTTGCCTGCGAGTGAGAAGTCTTTGTGGGGCTTTCATGCATCAACAATAATGATCATAACAAAAATGGGGTTTATTATTGCTATCTTGTGTGTGTCATCTTAATGCACCAGACACACACTTTGCAGATACACTAGGGTTATGAAACATATTAATAGATGATCGCGGGAAATAAGCCACGTAGTTCCTGAATCATGTACAAACAACCTCTCCTGCGCTGAGCAATGAGGGGGCCACAGGGTGCTGAAGACAGAAACAGAGAGACTGTTTTTGGGTGAGAGAATTAGCTTGGACCAGTGCATTGAGAAAGGGCCTCTACTGAGTGAGGTCTCCCCTTAGGAATTCCAAATAATCTGGTCTGAGTGGAACCAGGACTAGCGTGTGTCTTAAAGCTGCGCTGGAGCCAGGATTGCAGGCATTGACCTAGGAAGAGAGACCTGAACTGTGTGGCCCTGGTCAGTCACTTAACCTTCTGTTTCATCTCCTCTGGCCAGTGAGAATAGTAATACCTGCTTAATCATAATATACCTTCACTGAGTCTCATTAGGTGCCAGGGCTTTGTATATACTATTTTAAATACCCCTCTCCAAATAAACTATACTATATTTATTTGTTTCCTGGAGGGTGGAGAATTTATCCATCTTATTCATGGCAGTATCTCCAGTGTTTTGACCAGTATCAGGCACCTGTCCAGCTCTTGATAAATATCTGTTGAGTGAATGACTAGGTGAATGAATGCAGGCTGCTAGGCATTGTCCTTTTATTTCAGATGAGGAAATGAAATCTCCAAGAAGTAAAGTGACTTGGTGAGTGAGTGAGTGGCACAGCTGGACTTTGAACTCAGGCCTGTGTGAAACCCCAGCTTGGGCTCTTTTCTCTATTTTCTGGAGTGTGTAGGGTTGCTGTGAGAACCTGATGAGGCAGATGTGAACATGTTTCAAAGATGAAACATTCTGTAGCAATGTTAGCCGGTATTTTCAAACAAACAAATAAAAAAATGGTTCTGTTGCAAAATAAACTCAGTAAATTCTGAGTTGACCGAAGTAAAGTTATTATAAGACTTCTCTAAGCCTCCTTTATATTTTTGTGGTGCTGGGGATGGAAACCAGGGACTTGGGCATGTTAGGCAGGTGCTCTACTGCTCAGTCCCAGCCTCAACCCCATCTCCAGGTTTTTAACACAGTAGCAACAGGCATAGTTGATGAGTCTGCAACACCTATAGTTGAGTTCCTAAAAGCGTTGTGCATTAATGCTTTTAAACATCACAATAATGTTGTGAAATGAATATAATTGTTTCCCATTTTCTAGATGAGAATGTGAAACTCAGATAATGGAAATGTTTTGCCCTGTGAGAGGTAGCCATGATGTGAGGACAGCGTGTGTGGATGGATTGTGGTTTCCACAGCTGTGTTCTTAACCTAGGCTGCAGCTTCCTCCCTGGGTGTTTAAAGTGCACCGTGACTCCCTAGGTCAGGCAGAGGGGGTAGGAGTGGGTTCCTCAGAACACCTCTTGACGAATGGCTGCTGTGTAGAATGCAGAGGTTCAAAATCACAGACAAAACTCTTGTCCCCAGCACCTGCACCAGCACCATCATTAGAAAGGACAGAGCACATTGCCAGGCCAGAGCAGGAAAGGAGGCCAGCCAGGATCACGGCTCTGCCTCATCAGGAACATGACATTTCAAATCGGATGGCAAGCTCCTGGATAGACTTGTGCCTAATCTAATGGTCATAAACCCTCAGGGTGCCTGGGGCAATTGTTTGACTCAGTGTTTATCCACTAAATATTTCAGAGAGAGGAGGAGGCATTGTCTGCTCTGTGTTTGCTGATGGATGGGAGAAGAGGTGATGCTTTGAAGTCTAAATATGGTGACACCTCTTGCTCCATTTTTACCCATCTTTATTCATTCTGGGGGGAAAAATGCTCCATATAAAATTCACTTCTTATGTAATGGAACCCTTTCATATACCAAACTCCTCGGCACATAAATATATTTGAAGAAATTCTTTCTAGAATATAAAATAGAAATCCCTGGATCCTTAGAAAAAAAAAATACTAAGCATATATCATCCTTTTCTGAGAAGTGCACAATCATTAGGATTCAATTATTGGACTGGCAATAATACCACCCAGCTATCAGGAGACAAGGGAACCCCCAAAGGGTCCCAGAATGCTAGGATCTAAGAAAGGTTTTAGACATTGTTTTCATACCCCACCCTGTTGGGCTGTCTACCTGCTCCAGCACCCACTCTTTTAACTTGCTGCTCCTCTCTCCAGTGGGCTAGGAGAGTAGATAACCTGGTCTGTTCTGGTTATGTGCAAAGTAAGAGTAAATCAATTCTGATCAAGGGACTCATGTATGAATAAAGTGCATTAGCTTTACTTTGTGGATTTTATAACATTGATTTGGGCTTCTTGGAAGCCCTTTTCTCCTCTTTATTTCCTTCTTCTCACTGGTTTCCATATGATGGAAGTTGTTGGATTCATGCCTTCTAACTAATAATAATAGCAACAGTAATGTCAACACATTGCTGGCACTGTTCTAAGTACATTACAGGGTGTTAAGTCATTTAGTCTTTTCAACAACTCCACAGGACCTCTACTATAATTTTAACCAGACTTTTATTTAGTTAGTTACATTTTAATTGATATATAATAATTGTGCATATTTATTATAGTCATTCGATTTTAAAGATGAGAAAGAGGCACAGGGAAGTGAACTTACTCAAGGTCACTCAGCTATGAAGCAGCAGAGCTGAGAAGGGCCCAGGTGTGAGATTCTCTGCTCTTCACTGCTGTGCTGTGTGGCCTCCCTGGGGTCTAGGACAGAGGGGTGCACTTTAGTTTTTAAGTCCTCAGCTGGAGTGTATGCCCTTTATGTGGTTGTTTCTCTACCAAGGAGTGCAAAGGAGGAGCAGCAGTTATAGTCATCTTTAAAGCATCTTAGGGGCATGACTGTGGAGCCCTTCCTTTCCCACCCAGGAAACATGGGGGTTAAACAAGGAGGACGTATTTTTTATCCACTGCTACAGAAAGGTGAACTTGACTTTGAGGCCCTGTTTTCCTAGAGACCAATGATTCGTATTAGCTGAGTTCCTCAACTCCATGGAGCCCTAGGAATTCTCCTAAGTAGTTGAGAATCTCTGGTTGGGGTGAGTGGGACCCAGAATCAGCCCAATTTCCTGGGGCAAGGTGAGGACCAGAATGACCCTTCTTGTGGACAGAGTCACTGGAAGCAGTTCCTAAGAGCTATGTGGGCCTGCATGTGAATTAGGAGCCTTCTTGGGACTCCAGTCAACACCTGTCTGGTGGCAGGGCCAGGAGCTTCAGATGTGGCAGACTACAGTGGCACCCAACAATAACCACTATGGAGTGAGCCATAATCAACCGGGCCTGTGAAGGACAGCAAGAAAGCATTGAGCTGGGTATCTCAGTCTTGGGGTCTAGTTCTAGTTCTGCCACTGACTAGCATTAAGGCCTCGTCACTTTACTTTCCTGGATTTTATATTACTCAGCTATGAAATAAAGATAGTAATAAAGAAAATAACTCAGTGAATCACAGCAGGTTCAAATGAGAGTATGTATAGAAATGATAGAAATGCTCTGAAAGCAGAAAGGGCCATTTATATGTTTATAAATTTATGTTTATACATAAAGGTGTTATCATGATAACTGATTACCAATATAATTAAAAGTAGACAGATGTATTCTGCTTCTGAAATATTTACTCTATTCTTCTGGTACATTCCTTTGTGAACCTTTTCCCTCAGCCTCCAGATAACGTAGAGATGTAAAAGAACTAAAAGCCAAGTTCCAAATTTAGTTTCTGACCTTTCCAAGATGGATGGTGAGCGGTGTGGTTATAACCTGCTGGCTGCTGAGAGCTGGAGCCTGGCTGGGCAGTTGAGGCCTGGGAAATGAGGCTGGAGGGATGCTTGACTTTGCGCATGGCCTGGAGCCAGCCCATCCCTTCACACAGGTAGCCCCCTGCTGAGAGTTCATTCAGGAACTTCTGGTTTTCTCACTGGGTCTGGTTTAACTGTTGCATGGCTGAGTGTAGCTGTTGGCTAGTTCCTTTAGCACTGCTCTACAACTTGTAAAGCCTTCCTCAAATACACAGCAGAAATGATGCGAAGACACTGGGGCTTCTCTTTCTTGGCTTTGGGTACACAGTCAGAAACATGACCAGGGAAAGACCCTCTCCTCAGCATCTTTAAATTCTCAGGAACACAGTCATATATCAAGAATAAGGAAGATTGGGAGTGTGTCCAGGAGGGGACCTCTTGGGCTATACCAGGCCTTCTATAGATCTGACCAGAGGTGCTCTGGTGCTCAAGGCTGGGCAAGACTTATCAGGACCAGAGAGCACACACCTTAATGTAGTCTGTGCCAGAATATTCTGGTTCGGTAGGGGAATGCAGGTGGCTGATGGGAGAATTTGTGCTTGAAGGCTGGGCTATGTACACAGTTCAAAGTGCATTTGAGCCGCAGAAATTGAACAGGGTGGATGGGGATGGGTTTTGCAAGGGAAGGTGTTGAAGGTCCAAGACCTGGCTCCAAGCACCACCTCTGCCAGACTGACAAGAGTGAGTGGGTGAGAGAGACCTCAGCAGGCTGGGATGGCTTCCACTTTCCCTGCCCATCAGAGGAGCATTTCAAGTATTAGCCCAGAGAGGGATACACCTCAGTACAGCTTCTGTGCCCTTTCATTGCTACTGTCTTCTGCATAGTCTTCTGCATAGCCACATGTGACAACATAATAGGCAGAATTTCCTGCAGGTCTGTACTGAGCATGTCTGAATTGGGCTTGCTTTTCAAAGGGGTGATATCAGAGGGGTATCCACTATTTTCCTTCATCCACCTTCATCTGAGGAGTGTTGCTGTTTTGGCAGAGGACTCAGGTATAGGACAGACAGTACCAAATGGGGACAGTACCAAATGGTCTAGTCCAGGGTCTGCTGCCACCTGGCTGTGTGTCCTTGGTGAGGATGCCTAAGGTTCATAAATGCTGCTAAAGCCGCAGCTCTGTGCCCTTCATGTGTCACCTCATTTAATCCTCCCAACAACCACGTGAGGTCGACGAATGTTCTAACCCTTTGACAGAATGAAACAGGCGAGAAAAGCCAGCAACTTGCCTGGGATGCAAGGGGCTGTGGTTACACCTGGACAGCAAAACCCAAGTCCACACTCTAGGACTCTCCTTTATGTCTTTGGCAAATGGCTTCTGCTGCCTGGACCTCTGTTTCCTGTCTCTGATTTGGGATTGTGAGATTGATCTCTAAAGTCTTTTCTTATGCTCATGTCATGAATTCCAATAAGGCAGCAGACTACAAGCCATTGACAGCACCACCATCACATTCCAAAGGGAAGAAAGGAGGCCATACTCTGTGCACAAAATTATCATTATTCATTATCTTTGGTACTGGGGATACAACCCAGGGGTGATTTACCACTGAGCCACGTCCCCAGCCCTTTTTATTTTCTATTTTGAGACAGGGTCTCGATGAGTTACTTAGGGCTTCACTAAGTTCTGAGATTGGCTTTGAACTCGTGATCCTCCTGCCTCAGCTTCCAGAGCCACTGGGTTTAAAGGCATGTGCCACTGTGCCTGGCTACAGATATTATTTTTAAGAATTAATTTAAAAAGAGGACAAATTAAAAACAGTTGTTGTCATCCACCAGCCCATGCCTTCCTGAACTGTACATTAAAAAAAATTTTTTTTTAGTTGTAGATGGACACAATATCTCTATTTATTTACTTTTATGTGGTGCTGAGGATCAAACCCAGTGCCTCACATGGCAAGGCAGGTGCTCTACCAGTGATCTACAGCCTCAGCCCCCTGAACTGTACATTTAAGGGACATGTTGACATGACCTTTAATGTGGGAATCTCCTGGTTTTTGTTGGGTTGTGGGACCTTGCCCAAGCCTTGCACTGACCACGCTCACCCCAGTGCCCACCCTTTTGATTTGGCTTTTTATCTCTTCATCCACATCCTAACTCCTGGTGCTATTTATATGCTGTAAGTTGTATCTTTAGTTTATTTTTAAGTTCCCTAAAGACATTTGACTTTACGTGTATAATCACTGGTTATTAGCAGTGTCTGAAAAAAATACCTATGGTAGGCTAGTTAGGGGTCCATCCAGAGATGAAGTGAGCCCGCTCTGTCGCTGCATCAGCACCCTGTGAGAAGGTAAGGAGAGTCATCGCCCCTGTGTAAACATGGAGAAAGCAGAACTAAGACATGCAAAGCTCAGGGCTAATCTTAGGGCTGTGAATATTCGACGGCCCAGAAGGAAGTGATGAGCATGAGCTGGAGTGGTTTTCCTGGCAGAAATATGGCTTGAGTGAGATCCTTGAAGATGTGGAGGAATTGGCTGGACCAAGAATAAAGATACTCCAGGTGAAGAAAAGAAGAGATACAAATTCCATGCAGTTTTTATGAATTTTTTGACTTAGAAACAAAATTTTAACAAATTCAGTCGAACAATGTTCTTGGGGTGGTCTGCATTCTTTCATTCAATAGATAAGGCACCGCAGTGCTCACCACTTGGGCAGTTCCCCCCTTGGAGGGTGTCCTATCTAAGGAAGACAGATAGTCAGCGTCTAATTAAGTGGGTTATTTATTCAATGATAACTGGTCTCTAAAATATTTGTGTTTTGGGTATGACTATATTTATTTAAAATCAATATTTTACTTATGATACTGAACAAGCAAACCCCAAACTGCTGATCACTTTTATAGCACAGTGGGGTGGGGTTATGGGGCCTGTCTCTTGAAGATGATGTTGCTCTTCATTTATGATCGGAAAAAGTACCGAAGGTTGTGTGGCGTTCTTTTCACCTTGCTAAGGTGATCCCTGGATGAGAAAAACCTGAGATTTGCTGAAAAATGAAGAGAAAAAGAGGGAGGAAGAAGTTTAAATCTTACAGGGGCGTGGGACGGGGGAGATGGTGACTGCTGGAAGTCAGGTCCCACCTATCTTTAGGGACCAGGAGAGGATGCTAGGAGCAGAGAAAATGTGCCCTAGTAGGAAAGAACCGAGCAGATTTTCAACACTCTGCCACTCTAAAGGCAGACAGGACAGCGGAGTACTGTTAGAGAGATGGTTCAACAGAAAACTCAACTACTAAGCAAAAAAGCTCATGCCTTTGAAGGAGGTTTTAATGGTCAGGAAGATGCTGAGCCCCTAAGGGTGCCTGCTATCAGGAAGATTTGAAATTCTGAGTTATTTTCCTCCCTACCTCTAATAGTAAGCTGTTTCTAGTAAAGCTTGTTTATTTGTATAATTTTTGTTGTTGTTGTTATAGTCAGTTTATGCTTTGGGAATCAGGAGAGTTTTCTGCCTGGATAATTTTTTTTCCTATTTCATTTTCTACAATGTAGAATTCTTGATTTAGGGCTTTTGTAACTAAATAATAAATAATATTTGTTTATTCTGTGGGCCTTTGCTTGTGTTAGAGCAGTTTGATCTCAAACATTTGTAAGTATAGAAATTGAAATCAGCTTTTCTTCACTTATGGATTCCTTTAGATTTAAAATCTACTCTAGGTTAGTTTATAGTTGCAATACACCTCTTATTGTAGGTCTATTCATTTGTTTTTTCTTTCATTTATTTTTTCATTATTCACTCATTCAACTACCATTATTGAGTATCTATTATGTTTCGGGTGCTGAGCAAGGTTCGTTCAGTTGCAAAAGACCTTGTACCATGTGGCCACAAGCTTGTGAGGACAACACTGGATTGGTCTCAATGACTGTAGATGTCAAGTATTGCCAAGTGTGCGATTTGGTGGAAGGCGTGGAATTTCCTGGCATTTCTCTTTCTTGCCTCAATCCACCTAATAGCTCAGGCTAACGATGCTGCTTCCTAGAGCTTGGACACGTCCCACAGGGCAGAGGAAAGTGCTGATCTCAGACCAGAAATGCTAACCTGGCTCTCTGCCCTTGGGCAAGTCACTTAACCTTTTTGAGCCTCAGTTTCCATCTGTTACTTAGAGCTAATTACACCTACTTAACTACAGGCTTTTTGTGAGGAGCATTATCTCAATAGAGATAATGTTTTTAAAAGCTCTTTGAAAAATTGTGCAACATTATTCAAATGGCAAGTATTGTTATGTTTATTATCAAGTGCTTACTAATTCAACACCAGGGGTGGTGACACAAGAAGAGAGGCCCCCTTATCGCACTCTGTTCCCTCACTGGCTTGGCACTGGGGGTGTGTTTGGATGGGTGGGACCATGCCGGACAAGCCAGGGTTTTAAGGAATTTATGATCAGATTGGGGAGACAAGAACCAATCCGGGAACCGTGTAGTTGTAGTTGAGAGAATCTCAGGGCCTTTCTTTCTCCAGAATTTTACAGCTGTAGTCAGGAGAGGCTTCACTTGGGAAGAGGCACTTGAACTTGGCTGTCACTCGCATGAGAATCAGAATTATCTTTGTACTCTCATCATTAATCAATGAGTAACAGTGTGTGACAAGGGACATACAAATACATTTTGGTTGGGAAGATGGGAAACTTGCAGTGGTACAAAATTCCCTCCTTCCAGGACCAGAGGGAGGAAATGCAAGGAGCAGTGCTGGTGGGACCCAGAGGAGGGGGCCATGCAGGCATGAAGTGTGTGGGAAAGGCACTGGAGGGACAGTGCCCAGGCCTAAGGAAGGCAGGATGCAGACACAGGCAGAGCTGTTTGGAAAGGGATTCTGCTTATTGATAGCTTTTAATTACCACTTTCCTATTAAACTGAAAAAGATTGCATTCTATTCTTGTTTTGCTTCTGGTGGATGGAACATTGTGCACCCAAACTCATACAGCCCTCTTTCCCATTTTTTCCCTTTTTTTGCAGAAGAGGTTTTATAGTGATGTGACTGATTGATTGCTCAAGGTGAATGTCTCAGGGTTAATGGGATCCAAGCCCAGGCTGAGTATAGGATAAGGAGGGCAAACAGAGGTCTCAGGGTTAATGTGATTCAAGCCCAGGCTGAGTATAGGATAAGGAGGGCAAACAGAGGGAGACCAAGAAGACGGCAGGATGAGAGCCTGTGTCCATCCAGTTATGGTGAATCAGAGAGAGGAGACAGGCGAGTCCTCCCTGAGAACTCTGAACCCCTTCCCATTATCAAAGGAAATTAATCTCACTGAAAGTCACATCTCTATCCTAGCACTATCCCTATTCCTATCCCATCTTTATTTCTTCATCTGTTAAATTCAGGACTTGAAGGATGAGGATGGCATCCTGGGAAATTACAGCCACCAGAGAGGGTGGCAACCTCCAAAATGCTATGATCCCACTTGTTTAGTGTTTCAGAAGCTTCCAAAGGATCCAGCAAACTAGATTGAATTTCAAGAAGTGGGGCTGACCAAAGAGAGAGGAAAGTTCAAAGCATTGCATTGCAGAGGTTGAAGGTGGAAATAAATTCTGCTGTGCTGGCCAGGCCAGGCTGCCTTCCAGACAGCCTGTTTCTCTGTGACGTTAATACAGTGGGAACATTATTGACAACTTCCTTAGGCAGCTTTTGGGAATGAAATGCCAAATATAGGCAAAACAGACTCTTGGCTTTATTGGTATGGAGGAAGCACCAAAAACGTTCTGTTATTCAATACTTTCTAGGCACCTGTTGCCTTTTTATGACGAGTGTTAATTTCCATCAACTCAGTGATTGATAGAGAAGGCAGAAAGGTGAGACAGTGGGGAGAGGAAAGATCAAGCAAGGCTCAGCATTAAGGAGTAGGGAAGAGAAAGAGAGAAATGGAGAGGAAGCGTATGTCCTCAGATAATAAAATATAAAGGGGAATCATTGAAAACACCATGAGCAGATCGGAAGAAGACCAAATATGAGTTATGGTGTGAAAGGATCCCTGTTTTATGATCTCAAACATTTTGGGGGAACTTTAAAAAAAAATTAAATAGGAAACATGTTTTCTCCCAGGTGAATCATTTTGAAAAATTCACCCCTTAACACTTGGGTTTTTATGTTCTTGATTCTTAATCCTGAGGATTACCCACTGCCAGATGTGCAAAATCCCAGTAGAATGCAACATGCTATGGGTACATCTGGTAATTGTTAGGGGATGCTTGGAATGGGAACATATTTATGTGACTCCTTGGACCTCTTTTATTGTTTATATGTTCATGTGCATATATACACATACATGCATACTTCTATAAAACTTGTAAGGTCTTTAAAATTTTTTTTGGAAAAATTAGCATTATAAAGTCATAAAGAAATTTCTGCAGGGACTTTAGAGATAGAAGTGTGTGTGTGGGGGGAACACCTAAATACATCACTCTTCAGCAAACCAATCATCCACACAACTGCAGAAATTTCTGATAACTCTCTTGCGAACTGAATTCCTGCCTGACAGTTCTTGGAAATGTTGCCTCTGCCTTTCATATTAAAATATTGCATTGAAAGACCTGCCATAGAGATATTGATCTCACTTATGGGCAAGGAGGCATCTGAACTTACAGCCACTGCTCAAAATTGTGCATGTTTCCATGTGTGTATTTAACTGTCACCCCTCTCCACAGCCAGACCAGGCTATAGATTTTGGGGAGTACATTAGGGTCCAGGGTTCTGTGCCCCATCTTCCATTTAGCTGCTAGCACCTTTAATCATACTAATAATGACGGCTACTGTAATGCTACAGCATGTATTATATGCCAGGAACTTTGAGTTTGGAATCTTTAATCTTCATAACAGCTCTGTAAAGGAAGTGTTTTCAGCTCTAATTTGCAAGCAAGGAAGGAGATTCAGAGGCAAGGTAGCCTAGCTAGGATCACACAGCTAAGAGTTGGAGGAACCAGGAATTGAGACAAGTTCTTTGATTCAAATCATACAAGCCCTTATTCTTCCTATTGTACAAAAAGTTCTGCCTCCATGTCTACTCCAGAAACAGCATAAAAGGGGTTTGAGAAAGATGGAGAGATTTGGTGTCTGAGATCTTAGGAATGAGTAAGTAAAGCCTTCTCTTTCTGGGCGTTGCAGGATGTGCCTTGATACTAATGCTTCCTTGGCTCCGTGTACAACTAAAAGCAGTCCAGTGGGCAGGTCAGTGGATGTCTCTGGGACTCATTGCTTTGCATCTTGTCTGGATCAGCCCTAAAATTTATTTTTGACCTTTCCAGTGGAGATTTTATATAGAATTTGATTTTTCTTAGGTCCATCTGTACAGACTTGGGAAGCAATGTCTTGTATCTGGAAAGATGAGGTCCTGGGGGTTACCTGAGCAGCAAAACAAACCTTGCAAGATGACATTTGGGTCAGTGCAGAATTAACTATGAAACTGATGAGTTTGCTTGGTCTGAGGTCTCACAAAGGGCATTTAGATGTTTGAGGCTGAGGGAGAAAGGACAGCTCTAACCCATCTTGAGATCTTGTGCATTGTTCTTTTGACCCTGTGGAAATGCTCAGATGAACACACACGTTCAGACCCATGCCAGGCCAGTGTGAAGAATCAAGCTGAGTATGCATGCATTCTAGGCTCAAATCCAAAAGAAAAAGAGAGAGAGGCCTGGCAAAAATATCATGGGAAATGTCATCGTCCCTTTTCCTGGACTCAAAAAGTCCAAGACCCATTTAATATTTAGATTGCAAGACTTATTTCTATTGATAGCACTTTGGAAAGCTGGAATGTAGGAAAATCCTGGCTATGGGGATTCTCATTGTAGCAGAGAGCAAGCTACTGACTTTTGAGGGTTTCAGCTGTCCATAGTTTGAACTTTTAGCATCCCCGAAAGGCCTCTGTGTGTTCAAGGCTTGGTTTCCAGGGTGGTGATTTGGGAGGTGGTGAAACCTTTAAGAGGTGGAGCCTAGAGAGAGAAATTTAGGTCTTTGGGAGTGTGCCCTTAAAGGAAATAGTGGGACCCTGGCCACCTCTCGGCTCTCTTTCTCTCTTTGGCTCATAAGGAGAGTGGTTTCACACTTCCCTGTGCTCTTGTCATGATGTGCTACCTTACCCTAGGTCCAAAGCAATGGATAAACAAATCAAGGACTAAAACCTTCAAAATTGTGAGTCAAAATAAACCTTTCCTCTTTTTAAGTTGGTTAGCTCAGGTATTTGCTATAGTGATGAGAAACTAACACAAGCAGTGTCTTCATTTTCCTGACCATTTATTAACTGTCTGCCACACCAGAGTGTCTTAGATCAGGACAGTGCTTAAGTGAACACACAGTGGCCTGAATCATAGGAAGAGAGAGGTTTCTTTGAGCTGAGGGCAGGAAGTGGGATCTGGACTTAAAACAGTCAATGCCACGTAAGAAGAGCCAACTTTGTATGGGCATTTCTGGGGTACAGTCTGGGAGAAACCCCAAATCAGGGCTGCTGGTGAAGCTGGGAGTCCAAACTTAGGGTACAGCCTACTAGGAAGAAGGTCAGCATATACAGAGGTCAAGAATCTGCATAGCAGGCAGAGTTTTAAAGAACCAAACTGGCTCCATGAGCCAAGATTAGGCAACAGGCAGGAAGCAAGATAAGGATATAGGTTATGATACTAGAAATTGGGTATCCAGGCACAGAGACCTCATAGTAAGGAGTTAGGGATTCAGCAAGGAGAGTGGGCAACAGAGCTATAATATGCTTATGGGATCTGTGAGAATAGCAGTTCCAGAAAGGGGCTGGCGATCCTTTTTATCAGTTCAGGAACTTTCCATGTTGGTGATGAGCTGGGACTCAGTCCCGGTTTGGGCAGGACTGGAGCTTGCACGTCGAGGAAGTCAGGGTCTGGCTGGAGTGTAAAGTGAAGTGGCAGAATGAGAGGTCTTGGCTTTGTCTCTAAAAGGACTGTTGCTGTATGGAAAAAAGAGTTAGAAGACAAGTGTCCCCATCAATCTGTTGATCCACTGAACCCAAGAGGAATGAGTGTCCCCTCCACCCCCAATCACCCACCATTCCCTGGGGCACCACAGCGAGGATGCAGCAGAAGAAGCAGAGGCATTCCAAGGTGAGTTCATGCACCCAGAATATGGGGTGCTCACAAAGAGGAACACAATCCCTTTCACATCATGATTCTCTTTCCTCTTCATTTCCAAAGAAGGCCACAAAAAAGGTTTGATAACAGCAATACCTTTCCTCCCCTTTAGAAAATTAGGTGGCTTGAAAATAGGTAAGGCTAATTTTATTCTCTCCATGAGTTCTGATGGAAATGGCATTTGGTGAAAAAATGTGTGTGGCCTGGTGTGCAACGGATAGTTATTTCTATGGGTGTTTTAGAGACAACGACACAATCAAACTTCATGTATGGAGTTTAAGTGTTCAGTTTCCCTCTGGGTCTCTCTTTTTTAGAGAAATATGGCAAACTGCCTCTGCCTTTCTTATTTTCTTGATCTAATAGCAATACCTTATAACAGTATTTGTAGAGTTCCGTGTAACGGACAAAGCAATTGGGGTATGCCTTTGGGGAATATGACATGTAAAACTCAGTGGTAAATGTTACCTCTGGGCAGGATCAAGGGCCTGGGACAAACCTGCAGCTTTGTGTTCTGATTGCTTTCCTTTGTGTTGGTTGATTCTTCTGGATGATTCACTCACTGTTGTTCCATCTTTTACAATTATGAAGAAGCATGAGAAATAGTCACAGATTTCACAAGGTTTACTGAACTCCTCTACTTTGCTCACAACAGACTCTAAGAGTGAAGTGTGATGCCTTGGTCACAACCAGCTGTGGTAGAAGTCAAGGTTTAGGGATCATTGGAACTAAAATGAATCCTAAAAGTTCTTTTAGTCTAATTTCCTGACTTTATAGGACAAGGAACTGAGGCTGAGATAGATTTTGCTTAGGTCTCAATAAAATGGAAACCACCTTTACCATGGGGTTGTGCTTTGTGTGTCCTGTAACTGCCTGGGGGAAGCTGGAAAATGGAGTTTGAGATGGCTGGATGTCTGGCCGAGGAGCCATTTTTATAGGGTTTAAAGCTGCATTCCTCACGTGTAAGATGTTTGTATAGGTTTGGAGTAGCAGAACCAAAAATAGGCTTTCCCTTTTCAGGAGCAACTCTGCATAAAAGACTCGCAGGCTTTGGACTCTGTCCCTATCATATCCATTTCAGTAGCCAGGCTAAGGGATCTGGCCAGGAGGCTGGGTATGTCCCAGCCAGAGAACAAGTGCTTGTCAGAATGAGTCGTGAAGCTGGGCAGAGAGCCAGGTTTGCAGAAATGGCATCATATTGCTAAAGAAGGGAGATTTATACCTTGTCTTGACCTCCATCATGATGAGACTGCTACAGAAAAGTAGAGATGACACCAGGCCACTCTGGGAAACACATTAAGCTTGTCTTCTTCCATCCCAAATACGCAGGCCAGTGAACTCTCTGGAATCCATTCTGCTACATGGGAGGGATGAGCCGAAGCTTGGCAGATGCCCATTTCAGTTGCTTATTACCTGCCAGGTATATCCTGAACCTGTACTGCTCTGTGAATATAGCACACCTCAGAGAGACCTCACCCAAGCAATGACGTGGCAACTACTGGAATGACTATCAATCAGCCACTGAAATTGGCCCATATGGGAAGATTTTAAATCCTCGTGTTCTTAGTGCCCTGATCCATGTGAGAAGTTTGGAACTTAGTCTCTCATTTTTATTTGTGGTCATGGCTCTTGAGTCTGAGGACAATACCAGACATGCAGTTCTGTACATAGCCACATCACAATTAGGAAATGCATGTCATGGTGGGGGTTGTTCATACGAAAGAGGTCAAGACTCCATCAACCCCAGAGTCTGGTTTCTGCATCTTTCATAGTTAAAGAAATTTCAGCTGAGTATGTGATTGCTTGGAATAAAGAACTACAGTTACCACCTTCCCTGTGAGATTGTGTAACCAAGTTCTAGCTAGTGGAATGTCAGTAGAAATGCTGCATGCAGTTTCCAGGCTGTGTCCTTGTAGGAACAAGTATGCTCGCCCCTTTCTTCCTTCCTGGTGGCATGAGTGCAGCATGGTGATGAGCCATGCTGGACCATGCAGACTAAAGCAACACCCCAAGAGTGACCCATGAACAACACAGAAGGCACCTGGGCCACTGATGCCTGTTGAAGGATTTTCATGTGAGAGCCAATAAATGACTTGAGTTTAAGTCCCTGTTATTTTGTCTGCCAAGCACAGCTCAATTTATAACCTAAGTTATGCTCTATTTATTTGGAACTTTAAGAAAAAGAAAATATAATAATAAAACAAAAGATTGCATTTGGATAAGATGACCAAGTTAACATGACACAAAAAAGGAGACCAGAGAATGGAAGCACATTGTTTCTATACCTTCTCTTCCTGGTCCCATCTTATACATAAGACTGGTTTGCTTGTAGGAAAGATGGGTAGATCTCACTGTTACTGAGTGTCCTGCAGCCGTTTGTCGGATAGCACTAGGATTACTTCCTTCTAGAGATTGAAGAGTGGTGAAAGACAAATTCGAATTGGGAGGTTAAGGATTTAGTTAGTATCAGCAAAAACCCAAACCAACATACTTGTAATCCCAGTGGCTTGGGAGGCTGAGGGGGAGGATTGCAAATTCAAGGCCAGTCTTAGCAATTTAGTGAGGCCCTAGGCAACTTAGCAAGACCCTGTCTCAAAAATAAAAAATAATAATTTAACAAAAAGGGATGGAGTGTAGCTTAGTGGTTAAGCATCCCTGAGTTCAATCCCCAGTACCAACAAAAACAACAAAACAAAAACAACAACCAAACCAGCGATGGGCATCTAGTTGCCCCCCGGTTGTTTGGTAAGTGTGGTGCAGACTAGTAGAATGCAGCTCTAGGAGACACTTTCAGATCTGACCTAACTTTAGTCATTAGTTTTAGTGTCTAGTGAGATAATGCAGCAGTCGATCCATCTTTTAATCTTACCAGTGTCTCATGTTTCTAAAAGAGCTTGTTGTAACTTACCTGAAGAACTGGCCTGTCATGGTTTGGATGTGAGATGTCCTCCCAAAACTCATGTGAGACAATGCAAGAAGGTTCAGAGGGGAGATGATTGGGTTGTGAGAACCTTAACCCAACTAGTGAATTATTTCCTGATGGGATTAATTGAGTAGTAACTGGAGGCAGGTGGGGTGTGGCTGGAGCAGGAGGGAATTGGGGGCGTGGGCTCTGGGATATATATATTTGTATTTGGCAAATGGAGGTCTCTCTGTTTACTTCCTGATCATCGCATGAGCTGCTTCTCTCTGCCACACTCTTCTGCCTCTTCTGCCATGATGTCAGCTTTACCTCAAGGCCCAAGGAATGGAGCCGGCCTTCTATGGACTAAAACCTCTGAAACCATGAGCCCTCAAAGAAACTTTTCCTCCTCTACAATTGTTCTGGTTGGGTCTTTTAGTCACAGCAGCAAGAAAGCTGCTAACACATGGCCCTTGTCCTTTAAAATTATGAAAGGCGGCAGCTCTCATTTCATAGAAGCATATTACTTATATAACTCTTTGTGCTTTTTATTATTGTGGTATTAAATATAAATATAAATATAGAATTTGCTGTTTTCACCATGTTGAAGTATACAGTGTAGGGGCATTCAGTACACTCGTATTGGTGTACACCTTACCACCATGCAGCTCCAGAACTGGTTTTCATCTTGTAAAACAAAACTCTGGACCCATTAACAACTCCCCATTCCTTTCCCTCTAGTCTCTGGCAACCACCATTCTGCTTTCTGTTCCTGTGAATTTGTCTGACTATTCCTGTCACCTCACATAAGTGAAATCATGCAGTAATTGTCCTTTAGGGACTGACTGCAGGCTACTTTTGACAAAGTAGGGGAGGGGTGGGTGAATTCTTAATTAGTAGGAAGGAGCCAGGGTCTGTGTGGATTGGGAATGTAAGGACCGCAAACTGTAGTTCTACTTCTTCCTCCAGTGTAGGGTGTGGCAGCCTTATGCTAAAATGCCTGCTACCATTTTATCTTTTAATTTTTCCTTACTGGGAAGACAATGTGGCCTGTCTTCTTCATTTGGAGGCACACAGGCATAGATCATGAGTTAAATAGTTAGGATGTAATGGGAAAAATATTAAGTATTGGGCTGGGGGTGTGGTCCACTGTTAGAGCACTTGCCTAGCATATACGAGACCCTGGGTTCTATCCCCAGTACAGGAAAAAATATTAACTATCTCAGTAAAGCTATATGCTAATAATAATGATAATGATAATAATGATAATGATAGTAGATTCCTCCAAACTCCACAACATTAATTGCACATTTGGCCATCCTTGGACATTTCTCTTTTTTTCTTGCTCCAATCCTGTTCCCCATCTCCTGAATTCCCAGGTAAAAGTTTGTTTAAAATCAAGAAAAAAAGTAAGGCTTCACCTTTTTCCCTAAGGACATTCCTGAGGCCTCTTTGACTAGAGATTTCCTCTGTAAAATTCAACAACAGGCTCTCCCAGTGGATTTTTTTGCATTTAAAAATCTTTCTGACAAAAGGAGGCTTAGTCATCTCCCCTCAATGACAGGCCCTACTTAAAAAACAAATAACTAAAAAATTCTGCATCCCATGTGCTGTGGAGACTGGCCAGGGAGTGAGCACAGGATGATGCACCCTGAGAGAGGCGATCCCAAGGCTCTGGATTAAAAGAACATGCCTCAAAAGAGCTCCTTGAATTTGGGATCCTCCTGCCTCAGCCTCCTGAATTACTGGGATTATAGGCACGTGCCACCACACCCAGCCAGGTTATCTCTTCTGTGTGCTGACTTCACCTCTGGATCCTAGAGTCTTCCCACTCCTTGCCCCATTTGTTGTGGTCATTTCAGCTCTGTGGCATCCTGGTGCCCACTTAAGCAGCAGGGATGGTGAGGTGTTGAGAAGGGAGACTCCTCACTCAGGCCAGTGTGGGTCAGTGAAGACCCCATGACTGGGATTCACATTCTGGAGCCCTATGTTTGCAACTGCAGCTCCAACATCTTGGGACTTGCTTGGTGGAGAATCCTAAGCTCCTGGGAAGAAGCCACTGAAGGTTCACCAGGCCCTTTTGTAGATGAGAGTTTGCCCAGAACGACTCCTGATCTGATGACTGTACCCAAGCTGCCTCCTGCCTTCTCTCCGAGCTCAGCTACCTACTGTTTTCTAGCAGTTTTCTGTACCCACCCTGTCTTGCGCATGAGACAGAGCTCCCCACAGGACGGGGGCGGGAGTGTGCCTCACCACTGCCCTATTGATGTTGACAAAGCTTTCCAAAGTGGGCTGTCCCTCTGGCTTGTTTCCTGAGGCGCCTCTGTGTTCTTTAAGGAATCATCTTGCTTTCCTGGGTGTAGGGGCTGTTGCTCCCTGCTTATTGAGTTATCAGGAGAGGAGAGATTTTTCACTCGGTGGCACTATGGGAAGACTCTCCTAATGCAGGCGTGACTCTCTGCCTGCAATCATGTGGGCACATACACACACAGTTCTACCCTAATGGATATGGACCTCGTTTTGGGTTGAGAATGTGGAATACGAAGACACATTTTCTGTGACAGCTGTTCCCGTGGTGTGGGATCGATTTACCTGTAGTCAACAGGAGGTGGGATGTTAGTGTTCTTCAAGCACAGTGATCATGAAGTATAGCATCTTCCCTCTGCAGATGAGGAACCTATAACCTAGAGCACTTAAAAGGCCAATTAACTTTGTGACTTAGACACTTTTTTTTTGTTGCTGTTTTTTGCAAAGCTTAGGTTGGAACTCAGGTCTTGCACATGCTAGGCAAGTGCTCTACTACTGAGCTACACTCAAGCCCTAGACAAACAATTTTGCTGCACTTAGGCTTCAAATATATATATATATATATATATATATATATATATATATATATATATATATATATATATATATGATTTCCCTAACACACCTCTAAGGACTCTTTCGGAATTCTATTTCAATGAGTTTTTATAACCATTTTCTCACCATCTGATGGCCTTGTAGAATGGACCAGAATAACGGGATTGTTTGTGAAGGAATTTCTGACCTCAACCCACTTTCTTCATATAAAGAATTAATCAGTTTTAGAGATTCGTGTCCCTGGGGGCTATGGCTCACTTAAAAGTGCTGTAAGAAATAAATGTTGATGAGGATGTGGAGAAAGAGGAACTCTTATACACTGGTGGGAATGTAAATTAGTACAGCCACTATGGAAAACAGTATGGAGGTTCCTAAGAAAACTAAAATAGAACCACCATATGATCCAGCTATATCAGTCTTGGGTATGTATCCAAAGGAAGTGAAGTCAGCATACAAAAGAGATAACCTGGCTGGGTGTGGTGGCACAAGGCTGTAATCTCAGTGACTCAGAACACTGAGGCAGGAGGGTACCAAGTTCAAGACCAGCCTCAGCAACTTAGTGAGACCCTGTTTCAGAATAAAAAATAAAAGGGGGGCTGGGGATGTGGCTCAAGCGGTAGCGCACTTGTCTGGCGTGCGTGCGGCCTGGGTTCGATTCCCAGCACCACATACAAACAAAGATGTTGTGTCCGCCGAAAACTAAAAATAAAAAATAAATATTAAAAAATTCTCTCTCTCTCTCTCTCTCTCTCTCTCTCTCTCTCTCTCTCTCTCTCTAAAAAATAAAATAAAATAAAATAAAAAAATAAAAGGGCTGGGGATGTAGCTTGTTGGTAAAGTATCCCTGGGTTCAGCCCTTAGTACCAAAAAATGAGGTGGGCTGAATAAAGAGTAAGCTGTATGCCCAAAGTGTTTACTGTGGCACTGTAATCAAGATATGGAATCAGCACAGGTTCACATCAACAAATGAATGGACAAAGAAATATGGTGTGTATATATATATATATATATATATATATATATATATATGCAATTGAGCATTATTCAGCTATAAAGTAGAATGAAATCCTGTCATTTGTAGGAAAGTGGACAGAACTGGAGGACATCATGTTAAATTAAATAAGCTGGGTACAGAAAGAAAAGTGTTGTATGTTCTTTCTCGTATGTGGGAACTGAAAAGAAAAAGAAAAGATGACCTGAAAGTAAGAGAAGAGGAATTACAGGGAATAGGAAGGGAGCCAGGGGAAGGGAGAAGGGAAAAGGAGGGTAGAAGAAAGATAGATGGACATGATTAACTATGTGTGTATGTATGGAAATATCACAGTGAACCCCCATTAATTTGTATAATTAATGTGTGTTAATTATACTAATAAAGGAGTACTATAATAATGCATGGGATTACTGAGAGAAGGAACTGACCACTTCTTGGAAGACATCACCAATTCAAAGTCTGAATGGCCCCTTTCCTAGAGACATGGGCATGTAGACTAGTGTAGACCCTGGGTGGGAAGGTGAGCCAGGCATCCCATTGTGGAGGTGCTTTTCTCTTGCTTTGAAATGTGTAATTATGTTTATACTTAAGAGAGAAATATTTTTTAATCTGAGTATTTTCTCTCTTTAACTTCGAGCAAATAAATTCTCTTTGTTTACATGCCACCTCCATAGCTCCCCAGTGCCTCTCACTTTGGCTCATTTAAAATGTTTTTCCTTGAAAAGGTAAAGATGCAAAAAACCCCCAAAAACAAAACAACAAAACAAACGAACAAAAAACCCACCACAATAGTAATGGCTCAGATAAAACAATAAGAATGAATGAGAGGAACATAAAGTTTGGTGAAATAAATCAAAAAGAATGTTCAATAGGATTCCATTCATAGAAAGCTAAAAAACAAGCAAAACTAAGCCGTCTTTTAAGGTACATATACATAAATACTAAAGCCATAAGGAAAAGTCAGGAAATGATTATAGCAAAGGGTAGTAGCCTTGACTGGGAGGACGGATGGTGTCATGATGAGGAGGGACTTACAGGAAAGGGCTGCTGTGGGCTGGCAGTGTTGTTTCTGGATCTGGATGGTGGTTATATGACGGTTTGCTTTGTCATTATTCATTAAACTGTAAAAATATGTTTTATGTACTTTCCTCAATGTATGCTATATTTTACAGAAATAGCATAAAATGGTATGGAAATTAGTTAAAAAAAAAACCAGTAGCTTAAGAATTATAGATAAATATGGCAGATTGAATGCTCTCTTCCAAAATCACACTAAAATGATGGTAGGGAATCTTTTAAAAATGCATAAACTACAAAGACAAAATGAATGGGAAGGAAGACATCAGCAATCAGATATGCACGCACGTACACACGCGCACACTCTTTCATTTTTTTTTTTTGAGGGCTTGGTCTTTATTCATTTTTTGTGTCTGAAATATACTTTGATGACATGTTTGGCCTGAGATTCTCTGCCATGGTCTTTAACATCTACACAACTGCAACTACTTACGATATAGGGATTTGTTTTTCTGCTGACTTTTCCAGGGTTTTCAAATTTTCTTTTTATGGCGAGTCTCAATTAAGTTGATCTGGTTTTCAACACACAGTTCTATTACCATATTTTCCTACATAGACTTATGACAGTTGGATGCAAGTATGCACGAATTTCCGAAGCTAGACCATTGTTGATAAGGGTGATCTCCAGCACTTCATTTAAAGCACTTCTAATGTCCATTTCATCCCAGCAGCAATATCTTCCTTGCCATGATGGTAGGTCAATTTTGGAATTGAATTTTGAACTCTCCAGAGAGGTTCTGCCTTTAAATAACCCAGCAATGGTAGCTAGAAAAGACAAACAGTATTTTGAAAGCTGGAAAGTAGATGAATAAGTAGTAACTGACTGCACAGGTCAGATAGCTGGATCCTAAGCTGCAAAGGGGGAAATTGAGACAATTAAACTTGAAGTTCATAATCCCCAAAACGTTTGGTTTTTATAACATTAGGCATTTTTTGGAAGTGGTGGTGAAAGGGGCTAAAAACTACAGAATTTGTTTAAAGTCTGTTTAAGAAATAAGACCCCAGATTCCTGCTCTCATTCTTCACTACCCTTCCCTGATTGAGCTGAAGACAGAAGGGTTGTTGTCTAATGAGGATGAAGCAGAAGCCCGCTGGACTGGGACATTGCTGGCACAAGTGAGGGCAGGATAGGAGGGGTGTAAGTAGTGCTGGGTCCTCTGACCTGTCTCTCCACTTCACTCTCACAGTGCCAACTTGTAGGCCTTGTACACGCTCAGGAGGGATTTGAACATCCTTCTCTGGCAGAGTAGCTCAGCTTATAGAAGAAGGCACTGAAGATTCATCAGGGTGTACCCAAAAGATCAAGTCAACATGAATCCCACATAGCATTCAGAATATCTTCTTTGTTTTTTTTTTATTGGTTGTTCAAAACATTATAAAGCTCTTGACATATCATATTTCATACATTAGATTCAAGTGGGTTATGAACTCCCTCTTCTTTGTTTTTTGATGTTTCATATTTAATATGTTCAACAAAAGATTCTTAAATAGCTGAGGAAGGCTTTTAAAATGAAAATATAAACCAAAGCAAATAAACAAAGGCCGCCTATTCATTTTATTTTATTTTTTTGGTACTGGGGATTGAATCTAGGGCCACTAAATTCAAACCACTGAGCTATACCCCTAACCCTTATTATTTTTTATTTTGAGACAAGGTCTCACTAAGTGGCTTAAGGCCTTGCTAAGTTGCCCAGGTTATCCTTGAACTTGTGATCTTCCTGCTTCAGTCTCCCAAGTGGCTGGGATTACAAGTGTGTGCCACCATGCTCAGCAAAGAACACTTCTTTAAAATAGAATATGCAAGAAGAAAACTTATGGGCTGGGATTGTGGCTCAGTGGTAGAGTGCTCACCTTGCATGTGTGAAGTACTGGGTTCTATCTTCAGCACCATATAAAAATTAAATAAAGGTATTATGTCCATCTACTACTAAAAAATATTTTAAAAAAAGAAGAAAACTTAAAAACAATATTTTCCTCTTGTATTAGAAAAGATCAGAGAAGATTACTTTCCTGAAACAGAAGCTGATTGCTATGTAAAAAGAACATTCAGAATACAAAAAGGAGCTCTGGGAAATTAAAGATGTCATCACTGAGGGTTCTGAATGGGTAGAACCAAAATTGAAGAATCTCCAGGAAAGTAGGGCCAAAATTAGAGATGGAAATTAAGAGGGAAAAAATATGACAATTAGATAATCAGTTTAAGAGGTCCAATATCTAGATATTAGGAATTTCAGAAAGAGATAAGTAAAAAAAATAAAACAGGGGAAAAAATCATCAGTGCAATTACTCTAGCACATTTTCTGAAACAAAAAGGCATTAGTTTCCAGAATGAAAGGTCTTTGTTAATTGCACATACAAATGGATGGAGTAGGTTTATACCAAGGGTGCTCCATTGTGAAATTCAGAAAAATAGGGACAAGTGGATGATCTTACAAGTTTCTAGAAAGAGAGAAAAAAAAAAGGTATTACAAATGATTAGGAATCAGACTAAATTCCTAAAGACAATGCCCTTAAAATTCTGAAGGAAACCATTGAGAATTTTATATCCAACCAAACTATCACTCGGGGTTACCCAGAAAAGCAGAGAGGCAAATTGGAAATGTGAAAGGAGATCTTTCCTAGTCATGATAATGTAGACACAAACTGTTGATAAAATCACACATGGTATAACTATTGGGGAAGAAGAGGTGAACAAGCTGAATTCTTATCTTCCATAGTGGGTAGAAAGACTAAAAAAAAATTAAGAAGCATATTACATGGAAATATGCCATTAAATACCAAAATAAACAGCTGAGGGGGAAATGAGAGTAAAAAAAGAGAACTGGAATTTTTTTTTTCTTTTTCTTCCCTTCCTTTCTTTCTCCCTCTCTCTTTTTGATGAGCCTTGCAGAACTTACTGATTTTTTGTGTATGTCTAACAGATAAACATAAAAACTGGAAAAAAGTAATAGTTTATTGCTGTAACTGGCATCCCCTTTGGTATTATTTCACATAAATCAATGTTGTCCTTTCATTTATTAAAAAATCTTTTTAATATTACGATAGATATTCAGACAGTATCTTTTATCGGTTGCCTCCTCTTTTCATTGCTTCTGTTCTGGACCATCCTACTGGGACCCTAAGTTTAGGGAGAGGTGACTATCCATCCCATACTCCTCTTTCTCAATTTTTGCTGGGCTTGGCTGTAGCTTTAATGTGTTGTCAGGAAGTTTCAGCTGTGCCTCTTTTACATTTTCTGGTGGTAGTTAGGGATGGTACATTTTGCTTTCTATTTTAAATGGAGAGAAGCATGCCCCACCCATGAATTTCTAAAGGTCACAGTGTATGATTTATTTGCTTAGCATAGTGCCTAACACATAGTGCCTAACACTCCATGGATGAATGAACATGGTAGTGTGATGTGTGTTTACTCATCATTTGCTGCTTCTCATCGTCAAAGTGGATGTATTCATCCTCCTACATCCCCAAAGTGGCTCTTAGCTCAGGAAGGAGACCCTTTAGGGAGACCCTAATAGACTTCCCAAACCCCGAGATATTTATACTTTTGCTACCTGAGATCTAATTATTTGAGGTTCAATACTCAAAGGATACTTGAAGGATATTTGGAATTTAAGGAAAGTGCAAATGTTCACAAGAGGGAAAAAAAGTACTATGAATTGTTATCACAGTGATTGCCACACCCCAACATCTCATAAAGAGCATAATGCCGTTAGAGAGCTCTTTTTATTATTTCAGTGCACCTATTGGAATTCCCCCTTTATTTGAGTTAAGGCAACAATGCCAAGTTTCTTGACATTCTGCTGAAGGAATATCTCATCCATTGACTTGTTTGGGTAGTTCTGGGTATTCCATGATGATAAGATGCTCTGGTTGGTAGCCATCTATCTTTGATAAACATGAGATTTCATTTGGTCAGCAGCATCTTGTCGACGACGATGCTGTGGACGATGAAGGGGACCTTTGTGAGTAAAGATATGCAGCGCTCTTACTGTTCACTTATCCCTGGGATTTGTTGGGCCCCAGACAGAGTGGTGCAGAGAGCTCTGTGAGGGTGCCAAAGATTAACTTTGTTGACCTCCTTTGTCATTTTGCTAAGGCCTGGCCTGAGGTGCCAGTGTTGCTGTGCAAGGCACCCAACCTGTCGCCTCTCTGTGTAATCCAGAACCCTTCATGCAGCCTCCTGGCAGCAGAGATAAATGCTCCAACAAGGCAAATGAACCCAGAGGGAATAGAAGCCTCAAACCGTGAAAAATGATGGAGACTATGGCCTACTTTCTTGCTTTGTAAAAGTCATTTGCACTTTTCTGGGACACAGCTCAACTCTTGGGCACTGTAGAACAGAGATGTGCGAGAATGCCACTCTGCAAGCAAAGGGCGTTCTCTGGCCTCCAGTGGTCCAGACTTTTGAGCTCCAGTGGAGGCAAGCCAAGCTGGAGACTGTATATAAAACTTTGCTAGCCCATTTGCCTCTTGGGTGACTCAGGGGGCAGGAATGGTTGTTGGGGATTTTTGTTTTTGTTTTGTTTTGTTTTGAAGGAGTGATGTTTGGAAGCAGAAGCATTCAATAAACACATCCTGACCTTGAAACCGATACCGCAGGGTTTGGCGCTTGATTGTTCTCGGTTTGTTTTGATATATTCTAATTTTGTGTTTCCAACCACATTGTGAGGTCACTAGCAGCAATTTATTTACAAGCAAGCCTCAGTTTTCTCATCTGTAAAATGAAGATAACAATGACTATTTTGCAGGTTTGCTGTATTAGAGGCTTGGGGGATAGGTTTGGTTCTAAATCCCACCATCCACCCTGATTCTCTTCCAGGGCTCTTGTAGAAGAGACTTTACTTCCAAAGAACAATATCTAAACAGGAAAGAGATTATTCTTTTCAAAAACAGTTCAGCAAGCACTTGATACCTGCCCCATCCACTTTAGGTCTCCCCATTTCCTCCCAGTGAGTCTAAGCCAGCAGGCTCTGAGGGGTGCAGTCAACCCCATCTGTCCAGCCTGGATGCGGAGGTTGATTTTATCTCTGTGGGGAGAAAAGCTTCACCCAGTTTACTTTCCACATGGAGGTTGAGAGTACAAGAGAGAGTTGAGAAAATGAGCAGGGAATGTTCAGAGGGAAATGGTCCATTCTTATTGTCCACACATACAAAATACAAATAAATAAAATAAATGGAGGTGGACATGTCTTGGAGGTGTGGCAGTTCTGCCCATTGAATACCCCTAGGTGTAACTAATTGTACTAGAGAGGGGGTGGAGAAAGGAATGGAGGTGCACCCCATTAATAGCAGAGGGTCAAACAAGATGACCACAGAGAAACTTCCTTCCTAGCAAGGAGAGTTAGAGATGATGAACGTGAGACCCTGGAAGACAGTCTTGCCTCCCAAGATGGTGAAAGGGCTTCACAAAGGGTAATTTATTAGTAGCAGTGGCTTTGTCATGGCTTTGTCATTTCCAGAGTGGATGTCCATGGTTCGATAACCATCGAACTTTGCTCAACTGAATTTTTCTTGTTAGTGTGCTTTTGTGGACCACTTCACTGAGAAACAACACAAAGCAATGTCCTTCCTGAACATACGTCTTTATTAAAACTGGAATAATTGCCACTCTTCATTTGCGCTTGTGTCTGTAAAACCAGTGGATATGCTTTTCCTATTTAAAAATAGGATCACTGAAGTTTGTATAATGCCTTAAAATATAATGAGTTTCCTTGTATGTCACTCTAATGTCATAAGAACCATGTGAAGTTGGTGGGGTTAGCAGACATGCTATGAAGGTAAGGAAATGGATGTTGGAGTGGTGAGGGCACTGTGCCGAGCTCATAAAGTAAATGAGGCAGAATGCAAGTCCTTGAACTCCTCGTCCAGTGTTCCTTTATTGCAATCTGTAATGCCCCTTCTGCTCTGCTGTTGATAGTCTGGAAGCAAGATTTGTTATTTTTCTTATTACTCCTTGATAGGAGACATTGTGTGCATCATTTTTTTTTTGTACCAGGGATTGAACCCAGGGGCATTTAATTACTAAGTGCCCCATTTTAAATTTTGAGGCAGGTTTTCACTAAGTTGCTTAGGGTCTCACTAAGTTGCTGAAGGTGGTTTTGAACTTGCGATCCTCCTGCCTCAGCCTCCTGAGCCATTAGGATGACAGGCATGCACACTGTGACCGGCCATTTTTTATTTTCTAAGGCGGGTAAGGAAAATGGCTTTCAGTTTGTGGTGAAGGTTCACAGAAAAGAAAAAGGGGAGGGGGATCCACGACTGTCTTTAAGCCTGGTCCAGATGCCAGAAGAGTTTGGCAAGTGAGTTTAGCATTGGTGAGTCAGGCCCTTCCTCCCCCGCTCCCTGGCTTTTGGATGGATTTTGCAAGGACTCTGGCGGCTCTGTGTTATTTCCCTTGGCCTCTGAGGCATTCCAGGGATGATGACGGCTTGTCAGGGTCATGGCCCCAGTACAAAGCAAGGGCTATTTGTGGCTGATCTGAAACATAACTGGAGCCACCTGCGTCTGAGGCTGGCTTCTCTGGCTCTGGGGCCTGTGACCCAGCTGAGGTAAAATGTTCACATCACTCTGTGTGGTAGATAGCAAGAGCAATGTTTTTTTTCTTTAGGGTTACCTGAGTAATTGGAAAATGAAGCTGTCTACTACCTTGCCATGTTTAATCAAGTGTCATTCCATTCCTAGGGCCTTGGGATGTCTCTTCTCTTTCTTTGTCTGTCTTCATTCGACTTGCCTGAAAGCTCCTGCTTCTTCCATGAAGTCTCCAATCCCTGAATGCACCTGAACTTCATGATTGTCACTCAAGTTGGTGCTTTTAATACCCGCCCTGCACTGTTTTATGATTATTGCCTGGACAATGATCTTGACTTGCATACTTTGGGGCCAGACACTGGGCCTGTGTTCTTTCCTCTCTCAAAGTGCCTGGATATGCTGGGTACAAGGAAATGATTACAAAATTGTTTGCTGGGAACCCAGAGATCTGGTTTTGTTACCTAAAGCAAACCCCTTCAATATTTTGGGTTCTCAGTTCTTATTTGTAAATTGAAAGAGTTGAACTGGGTGAGCCTTAGGCTCTTTTCCAATTCTAAATCCTAGGGCTAATTGTAGATTAGTCAAGAGACTTCACTGTCTTAACTGTCTATAACTGCCATCCCCACATTGCAACCTGTTAAGCTGTCTTTGACTTGTCACCTGCACCTATGATTTGGCTGTATGTAACTTAAAAAAAATACCTTCATATTCTCAGAGGAAGGTCACAGAAGAGAATGAGACAGAATTGAGGAGTGTTTAGAAACAGAGTCTTGGGAGTCAGACAAACCTGGGTTTAAGTTCTATCCCCATCACTTACTAGTTGTATCATCTTGTAAGTGTATCTTGTAACTCGTTATCATCTTGATACTAGTTGTATCAAATTCCTTCATTATCACAAAGTTAATGCCAATATCACAAGGCAATTGATAGATAAGAGATAACAGGTGTCTGGCGCATATACAGTATAAGTGCTCAAACATTAGTGTGACAATCACAATTGTTACAACTGTGGAAAAGGGCAGGAGGCAAAGAGGTGTGTTTTCCAGTCCTTCAGTGAACACTTCCTGATTTGTACACTCTGGGTTGTATTTTAAGACAATGCCTTTATCATTTTAATAAGCAGTGTAATGATTTGAGGAAAACCATTTCAGTTCTAATAAGAACACTAGCAGTACTAATTATGCACATGATAGCATTTTAATAGAGTTCCATAATTTATGGAATTGGGAGAGACTTAGGAAAACACGGATTGACTCTCTGGAGTCTCAGATTTCTGGTGAGTGATTCAAACAGTTACTCTTGCTTCCTGCCAGTGGAAATAAATCAAATGTAAACCTTTGTTTCTTCACCAAATTGTGAAAAATGGAACAAATTCAATGATAAGAAACTGTTTTAATGAGGCACTTCATTCTTGAGGTGATTTGCTAAGGAGAGAGTCTCCAGTTTGTCCCTGAACAACCAAAAGCAACAGACCCATTATTGTACTTGCTTTGCCTTTCCCAGAAGCTCTGAGCTTAAGTAACTGAAGCCTTCTCAAGTGTTAAAGTTGGAGGATGGCTGAGTGATCTAAGCAATTAAAACTAAAGAAAGACTTAGAGTCTGAATCACGATTTTCCCTGCTCTGGGATGCTGGGAATGTAACTGACTAACCTTGGATGCCTCAGTATATCAAATGAAAAAAAAATACATTGATGCAGTATCAACATAAGACTTTAGAGAGTGAGACCTGGATGAACGTAACCTGATTTGTGGGGAAACAAAACTTAAAAACTTATGGTGATCATTTATTATTTAAGTGAAAAAAATATATGTTCAGCGAATGTTAACTTTCCGATAACTTCAGGACAGACTCCAGGGGTATGTGTGTGTGTGTTAAACTGGAATCCAAGTGCTTGTGAAGGGTTCCAGCACATAGTGCCTTCAAGAAACAAAGGGAATAGTCTGATCAAAATTATGACTTTTCATCAGTAGTAGATGAGCTAGACTTAGGCCTTCCAGATTTCCCATATCTTATCTTGGCAATTTATGTTTAACTGAGTTTTACACTGACTCTTTGAGTCTGAAAGAATGATGTAAGATAAAGGGGAAACAGAAAGGCAAACTTTAATAAATACTCAGCAAAAATAATTAATGGAAGTAGCATACACGCTGAGGGCCTGTAGCTAGTAAGGAAATTGATAAAGATAAAACAGAACAGTCTGAGACTTCAAGAAGTGTCTTCTACTCATTAATCCCATTAGTTCTCTAATGATTTATCAAGAGATTGAGGATCTCTGGGGACATTCCTCCAAGTTTTCCAGTCCCATTAAGCCCAGCAAACATTCTCTACAACTTGGGGTGATGGGCGTTTGTACCATGTTTACCCATCTTCCTCTAGTTTGTCCCCCTCCTTATGATCCTCAGTGAAGTGCAGAGAGATACTTCTACCCTTGGTATTGAATCTTGGGGATTCTCACACTGCTTTGGAAGGCAAGAGAAACTAATGAGCAGGCAACATGTCCTTGGCTTCTCTTAAGGCTGACTGACCAATTCTTCATATGGCTTTGGTATTTATTTAGGATTTTCATGGTGGGTACACAGACTGTTCGCATTTCAAATGCCTCATTAAATTACAAGTGCAATGCCTAAGAAGTGTCAAAAATGAGAGTAAAAAAAGACTACTTTTATAGTCCCTTTCTTGATCTAGTATGGTGGGCAAAGGGGTTTGCCAATTACTACTAGTCTTACAGATAATAACCTTCTCAACAGTCTTCAGTTTGTCCTGTATAAAATGACAGTGATAATAAAGCATCCCTTAGAGGCTGTTAGGAGCATTAAGTGGGTTAAAATTTGTTAAATGCTTGGCACAAGGCCTGCCTGATGCTAAAGAAGGCATGTTAGGGGCTGGGGATGTGGCTCAAGCGGTAGCGCGCTTGCCTGGCATGCGTGCGGCCTGGGTTCGATCCTCAGCACCACATACAAAGATGTTGTGTCCATCGAAAACTAAAAAATAAATATTAAAATTCTCTCTCTCTCTCTCTCTCTCTCTTTAAAAAATATTAAAATTTCTCTCTCTCTCTTTAAAAAAAAGGCATGTTGGAGCTGATATTAAGAATAAGATTCATTTTGGGAAAACAGGATCAGGAAGAAGACTAGTCAAGAGATTTCTAATTGGGAGAATAATAGGATGTGAGCAGACCTCTGTCCTTAAGTGTCTGTATGTGCCTACCACAGAAATAACAGTATATCAGACACAGTGAGGGAAAAAGACCCATGCATCTTCAAGACTGTGAGCACAGTACAAAGATGCTAACTAACCATGTGTCAGTAATGCTCAAAATTTTAATATTCTTTTCAGTTACTTCATTTATTTAACCTGTGTTTACTATCAATCTGTGTTATACATTGATGTTATAGATAAAAATGATTCATTTAAGTAACCAAATCATTAGACCACAAGTTCCTGGGTGATTAGGAAAAATGGATTGTACTGGGAAGACTTCCTAAAGAGTTGATGTCTGAGATTAGATGAGTAAGAGTTATCTAGTAAAGGGATAAGGGTGTTCCAGGTAAAGATTGCTGCATTTGCAAAGGTATGGATGACAGATCACTGCATGTGACAAATCCTTGTCTGTTAATTCTAACATCTAAGTTGTCTTAGGTTTTGTCTCCATTGATTGTCAATTCTTTCAAATATAGGCTGTTTTTTTATATGTCTAGTAATTTTGAATTGTATTCTGGACATTGTTAATGATATATAGTAGAGTTATGAATTCTGTTATATTCCTCTAAAGAGTGGTGATTTTTTTTTTTAAATCTTAGTAGGCATTTGACTGAACTCAAACAGAAAACTTTGCTTTTTCCTGTGATAGGCAAATGTTAAAAATTCTGATCAGTTCTGGTAATCTTAGCTGAGTTGCTTAGAATGTGCCTCACGCATTTGTAGCTCCAGAGTCAGCCAGAGATCTTGATGGATTTATATGCAGAATTTGGAGCTCTCCTTTTGAGGCTCTCTCCTTTTTGGTATGTCTTCTGTTTTCTGGATCTCCAAAACTTCATCTTTTGATTCTGAGGGTTTTTATCTAGTTTTAGCCATTCATTCTAGTTTTAGGCCTAGTGCTGATTCTGGCCTGTTCTTGAGGAAAAAAAGATTCAGACCCCTGAAAACTTATCCTCTTCTCTCCATTTTTACCTGCATTTGGTTGCTCTCTAGTGCATACACATAGTTATCATTTAGTGATAGCTATTTGCAAAAGATAGGTTCAATATAAGCTACTTTGAGATATTAGAAGCTGAACTCCCACAAAGAATATTTCAAGAATATGGTTGGAGGGGAGTATGTGTGTTGCAGGGGACTGGAAGGACACCCAGCTTAAAGGAGGGTAGAATCCAGATCATCAAGAACCTCACGTGTTATGCCAAGCAACTTGAACTTTATTCTGAGTGCTATGGTAGAAGAATAAAATGATCAGAACTGTGTCTCAGAAACATTGCTTTGCCTCCGTGTGAAAGATAAGCTGAAGGGGTGGAAAATAGTTGGGAGACTGAAGGAAGGGTAAGACACAGTTCAGCTCTCTTCTCTGTAAGATGAGGGGCTGAACTAGTTGATCATTAGTATCTTTTTGTGCCTTGAATATTTTGGTCTTCCCATTAATGCTGTTATTTGGCCTTACTGGAGCTGGTTGTTCTGTAAGGCTGTTTTGTTCAGCATAATACACACACCTTTAAATGATGCCATTAGTGAAACCACGCTTGGCGGTGTTCTGGGGCTTATGAATAGATTGAGGTAATGGTGTCACAAAGCAACACATGTGAACACACCATAGGTGGTTAACAGCCTTCGAATTTCTGCAGCTACTGCTTCAGACTTCCTCTATCATAACATGTATTTGGTAATTTTATGGCTACTGTTAATCTGGTTTTGATTTTTTTCAGTCCTCAGAGAGAAGGAGATGGGCCGTGTAGGAATTCAGTGGTAGAGACCTCTTAAACTTGGGGCACTGAAATTGGAAAGGATAGGAATATGTTCTACCCCAATCCCCTGAGAACTTCAAGAGATGCTGATGGTGAAGGGCGTGTTGATTCCATCCCTTCCTGGTTCTGATCTAGCAGGAAAGGGAGCTCCCTGTGCCTCAGGATGCCCTGCCCCTTCTGAGGCTTCCTGCTCTGCCCTGCTATGGGTCAGAAAGACTGTGACAATACACTGAAAAGCAACACCATCCTTGCTGAGGATGGGGAGTCCAGGGTCCAGTAGCTCACCTTCAGCATGACACACTTTTATGTGCCTTGCCTCAGTAGGAGTTCAGGTCTTTTAGAGCTTAAAGGAAGCGGAGTGCACTGCCTTGGTAAATTGATCCTACATTTCAGTTCATAAAATGTCAAGTTTTGGGAGTTGGAGAGGCAGCCACACAATTAACAACAATGCTGTTGTTTGCAAACAATTGGAAACTAAGGGTTTCCTCTTAGGATTACAAGGCCTGGCATGGTGACTGGTGAATTACCTTCTTAGATTTTTATTTCAGTTTATGTCATTTTACTCAGAATTGATTATCTTATATTGTTCTAAAATTTGTCTTGGATCTGTGCCTAGTGTGGTGTGTGTGAGTATGATCAGTTCAGCTATTTGCTAGGCATCTGGGCTTGGCCTGAGGATATTGACATGGTTAAGACAGCATCCTTATCCTCAGGGAAGCCCTACTCTGAGTACCTGCTTGTGCCTTTCTTTGGCTGCTGGCTTTCTGCTTTGCACATTGAACTTGTAAACATGGTGTGCCTTTCCATAGTGGTTCCGTCTCCTATCACCTTGTGGTCACTGAATTGGATTTGGTGAAAATACCAAGAAGTGGGAGAATGTGCTTGTGCCATGTGATGTTCAGGTTAGATCACAGTTGACATTTGCCAGCTTCTGTTTTATTGGCTCTGGTGGAACCAGCTTAGGCTTGGACTGCTCTGTTATTTGAGTTGCTCTAAGACCTGTTCCAAGTTTGTCTCCTACTTCCTTGCCTCTCTGCCTGAAATTTCTGTCCTTGGTGTAGCTGATATGGGCTTAGCTGCTGCCCCCAGAATCCTCCTACTTATGAATACCATTGTAGTGGAAGATGTTGATTAAGGAATCACAGTAACTTATTTGTGCCACTCTATTTGAGAACTGTGGACGACAGAAGTGGGAGATGGGGGTGAGTTTCAGGGGAGGGGGCAGAGAAGAGAGAGAGAGATACAAAAGAGCATAGCAGGGGTAGGAAACAGGAAGTCTCCTCTGTTTTGGCAGGCTCTGTTCCTGTCCACCTGCCCGCCCCCCACTCCTTTATCCCCAGAACTTAGCCTAGTGTTTGGCACATAGTAGATGCTCAGGAAATGAAAACCCCAGGTCCAGCTATGGCTGGCAGTTAGCTCTGTGAATTTCAGCCCTGACTTTAGTCTGGCTAGGGATGAATCATTAAAGGATTCTTTGCGTTTTTGAATAGTGGAATTTTTGCTCAGTCTTGTTCTTTTCAATGTGGCTTTGACATGACCAGGAATATGAGAAACGAGGTATCTTTCCCAATAAGGGGACAAGCCCTCTGCTCTGATTCACCATTTGTGATGCAGATCAAGCACCTGTTTTAAGGGGGAAAATTCATTTTGGAACAAGAGAAAGAGTTGCTGAAGCATGACCTAAAAGAAAGGAGCGGAGCCTGCCCGTCCTGGTGCTTCATGTTTGGTTGACTAAGCCAAGTTTGCTACAGGACTGGGTCTTGGCCCAGGGTGGAGAGTATCCACTAATGAGGCAAGTGACTTCAAGAAGATCAAAATAATTAGTCAGTCTTCATTGCTAATGTGAGTCACCATCTTAAAGACATTATGTTCCAACTGGAGAGTTAGGGAGCTGAGGTAGGAGACTCCTGTTCTTACTCCCTGGGGGATGCCAAGTGTTTCTGAGAAGCCTGAGAGCTGGTGGAGAATGGAAGGGGGCCTGGGTTCCATCCTCATGCCTTCCTAGTTGCTCCTTCTCCTCCCATGTCCAGTGGGAAGGAAGCTGAGGGGCATGGTGCACCATTAGAGCTGGAGGTGGGTTGAAATGGACTGCTTGGAAGCAGATGGGGGGTCCAGCAGAAGGGATACAGCTTGCACTGCTTGCCTGGCCTTAGATTCTGAGAAGAGCTTGTCAGGCCTACGGAGGCTTCTGAGAAGTGTTTGGTACACCGGACTTTCTAGATGGGAGTGGCTCCCATCTCCACATGGAGGCAGGGAGAGAGGCTGGATGATCTCTGTGTCTTGGACTCACCCGTTGGTGTGACTCACAAGGGCTGCAGAGTACCCTGTGGCAGGGAGAGATGGACTCAGACTCTGTGGTTAGTTTTCAACATATAGCTTTTAAAGAGCTGGGCTTGATGACTGAGAACATCTTTTCCCTGGGGTATCCTTGAGTAGGTGAGCTGCATACAGGTCTGGCAAGCTGGTTGACATCTTCTCTGAAGGCCGGTGCAGGAGCAGGATGACCTGACAGGGTAATAAGTTCTGTAGGTGTCTGGCCAGAGTTGGAGGTGTGTCTGATGGAACAGAACTTGTTTGGAATTGAGCACGTTGGCTCTGGGGAGACACAGCCCTTAACTTTTGTTCTCATGAATTCCCCTACTCCAGCCAACTTGCAAATGAGAGGCTGGAGCTGAGAGGGGGTTGCAGCTGACCACAGCCATCACCCCCAAGGAAGAGCAAGCCCAGATGCACATCCTGCACTCACATCTTTTGCCTGTGGAGCCTGGAGAGATGAGCAGCCCCTGTGAGAAGTCTGTCAGAATGAGCCAGGAGTGGAAAAGCTCACCCATAGTGAGGGGGCTCCTTGCTTAAACTCTTTGACCTTCTTTCACTTCTCTCTCTTCTCCCTTTCCCCATAAATAAATAAATATGTGTATATATATGTATATATATGTGTATGTATAATATATTTTTTTAATTATGGAAACATTTGCTTATTTATTTATTTATTTAATGTGGTGCTGAGGATCAAACCCAGTGCCTCATATGTGTGAGGCAAGTGCTCTGCCACTGAGTCACTACCCCAGCCCTCCCCATAAATATTTTTTGAGTACCCTTCAGGAGGTTCTAAGTGCTGGAAATGAGGTGGCGAATCATGAGGTGGTAGGTAAGGTTGATGTTTTAGTAGGAAGAAAATTAGAAAGATAAGAGACAAACAACTAAGTATTTCAAATCCTAGTAAGTGCTGTGAAGAAAATAAGATAGTGAGGTGGACAGGGTCTGGGTGCCTGGCTATCTTAGATGGGGCAGGAGGGAGGGTCCACCTGGGAAATTCCATGTGGGCCATGACCCTGAGGTAAAGAGGTGCTTGATGGAGGTCTTCGAGGAAGGGCATTATATACAGAGGGAACAGCAAAGATGATGGCCCGAGGTGGCAAGACCAGAGTACAGGTGGCCATGGTGCCCTGAGGGAGAGCAGAGCCTGGTCTGAATCATCGTGTGGAAGAATGCTGATCCAGAATTGTTTATGCTTTGGATTATGAGCAAGACATAAACTCCTATTGTGTTAAGCCACCTAAATATTGGTGTTTATTTGTTATAGCACTTAGTGCGACCCTAACTAATACAGTATGAATCATTGTATGTAGCAGTTAAGAAAATCTAAAGCAAATGTGGAAATTTGAGCAGAGGCCAATTATCACCTCGGCAACAGCAGGAGTCCACGGAAGAGCCAACGGGATGCTCGCCTCCCCCTGTGGCTTGCTGTTCCAGCTAGTCTGAGCCAGAGGCTCTGTCCCGCTATAATGTCAACTCAGAAGGCAGCGTTTCCAGACTCTTGTCACATCACCAGGAGCTCTTGGTCCTCTAATTAAGCAATAATGTGCTTGTCCAATAAGTACCATATGGTTGCAATGAATCAAGACCAAATTATCTTAGCTCTAAAAATTAATATTAGTGATGATGACAATAAAATCTCACAATTTTATGTCTGCTTTTCTTCAGAAGAGCTCAAAAAGCAAGTATTAAAATAAATGTCCAAATATCCTACCAACCGTACCTTAGGAAGAAATGCAGACCCACAGAGAAGTTGGGGAAATGGCTTCAGATTTTAAGAGGGTTCAAATCTTCCTCTTGTTTTTACTTTGATCTCATAAAGATAGCTAATCTTTTTCTAGCAAAAAAACCAGAATAGCTATAGGATTAGGGAAATGGGATTATCTTCATGTCACAATAAAGGGATGAAGCACAAATAAGGGACTGAAATTAATTAGATATTACAAACTGCCAAGATTGATTGGAGAGAGCCAGAGTAGACTTACCCTGATGAACTGTGTCTCTGGGGAGAGGATATGGGTGGGGACAGGGAGGGGGGTGAGGAAATGGGCATCATTGATGGATGAGGTTAAGGAGTGGGGGAGGGAATGGAGAGCCAGGGTCAGGGCTTTGCTAGGCTAGGAGTGGCAGGTGACACAGAGGTGATGAGGAGAGGAATTCATCAGGGTGTATTGAATTCTGAGTGAAGGGATGGTTAAGGACAGGTCACTAGCTTCTGTCCAAGAGAGCCAGGGCTTTACAGGAGCAAGGTAAGGACAGGATAAGAATGTGCCCAGGTAAGGGGCGGAATGAGTGTGCCCAGGTAAAGGGTAGGATGAGAGTTTGTCCAGGTGAGGGGTGGGAGGAGAGAGTGCCCAGGTGAGGGGTGGCATGAGTGTATACGAGTCTCTTATTTAGGAGTGACAACAGAAATGTGCAAGACTCTCCCTGTGGCCCTAACCCAGGTCCACTTCTTCCTTGACTGGAGATGCCATAGGGTGCCCTGGGGAGGCGAGGAGAGTGGGTTTTTACATCTGAGGGGAAAATTGGAGAAGTTATGAGTCATAGAGTTTTAAAAAGTTGCCAAGGAGACTGTGGAGACGTTATTTGGTCAGTTCTCCATTTCCAGGAAGTCTGTTACTATAAAATTTTTTTCATTAACTTTTACTCAATAGGTGTTAATGAATTGGCTACTGTGTGCTTTTCTTACCCTGATTATTAAGCTGATCATATAATTTATCATCCAAACCAGGCCGCAATTGAGAAAGAAAGGAGGCACCATTAAAAATAATATGGGGATTTAAGCCCTATCTCCTACCTACCCCACTCCCACTTTAGCCTCTGACTAGGTTTGTGATTTAACCTTTCTGTGCCTCCACATCCTGATCCAGGGAGTTGGGAATCTAATACCAGTATCCTTCTTGCAGTGGTGGTGGTGGTGGGGAAGTGGGTGAATCTGGATTGACATGCCACACAGAGCCTGATGCAACATAAGCACTCCACGTGTACTGGCTATTACTGTGATTAACTTAGTGCTCTGGTAACTTACCCAAGGGCTTTGGGCTTTAGTTTCCTCATCTGGGAAACAGAGACAATAACACCTGCCTTTTAAGGGCCTGGAATTCAATAAAAGTTACTCCCCCGCCCCGCTTAGAATCAGCAGCAGACATCAGAGAATGAGTTTCGATACTTTCCACGTAAGTTCACAGATTTATTACACAACATATTTAGATGTGGTTAAAGATCTCCCTGAAGTGACAGAGGAGCTGCCCAAGGAGAAGGAAGTAGAGAGAGGGATGTGTGGCCTTACATGGAAGAGACAAGCAGGAACCCAGATAAATAGAGGGCCAGTCTTCCTGGTGCCCTCGGGCAAGAGAGAAACCTCAGAAACAGCAGAGGATCTGGCCTTTGTCTCAGGTTAAAATCCAGAGGGACTTTCTCTAAATTAGGGAGATGAGGCACTTGGGTACATGTACAGTCATAAAAGAGACCAATTCTTTCACTTTTAGTATTTGACCTCCAGCCAGAAGCCATGGGTTCACAGAACTATTTTAGGTACTTTGAATTTTATTTTTACTTCATTAAGTTCATCTATAAAACAGGAAGTTATATTTTTAAAAAATGTTTTTTATAATGGAAAATTTCAAATATGATCAAAGTAAAGAGACTCATATGGTAAGTTTCTCTGTGTCCGTCTCTCAGATTCAGATTCTTCAATAATACTTGCCAATTTGGTTTTATCTATCTCCCTTCAGATTATTTTTATTTATTTATTTATTTTGAAAATTTGAAAGCAAATTCCAGCCATTATTTAATTTCATCTGTAAGTACTTTAGTCTGCATCATTAGTAGGCAAGTACTATTTATATGTCTATGTCATCCCAGACAACAACAACAACAAAACCCAGGAGATCCTTAACATCATCTAATACTCAGCTCATATTTAAATTTCCCCTATTAGCTCAAAACATCTTTCAACAGTTGGTTAGTTTGAATCAGGATCCTAAAAGCATCTAAGCGTGACGCTTGCTTACATGTCTTGTGACTCTCTCTTGATCTCTAATAGTCTCTCCCTCCCATTTGGAATCTCATTTGTTTGTTGAAGAAACTGGGTCAGTTGTCCTGTAGAATGGCCCACATTTTTATTTGGTTGATTACTTCCTCATTTTGTCATTTAATTTGTTCTTCTGTATTTTTTGCTACTTAGAAGTTAGATTTGGCTCCTGCTCGTTTGGAAGGGAAGGTCAAGGCTATTCTGGTTGGGGTTATGCTCTTCCCGTATCACACTTTTAGTGGTGTTGAGACTGGTGAGTAGGCTCAGGGATTGTCAACCTCATCCCTCGTCCATCAGAGAGTTCCCCATCAACCTTTCCCCTAACAGTTCTAGCATCCATGGACAATTGCTGCCCAGAGCCATTATTTCTTTAAGGGCTGGTGAAATGATCATTTTCGGATTCCTTCATTCCTTTTGTAGTTGGTAGTTGAGAATGCGCCCTCAACTCTTGGGTTATCCTGAATTACAGTTTGACAGACAAAGCAGGACAAGTGCTTTCTCATCATTGACCACTTTTCAGAGCAATGAGTTAGTGCCCTAGAAAAGGAAGATAGATCTTTAATGAATTCATTAGACAAATACTTATTGAGTTCAGAATATATGCTGGACATTAATCTAAATCCTGATGACTTAGCAGTGAACAAAACAGCACAAATCCCTGCTTTCTCATAACTTATGTTCTAGTGGGGGAAGACAGACAATAAAAAAGCAAGCACATATATTATTAGGTTGTGACAAGAGCTACAGAGAGAAATGAAGCCGGACACAGGTATAAGGATTGCTTGGGGGAGTGCAGGATTTGGGCTTGCAATTTTAAATAGGATCATAAAGGCTCAGGAGAAGGCTAACACCTGAAGAAGGTAAAAAAAAAAATGTTGGCGAGGAACATGCCAGCAGACCTTAAGGAGTGAGTGTGCATGGGCTGGGTAGGAATCAATGACAAGGCCAAAGTGACTGGTATGGAGAGAGGGAAGGGACAGTTGGTGGCAGGGGCCAGTGAGGTGGAAGCAGAGGCAGATCATGTAGGGTCTTGTAGACCATATAAGAACTTTGGTTTTTCTCTCTTGAGTGAGATGCATAACTGCTGAAGGATTTTCAAGAGAGGTCTGACATGAGCTAACTTATTTTTTAAAAGATCCCTCTAGCTGCTTCGGGAGGAGGATATAGACAGGTAAGAGTGGAACAGAGTTTAGATTAGAAATAGAATGTTTTCAGCCCCAAACGGTCCCTCCTTCTCAGGTGGTGCCTGGCAAGGGGGAGGAAGGGCATTTTGTGCACAGGGAGTCTGCATCTGGCCAGAAGCTGGACTAGAGAAAATACTTCCCTGTTAATTTCATCCATTGAAATTCCTAGGTGTAGCATTGTCCTTGGCACATGGAGTGCTTTATGACATTAAACCCCAGGGCAGAATCCTCCCTTTCTCCCCAGATGCTAACAGAATGACTTTGTTTCCATTACCCCAGAGGAGTGAAATACTAAAATTTTAATGCATGGGGAAATTGCCACCACTTGACCCATTTCCTTTTATGGAAGGTACATATCTGTTGGAACATGTTCACCGTCACTGACAAATTGGTGTTGGCTAATCAGGTACATCCATTGGAAATTTCTTTTTCAGAGCTGGGTCTGCATTTGCCAGGGAACATGCCATTCATCTATCTTGGGTAACCACCTTAATCATGGTGAGGGTTGGCTTACCTAAGAGGTGCCTGCCTGATGCCAGAAGGTGCAGGTCAGCCATCTGCTTTCCATTTGAACTTTCTAGTGGGCTTGGGGCACACCTTCTCTGGATGCTGCCTTCTCAGCATCCAGAGAGCCTTTTTGTGGATGAGCATCACTTTGCTTGGAATTCCAGCCTGTCATAGGCTGCTTGTGAATCTCTGGGTGCTTGGCAACCAGGAGAGGGTACTCTATAAGTAGCTTCCATCCTTGTCAGGTAGCTGTTCCCCCTTGCTCATCCTCTCCTCTCCTCTCCTCAGGGTTCATATATGCAATGAATAAGCAACTAGAGACACATTTAACCTCAACTAAACAGTGACTGGTTTTTTTTTTTTAATTTCTTAGTTGTAGATGGACACAATACCTTTATTTTGTTTATTTATTTTTATGTGGTGCTGAAGATTGAACCCAGTTCAAGGGTTCAATGGGAGGCAAACACTCTACTACTGAGCCACAACCCCAGCCCCAAATAGTGATTTTTTTAAATAAAAAATTTATCTGAATCTAATTCGAGTAGATCTTGCCTCAAAGAAGGGTTGCAAGCATCCCTTCTCATCCCTGCCATCATTTCTGGTGTTTCTCTGCAACCTTCTGAGATTCTTTCCTATAAGCCTAGCATCAAGATGAGGCCCATTAAGGAGAGGTGGTGGTGGGGCAGGGGGCAAGAGGCCAAGCTGCATGTTTTTTCTCAAACTGCAAATTCTGTGACAAAAAGGAAGTTGCTTGTTGGGGGAGTGGCAAGAGTGTTCAATGGCTACCAGAAACATGAATTAAGCAGAAGGGAAATGAAGTCCTTGTGCTGGGAGGTGTTTGGAACCAGGTGCTGCTGGGAAGGGAAGGGAATTATCATTCACTGGGTGTTTGCCTGGTCCGTGTACTGTTAGCTGTTTTTCTCAAAAAGACCCATAGGAGGCATGAACTAGACTTTGTGTGTGTGTGTGTGTGTGTGTGTTTTGCATGGGATGAACCTATCAACTATGGGATGAGTTGATGCTGTGTGTAGGATTATGTACTTCAGACAACCCAGGGATGCACCAACAGCTTGCCAAAGGATCTGAATTGTTTTGTTTTTCCAATGCTGCAGTGGAACCCAGCATGCTAGGCAAGCACCCTAACACTGTGCTACACCCGTAGCCCAAAGAACCTACGCTGGAAGCCAAGCAGTTGTATGGACACATCTGTGTCTAGGAAACTGGACACTGGGACCTGGAGTCTGGCCCTTTATGGGGCTGTCACACAAGTCCTGTGAGCATCTCTGCTCTTGGAAAATGCCTTCCTTTCCATGCCCCTGGGAAGGCTCTGTGGTTTCTTTCAGGACCCGGGGCTCATTTAGGACCAAAATCTTAAGAGGGTGTATGGATTGTCCTCTTTTTTTCCCAGATGAATTCCACAGGCCCTGAGAGAAATGAAGAGATAGAAGCTATGGGGATATTTTCTATTGGTTAGAGTAACCTAACATAGATGCTCTTCTGCATAAGTGGTTTGACTTACAATTTTTTTTAACTCTACAATGCTGTGAAAATGATATGCATTCAAGAAAAATTTTATTCGCTATTTCGAATCTTGATCTTTTCCCAGGGTAGCAATATGCACTATGATCCTCTCTCGGTGCTGGGCAGTGGCAGTGGTCTGGAGCTCCCTGCCAGCCCCGTGATCATAAGGGCGAATAACCTATACTCTACGTGTGCTGTGTTGGTGGCATTTTTTCAGATACAAGTATTCAATAAATTACATGATATAGTCAACTCTTAAAATAAGCTTTTATGTTAGATGATTTTGTCCAATTGTGAGATAATATAAGTGTTCCAGGCACATTTAAGGTAGGCTGGGCTAAGTAAGCTCTGATGTTTGGCAGGTTTGGTGTATTAAATACGTTTTTGACTTGTGATTTTTTCAGCTTACTGTGAGTTTATCAGGATGTAACCCCATTGTAAGTTGAAGAGCATCTGTACTGATTTAATGGGATAAACAAGCATTAAAACGAATGCTTGATGACTAGGAATTCAAAGTCTTTTATAAAAATCGGAGTGCTTTTCTGTAACGCCAAGCAATCATGGTCATTATAGACATCCTGCCTGCTGGAGCTGGGGCACAGCACAGAAGCAGGGGTGGTGCCTTGCTAACGAGTTATGGAACATTCCATGGGGCTACAGTTAGTGAACTGATATTCTTAGCCAGGTTCCTGCTCAGGTGAGTTGTCCAGCAACAGAAAAAAAAAAAATCAAACATTAGTGAGTTCAGCACCCTAAACCACGGACATCCTTAGATTCAAGTTTGTTTTCTTTGCTTTTGAGATAGGGTCTTTCTTGCAGTGTTGGCCAGACTGGTCTCCAATTCCTGGGCTTAGGTAATCCTCCTTCCTCAGCCTCCCCAGTGGCTGGGACCACAGGCATGTACCAATATGCCCAGTGACCTATTGGCTCCTTAAGGTTGGAAGGACCTTGGAGGTCATCTAGCTATTGCCCCATCTGATGCTTGATTAGTAATTGCTGCAAACACTCTGGGCTCTGCATACTGAATGTTGACCCAGATCCCTATTGTTGTTAGAGAATATTATTATAATTACTGGAAGGCTGCTAGAATGTTGGCTTCAGACCTGAACTCACAAACTGGAAGAGATTCAGCAAGAAGGACATCCAGAGGAAGGAACAGACGTGATTGAAGTGAGAAAGTGAGAGGATGACCAGTGAGCCAGTCTGAGGGTGAAAAGGAACAACCAAAGCTTCGTGATAATGTCCACTGGGGAGTAAGTCAGAAGGGTGCTTCCTCTGTACTCACTGGATGCCAGCTGTGGCCTTCCTGCCTTTGGCTTATTTGCCCTCCCAACCTCTGTGCACCTTCTGGCCTGACTGCCCAAGAGCTGGCTCCTACCACGTTCCCTGTGTGCTTTGAATGAAACTTCCATAGTTTCTCTTTGTTTCACGGAAGAAAGGGCAAACTTTCTTAGCTTGGTTTATAAGGCCTCATCCTTCCGTCTCCACTCTTCAGTACCAGATGTTGTTTTGATCAGTTAGGTCCACCCACTGCCCCCCAAGTGGGCTTGCTTTCAGTCTTTGCTCATGCTTGCTAGAATGGGGAGCACATCCTCCAGTTCCCTGCAACCTCCATTAGTATCTAGCAGAAGGCTGAACACATGGTGGATGAATGAATGAATGAAGCCTTCTTCCTGAATAAACAAACATACAGGTATAAACACACACCTACATGCAGAAACCACATACTCCTGAGTGCAGATGGAGAGAAGGAACCCCTTCCCACTCTGGTGTCTACCAAGGGTGAGGGGCCTGGAGCAGAATAAGCATCCACCTGGGGTACAGTGGGAGGGAAAAGCATTAGGGTAGAAGCTTTGGTTCTTGTTTCTCCTTGGAACCAGCATCTGTTAGGAAGCCCAGCAAGGCCTGAGCACTGGCAAGCCTGGCATGGAGCCCTTCTGCTCACAGAGGAAGCGAAATGTCCCAGCAGGATGAGTCAGTGGGAGAATGGAACCAGGGAGTGAGTCACTTCATGGGGAGAGACTATAGGATCTTCTCTGCCCAGAGATATTTTAGGTCTTGGTAGGCTTTTCCCACTTGTCTGATTTAGATAGAAGTTTGGGGCACACGACTGCAGGGGATAAGTTCTCAGACGGAATGCAAAAAGCTTCCCTCCAACTGTCCGAGTGCTGTGTTCTAGGACATCTTTGCCAATAGGGAGGAAGTAAAGTGAGGGATTAAGAGGACTGGCTTTGGATCCAGGCAGACTGAGTTCCAATCACAGTGCCTCCCAGAACCAGCTAGGGACCTCAATTGAGTTGTTTAATCTCTGGAAGATTCATCTTTTAACACTTTCAAAATGAGGGCTGTCTGGAGTGAGATCATGCGTTTGTTGACTCAACAGGGATCCACTGAGTGCCACTGTGGGCCTGGCACAGTGCTGGGTGCAGAGCACAGGGTGGTGAATGTAGCATGCAGTCCCTATCCACTCAGAGGATTACCATTTGGGGGATCTCTGTGTAAAGCATGTAGCATCGCGTCCTGTGAATGGGAAGGGCTCAGAACATGACAGCAGTTACAACGATTATGATGACCTTCATGATTCCCTGTAAGCCCACAAATATCTTTGCACCTCTGTTTCTTTTTTTTTTTTAATAAAATATGGAGGTGAAATGAAATCCTGTCAAAGGGGAAGTCTCTGAGCCTCTGGTCTTTGAGCTCATGTCCTGTGATAAGCAGATAGCCAGAAGTTGTACCATCCAGGCGTTTAGTGTGGACACAGAGGTAACATGATTGTGACAGACCAATGTCCTGAGCTGAAACACACAGGAGAGCACTTGAGCCTAACATTTAGATCCCAGAACTCCCTTGCCAAACACACGATGCCGGGGAATAGGCTTGAGGATAGCTCACGTGCAAAACAACCTCATCATCATCAACAACAACAATAGGTATTTTAATTTATTCTATTGTGATCAAGGCTGCTAAAATAACATACAATACTAGGTTGCATTCACAGATGAATAGTGAATGGTGTGTAGACAAGGGGAAGAAAAATAAGAGTAACAATAGATAATATTTTGGAGTTATTATAGGCCCAGAGACCTACACACATATCATTTAATTACAGATTTTTATTTAATCCCTACACCAACCCCATGGGGTGGCTGTAATTATTGATGCCATTTTATAGGTGAGAGCACTGGAGCTTAGAGAGTTTAAGTAATGGGATTGCAAGGGATACTTTGCCTGTGACCTATAATAAACAGCAGAAGACCCAGGCAAAAAGATGTACTTTAAAAGAGTCCTGGAGAGAGGGGATTAGCTGGTTCTGGGTTACTTGTTGGTGAAGAATTCAGACCAGAGCTTCAGTAAAGGAGCTGTTCAGAAATGGAGCATGTGGAGGGGCCACCAGGGAGTGCCTTATCCCTGAAAGCATTCCAGCAGAGGTTGGGTGACCGACCATCTCAGAGATTGGAAAGGAAATTTTGACCTTGGGAGGGAACTGACCAGACAATGTGTGAGTTTTGGTCTGCTAAAAAAGGACTTATCTGCCATATGATCTTCTTTAATGATGTCCCTAACAAGAGCCACCACCAGATGACACAAATGAGGTAACACTGGGGAAAGCAGATCCCAAGCACCGTGTTCTCCAGCGAGCACAACCTGGGCATTTTTATGGGGATAGGTTCATGCACCCTGGGTGGTCAGCTGATGGGTGTCTTTAGCTTCTACTTCTGCTGGGCCCCTCTCCTCATGCATGGCCCAACTCTTTCTCCTTGCTGGGATATTTTGTCCTCCTATACCATCTTATGTTGAAATCTGCTCACATGTGTGGAGATGTCATAGTCTCTTTGCATATTGGTGAGCCTCAGGGGTATCTTATAATACTGAGTTCACAAAATCTAAAATCATCCATGAAAAATGGCTTCTCTACAGAAATTTTTATAGGGAGAAATGGTTAGTTTAACCATACACACTCTCCCGTCCTTTGTCTAATTTATCCAGGAAATATTTGTCTAGTGCCCACTGTGGACCAGAGCTGTGCCAGGGACTGGAGATTCTCAGGTGACTACAATGTGTCTTTGTGTACCCCCAGGTCTAAGGGGACACAGTACCTTAGTCTTGTGATAAAGGCACACATAGCCCTGTGACATGCAGGAGGGGTGCTTGTCCAGAGGCCACCTGGCCAGGGTTTTGATAGTTCTGTCCTAGAGAAGGAAAGATGTTGGAATCTTCCCTTGGAACCAATCTTGGTTCCATCCTCAGTCCACCACATGCTGGGTAATCTTAGGCAAGTTCCTTAGCCTTTCTGAGCCTCTGCTATTCACTTATTAAATGGGGATAATACTAATACTTCCTTTAGGTGATTTCTGTGAAAATCAAGTTAAATGAGTTAATGTGGGGAAACCACTTAGCATAATCCCTGGCTCAAGAAAGGAAAGTTCCTTTCCCTTTCCTGTTTTAAGGGTAACAGATATAATTTGAGGTCCAGGAGTCTTTACAGCAGATTTTGGAAACACCCAGCTCATCAGGAATAGTTTCTAAACTACAAAATTCAGGGCACCTCCTCTTCAGATTCTGTTTTAATGAGTATGGGAAGGGGCTTCACAGGAATCTGAAAAGTTCCCTGAGGCCTTCTGATGCATGGTTAAGTTTGGAGATCTGCTGAGACATATACGAGTGCCTCTCAACTTCAGATGGACTTACATCATGATCAGTCCATTGTAAGTAAATATTGTAAATAAAAATGCATTAAATATACCAACCCTATGAATAGCCTTGCTCAAGGACACAGCTTACTTTAGGGTGTCAGTTTTTTTGTTTTTTCAATCTCTTGATCTTGGGGATGACTGAGAGCTATAGCTTGCTGCTACTGCCCAGTGTCTTCAGAGGCACCAGAATGAATGTCATTAGCCTAGGAAAGGATCAAAATTAAAAATCTGAAATGTGATTTCTACTGAATGCATATGCTTTCACACTATCATAAAGTTGAAAAAAATCTCACATTGAATCATTTTAAGTTGGGGACAATCTGTATACAAAAAAGTGTGTGTATATGTGTGTGCATTTTTCTGGAGGGGGCTCTCTAATTTTCATCCGAGTCTCAAAGTGCTTCATGACCCCACAAACATTAGGAAGCGCTCTTGGGTGTTGTGTGCATTGAGCAGGGGACAGTGGTTTGAAGAGTCTGGGTTTAGGGTGTGAAGTAGCTCCCAGTGCTAGCCTTGTTGGGTCCTGGTCCCTGCCCCTCACTCTAGGAGATTCCCAAGGAAACATGAACAGGTGGTTGGTTGTAGGACTCTCCAGCCGGATAGATAAATAATTGGGGAAATGAGTATCTTATCAGCTCTGTCTCTAGGGGTTCTTAGGATACTCAGTTGCAGCCAGCCTGAAAAGTTGACATGGAAAATGTTTCAGCTTGCTTCCAGTGAATGTAAAATCTGTTATGAATTACATCCATCCGAGTGAAAGAGGGAGGCAGAGAGAGATTTGGTGAGTGTGCACAAGATCTGGCCTGTGCATGGTAGGTCTGAAAGCTTTTTCAGTTTTTCCTAATTGGCCCAATTCTTTGCTGTAAGAAATCTCTTTGCATTCCATCCCCCACTGCCTGGAGCTTCTGACTTCTGGGCAAGGCAAACACACAGCAGAGCAGGATGTGTTTCTCTGAAGGATTTTCAGTTGTGCATACAAAAAGCAGACAGGAAGGGACATTTCTCCCGTTTAGCTGCTGAAAGGACTTGTTTTCGCCATGTGTTCTGAGGCTGGGACACTTGGACTTTTGTTTTCTTTATTCTCGGTACATCTCCTAAAATGCCCCGTGATGTGGGAAGAATTCTGCCCTGCCCTGCCCTGTCCTGCCCTGCCCTGCCCTGCCACGCCTTTACTTGATCTCTAATGGCACACGGAGTCACTATGATTGATCTGGTCGCCTGATAACTCAAGATAAGTTTGGGTTAGTTCCTAGTCTTGGTTCCTTCATTGTTTTGAGTCAGAGCTAAGCATATCAACTTGAGGATGTGATTTGCCTCCACCATGAGGCTACGTCAGCAAATGTCTCGAGTGTCTTTCTATATAGTGTGCTCATCTGCACACTCATTTGTTCAGCAGATATTTCCTGCTTGTCTCCCATGTACCAGGCATAGTTGTAGACTCTGGAAGTGCAGTGGGGATCAAGGCTAAGTCCTGCCCCTGTGGAGCTTATGTTCTAGTGAGAAGACAGGCAAATACGGCAGCCTGATGCAGCAGAATCTCCTTTGCTAAGCCTGCCTCCTTCTCCCGAGGTTCAGTGTCTTCCTTTTCCCACTTCCTCTATCCCCAAATGTCCTAATTAACACTAGAATCTAAATGACTCATGATAAATTGAAATGCTACCCTCCCATGAGTGTTTGCTTTTTAACTGGGGTTAGAATTTTTCAGGGATGTGGAGCTAACTTTTTGTAGGGGGGTGGGCCCCACTGGAAGGCATGGAATCTCACAGTGAAGGGCTCATTGCTCCCTAGCTGTCTGTATTTACAACCTGATGCCTATTGCCAAGCAACCGGAAAGCTCAAATATCACCGGTTGTCTCCACCCAAGTTTTCTCTCTCTGGTTTCTCTCTCTCTTTTGTGACTTCCACTTTACCAGTGGCCCCCATCCTCTCTATTTTAATGGGAGGCAGGCAGGCAAGAGAGACAGGGAAGGAGGGTCCTGCAGCCGGGAAGGTGGCCTTCCCTCCTCTGGCCTGGTGCACCTTCCCTGTGCCTGCACCCTGCACTCTCTGTCCACTCTCTGCCATGTCTTCAGGGCCTCACCCTGACCCCACAAAGCTTGTTGGCCTGATGGTACCTGTCTCTTGACCAACTCCTCTGGTTGAGTTGTGTGTGTTCCTCCGAAATTACTATGTTGAAGTCCTAACCCCTGATGATGGAGTGTGACTGTATTTGGAGATACAGTTTTAAATGAGGCAAAAACGTTAAAATGAGATGTTAGGGAAGGCTCTAATCCAGGACCAGAGTCATACATAGGGAAGACCATATGAAGACACAGGGAGAAGATGACCATCACCAAGCCAAGCAGAGATCTCAGGAGAAGCCACCCCTGCCCACACCTTGATCTCAGACTTCCACTGAACATGAGGAGGTCAGTTTCTGTTGTTGAAGCCACTCTTCCTCACGGAAGCCCTAGAACACTACCACAGGCCCTGTGTGGCCTGGGCAGAGCCGCCCTGAATCTGGGCTCATCTTTTCTCCTGTGCTTGGCCCTCTTTGTCCTACTGGGTTCCAGTGGGCTCTCTGAGAGTTGCCTAGACTTCCTGCAGCATCTCAGACTCTTTCTGGCCCTTGCATGACAAGTGCCTAACAATTGCTCATGGCCTGATGGATTGGTTTTCTCAACCAGGCCACCAATTGTTTCCCTGACCACAGTCTGGCTCCTCGTTCCCAGCACCTCACCCAGTCCCCCACTTGGAGGAGGCAGTGGCCAGATTCACGTCAGCAGCTGCTCCCTCTGTGGGCTGCGGTTTTTGATGAGCTGCACTTCAGACCTCTCATCCTTATGGGAAACCTGCCCAGCCCAGGACTGATTAGAACTGGGCTGGTCGCAGTGACGATTTCCTTACTCTACATTGTGCTGTGCCTATGACCTTGCACTGGCTTCCTTTGGGGCTTCTGGGCACAGCCCTCAGCTGTGTGGTGGGTCTGCACCACTTCTTTATGGACAGGATGGGAGATCTGGGGAGTTGGGTGAGGTTAGCCACCCACTTCCCCCCTTGGGAGAGATGGTTAGTGTATAGTGGGTTCCTGAGGTGGCAGCAGGCCACAGGGAGACCCCATTGATGGGGTGAGAGCATCTGTCTGTGAGGAATGTGCCTTCTACTCAAGGGAAGTTGGATTTAAGTTTTTCCCTTTTTCATAGTGCTGGGGATGGAGTCAGAGCATTGTACATGCCGGAGTGGTGCTCTGCCAATGGGCTATGACCTCAGCCCCTAATTTTTACTTGAAAGAATTAAAGGTGGTGGTGGGGGGGGAGAGAGTAAGAGATTTCTAGAGGTCGGGGTCTGAGAGAGAGCTGAGATGGAGACAGAAAATAAGAAGTACACAGAGGTGCAGGAAGAGAGTGAGAGATCCCCAGAGATCCACAAAGGAAGAAAGATGACCCAATAAAGATGGCTAGAGAGAAGTACTAGGTGAGAGGAAAGGCAGGGAAGGGGAGAGACAAAGAAGCCCGGAAGATGCAGCGGTGACACGGTTTGTGGATTTATTAATCTCAGCTTGTTCATAGCGTGTGTCTAAGATCTAGTACTTACAAGTTTTCAGAGTATAGTTTTAATGTGAATATCAATTTAATAATGATACGATTTCTTAAAGGACTACTATAAGCTAGCTACTATGTGTGCCAAGACATTTATAAACATGACTTCCTTTAATCCTGTGACAATCCTCAGGGGGCTATTAGCCCCACTCTACAGCAGAGGTGAGTGAGGCTCTGAGCAGGTCACATGGCCAGCCAGGAAGACTTGGGACTTGGTACTCAGGTCCATCCGACCCCAAAGTTTATCATTTTGAATATAGGTGATACTCCCCCCCACCCCCCGCTTTTAGTGCTACATCATCTGTTTTGTTCTCTGAGGTCTCCTTTACCCCACACTCTCTCTGAGTGCATCCCATTCCTTGCCCACACTTCTCCTCGCCATCACTTTGCTTTTCTTGTTGCCAGAAGAGCCAAGCAAGCAGACTTCATGATAAAATTTTATCTTACATTGGTCTACCATTTTATGTTTTGAGTCTTTCCTGGGTAGTATCTGATATACTTCTCACCATCCCTCTGAGAGTGGATATTATTTTCTACATTTTATAGATAGGCAAACTGAAACTCAGAGAGATTAAATGATTGCCTCTGGTTGTATGGCCCAGCTTCTATGTGGTGGAGCAAAGGACACAATCCAGTGCCAGAGATTCAAATCCAGCATTCTTTGTCCCTGTTACCTCTCTGAGAAGCCATCTTTTCTATAGCAGGCATTCTGTATGGAGCCAGGGGAATGGCCAGGAAGCAGTTTGCATTGAGACTTGAGATGACACTGGTGGTGAAGCAGCAAAGGGCAGAGTAGGCCTATGGAAACTTCCCTCTGGAAGTCGAAGCCTGTTCCCCAGGCTGAGTATCAGAGCAGTGGCTCAGTTTGTTCATTCTATGTGTTCCTAAAAAGTCTTTCCTCTCACAAAGTAAGAATGTGTGTCTTCTAGGTAAGTGTGAGGAATTTCACCTTCCTCAAGGTGTGTCAGTGATTGACAGATCAGAGGACAGGGCAAGGTAGAATATGTAGGCACCATGGAGAGGAATGGCAAAGGAAGCGGGGGCAGGATCCACAGTGGGTGAGGATGTGGCTTGTGGTGTTCATTTCTCTCCTTTAAAGAAAAAATAAGAAGCAAAAGCAGATTTTTCTTTGGTGACCCCTGCTGGTGTTGCATTCCTTGTACCTGCAATGGAGGAGGCTCCAGGGTCCCTGGCATGTTGTTCTGAACTTGGAGCCAAATCTGTTGACCACCTGCAGAAGTGGTAGATGCCCACTGCCTCTCCTTCAGTCCTGGCTTAGTTCTATGGAAAGAGCTGCTGTTAGAGAAGCAAGTGCCCAAACAGAACAAAGGAACTGCAAGGGAGTCTTTTCACTCAGAATTAAAACAAAACAAAAACCCCTTTTATTATGAACATGATTCCCTAGGGCCACACACACTAATCAGCTACCTTCCCCTGGGTTGCTTTAAGTCTGTGAAGGCCCAAGGCCATCTAATATTTGGTAACTCCATTCTCAGCACATCACACATCTTAAAGTGGACCTGTATTCCTCAGCAAATAGAATGTTTGCTGCAATGAAATTGGAGAGAATGGTTGTATTTTTTATAATGTTGAGTTTTATTAAGAATAAATTATTCATTTTGGTCTTGCAGTGTAAACTCTGTTACACTGATGGATAACTCTCTGAGTAGAGCTACATTTGACTAGTAAATATAATGTTGAGTTTTGTAGACGTTGAGTAAAATATTCATTTTGATCTTACAGTTTTGTATTTTGGACCCAATCTAATTTTGTTTTTGTCTTTGATTTTCAAGTGTTTTTGTAGGACCATGAAAAGCTTGTATAGGTAGGCATTGAATTTAGGGCATTTGATGGATTGAAGCTCTTCTATCCCTCTCCAACCCAGAGAAAGAGACTGTTGCAGTGAATTGATACTTGATTACTAGACCTAAATTATATTAGGTTCTCAGGTCCTCTAATCTCTTCTTTGGTGGTGTTTTTGTAACTATCAGATAGAAGAAGATTTTATGGTAATGTCCCTAAAGGCTCATGTGTGCTATCGGGAAGTGGTGGGAAGTGGCGTCTAGAGGGAGGAAATTAGGTCATGAGGGATGTGTTCTGGAAGGGGATGTTGGGACCTGCCCCCTTCCTGTCTCTCCACTTCCATGATGTGAGTAGATTTGCTCTTCCACTTGCTTCTGCCACTACATGCAGCCTTAATGCAGGTCCAAAGTGATGGGACCAACTGACCATGGACAAAAATTTCTGAAACCATGTGACAAAAGAAAACTTTCCTTCTTTTAAGTTATTTGTCTTGGATATTTTTGTCATAGCAGTGTTTTCATTGATGACTAATTTACAGATATGTTCTCTAAGAAATGTGAAAATTGTTAACTATCTCAAAGAGATAATACTGAATTAGTTGCCTCAAATCTTTTTGGAAGAAGGGAGAATATAAATTCTAAATGTGAATGTTATAGCTCAGGTTTTCAGAAGAGGAGGCTAAATAAGTGCTGATAGGAGAGAGGGTATGGTTCTCATAGAGACTTGGATTGCTACCTTTATGTGGATCCAGCATGACACAGATCAGGATTTTGACCCATGTCCCTATAAGAGAACCTTGCAATGGATACAGTGAGGACAAACACTTTCAGGCTGGTTGCACAAATACTGAATACCAAATGGTGACCAGAACAGGGTAAAGAACTCACTTGGGATAAGAGTTGGGTATGTACAAGTAGAGAAGGCTGGACAGAGCTCTCCAGGCCAAGGAACTGGCTCACCCAGATGTGTGGGAAGGGTCCATTCCATGGAAAGAGGGAGTCTCTACCATATGGGGACATTGGCTTTCTATTTCAAGATCAAAGCTGGGCTCTGGCTGTACTGCCCAATACAAGGGGACCAGGTTCAGCTTCCAAAGGGCCACTTCAAGGTAGAGTGCTGCTAACCATCTGGAAAACTATCAAGAGTGTGGTACCAGTGGGGGAGAGGAAAAGGAAGGGACATTTGACTATCTTCAACCACAGTGATTTGCCTGACAGAAGAAAAACTAACATAAAACAGCTTGGAATTGTTAGAGCCTCCATTAAAGTGATATACTCATTAAAGGTTCCAATAACGAGTGATATTTAAAGAAGATGACGTGTAAGAAGAAAGTCTTCACAAGAATAACTGAGGTGATTTATAACAGGAAAAGAAAAAAGATCTTTTGAGAGCACTAACAGAAGAGAACAAAGGAGGTCCTGAAAGTAACTGTCGCTGATCAAGGTGAGAGCTGGACTCTTCAAGGTTGGGCACCAGTCCTTCTTAAACCAGGTGACACATCTTTTAGGTCATGCCTGTGCTTCTCCATTAAGGGAATTGCTTACCCTACTAGAACGTGCTCTTTGTTAATGGAATGGAATCCCCTTTCTGCACTAAAAATGAGATGATGTGAAACTCTGTAAAATTTATTTGAAAGTAGGAGGGCTTTTTTTTGTGTGTGCATGATACATTACCATAAAGTGACACTGTCTTACTCCTTATTGCCTAATTAGTAATATTGTACTTCTATGTGAAATGGTGTGTTTAAACATTGCCAATTGATTGAAACAAAAGATTTCAAAATACTGTAGGAAGGAGCACTGGGAAAAATTCCTGCCAGCAAGCATTCTCCTAGGTAAGGTTTTTGTCATTGACGGTGTGCCTGTTCAACGGGAACCTGGCAGGGGAGAGAAGGCTTTCCTCATCCCACGCTCCCCAACCCTGCCGTGTTTTCTAAACCCCTTCATTCCCTCCATCTAGGGCTTAGCTAGTCTTATATCTAGCTTTTTGCTGTTGCTTGTTTCAATTAATTTTTTAGGGTATTATAGGATATATGTTGGGCTCAGCTAGGATCTGTCATTCATTCATTTGTTGATTCATTGTGCAATTAGTGAAGACATAAACTATGTGTTCTAGGTACTAAGGAAATGGAAATGAGCTTAACATGATTCCTTTCCTAGAGGAGGTCGATCCAGTGGGAAAACAGGCTTTTCTGTGGGAAACTGAAATACTACCTGGTAAGGCAAGGAGGATGGTTGAGAGATGAAAAAATTATTATGGGAGCCTCAAGAAAGAGTATATTTGTCACCATCTATCTGCTGTAATGAATGACCCCCCTCCTCAACTTTTGGTGGCTTAACATTTGTTCCTGGCTCATATCACAGCCCAACCTGGATTGGGGGAGTAGCAGTAAGGGGTATTCAGGGTCCTAGCCTCCTTCCATTTCAAGGCTATGCCATCCCCTTGGCCTTGACATCTTTCCCTGGATTCCATGAAACTAGCTGACAGATGAGTGACAAGACCGAGGGTGTGGAACGTTGTACCCAAAATTTAGAGTCCAGGCCTGGAAGTGGGGCTCATCACTTCCTCAATGTCCTCTTGGTTTGAACTCAGTCTATGACCCTACCTCCTATAGAGAGGTGGGAAAGTGTGTTTAGCTGTGTGTCCGGGATGAAGAGAAGAGGAATTGGTGAACATGAGTGGTGTCTGCACTACCGGGAGCCACGTGCCCACCCTGGGGAAGTCAGCAGTGGCTTCATCAGAGGTGAGCGCTGAAGGCTGAGTGGAACTTGCCAGGTGAAAAAGAACGGTGCTGAGTGAGGGGTGTGGGGAGAGCAGTCCAAGCATAGGAAGTGGAATAGGCCAACTGGGCTTCAGATTGAATTGGATTTAAGTGCTGGTGCACAGTTCTCCGAGCCATTACCTTGTCTGGTGCTTAGGTGTCCCGGGTTTCAGCCTCAGCCCTTCATCCCATGCTCTTTCAGATTTGGACAATCCCTGGAGACTTGCCTTCTGTTTTAGTCAACTGTTTTGTTGCTGTGACCAAAAGACCTGAGAAGAACAACTTTAGAGGAGAGAGTTTATTTGAGGCTCATAGGTTCAGAGGTCTCAGTCCATAGATAGTTAGTTCCACTGGTCTTGGCCTGAGATGAGACAGAACATCATAATGGAAGAATGTGGCACAGGAGAGCATTTCAGAACTTGACAATCAGGAAGCAGAGAGACTAAGCTTGGCTTACCAGGGAGCCAAATATATATTCCAAAAGCAGGCCTCCAGCAACCTACCTCTTCCAGCCACATCCTTCCTGCCTATAATTATCACTCAGATGATCCAGTCAAGTGGATTAATGCACTGATTAGTTTAAGGCCCTCCCAACCCACTCATTTCATCTCCAAGCTTTCTTGCATTGTCTCACATATGAGCTTTTGGGGGACACCTCATATCAAAACCTTAACACCTCCATGGTCTCCACTGGATCCAGTTCTATCAGAAGTCATCTTTAGCTGTGTCCTCCTTTCTGGCCTGGATTAACCCTGACATGTACCTGCTCCTTTCTTTCATTTATGCACACATACACACCACTCCCACACAAGGCTTTCATTTCAGTCTAGACTCAAGTTTAGGGAAGAGGAGGGAATCTACATCATGGTAATGTGAAAAGTGAATGTTTGAAATTTCTGTGCTTAAGAAGTCCCTCAAGCGTTTTTGCCAACTTAGTCTTTGGTGTTTTTGAAATATATTTCTTGCCCTTTTCACCTCCTTTAAGAAATTCGAACACCCCTCTCCCATTTTATTATACAGAGAAGCTCAGCTGCAATCCCTACCCCTCACTCAGCACCCTCTGTGTATCCACTGCCACAGCTTCCTGCCCAGTGGCCCACCTGATGTGGGTCTGACCTGGCCACCTTCAATACAGGAGAGGGGGCCATTGGGACATTTGTTTTCCTATTCCTTTGAATTATATAACTCAAACTTTCTTAGAAGACAAAAAAGGTGGTATCAATTATTTTTCTTTCTACATTTAATTTAGTGAAATTGAGCATTTGGCTCTGTAAAATGGGAATGTTGCTACTAAGATGGAAGGTGTCATGAGACTTAAAATAAGGAAAGCATTAACATGGAACATAGTAGATCCTAATTATGCAGATCTCACCTCTCTCTCTCTCTCTCATACACCATATAAACACAGAGCCTCTGCAGGTCACCCAGTGGTGGAGGCCCTTCCCCAGCAGTAGCCTCCCACAAGTCTTTGAGGCCATCCAGCTTCTGCTTGACCCTTCCTGGCACACCACATCCCTCAGGACATAACTGTAATTGTGAGGAAGGATTCCCCTGGAGCTACCTACCTTAGTCTTCTGTCTGTTTCCTCTGGCTCTCTTCCTTGCCTTGGGAGTGGAGCAAGGGTTCTCTTACCGCCATGACATCCTTCTTGGTATTGAAGACAACATTGACGTGCCTCTTGCTCAGTGTCCTTTAGTTTAACCATCTTTGTCTCTGCACCCTCATCTTGGTCGCCCTCATCTGAATTCAGGTGTTGTCCTTGATCACTTATCTCAACCCCAGCTGGACCTCAGGGAGAAGAGTTGATGCTTCCCGTTAGGGGTAGCTCATTCCCATGGGTACAGCCCAAGATTACATGCCACCGTCTTCTCCTCTCCTTCCTTCTCCTCTTCTTCTAGCAGCCATATTGCACAGCTTGCTCATGTTGAACTTGAGTGCTGATAAGCTTTGTCTTTTTCTGTTCTTGAGTTGTTCCTTCTCTTAGATATTTTCTACTAGATGTTTTTCATTGACAGTTTTTCACTGACATGATTTCATCTCTGGGTCCCCTTGAGGGTCTTCCTTCCCTCCCTCTTCCTGCTGTGATATTCTTGTGAACTTTCTCTGAAGTTGGTTCAGTGTTTAGTGACTGGAGGAGTTGATTGAGCTTCTATCCTGCCATCACATGTGTTCCCTCTGGCTCTCTTCCATTGTCCCTTGCAGGAACATTTGTTCCAGAGTCCTGACTCTGCCATGGAACACCTGAAGGGGAGAAACCCAGGGTTTCTTGCCCATGTAGGAGCACAGTGCTCTTTGGACATTACCCTGCATCCTATACTGGAGTATCTGAAAATTCCATCACTGTAGAAAATAGGAATGTTTTCCAAACTAAGGTCTTTTGAGGATACTGGGGACACTTTATTCCTAACAGCAAACATTGACTGGGATATCTTTTTGGCTATGATGGGATCTGGGAGAAAGTCTCAAGTTACTAAAATAGAGGATGTGTTCAAAGTTGTTTCAAAAAAGGACCAAATATACTTCCAAAAGGAAGTAGAGATGTCTATGCATGTGCATGTGTGTGTGTGTGTGTGTGTGTGTGTTTATAGTCACTGATAACAGCAGTGAGGACAGTGACATTAGTCATTATGTGCTTGGCACTGTGCCAAGAGCTCTGTACACCTTTGTCATTTAGTTCGTGTGGCAAGTTGTAAGGAGTAGGTCTTAGTGTCCCAGAGCCTCAGTGAGGTCCCAAAACATTCCCTATCACATGACTGTAGGCAGTGGCTGGGTGAGACCAAAGACCTCACCATATGCCTCCTGGAGGAACTAGCAGTGCATAGTTAGGACTCTGTGTTTTCCCATAGACACAGGACAAGAACAGGAAGCCTGTGGGCTCGTGGTTGGGCCACTACTGCTGCCATGGGACGAGTCTCTGGGCCTTAATTTCTCCTGAGATGAAATGTTGGGATTGGATTGGATATTCCTAAGAGCATTCCAGGTATACACATCTATGATTTGATGTCTCTGTGACTTTAGAGATTAGGTTCTTTGGAAAACATTATTGTCATAAGGAAAAAATGCCTTCTATCAAAATGTCTTCTGGTCTTGAACAAATTGAATGAGGTGAGGTTACTGATGTTTAGGAAACTACTTCTACAGGAAGCCAGAGGAGGGATGAGGGACAGATGGACTCGCATCTTAAAAAAACAAGAGAAATAATTTTAGAACTGATTGTTCAGGAAGCCACAAGATCATGTATTTGTGATTCTGTACCCTGCAATTCAAGCCTGTTCAGAATATGGCATATCCAAACTGATAATAGTCTTCTAATCCACCCCAAACTCAGAATTGTTTTCCAGATCTGGAAAGGGACCCCAGAGACCATTTAGTCCACTCCTTCATTTTGTATTTGCATCAGTGAAGGCCTTAGCCCTTGGAAGAAAGAGACTTCTAGGCCATATGTTCCAAGCTTCTCAGGGATCACTGACAGTGATCACATGGTTCTGATCAGATCACATGGTTCTGATCAGATCACACCTAACAAGTCCACCATCCCTGTTAAGTGTATCTTTGGGAGCAGATCCTGGTAGAGTAGGGTTTACTTTAGGAATGTAACACTATTAAGAATCTTTCAGACTCTCTTCTGCTAACTTATACTTTAGAGGTTATGATGTAATTGATGAAAATTATCCAAAGGCTGAATATTTTCTTTGATAAGTGGATGCTGATCCATAATGGGGGGGAGGGGCATGGGATGAATGAAGGAAATTTGGATTGGGCAAAGGGGAGGAAGGAGAGGGGAGGGGGCATAGGCATATAAAAGATGGTGGAATGAGATACTCATCATTATTACCCTAGGTATATGTATGATTTCACTAATGGTGTGACTGTACTTTGTGTACAACCAGAGAAATGAAAAATTATGCTCCATTTGTGTACAATGAGTGGAAGTGCATTCTGCTGTCATGTATAACTAATTAGAGCAAATAAAAAACTTTAAAAAAGGAAATTACATGAGAACAGAACACACACACACACAAAATTATCTTGAGACTTACTTTTGTACTTAAAACCGGTGGGACAGGGTGTTTCGGAAAGAATGCCTGGACAAAGAGCATGGGATCCTTCTGTTGGTTTAGGAAGCTCCTCTTGTATGTCTAACCTGACCTGCAATTTGTCAGCTCATTCTAACAGTTAAGTACCTTCTTGGTGGGAATTAATGAAGCTGGGACTCCTTGCTACTTCTCCAGTGATACACTGAAATGAAGGATTCCCCTAGCTTCTTTGTAACAAGAGCCTGAGTGAATTCTGATTGCTAAAATATTTTGAGTTTTTCCCCACAAAAGTACTTTATAGATAATCCCCAACTTTTTTTTTTAATTTAATCCCCAACTTTTGAACCACTATTTTATTCATTCTTAAGTTGGTGTTTCAAACTTAGAAAACTGCAACTGGCATTTTGTTTTTCAGCCTGGCCTATCCTATAAGTCAGCAGAAACATAAAGTTGACATGAATCACAATGGAAGATAATATTTTTTGCAAATGAATGACTGAGAACTGCACCTAGAGGCTCCCTCTATCTTGAACACTTTTGGAAGAAAAGGCCTTCCATAGTCTAGATGGAACATAAGCACATTTACAGCACAGGGTAAAAGAAGGATGTCCCATTAATCTTTCATCCGATAGGAGGGGTGAGAGGAAGGAGCAGGAGGCCTCTGTGTGTCTGCAGAGTAGCGGGTTTAGCGTTTGTTCTGAGGGCACCTTGCTGTCTGCTGTATGCACCCTTAGGGTCTCCTGTAAAGTTTGCTTCTTGACTTTTTCTGAAATCACACAGACCTACAGGTGCAGGGCTGTTAGGAGCAAGGAGGGTGATAGGAAACAAAAGCCCTTAGGGTTGAGCAGGACAGAACCTGTTAGCAGCTTGTCTTTTGCTCAATGCATGGACGAGACCTGCCTAGCAAAGTATGTTCTGACCCTTCTAGATCAGCAATCTCACACCCGCACTACCTCCAGAGCCCTGCTTTCTGCTAGGTACAGGCTGGCCTCCCAAGCCCCTGACTTTCTGGGGGAACCATCCTGATTTAAGGTCGGGAGTCAAAGCTGTGAGAACCGGAACGGTGGTCCTGTCCATCGCACAGTCTCACAGTAAGCCCCTGAAAAAATCTAAACCCAACCACTCTTTCTGTGGCTTCTATCAAAGCTTATCAACTGAGAGTCCACACTTGGGCACTCATTTATTCCTCCCTGGTAAGCTGCTTCTTCCCCACCCCTCCCCACCAGCCGCCCTGCACCTTGCATCCATGGGAGCCTCTCACTGACCATCGAGAATGCCCAATTAAATCCTGAGTGCTGTGCAACTTAAATTCAAATTATACCCCAGGAAATCTGACACAGTCTGTGTTTCTCATTGATTTAAAAAATTAAGACCCAGTGATATAATGTAATTCATTATTATGTAATAAAAGCCTATTATGGATAGCAATTTTTCAGTGACTAACTTAATTTTACTTATTAGTGTTCATTTAAATCTCAGCTTATAATATGTTCAATACAAGTATTAAAACCATGCTTTTCCCCCCTAAAATCGGCAATTTGGAATTTTTTTTTCACCAATTTAGTCAAGATTTCCCTCCTTCCTCCCTCCTCCAAAAATGTTTAGATAAATGAAGTTTTTCACATTTAAGTCAGTGATTGAATAGAACTAAACAGGGGGGATAATTAATTTTTGATCCAGAAACACCAAACTGGAAAGAAACTTAATTTCAAAATCTGACAGTTTTGAGACTCCTTTAAAAGAACCAGAGTGTCTTTCATTAAACATACGCTGAGACAGTGTAGAAATGAATCCATACCTTCAACTGCAATATTAAGTTCTTTTCCACGTCCCATCACGAGTTCATGATTTACATCTTTCTGGGTTTAGTAAGTTCAATGTGAATTTATTCCCTCCTAAGTGGATTTTGACTACCTGAAGGCCCTCCTTTGGTGGGAGCCTTCTATCATTATGGGGCTGGCTGCCCCAGAGGGTGGGATGGCCTAGAAGTTAGAGGCTGGCCTTGGCCATGGAGTGGATTGGTGGATTACTCTCCAGAGCTGAGAGCTGGAGAGTTCTCTCAGGAAAGAGAGTGCTCCTGTGTGTACCTTTGTCCTTTGGGACTAAATATCCAGATCTGGCAGCCCCTCCCCCTGGCAGTGGGGGCTCATTACCTGGAGAGCGGCCCATGTTACTTCCTCCCTACAGGGCCCCTCTCCCACCCCTGCCTCCCTCTGAGGAGGCTGCTGTTGTTTGTGGCCAAGAGAATTCCTTGTCTTGGTGGAACCAGAGGCCTCCCCTCTGAGGCTGTTTAAATGTGTTCCTTGGGCCTAAGGATGACTCACCGTTTAACAATTAATTACAGGTCCGTATATTGTAGGCACCGCACGTACGTGGGGGTATAATCTCAGTGTTGCACAATGTTAATGAGCTTCTCCACATTACCAAATTGCGAAGACCTGAGGTTTAAAAAAACAGAAATTGAACCAGGTTGGGAGGAAAAGGCAAATTCATACAGTGTCTTTGATATAGAAATCTTTTGATTTTCTACCCTGTGGCTTGTAGGTTCCACCAGGGTAAAGCAGGCAGAGGAGGGAGGAGGGCAGGGGCAGATGGGGGTCCTGGCTTAAGGGAAAAGGGCCAGGAAGTTTAAGTGCCCACAAAGTATTTTTACCCAGTTGTTGCTGTGGCCAGCATTCATTTCCCAGGGCCACCAAGAGGGGACATGCAGGGGTATAAGAAAAGGGAGTTTATCTTACGTGATTATTATTATTATTTTTTGGATGACTTTTAATGTTTTCTAATTTGTCTTAATTATGTATTATGGTCTGTTACCCACAAATCTTTTAAAAACTTGTCCCAAAGTAAATATTTTAGCTTTTATAAGTGTCAGTTGCATGAACTCATCTTTCCTATTTGTTGCAAGTTTGTCCTTTTTGAGCTGCAGCGAGTGGCTTTGAGGCATTGTGTTAGTTAGTCATATCCACTGTGTCCTGATAGGCTGTTAGGCCTCCTCCTCCTCCTCATCTCTCTCTGCCTGCCCCATCCCCTCCCCTCCCAGCCCTAGCTACGCTTTAGCTTCTTGTTGATTTTGGTACCAGCATCAGGCTGAGCTTGTTCTGGCCTCAGGGACTTTACACTTGCTGTTTTCTCTGCTTGGATTGCTCCTTCCACAGAAGACACCTGCCCCCCAACTTCTACTCTGCAATCAAGTCTCAGTATACATGCCACCACCACCAGAGGCCTTCTCCAGCCACCATTATCCCCTTTGCTTCTTACTCACAGGAGTCGCTTGGTGTTCAATTGTTCTGTCTCTTGTTTTTTTTTGCGGCATTTATTCCTACTTAAGATGACCTTGTTGATGGATTGGTTGATGTCTGCTTTCTCTCGGAATGGACCTCCGCTCACTGCTTTATCTCTAGCACTGAGTGCAGTGGCTGCATGTGATGAAGGCCCAATAAAAACTTAGTATGAGGAGGCATGAATGGATACAGGATCCCTCCCCCCTTCTGTGGTGCTGAGGATCAGAATTCATCTCGTACATGCTAGGCAAGCGTTTACACTGAGCCTGTTTGTTAGTTTTTTTTTAATTTAAGCAACATTTCAGAGTTTTACTTTATCAGTAGATCTACTCAAAAGGTATTGGTAATGTGTTTATGAAAAAAATAAAAAACCTCCCTGTGAATATAATCTGTTTTTATCTGTGCATTCTGATTCTCGGATCCAAGCTGGAGAGCTGCCCATGTTATTTGAAAAAAAAATTGCATCTGTATTAGCACTTACAGACATTTTTCTTGTCATTATTTCCTAAGTAATACAGTATAACTATGAACATTTACATGATAGTAGGTATTATAAGTAATCTAGAGATGATTTAAAATATATGTGAGGATGTGTGTAGGTTATTTGCAAATACTATGACATGTTATACAAGGGACTTGAGCATCCTTGGATTTTGATATTGAGGGATCCTGTAACCAACCCCTCTTAGATATTGAAGGGTGGCTATACTTTCATCCAATCCTTTTACGGTACTTACCCCAGTTTGTAAGGAGATGAATCCTTCAATGGTTATTTTTGGTGTTATAAATGTCTTAACACTATCATGCACTGTTTGGGGCAGTGATTCTAGTAGGGGATAATTTTTCACCCTCTCCCCCAGGGGTCAGTAGTTTTGGTTTATATGGCTGAGCAGCAGGTGTGCTACCCATCAGGATGCTGCTACAATGTACAGGATGTGGCCAGAATGAATCTGGTGCAAAGTGTCCATGTTTGAGGCTGAGAAGGTCTGGTGTCCAGGGACGTGGTGGAGAAGGGTGAAGCTTCTGTTCCATTGGGGGAACTGGGATTGATCAGCATTAAGCAATTGAGATCATTTCTAATCACAACAAGGGCTAAGACAGAAACAAAATAGGGTATTGTGATTGTAGGTTCAGGAGCTACTTGGCCTAAGTGGTCAGGGAGCTTTCTGAGAGGGGATGGTGCATGGACTGGGACCCAAGAGACTCCCTTAGGTCAACTGGGGAGATGTGATGGACCCCACCAGGAGAAGATGGTAAGTGCTAATGGGGGAGGGAACAGGGAATAGGGTATGGCTTTCCAAAGGCTCTGAGGTTTAGGTAGGCTTAAAAGAGGGGCTGTGTCCCACTGAAGCATAAATTGCATTTTAATCTAGTCAAGGTAACCTAGATAGCTGTATGAAAAACCACAAGATTATTATTTTAGTTTTTGCAATATCTTGTTCCTTGGAAAGAGCCAAGCTTCCTTGATTTTTTTTTTTCCAGACTTCAATAAAGTTCTTTAAAGTTAAGAGCTTTGCTATCAGGTTGATCTCCTCTTCCCCCTTTTCAACACTGGGATGCTTACATTTTTCATTTCGTTACTCAGTGCACAGAGACTCACACACGTAGTTGTAGGATAGAATTTTTTAATCAATAAAGATGTGGGGACACAGAAAAGGTACAATACTTTGCCTGGAACACATGGCGGTGTTTGGATTTTCAACATTTGAGCCTGAGAGATAATTTTTATTTCCTTAGTAATAAGTTGGTATTCTTCAAAAGTGTCATGTAATTCAATACCAGTGCAAGTCCACAAATACTGTGACATGTTATACAAGGGCATATTCAATGCCCAGTTTTACTGTTCTTCTTAGGAGTACCCTGTTGATAGTTTAGAGTCCCCGAAAATTATCCTCCTTCTCCACGTTTTCCAAGACTGAACAGAAAACTGTAAATTGTCTTTGTTGCCAATCTTGGAAATGTCAAAGATATTAGGTTTTCTTTTTATACTCTGAGTATGTATTTATCTTTGGTATAAATGTAGTAGTTTTTACTACTTGTGTTTCAGCGATGTTGCACTTGGCTTCAAGTGTCCTATCATCCTTACCAATAAGTTCTTGTCTCAAGAAGTTCTTTGGGAAGGGATTCCAGGGCTGGATAAATCAGGAGCGCAGTTATACCAGCCAGATCCAGTTTTTGGGCTTCTCTGTCTTCAGTGGGAGAGCTTCCCTTGAAATTACAGACAGCCATTTCAGTTTCAGGCATCACTGTGGAAGCAGCAGAGTTGAAGGGATAGGAGAAGATCTCTTCTTTGAGTGTCCCTTAAGAGTGAGGAGACCCTGCTATGTGTCCTGCAGCAGACTCCGCCATGTTGCGTTGACTGTGTCTCTGTGGCAAAGAGAATGAGGTTGTCTTGACTGGTTCCCTGAATTAGAGAGAGGAGTGGGCACCAGAACAACGCCTGGGCCTTCCCAGCAGCGAAGAAAGAGGAATTTCTTCAGGGGAGGTCATGATTCTAATTTTATCACTTCCTGGCAAAGACTCTGAGATTACTGCCATTATATATTTTTTAGTCCTTCATCATGTGCACAAATACGGGTTCTTTTCTTTTTAAGGTGTAATGATTAGAGAGACAATAATGATGCAGATCTCAGGCCTTTGCTTCCTCTTGCCTGAGCTGGACCTTTGCAATACGCAGACATTGATATGGATAAATTGGATTGACTTATAGAGTTTTAGAGTTGGAAGGCCTTAATAAGCATCCAGTTTAATCTTCTCCTTTTACACATGGGGACACTGAGGCACAAGCTGCTGAGTGCCCCGCTTAGGGTCTTACACCTTGCAGAGCTGAAGTGTGGGTACCTGTGGTGCTCAAGGCCCTCATTTGGTATCTTTTTGCTACTTCCATGATGGTTGGTTCTTTTTCTCTCCAGGTAACCAGTGCTGTTGATTAAAAACTTTTTAATCTCAGTTTAAACCTGCCCAATAACCAAAGAACTACAGAGCTGTCATTTATAGCTCAGCATGAATATTAGATGAATATTAGATGTTTCATATTTTAAAGATGTTTTTTTCTTAGTTGTGTATGGACAGCATGCCTTTATTTTGTTTATTTTTATGTGGTGCTGAGGATCCAACCCAGTTCCTCACACATGCTAGGCAAGCGCTCTGCCACTGACCTACAGCTCCAGCCTGATGTTTCACATTTAAAATCATCATTTGAAACATAAAAAAAACATTTCAGGCATTTATTGACAGGTATGGGGATTATTTGGGGTTAGGGGAACTCCAGTTCTCTTCCTGGCTCTTCAAAATCACACCATCCAGTGGTGCCTCTTCAACATCTTGCTCCTCTAAGGCAAGTCCTGCCATAGCATCAGCAGGAGAAGAGAAATGAACCTCCTGTGGGGAAAATATCCCACCTGACTTGATCCTGGAAACCTTTGTTTACTTTAAAACAGTTTTGCAATGAATTCCAAGCTCTATTGTCTTCTCTCCTATGAGAAGTGTGAGATGAGGCTCAGGGGTAAAGGGCCCTGGCCCTTGAGAATGTTTCAAGCCCCAAGGACAAAGGTATCTATCTGCCTGTCAAAGGTCCCCCTGTACCCCCAATTCCAAGACAGACTGTCTTTGCTAAGAAAAGATGATTTGCCTCTGGAGCTCCAAATGCTTGGTAACAGAGACCTGGGAAGTGGCTGTTGTTCTCCAAAGGCTTTCTTTTCTTTCTCTCTCTTCCTTCCTTTCTTTTCTTCTTCCTTCCTCCCTTCCTCCCTTCCTCCCTTCCTCCCTTCCTCCCTTCCTCCCTTCCTCCCTTCCTTCCTTCCTTCCTTCCTTCCTTCCTTCCTTCCTTCCTTCCTTTCTCTCTCTCTCTCTCCTCCCTCCCTCCTTCCTTTCCCTCCTTCCCTCCCTCCCTCCTTCCTTCCTTTCCTATACAAAATGGAAATCATCATGGGGATCCTATGAAAGTTCCCTGGAGTATTTGAAAAGTGATTTAATTTCCACATTGAGGGTTACGGCCACACATACCTTGTTTGAAGTGAAACAGGCGGTCTTTCCCATGAAGGGAAGTGCCTCCCAGCTGGTTGGACCACTAGTCACAGAAGCAACAGGGAATACCAGTAGGATGGTGTAGGACATTGTGTCCACCTGTCCTTGTGCTGTCCTCCCTCAGTGCCCCATAGACAGCAGGCATAGACATTTGTCTTCTTACCTCTCAGTTGGGGTACAGTATCTATCAGCTGGGGAGTTTTGTGGGATCATTCTTCATTAGGGCCTGTCCTGTCCCTTGAAGGATGTTTAGAATCTTTGGCTTTCTCTCTTACTCAATTCCCCACCCCAGGTTCTGTGACAATCAGAATTGGCTGTACCAGCTTCCCATCACTTGGTAGGTGGACATACTGCTTGAGTCAGGAACCTCTGGTGGACTCAACACTAATTGTGGCAGAATTCTGGAAGCTGGCTTTGTCATATGTCTAAGCCTGTCCATTAACTTCCACCGATCCTCTGTTTTGGGGGCAGTTTGGTGAATCTTGAGGATGTGCATGTTGCAAAACACTTCTTACATTCACCTTGTTGCCAGCACATTATGGCTTCACCTAGCAAATTGGTGAAATGAACCTTAACTAACCTTCCTCCTCACTCCCCTCCTCCCCTCACAGCACGGTCTTTTTGCACATGCAATTGGGAAACATTTTCACACCAGAGAGCTTGCTAAACAGAGCCTAAGGGGACAGAAATGGGGTGCTGTGACCTAAATAATCTGCTTCTTGCCAAATCTCAGGGCCAGAGCCCCAGGCTCATTTCTTCAGTGCACAGGCTGCTTATGACGTCCACAAACCACCACTTCAAAGTGGGAAGCAGGGTTAGGGAGGCTGGGCAGTTTCTTGGACATCAAACAATGCTTGCAAAATAATAATTTAGTGAGTTATGAATGAATTAGAAACAGACAAGCTACACATCTCTCAGAATGCATATTTAAAACTCCTTGTACACACACACACACACACACACACACGTTTAAACTCTCACACTACCCCAGAGAACGTTCATCCCTTCCTTGGGGGGTGGGCCTTGGCTATATGTGTCGTAGGACTCGGGAAGCCAGTGTGTTTTCTCAACCCACAAAGCACCCGTGTTCTCTTCCCTTCCCTGTTTCTGGCTGCCATTCTTCCTAGAAGGAGCACATCCACTGGGGCCCTTTTAAAGGGCTGGGTGAAACCATACGTCAGGATACTGCCCATTAAGCTGGAAAAACTGTATGTGGCAGTGCAGTGTACTGTCCCCTTCCTCCTGAGAGGTTAGATTTTCACATTTCCAACAAGGGAACTAGGCTGCTGAGGCAGGGTTAGGAAATTTCAGGTAGCCCAGATACAGGAAGAAGACGGACCACCCTAAGATGTTTACTCTCAGTTGATCTTTTCACATCTCATTAAATACCACCTCATTTGAAAAGGCTTCTCTAAACTCCTATTCTGAATCATCTTCCCCTCTTATGCTCTTGTGTCCTAGAACACTTACAATTTGTTACTGCATATTTATTTGTATGATCATGTGTGTTCCCCAGTAGATGGTAAAAAAAAAAGTGAAGATCCTTGTCTACAGTCATTCCCATGTCCCCACTACTTAGTGTAGTGCTGAATGTAAGAAATAGCTGCTGGATGAGTAACCAGTGATGCTCAGGTCTTCCTGGGTCCATGTTCTGGAATAGGAAGGAGGCGGCCACCTTGGTGCTGTTCATCTGTGTGGGCCTCTGTGATAGAACACCACAGCCTGGGTGCTGTTAAGCAGCAGAAATTTATTGTGCTCAGTTCTAGATCTTTGGAAGTTCAAGATCAAGGTGCCAGCAGATTCTGTGTCTGGTGCAGGTCTGCTTCCTGATTCACAGATGGCTGTCTTCTCGCTGTGTTCTCCCATGAATGTTAAATGAGATGCCTTTCTGCATACCACAGTCATACTTCTCAGGAAGTGTCCCAGCAGTGAGAGTTCCTCTTTTTTTCCCCCTCTCTCAAACGGCCAGTTTAAAATACCTTCTACTCTCCCACTGAGTCTAATTGATTCTGCCAGCCATCTAATGTACTAATTGCTGAGTCTACAGGTACATATTGCAGGCTGTGCATATGTAAGGTGCCCTTCCTTCTGTTAAGGGTGGTATAGTTTATCCTGTAAACAGATTTATCCCATGAACATTCTCCTGAGTTAACATATTCCTCGGGAGAATACATCTTAGTTTTTAATACTCCTGCTTCATATTTCATTTACAGCTTTGAATAAAATGATTTTAAGCTGATGTTTTTGTAGGAAAAATTTAAATTTACAGCCACCAAACTCAATATAGCACAAGAAAGAATAGTCTTGAGTTACATTTTAAATACATTGGTAGAACATGAGAATCACTTGTGTGTTTTTTGAAACCCACTAAGTGTCAATAAGGAGACCATGCTTTGGGGATGTTTCTGGGCCGTGTGAGCACATCTGAGGAATATCGGTTGCTTCCTAAGGTGAGGAGTTTTGGCCACATGTGTTGGAGGATTTATGAAACCAGCATGCCTTCCCATCCCATAGCACACCAAGTTCTTCTGCCTTCCTTTCCCAGCCTGCCATTCTTCCTGGCAGGAGGTCATCCATTTGGGCCCTTTCAAAGAGCTGGATGAAACCAGCCGACAGGATTCTCCACATTAAAGGGAGAGATCAGGAAATATTCTTTTAAGTACTTTATACCCAATGTGATCATTTATGTGATAATTACATGATACAATAGGCATTATCCTGTATTTTGTCGCATTTTAGGAAACACATTATGTTGTATTTTGGTGACATTTTAGGAAATTGGTTTGTGGTTGACATGTAATGCATTATAATTTTTACTATTTAAAATAATGGGAAATGGGTTGGCATTTCCTACAGGACATCAGAAAGAGATTATGAGCATCCATCATGACCCCTATCTTCAGACAATGAATTGGTTTGGTTGGGATGACAGGTCAAGCAGTAAGAATTGCACTTTCACATAGAAGCCTAACAACACAAGGTGGTATATAGGTGTTGAAATTCATGGTCACTCTGTTGCTACCATGGACGAAGGAGAAGGAGAAGGAGAAGGAGAAGGAGAAGGAAGAAGAAAGAAGAAGAACGAATTACTGTGAGGAGGGAAAGCTGAGAGAGGCTTCATGGAATAGACCATCTCCGGCTGGACCTTTGACAGCAGGGCCTGGACAATATGGAAACAACTTTGTAGGCCAAGGCTATTTGAATTTCAGGCTTTGGAAATTTCTTCCAATGAACATTCCTTAAATACCTATAATGCACCAGGTTCTGTGCTAAGTATAAAGTGATAAGCAAAGAAACAAAAACATAGCAGGATGCCTGCCCTGATTTCCTTTCAAAGGAAAGAGAAGACATTGGATCATGTGCATCTCCCCACCCCATGATTCAAGGTAGACAAGTTATAGGCTACTGAAAAAGAGGGAGAGCTAGATAAAGCATGGCTTAGAAGAGAGTTATGACGTCAGGTTTAGAAGAGATTGCGTGTGTATCTGAAAGGTTGCCGTGGCTCTGGCTAGGACGGGTAGGTTATCTGAGATGGTCTTAAGCAAGATATTGAGGAAGGCTGTGCACTTATCAGAGTGGACACCCCAGCCAGGAGAGCTGCCCTGCCAGGCACTAGCCTTCTGCTTACTAGAGGGAGGGAGGAGCTAGGGGGTCTGGGAAGGGTGCCCAGGTGGTGAGGGACTTTGGGAGACACAGGGCAATGGCTATTTACAAACAATACAGAAGAATTTTAGCATTTAATGACTTTGTTAGGCCCTTATCATATATATTAGCTGAAGATTAGCTCACATTGGAACCCCAGAGATGGGTTAACTAATGAAGCCGTCTTCCTTCACTGCACCCTTGAATACATCTTGTTTTTCTCTGAGGTTTTCCCACCTGGCTTGACCTAAAGACCTTAGGACCCCACATAGAAGTAATGGAGAAACCCGTTACTTGACCATTCTGTCAAGTAACGTCTTCCAGGTGTCCCCCTTACCACCCTGTCCTGCCCCAGACTCCTGAACCCTCCCTCACCCAGCAAACAGCTCCTGAGCCTTGTGTCTATTCTCTTTGGTGACAACATATTCTGATGATGAATATTAAATATTCTCACCTTTTGCTTCTCAGACCTTCCTTTTCCTCTAATAAGCAATATCATATAATACCACACTGAAGTCTTGGTTTTGGGTGAGGCACACAACTGTTAGAATTTGTTTTCATAAATACAATAACCAGATACTTAAAAAAAAATTACAAGTATCTACTCTATAAATCAGTGTGATTTTAAAGCAAGCCAAAGGGAAATAAAAACCAATAATCTTTGTGAACAATAGATTTGGTGGTAGTATGTTTGAAGGTTGTAGTAATAAGAAATTCACTAGGAGGAGTCATCCTGTGTCTGAAATTTGATGACTCTCAGAAGATAAATCATTCCATGTGTGTGTGTGTGTGTGTGTGTGTGTGTGTGTGAGAGAGAGAGAGAGAGAGAGAGAGAGAGAGAGAGAGAGAGAGAGAAAAGCATGTCTGTCAGGGCTGCCGTGTGGATCGGTGTTGGTTCCGAAGATGGTTACTGGCTCCTACCATCATATACGCGGTGCTCTGTTAGCAGTTGTTTGGCCAAGAATAAAGACTCCCTAATTATATTTTAGAAATACAATTTAAGGAACTGAAGTCTAAAATAACTGTCTTGAGCTTCACAAGATTCATCTCTGGAAACCATCCATGGAGGGGTATTATTTGGACTTCCCAAGGGGGAACTGATGGGGTAAAAAAGCAAGTCAGATCTTTTAGTCAGTGGCCTCTTTAAAGGTTATTCACACATTTCTTTAAAAATGCCATTGCTTTGTTTTCTCAAGAGCCAAGATCTATCCAGTCCCCCAAATCAAATTCTCAACTATAATCAGAAGCTTTAAAATCCAGTTATTTTAAGTGCTGCATACTTTTAAAAATGTGTATGTCTGGTTATGTTGTGTATATAAGTGGCTCATATCAGAGATGCAGCAAGTCAAGCTATATAAAATTCAGTAACACATGCCAGGGGAGGGGGGGGAGAGAGAGAGAGTGAGGGGGAAAGAGAGAACACTGAGGGAGATCTCCTAGGAGTCTTAAATTTTACTTTCAACCCTTTTCTAAAAATGGTAGATGCAAAGTAAGAAAACAAATTTCTCTGTTGTAGGAAGGAAGGGCAGGGAAGGAGTCTAATCTTCAGCTTGGTGTGATACATTTCTGAGTGTCTTTGTGATGGACTATCAGAGGGGCTGATGCAGAGTTGAGATCTGCCTGTGTTTCGGCACTTCTCTAGGGCCACAGAGCTATCTTTCACATAGTCTGCGGGGGAGCATAGAAGCCCTTCACATTGTTCAGAGTTGAGGAAGGGATGGACTGACATGGTGGCCTATGAAATAGTGAATGCTATCATTTGGGAAGATGATGGCTGTGCCAATTACAACATCTTTGGGACTTATGTCATCTTTCTTTGTGTAACCCTGGATTGATGGTGGCACCTCTTAAGAGATCAGATGCCAGGTTCATATGGTCCTGTGTTGATGTTGACTTTTTTTTTTCTTTTAGCAATGCTGGGGATCAAGCCCTGGGCTGTACACTTGCTAGACTAGTGCTGGACCACTGATCCACATCCCCAGCCCTGATGTTACCATTTTATGTCATATGATCTGCAAGTCAGTAACAAGGCAAATGTTATCAATGTTAACTGGTGGGGTCTTAGAGAAACTGGACCAGGTTTAAAAGTTGGGAAAACTTCATTGATCAAAGTATATTAGAGAAAAAGCATCAACTTAACTTTTTCACCCGTCCATCTGGTGTCCATTCATCCCTCCATGCATCCATCTATCCACCCAACCATTCGCTGAACATGTATTTCTTGATCACCTGTTAGGTGTCAGCACATTGCTGGGGTGATATTTGGAGTAGATTGAAGATGGCTCCATTGTCATCTCTCTAGTAATTCCTTTCCATTTGAATTGCAGCTCTGACTGGCATTTCATGTTGTAGAAAAGGAAGAAGGTAAACAGGCAGGCACTGCTAACAAGCTAGGGTTTTAATGTATCAAGATGATGGTAACACATTGGAAAGACTGTTTCTTGGGGTACATTTTACCAGAAAATCACATAAACCATTCAGAAGAGTTGTATTCTCTAGTTAATGTCAGAACCCACTTTTCGATTTGTTCTATGGTCAAGGGAATGCCCTGCTGAGAACGCAGGAGTCAAGATGGGTTTTGGCACTAAGGTGCCCAGTGCCTCTGCACTGACAGCAATCAGTCAGGCAGATCTCACTGGGTTAGAAATCCTCCCAGGGTGTAGTAACCATGCTCTAGCTGCATTCTCACATTGGTCCAGGTTGTTCCTGGCCATGAGAACATCAGGTTTTGTGAACAGGTGGCCTCTTTGGCAGAGGTCTGGTATATCTCACTTTGGTAGGGATGGAATATGTCCATGAACCCTAACTTCTTTAGAGACAAAGCTAAAAGCAGACTGCCTTGTTTTTAGCAATGACTATTGCTGCTATATTTTTGTAAAAATACAAACCTCTACGGAGGATTCTAAACTAGAGCAGTCTTGCACATCTTCATAACTTACTCAGTAGGACCTCACTCCCTGATTCTTATTCTCCCAAGAGTGTCAGTTGACTTGCAGCTTGGATGTTGGAGTTTGGGGGAGAGGGTGACAATGAACAGGGCTTGTTCTCAAGTCCCCAGTGGCTCAGCTCCTCCTTTCATGTCATTCTGTATATACCATTAAGTAGTATAAACTTGGGGGACGGGACGCAGGTCCTGGGATTTGGGTTAACAACTGGGATAATCCAGAAGTGTCAAAGAACCAAGAAATTATCTATTTTTTGCTTTGGTTTTTATACTTTCATGGGGAGATGGTGAGAGAAACAATGGATTTGGTTTTCTAAGTCTGCACGTATTATATTAAGTTGAGCTACTGCTAGCATTTTCTGAGCACATATCAGCCAGGGGTTGGGAGAAAGAACTCAGAAGTAAGTGTGTTTGCAGGAGGTGAAGCCAGAAATCCAGTTGTTGCTGTGAGTTTCCCTCAAAGTACAGGTTCAAATTAGTACCTGATATCTGAGGACATTTCTTTTTATGTATTTATTTTGTAGTTGTAGATGGACAGCATACCTTTATTTTTTTTATTTGTTTATTTTTATGTGGTGCTGAGGATCGAACCCAGTGCCTCACACATGCAAGGTAAGTGCTCTGCCACTGAGCTACAGCCCAGCCCCAGTACCTGATATCTGAGTTAAGCAAAAGATACTTGAGAGAAACTAAGCAGGTTTGATATTTGAGGAAATCTTATTAAGATTGCTTATAATGGAATCATTGCCACCAAAATTCTGGATATTAGTTATCTGCTCTCTTAAAACATGGCACAGCTGTACACATGAACTCACTTTTTTAAGAATAGAGACTGGATAGGAAATTGAATTTGGTTCTTAGAATGCGGAGCTTAGAATTTTAGAAAGAAATATTTCGTATAAGCCAGATATTATTACTGATAATGGCTTTGCTCTTTATTCAGAATCTCTGCATCAGTTGCTCCTTCCCTTTTTGCCTGTTTTTTTTAGTGTTTATTAGGCTCCAATCATTGTTTGGGAAGAGCAGATGCTGAGGTTAGACATGATTTCTGCCTTCATGGAGCTTAGAGTCTGGTGGGAGGGACAGACAAAGGAAGTTGCGTACTTTGCACCTTTTCCTTTGATATCAAAACTAAACTGGGAGACTCTGAAAATAATTCTGTGGCAGATCTCTCTGAGATATTTACAAATAGCTTTATCATTAAAATATCTTGCTTTTTGGAATTATTATGACATGGCTTCTGGTTGGTAGTATAGTTGAATGAGAAGCCATCAGCTGCTCATGCTACTTAATCTAGGCTCCTGAACTCTGCAGATGTCTCTGGGGTTTGGACCCAGTTAATTTTCCTAGGGAAAGTAGTTGGTCAGAGAGAGCATCTACCATTTCCTATCTCTCAGAGCCAAGGAGTTAGGTGACAGCCTGGAGCAGTTTCCTGTTTCGTGCTAGAGTTGAGGTTAATGCTCAAGGTCAACAACTTCCTAAGGGAAGGAAAAATCCCTCTCGGGTTCTGCTCTGAGTTTTTTTCCTGTGTTGCTGGTTATAGTGGCCTTCATATTTGAGGCGGGCATTACCTGCCACCTTCCTACTTCAGAGAGGTGATCTTGGGCCTTCTGTGCTGCACGCTGACTCATGTGGGCTTCCAGGGTCAGGGCCAGCAGAGGGGGCTGGCTGGGGAGAAGGGCTGGAGTGAGGAGGAGGAGGCGAGATTATTGCCTGTTACACATGGACATCTAGACGGGGGAAGAAACATAACAGCTTTATTTTTAGGCTTTGCTAATTCTCACTCTTCTCCTAGTTCGCTGCTACCTGGCAACAGCTTATTGTCATGGCAACACCAATGTTAATGAGTGAAGCTCTCAGTGTCTCTGTTCTACCCGGTGCTCCGTGGCAGACACTCGGTGCGGAGCTATCTTTCTGGCCATCACAGGCTCAAAGCTAGACTTCCTTCCTCTCCACAGGCCTCCCAGGCCCTGTCCACAAAGGAAAAGAATGGAGTCAGTGTTGACAAGGGATTTATGCTTCTGTGTACGCATTCCCAACTTATTCTCTATTTATGGATGGGCCTGCTGGCTTCACACACTGCCCCTCCTCCCAGCAATCCATTCCCTTCGTGTTTTTAAGTGACAGCCGTAGGTTGTTGAACAAGAACCTGTTTTCTCATGCTTGGAGCACCTCTGGATTTGAGCAGATTTTTATGGCACCTTTTCTGCAGTTGGTCAGCAGGGCCCTGAATCCTGTCCAGAGAGAGAGAGATTTGTTGCTGGTCTGGGAGGAAGCTGGCCTGCACCCCTAACCCTTGGGTGGAGAGTCAGTCATTCCACTGAACTTTTTTATCTTGCTTTCTCTGACCTCTGTTGCCATTTGTGCCAGGCAGCAGCACGTGAGAGTGCAGGCACCGGCTCCAGCCTCCTAGTGCCTCTGTTTCCCGTTTGAAGCAGCACTGATCTGAAATCCCAGTGGTCCTTACTGACAGTGCTATTGAGGGTGTGTGTGTGTGAGGTGCTCTGGGCTCCTGATCCCCAGTTCATGGTGTGGGTGATGTGCTGGAACTCTCTTCGACTCCATTTCCTCACTTATTTAAAGAAGACAATAGTGTCTACCTTTGAGCCTTCTTGTAGGCCTTCAACCAGATCATCATGTATCCAGGGCTTGTAATGTCTAGCATAAAATCATGGCTCAATAAATATTCTTTTTTATTTTGTCTGGCTGTTATGTAATCTCCATGCTATTCTTGGGAACTAAAGATATAATTTTTCTAAAATTGTGTGGAAGGAAACTGAGGCATGGAAAGGTTGAGCACCTGCCCACAGTCACTAGGAGTGACAGACTGGACAAGAAGTAGAATCTAGGTGTGCCCTAAGACACCACACTGCATGGGGAGCCTGGGGGGCTTTCCCTCCACATCCCTCCTGAAGCTGCACCCTTCTTTGGGGCCTTGGAGTGTGTCTGAATAAAAGGTGCAACGTAAACAGAGAGTGTTGCCATCATTGCCAAGGGTTGCCTCCTGAGAGGTGGCTCTCAGCTGTCATGGCTCATTTTGCTGTTGGTGCTATGAAGTTCTGTAATGAGCAGTGGAGTCAAAACTCCACGGGGCCACCTCTCTGTGGTCCCAGATGATTTCTCAGGACATGGGGTCATTGGCAACCACCTCTTAGTTGGACTAGGAAACAACGTTGCCACTGAGGTACTTCTGCTGTTCCTCCAGTTTTTCAGCAACATGTGACAGATTTTCTTTTCTTTCATTCAGAGTAATAGTTCTTTTAAATTTTCTATGTATTATTTTTAAAGGTATAACATTCACATGGTACAAAATAAAAAATGCACAAAGGGTATATGATAAAAAAAATTTCCCCTTTTTCTTTGCTCCCAGCCCCCCAGGGCCTTTCCCCTGGAGGGAGACCCATTTATTAGTTGACCTATCTATCAGTGAATACACGTGTGTGTGTGTGTGTGTGTGTGTGTGTGTGTTTGTTTTGCTTACCAATGTACTTGGGTTCCATGTCAATACATGATCAACAATTCATTCATTTTTAATAGACAACTCAAAAATTTTATTGAAGATGAGGTCAAGTATGCAAATCATTGTAAAATAAGCTTAAGAAGACTAATGACTAGGAATAAGTTATTAATAATAGTGAGCAATTACTGAATATCACCACAATCATAACATCAGGATTCTGTTTTATCCCTGGAACAGTTTTTTATCTCTTGTTTTAAAATCTGAAATCTTAAGTCATAGAACTAAAAATGTCCCTGAGCTGTAGTTTGAACCCAGGTGTATCTGAGTTCACCTCCCCCTATCCTTTCAGCCGCACCATGTTCCTTCTCATGCATAAATATGCTTGAAACTGGATTGCAACCAGGCATGGGCTGAAGGACTCTTCCCTGGATGTCACCATGGTATTTTAATTTGGCGGTGGCATCACACCCAGCTCTCTTGCTGGCTTCTCTGTAGGCCCAGTGTTAATCCATGAGCATGCACTTCTGGTTAGCAAACATAGTTTATTGGTGTTTGAGGTTCATTCGTACTCCATATCTTCTATGCTTCTGTTTCTTTACCTAGGAAATGTGCAGAAATGTTTCACCCCCACCAAAAGGGCACTGAAGAAGAGATAGAAATCAATCCAGCGTCTCATCCCTGCCTCTCCCTTCCTCTCCCCCTGGGATGTGGCAGAGGGGCTCTGCCTGGTTTGAACTTAAGCCCTTGTGGTTGGAAGTCAGGGGAAAGGTGGCATGAGAGCTGGGGAGTAAGGCTGTGAAGTAGCTGTGTGGTAAAGCTCTTTCCTAGCATATGTGAGGCCCTGGGTTCCACCCCCAGCACCACAGAAGACAAAACAAAACAAAAAGTGGGGGCAGTTTAGACCTGCGTAATTGCTGGTGGGCAGTAGGTGCTCAACAAATGTTGGCTACACAAGGTGGAGAAACAGATCCACGTTCAGCTGCGTGTTTTGCCTTCCCTGCTCAGAGCTATGGCAGAGATGTGTGGGTCTGACTTCTTCGCATGAGTCAGGGCTGATCCTTCACACCTCCTCTCCCTTCCCTTGCCATACGAGCTCGTCCACTTCCTAGGACAGATTCTGGTCAGCAGTCATTTGTTGGGTGCCCTGTTAACCTGATAACTCACCAGCTTTGTGGGGCTGAGAATGCCCGAGAGGGCAGCAGAAGAGTTGGGGGTGCCCTTGCTCAAGCCCAGCCACATTTAGGCAGGTCCTGTCTCAGTGGGTGGTGGATGCTCTCCCTTCCTCCTAGGCTTGACTCTGTCACATCCGTCACCTGTCACCTCTCCCTTCCAAGGGGCCAGCCCAAGTGCTGTCTCTCTCTGTGGCCTGCCTGACTATAGTTCACATTGTGTATATCCTCTGAACTCCCATAGAAAACCCTGTTCCTCAGTTCAGCGGGATGCCCTATTACATTAGCATTCACACAGACACACAGGGGCCCTGGAGCTGTCTCCTGCAGCAGAGTTGCCCTCCCTGCTGCAGGAGACAAGGATGACCCAGCCCCTCAGATGCCAGCTCGAGTGTAGACTTGGCAGAGGGAAGGACCATACTCTCTTGTCCCAAATGTGTCAGTTATTGGGAGCTTGGAGCTGTTGCTGTTGGGGAGGACTCTTCAAAGAGGCAGAGGAGCCCCCAGGTGCGTGAAAGGGCCTTGGAGCCTCAGACCCACCACACCTGTGGTTGGTTGATAATGAATCAGTGTCCCAGAATGTGCCCTGCAGCTGCCAACATCACATTCATCTGTGGTTGTAAAGTTTCTGATACAGGTGTCTAGAATTCATCCTGCTCCTGAAATCATAGTGCTCCCCTTTTGTTGACACTTCCACTATCCAGAGCTCACATGCCACACAGAGATGAGTTCTAGGGTGTCAAATTAGGGGAACTGGACCTAGAGGGAAAATGAGCAGATGAAGAACTGGGCAAAACTCCACCAATGTCCCCCAGAAAGTAGTTGGGAGTGCCAGGTAAAAGTTAGCGGGGGCTGGGTTGGGGTGCTGTAGGTAGAGGAGGAAGACTGTGATGGCAGCCCAGGACTCCTTTGCACCTCAAGCCACCAGGGAAGGGCCTTTTGGGCCACTTCAGAGCCTCAGCTGGACACTAGGGCAGATTGGGCCACCTGTCCTCTCACTGTCCCTGCTGCTGCCTTAAAAGGACTGAATTACAATTACCTGAAAGACTGAGTAGGCCTCGAAATTCTCCCTACCTGCTTACTCATATCCACATTCCTTCTAAGAAAGAGGCAGGCTCTCATTGCACAATTAGAGTTAAAAGGCTTAAGCTGGAGGAGGTAATGCTGTGGAGCGCCTTTCGCAGTTGAAATGCAATCAGTCAAACAACTAGGATAATTGACTGGTTATCAAACCCTTCTGGGTTTTGATGGGAGGAAAGAAGGGAAATTATTCACGGGCCAGAGGTTTCTTAAATCAAGAAAAGAACCCCCAGGAGAAGTTTTAAAACAGTGGTCCTCACTGCTGTCTGTACATCAGAATAATCTGGGCAGCTTTTTACAAATACCAAACTTCTCTGCCTCCACCCAGAGGGATTCTGATTCAGACATTGTGCTGCTGGGACATCGGTATTTTTAAAAAGCACCTCAAGGTCATTCTAACATATAGTCAGGGTTAAGAAATTTAGAGACAGAAGTGATTTAGAGACAGGAGGCAAAATATGCAGCCCTCCCCACCCCCCAGCATAAAAATTGCTACTTTCCAGGCTGGGACCATTAGAAGACACAGCCCCTGATTTTAGTCTACAATGTTGCATTCTGGAAATATACTTTAGGCTTTAAAAAGTTGAGGTGCTTTAAAATATTTGTATACCTGTGTTCATATCTATATTATTCATAATAGTCAAAAAGTAGATGCAACCTAAGTGTCCATCCAGGGATAAATGGATAAGCAAAATGTGGTGCATTCATATAATGGAAGGAAATTCTGACACATGCTGTCACCTGGATGAACCTTGAGGACATAATGCAGAGTGAAATAAGCCAGTTACAAAAGGAGAAATGATTTCACTTACATGAAGTCCTGGAAGAGGCAAATTCATGTAAACAGACGGTAGAATGGTGGTTGACAGGGACAGGGAGAAGGGGGGAAATGAGGAGTTTGGGTTTAATGGCAGAGTTTCTGCTTTGCAGGAGGAAGTGCCCTGGAAGTAGTTGATGGTGATGGTTAACAGCAGTCTGAATGTACTCAGTGCTCCTGAATCGAGTACTGAGAGTGGTTAGGATGGTGGGTTTTTACATTACTTGTATTTTAACACAATTGAAATGTCAGTTTCAGATTAATAAAAATCATCTGCTTATTTTAGTATTCTGGAAAAGCAGAAATTTAAAAAAGGAGAAAATTTTAAAAATCACATCTTGGTATTTAGATGTGTTCTTTTTTCTGCATATGTTTAAACATACAAATTATACATGCATGCGCACACACACACACACACAGGTCTTGTTTTGTACAATGCTTTGCAACCTAGGTTTCCACGAAGACTTGCTTTGGTTTAATACTTGTGTTTTACAGAAGTGGCTGTATTTCAGGAGAGGGTTGAGTAGGGTCATGTTAGCTATCTGACATAGTCCAGTTTGAAGTCAGACAAAACCAGGGTCAGATTGTAGCCAAGACATTTATGGTCTGTGTGACCTTGAGCTTGACTTTGCACCCGAGTTCCCTCAGTTTGGAATTGTTTTGGAAATTGAAGATAACTTGGGTGCCAGTTGCCTACTCAGGCCCTCAGGACACAGTAATTCTGAGGAATCACACAGATTTCCACTGATGGCTTAGCATCCTTGTTGCAGGTATTTGCTCTTTTTCTTGTCTCCTTTGTATAAACTTTTAAAGAGAAAAGCCCTGATCTGTGATGGAAGAAATCATCATGGCTGCCACCTGGTCCTATAACCTTGGAAACACCATCTCCCTTGTGGGTCTCAGTATTTGTATCTGTGAAGTTATTGCACTTTAGGGCGTCCAGACTCCTCCCACCCCACCCACCCTAACAGCTTTTGTGTCTGCATAAACTTTCTCTCCCTGGGATGATGCAGAGCCCTCAGTACATGTCCAGTAAACTGATATTGACATTGAGATTCCTGGTCTGCTTAGCTGTGCCAGGGTCTTGTTAGGTTAATCATCAAGAGCATCCAAAATATGCACCATGATCTCCGTAGAGAGAAAGCTGCTCCATGACAAACCCAGTTACTCTTTTTTGTTTTGGGAAGTTAGTTGGTAACGGTGCAGGACCATGTTCTGTGGGAGCTTGGAGAACTGTGCTGGAAGGAAAATGGTGTTTTCCCCTGAAGACGTTACACAGGGAAGTCATTATACAGGGGCAACGGAGCAGACTTCCCTGTGTGACTCCTCTAGTGCTTGAACTGGGGCAGAGGAAGCAGATGGATCAAGAGCGTGGAAAGAAGTCCTAAGTCTAGCCCAGAGCTGAGCGCATCTTTCAGCTGCCAAACGGAAGGTCTCTCTGTGGCAGTGCTGGAAAGGAAAATCGAGTTAGGCTAGCTTGTTCCAAATAAAATGCTATATTTAATTTCACTCTGGGAAACATTTGATGTCCGGGCTACTGAAATACATGAAATATATTTTAAAAGATATGTTTTGTTAGAACAACAGGGAAAAAAACAAAACAAAACCAAACAATGGGAAGGGAGGTCCTCACGTCTGCTGCAAGTTGTACACAGGAATCGGATCATTTCAGTTTGTATTTTTAATCATCTGACAGCTGCTGACCAAGGGTTGACCGATCCATGTCTAGTACCCGGGACGTCCTGTGCACATTGTGTATGTCTCCGTAGTTCAGTCTGTGAAATGCCTTTTGCGTAAAACAGGATGCTCGCTGCGGCAGTGGGGAGCTGTCAGTTTTAAGATTCGTGATGTGCATTTGTGTGCTTGACATGTGGGAGGGAAGGATCGAGTCTCAACCTATGCTGAGTTAGATGCAGCAAATCTGTGTCAGCCTTGTGGAGCCTGGCTTTTTAGAATTTCTGTCTCCTCTATGATCATCATGAGCACCGTGGCTGTTGGAAGTGACTTCTCCTCGCTGAGGCTGGCCTGGTGTGTTTTGGAGCCATGGGCCATGCAGGGATTTGGGGAAGGAGCCCATAGAGTGGCTTCACTTTCACACCGTTCCTGTCCCTTCTGACTTCCATGTCTGCTTCCTGACCCCACTGTCATGTCAGACAGAGCTCTTTCCGTTCTCTGCCTTTGTTTCACTGTTCAGAGATCTCAAAGAAGCAGAGACCTACAAACAGGGCTCTGACTCCATCCTGGAAACTCCCCTTTCTTGTTTTACCTGGCCAACTCTCAAACTCTCAATCAAGCAGTTCATTTTAATTTTTTTGTCCATTTATTTAAAAAAATACAGAACTATGTATTTTTGAGGATAGTGCCACTTTCTTTGGCTGTAAATAGAAATGGTCGTATCTATCTATACTGTGTGGGGCTTGTCAGAGGGACAGTACCAGCCTGCTGCCCCACAGCACCTGGCTTTATTTCTTGGTGATTATGCAAATCAGAGAGAGGGAGACTAATGTTTTAATGACTATGAAGGTTTCTTCTTGGAGCATCTGAAACCCTGGAAACATTTTCTTTCCCCCACACTGGGGGCTTCATTATATGTGAACAGGATTTTCAGCGACTGGGTCTTAGGAGAGGTCCTGGGAGAGGGAGGGCATACAAGACACCTGTGGCCTGGGGCCAGGGGCCTCTTGACCCAGTGAAGGGGAACCAAGGTGGGTGTCTTTGAAGAGCACGCTCTGACCTTGGATGAGCTCATGGACACTGTGGTTGCCATGAGAATCCTTAGGAAGAAAGCTGTTCTCCATGGTAGAAAGAATTTTCAGCTTCTTAGAGACAGAGGGCAGTGCTTCTTTGTATCTTGCAGTCAGAATAGTACAAGATGGTGGAAGCGATTGGGGATTCCATGGAATTTGGTCACCCCTGTTCTCAAAATAGCAGTGCTGGGGGCTCCCTGGGTCACTGTGCTAAAAAAAAAAAAAAAGGCATAGAATGTGTTGGAATACTTGCTCTGTGAATTCATAGTCTCTTTGTTTTAATCAGCCTTTTCCCTGCTGTGGCTAAAAGATCTGAACAGAACTGTTGTAGACGAGGAAGAGTATATTTGGGGTCTCATGGTTTTAGAGGTCTCAATCCATGGACAGCAGACTCCATTCCTCAGGGCTCGAGGTGAGGCATAGAGTATGGAGGAGGGAAGTGGCTCATGTGATCAAAAAGCAGAGAGAGAGAGAGAGAGAGAGAGAGAGAGAGAGACTGACTCTACTTACCAGCTATAAAACATATGACCCAAAGACATGCCCCCTCAGGGACCTATCTTCTCCAGTCACCCCCTAGCCACCTTTAGTCACCCCTCAATTAATCACATCAAGGAATTAATTCATTTGGGTTAATACTCTCCAACCCAATCATTTCTCCTCTAAACCTTCTTGTGTTGTCTCACATGTGAGCTCTGGGGACACCTCACAGCCAAACCACAACACTCCCTGATCCTCGGTTTTCTTGTCTGTCAAGGGGGATGATGGTACTGCAGAAAGTGGGGGGAATCATATGTGATATTCATGTTGATAGTACATGACATGTGTGCATTGTCACATGGTATCAGGGAGCCAGTACTTCACCTGGTAAGGAAGCATTAGTAGGTAACTGGTAGAAGCCCTGCCTCTGCCCTCCTGCCGGGCAGCACAGGTGTGAAGGGTGCTGACACGCTTGAAAGTGCTACACAGGCATCCACTATTATTCTTGTAGCCTGGAGATCTGACATAGACGTGTTTTACATTTTTGTCTTTGTTAATACAGTGGATCTTGAAATCCGAAGACACAGTTCTAATGCCCTGTTCATAGCTTATGCAACTAGGCAGTCAAAACACCTTTAAAACCTGAACAGAAACTCAGTTGTTTTCAAATATGTTTTAATTTTTTACAGTAAAATTTTCTTTTCTTCTTGAGGTGACTTTGCCAAGGACACAGCTTTGTTAGTCTGCTAAAAGGATTTTATTTTCTGGTGTAAAAGGATTGCAGTGTGACACTTGGTGAGATCCGACTACATCAGTCCAATGAAGGAGGGGCATCTGCAGCCTGACCTTTGGGGTGTCTGTAGTTCCCAGTCAGTCTCAGACTACTGTTTTTTAGGGTGTCCCTTGTCTTTTTCCATTGTTTCTGGAAAGCAGTTGGTGTTGTGTTTTCCGTTAGACTTTGCTTTGATTTTGTGCTTGGTTAGGGCAATACTGAAATTAGTTTCTCATTCTAGTGCATTCATCTATTCAACATGTACTTATTGAGAGCATACTGTGTGCTGGGCTCTTCGACAGGCACAGATGGTGCAGCAATGAGCAAGAGATTACATTCTCTGTGCATCTGCAGGTCAGGAGAGGGAAGGAAGGAAAAAGGCAGAAGCAAGTAAGTCAGAGATCTTGATATTATGGTAGGTGCTATGAGAAAGCTCAAAGGGAAACAAAGCAGAGTGATTGGATAGCTGATTATAGGGAGGGGGTAACTTTAATTCACTAGCCAAGAAAGGACCCAGGGGACCTAGAAGACAAGAAGGAGCTATATTTGCAAAGAACAGAGCATTTTGGGTGAGAGAACAGCAAAGTGCAAAGGCCCTGAGGCAGAACAGAAAAGCAAGGTCAGGGGTGCAGTGGCTAGGAAGAATATCCTAATGTTGCATAGCACAGTAGGGTAACCGTGGTGGACAACAATTAGTTGAATATTTCAAAATAGCTAGGAGAGAGAATTTTGAATGTTACTAAACACAAAGAAATAATAAATGTCTTCAGAGAAAGATCTGTCAATTCCCCTCATCTGATCACTGCACAATGTCTGCATGTTTTTGGTTGCCATACTGGACCCATAAATATGTGCCATTACCATGTGTCAATCAAAAATTTAAAAATGTATAAAAAAGATAAGACTGGTACACAGGGAAGGATTGGGAGGGTGGCAGGTGAGGCAGTTGGGGGTAGGTAAGGGATAGACAGATCATGCCAGGTGGGTAGAGTATTTTTCCTTTTTAAAAGATCCGTCTGCATGTGGATTAGGATGGTCTTGGGAGGAGGTGAGAAACCAGATGAGAGGCTGGTCAGGAAGCAGGTGGAGAGGCTGGACCAGGTGCTCACCGTGGACTGAGATGAGTGGACCTGCCTCGTCCACTGGGATGGCTGTTGTCTGCTCTGGGAGCCAGGCCTGCTGGGCTGCCCGGACAGGGGGCCCCCCAGGGATGCCAGGCAAAGGGGGTAGTTGATGATGAGAGTGTTGATGAGGGAATGAGAAGCTGATGGTGGGGTAAATAGTTAGCATTCACATTGGCGGGTAATTTGGCAAAATGTACCAAAGCCTTAAAAGTGTTCATTCCTTTTGGTCCCATGATTCCATAGGATTTTGTCCTATGAAAATAATCAGCAATGCATAGAAAGACGACTTCAGGCACAATGGTTGTCGTCTTATTTATAATGAAGCTCAAACTTGGAATATTTAACTTCTTTTCTTTATTTTTTCGGCACTAAGAGATTAAGTCAGTTAGGATGCATCCAAGTGATGGGACACCATGTAGCCTTCAAATGATGATAAGGAAGGACAATTAATGGCTTAGCAAGATAGTCAACTGGATTGCCAGTTGAAAAAAATATGTTATAGGATATTATATACCATGATCTTAATTTTATAAAATATTTAAACTCTATCTCACACAAGGTGTATATAGGCTATATTATATCTTAGGAAGTCCAGTAGGGTGTACACTAGAGTGTTAAGAGTAAGCTGATTAGCAGAAAGATCAGTGGAGTTGAGGGTGGGGATGGGGGAGGGAGGAGGGAAGGGAAGGAGACATACTGGGGACTGAATTAGAGCAAATTACATTCCATGCTTTTATAATTTTGTCAAAATGAATCCTAATGGTATGTATAACTAAAAAGAACCAATAAAAAGAAAAAGAAACATAATTAAGCTAATTCAGGAAGAAAAAGCACAAATTCTTTTCATTCTCTATTTGTGATTTTTTTTCAAATTTTCTACAATGAACATTTGAGATAAAAATTTTTAAAAGTATTAATTTTAAAAACCAGTTATGATTTTTAAACCAGTTCTTACTATGCCTGAGCGTAAATCTGAGTGGTGACTAGATGGGTGAGCTGGTGGCCCTTTGTAATATGCATCCATATGTAGAGCAGCCATTCATATTTGGAAAGTTCATGCTGAGAAAAGCATTGGATTTGGAGTTAAAATCCCAGCTCAGCCACTTCCTAGCTCTGTGATCTTGGACTTTGGGCTTGAACCCTAATGTGTAGACCCTTCGCTTCTTCATTTTGCAAGTGGGAATGAATGATGGAAATAGTAAAGGCAGTCGTGATGTTTCCCTGGAGTTGTGAAGGTTTAGTGGCCGGGAATGAGGAAGTGTGCTGTAGGAGAAGCACCATGTAAATATGAATACTTTAAGGCACGAGTCTTCACACACAGATTTGGCACAAATAAATTTGGGGTGGATCATTTGTGGTGTACTGTAGTGCCCTCCATGAGCATCTCAGCAACTAAGTGGCATACTTGGACCCAGTGTTAGGCCAGCTCTCTCTGATCCATGCCCTGAATTAAGCAAATAATCTGAATGTAAGTACAATCAGCTTGTCCTGAGCAGTGGGTAGCTCTCAAATGAGGAGTGCTTTCTCCTTCCCTGGAAAGCTGCAAATGAAATGCCATCTCAGCAGCAGCCACACCCGGGGCCCCTTTCCTGTGTTGCTCAGCTGTGCTGTTTACATAAAGCCTTTGGAAATGAACCTGCAAAAGAGTGGAGCTGAGAGGAACCAACTGGAAGGAAGGAGACGGGGAAATGCACCATCTCCCGGTTTAAAGGAAACATTTACTTTTGAACGGACCCTGGTCACTGACCTCTGAAATGTCATGGTCTTTACATATTGCAATAGACATACACAGAAATGCTGATGGACAGCTCAGCAGGCACTTACATTTTAGTACCTTGAACTTCTGGAGGCTTAGGACAGCCTGCTTGGCTCTAGGAGACTCACAGTGGACCTGTGGCCTTGTCCACAGTAGATGCTCTAGGGGGTGTCAGCCCTCCATAAAGGAGTCACATAGAGAGTGAGTTCAGTGAACATCATTAAGATGGGACTCCTGTGTTCAGCTGGAGATCCCTAGGTAAAGGAAGATGAAGTAGTCAAGCCTGGCCAACCTTTGAGGTTTATTTCTCCAGGGACTCCCATCTTCATTGAAATGTGGACAGTGCATCACACACCAGTTATCAACAATAAATGCCACTGAGTGGATCTGCCTTCCCTGTTGGAAGGAATACTACTGGTCAGCCGTGTCTTCTGATTCTGAGAAACCACCTTGCCATTTTAAACAAGTGCCCTAGTAGCTGCCGATTAGATGTGTCCATGGTGAAGTTCCTTGTGAGGTGTTCCTGTAATAGAGGACCCTACTGGTCCACTTGTTGATAAGATATACAAGAAGGGTAATGACAACATAATAGCTGCTTTTAGTGGGCATTTCCTCTATCGTGAACACAGTCCCAGGGATGGTGCACACATCATCTCTTTGAATTGTCAATAAACTCTAGGAGGTAAATCTTGCTGTCCCCACTTCACAGATTAGAAACTGTGTTTAAACAACTTGCCTAAAGTTTAAAGTTTAAAACTTCCTAACCTGGGATTTGAACCTGGATCTCTCTAGCCCTCGGGTTCCTCCTCTGAACTCCCCCACCTCTCCCTATCTTATTTTCCCAGCTCTATTCATTTTGGAATCTAATTGGATCCTTCATATATTAAGGAGGAATTACTCTGTACCAGGTGCTGCTCAGGGTAGAAGATGAATAAGCCATGCTTCCTTCCCTCAAGGAACACATATACATCATCATTTTTATAAATTTAAAGTCTATAGCAAGAGGCCAATAATAACTTTTTATAATTAGTAATTTAATTTAAGTATAATAAATATTTTTTTAGTAAACAATAATATACAAATACATTTTAGTTTATTTTACAGATCTCTCTGACTCCAGATTATGATGCATCTCATAAAAGATGCACATGAAATCATTTGGAATTTAAAGAAGGGTGAGAATAACTCTGGAGAAATCAGAAAAGAATTAAACTGGGTGTATCATTTGCAATGGGACTCAGAGAGTGGTGGGGCCTTTGACAGGTAAAGATGGTAAGAATTGTTTCTCAGCTGACGTTGCCTTTGGATTATAAGTGGAACCTGCTGTTTGCTGATTGATTTTTGCAACTGACTCTGTGTACCCCTGGTTTGTTTCTTGGTAATGATACTTGTTCATGATGTTCACATCTGAGAGCTCGGAAATAGAGTTTTTATTGTAATAAACAAGGTGGTCACAAGAGACCTACATCAAAAGTGGGATTTCCAGGCTCTTCTCCACTACCACTTATGTGTGAATGAGTCAAACATCTGTATCTTTATTCTAGAACTCTCTCTCTTGAACTTCCACTCTACTGGCAGAACATCTAAATTTAATTAATCTAGTATTCTTTTCAATTTAAGCCCAAACTAGAGTGCATTACCTCCCCATTCTCCCTTCTATACGAGCCCCCAACTTCCCAACACCTGTTCTACTTGACACCTCATGGTGGTATGAGGAATGGTCATCTCCACTGTGTGTCAACATAAAGGGAGAATGGAGTGGTTGGCCTGGAGTCCTGTTTGGAAAGGTGACTTTAGAGATCAAGTTCTTCTGTTGGCTCACTTTGGGATCTTGGGAACTAGCATAATTTTCCATCAATTTTCTGATGAAGAAAATACAACTTGGCTTTCTTCCTATAAGCAAGCAGATCAGTGTTGGAGATAATTAAATTATAAAGCACCTTGGGGTCCAAAGATAGCAGGTCTCATGTAAACATCACTGTGCCATTGCCAATGTTGTCACCAGGGGATGATAATGTAATATTTTTTTATTACAAAGTGGTTTTTCTGATGTTTGGTTGAAAGAGATTGTATGTATTGAGCCAACTGTTAGAGCTATTTTTCTTCTAATACAACTTATAAAGTGCTTTTTGTTACACCCAAATTTTGGAGGACTGGAGAACTCGGATGTTTAAGGTTGTAGCTTTTTAGAATGGATGAATAAACATTAGCACTCCAAAGTGAAGCACGTGAAGCCTGTCAAGGCTCCATCTCTGATTTGCTTTCTGATCTCATGCAAGTCACTTCACCTCTCTGCTTTTTTGTTTCCCCATCTGTGAGACATTGCTCACTTTGCCAGGATATCTTCAATATGAATAAGATAATGTGCGGAACCCTCTCAGCTGCTGCATCATTAAAAAGCATTTATTCAGCACTTATGTAGTGTTGCACAAAGAGAATTATAAAGACTAGATCCCTGCCTTGCCTGCTGGATTATATTCTAATATCTTTCAAAGCAAAAAGCAGAAACTAGGCAACTAAGGTGAGAAAGCACTCAGATGTTATCTTTTATGTCATACAAAAACCAGCAGCGTAATTAACAAGAACTGATACTAAATGGAGTCAGTTTTCAAGAAGGGTCTCACATAGAAAAGATACAGATAAAATGATTAGGAAGCTTTCATCTATCGAGAACTAAGACAGGGACCTTGTTTTATATAAATGAAATTTCTGAACATTGCTCACAGGGACCTAAGCAAGAAGACCCCAGTGGGGAAGAGGCAAGGGGAAAGTTCTTTGGAGAGTCTTGCTTGGGATTCTGATATTTTTAGGTTGCTGTCTCTCTTTCCCACTGTCTCTTCTGAGTCATTGAAGACTCAGACATTAGGGCTTCAGATTCAGTAAGGACAGATGTCTGTGCTTTAGAGAGGCCATTGTAGGGCAGTGGGCAACCATCTTGCAGTTTCTGAATATTGTAGTCATTGCACTGTTTTTTTGTTTTTTTTTTTTTAAATTGTGGGCCTTCAGCAGAATGAGATCAGAACCAAGCTGGACTCAAATGAGGCCCTGGAGAGCAAGGCAGCCATACAAATGCCATAACTAAGCTGTCTGAAGGACTTCCCATCACTTAAATTCTTTGAAAGGTGAGCCCCAGAGAGAAGAACATCATTTGCTTCCTCAGTGCCAGGAGAAAGAGGCGATGATACCCAGGTCACTTACTAAATTATCCCTCAAGTTTTCTTGAAAAGCTTGACCTGTAAGTTTTACTGATCACACACACACACACACACACACACACACACACAGAGCTTTCTTCAAACTGAGGTAGTGAAAACTGTCAGGAAAATAATCAAATTAACTATTATTTATATTTCTTTATAGTTTATAGCATCTTTTCACTGGTGTGATTCATTTGGTATAATACTAGTTTTCAAGGTAAGTGCGTGTGTCAGTCAGCTGTTACTGTAACAAAATACCTAAGGTAATCAACTTAAAAAGAAGAAAGCTTTATTTTACTGCACAGTTTGAAATTTCAAAACTCATGGTCCATGGTTGGTTGGCTCTGTTGCTTTTGGGCCTGTGGCGATGTAACACATCATGGTGGGAGCTTGTGGAGAAGGAAGCTGTTCACCTCGTGGCCAGGAACCAAAGATAGGAAGAGACCATTGTCCCACAGTCCCCTTTGAGGATATGCCTCAGTGACCTCACACCTTCCAGTAGGCTCCACCTCTTCAGGTTTCCATCATTTCTCAATTAAACCAAGCTAAGGGCCAAGACTTTAACACATGGGCTTTGAGGGGATGTTTCATCCTAAATCAGTGAGACTAAAAATCACTCCTCTTGTCCATACAAGGACATCAAAACTGGTTAAATGACTAGGATAAGGTCATACAACTAGTATAAATTTAAGAGTGCCTGTTCTTTGAACTCTAATATCCTGCCTTTCTCCCTGGATAAACATCAGCATATCTAGATAGCTGGATTTCTTCTTAATATGCTATGTTTTAAAATCATTATTTGTTGTCACCACAGCACACAGTATGGTTAAAACCAGACTCGCTGCTATTAATGATTGCATAGTGTCATTGCTTTCTCCAAGGAGATACAAAGCGGAAGTGGCAACTTGTCCTTCACTGTACTTGGGTCTTAAATGGCTATTAAATACATGGAGCTTGACTCCCGTCTTCCTCTAGGTCTGAAGCTCTTTCCCTTTTGATTTTCAAGTATTCTGTGGACATGAGGAGGGCTCTTGAAAAATGGCCCATTGCAGTTCTGACTCTATTCTAATGAATGCACTGTGCACGCAGTAAATCTGAAGGAGCTGCATCTGCATGCTGTCCAGGTGGAAGGTGCTAAAGTGACCAAAGCTTAAAATATGTCTGTCCTGGGCCAAACTGCAGACACCGCCACTCTTGCTGCTGATGCTGTGGCCTGTGCATAGGGGAGGAGCCCTAGCTAAGAGTTCACTCCAAACAGCTGGGGGTGGGGGACACCATGCTTCTGTGCTCTGGCCTCCTTTTCTTCACCCTCCTCTCTGAAATTCTCTCTTCCCAGCTTTAGTGCAGGACCTTCCTCCAGTTCCCCTCCTTCCTCTCACCAAGACCAACTTTCTGGAAAAATGATTCTTACACATCAGTGTTAATTTTTCCCAAGAACATTAGCATTTCAATCTTTTAGTGCTAATTGTGGGGAGGGAGTTTATCCAGTTACAGAGATTTCTCAGATAAGTAGTGTAGTCCAGTGATTCAGTTATAGACTTTGTGATCAGAGAGAACAGAGTTTGAATTCTAATTACACCTTTCCTAACTTTTGGTGAGTTACTTGACCTTGCTGCTATTAATAATTGCATAGTGTCATTGATGTTGTCTTGTTGTAAGGATTGAAGTACCTGGGTATGCTCAGCTTGTAGAGAGTCACTATGTTTCAGCTCCATTTTTCTTTTTCCCCCTGAAGAACTCACAAAGCTTCTTTTTACACAATTTTCCATTGGAGATCACTGGATGATGTGCTGACTAAGTGGGAGAAACTAAAGGTTCCTTTACCATCAGTTATGATTCCTACCTGACAATACACATCAGGTGTCAATTTATTTTGGGTTTTGATGTGCAATTTATTTTGGGTTTTATTCATCCCCAAATCCAAAATCCAAAATGCTCCAAAATATGAAACTTTCCAAGTGTTGACATGAAGTCACAAGCAGAAAATTCCAGTCCTGATGTTTCGTGACACAGGTTATGGCCAAAACAAAGGCACACTAAAAAGTGTGTGTAGAATTACCTTTATGTGTATATGAAACAGATGATTTCATATTTTGACTTAGAGTACATTCCCAAGATATTTCTTATCTCTTTCTCCCTCCCTCTCTCTCTCTCTAAAATCTGAAAAAAATGTGAAACACTTCTGGTTCCAAGCATTCTAGAGAAGGAAGATTCAATCTGTGCTATGTTTTATTGTTTCTGTTGACTCTAAGACTTGCATTCCCCCTACATTTTAATTTGTCTAAAATTGATATGTGTTTTCCAATAGATGGTATGTTGCAGTTAGTTTATAGCATTTGTTTTATTTCTCAATGATACATAAAATAGGGGGTATGTCTTATAATCAATGACTTCTTTGATTTGCTCAAAGTACAGTAGTTATTTTGTAAAATCTGACATTTCCTGAACTCAAGTGGCAAATAGTTGCTTTGGTCTGGTGATTCTTGATCCCTTCACCGGCTCCTTGTTTGGAATCATCTGTCCAGTGTCCAGGTGGGGCATTGCCATGTCGATGAAGGAATAGCAGGAGGAAGAGTTTCTGGGACACATGTGAAGAGGGAATAAAAGACCCGTAGGATCATGTCAGAGCTTAGGTGACTTGCAGAAGCTCTGCCTCCTTGGCCTCAGAGTGTCTTTCCAATATCTTACACAGGAATATCAGGTCATATTCATGCTGGGCCTTTTGATAAATATTAATTGAATGCTTACTGTGTCTAGGCACTGTGTTAAGCACTTGACAAAAATAAACTCTTTTAATTGATACCATAGTTCCATAAAATAGATACATTTGTATCTTTACCTTACTGATGAGGAAACTGAAGCTCAGAAATTAATTTATGTGCCCAGGTCTTGAACTCACATCTGTTGTACCCCAAAGCCCACAATTCGAACCTCTCTGCCCTATTGCCTCTTTCCCAGCCTGACTTGGCAAAGTGGGCTTTGCTTCTTCTCCACTCTCCTTTGCTAGTGGCAATGATGAACAACACAGGAGTGAAGTCTAATTTTTAGTCTACAGAGAATCCAGCTGACAAGCCGTGTGCTGAAGATGTAAGAGCTAAGTTATGGATTTTGGCAGAAGGAGAGAATGGAAGGAGGTAACTCCACACCAGATTTTGAACCTTTCCAAGTGAGTTTTGAGTTTGCAGGTTCTGTCCTCGAGCTGCACTCATTCCATCTTTCTACCTCTGGCATTGTCTGCATGGGCTGGGGTGACTCTGGCTGCCTGGCATAAACAATACCCACTCTGCCGTCTGTGATTTTTCTCTCCCTTCTGTCTTGAATCAGATATGCCCCAGTTGCCAGGGAAAGAAGAGTGAGTGCTTGATGGTTTATCAACTCAGGTGGAAGGGAAATTAGCATTTCCAACAGTGAGTGAAGGAAATTGACTATATGCCAGGAAACTACTGTGTGTGTGTGTGTGTGTGTGTGTACAATAGTCACCCTTTAGCCACAGTTTTGCTTTCTGTGGTTTCAACTACCTGTAGTCAAACACAGTGCAAAAATATTAAATGGAAAACTCCAGAAATAAACAATGCATAAGTTCTAAATTTCATGTTGTTCTGGGTAGCTTGATAAAATTTTGTGCTGTCCCTCACCATCCTACTCCCATGAAGCCTCCTTTTGTTGAGCAGCTCCACACTGTGTACACCACCTGCCAGTTACTCAGTAACTGTCTTGGTTATCAGAGCAACTGTTGCAGTGTTGTGGTGCTTGTGTTCAGTAACCTTATTTTGCTTAAATGGCTACAAAGTACCGGGATAACGATGTTGACCGTTATATTTCAATATGTTGTATAATTTTGCTATTTTATTATTATTAATCTTTTGCCATGCCTAATTTGTAAACCTTCTAAGTGTGCATATAGAGGAAGAAATATGGTGCATGTAGAGTATGGCACCATCCAAGGTTTCAGGCATCCTCTGAAGGTCTTGGAATGTATACTCAAGAACAAGTGAGGATTACTGTGTGTATATATGTAATATGTGTCTATATATCTATGCATCTTTCTATAGGTATAGATTTGTATCTATGAATATGAGTATGTAAAGATACAGATATATCTATTTGTATCTACATCTTGATTAATGATATATCTTTTGGAGAAACAGAGGCAAGGAAGGCACCACCGTGGCCTCAGGAGTGCCAAGTGTGGTAGAGAAGACAGCAGATGACCAGGCTCGTCACCATTAGGGTGGCAAGCTGTGAGGGGCATGAGAACTGAGAGACCGTTGACTGGTGTGAAGAGTACAAGATTTGGGGTATCCATGGGCATATCCAGGCTTTTCCATGCTGACTCACTTGCGAAACTTTCCTAAACTCTAAGCTTTTAATCTTTAACCTCTTCATCCTTACAACGTGAGGAAGTATGTTTTTCTCATAGCCTCATCGAAAGGATTAGTTACATATCTGTGTCAAGTGCAGTGCTTAACACAGGCTCATCCAGTGCCTGGCATGTTGTTGGATGTTGTGAGTCTTAATGTGCCTGTACAGGCATATATACACATGTGTTTGCATATGTGGATTTAGATGTTAAAATTCCTCCCTTCATCAGATGTTTAGTGAGTACCATTTTAGGTGCCAAGAACTTAGTGGTAAATAAAACAGCCCCAAATCCTTGCACACAGGATGCTTATATTCTAATAGGGAGAGACAGTAAATAAGACAGACAAGTAAATGTTTGTTGGATGGTGATCAGTGCTGTGGAGAAAGCAAGCAGGAGAATGCGGGGTGTGAGTGGAAATACACATTTTAAATAATATGACTAGGGAGGGCCATCCAAAAAGATGTTTGAGTATGGACAGAATCCTGTGGGAATGAAGGCACCAGAAAGGCGGATATTGGGGGAAAGGCATCCCAGGCAGAGGAAGTTGCAAGAGAAATGTCCTCAGTTAAGAGCAAGTCTGAGCAAGTCTGGCATGCTCAGGGAAAACCAGGGAGGCCAGCATTTATAGAATGGTGTGAGCAGGGGGCTATTAGTCGGCGGTGAGGCCAGATGAAGCAGGGCCTGGTAGGCCGTGGTGAGGGTGAAAGCTTCTACTTAGGGTGAGACAGGAGCCATTGAAAAGTTTGAGCTGAGAAGTGGCATGGTCTGCCATATATTCTAAGAGAGTAACTGGTTGCTATGTGGAGAAGTCACATGGGGGTGCTGTGTGTGTGTATCTTGGCAACAGTTTGGAGAACTCTGATGTAAGCTAAGGATGTGATCACCTTTGGTCAGAAGGCCAAATACAAATGGACAGTAGTGGAGGAGGAAGAGGCTGGAGAAATATGGTTTGCATTGTGGATTTGGCCCTTCTTTTGTCTCTGTTCTGAATGGTTTCCCATTGCTGTGGGCTTGGAATGCTGCACAGGAAGTGAGGGGCTGTTGGCCTGCTCTACCAGCCTGGGGTCATACATCCAGATTGTGGTTGGCTGCGCCCAGGAAAGGCACAGTGCACTGGTGTGTGTGTGTCAGAAACAAGAGTGGAGGCCCTGGGCTGAGCCTTGAGTGCACTTCTCACCCTGGCTTTATCATGGTGCCATCACAAGGAGCAGTGGACGTTCTCACGAGTGGTGGGCAATACCAGGGCCTGGGAGCGTGGCTGCCCATGGTGAGACATTAAAAGCATATGAATCTGGATCAACCCAGCCCCTCAAGAAGTCTGAGAACATGAAAGCTGAGAGCATAACCTTGTGTCCAAAAGGCTCAGAAAAGAACAGATGGGACTAGTGAATGAAATTACACACCCCACCCTGATAATCAGCAGCTCCCAGGGCTGATTTCAGTCCATGTACTGCTGACTTAGCCTTTTCTCCTGGTGACCAGAGGGGAGCTGGCCCTTTCTGGAGTAAAGAGACCTTTGCCACTAGACTTTTCTATTATTTGTGTGGGTCCCCCCCATCAATCATAAAGCTTTATATAATTTACCAAAAACAAGAAAATAAAATAACTAATTCTGACAGAGTTCATTTTGTGCAATCTTGAGTACTTAATTTGTTTTAACTTCCTTAGCCTTTGCAACAACCTATGAGGTAAGTAGATTACTATCCCCATTTTGCAAAGGAAGAAACTGAGGTTAAGACTCTTGTCCAAAGATCCATTGCTTGTAAGTGTGTTGGGGCCATTATCCAGATTCATGCTTCTGACTCCAGAGCCTTATCTCTTTTCTCTTTATCAGCCTTGTAATTATTTCTTATTCACCATGTGGAATTTTGTGCAGGAGTTTTTGGAAATAATTTGTACAAATATGCAGAAAGGAACTGTGTGGTCAGAACGAGAAAAAGCAACTGGCTTTAGTCCTTTTTCTTCCCCGTATCCATGTGGGATACCTGCCAGGCGGCTGGCAGCTGGCAATTTCTACTTCCTGTTTTATGTTGTAATTTATTGACGTATATGCCATTCTCCTTCCAAAGGCTGCAGACTCATTGTAGCCCGGTACATGTTGATTCAATTTTAATATTTGCCATAGTATCTAGGCCAGTTCCTTGAACATGGTAGATGCCCAGTCAGTATGAAATAATTCTAAAGTGGAATGGGGGCAGTTGGTAACCAGTTCTTAAGCCATTCAGTTCTGAAAACAATGAATTGAGAACATTAAAATACACGAATCATAAGACAGTTACAGTTGAATAATGCTTTTATTATTTTCAAAACCCTTCCACACAGTTCATCTCATTTATCCTCCTGCCACCCCTTGTGAGGGTGTTGGGTACACGTCTTAATTATGAGAAAGCCAAGGTCAGAGACAAAAAAAAGAGCTACCTAAGAGCACAAATGTTTGTTTTTTTAAAATTTTTATAGTAAAGTCAGAGTTAGATATTGGAACTGTCATCTCCTGATTTCCCATTTTGTGAGTGATGTCAATATGCACACCTATTGGGTACAGAGCTTGAACACAGGACCTAATGATACTCATCCTTTCTGGCAACTTGCTAACAGCCAAGCACAGTGTTGCTTAATATATGATCCCCTGCTGCTTACAATAGGGCATACTATGTCCATAAACACACTACTTAGGTGGCCTGGCTTTCTTTTTTGTTTGTTTGTTTTATTTTGAAATAATTTTAAGCTTACATAAAAGTTGTAAAATGGTACAGAGTTCCAAGCTTCCTCTAATGTCTTGCATAGCCATAACACAACAATTAAAACTGAGAAATTAACATTATTCATTTAAACTTGAGACCTCATTGGGATTTCATCAGTTTTCCCACTTATGTCCTTTTCCTGGTCCAGTATCCAATCCAGGATGCCACATTGCATGTAGTCATCATGTCTCCCTAGTCCTTCTTAGTCTCCTCCCATCTAGGCTACAGCTCAGCCTTCCCTTGTTTTTTATGACTGACTCAAAGAGTTCAGGTTGATTACCCTTAATTTGAGTTTATCTGATATGGGTTTGTTTCCTCACCATTAGAGAAAAGGTTTGTATTTTTTGCATACTGAAATCCTCCTTCTGAGTATTACAGAAGTGATGTGCCCTTCACAATGTGTCCTGTCAGTAGGAAAGTGATGCTGATGACTTGCTCCTGGTACTGTTAACCTTCTTCAATTGAAGGTGAAGGTGGCATCAGCTGTTTTCCCATTTCTAACGCATATCCTACGGGAGATAGTTTGAGACTGTTCAAACATCCTGTTTCTTGTCAAAATTTTGCTCATCATCGTGGCCTTTGTCAGTGGACCTTGCCTGCAACAGTTACAATTACTCTAATGTTGGCCTGATGCTGGTTCCTCTGTTGTGTTCTTTCATTCTACATTTATCAACCAGAATTCTTCTGTTAAGAAGAGCTGTTCCTCCTGTATTTTTCTTTATTTAGTTAATTACTGATTTATATCAATGTTGTGTCTATGTATTTTATTCTGTGGGTGACAATCCAATTCCACTGTTACTGATTTCGTTGCTCAGGTTCTTCTAGCCTTGGCCACTGGGAGCTCTTTCAGGCACCCTCTGACACACCTGCATCTTTCTCAAGTATTTTCTTGCTCTTGGACTACAAGGTTCTTGAGGCTCATCACATATCTGTCCTGCCCCAACCCTGCAATCAATGGCTTCTCAAGGAGTCTTGTCTCCTTTTATTTGAGAGTAGTATTTGAAAACCAGTATTTGGGCACTGGGTGTGCTTGCTGCTCTTAACTTCCTTTTCTACGCCAAGACTTGTGGCTGGAAGCAGTGCGGTGACCACATTTGGGTGCCAGCTCTTTGTCTTGTCATGGACCGGTAACAGTTTGAGACTCCCTGACTTTGAGTCATAGTAAACTTTACGATCTGCTTTGTCACCATGTATATGTGGTCCGTTTGTTCCACTGAAGTCTTGAGTCAGCTTTATTCTTTCACTTGTGAGTTGCTTAGCTCCGTGTTGAGCGCATACTACATGCTGGCCTTGTGATAGGCACTGGGTTTTTATATTGGTGAGTAAAATCCAGCCTTTGATGAATTTAAAATACAGGGTCTTTTATGAAATCTAGGAGACATTGCTTCTTTTCATGATCACTGTATATTATGAGAACTCATTTCAGGTCATTCAGCATTCTTGAACCTTGTAAATTCAGCCTGAGGGATTTTAAATTTTGATTTCACTTTCAGTTTTTAGAATGTGAAGGGGCCATTGCCTAGCATAGCATTGGTGCCATGAAAACCCTTTTGCCCACGACTTGATCCTGACACTTAGTTGGTTGACTTATGCAAGGAGGCTGAAAATATGTACATTGACTTGACCAGACCTTTGGTGTCTTATGGTTCATTCTCATCAACATGTAAAAGAGAGGCTGCAGGCAGAATAGGGCTCCCTCACTGGTGCCACCTTCTCCCCCCATCCCGCCCCCCTGCTATGGAATGGGGTAAGAGTACTTCTCCTCAAACACTCTTAGACCCTAAGCCAACTCTCTAGCAAAAGTGCATTTTCAAAGATTCTGTTGCTTGATTTTAATCTACTCTACCTCCATATCAAGTTGGATCTGGGTTCAGATTGAAGGAGATTAAAACTGATGTCCCTTAAGGTCACTTGGACGAGCATTATCCTCACTCCTACCTCTTACGCTTCCCATCTGATTTGATTTAATTCATCTGGCATTATTCCAGTGCTTTTCCCTTGGAATAGTTACTAGCATTTTCTTCAAATTTCTGAGCATAAATGGATTAAGAATTACTTTTACAGCCCAGAAAGGTGTGGCTGGTAAAGAGCATTCTACTGGCCAGACAACTCGATGCTTTCAAACAAGTTGGTTGGCTGGAAGCCTCTATTGTCTCCTTTATTTTGAAAAAGATGGGAATGGCAAAAACTCATGCTAAGGCTTGTTCTTTCTTCCCATTCGTTCCTTTCTGGCATCTGTTAAATTATGTCTTTTGTGTCACTGAACAAATGTGTGTTCTCAGCATGCAAAGTAGACACATGATGGTTGACCCGCTGCCTGTTCTGGGAAGGAAAGGGAACAGTCAAGCTGTGGTCAGGTTGATTGCCATGCACCCTGTGGTCGGAAACGTGAGGACAATTGGGATCACCTGCATTTGCCTTGAAACGCAATGAAGGGTCCAGGCATCTGAGAATCTGTTTGCCAGATGTGTCAAGGATGTTGCCAGAGACGGGCAACTAGATGCATGTTCCTCAGCAGTGTAGAGCCATGCCCCTAAGGTGGCTTGATGCTCTAGCTCTGAGCCTGGTAGATGTCCAGGGGCCAGATTATGGAAATGAATCTTCACTCTCTGTTTTTAGTTGATGCTTTTCACAAAAAATTCTCTGTGTGTGTGCATTTTAATACATGAAATTTGGTTTACAGACAGCCTTGTAGGTCCCATCCTGCTTGTAATGCAGTGGTCTGCCCTTGAGAATTTTAAATTAGCTGACCTACATAGCTTAACTATTTCAATTAAAAGTAACAGTGTGGATTGGCAAGAGGAAGAGGACAGGGTAGGGGGAGGACAGAAAACCCCTTCCAGAAGCTTTGACTCAGGCAAAATAATAGAAGTGACAAGGGATTCTGGGAAGGAATCGTCATGGATAGTTGTCATGGAAGCTTTGACACCGTGGCTGAAGTTCTTGGGAAGGTGGCCTCTTGATATCACCTTGCTACGGACCTGTTATGCCAGGAAGACTCTTTGGGGGAAGACTATGGCAACATTATTCCTTTCCCCTCCAAATATCCAATTTTCTACTTCCGGCTGTCTCTACACTGGATTCTCTGAACGCTGCTTCTGGGGAAATACATGGCAAGGAGATGCTGTTCATGGAACAGGGTAGCCATTCTTGCTTTCTCATTTTCCATTTTTTTTCCCTCAGAATCAGAATTCTGATTCCACAGAAATTGCTAATTAACTCAGTTGCTCTCACAATGACAAGCGAACATCTGGAGCTACTAAGTCAGGGAAGCCATCGGCCTGGGTCCAGCATGGATTTTCTCCCCTTCGCACCCAGCTCAGCAGCTGGGCACTGCACCAACCCCGGCATTGTAGGATGGGGATGCCAACGGCTGGAGCAACTCAGGGCTAATTGATTCACCCAGAAAATCATGGGTTAGTTATTTTTAAATTGCAGGCTTATGTTGAAGCTTTTTGTTTTTCTGGTAGGAGATGGGGAGATCAATTAATCACTAGAGAGGAGATCTTGTTCACACGCTGCCGGTACCGTGCTCCTATACCTAGACCATCTAATGGCGACACGGGTTTACTTAGGGCTCTGATGGGATGAAACATAGTATTCCTTAGGTTATATCTGTGTGGCTGTTTGGGAATGTGGTGCAAAGCATGACCCTGTCAGATGGAGGGATAAAGAGATGAATGATTAAAAAAGGACTTACCTGTCAGGCTGCATAGAGGTCCTTGGGTGTGCAGAAGCTGTACAAAACACTTCCAGGTTCCATTCTTCAGTTCCCATTCACATCCATCCTACCAACTGTCTGCTTAGTAGGTATACAGTTGGCCTCCCATATCCACAGGTTCCAGAGCTCAGATTCAAATAACCATGGATAGAACATATTTGAAGAAACTTGTGTCTGTACTAAACATTTGTCTGAACTTTGTTTCTTCCCATTAGTCTCTGAACAATACAGCCTAACACCTATTTACATGGCATTTACATTGTATTAGTTATTATAAGTACTCTAGAGATGATTTAAAATATGAGAAGATGCATATAGCCTATATGCAAATACCATGCCATTTTACATAAAGGACTTAGGCATACACAGATTTTGGTATCCTTGTAAATTCTGGAACCAATCCCTCTCAGATACCGAGGTCTGATTCTAGTGCTTACAACATATATGGCTGGTGATATTCTAAGTGCTTTACACATATGAACTCACTGACTGCTCACAGGACCCTATGAGGTGAATGTTAGTATTGTCCCTGTTTTACAAACATGAATACTGAATCATTGAAGGGTTATAATTTTTCTTATTAACATTTACTTCTGGAGTTAGACCAGGCAGTTTGGCGTCAGAGTCATATTATCAATGATATAGATCCCATTCTAGTCCAGTTCCAAGGATTTTCAGAGAAGCAGTCACAATTATCTCTCAGGACACTCAACTTCAGTTTGTGTATGAATCATTTGGGGATTATGGTAAAATGCAGATTCTGATTCAGCAGGTTTGGGCCCTGAGATGCTCATTTCCAACAGGTTTCCAGGTGATGTCAATATGGTTGGATTGGAAGACCCTACCTTGAGCAGTAAAGCATTAGTAGACCATTAAGTTATGGTTTTCATTGTCAGATTGTACTTAACTCTGTATTTGAATAGAGGGTTCTTTCAGCAATAGAATAATACCAAGAAGAATTTAATACGTGATCTCCTAGAGAAGAAAAGAACTCTAGTATCAGAGTAATCAATTTTTGTTTGAGGACTAATTTTCTGGTAATTTTAATAGAAAATGGGAAAAGTGGGTTCCCCTTTGCATATTTTAGCCAGTGATGTTTTGTTTTGTTGTTGTGCTTGGGTTTAACTTGGCACTTCTGGGCTATTTTCAGTCCCCACTTTTTTTCTGAGTTACCCTTATACACAATTTGCTCCAACACAGTTCTTCCCAGTAAGGTACAAGGGATCAGACACAAAGTTAGATTCCATCACAAAAGCAGAATTACCATGGCAACTGTTATTTTTTGAGTGTGCCCAGCAACGTGAGCAGAACTGATGGGTGAAGTGAACTCATATGTTCTCCAGAAGATGAGGGATGGGGGGGGCCCTGGCCACACTAGCCCACTCTATCTCCAGCCCTACAGCAGGGGGCTTCCACTGACCCTGAAGACTCCACACACCCCAAATCCCCTTACCTCCATGGAATCCTGAAGTTAGTGTCCAGAGTGTTTCTGATTCTCAGCTTCCGACACCATGAGAATACTTCAGAGCCTTGGGATACTCTCGATCTTCTGGCTGGAGTTTTGGTGGATGACCACTTCTGAGTCTTGCTGTGTTTATGTGTCAATCTTTTGGTTTATTCGCTTACTGGTGGTGTGGAGCCTATGGCAAGTCTAGTAGTGAATGGGCTAGGGCAGAACAGACCCTACCACATGGTGACCTCCTGGGGAATGTCAATACCAATGTGTGGAACCAGTGAAAGTGTGGTTTTCTGGATTTGTTAAAGCAAAAAAAAAAAAAAAAAAAAAAATCTGTCTTCTATCATTTAGAACCATCTCCTCTCTTCTTTCTGCCTTTCTGTCTGGAAGCCTCACTTGCTTAGGGCAGGATAGTGTGGGTTCACTTTGTCCATCTTGGTTGGATGACCTCATCAGAGAAGCACTCTGTACCTCTCCTGTGAGACCTGTGAGATGACCTAATTTTTGATGGAACTGAGAAAGAAAGATCCAATGGAACCAATGACCCAAGGGAACATAAATGCTGATTTCTGTTGCTATCATTCAATAGAAAGCAAACAATGAACTAAGTGCATTAGGTTGGCCATGCGATGTTTTGGCAGGCACCTTTCAGATATGGAAGTACTTCAGAGGATGGTATTGAATCTCTAAGATAACACTGAGCACTCAACTCTCAGTGGTCCACAATTGATCTCTTTTGAGACATTACCAATCGGAAGGAAAGGAAGCTTCTCTTGCCTCTTATGGAATCTTAATTTAATGATGTACCCTAAAAAGTCATGACCTGAGAAAGAACCACCGGGTACAGCGATTTTGTTCTGACTCACTTTACTCTTGAATTTTATATCCAAGTTTTAAGAAACCAGTGTTAGTCAACAGCACTGTTTTTACTGCTAAGCAAAACTTCAGGAAAGAGCATCCTTTGTTAGAACACTAATTAACAAATTTTCTGTCAGTCTGAATTAAGGCCTGCACGGCTTCCCTCTGTTCTCCCAATCTCTGCTCTTGTATACTTACCCCAAAACATTTCAAGTGGTACAAAAGTTAACAATGATAGGTTTCAATATTGAAAACCTAAAACTAATAAATGCAGTTTTGATTGCTGTACCTGTGTGTTCCTTTATGTAGGGTTATTTTAAAAGCCAAATAATATGGCTGTTTCCAGAGACTCTTTGATCTAGTTATCATCAGAGCAGACAGAATCAGGTTTTGGGGCAAAGATCATGCATTGAAAACTAGGAAACTATTATGCAGAAAGATCCACACCCCCAATATAGATAGCCAACTTAATGTGTATGTAAACCCAGAAGTATTTCCTGTGAAGAGGTAACTTGGTAACTAGTTGACTTTGACATGGTCTTCCCACAGAGCACTGGACCATATGTAGGCAAAGATAAATTTTACTGAATTTAGAAAGAACTGGAGCATGGCCAGAGGCATATCTCTTCACCCTTGCCTTAAATATGTTTCCTGAGCTGCGGATTCAGAAATTGCTCATATTCCGTTACTTGTTGGTTATGGTGCTGATGGGTAAAACATTTGGGAAGAATTCCACTGAAATCACAATGACTCTTATAAGACTTTGGAAGAATGGTCAGTCTAACTCCATCATAAGCAGAGCCAATGGGTAGTTCTGAAGGGTCTCAAAGAGTTAATAATTCAAATGGGCTTTGGCCCTGCATGAGGAAGGGATTGACCTTTCTGTGGGAGTGGAGGGAATCTGTATTACTTGGCCTTTGGGGTAGTTGGCCACTTACATTCAAGGACAGTCTTCCTGAAAAAGTATTCCCCACTGAGAAGCAGAATATGAGGACTGCACTAACAGGAAGTAGAGAGAAAGAAGTGAAGTTAGGAGAAAATCTCCCTGACTCTGGCTAAAATACGGGAATTAGTGACCCAGAGAGATTCTGGAACCCCTAATTCTGGTCTTAGGGATTTTCATTTTGATTAGTTTAGTTCCTTGGCTTATTTAATAACCGAATTGCTTTACCACCTTAGGCCTTAGTTTTCTCATCTTTAAAATGGGAATAATACTTATTCCAGAAGGTCATTGAGAGGATTAAATGAAGTAATATATGAGAACTATTTAGCTAGTGTCATGCCTGTCATAGAGCTCCTTGAAATTTTGGAAATTATTTTTTCTTATTCTGTGACGGATCATGACTAGGAGAATATAAATGGGTAAGGAGAAGAAGCTCTAGAGGAAGGCATTAGAGTTGGTATCAAAATAGCAGAACTGCTCAGGGGCAGTGGCCTCCAGAGCACCCATCTGATTCGATCCACCAGGGCCCACTGCCATTGTGGTGCATTAGTCATCTGAGTGACAACAAAAATTGGGCAACTCTAGCTATTCCAGCCCCTGAGACTTATCTTCCACACATTTTCCCTGAGTGTGTATTTCATCCTGGAAGGGTCTGGAAGGTGGAACCTAGCTGAGACACTCTGGAAGTTCTGGGTTACCATGGAGCCTGCAGACAGGTTGGTTGACACATACCTCAAGGCCCTTCTGCTCAACCCCTGGTGTCCTAAAGGTATCTCATTCATCCCCAGGTGCCTCTCCCCAGCACAAGGGTGCTAACTTCCTTCCCGGGAAGCCTGGTTTTTGCCTGTGAGAGATTTTAATCCCACAGTCCGTTTTAGTTCCTGTGCCTGTTTTGGACTGCCCCTCTTCCCTCCCACCAACCTCCCACCCTGCCCCCTTGCATGCTCTTCCTCGTTTCCAATTTTAGCAGTGTTACCAGGGCAGGTTTGCAGAAAGCTTGCTTCAGTGGCTCTCGCCTGGGCCGTTTCCACAGAGGCTGTGTGCCCGGGTACCATTCACTGAAGCTCAGCAATTGTGCCCATCTGTTCCTCTGGCTGAAGCCACCAAGCATCTGCAGGGGGTGGCGAAGGCTGCAGAGGCTCAGACAAGGGGCAGGGAGGACCTGGCCAACGTGATGCCTGGCGAAGCATGACACCATTGGAGTCTCCACATAAAGGGTCCTTGTGACCTCTGTGGGTGGGGGGAAAAATGGAAAATGGGAACAAAGTTAAAATCAAAATGTTCAAAAAAGTGATTTACAAAGAATTAAGTTTCTTTTAAACTGCGTTTTACTCATAGGAATTATATCAATCAACAGTGAGCACTAAATTGCTGGATCAGTCAGAAAATATTGTTGCTGCTGAAGAATCAATGCTAATTGAATCATTAGGGCATTATTACATGAAACACAAATAGCTCAGGATGATAACTCTTTGCTCAGCCTGCTCTGTAGTCTTCAAAGAAGCAGTGGAGCTGCGGTTGCATTGCGCGGTCTGTTGACACACGGAGTTTCCCTCCATTGCTGGCTTTCTCAGTGGAGTTAAAGGAGGATGGTAGTTGCAGAAATTTTCCACCATTTTTTTTAAAGACATAATGTGATCCTCCTTGAAGTCAGTGATACCGAACAATCTGCAAAAGTAGGGATGTTAAAGAATTTGAATTATATGTTAGAAATCTTCTGGTAAAGTCCATAATGTGCAAAGTATCTGCCAAATTATTTTATGTGCATTTATGGATATGCCATAATGAATCCCACTCTTATATGTAATCATTATGCACCAATAAAAAATGAGAAAAAGAAGTGTCTGTTACTTCCCTAAGGTAGGCAAAATCCAAACAAAAGCCATTAACCTGGCTCAGGATACGAGGCAGGGCCCGTCATGGGGGTGATGGGTACAGCCTGGACATTCAGGTATAAGCCCCCACACTGGCTAGAATGCTCCTGAAGGGGCAAGACATTTTTTAAGATCTGTAAGACCAGGGCCAGAGTTGTATCCACTATCCCCCAAGTGCCTCCTGTTGATTGCTGTGTGGATTTTGATCAAAGGTATGATCCCTTTGATCAATATTCACATAGCCTTCTTCCCCCTGGTCTGGTCCTTACCAAATGGTAAGAGGGCCATGTTTGGCTTCTCACTTCCTCCTCTTATACCGTTCTTTTGGCCGTTTTTCTTTCCTTCTCTACCCTCTGATCTCTGGCAGCCAAGCCCCCATCAGCAGCACCAAGCCTTCTGCCTCAGGTGCCTGGATTTCCAGGGTGAGATCCCCTTACCAGGCTATCTTCCTGGGTGCTTGATCAATGTGGGATCCCGCTAGGACTCTGTTTGTATTTTGATTGTTTACTGTGCATCTTAACCCCTGAGGGGTGTGTGTAGAGTATTTCTTAAATAATGCCAAAGAGAAGCGTAGTGTACATAAGCTGCCTCTGCTGTGTCCCTCTGAACCATATGAGGCCTTGAAGGTGAGAAGAGGGGAGGATTTCCCCGAAAGGCCTCCAGCAGCTTTATTTCTGACTTGCAAGCAGTTTCAGAAGCCTAACTCCTCCATATGTTGGGGAGCACAGCGCCCCGTGACAAGGACATCATTTAACTGCAAACCCACTGTGTCTCAGAGGCCACCTGGCTGTGTGTTTTCATTTAGATTATGTCATTTAACTCTCATAAAATCCTCCCAGGTAAATATTAGTACCCTTCATTTTTAAATATGTGAAAACAGAGGCTTAGAATTAATTTGCCCAAGGTCATGCGGAAGAGCTAAAATTCAAGTTGTTCCGGATTTTTCCATCTGATAACATTCTTTATTTTTGCCCCTCCCCTTGCCCATCACCCACCACACACAAATACTCCAGAGGGCGAGCAAGCAGAAAAGAGCACTTGTGTGTGGGAATGTGTATGTGATCAATCACAAAGCATGAACAGCCTGGAAAAATAGGTCAGAGGAATGAGAGGACCCACTGCATCTGCTCAAATTCTAAAGTTCGTCTATTGTCTTCCCAAGATTAATGAGTGGGGTTTGTGGTTGCTTCGAAGGCCTAGCAGTGACAGGTGATCATTTTTTTTTAACCCCTCCTCCTTTCCTTCCTCTCTATTAAAATCAACTCTGCCCCTTGTCTTCCTTAGCTTAAAAACACCTTAACCATCACCACCTGTCCTTAATCATAACAGGGGGGCTTTGTGGAAAGATCCCTCCTGATTGGCGATATACACTGGGAAAGTAGGATTTTTTGCTGTATTCCCTGTGGAACGCCTGGTACGTGGTGGGTGCAGAAGCATTTTCTCGTGGATGAATTAGTTTGCAAAGTGTTTCTCCTGGTTCTTAACCATCAGTGTCTCCTCCCCCAGGTAGTATCACCATACAGTGCTTCCCCTGCCCCAGCTCCCCACTGTCACCTTTAGAGCTCAAGCTTCTCCCTTGGAGCCGCCATTCTCCATCCCAGCTTCTTTGCAGGCGTCTCTCCTCTCCTTCCAGTCAGCCTGCTTCCCACACCCCAGGCTCAGTTTTCCCAGCCACACTTTGCTCTTGCTGTGGTCCTGCCACTGGCCTCTCCTGATTCTCTTTGTTCTTTAGGTCAGAGAATGCCAACTCCGATGCCTCCTGGAGCCAGGCGAGCGAGGTACATAAATTCAAAGAGAGTGTTCAGTTTTCCCTAGGCATATGCCTGTTTTCCTTGTCACATAAAGACAGCAGTCATGGTAAATAGCTTGGCCTCCGTGTTGGGGACCTACTAGGGTAAGAGGGGGGCCATGACAAACAAAAGGTCACCTTTTCCCTAAAGGTGGCAGCCATAACAGATTGTAGCCATGGGGGTATGTGTACCCATTGTTATGGTCTCTTCTGAGTTTTAAGATGGGAAGTCCAGGCTGAATTCCAGTTTAATAGGAAATCTACTGTTTCTTAAATGTTGACCCCAAACAAAATTTTAAAAAAGAATTATTTTTAAATGAAACAGCCAAATAAAACATACTTATGGGTCATATTGGCCTGCTGGCTTCTCATGGATCACTTCTATTTCCCAGATCACGAGGCTCAACTGGATCTCCCCCTTTGCAGCTGCTCCTAGGGAGTGGCATAATATATCAGTAAGACCACCAGCCAAAGAATCTGAGGAGCCAGCTTTAGACCTGCTCTTCTGCTGGCCTCAGTTTTCTGCAATAATATTTGACGGGTCCAGTAAATACATTTGTTTGGTTTATGATTTGAGAGTGCTTTTGCATGTATTGTTTCATTTGAGCCTCAAAAGAACACTCTGTATGGAAAGCATTGTTATTCTTGACTTAAGAGGAAAGAACTTGAAGTTCAGGGAGGTGGAGTGACTTACTCGGGATCATATAGTTTGTGAGTGGTAGAGCTGGCCTCAGTGTTTGGATCTTTGGTCTGCTGTGTGGTTTGGTGTATTGTTTTAGAGTTGCCTAGAATGGGGTCCTCTGTCTTCTTAAGTTCGATGTGGGTATTTAAGGAGTAAAGGAGCTCATTGTTACAGGGCTATTACCAATGTTCCATGCCAGACATGTGTTCATAGTTGAACATTAGTCTATACACCAGGCTCTCATTATTTGATGTGTGATGATTCTCCGTCTCTAACCAGATTGTGAGTGCCTGGAGGCAGGGATGAAATTTGATGCAGAGATGCTGATGGGGGCATCCCTTAAGCAATTGCTGATAAAGCCAATCAAAGGAAAGTGGGGATGCCGCCTGAGAGAGAACCCTACCTCGAAGTCAAAGCAGGATTATGCCTGAGGGGTTGTTGAGTGCTTGTCTGGTGGCTCAGCAAACCCAATCCTTCAGATCTTAGTCTGCAAGTAGCCAGTGTGTGTGACAGCCATCACCTGAGAGGGAATGGAATGACATGGTGGTAATGGTATCTTGAAGTCAGAGCTGAACTGACCTGTTGCTGGCTGTCAGCAGTTGCTCCACTGAGCCTTAGTTACGATGAGGATAATAATACCTCCCTCCTGTGTGTTGAGCAGAGTGCCTGGCAGAGACGGGGCGCTCAAGTGCAGTGTGCAGCAAAGTCAGGGGCTGCTTTGCGGAGCAGTACTCACCAGGGCCTGGGTCCTGCATTCCTCACTGCGGTGGTCTAGCAAGACTCACTCCATCCAAATGCTCCTTTCTGACGGTACCTGGGGGACATGCTAGACTTGAGATTATAGGAAATCAGTAAAGCCAAGTGGAGAATGACAAGATCTGAGTTACAGAAGAAGAGCTGTTGTTTTCCATGTACTTAAACTTAGGGCCAGCTGTGTACAATTGTGGATATTCAACGGTGTTAGGGTGTGAAGTTCCAGGTCCTCTTCACTAAGGAACTTCTTTCTGAAGTTAAAACCTGCCTGGGAGAGAATGGCCTCTGGAAGGCTCTCTGACACTCTGCACCCCATTGTTCCTCACACTCTGCACCCCATTGTTGTTTGCTAGGATCTGCTTTTCGGTTCCAGGGTCTTTCCCCTCCTCAGGCTGCTCCAGGATTCCTTTAGTTTCAGCCTTTGTCACTTCCTCTGTCAGGGGCCTTGGGCTCCCAGTAACTCTGACTGTGAGCTGCCTGCTCTACTCATCAGCACTGGCCGGGGAAGTGGCTGACGGCTCCTGAACACAGGCACGTGGTCCCTTGCCTGTCCACGTCCTTCAGAGGACAAGGAGGGGTGTTTCCCAAGAGGAGGCCCCAGGTAAAAACGGACCTCATCCTTCCATCCTTCAGCAGAGGTGCTCTGCCCCGACACACCTATGGAAAACCGCTGAACACACTGCCTGCTGGAGCTGTCCCCAAGTCCCAGCAGTGTTTTAGGATTTTCCTGTTAACCACTTTGTGCCCACTGTCATCTAGGCAGTGCACATGCCCCACTGGTTTAGGAGTAGGTAGAAGGGCATGCAGGGCCACAAGGTAGGCCCTGAGTAGGTCCTGATAGCCCCTCTCCTCACAGCAGAGCCAGCACTTGCTTATGTGTGTGTGAGGCTCTGGGTGAGCCATTCAGAGCCTGATGTTGATCTCTCTCTGCAAGAATGTTTTAGGATTATTGGTTAATGCCGGCAAATCACTTGTGCTATAAATGTCAAGTTTAATGTTAATAAACAGGGGGATTAGGTTCATTTATGCAAAAGGGAACTCTTCCTAATGGGCATCAGGGGAAGACTTCTATCAACAAAAACCAGAGTCAATTGTGCACCGTATTGGAGTCCGAGGCCTGTGTCTTGTCTTTCTACCCAGTGTTCCCGCTGGATTTCTCTCATGGACTGTAAACTCCATTCCATTGCTGCGACGACTGCCTGTTTGTGCTTGTGCCTTTGATGTCTTAGGGAAGTGTTGAAAGAAGAGCAAACAAGGCAGAGATTGCTTGGCCAAGTGAAGAGCTCCCTGTCATTCGTGATGTCAGATGGAATGTGTAGCAGGGCTTGCCATCTTGCATAGGGAAGAAGAGGGTTCAATTGGTGGTATTCTGTTCTCATTTCAAAGACAGCAAAACTGAAGCAAAAGCATCCTAGAGTGAGTCCTTCTCAGCTCTGTTTTTCTTAGAGAACCTTTCAGCACTCAGCTACCCAATGTTTAAATCTTCACTGGCCAAAAATTCAAGAGAAGGAACAGCACACACAGAATCTTTGACCAGGAGCTTCTAGGTTGGCCTTCTCAGGTGTGTGCTATCCCATTTCACAGATGAGGCAGCTGAGACTCTGAGGGGTATCACATGCCCAGGCTTGTACTCTCTTCATTGTGCCTCCTGAATTCAGCTGTTAGATTATCTATTTCCTTTACGAAATTTGTGTTTTCATGTCCTGAGAGCACCTACCACAGAGCACTACCACTCCATAATGCTTTCTCTGTAATTCTGAAGCTCAAAAGTCTCCTAAAAGTAGAAGTTCACTGATTATCTCTTTGACAACAAAAATTGACCTGTCTCAAGCTCACCTGCAGGCCCAGTGGATTGGAACTGACACGAGGGTAGGTACAGTCTGACTCAACGTGCTCCGAGCGAATGTTCGTGTGATTGACTGCAGAAGCATAGTCATATTTTGCCAGCTTCACGTCAGTCATTGATGGAATGCATCTGTAACGGTGGTCCCCAAAGGTCCTGTCACCTGGTAGTGCAAGACATTGCTCATGGTATGGTGATGCTGGTGTGATAGCATACAGTTGCATACAGTGCATAATACTTGATAATGCTAGCAAATCACTGTGTTCCCACTATGTTCATGTAATTATCAGAGTGCGTTCCTGTTGTTTCTATATAACAACATTCACTGTGAACAGTATGCCCTGTGACCCTGGCAGCAGCCTCAGACACCTCATGTGTACCGTGTCCCTTGGCTGTTTCAGAGCCACATCCAGTGATTGACCCATACCATCTGGATTTTTAAGTGCACTCTAGGATGTCTGTGCAATGGTGAAAATGTCTAAGGATGCGTTTCACAGAACATATTAAGTGACACGTGACTATATACTGGCTTATGAGGCCCTTCACCCTGCTGTGGTGTTACATACAATATATACACAAATTACTTTTCTAAAAACCTGAAAGGATTCCAAAATGCATTTGGCCCTCAGAGTTTCTGATAGGGGTTTGAGGACTTCTGTAAAGCTGTGCACATAGTGAGCACTATCTGCATGCTGTTGCTTTGTAGTGTGAAACCTTGGTACCTTAACTTTTCTATGTTATGCACTGGTGTGTGCTATCCCATTTCACAGATGAGGCAGCTGAGGCTCTGAGGGGTATCACAGATACTTAGGTGGTCACAGAATCAGGCACCTGTTCAGAGTCTTTACTAAGCACCTATCATTAGGGTGAGGAGAGGAAAGGCGAGCCAACAAAGGGAAGCCATATGGTGCTGCCACGAACAGTACAGGGCAGTTTGTGGGTGACGGCTAGGGTAACAAGCACCTGTGATAGGTGCTAAGGAGGACAAGAGTGGGGGCTCGTTGGTCAGATATGGGCTACAAAGGACAGATTCTGCAGGCCTTGACTGCCCAACAGAGGAGTGTGGACCCAGTTCTCTAGATGGGAGGCTGACACAGAATTCTAAGAAAAATAGTTTACTTTGATGAGGCCTTTTGGATGGTGGCTCCCAAAATGGATTAGCTCCAAAGTCCCAGGCTTCCTTCCAGCTCTCAGCCATGCTTCCTTTCTCAAAACAGTTTTGAGAAATGACAGTTTTTAGCCACTGTGCTTTATCTGTTGAAACCATGGTAACTTATGAGATAGATACTGCCGTGATCCCTATTTTATAGATGAAAAAACTGAGGCACAGAGAGACTGGGTTATTGGGTGCCATGAGCATTACTGTAAGGGTTATAATGAGAATCCATACAGCGTGACCCTAGTTTCTGTGCTTGTAACTGCTGCCCTCTGTCTTCATCCACTCTCCCCTCATCCCAGAAATGAAGCTTTGTTCTAGTTAATATGGGCTGCTGAGAATGAAGGAACCCATTCACTCAGGGGACTTAGTGAGTACTCCATTCTTCCCCTGGAAAGTTTGATGGTGGCAGAAGCGGGTCAGGTGGAACACAAAGATGACCAAGGCGATCGACTTAAAAAAAAAGAAAGGTTTATTTGGGCTCATGGTTTCAGAGGTTTTAGTTCATGGTTGCTTGGCACCGTTGCACCGTGCCTAATGGTGGCAAAGCACATCTTGGTGAGAGTATGTGGCAGAGGAGGCCTGTTCACCTGATGGTGGCTGAGAAGGAAAGGAAGGAGAAAGAGCAGGAGAGGCTGGGTTCAAACATTCCCTTCAGGGGAATGTCCCCAGGGACCTAACTTCCTTCCATAGGCCCCACCTTCTAAAGGTCCCACCTCCTCCCATTAGGGCCATGGACTGGGAACCAAGCCTTCAACACCTTGTGGTCCCGGGGCCTTGGGGGACATTCAAGCTCCAAACTACAGCAATGACCCAACCAATAAGAAATGTAATTTGATAACTTTAAGGTCATCAACTCCTTTGACTGCCTTCCTGCTTCTCCAGCTTCTGCCCTCTCCCAGGCCCTGCTTGCCCCGTGCCCACATGTCTATGTATTATGTGCCCTGCAGTAGCTTCCTGAGAGGTAGAATTAAAATTCCAAAAACTTTAAGAAAAGCTAAGACAATAAAGTAAGAGACTACATCAGTTTCCTTCTTTCAGTCTTTTGACTGCTGCAAATCTGTATCTTCTCTCAATTCATTCTGAGTTTGTGTTTTCTAGTTTTCAGCTTGAATATTCCAGAAATGAATCTTAATCTTGTTTTAAAACTATCTGGGACATTTTCCTTAGGTAGTGGGGATGGCCTTTTTATTTTTATTTTTTGGTACCGAGAATTGAACTCAAGGGCACTCAACCACTGAGTCCAGCCCTATTTTGTATTTTATTTAGAGACAGGGTCTCACTGAGTTGCTTAGTGCCTTGCTAAGTTGCTGAGGCTGGCTTTGAATTCATGATCCTCCTGTCTCAGCCCCCCAAGCTGCTGGGATTATAGGTGTGTGCTACCACACCTCTCTAGGATGGTCTTTTTAAAACTCGCTTTCTCTATGTGGCCATGGTGCATTTTGGGGGGTTTGGGAGCACCCTTGCATTTTTTCAGGAGGACACTCTTTGTCCTGTCAACACTCCTGTCAACACTGCAGGGTCGGTTTCTCCTGGATGTCTGATGTTCTTTTCCTTGAACTCCATCTTTCAGGTGGGCTTTAATTAGCTGAATTAGCATGTGCCCAAATGAAGTCTAACTTTTGTAGGGAAATTCCTTACAGATTTCTGGGTTAGAAGCAGGCACAACTGTGCCATGTTGTGATGGAGTGTCCCCGTTTACCATGGCAATGTGACTTCAGGTTTTATCCTCCTGGCAGGCATTTTATCCCATGGCTGAATTCCAGACTTCCTGACCTTCCTGTTGTTCCCGGTTCTTCTTCAGTTCCCCATGGGCTGGAGGGTAAGATTTCACAAAGGGACAAAAGGAAGTCTTGGCTGAAACTTTTTAGGTCTTTAACCATGTGTTGTTTTTTTTTTCCTTCTACAATTCTGGACTCTTGGGGAGGCTTTTCGCCCTTTCTCTTTTACTTCTCTTTCATCTCCATTTACCCTCTTACTTGCTGTTCTTTCTCTTTGTTCTCCAAGGAAGATGACTTGGATTTCAGGGACAAAGTGAGAAACAAGACAAGGAAAGACGGGAAGGAGCCATGGCCACTGCAGAGGGCCACAGAAGGTTCTCAGATTGTTGAGAACCTTTGTAGACCAGAAAGAATTCTTGTTTCCTCTCCCATTATCGAGTTACTTATTTCTAAAACTGAGCTGGACTATGGATATCTTTTTCCATAGACAGGGTCTGAGTTGCTGAGGGCCTCATGTTGCTGAGGCTGGCTTAGAATCAATACTTTTTTGATTCAAAAGTTCTGTGTGTGTGTTTTCTTTATTGAGGAAATAGTACCACCACAACAGCTTAGGTCACCTGGAGATGTTTAGTTCAAACATCCATCACAAAGTAATGGATAAGCACTTCTCAGCTCTGTTTATGCTGTGCATTCCCATAATTGCCGCTTCCTGGCTGCTGAGTTCTTTACGAATATGACCTATGAGCGTCGTGTCCTCCCTGCTCAATGCCTGACCAGCTAAGGAGAAGAGTGGATGAGCGCAGGAGTGGAATGCTGGGAATCTCCATGATGTCCTTCCAAGGAACATTTCTCTGAAGCTGGGCCAAAGACCTAAGGGAACGTGGTTTCCCATTGTGAAGGAGCTGGCCCCCATCCCTGTGTGCCATTTTCCCATATTTCTAGTTGGCAGCTGCAAATGAAATGGTAAGCCCATGCTGCCATAGAACTTGACAGGTGATGTGTTGCTAAGGGACATCCTGGACAAGCAAGAGAGAATGCTGGAGATTATGTGGCTGCAGCTCAGGGACAAACATGAGCCTTCCTTTCCTTCTAGGGGTTGGTTTGGCAGTGAGTACCTCTAAGGCAGTAGGTGCAGAGGTGCTCCTGATCTGAAGCCTAAATGCTTAGAGACTCTGTTGTTTTTTTTTTTTCTCTATATGTGTGTGTGTGTTATAGTTTTGAGACAGGGTCTTACCAGTTGCTCAGTGCCTCCCTATGTTGCTGAGGCTGGCATTGAACTCATAATCCTCCTGCCTCAGCCTCCTGAGCCACGGGGATGTGTATGAGCTCTTGAAGAGCACATTGTCCAGCTCCACTTTGGAAAGAAGTAAACTACAGATGGGAACAAATGTAGGCACCTGGCCGTCATGCCTTATGGTATGGTGTATAGAGGAAACGGGCTGACCCTAGGGACAAACAGACTTGGGTTCAGTTGTGACTCTGATGTTTACCACCTCTTGGACTTTGAGCAAGTGACTTTGATCCTCAACTTTAGTTTCTCCTTCTGTGAAATGAGCATTGTAATTGTACTGTTTTCATGGGACTGCTGGAAGGATGGTATATGGTAAGCACCTGGCTCAGTGCCTGGCGTGTAGTAAATGTCTGCTATAATTGTAATTGCATTTTTTTTTTTTTTTACTGGGGATTGAAGTCGGGAACATTTAACCACTGAGCCACATCCCTAGCCCTTTTTTGTATTTTATTTAGAGTGTCACTGAGTTGCTTAGTGCCTCGATGTTGCTGAGGCTGGCTTTGAACTCACGATTGTCCTGCTTCAGCCTTCTGAGCTGCTAGGATTATAGGCATACATTTGATTGACACCTTGGTTTTATTTAGTGGTTACTTTATTTCATTTCTAGTGCATTGAACAGACAGGTGAAAACTACAACCAGACTGCCTTTATTCAGAGCCCAGCTCTATCATGTACCAGTTGTGTGATTTTGAGCAAGGTAATTTCCATATCTGGGCCTCACTTTTCTCACCTGTAAAGTGATTGTGAACTGACACATACTTCATAGTGTTATGGTGAGTGGAAAGTATGCATGGGTGGTAAACTCTGACCAACAGGCCCAATCTGGCCCACCACCTGTTTTTGCAAATAAACTTTTATCAGAACTCAGCTGCACTCGTTTGTTTATGGATCGTCTGTGGCTGCTTCGCTGCTAAACAGCAGAGATAGCTGTGGCAGACGCCATCTGGCCTGCAAATCCTACAATATTTACTATCTGACCCTTTATAGAAAAAGTTTGCTGACCTCTGATTAAGAGGTTTCGGTAGCGCCTGGCACAGTGCTAATGCGCCATTCCTGCTTGCTCTCATTACTGCTGGTGTTTCTGTAGAGTTTGTGGCCCCATGAGTCCCCATGTTAGTCTGCTGAAGCAGTTGTGCACATACCTTTGTAGATAAAGCATCAGGGATTCAGAGGATTCAAGTGATATGCCCAGGGTGGGCTAGGGACTCACATCAGGTCCAGGGCTCTCTCTGCTAGTGGCCCTGCATCCATGACTTTATGGATTCCTAGAGGAATCCACCCTTTCCCCAGAGGCTGGCCTCAGTGTCTCTGGATTCATTGGTTACCAGGCCTGGCCAGCTCCCAGCCCTGAGCACCCTATGAAGAGACATTTTCGACTCTGGGTGTTCACTCCTTAGCTGCTGGGATTGGGAGAGCTTGGCTCACTGCAAGGCACAAGCTCCCTGCTTACACACAGCATCAAGCCCTGGAACGTATGACCCAGACCCTCTCTTCAACCCCATGCTTTTGTCAAGAGCATGAGTGTGGCTGATGACAACTAGCCTGTGGGTGACGTTTTGTGTCTGCTGAACTCTTTCATACTCAAGGTCTCATTTGATCCTTTCAGCACCACTCAGGGAGGATGAGGTGGGTGGTGGTGTGGCCAGCAGCTGAAAATGAGACAGACAGACAGCCTCCTCAAGGCCACGTAGCAAATAAGTGGCAGAACCAACGAAGCCCTTGTTCCCACCTTGAGTTTAGCCATTCTTTCTGTCCCTAACCTGCCCTCCCAGCTTGAGCGTTGTGGCGATGCCACCACTATGTCCCTCTTGCATTGACTGCTGACCCTCACTGTGTAATATTTCTTTTGGGCCATAATGAAAGTCCTGTGTGCTTTAGGAGTTTGTTTTCTGGTTGAAGATGAAGGGCAACTACACAGAAAAATGGCTTCTGTTTTAATCTTTGGCTTTAAAGTGTCCTCTCCCTAACCAATCCAGGCTGGCTTTTCTGTTTTCGTTGGTCTTCTGGGAAGAGCCCACCCTATCCTCCATCAGGACATCTACTGTATCCTGCACTTAACAGCTTACAGAGTGAGGCAGAAGGGGGGACAGTTTATGCTGAGTCGGCTCAGCTCATCTGTGAAGGACCAACTTGGGAAAGGCCAGAGAGTGACAGGTGTGTGTGTGTGTGTGTGTGTGTGTGTGCACACGTGTGTGTGCGTGAGCTTATTCCCCTCTCATTGAATTCCTAACTCAGTGCTATCCAGGGAGTGGAGAATCATTCCTGAAAGCTATTGGGGAGCGTGGGAGAACATGGAGCAGACATGGAACACTTTTATGGTCATCATAAGATCACGGGGGTGAAGGGCAAAGGGAAGTGGAGTTCCTGGTGGAGAAGGGGTTTCATCATGATGGTTGTTGAGAGTGGGCAGATAGCCAGTGACTAGGCAGAGCCACATCCAGCTTCCCAGTGAGGCAGGATAAAAGGACACAACTGAACTTTGTTGAAACTCCTCTGTATTATGAAAACTGGGTACTAAAAGGGGAAGAATTTGCAGCAGAGGTGTTCAAACCAGTGGGGGGGATGAGGTAGTCCAGTAAAGCCACCAGGAAGTAGCCAGGTGCCCTGGTTTTTGTCCAAGTGACACTGCCACAGCCCCAAATGATCCTATCATTTACCTTCCTGATTCAGTAGTGTCCTTCTGGATATGGGACCAGGGTGGTGTAACCAAGCCCAGCTCTGGTCCCATGCAAATGAATACACACAGCTTCTGGTGGGTAGAAAAATCAATTGCTTTATAACCAAAATGCCCTCTTGGTTATGTGTCTCTGTTGGAAAAATAATCAGAAACAGCTGCCCTGAGTTTCTCCAGAGAATGGAATCTTCCTAGGCTCCAAAAAAATGAAAACACTTTGGAAATCAGAAGCAATGTGGGGCTGGGGTGAGGGGCGTGGCTAAGAATGAAGTCCTGGCACCACCTCTGATTGATCCTAAATCACTTCCTTTCTCTGGCCTTCGGTTTCTACATCTGTTAAACAGGGCTAATGAAACCTGTTTCTTCCTGCAACTCCACACCAGGAAAATTTATTCTCTCATCTGCAGCAGGCTGAGGCAAAGTGGCCAGCCACATAAAACAGCTTGAATCCTTGAGCAGGGTGGATGGAGGTTGTTTAATGAGTGAAGCTGTGTAGCCTACTCCACGTCTGTCCCACCATTAAAATTTTTATTGTTATTTGTGAAGTACCCACTGGAGTTCAGAAAGAGCCTGCACACTACTAAATCGAGTCGGCTCAGCTCCTGCCGCAGTTAAAACAAGTGCTGTAACCCCAATTAATAACGATTTTTTTTCCACCAGGGCCGACTGCTTGCATGAGTGTACTATCTGCCAGGGAGCACCAGTGGGCTCGCTCCCAGTGTGTAAATATTCCGTCCGACTGAAACAGAAAGTCCAAAAAAGGACTGGTTTATACTGAGTGGCCTCTGTGATCTGGCCACAGTTGAGGGCCTCTTCAAATCATCAGCTCTGATGTTATACACAAACCTTTGGGTCTCCAGGATCTTCTGGAAAGAGGACAAGAGAGGGAGGTGGAAGGGGTCCCGGGGAAAAGGAAAACACAAACAGGAGAGAGTTTGGGAGGCAGCAGAGCAGGGCCGCCAGCTTCTGCATGATTCATGGCTTGTTCTATGCTCGGCCTCTCCTATCTATCAAGACGCAGGGACAAGGGTGATGTACTTTGAATGCCAAGGTTGTCTCTGTAGGTGGTGGAGGCCTGGTTTGTCCCAGGGGATTATCAAGTCCTACTTAGAGCAAATGCCAGATGAGATCAAGGCATTTGTACAGGGACAGCTGTATCATTTATATGACAGCCCCAGTAAGTCAAGCCCCTTCTTTCTTTTTTCTAAGCTCCAACTCTTCCCCATTTACTTTTTTTTTTTTTTTTAGTGTAGGAAGCCTTCTTAGGTCCCTCCAAGGCCTCATGTGTCCCTTCTTAACAGACATACATTTGCCTGGTCTATGGATTAGACTTCTTTACCCTCCTTGTGCATTCAAGATAGCTTGGAAACTTTGATGACCACCTTCCACCCCAGAGAGGAGTCCCACTCATTCCCTACTCCTTGTGTCACCATGGACGGGGGCAAGAGGGAATTTCCACCTTACATCCCTAGAAGGGAAAGTCTAGGAGGCACACATCCATTTCTCCCTGCCTCCTTATGCCCTTGCCCCCTGGGGGAGGAGACATGACTCATCTGATTGGAGAGTTTGGCTTAATCCCTTCTGAGACTCTCTTTTGGATCCATTTATCCCCCCCCCTCCCAAAGAAGGGCCCACCAAGTTACAGAGGCTTGCTCTGACCTGTAGGGAAACTCTACCATGGTCCCACCTGACTGGATGAGTAGTTTTAATTCTGGGTAAAAGATTAGGAAGCCCATTGAAGTCCATCTAAACCACTTTCTTCATTTTAGAGTTTATTCATAATAAAGCTTTTAGTTTGACTTCAATCTCTGTGATTCCTCTATCTTATTCCTTAATTGGTTCTGAACTTGAAAAGGGCAGAAAGGACTGTTTTTTATTGGCCACTGCCCAGAGCCCCAGACACCTTCCTGTTAGGCAAGTATCATTATTTATGAGAAGAAGAAAGAGGAAAATATTGATGTTTCTTTAGCCCTTTCTTCTCAGAAGTGATACCTCCTGGATAGGAGACTGTGGCGTGGTCTATGAAGTAGCGCACACCACACCCACAAGCAGTCTGTAAAGGTCAGTGTGTGCCCTCCATCCCTCCGTTGCCTGTGCGGTAGTTAGTAGCACTTGTCAGAAAGTTTGTTCTGAAACCTAAGACATGTCTTTCTTATTGCCATCGGAGACCATTTTTTTAACCTTGTTGGGAGTAGGTCATAAGCTTAATATGTGGTTGGACAATCTCCTTTCTCATATACCTGATTTATAGGATTGTTGAGAGAGAAAACTTCAAAACCTATGAAGAGAAATGAGAGATGTGTAGAGTGGGAGAAGATCCAGGGCAGGAGAAAATCAGGAGGAGTTCCATCATTAATAGTAAATGCATAGTTTTGAGCTTTGAGGCAACCATTGGTGGACACCATCTGGGCACTCCTGAGTTGGCTGTGCCTTACTTACCATGTGGATAGACAAGGTCCAAAAGTCATCCACAGAGATATCCTATGTGAATGTATGGTCTTCTCTTCCTCCACTCATAATGCAAAAGTGGTTCGTTTTCTGGAACTTTCCTGTGCATGTCCAGAACTATGTTCACCACTGTGGAACCTCCAGATGGTAACCACACTCTAGTATCCCTCAGAAGGAACAGCTGCCCTCCTCCCAGGTAGGAGTATGTCAAGACAGAAGAGAGACCGAAAGAGACATGGAACTCTGTCCATCGGTAAACTTCTTGAGGACCCAGGCTGAGTCTTAAAATTCATTTTGTGAGCTCTGATCATCTACAGAGGCCCTTTCACTTCATTTCTTTATTACACGTGTATTTCATTTATTGTATTTGTGTTTTGGGCTCCGATTATGAATTCTGTCTCTAACCATATATTTTCTAATTATCTCTCTTTTTTAAAAAAATATGTTTTTAGTTGTAGATGGATACAATATCTTTATTTTATTTATTTATTTTTATGTGGTGTTGAGGAACGAACCCAGCACCTCACACATGTGAGGCAAGTACTCAGCCACTGAGCTACAGCCCCAGCCCCTAATTATCTCTTAGTATAGTTCCAGGGTCATCCTAGGGTATGAAAGCTTGGGGTCTTAGAAAGCCAGCTTGAACCAGTTTCTGGCTCCCCATTGCTGTGTCCTCTGCTTATTTTTCCTCCAAGCTATGGTGAATTGACAGACACACAGCACTTCTGCAATTGCTTGTCCAGGGTTTCTCCTCCTTCCCACCACCCACTTTCTGTCCCCTTTGCTGTAACACCTATCCCAGAGGATAATGGGAAAGGAAAAATCCACTCAAGGGATGCATTTTGTGATTTGTTATGGACTCAGGTTGAAGTCAGGCTGGTTGACTCATCAGCGTCTCTGGGGAGGGAGAGGATAGATGTGGACAAAGTTCCCTGGTATTCTAATGTGCTCCACCCAACCTTGAGAGTACAGGTTCATTTACATGATCAAGAAGAAGATTATCTCTTCACCTTGGATGGCAATTGAGGGATGGTCTTTCTGAAAGAGATTCCTTCCAAAGGTCTTCCCAGTGAAGTGAGGTGAAGCTTAGCTTGGCATTTCTTTTCTGAAGAGCATATGCTTCCAATGTGAAACAGAGGAGCAACAGCCTTAAATTAAAGCAGTCTCTCTCCACATAAGCATAAAGGTACTTTGGCTGTGGCAAAGCAGTGGCTTTGGATGCACAGAGCTTGGATGCCCTTCTGGCTGACTTGCTGTGTGACCTTGGGCAAGTCATGCTTCCTCTCTGTTTGCCATCTGTAAAATGTGGATGAAGGCATTTGCTACCTACCAATTTTACTGATGTACCGTGAGAACCAATGAGAACATGGGAAGGCGTGCTAAGCATTCTGTTACAAAAGCAAACCCTGTCGAGGAGTAAACCATTCCCTGGGAGAGGGGATGCTGAGACTCTGCTCAGGGTTTGCCGGCAGTTCCAGGGTCATTCTACGGTATGAAAGTCAGGCTCTCACTCTTGGGTCTGGGCTTATTTGCCAGTGCCCTTGCCTGTCTGCACTGCAAACAGGAAGGGATGTCTGAGCTGTTAGGAGGTGTGGGTACAGATGGTCTCTTGCAGAATGAGAGGGAAGTGCCAATCAAAGGAGGTTGGCCTCTTCAATTAGAACTCTGAACAGATGGGTCTGAGGCATCCAAGAGGGGCACTTCCCAGTTTACCAAGTGTGTGTGACAGTGATCTGGTGGCTTCAGAGAGCCAGAGGGTCACCTAGTTCATTTCCTTTCTTCAAGGAAGGATAGTATTTAAGGCAAGTCAGACAGGTAAGTGACCTTCTTTTTAAGAGAGTCAGCGCTATGAGGCTGGGTAGTATGCTCAGCTCAGTAGATGTGATATTAAACAAAATAGGCCAGATATGACCTCACCTATGTTATAGTCACACCCACTGTTTCTTTCCACTTTCATATGAATTGAGGGTGAGGAAGGAAGGAGAATGTCCCACAAGCAGATTCTTGTGCCCTACCTTACAACTATCTGTTAGGTTACCTGGGATTGAACTTGGGAACCTACATTTTTTAATAAGGTCTACAGTTCATCCTTGTGTGTGTTAAAGTCTGAGAACTAGTCACTTCACCAAAACAAAGGGTGATCAGTCACCTCCTTGAGCTCACTGTTTCCTTAAAAATGAATTACCTGCACACCTGTGATCCCAGTGGCTCCAGAGGCTGAGGCGGGAGGATCCCCAGTTCAAAACCATCCTCAGCAACTTAGTGAGGCTCTAAGCAACTTAGAGAGACCTGTTTCAACATAAAAAAAAGGCTGGGGATATGTTTCAGTGATTAAGCACCCCTGGGTTCAATCCCTGTTACCAAAAAAAAAAAAAAAGAAAGAATTACCCAAAGGAAATTGTTTCACTAGGTCTAGCCTTCCATATCTAGGTTGCTAGAAAAGCTGTTTTTTATTCTTATTCTGATGATATGGAAAATAACTACTTGAATCAGATGAATTAAAGTGTTGATTGAGCTTTTATTACCTGCCTGGCTTCATGCTGTTCAGGAAAGAAACATAAAAGCTGTAACCTAGGCCCCTGAGGAGCCTACAGGGCTCTTGAATTGATAAAATGCACTAGTTAACCAGTTAGAGGTGAGGAGAGGATGTGTAAAATTAAGGGCCACCATTGAGAAGAGTTTTCAGGAGCACAGAAACGAAGGCCTTCTGGAGGCTGGGAGCTGCAGCCACATTTTCTGCAGCCCTTCTCTGAGTCCAGTCTGATGACCAGAGTCATAACCTACTGAAGAACTTAAAAAATTATCCTGGGAAAATTCAGGAGCTCCAGGGTGGGGCAGAAATCTGTCCTGATGAAGTAACTGTCCAGGTGTTTCTGGTATATCACCAGTTTGGGGAACTTGCACATTGTCTTTCTAAAGAGTGGTCAGTGTTCTTTCCCACACAGTTCTCTCTTTTTGGGGGGCACAGGAACATTTATTGTTTTATCCACTGCTCTATTACATTAGCTTTGTAACAGTTGAGTTCTGAAATCACAGTGGTTTTCCACAAACAGAAGCATATTTATCATTCACGCAACAAATGGGGTATGGAGCAGGCTCTGCTCCATATTTATTTTCCTTTTAAAGCTTCACCATCTTTGACAAATGACTTTTGGGTGTTGACATCTTGCAGCCAGCCAGAAAGTAATAGCACAGAGCATCATAAGGTGGCTTTCCTGGGTCAGGCCTGGAAGTGGGGACTATCGCTTCCCCTGACATTCCATTGGTCAAAAGCTGGGCTTGTGGCCGGGCCTGGCTACAGAGGAAGCTGGGAGATGTCACCAAACTGAGTACCCAGGGGGAAAGGGAACAGGATATGGTGACAGCTGGCTCTTCTCCAACACAGTCCCTAAGCAGTTCCCTTCTTCTACAACTCTGTAATCATTCTCATTGATTTCTCCTTCCTCCAGGTTCTCCCAGGTTTTCAAAAATTGAGGTTTATAACTAGTTTTGAGTTTCTGGCTTTTATAATTTTATAATGACCAGAATTGCAAAGACAGCCTTGAAATTGTATATTCTTTATACTTGTTTCCTCCTTCCCACTTATTTCTCCTCTTTCTCTGCTTCACTTGGCTTTCCTGTTAGACCAAACCATATGACTTTGCTAATATTTGATTGTTCTGGGCAACACAAAAATGACATTTTAATGCAAGTGAAACTACAATGTCAACTTTCTCTGAGAGCACCCTAGCTTTGCCTTCAGCAAATGCACTGTCAGTCTGCAGTAGGCAGATTCCTTTGAGAATCAAGCTGAAGGAAGGAGAGAAGAGGGGTAGGTAGAGTTTCTTTGCATTAAGTCCTCTTACTGGATGTGTTTGGGGCTGCCTGTCTTACCATGGGAGTAAGCTCATATCCCACCTTTTCCTTGAACCTTAATAGTGGCATCTTATTTCTGATTATTTACCAAAAGTTTTCACCTGCATTATCTCATTTTATTGCTTCAAGGAATCCATTTGTTTATGCCTCTAGATTAATGAGATAATGACCATTATGTAATAATTTCCTTCTTCAACTTAACTGTCAGGAAACTCAGACCAGCATTTGTAATTTATCAGAATAATTGAACTCTGCTTTGAGTGTATTTTTTTGAAAAAATATATTTTATTGTTATTTTTATTTGAGATGCTGTGGATCAAATCCAGGCAAGTGCTCTACTGCTGAGCTACATCCTCAGCCCCATTTACTTATTAATTTTCATTAACTGACACTTTTTTTTTGCAAGGTTAAAAAACTCAAGTCCTTTTAAAAAGTATGGGGAATAAAACAAATAAATTTAATTATATCATAATCTTTAGAGAATGCTATTATCTTCATCTTACATACATGGAACCTGAGGTCCATACAAATTAAGGAATTTTTTCAAGTAATACCAGTATGTCCTGGAGACATCCACACTTGCATATTTATTGCAGCACTATAGGCAATAGCTAAAATACAATATCAACCTAGATGTCCACCAACAGATGATTAGATAAGGAGAATGTGGTTTATCTGCCCAATGGAATATTATTTAGCCATTAAAATAATGAAATTTTGTCATTTGCAGTGACATGGGGTGAACTGGAGGAGATTATATTAAGTGAAATGTCAGGCACAGAAAGACTAACACCATATGTTCTCACTTAGAAGTGGTAGCTAAAGTTAATCCTAAAGAGATACAGAATTGCTAAGCACAGTGGCACCCACCTATATTCCCACCAGCTCTGGAGGCTGAGGCAGGAGGATTGCAAGTTCAAAGCCAGCCTCAGCAACTTATTGAAGCCCTAAGCAATTCAGTGAGACACTGTCTCTAAATAAAATATAAAAAAGGGCTGGGGATGTTACTCAGTGGTTAAGTGCCCTGAGTCCAATCCCTGGTGTGGGGGGTGGGGGGAGAAAGAAAGAGGTAGAGAATAGAATGGTGGTTACCAGAGCCAAGGAAGCGAGTGAGGCAGGGTGGATAGAGAATGGGTTAATGAGGATGCGGTTAGATAGGAGGAATAACTCCTCAACTGTTCTGTAGCACAGTTGGATAACTATTGTTGATAGCAATTAACTGAATATTTCAAACTTGCTAATAGGATTTTGAATGTTCCCAACACAAAGAAATGATGTCGGTCTAAGGAGTAGATACACCAATTGCCCTGATCTAAGCGTCACATATTGGATACATGTATTAAAATGCCACACAGGACCTCATCAATATGTATAATTACTATATATTAATTAAAAATTAACAGAAATATAAACAAATAATTTTTTCAAAAAGGGATTTTTCTGAGCATTTAAGGTTACTCTGTGGTAACCGGGACTGGGTGTCAGGTTGCTCTGATTTGGATCTTAAATAGCCCATTTATTGAAGCTTGGTCCCCAGCTCACAGCACTGGGAGGTGGTGGAACCTTTAAGTGGGGCTTGTGGGAGGAACCTGAGTCTCTGGGGTGTGCCCTTAAAGGCAGTGTTTGGACCCAGCCCCTTTCTCTCTGTTTGCTTTCTGGCCACTGGCTCTTCCTTGCATTACTGCCCCAATACTCTGCCTCATCACAGCTCAAAGCAATGGAGCCATGTGACTATGACCTCCAACCTTTGAAACCATGAGTCAATCTTCCCTCTTTATAAGGTGATTATCTCTGGTATTTTATCACAGCAAGAGAAAACCAGACTATCACATGGGTCCAGATCAAATCTGGTGCTCCTTTTACTATGTAAAGGATCCCTTTTCCAAACTGCCTGCTTTAATCGCTCTCCTCTCAATTTCATATAACTCATATTTTAAGAGACTTGAATATTTTCTCTCTTATTATTATAGATGCATGAGCACTAGCTCCTTAAAGTCACTGAATATTTCTAATTAGAAATATTTAAGCTTTCAGAAGAGAGGGAAGAAAGAGGACAAAACGTCCTTTTGAAAAGTAATCCATTTTCTAGATGGAGTAATAAAGTAATGTTACGAATTCAGTATAAATTACCTTGTATACCTTTTCAAATTCCAGACATCAGTGGGGGAGGTAGAATTACACTAGTGAGTTAAACATGATTACTAACCAGGCATTCTACTAAGTGGAAGTGGTTTACCTGGGACAGGCAGTAAATCAGAGAGCTCAGTATTTCCTTTACTTTTCCATCCGGAGGAAGAAAAACATAATTCAGGGGCCACAAAGATGACAGGAAAGGTAGACTAGAATCTGGCCCTGAACCAACAGCATCAAATTCACCTGGGATGAGCTGGGGGTGTAGCCCAGTGGTAGAACACTTGACTAGGGTTCAGCCCTCTTACACACACACACACACACACACACACTACCTGGGAGCCTATTAGTAGTGAAAATTCTATAGAAGAGGGAACCCTCCACCACCAGACCCAACATCTGTGTTTTATCCAACAACCTCTGAGATCAGCTGGAAGCCACTTCTTCACTTGGATAGTAACTAGGTAGTTAAAATATCTGAGTGAAGAGCTCAAAGGTTCCCAACACACAGAAATGATAAATGTTTGAGGAGATGGAAGTACTAATTACCCTACGATTTATGCATGTATTTAATTATCATACTGTACCCCATAAATATGTACATATATTATATGTCAATTAAAAATAAGAAATACATAAAAAATACAAATCTAGAAGTGACATGCTTTGAAAAAAATCCTTAATAACTCTGACTATTTGGAAAAGAATACATGCCTTTTACAATGTTTTCAAAATAAAACATTGATTGCATGTATTTTAAAAAGTGAATTAAAATGTAAAATTAATGCCTTTGTCTTAAAACCAACCAGCAACCAATCAATCAACCTATCCCTCATTAGTTAATGGTCAAAGACCAGAAATAAGCCGCCTTTCATCTTTAAGGGAACAGAACTGCTCTGGAGTGTTGAAGTGGAGCGCGGAGGGCTGACAGCATTGCCAGGGGTTGACAGGAGGCAGCAGTCGGGAAGACATGGCCATGACCCCGAGGGAGCTGTCAGTGCTGGATTAAGCATTGTGTCAGACCCACGTGTGTAGCTCACTTTGTATAATTTAGAGCAAGAGTTGTGATTTCTTTTTTTTCCACTTTATCATTAAAAAGTAGTCACTTGTGCTTTAAAAATGTTTCTTTTCAGTAGACAAAGCATCAGGAAGAGCATCATAAGCTAAGTTGCTGTGTCCTAGGTGTTCTGCTGTCACTCCCTGAGAACTCTCCTTCCCCTGCTGGCACCCGCCAGATTGCACACTGGTGTCCAGGAGAAAGTTGCACCCCAGAAGCAGCGTGTCCAGCAGCCCCCAGCAGCCAAAGGAAAGCAGCTAGACCTCCTGGCCCTTGATGGCATTGTTAGGTGTGGACTCTGATGGGCACATTTTGGCCTGAGGAAGGTACTTGGCAGACCGAGCTGGTGAAGCAAAGAGGAGTGCAGGTCGCCCAGCCCTGAGGAGGCAAGTCCCATCTCTGCTTGTGAGGCTGTGGACCACCTTGTAGTCTCTGGGGTGCAGTGGTTAAGAGCAAGGGCCTGGGAGCCACGCAGCCTCAGCCCAGGGCATGTTTGACCTCTTGTTCTCCATGTGATCTTGGATGGACGGTTGTCTCCTTTGGCCTCAGTGTTTTCAGTCCTCCGCTGCGGATCATTCCTATACTTTATAGGACTGTTTTGAGAAATAAGTACATTAACACAGCTGTTCTCAGCCCTTTCTGTCTCAGGGATCCCTATACACTCGACAACTCTGGAAGGCCCCAGAGAGTTTTTAGGTATGTGGGGGATAGCTCTCCATGTATATTGTATTATTAATCAAGACTTAATTCATTTAAAAAGTCACAAACCCGTTACATGTTAACATCAGTAACATTTTTAAATGAAAATGACTTTTCTAAAATAAAAATAACATGTAGTGAAAGAAGAGCGATGTGGCTTCACGTTTTTGTAAGTTTTCTTGAAAGTCCGCTTGATAGAAAACAGTTGGAGTCTCGTATCTGCTGTCACTCAATATATTGCTGTGTTGTGTTTGATGCAGTCTCTGCAAAACTCCATTGTGTATTCAGGAGGGCATCGGAGTGAAAAAGGCAAGTGATGTCTTTGAATCAATGACAATAGTTTTGTCCTGCCAGACATGCTGGAAGGGTCTCACAGACTCTTCTGGCATTCCTTGGAACACACTTTGAGAACAACTGAGTTAAGAAACATTACAGGTGCTTATTGTAAAGCCTTGCCCATGGTGATCACTGAAGAAAAAATCATTATAAGCACCAGAATTACATGGACCCAGGGCATCAGAAGAGGTTTCCTACAGCAATAGGGGGCCGGTTTCTAGAAAGGTCCCTTAACATCACACACAGGCAGCAGCCTCCTGCTGCAGCCAAGGATGTGTGCACGTACTGATATGCAGATGGTGTTAAGTGGACATCACCAGGTGGCCTTTCCTCCTAGGAGGCAAAGCTCTCACCTTTCCATCATTGCAATTGTCTCTTCAGTGTACCCGTGGGGGAGGGACTTGGTCTGCTCTCTCAGTGAGTCAGTGCCAGGTCCAGGGCTTGAGCCTGAGTTTCCTGTCCTAGAGCAGAGTCAGGAAAAAGAGGGCCTGCGGGGACCAGCAGGTTTTTGGGGATAGCAGAGGCTTGCCAAGGGGCCCAGCAGAGTCCCTTCAGGACTCACGGTTGCCAGGGAGGGTTGGATGCTGGAAATTGGACCTGTCAGCTCAATCCAGTAGAGGTTCAGAGTCACCCTGGAGATATGGGCCAGAGTCCATGACTTTGTCCTCCCATCAGGAGACTTGCAGACCACGTGACGATCAGCTGGCACTCCCAACCAGCCAGCCCTCCCTTGGCCTTTTTTGGAGTCCAGAAACCATAATGCAAGCAGTGGGCTGGAAGCTGTAGCAAGCTGCTGTGTTGGCATGTTCTTTGGAAACCCTTTTCTCTGTGCCATCTATTAAACACCTGGTGTGTTTCGAGTCCCCAATCTGTTTCCTCCTTCATCTCCCACCAAGAGAAAAAATAGAGAGTGACCAATGAGAGCAAGAGTTCTGTTTCGCAGTAGTCCGGCTTGCTGGTAGGCAAGACTGTGTCTCTGGCATGGCAGCTGGTCTGTGCAGACCTAGGTTGAGGAGGAAGGGCAGGGAGTGGGGACCAGTGGCTGTAGTCTTAGCAGACTAGCATCTATGCATGGTGGAGTCAGAGTTAAGCCAGAGGCTGGCAATGGAGGAGGCCAGGAGGCTGCCAGGAGCCGTGATGCTTCATGGGGCTGGGGTAGGGGTGGGGGTGTCTAAAATGTGGGATGAATGCTAATAGTCCTGAAAGTTAGCAGGAGCAAGAAAGGGTGAGAGCAAGCAAGTGTTAGATCTGGAAGGGGACTTCTCACTCTTGCTTTTTAAATGTTCTCTAAGTGCCTACAGGTGGGAGTAGCTACCAGTCACTCAACAAATATTTATCAAGTGCCTACAACATACCAGACATTGTAGACGCATCAGTGGTTACATCAGTGAACAGAACAGACAAAAATCCCTGACCTCAAGGAGCTTGGACTTTCATAGGAGGAAGACAACAAAGGAAAGTAGAAGGTCAGAGAAGGTCTTATTCAGATGGTATTTGAGCAAAGACCAGTAGGAGGTGAAGAAGTGATTTCTGTAGCTATTTGGGGGAAGTGCATTTAAGAGTAGAGGGAACAGCAGGTACAAAGGTCCTGGGGGCAGAAATGTGCTCAGTATGTATGGAGAATAGGGAGGAGGCAGGTGTGACTGAAGCATAGGGTCTTTTGAGATGAGCAAAAGAGGAAGAGCAAAGGAGGAAGAGCAGTTGGGGGCCTTATAAGTCATTGTGATGGGTTTTCCTCAGTGTGAAGTGGGAAGCTAACAGAGGATTGTGGGCAAAGGAGTGACATGATTTGATGATATATTTCAAAGACAGGAGTTGGGGGAAGCTTCTAGAGATGGTAGAAATATGAAGATGATCAGTAATCCATGAGCAGCTGCTAATAGCATGGGCCATGTGGTAAAGGTGGAAGTGGGCAGAGGCTGCTAGAACCTTAGTCTGTGTTGGAATAAGCTGAAATGATTGGCTGGCATAGTGTAAATTATGTGTGAAAGAAAGAAGACTCAAGAGTGACTCTAAACTTCTTGGCTTGAGCAACTAGAAGGCTGGAGAGTAGCCATCATCCAAGATGGGCAGGAGCTCATGGGGGAAGGGGGGGTTCAGGAGTTGGGGTTAAATTAGAGATGTCCCCATGGAGACTGCAGCAGGAGGAAGACCTGGGAAGTGCCAAGGACAGGGGGTCCAGCGGTCATGACTCTTGTGAAGCTGCTCTTGTCTGTTTTCCCAGCCCTGAGATCAAGCACACAAGGAAAGGCAAGCTCAGAGCCCACCTCGAACCCTGGTCCTAACCCCAGAGAGCAGCAGAGTAGCCAAGGGGTACCACTCCTTCCTCCTCCTGTTGGGACTTCAGAATCCTTCTGCCATAGTGGGTGTGGCATTCAAAGCCTTACTCCAAACAGGAACGACTCCAAGGTGCAGGGTGCGAGTGCTGCTGGAATGGGAATGGAGATTCTGCTAGGGTTCCAGGGGAGCTGGACTCTGCTTGTCCCCAACTAGCTCTCTGGCTCTGTTCTCTTGGCCTATGTTCAGGTGATCACAGTTGTCAAGGGAGATGGACCTGGCAGATTGGTAGCCCTTGATGAGACCTGCAGAATGTCTGAACTAACAAGGACCATAGAGGACACCCTGTCCACCCATCTCTTCTTACAGACAGGGACCTGAAGTCCAGAGAGATGAGTAAGTTTTCTAAGTCAGAAGCTGCACCACCTCGGGCAGATCTGTGCCAGGCACACAACACTTTCTCAAACGCGCTGGCTTGGAGATGGCCACGTGCTCCTTGTCCTCCTGATTCTTCCTGACCCTTCTCTACACAGGCGTTTTGCTGCCAGATTGGGGTTTAGGGAATGATTGGCAGTGCTGAGGTCACCTAGCCCTTTTGGCAATCTAGCTACCCCATTGCATGAGGCATTCCTTTGGCAGCCAGTACAGCCAGTACTTCCTCAAGAAAGGTCTTGCTCGACAGGATGGCCCTCTTTGGCTTTGCACTCCCTTGGGGCAGTTAGCTCTGTACCAAGCTCATTTTCTCCATCTTCCAGAGTCCACCTCCAGAGCCTTTCCCTCTGGCCTGTCCAATCCCATATCGGCCCCTTTGGCTCCTTGCAAATCCCTCTGCCCTTCCAATTATCTGAGCTGCCTTTTTCTTGACTACTTTTTAAGCCTCTGGATTTCTCCTTAAATCTCAGCTCCAAGATGCCTGCCTGATGAGCTGAGGTCATTCCTACCCTCAAGTGACCTGGTGAATTAAGCAACAATACCAGGGATTCCAGGACAGTGAGCTTAAAGATCAGCATCAGGCTTCAGGAGGGAACTGTGAATGGCCATGAATGTCTGGCTCTCTAAGTGAAGAGCTCCACCCTCTACCCCCGACCAATAGTTCTGAGTCCTGCAGGGCTGGAACCAGAGCACTGGGGCATTTGTTCCACTCCTGTTTCAAGCAAAAAATCTTAGACCTGGTCCTCATTCCCAGGCCAGGTGGGGAAATGCCCTCTCTGTCTGGCATCGTGTCCCCCTCTGCTTCCACCTCACTGGGCAGTGGGGGAAGTGAAATGTTAGCAGGGAGTCCTGGACCCTGTCTCATTCTCCTCCCACACCTCTGTCCCTTCTTTCCAGGTAATCAGACCCTTTCCATTCTCTGGTTGCTGAATAGTGTCTCCCAGGAGAACATCTTGCCTGCAAATACAGAGGAACTTGCACAGTGGCTTTGCTGCTGTTGTCTTTTTTTCTGTTGGAGATGCCACAGCATAAAACAAGGGAGCAGTGGAACGAGCCAGGAAGTGAGAAGGATGTCACCCGGGGCTCAGGGTGCCCTGCCCTTCCCTCTCTGTGCCACTGAGTTCCCTCACTCTTCTCAGGCCTCGGTCTTATACTCAAAAGGAGGGCTGGGTGGGCTCAGGCATCCTGTAGTTTTCTGAAGGCTTCTCGTTCCCAGTGTCTTTTTAAGGGATGCTGCGTTATTTATCTCTGTATCTCGGCTTCTCTCCGCTGCACACTGCTTCCCTGTGGTAATGGCATCAAAACACCCACACTGTATCTCAACAATCTGATGAGATAAATGCCTCATCCCTGGGCTCTGTGGACACAGAGTAGCAATTCTCCTGTTCTGCTATCAAAGCGCTCCCAAAACACAGGCCGCCATGTGAGCCGACTTGTGCATGTCATTAGGCTAAAGCACGTTGTCCCTGCCCCCAAACCTCAGTTTCCCCCCAGACTGCCCCACTTGTCCCCTTCCTCTATCTCCAGAATAAGATCTCAGAGCTTGTTGGCTTTTGAGAATGTGCTGGGCGGGCTGACACTGGGAGCATATGGCCTCGTTATCCTGCATACAGCACCGAGTTGGATGCACCAGTAACTGGCCAGGACTTGAAGTAATTAAGCTGAGCATATTGATCCAGGGGCCTTGGGCATGCTCCAACCTCTGACACCTGCTCTTGTGCTTCTTCTGCAGTGTCTCCCCACCGCCCCCATGCTCCAGGCACACCTGTTAGCCAGAACGTGGGACTCTCAAGGTTGGCACAGCCAGGCATGACACGGTGTGTTTGTGCCCCAGCTCCCTTTATGAACTCAGAGCCTGGAAGGTGCATTGAATTTCAGGAGAAGCAGGAACCAGCATGGTCTTGTAGTAAAAATGAACCTGGCTCTGGGGTGCTGGGTGAGAGACCTTGGGCCTCAGTTTCCCTTTAAGCAGAAACCAGATAAAACAAGGTCCTTCTACTTCAAGGAGTGTTATCTGTTTCTAGTAACATAATGTAAAATTCTTAGTAAAGCTTAGAGGGGGTTTACATATCAAATTCAGAGGCCATGGGGCAAAGGGAAGGTCAGGGACTCCAGAGCTGGGTAGGCCTGGGCCTGGATCCTGGTTCTTCCCTTTAGGCTATGTGGCCTCAGAAATATGCTTAACTGTTCTGAACTTCTCTACTTATCTTTAAACTGGGGAACAACAAAGCTACAAGAACCAGTTAGTGATAATAATAACAAGAGCATCTATTATTTATTGGATACTTATTAGATGCCAGGATCCTCATCCTGTTTCTTCTTAAAACCTCTGTAAAATGTAACAGAATCTGCAGTCATGCATGACTGGTACTGATCTCTTGATGGCTCCATATGAGCATGGGCTCCGCTAGGAGTTGTCCACCATTGCATTCCCAAAGCCAAGCCCAGTTCTGGCCCCAAATTAGTGTTCAAGAGATGATGTCAAGAGCTTTGTAATGTTTTGAACAACCAATTAAAAAATAAATAAATAAACAAAATAAAGACCTTAAAAAAAAAGAGATGCTCACAGGGGAAGGGAGCCTAAGGGCCTTACACGCTCTGCTCATCCCTACAAGAAGCCCATTAGGTACAGACTGAGCATCCCTTATCTGAAATTCCGAGGTATTTCAGAATTTGGTTTTTGGGTTTTGGATTTGGGGATATTTACATATATACTATGAGATATCTCGGGAATGGAACCCAAGCCCTGATATGAAATGCATTTATGTTTCATATATGCTTATACACATAGCCTGAAGGTGATTTTTTTCGGGAGGTGGTACCAGGGATTGAACTCAGGAGCACTCGACCACTGAGCCACAAATTTAGCCCTATTTTGTATTTTTTATTAGAGACAGGGTCTCACTGACTTGCTTAGTGCCTCGATAAATTCCTGAGGCTGGCTTTGAACTTGCCATCCTCCTGCCTCCGTCTCCCGAGCTGCCTGGGATTACAGGCGTGCACCACTGGGCCTGGCTCTGAAGGTGATTTTATGCAATATTTTTTGTGCACCCCCATTTCATCTGCAACCCATTACATGAAGTCAGGTGTGGAATTTTCCATTTGTGGTGTCCTGCCAGTGCTCAAAATTTTTTGGATTTTGGAGCATTTGGGATTTTCAGTTTGGGGATGCTAAACCTGTATATACAATTGTTATCCCCATTTCAAATGTAAGTAAAATGAGGCCAAGAGAGATTAAGGGTCACTGAGGAATTGGATTTGCTGTACAGTGAGTGTTCGTTTCCTTGCAAGTTTGGGTGTGGTCAGACCAGGCACCTGTTAGATGCACCATACACCACCCACAAAGATAAGGGGTATCATTTGCCACTCATGACAGCCTATAAAATTGGTGTTGCAGTGTCCATTTACAGATGAAAAACTGAGGCTCAGAGAGAGAGAAGGGGCCTAGGGGAATACTCTGCTCCAGCCTGGAAGTGTTCAGGTGGGGGAACTGAAATGGTAAGAAAGGAAAAACCCTTTGTCCTGAGATTCTCTCATCTCAGAATAAGATTCTCTCTCTGTCTGCCTCTGAGGAGGAAGAAGCGGGGCTGGAATGTCTTAACTGCTGAGGGCAGTAAGGAAGGAGCCACAGGAATTCCTTCCGTGGGGCACATCTGGGAGTGGGTATTCCCCCCTCTGAGATTCTTGGGAAATCCTGCCTTCTGGCTGGTGTCACTAGTCCTGTATCTCCGACTTCCTTTGGTCTCAGAGCACCCGCCAAACATCTGACACCATTCAGGATCAATTGCACATAAAACGAAGAGCTGGCATTTAAAAACAGGGTTTTTGTTTTGCTGGGTTCCCCCTCCCTGATGTTGTCCTCTAAGGAGCAGGTTTGCAGGTTCTTTGATTCTCTCCCAGAAACACAACCATATGGGGTCTCCACTTCTCACTTCTGGACCTGTGCCTTTTGCAAGGGACCAGTTGGTTTTCATTTGTCATTGAACCTTTGCTTGCCCTGAAATCTGGAATCAGGTGGTTTCTAAGAGAGGGAGACACTAAAGGGGGAAATAATGGTCTCTCTGAAGAGTTTAACCTTCAAGGGTATGGCAGGAGTGGGCTAAGACCCACCAAGGTGAGACTTTGAGAAGCGGATGTGGGCCAGCAGGATCTGGTGAGATCCATGTTCAGCAGCTGGAACAAAGAGCACTTTGAACCAGGCAGGGCTCTGGCATGTTTGTGGATCGACTTATCTAGGGCCCAGGCCAGCTGCTTTTGTTCTAGAGGATTTCATGGATTAACTCTCCCCAGGCCTTGGAAAAACTTGTTTCTTTTTAAGAAAGGGAAGTTTTGAGGTGGGCTTCAAAGGAAATGCTGCTGGGCAGGCTTGGGGGCTGAGGAGATCATTGGAAGGAGTGAGGTCACCTAGTCACTGGTGGGGTGGCTGGGGGCTCCCAGGAGGGACGGTCAGACTCATGGTGTCCATAGCCTGGTGAGGGCTCCCCTGAGGGCCTCTTCTTGTAAGTGGCTTGTGTATTGTGGACAGAGGAGCATGGACACCTGAGCTCATGCAGGAGTGTTGTGGGCATGGAGGCCAGGCCGCCGCCAGGACTCCCCAGGGCTGGAGGTTGCTAGGCACTGGGGAGGTTTCCCAGGGAGACCGTGGCTAGAAACACCATCTGCCAAAGATGATTTAGTTCCGGAAGAGGCAAGGGAAAGAACGAGATGGTCCTTTCTGTCCTACTTACTTTTGGTGCTATTTACTGGGGGGCTGTGCATTCCTCTCCTGGAGGGGAAGTGGAGGCAAATTTGGTCCTGAGTGTCTTATAAAAGGGGAACATCTCACCTCCTCGGGTTCACCTGTTCTGGGGCCTGGGCATCTCGGGAGCTTGCCTGCCCTCTGCCCACTGTGCTGCCCTGGTGGCAGTTACCTGCAAGCCTGTGTGTTGGGGGTGGGGACGTATGATTAAATCCTCACACTTTGCAATACTGACAGTTACGAAATGCCTCCGCTTCTACCCAGGGAAGGGTGAGCAATGAGCAAAATGACTTCAATATGCAAAAGACATTCCGTGGAGGCCAGAAGGGAATGCTAATCCTAGAGCCAGGAGGGAGTAACAGGGATTAGTGTTTGATTTATAGACTGGCTGAAAGGAACCAGCTAGGCCAGGCCTGCCTGCATTCGGCTGTCCGCATGTGTGCTCAAGGAGATGCTCTCAGTGAGGTTTGAAATCTGTCTCCTCTGGTGGATGGAGGGGTAGTTACATACCTGAGCAAGCCTACAGGGGAGGAATTCTGAGCCCCTGGGTTTTGGATTCAAAAGCATACATGGCCCTCCTAACAGGGCCATGTGTTGTCATGTGGAGAATCTGAAAAATGAGAATGGTAGTTGTCTAGTTAGGACAGGTGTGGATACCACCCTTCCGGAAGCAAGGAATCAACTAACTATGGATGCTTTGTGTTTTCTGTGTAAACCTTTCTTGACTAAATATGAAGAATGGGTATGAAGTGCTCAATTGGCTTTATAATAGGAAATAGAACTCTATACAGATGGTTCTGTTGAAGAGAATTTTTTAAAGGGCATATTTACAGAGGGATAAGGACTAGCAGAAGATTTCAATATCAAGGTGCCCAGAGCTAGAGGTAGAGGGGAATCCTCTCCACCCTGAAGACTGAAGGGGCAAGGGCAGGTAATAGTGTTATTGGGGTTTAGCAGAAGCTGGGGGTGGGGAGCAGGGACTGTGAGATAGAAACTCTGGTCATAGAAGGATGTAGTCACTGCTGTGGCACCAAATTAGGGGGTATGCGAAAGAAAACACCCTGACTTTTCTTTCCTCTTCCTCTCCAGGGTGTCCTGTTGGTGCTTCTCATTGACCAGTCTGCTCTGTAGCCAGAGGGCAGGGGCCTGGCAGATGAAGTCCACAGGCATCTGCCTCACAGAGCACAGACCAGGGGATGAAAGGGTGGGGAGAGGATCCTGGGTGGTCCTGAGGGAGCAAGAGCTGCTAGGTGTATTAGGTTAGTTCAGCCAACTCTAGAAAGCCTGTCCTGAGAAGGACCGTTTATAAAGAGGTTACCCACTTTCAAATTATTCTGCCCTCAGAACTAGGATGTCTACTTTGCAAAACACATTGAACAAACTTAAAATGAAACTTCTAAATGTCTCTTCTCTGAAATATCAGCTCTCTAAGGACAAGGACTGTATCTTTTATTACCCATTGTTTTGACTAACTTTAACCTCCCTCTTCACACATACCTGTGTACAGGGCACGCAACTTTTAAAAACATAGCAGCTCAGTGAACCTCCATACCAACACTTTGAGGTTGCCATTGGCAACAAGGGTGACCTTCTTGCCAAGTAGCCCCAAGTTCTCTGGTGAGAAGAAATGAGTAAGCGTGACTGAGCATGGACACAAGATTTCCATAGAGGATAACAAAGTCCTCCAGGGTAGAAGACCAAGTTGTGCTCCCCAGCAGGGGTCTGTGGTCAAGGAGGGCAGGAACATGGAGGCAGAAGTGGGAAGACTTCTTCTCTGGCCTAAGACTGGCCGTGAGTCTGTCAAGTAGCGCTCTTGGTCTTTAGTGTCTCTTCCATCCTGGTGGACATATTGCCATTATGCAGATGGCTTTCATGAGTAAAGTTTTAGTCCACCCAAGGGAAGAGCTGATAGAGACATTAGCATGTGTGGGTGGATTCAATGACAACTTCCCATCCTGGCCAGGTAAAGAGACTGGGCCAGCCAGGGTCAGCGGTCCCTGGTGGCGGGTACGTGTGGAAGTGAGAACTGTACTGGTAGCCTGAGGCTCTCTCTCCAGGGTACTGTGGACCTGCTTGGGGTAGTTGCAGACACCATTCTTTCTGGTATAGCTGCCTCTTCTGTCTTGAATCTCACTGAGCACTTTGCCTCCATGGGGCCCTGGGGTGGGCAGGCTTTGTCATCCTCAGCCCTCAGAGGCAGCTGGCTGCCCTACTCAGCCTGCCTGGAAGGGCCAGGGAGGGGCTAGATGTGGAATCTAGTTCATGCTTTCCAATGCCAAACTGAGTGAAATGCAGGTTTTCCTCCACTATTTCTCTTTCCCAGTTTTATCCTAAATGGAAAAATGTATTCTGTAGATTTAAGACTGAGGTGCAGTCTTGGAGCAGGTATTTCACCCCCCCCCCCTTTTTTTTTGGTACCAAGGATTGAACCCAGGGACACTTAACTACTGAACAACATCTCCAGCCCTTTTTATTCTTTATTCTGAAATTGAATCTCGCTAAGTTGCTAAAGGCCTTGCTAAATTGGTAAGTCTGGCTTTGAACTCATGATCCTCCTTCCTCAGCCTCCAAAGCTGCTGGGATTGCAGGCTTGTGCCACAGCACCCAGCAGGTATTTTCAGTTTTGTAACAAAGCAGAGAGTGTAGATTGCCTTGATTATAGATTTCCAAATCTATAAAATGGGAGGCAGTTAATGAAAAGTATCTACAGCAGGGAATTGATGAGAGGATTAAATGATGTGAAGAGTGTCAACTGCAGGGAACAGTACTTAATGCTTAAATATGCCATCTAAACACTTGCTTTTGGGGGGGTGGGGTGGGAAGTTGAACCCAGGGTCCACTGAGCCACATCCCCAACCCTTTTTTATTTAGAGGCAAGGTTTTGCTGAATTGCTTAAGGGCTCTCTGAGTTTCTGAGGCTATCTTTGAACTTGCGATCCTCCTGCCTCAGCCTCCCCAGCTGCTGGGATTACAGGCGTGCACCACCTGACAATACTTGCTCTGTTTAATACAAGACTCCTCTGGGAAAAGCATCCTCACAGAACTCTGAAGAAATGCTGGGGCCACCAAGGGGGCAAACATCCCTCAAGTATATCTTTCCTGAAGTCATCTTCTTGCTCACAAACCTTCGATGAGTTGTGTTTGCAGATGTGGACCGAATCCTCTCTACCAGCAGGCTTCCAGACTTACCCACTCCTTCCTACAAGTCCTCTGTTTGACCTGAGAAAACCTGATCACAGGCCCCATATTCCTATTTGCTTGTACCTCCGTCTTACCCTGCTTGCAACTCTCTCTGTTACCTCCACAGACTTCAGATTCCAGCTTGAATTCCAGGTCTCCACTGAAGTCTTGCCCATTCCTCTGGCTACCCTGTCCTGCATCCCTTCCTGCAGCCCCTGAGCTAGCATCTGAATTACCCTTGCCTATCTCATCAGTTATCTCTAAATAAGTCTATCGCTTCCTGTTCTCACAGTGCCTTGAGCAGGAATCCAGATAGCAGATATTATTAAACTGAAAACCTATGCATTCACCTCTACATTTTAACAGTTTCTTAAGAAAACAAGAAAGGGGCTGGGGATGTGGCTCAAGCGGTAGGGCGCTCACCTGGCATGCATGCGGCCCGGGTTCGATCCTCAGCACCACATACAAACAAAGATGTTGTGTCCGCCAAGAACTGAAAAATAAATATTAAAAAAAAAAAAAAGAAAACAAGAAAGGAGCTACTTCCTGGAAGTTGTTGCTAGGGCAGGGTGATATGGGGATTTGCAAGGGTGGCTTTCTAGGGGACATCTGCTCTAAGGCAGGGACCTTGCTTTTTTGTTGCTCTGGGACATCATCATCAAGATGTAGACATGCCTCTGCAGTTTAGATGCCTGTGCGATGAGAGCAGAAGTCTCTGCAGCGCTGCCTCTGTGTTCTTCTGAAACAGGGACGTGTTATACACCTAGTGCTGCAAATCTGTTTTATTAAACATGTGTTCATAGGCCCTGGACCCAAATGACACAGTCCACAGCTGAAAGAAATCCACTTACAGGCAAATAAGACTGATGTTGGCCCTTCCTGAGAAATGGCTTATGTTGTGTCTTCCACTCTAATTTTGTCTCTATTGGAAACAGAAGGTCTTGGTGATATCTTTGTTCATGGCCCGAAGCTCAGTTGTGAACCATATTTGTCCAGATGCCTTTCTTGATCACCTCCAGTCTAAATGTGAGCAATTCAAAGTGGGGAGTCAGGGCCCAGGCACACGTCATTGGGGGAGGAGGTGGAGCTGGTGGGGAAGAAATGGGGCCCTGAGAGCTGACTTTGTGTATCCTGGAAACTTGGTTGTGACTTAGCACAGCCCGCACTAGGGAGACATGATGTTTATTTTAAAGGTGGGAGAGGGCCTTGACATTTGGGGAATAAAATCAGAGTGAACTGAGAAGAAGAATCTAGACTTCTTGGGGGTAATATGGTAAAGAAAGTCCATACAGACTTGGGGATGTTCAGGGAACTCTGGGAGATTTCCTGTGGTCTAAGAGAAGACACTTTTAAATCTGAAAGGGCCCCATACTAGGTGCTCCTGCAGAGAGAGGGGAGGGCATCTCCCCTTTGCAGCCCCTGGGCTTGATTAGGGGTGGAGATTGGGAGTGGGTCTAGAAGGTGCTCTGTTTCTCTCAATACCAATGCCTGGAGAGCACTTGTGTGCAGGTTCTTTCCTTGACCCTGGTGGGCCCTTGATGCATAGCTGTTGATTTTACATGCCAGCAGGTAGGGCTTGTTCATCGGAGTTCTACATAGCACGCAGAAGGAATTATCTTGGTCTTAGTGTTGAAAGGTTGTTTCAAGAAGTGACATTTTGATCACATTCAGGCACATGGTGATGATGGTGGTGGTGATCTAAGATCATGTGCAGCTGCCTACCTGGCTTCCTGCTTCAAGCCTACAGGTCATCATGCTATAGCCCCATAGCCACCTCAAAAAGCTCTCCAGAAGATATGGAAATTCCTGAGAAGTGTTAGTAAGAAAAGCCCCTGTGTGCTTTGTTCAGAGGTATCTATTGGTACACCTGAGCTGTGAGTGTTTCCCTGGGTAATAGATGGAAGCTTGATCTGGAAAAGGGATCGTGTCCCTTTGCCCCACAGAAGAAGTCCTGGGATATTCCCCACAACCAGGGAGCCTCCCAAGAAGTCACTGGGTTGCAGTGAAAGGATTTGGCAGTTTGTAACTGCTTGGTTCAGACTTGGGAACAATAACAATAATGATTGACAGAGTGACCCTTAGCACAGCAGCCTTACATGTGTGCTTTCTGATTTGCACAAGAACTTCATAAGGCAGACATTTGTATATGCATCTTCAAATGGGGAAACTGAGGCCAATAGAACTCAAGTATCTTGTCCAAGGCCACCTAACTAGGAGTAAGTGGAGCTGGCATTTCAATCCAGACCTAATTCCAAAGCTATGCTCTTTTTCTAGAGTGTGGAGCAAGGGTGCTTTGCAGAGCAAGAGGCAATGGGGTTTGCTTTGAAGGAGTACCGGTGGGCCTGGCTGGTACAGCTCCTGGCAGGGATGGGATGCCCACCCTCACAGCTCTAATCCTCAAGTTTCAGGAATGGGACAAATGTCCCTGTCAGTGGACAGGGTCCTCAGGCAGCCAGGCAGGCTGGCAGTACTCCTGGCCCGGCATGCACTACACATCCCTTCCGTGCACTGCCTCTTGACGGAGTGACAGCTGTGATTCAAAGCCTGTACCCGTGGCAGCAGACATGCGGGTAGAACAGGGGGAAAAGACTGTAATTACCTCTTAACACGTTTCCACATTTCTCTGCTGTCAGGATGGTTTTGTTTTCTGATTTATTTTGATCTGCTTGAAAATTAGTTGCTGCAGTGCATTGGGTATGTAATCTTTGTCCTGCTAGCCAGCAGTCATTGGCAGCAACGTCAGCTGAACGAACGTGATTTTTCTCTCCTTTTCCCAATTTGTGACAAGTTCTCCATGTGCTGAGAGATGGCTGTGTCTGTCTGCCTATCTGCCCTACCTCCTCACTGTGATCTAAGAGGGGACAGTCTTTGGGGATCCTTGAGGCACATGCTCTGGGTACCTGTGAACCTACCACCTGGAATACAGTGCTCTTGGCTCTTCTGACCTAGCTCTGTCCCCATCCTTCCAGGCCAGCCTTCTTCATCTCCCACGTAGGCACACAGCCTTCCCTCCCAAGCACTTCCCATCCTACATGCAGCTCCCCATCCATCCGATTCCAGCTCACAGCCCCAGTCCCACCCTGGAACCTGCTACCTGTGTCTGTACCCACTTGTGGAGCCTGTATCCTTAGAGCAGAGTTGAGCCTGACCCCTGTCAGCCCACAGCACCACCAATCTCTGCCCTGCTCTGTGGGAAGGTGGCTGGTCTTGGTCAAATTGCACTGGGCCTTTTCTTTCATGGCTGAGCCTCCCTGTTGCCATGGAGGCTGGGGTCGGGGAAAAGGGAGCCAGCATGGTAAGATGGTGAGGGGCCTGGTGCTTCCAGGCATGGATGTTGATAGGCCCACTCCGAGAGGAGTCATCCACAACAAATCCTCAAGAAACAAGAACTTTAGAGCCAGAGAGAACTCAAAAATCACCAAGTCCAGTGACTTCATTACTCAGGGAGAAAACTGAGGCCTGTGCTTAGGACACATAGCTGGTTAGCAGGAAGTCTGGGATAGAACCAGGAGCTCAACTGCATCCTGTCCAGAAGTGGGTTTGTCCAGTTTCCTGATTGGAGAAGACTGTGTATGTAGTGGGATCTGAGGGCTCTGCTGTTTCTTCCTAGGATTCCTACCTTTAGCATTATCTTGGAGAAGGTCAAGGATTAACAAACACTTTGTAACCAAAGAACCCTGTCTTCTAATAAAACCTTACACAGAACGGTAATGCTTTTATTCAAGTGCATGAAGAGGAATAGGAGGAATAGATGATCCAGAGCCAAATGGTTGAGCTTCTCCTCATTCCCCAAGAGAGCCCCTTAGGCATCTGTCTACAACATTCTGAGCTCCTCGGAATATGGTGAGAAAACCTTAGGGCGTAGGGCCTAGAGAATAACCAGGGAGGGTGAATTGAAGGAGACATTCATGGCTTCTATACCATCATATGGTGTCAACTCTCTAGCAGGGTGATTGAAGAGACCAGGAGTATAGAAGATGGGGGTCCCAACAGGTTAGTTTTTGATGGAGGAAATATTTGCAGAGGGAAGAAGATATTTGCAGCATAGGAAGGGTCAAGTTCTGCTGCAGTGGATTGAGAGTGGGTGGGCTCCAGGGCATCCTGGAAGCCCGGTGCCTGCATAAGGGACCTGACAGGTTCTCACCATAAATCCTGCTATTCAATGAAATTACCTGGAGTATGCAAACATTGACATGGCCTAACTTTTCAGCACATCCCAAGTCACTGAAAAAATTATAGCAGCGAGCTTTCCTCTCAGGGACTCTGCCCTCAACTAATATTGATAGCTAACATTTGCATAGCACTTCACACTAACTATAACATTCTCATATGTTAGCTGATTTTCTTAGTACCACCTGAGGTGGCTTTTGTTCTTCTTATCCCCATTTTACTGGTGTGGAAACACAGGATCCTGGCCCCAGTGAGCCATTGCTCAGAAGCATCATTGTTAACAGATACTCTTGATAGTTATATCTATCATCTCATGTCCTGGAAACATTTAGCTTAATTTATTTTTCTTCCTAGTAGACAGGCCAATAGACAGACACACAGACACATATGCAGGTGTACCACACACACGCAGTGCTCTGAGGATTGAAGGAAGGCTCTACTCCTTGAAGTTTCTCTATTTTTTTTTTTTTTTTTTTTGCTTTGTAACATAAAACTCTCTTTAGAAGTTCCAGCTCTGCTCAGAAATCCCAGGAGGCTTATGCAGCAACAGTGGGACCCACTAACCCTGCTATGGATTCCAAGAAGGTCTTCAAGAGGAGGCCTCCCAACACTGTCCCTCTTAGGGGACTACGTGGTGTGGCTTGAGTCCTTTAACTCCAGATCTTGACCAGGCAACATCTCAAGAAGCTGAGGGAGCCCTTTTTCTCTTGCCTTCTCTACCTAACGAGAGGGTGGCTCCTATCCTTTCCATCTTTCTCCCACTCTACTTCTTAGAACAAATGGATTTGTTTTTTTTCTGGTGTTTCTTTATTGCATTATTCATTATTGGGCTTGATCCTATTACACTCGCACAGAGAGAGCAGAGTGGAGGGTCCTGTAGATATTACATTAGGTGCAGAAACGACCTTTCATCTGATCACACCAATCAGAGTAACATAGCATCACCGCCAAAAGTGTGGACAGGGGCCGATCCAGGATCCAGAGCACCGATGCCTGAGAGGCTTCAAGAACTTCTCTTACCAAGGGGATGAATTTCAGGAACTTTATTCTGACTTCTGGTGTCATCACACAGGGAACAGAACTGTATCTAATTTAAAATTCTATAGGAACAGACCAATGGATGGTATCACCAAATATCCAGATGTTTTCTCTTGGCTTTTATATCTGTCATTTATTTTAAAATATATTTTTATTGACTGAGATATAATTTTCATACATACAGTAAAATTTGCCCATTTTTAGGTCTATGGATCTGTGAAATTTTAAAAACAATTTTAATGAGGTATAATTGACATAGAACAAGCTGCACATATTTCAGATACGTACTTTGCAAAGTTTTAAATTGTCTACATGGCTTTGAAACCATTGCCATGGTAAGGAAAAGAGCATATCCCCCCACTCAATTTCCTCTTGTCCCGTTGTAACCCTCTAGCAATCCACTAATCCCTCTCTAAGCTCCCTACCTCTCTTTTGTCACCATAAAACGGTGTGTTTTCTATAATTTTATATACATATCACATATATCACACAGCAGATACTCCTTTTTTGACTGATCCATTCAGCATAATTATTTTGAGGACCATACATGTGGTTGGATGTATTGCTAGTTCACTTCTGTTTATTGCTGAGTAGTGTTTTACTGTGTGGATGCATTACAGTTCATTAATCCATTCAACTATTGAGAGACAGTTGGGTTGTTTCTGGTGTTAGGTTGTTTAAAGAAAGATGCTATGAACATTTATGTATAAACCTATGTAGGGACATCTTTTCTCTTTGTATTTACCCAGGAGTGCAACAGTTACATCATGATGTTGTATAATTAACTTTTATGTGTATGTGTGTGTGTGTGTGTTTGGTGCTTGCAATCAAACCCAGGGTCTTGCTCATGCTAGGCAAGCACTCTACCTCTGAGCTATTTTCCCAGTCAATGATTTAACTTTTTAAGAAGTTGCCAAACTGTTTTCCAAACCGGTTGTGCCATTTTAAGTTCCTATGAGCTCAGAAATTCAAGAAACTCACATAGGTAAACTCCCATGAAAGCTGATTCCTCTCTATCCTCAGTAACATCTGATATGATCATAATCATTTCATCCATTATAATATGTAGGCAGTGGTATCTTGTGTTTTCAATTTGCATTTTCTTAATGACTAACATTATCACACAGCTTCCGTGAGCTCATCTGCCATTCATGTATCTGTGTGTTCATTCACTGTTATACTTGGATTACTTTATTATTATTACATTCTAAGAGTACTCTGGCTGGCTATGTTTTGCTTTTTGGGGGTTCAGAGAGCTACATTGTAGTATTTTATCTTAGTCTGCAAACTGTCTTTTCTCTTTTTCTGTGTTGGAAATCATTGTTGGTATGTGTGTGGGTCATCTCTGGATCATTAATTCTGTTCCATCGATCCATTTGTCTGTCTTTACACCAATACCACACAGTTTTGATTATTACAGTTTTATGATAAATCCTGAACTAAAGTAGTATAGTTGCCCCTTCAACCTTGTTCTTTTTCAAGTTTGTTTCATTCTTTTGTATTTCCCATATGAATTTTAGAATCAGTTTGCCTATTTCTACAAAGAAACATTTTTGCTTTGTGTATTTAGAAGTACTGTTAATCGGTGCGTAAATATTTAGGATCAAGTTCCTCAAAGAATTGACACCTGTATATCTTAGCTTTCTGTCACCTGAGGCAGTTAACTTACAAAGAGAAAAGATTTCTTTAGCTCACAGTGTTTGGAGGGTCAAAGGCCAAGATTGGGTGGGGGTGGGGTGGGATTCCATTGGTTTGGCCTCTGGTAAGGACAGTGAATGACAGTGCATCATGGCAGGAATACCTGTAAGAGGGAGCAGTCCCTTCTCAAGCAGAAACAGAGAGAAAGAATTCTAATGGGGCCAGTCTTTCTCCTTTAACAACAGCCCTCTCATGAAAATAACCAAAGGGGTTAAGAAATGGCTCACTTCCCAGTGACCTGAGGACCTCCCATTAGGCCCCACCTCCTGAAGCTCCCACTGCTTCCCATAAGCACCATCCAGCTATTGGACCAAGCCTCAATTGCAGGACCCCTTGGGGACACTTGGCCCACACCCAAAAGGTGGCCACCCCTTTGATGTCATGAAGACTTTCTTGATGCCTGGCAATGTTCTTTCTCTGAAATCTCCTTTGCCTGATACCATCATGGCCATGGCAGTTTTGTTTTGATTCATGTTAGTATTGTGTATCTTTTCCCTTCCTTTTACCTTTGACCTATTTGTGTCTTTATATTTAAAGTGGACTTCTGTTTAGCAGCATATAGTCTTGATCTGTTTTTGTATCTGAAAATCTCTGGCTTTTAATTAGGCTGTTCAGACCCCTTGCATTGAATGCGATTATTAATACGTGGCTGGGTTCAGGTTTAGAATCTGCTCCTGTTTTCTGTTAGTCCTGGTTGTTCCTTGTTCCCCTTTCCTTCTTTTTCTGCCTCCTTTTGAGTTAGCGAGGTGTTTTTGTTTTGGGTTTTTTTTTTCATTCTTCTCTCCCTTGTTGACTTATTAGCTAAAATTCTTTGTTCTGTTATTTTAACAGTTGCTTTCAGGTTCATAGTATGCATCCTTAATCATCTCAATTGACTTTCAATTGTTACTATACCACTTCACATATAGTATAGGAACTTTAAAATAGCATGCTTCAATTTCTCCCTTCCTGGCTTTTCTGCTATTGTTGCCATACATCCTACTTACACAATTGTTATAGACCTCACAGTGCATTGATATTATTTTTGTTTCTGTAGTCAATTATTTTTAGTGGGAAATGGCATATACACCCCTGTGGTTACCATTTCTGATATTCTTTGTTCTTCCATGAGATCCACGCTTTTACCTTGCATTATTTTCCTTCTGTTTTAAGGGCTTCCTTTAACATTTATTTTAGAGTAGATCTGTTTTTCATGAAAACATTTAGGTTTTGTAAGTCTGAAGAGGATTGTGCATTTTTGAAAGATGTTTTTAGTTAGCCTAAGATTCAAAGGTGACAGTTTTTTCTTTCAGCAACTTAACCGGTTGTTCTACTGTCTTTGGGCTTATGTGGCTTCCAACAAGAATACACAAAGGTATCTTTTTGCTCTGGCTACTTTTAAAATCTTCTCTTTATCACTGTTTTTGGGCAATTTGATTATGATGTACCTTGGTGTAATTTTTTTTCCCATAGTCCTTGTGCTTGGCCTTCATTGAGCTTCTTGAACCTGTGGGTTTTATTTCTAAAATTAAATGTGATTAATTTCTGTTATTTATGCTACTTTCCCCTGTCCTTTCCATTCCTGTGGGAAGTTCAGATGCACAAGCATGAGGCTGCTTAAGACTGGCCAATAGCTTGCTGATGCTCTAATATCTTATTTACCCACCCCCCACTTCATTCTTCATTGTGGATTAGGTTCTATTACTGTGTCTTAAGGTTTACTAATATTTTAATTTTTTGCCATTCATAATTTCCCTCCCTTCCTTCCTTCCTTCCTTCCTTCCTTCCAATTTCATAATGATTATTATTTTAAAACCAATCCAGAGCTCCCTCCCCAAAGCTAGACTGTTGGTTGGAGGTCCTGGAGGGAGGAAATTGGGATACTTCCACTTTCTCTTTCCTCCCTATCCTTCTTTCCTATCCCCAAAGCTAGGACAGTTCTGTGAGCCAAAAGGCATCACACAGTCCCTGAACACATTCCTGGCAGAGAACATATACATGGATTTGCTTTCCTGCTTGGAAGTCTGGGGAGTCTTTCTGAGAAATAAGGTAGTTTCAGCAGCCCCTGGGAATGTGAGCTCCCTAGGTGCCCCTATAATCCTGCAAATCCCTGCCTGTGACAGTGACTTCAGGAGCTCACCATGACCTCTTCTTCTTCCCTGCTGTGTCAGAGGTGGGAGTGCAGGAGTCTGGGAGGAGGAGGAACAGGAATGTCTCATAGTCACTCACAAGTGTGCTCATAGTCAGAGCCAGCTGTGCCCTAAACGTGCTGTCACCTGCCTTGTGCCCGAGAGAGGAGGGAAACTGGCAGTCTGGTCATGGCAGTTCTTAGCTTTTTTCAGCCTTGGTCTGCTTCTTCAAGGCCCTATGCTAAAGGACTTGAGTACACATTAGTTAGGCATGTTTTCAGCTTCAGGTAACAGGATAGGTAAGAGGTCTGGAAGTAGCTTTAGGATTGGTCCAGCAACTCTGGATGCCACTGAGAACAAATGCTCCTTCTCCTTTTCCTCTTCCTTATTCCAACCTATTGACTTTTCATACTTTCTCATGGTTGCTAGAAGGAGGATGCAACTCTGGGTATCCCCCGCTCACATAAGGAAGAAAGAATGAGGAGGGAGTGGTGTCAATGGTACTCTGTCCCTTTTCACAGAAAACTGAGGCTTTCCCAGGAACTCCCCAGGATGATACTTCTTGAACTACAATGTGCTGAATTATCCCCTGGGAGAATAATTGTTAAAATACAGGTTTGAATACAATATATATTGGGTGGAGCTTGAAGTTGTACATTTTTACCAAGTTCCCAGGGCATGGCTGTGCCCCAAACTGCATTCTGAGGCACACAGCACAAAGCATAAAGATGTCAGGTGCAGTGGTATACATTTCTCAGTGACTCAAGAGGCTGAGGCAAGAGAATTTCAAGTTCAAGGCCAACCTTAGCAACTTAGTGAGACCCTGTCTCAAAAATAAACAATTTTTAAAAGTTCTGAGGATATAACTAAGTGGTAGAGCATCCCTGGGTGAGATCCCCAGTATCACCACCAATATCAACTAAACAAGGGAAGGCTACTTCTCCTTCATTTGCAGCCAGAATTTAGTCACAACTAGCTGCAAAGTATCTTTTTTCCCCCCAACCTTTATAGTGAAAGGAACAAAAGAGAAGAGAATAGGAGGAGGGAGTTCAGGGAGCAAACCCACATCAGTCAGGGTTCTTTCTGCTGAAAATGCAGATGAGAAAAGTATCTGAAGTCCCAAGGTTGGGTTGGGATGAGTTAGATCTTTTACCCCCGCAAGGGAAGACCATGGACTCCTTAGACTATATCTAAATCCAGTACAGAAGGTCATGAGCCAGTCTATCCTGTGTGTTCACTGGAGCTAGGATTCCATGTAGGGAATTTATTAATTTATTGCCTCTATACCAAGCATAGTGTCTGCACACAGCAGGTACCTGGTAAATGTATGTTAAATAGAGATCTTACCAGCACAAGGCCTGAAGATAGTGCCTCTCACTTTAATGAGCATATACTTTGCTCTGGGAGTCTTGTTAATATGAACAGTCCTGAATCAGGAGATCCAGGATGGGGAGGCAAGATGGAGACCCAGTATGCTGCATTTGGAGCAAAGCTCCCAGCCAAGGCCACTGCCACTGATCCTGGACCCCAGAAAAGGGCTTAGGACCAAGTCCTGACTTTGAGAAAGCCACTTATTCATTCACAAGAGCAAGAGGCCATTTGTAAGGATGCTCACAGACCTGTGGGGCAGTGGGAAGGGAGTAAGACTGGGCTTGCTTCCAAAGAAGAGGGGCCTGGAGGCCTGGGGATCTCACCCCTGCCTGCTGGAAACAAAATCAGGCAGTATAGCTGGTCAAGGAGAAAGACCAGCCAAGCACATCTTTCCTCAGCTCTCAAGGTGTTTGGCTCCAACCACAGACAGGAACAGGCCCTCCTGGGCTCTGGTCTGCAGGAAGTACTGAGGGCTGCTGGGCTGCGTGAGGGACCCAGAGGGACCCGATGCATTTCAGATGTTTGAGCTCCGGCAGGGGAGAGTGGAGGCAAGCTGGGGATGGGAGCAAAAATGCATTTTTTTTTTCTGTGAACATTTGTGCCCACGGGAAAAAGCTGAATTCTCTAGAGCAGAACTCTGGATTTTTTTTTTTTTAAGTAGCGGGAACTGAGTTACTGGAATTTCTTCTGAATTAGAAGCCAAACAAAAAGTTTCTTGCGGTTTCAATTACACAAGAGGCTGCTGCCAAGATGGAATGAATGAGAAGAGCTGCTGAAAGGCAGAGACAGTGAGGGGGCTGGGGGAGGAGCGCCGGGCAGAACAGGACCCCAGGGCGAGGAATGGTTGTCCAGGTTGGGCACACTGCCTTCTTGTACGCTGTCAACTTTTAAGGGAAAGAACTGACTGCACCCGTCTTCCTCCCAGGATCAAAAAGAAAAAATAATAAATAAGTAAAAAAGATCTAACGACACAAGGTGCACACTGTCAGACATGCACACATGCAAACGATTATCATTGCTTTGTGATTTACCATAATTCAGGGCCCTGCACATTATGGGGTGCTGCTTTATTTGCTTGCCTGACTGACTGGCAGTGGGGACAGACGGCTTTGCCCCTGAGCGACAGGCAGCCCTCACTCAGTTCAGCCTTGCTCAAGTGTGAGTCTGCAGCCAGCGCCTGCTGCTCCAAGGGGTGGTGGGGATAATTAACTTCTACTGGTAATCCCCCAACTTTGTTTTTCTGGTGCCCTGAGCCTCCTCTCGGGTACCTTCCTGGTAGCCACAGATGGCTGGGTGGAGTCAGGCCGCCTCCGCTTCTCCAGCCTGCCCTCTGGTGGGAGCCCTCATGGAGTGACTGGGTGCCTGGGGAAGGGCAGGTCTGTATGAGACTGCGTTGGCCTCCCTTGGGGCCTGGCTTCTCTCTGGCTCCCTGGGGGAAGTGACCAGCCACTCAGTCCTGGCTGAAGCTTATCTCTCAGACCTGTTCCTTTTCTCTCCATTCCACCCTGTCTCCTGGTCCCATTGCCTATTTTTAAAGGACTGTGGTCTCCTGTGACCGCTAGAGTTATTAGAACCAATGGTCACCAAGAGCTCAATATTTATCAGCTGCATCTGGTCATTTCTGTTTTTTACTTGTCCTTTTTTTTTTTTTTTTTTTTGTAGCAAAGAGCTTTGAAACTAGACTAGTCTGTTTGACTTTCCATTTAGAGTTGATGCCAAAGCTCAGTGAGGCCTGAGAAACAGGTCTGGTTGTTTGCATGAAAAGGGAACAGGAAACAAGACTCTTGATTTTCCCAGGTTCTGGTTTATTCTTTGATAAAGGAACTGGACGGACTGTCTTGCACGCTAGTATTTCTAGAACTGAATTCTTTGAGGTGGAATGAGCAGAGGAAAATATGCCTGAGGCAGGACTCCAGATAGGAAGGGCTCATGTCTGCAGGTTCTGCATGCAGAGGCCAGCGGGAGGCACCTGGGGAGGATATCCCAGGTAATATGGGGCTGATGACCCAGTAGTCAGCTGGTTTGCAGGAGCTCTGGCCCGGTGAGGTCCATTTCCCAGCTCCTCTTGTGTGGATTATATGCCAGGCATAGGACTGAAGTAATAGAAATGAGGATGATACGGTCTCTGCCCTGGAGAGACCGGGGGTGAGGGACAGTCAAGAAACTGCTAACCATGTCACCTGGGCCTTAGAGCTCCCATGAGCAGCTCTCCTCTAGAGAGGGGAAATGTGATCAGGGCACCCTTCTTACTACTTGGTTAGGTAAGCAAGCATAAAGGATTTCTGCACTGTCCCAAAAGAATGGGCCTCAGGTGCTGACCTTGGCCCCAAACAAAAATTGGTAGTAGTCCTTCTGCCCCAAGTACATTGGAATCCTAGCAGAATTTTAAGCAGATTTTTATTCTAGTTTTCTGGGGATAAAAAGCCAAAGTTTAGAGGGGGTGGGTGTGGTAAATTTGGATGCTGTGTGTCTTGTCTGGTTGGTGAGTCTCTATTACCCCTTCCATAGTCAGGGCCCCAGGGCACAGACATGGAAGGTCCCATTGGGGCTACCACAGTGAACACAGGCTTCCTTCAGACCCCTCTGGGTATCTCTGTTCTGCTGTTCCCCCCATAGTTTCTTGGTACTTTTCTTTTTCTTTTTTCTTTTTTTTTTGAGTCTGGATCTTACTCTGTTGCCCAGCCCAGCCTTGAACTCCTGGGTTCAAATGACCCTCCTCCCTTAGCCTCCCGCATAGTTGAACAATAGGCACTCTACCTCTGTAGCAGGCTTAGTTTCTGAGTGATTTTAACCCCTTCTCTCTTTTCTTCCCAAGAAGTGTTCTAGAAAAGAGAGGTTCTGGGAATAGGTAGACTTCTCCCTTGACTTTCTTGAGGGAGAGACAAGAGCAAGCTTTGAGTCACTCCTGCTCATCCTGACCGTGATCCCTACACGTGTGCCCTAAGCGGAGTGTCAATGGGTAAATGACCAATGTCCTTTGAGGTGGTGCTAGGCACAGTGCAGTTCCAGAGAAACAAAGGAAAGAAAATGTGGCTCATCTGTTCTATCGTGTTGGGAAGATGGAGTGCACAGAGAGTAGCACCTCGAAGAGCGGTTTCAGCCGGAATGGTCTACGCGCTTTCTTGTCTGATGACAAGACATCCCAGTTCTATGGTTCTGGGTGCAGGAGGTCATGGACCACTGGGAGTTATTCTGTGATTCTCTATTAATTATCATTATGGCCACACATTGGAACCACTTGGACTCTTTGAACAAAATGCCTAGATCTTACAGTTTACTCTAGACCACTGGTTCTCAAACTTTATTCTTTATCAGATTCCTGAACTCAGAAGCTCTGAGGTGGGCCTGAGGATCTGCATTTCTGATCAGCTTAAGCATGATGCTGAGCTGCCATTCTGAGACTATGCTTAGAGAATCACAGCTATAGACAGGTGGATCTGAATCCCTGCAAATGTGACCTCAGCCTCAGAATACTTTCAAATTCCCTTGTGATTCTAGTGAACACCTATAGCTGAAAACGATTTCAGATCATCGGTTGATTGCCTCATCTGATAACTATTCACTGGTCCAATTGTGCACCAAGCTCTGTGTTTGAGTTCCAGGGGTCAATGACCCGTCAAAGGGAACAGACAGAGATGGGGCTATAGCTCATGGTGGAGCACTGGCCTAGCATGCACAAGGCCCTGTGTCCCATCCCAGCACCATGGTGAGGGGAAGAGAGCAGTTATCCTTGTCTATCTGAGAAGGGAAGTTAACCTCCCACTCCACCCAGTATTCTTTAGCATGAGTGCATCGATATGCCAATAGCAATGGCATTTACTCCAAGCCTCCTTACCCTCTTCTGCCGTCTCCTCTCTGAGGTCTGATGATTTCTTGATAAAGACATGATGATGGCCTCTTTCTCTCACTCAGGAGTTTGGAGACTCTTGTGCAGATTCTGCCTAGGCAGTTTAGGAACCAATCAACTTGCCAGCCCTGGGCACCTGGAAAGTGTAATCATTTGCTTGGAATAGGTTGATGGCACCCCCAAAATGCCCTTTCCACTCCTCCCTCATCAAGGGGGTTTTTGATTACGTTTTCCTTTTTGAGGCAACTAGTCTGTTACTGGATGTGTGTTTCTTGATGGGGTCTCTGTTTTCCAAGGCCTTCAGGAGTGTTTTCTTTCTGCCCAGTTTAGATTTGGGACTGAGCATCTGCCCTTGTGTCCTGTGTATGTCCTTGGCAGATCTATGCCTCCCTTCTGTCTGATCTCCCTCAGGACCACTCACTGCCCCCCAAGCTTGTGTCTACAACAAATGTGAGGAAGAACTTACCCATGAATCACCACGCGGCAGGGCGCCTCCGACCCAGGGCCCTGGCTGCCTGGGTTGATGGATTCTTTTATGCAGCCTTCGTTGGTAGGGCAGCGATTGCTGGCAGCCGAAAGGCAGCACTAATATGCACGTGTGACCTAAAAATTACAATGTAAACGGCAGGGCAACACATGTATAAGAAGGCAAATTTAAATTAAAATTCTGTTTTCCAATTCAGGCTGCCCGTAAGGATGCAGAAATGCCAGCCTGTCGGGTGGTCAGATCGAGGGGGTTCCCTCACGCCACGTGGGCCAAGTTGGAAGAACTAAGGCTTCACTGAAATTGGACATCTTGGTTAATTATGCACTAAATACACCCCACATGGGGGAAACACACCCCAAGTGGTGAACAGCTGGCAGGAGCCAAAGCTTCCTGAGGAAATGCTGGGTCTCCCCTCTGTCATGGCAGGGGTACAGACAGCATGGAGGGAGAGTGTGAGAATTGGAGCTTTTGTGTTCAAATAAGGATCAGGTGGGAAAGGAGAGATCACGGCTCATCAGCAATCTATAAGTCTTCAAGAGGATGGCACTGTCAAGGCACTGTACCCAATGGTCATCCTCAGTTTGCTTGATTGCTCAAGGAGGGAACAGATGGAGAGAGAAACCAGCCACCTCCAGAGGCTACCTTGGTGGACAAAGTTCACTATGGAATGCTCACAAACACAATTTCCTATGAAAATCTATAGTGAAGGGAAGGATAGAAAAGAGCTATAGAGTCCATTAAATGTGTGATTTCTTATCTGGTCCCTGATATATTCAGGAAATCAGACCTGTACAATGGAAATTCATTCATGTGACAAATACTGATCAAGTACTTACCTGTGCTGGCTTAGTGCTGGGCACAGTGAATGAGATGAACAAGGTCCCTGCCCTCAGTGAGATGGCTGTGCCCTTGGAAGGTATGACATGAACAGTTTATTACATGATAAATGTATCAGGGCCATACATGCAGTGGCCTAACATGCACACACTGGGGGCACCTAGTTCTGAGATGACGTTTTGAGATTGTAAGTGGTCAAACCCAGACATTCTATTTTTTCTGTTTATTTAAAAAAAACAAATCTTGGGCTGGGGATGTGGCTCAAGCGGTAGAGTGCTTGCCTGGCATGCGCGGGGCGTTGGGTTCAATCCTCAAGACCACATAAAAATAAAAAATAAAGACATGTGTCCACTTAAAACTAAAATAAATAAATAAATATTAAACACACACACACACACACACACACAAACCCAAATCTTTCCTATGTTGGCATTTATATGCTCACATCCAGCTCAAGTTACTCTTTACTGATAAAAGGATATTTATGTCATCACATAGAATCTCAGAATATTTTTTATTTGTAGAATCACATGGTCCAGCCTTTCTACTTTGAACACGAGGACACCAAAACCAGAGAAGTTAAGGAATTGGTCCACATTTGTGCAGATAGTTAGCAATAAAGTTTAATGGAAATCTACTCTCCTGACCACCCTGCCCCCACTACTATTACTATTACTTATTGTCGTCATCATCATCATTTTGTACCAGGGATTGAACCCAGGAGCACACACTGAGCCACATACTCAGTCCTTTTTATTTTTATTTTGAGACAGCCCTAAGTGGCTTAGGTCCTCACTAAGTTGCTGAGGCTGGCTTTGAACTAGCGATCCTCCTACCTCAGCCTCCTGAGCCTCGGGTATTACAGGTGTGTGCCACCATGCCCAGCACCACTTGATATTTCTTTGACTTTCCCTCACCTTTGGAAAAACTAAGCCAATTCAGGGAAAGTTCTTGGGCTCTTATGCCAGTTGCCCTCACACTGAAGAGTTAATGTTTTAATTGGCCAGCAGAGCTGGAGTCTGCAGGTGGGTAAGTGTGGACAGGTGGAGAAGCAGCATCAGAAGAAGCCTTCTGGCCAGCAACTGTCTCCTTCAGCAGATGTCATGGCAATTGGGAACGGGTTGGGGGTGTGACAAAAGGGAAGGGACAATGCTGGGGCACTGACTTCCAACCTCCTTGGGCTCATCAGGGCAGGTGCATGTTTCAAAGAGGGACTGGGTTGACTCCTTCCGGGAAACCCTGTGGGGTGGCAGACCCCTGGTGAAATTTTGGGGCAGATGTCTTGGGAAGGATTAGTGTAAGAAAGAGCTGGTTGTAGGCAGAGAAAATGCCCCCTTTGGAAGGAAGAAATGCTCTGTATCAATGAATTTCCTTTCCCGACCATGCAGACTTGGGAAGAAGACCACAAGGCAGGGTGGGAAGGCTGCAGTGGGAGCATGATTAATTAGACAGTTGATGAAAAGCGACCAGAGGAGTTTGCGCGTTGGCTTTATTAGGCAATATGCTCACGGCTTTTCCCCCGGGATCTCTCCTGCTGGGCCCAGAGCTGTTCCACTCAGTGGTCATTCTCAGTGAGGATGAAGAGTCAAGGGCTCATACCAGGGTGAAGTGCTCATTTCTTCTGGAGAGACTGATCATTCATAAGGGTAGGGGGGTCCCAGGATTGAGTTTCCAGTAGTATCAGCAGCGGTTACACAATCTTTGGGATGTAGGAATGCCTTCCTGACTGTTCTAAGGTAGTACTTCCTTGGCTTCCTCAAATGTGTTGTCAAAATCTGCCAAGGGCTCTCCAGGAAAAATGGGGGCTGCCTCACAGCATGGGTGTTGGGGTTCTATAGATTGGATTTAAATCCCCACTTTGACCAGTTGCCCACCATGTGGGCAAGACACTTAAATTTGCCAAGTCCTAGTTCCTTTGTAATAGGAGGTAGTAATAAATATATCATCGGGTTCTTGCGCAAGCTTAAAAGTACATAAAGTACCTAATAGTGTGTCTGGTACATGGGAGGCAATTAAATGGTAGCCCTTATTAAAATAAAACAATAAAAAGTTCCTCCTTTGAAGCAAGAAAAAAAGTTGTTTGGAAACATTGCAACCTTTTATGAGGGGCCCTCAAAACCCAGAAACACCAGCTAAAACAATCGAAATGGAACCCAGACGGATATTTATTTAGCATGCCCTTTGCTTACCTGCTCTGCAGTCCTGCCCCCAGCCCTTGTGTAGAATTTGCCTGCACCACCTACTGGTCGTCTGCTGAAACTACAAGCTCTTTCTGGATTTGGTTCCTCGTTGAGGAGGACCCAGGGAGAGTGGGGAGGGAAGGAAGGTAGGTAACTAGTGGTTTTGCAACTGTTTTGATTACTTCAAATTGAGATGTTTGTAAATAACATGTTAGAGTCTGGAGATTTTGTTTGGTCTTGTGTTTGACATAAATATAGTTTCATTAAAACTTGTCACAGAAGCATCCTGCAGTGGAGAACATGGGATTTGTCTGTGACAGAAACTACAGGCGATTTCTGATGGCAGCGTTTGGAAGTGCTTTCTCTGCAGAACACACCCAGACCACTTTTGGTTTGCCTTTGCCCTTTCAAAAAACAAAACAAAATAAAAACAAAAACAAGAGAGGTGAAGGTAACCAGCCCCTTTAGTTGATTCATCCACCATTGATGTCACCACTGGTTACTTTGTGGGAAAAGAGATTTACGTGCAGGAAGAAGACCTTTTCTAGAACTCTTCTGTGAGCCAGGAGAAGGGAGAGATCCAAATTAGGGAGTGTCCCGTTTCATTTTGAGATTTTGTTTGGCAGCATTTTTCCAACTGAGGAGTCAGGAACAGAATGGGCCATCTTGGCTTCTGGCTATTCTGTTGGGGTTGCCCTGATCCTCACTGTCAGTGAGACCAGCAGGAGGGCATCTCTGGGGTTGGAAATGGGGGAGGTCAATTGACAAGACATCCATTAAGCACTACCAAGTGTCAGGCCTTGTGCTAGTTCTTGGGGAGGCAAAGCAGCACAGGACTTGACTTTGTCTTTAAGAAGATGAGAATTCAGGAGACGAGACAGGCTTATGTTAAATAAGAATGCAAACCTGAAGCAAATGATGAGTCCCATCGGACAGATCCGTCCTTTTGTGGAATATTGGCGAAGGAAGGAAGCAAGCATGCATTTAGTCAAATGTGGCTTCTGACCTCTAAGAGGATGATTCAGTTCCACGCACATTTCTTGTGTCCTATCTGCATGTAAAGAGAACATGTTTGCGGATGCTCTCAAGGGTTTGGAGGAGGCTAAGGCCGGGCACCCTTTCTCACCCCTCTCACATTGTATAGCACAGAGGTAAGGTGCCTGGTTACAGGAATCAGCCCATGTTTGAAACCCCCAGCACTTACTAGCTGTGTGACCTTGACCAAGCTATTGAACCTGTCTGCAGCCTCATGTATTCATTCAACAAATACTGAGTATTTACAGTGCAGACACTGGGGTATTATACCGGCCAAAGCAGGTAGTTTAGGTGGACTAAGGGGGCCTGGAGGCTCAAAGGATGTGCGGAAGCAGGTGAGCAGGATGGGAAGGGCAGGTAGTGAGCATATCTAAACAGAAGTGGTCTGGGAGTCTCCCGTCCTCAGCCCACCCCTTGCCCCACATGGGCAGATCCTGGGTAAAGGTCCACGTGGGAAAGTGTTCTCAGTGTGTCTTTTCGTTCCATTCCATCTGAGCCCTGGGACTCAGGGCTTGTGTCCTTGTGGGGGCTCTCATGCCTGGTTAAAGGGTGCTGCCAAAGAATTTTTTATGCTTTCTTCCTTTCCTCGATTTCCTGGTGTATTTATGAGTTTCAAAAGCCCCTTGGCCGCCCGGCAGATTCACTTCCCTCTGCAGCTCATCTGTACTTCCTTCCTGTGCCCAGGAAGTGTGTATTATTATTATTTGGTTGTTCATGGGGGCTTTTGTAACATCAGAGGCCCTGGGGGGTGCACCTCAGGCTTGGGGGTGGGAGGGAGAGCAGTGGAAAGGGAGACGGGGAGGCCGTGTCCGGACACCGAGGGTGCCGCTGCCTGACAGTCTTGCTTCTCCTCCGTGTCTGAGCATTGGTCCCCTGAGTGTGGTCTGGAGGACCAGCAGTGTGGAAATGATGGTCTTCTTGCCTCTGAAGCCCTCTTGCAAGGAATCAGTAATCACTTTTAAATCCCTTTTAAGACCAAAAGGGAAACAAATGGGCTCCTACTGTAGCATATGTGGCCCAGAAGTGTGCTAGAGCTGACAGGGCCCCAATTTGCCTGGTAGAGGTAAAATGGCTCTTTTGCTTGTTAACAATAAGCTTTCATAAATATGAGTGGGTTCTATCTGACTGTGACATGATGTGTGGTCATATCTCCAGGCAGGGGAATGCACTAAATGTCTAGAATGTTTAATTAGTGTTGGCATAATTAAAATTTTTCAAGCCACTGGCTCCACGAGTATCTCTCACACCTGGAGTTTTTCACAACTTGACCTTTAGAACAGCTTTCTTTGGCTATTAGTTCGGGTGTTTGTGTATACTGGCTTTATTTTTCAAGTTGGATTATATGCTTCTCATTTTTATTTAGAACTTATGAGAGCCTATAATAGTACCTGAATGTAGTAAGCAGTAAGTGTTTGATGAATGACTGATAGATTACCATAGCTTTCAGATTCTACCAGTGCTTAGACTGAGTTATAATTATAATTATCATTTTTTTTTCTTGAGTTGACAGGGAACTCTTGTAGTAATTCCAATAGCAAGTCTTGTTTTGTATTAATATGTTAATGTAACCATTCATTAACTGTCTAATAATATGAGCCAGCCATTGTCAGATGCTAGCAATTCAAGATCATATCAGCCCTTCACAGGAGGTGGTCACCATCCACCTGGGGACACAGAAATTCACACTCATATCAAGACAGTCTTTACATAATTTAAAATGAAACCTCAATTGATAAAATATTAATGAAGACTAGATAATAACTTAAAACAGAGGGAGTGTTACCTGGTCTAAAAAGGTAATGCTGGACAGAGGATTTATTTGAGCTGGGTCTTAAAGATAAGTAGGGATTAGCCAGGAAAAAAATTGGTGGTGGTGATGGGTCCTGGGAGAAAGAAGAACTTTCTAGGCAGAAGGAAGATCATGGCCCAGACATGAGGCAGGAATATGGCTGTGGTCGAGGACAGACACTAGAGAGGGAGACTGTTGTGGTCTGGGTATGCGGTGTCCCCCCTGGAAGCTCCTGTGTGACACTATAGGCACGTTCAGAGGTGAAATGATCAGATTGCGAGAGCTGTGACCTGGTCCATGGATTACTCCCCTTGATGGGCTGATGATTTGTAAGGAGAGCTTATTTGACATTTGTCTCCCATCCCAACCTGCCTTCCTCCTTCCTCTTCCACCGTGTCTTGTGGGGCCTGGATTGTTGCCTCCTCCATGCTTTGCATAAGCCTCCCGCTAGCTAGCTGGCCCTCGCTCATGCCCCCGCAGGGGCTTTCTTCCTAGACCCCCTGTGCTCTTTAATCCCACTTTTTAAAAAGCTTCTTGGGTTCTATGAAGCCAAGGCAATAAACACTTTAATCCGGCAGGTGGCCCCTAGCAACCTCTCCAAACCTATCCTCCAAGATGACCGAGTTATTAATTCCTCATTCTTTATTCACGTCATGCCCCTTCTCGCTGTCAGTCCCATCTACAAGGCCTCTTCCTCCTCTGTCAAGGTTTCATTCACATGCGACCTTCGGAAGCCTTCCGCAGCCACTCCTCACTGCAGCTCCCTTCCTCTGAAATCTCTCACCCCTTCCTGGACATGCCACAACTTTGGCACATGGCAAGCGTGCCCTGCACCTTTATTTCTCTTTCCAAGAGGGAATTTTCTTGTATTTCTTCATATTCCAAATACCTAAAAATAATAGCCATTCAGTGGATGATTCTGGCTCAGATGGGGCTACCAAAGAGATACCAAATGGTATAAAGAACACTAAAGCTTAAAAATAGTAACCATTCCTCCACATACTCATTACAGAGGGTCAGGCATGGTGCTGGACCCATTGCGATCACGTGTGACTTAATATAACCATGGAGTGGTATTACCTCCATGTAGAAGATGAGTCTGAGAAGGGACACACCTTGCCCCATGTCACACGGCTGCTAAATCTTAAATCTGGATGTGGGACAGTGGTTTGATTCTTAGCTTTTGACCTCTCAACATTCGTCCTGGGTCAGATTGCACTGGGTGTTTTCACTGTTTTGTTTTGGGGCCCGTGTTGCTTTCTTATCCCCGTGATGGGGTTTTGTCCTCATCTTTAATATGGGAGCAGCCTTGGTAAGAAGCAAGGAGAATGAAAGGGATGTCACATGCCAGAGTGGTCAGAAAAATGAGGTTGCTCAGCAGGTGTCATAAAAATGGATGACTTGTGCCCTGTGCCTTAGAGTAAAGATGGGAAAATGAAAAGGGAGTGGGGAAAAGAGCGACGGTGACAGATGATGAGTGAGCACAAATGTTTATTCATGCTAATGGAGTGGGGACGTGATAGCCACTCTGCTCTAATGGTTACGAGGAGCAATCTCCCGGCTGCAAAATGCAGAAGCACAGAGGAACCTAAAACCCCTGGCCACGAACAATGACTGAAACGTTTCTATAGGAGACCAGCCTCACGGGTCCAAAAGACCGTGAGGGAAACAAATGGGAAACAACCTCTGGGTTGAGGCCCTCTGAGCTAAGGCAACAAAGGTATTTGACACGTAGGGAAAACAGCTTTGATAATTGTTTAGGTTCAGGCGCTTCCTCCTCTGGATCCTCAGGAAGTACATATCACCCTGTATGGCATGGCCCTGGGACAGGTCGGAGGCTGGAGAAAAATTACTGGAGTTGAAAGAGTGTAGGCTCAGTTTTCTTTGCCTTCCAAGGTCAACCCAAAGAGCTACTTTCAAAATGTCCTCTGAGACCACCCCTACCCACCACCACCCCTCCTGGACCCTCTGTCCCCAGCCTCCTGCCTTGGGGTGTGTGCTGTCTGAATTCTCTAACATGGAGCCATGGAGAGGGGAAAGGGGAAGGGAAGCCAGGGTTATAAGGGGCACAGAGTAATGTAAACTTCCCAGGTGGTCTGGGGTCCAACAATATGGAAACATTCATCTGCATGGGTTGGAAATTTCTCTCCCTTGTAAATGCCCACAACATGGAATTCCACCATTATAGCTTCACTCTGCTTCCATTATTCTGTGACCCTCCAGAGAAAGAAAATTTTAGCTCACTAACACCTTCATCAGAATCACTTCACCACAGATCAAATAAATCCACAGAAATGACTGAGGAAATGGAGAATGGCTTAGGAAGCCAACTTTGTCTCCATCACCATTTGGCCAGGGTCCTGCCCTGGAGATGCATCCCTCAGTTTGTGGGAGACAGATATCCATGATAAAAAGAAAGATGTTGGGTATAGGAGAGAGAGGCAAACGGCTCAATCAGGAACCCGGCTCCAGCTGTGCCACAGGCTCTGGAGTGTTATCTTCTCAGCCTCCTCCCCAAATTCTGTTGTTTACCCTCTGGAGATGGGGCACAGGACAGGAGCAGCCTGATTGACAGCAGCATGGACCAGAGGCATTTAAAGACTAATCATTGAATCCATAGTGTTGTCTGGGCTTTGAAAGAGAAGTCTCACCTGCACTGGGAGGATATTGACAGATAAATAACCATAAGCAGAATCACAAAGTTGTTATTAGTGGACAAGTATATGGCTTGATTCACTAGTACTGTTAGTATGTTTTTTCTTTTAATTCTTCAAGAGACAAAGGCATGTCTAGAAAATGGGCTTTTGTCCTTGCCTCCTGAAAGGAAAGGCAAAGGGGAGAGAGATGCTAAGGGGTCATTTCTGTAGCATGCAAACACCAAGTGTCTGTTGTCCCCGTCATTGCTCAGCCTCACTGCATGCTTGTGAATTTTATGAGTGATGGCGTGAATCAAAATCATTCAGGTTGCATCTTTGGAAATCTTGGATCCTATTCTCTGCTTTTTATAAATATAAATATTTGTATGTGCAGATACACACATACACACACACACACACACCATATATATGAATATTTCTCTTTACCTCTTGCATATATGTATGCGTATAAGTGTGTATACCTGTATCTATTTTTAACCATTAGATATATACACATGTGTTTCAGTGCTCTAACCTTTGCCGAAAAACACACTCACACATGTGCACACACATACACACACAGATAAGAAGAAAAAAAGGAAACTGCCTGAAGGAGGCCACCCTTTCTGTTTTAGGGGCCCTGAGCAGTTCTTTTCAGAATATGCCTCTCTCCTTGCTCATCCGTGTCTAAAGAGGAGGGTAATACTGTGCAGTGGTTACACGCAGGGCGTTTGGAGACAGACATTTGGTTCAAGTACTCAGGTGTGCTGTTGTAATCTGGTCTAGGAACTTAACTTCTCAAAGCCTCAGTTTCCCCATTGGGTTGTTGGAATGCTTAAATCAAAGAGAAAATTCATGTAAAGAACATAGCATCCTGCCTACCATGTATAAGTGCCCAGCAAGGGTTGGCGGTTTCTTTAACAAGGAAGAAAATCACTCATCCTGTGATGAGAGGTAGACTTTAAAATGCTAGTGCTCCTCAGGGGATGGTGTCTTAATTCACTTTTGCCCTGGATTTTGGAAAGTGACAAGGGGAGCTGGGAAACCCCTTGCACCATTGCAGCGGGGCCATGGTGCTGTCTGCAGCCATAGAGTTGGGTTCAGGTCCTGCCTGTAGTCCTCTGTGACCCTAGTCTGGTCTGCTCTCCTCTTTGAACCACAGGTGATCAATGGACTCTCGAGTCCTCCCAGGCTGGCCCTCTGTGCCTGGTCACTACCATTTCACAGCACTGTGTGCCCAGTGATGCTGTTTCAGGGACTTGACTTCCTAAGTTTGGGATGTGTGTGTGTGTGTGGGGGGGGAGAACCTCCTATTTTATTTACTCTTCCTAATGAGGCTGAACAGAGCTAGTGAGGGCATTAAAACATTTTAGTGTTATTAGTTTTAAAATTAGCTGGAACTGCTAAGGAGAGTCCCTGCTCACTTTCTTTATGTGTGGCAGGAGCTTTCAAAGGCCAAGGTTGAATGGCCAGAGTCTTTCATCCTAAAAAAGACAAGTTTATGAGCTACTCATTACACTCACCAGGGAACTTTTAAAATATAGACGTTGAGGCCCTGGGCCCCACCTTTTCCTTTGCTCTGCTTACCTTTCTTTGGACATCAGGTTTGTTGTTGCTGTTTTTCAAAAGGTTCTCCAGGTGATTCTAACGTGCAGCCAGGGTTGAGGCCCTCTGAGCTAAACTACATTTCCCAGTGTATATGGGGAGGGGAGGAGAGAGGGAGGGTTGGTGTACCAGCCAGCTGTTCCCCATTTACCACTGGGTAAATGTGCGCCAAGTGCTGGCTGAACATCTTCTACCTGGGGCCGGGCATGGTCTCATTCTAGTGCATGGGCAGAAGGCACAACCCGAGTGCTTCTCAATCCTGAATGACCACCACAATCACCTAGTGATCTTTGGGAAACTACAGATTCCCAAGCCCCACCCAGCTTTGCTGAAACAGAATCCCTGGGGATAGGAATATGGAGTCTTCATTATCACCATTACCATCACTATTTCTATGATTATGCTGAAGCTTCCCAGAAATGTTTCTGTTAATCAGCCAGATTCAGAAACACAGGGAGGGGAAGACAGAGTCCTCATTTTCCATGGAGAAGATTTTATATCTTTTGTTTTGGTCATCTGATGGCTCTGAACTCCACCAGGTAGACCACTGGTGAGCAGTGGGACCTGGACTCTCTAAGAGTCATTTTCACCATTTGTAAAATGTGAATCATAAAGATCCCTGCTTCTGAAAGTGGTTTGAGGATTGAATGAGCTCATGCACGGAAAGTGTTTGGCATCTCTAGATATTCAGTGTGCTGACCGTCATCAGGACCGTCATCAGTGTCATCATATTTTAACCTAAATAGAAGTTACATACTACAAGAGAAATTTATAAGATTTAAAGAGTATGAAGTAGCTGGGCATGATGGCGCACTCCTGTAATCTCAGTAGCTCAGGAGGCTGAGGCAGGAGGATCCCAAGTTCAAAGCCAATGTCAGTAATATAGTGAGGCCCTAAGCAACTCAGCGAGACCGTATCTCAAAATAAAATATAAAAAAGGGCTGGGGATGTGGCTCAGTGGTTAAGCACCCTTGGGTTCAATCCCTGTACCAAGAAAAAAAAAGTATAAAGTAAATAATTCTGGTCCTGAAGCCTGAGGCAAATCTAAAGGCTAGAGGAGGTAAATTAGTTTTGAACTTGAATGTGAACCGAAAACTTCTCTGGGGAGAATTGGAGTAAGATTATGTGTGTCATGCTCAAGACATATTTGTTATGAATAAAGGCCCTTCTTGGAAAAACAGTGAGGTCCTGATTATTATTCAAAATGAATTAATTACCATTCATTTGTTGAGTGCCTACTGTTTGCTCATCTTTGTGCTCCAGGGCATCACATATAAGCAGGCAGCTTTGCCTTCCTTTAGGGCAGTCGAAGTCTGGTCTGGGGAGTACAATTAGCACCCTTCCAAGAAAGGAGCGGATGAGAGGCTGTGTAATTAAGTGCTAAATTGTGTCATTGGGACTTTCCCAGGCCAAAGGACTCAAGGACTGGAACTCAATGAGCCCTGAAGATGGCCAGAGAAGTCCTCTGGAGAGATGGGGAGAGGGACCTTAGTCAGGAAACTGCGGGCAAATACAAAGACAAGCGATGTCCAAGGAGAGGCCATGGGGCAGCATCCGGGAACCAGAATGACAGAGTAGATGGGGGATGATGAGCAGCTGGACTTCCTGGGACAGACAGCATGGGTTCCTGTCATCTCAGGATTGCATGGCCACTTCTGATCAGGGTCATCTCAGTCGGTGGCCCCCCGGCAGCTGCCATGGTCTGCTGGCATGCACCTCACTTCCTGTCATGAGTAGGTCCTCAGGACTGGATCTGCTCAGGAAGCTGTGGGTGCCTGGCATGTCCTAAGAACACTGTCTGGGCCGGGCTTGGTAGTGCATGCCTGTAATCCCAGCAACTCGGGAGCCTGAGGCAGGAGGATTGAGAGTTCAAAACCAGCCTCAGCAATTTAGTGAGTTCATAAGCAACATGGCAAAAACCCTGTCCCAAAATAAAATATAAAAAAGGGCTGAGGATGTGGCTCAGTGGCTAAGCATCTTTGGGTTCAACCCCTGGTACAAAAAAAAAAAATACTGCCTGGGGGGAGGCACTTAGCTCTAGGACTGATTTGACCAAGAGCGGAAGATCAGGTGGCCTTTTTCCTCTGTGTGGCCCCTAAGAGGGCATTAATTGAACCTCTCACCCCAGAAGAACAACCCCAATATCCTGCTCTCTTATCTTTTGGTCTTCAACGCTTTCTGATCTTGTAAAATTAGATTTATAAAAAAAAATCGTTAGATTTCATACCTTAGGTTCTGTTATCAGGCAAGATCTTAATTTAGGATCAGCAATTAAGCACAGATCAGAGTGGAATTTCTTGTAGAAGACCCTTGATCCCAATTTGCTTGGGGGTGGCAGGGAGAATGAGCAGGGTTCTCACAGTTCATAAGAAAAACTGGAGCCAAGTGCCCCTCCTGAAGATTTTAGCTCATTTTACAAAAAAAGGAGTACAATCCAATGGATTTATTAGGAAAATAATTTGTAAACTTTTGTCTATTTACAGGAAGTGATGTTTGGGTTTCTGAAAAAGATGCTGCTTTTGAAACTAGATGATTTTCATGTCAGACTATGACTATGAGCTAAAATCAGGAACATGTTCATTGGCAGTTTAAAGGTCCAGAGAAGCAGGGTGTGGTGGCGCACACCTGTAATCACAGTGGCTCAGGAGGCTGAGGCAGGAGGACCACGAATTTAAAGCCAGCCTCAGCAAAAGCGAAACATTAAGCAACTCAGTGAGACCCTGTCTCTAAATAAAATTCAAAATAGGGCTGGGGATGTGGCTCAGTGGCCTAATGGCCCTGAGTTCAATCCCTGGTTACCACCTCCTCCCCACAAAAAAAAGGTTCAGAGAAGCCCTGCAGGAATGAGCCCCTGTGTCGCTTCCAAGCTTTCTAAATCATAGCACCTGTTCATGTTCTCAGAAACTGGAGTAATAGGAGCCTGCAAAGCAGAGCCCGAGGGATTCTCATGAGAATCATTTACTCTTGCTTTCCCAGGATGCAGGCCCTGGACACCAAAGAGAGGTTCCTAGACTCCTTATCCAAGGATGAGCCCTGGGTCCTGGGCCTGGTTTGATATTTTTTTTAGTGTTAACCAGTTGGAAATCAGAATGAGTAGAGACTCACAGACAGACTCTGAAATCGAATACATTATCCACATGGATGGGAAGTTATTTTGAAGACATTTTAGATTTGTGTCTGGTTCAGTAATTTTACAAAAGGAGTACAATCCAATGGGTCTATTAGGAAAAAGAATTTGTTAAGCTTTGTCTATTTACAGGAAGTGATGTTTGGGTTTCTGAAAAAGATACTGCTTTTGAAACTGGATGATTTTCATGACAGACTATGATTATGAGCTAAAATTCGGCCACCTCTGCCATTCATTGAGCGCACAGTGAATTCCTACGCTGAGACCTCATTCCTGGCTGCTTAACCTGTGCATCATCCTTGTCCCCCAGCTGGACATGGGACTCTTCTGCTCCTGGGGACTTAAGATGAAAAATCTTGGCCTATATCTCACTTTAAGATGGTCGAGCAATGCCATAATTGCTGGGTCCTCCCTCCTCCTCCCACCTACTATGCCAGGCTACCCAAATGGTAAGAAACAAATGCCAAGGCCACCCTCCCATAGGAGGCAGAGGGCAGCTGTATATTATTTCACCTCAAACATACTCTCTATTCCCTTCCAAAGTTACCAATTCCTGGAAGTTCCTCCCTTGAGGCTCTGGCCCGCTGCAAGCCTGAGGACCCTTCTGCTTTGCTGGGTGGGTGCTGTTCTTCCTGTGTCTGGGGCCTCTGTCTTTTGAGTTTCCCCTAGTGATCCAGTGGTGGGGGTGGGGATGGTGTGCAGATAAGTAATAGCCACTTGCCTTCTCTGGCTATCTGTTCTTTCTTTAGAAGGGTTAAATACATCAATAGCTTATTCACCAAAATGTATCCAGACCTATTTTTAGTGCTTTGAACATGTTGACTCTTACATAAGATTCATTCAGTATATATAAACTATTCAGTAAATATTCCCTCATGAGAAGAATGGTATTTTGGTATGTTTTGTTTCTCTGCCCTTCACGTTCTAATTTAGGGCCAGCCAGCACATCAGTTCCATCCTGGCGTTGGTTGCTGTAGGACTGAGCACTTGGGCTGGATCTCACTGCCTTCACAGTGGTAAGGGGCTTGTGTGGTCCCTGGGGGCTTCACAAATGTAGAAGGTGCATTGCAAAGAGGGGAAGCTGAGAGCAAGACACGGAGCTGGCTTTTCATGCCAAGGGAACCATGGTCCTGCTTCTGGGAGCAAAGCCATGGGGGACCATCACTAGGGATCCTTGTCCTGGTTTCTGACCTGTTTCCATCCTCACCTCCTCCTCCATCTCCATCATTTAGCCCAAGGTGGAAGCAGGTATCAGGCATTGGGACTTCAGGCATTAACAGGTGGGCACCATAGTTTCTGCCTCAGAGGGGACATAGTTGAGTGTTGGAGCCAATGTGCTATGGGTGCATTAATGTGGCTTTCGGTACTGAAAGTGTTTTGTGGGTTGGAAATGAGTGAAGGAATTTGTATTAGTTGGCCAGGGCTGCTGTGACAAAGTACTACAGACTGGGGACTTAACAGAAATTGATTTTCCCACAGTTCTGGAGGCTGCAAGTTTGAGATAAAGTGTCAACAGGGTTGATTTCTTCTGAGGCTTCTCTTGGTTTATAGATGGCCAAACTTCTAACTGTGTCTTCAAATCCTCTTCCCTTGATGTATCTTTCTGTGCCAAATGTCCCCTGGTTGTGGCTCAGTGGTAGAGTGCTCGCCTAGCACGTGCAAGGCCCTGGGTTCGATCCTCAGCACTACATTAAAATAAAGGTATTGTGTCCAACTACAACTAAAAAATAGACATTAAAAAAAAAGGACACCAGTATTTTTGGATAGGCCCAACCCTAATGACCTAATTTTAACTTAATTATTTCTATATAAATCCTATTAGTACAGTTAAATCCTGAGGTGCTGAGATTTAGGACTTGAGCATATAAAGTTTGGCAAGGTTTACATTCTGCCTGTGTTATTCGTCTTTCTGTTGCTGTGACAAAATACCTGAGAAAATCAACTTAACAGAGGAAAGATTGATTTGGCTCATGGTTTTAGAGGATTCAGTCTATGGTTGCTTGGCCCAATTGCTATAAGCCTGTGTGAGACAGCACCTCATGGCAGAAGGTCATGGCAGGGCAAAGCTGCTTACCTCATGGCAGTCAGGAAGGGAAGAGAGAGAGAGAGGGAGGCTGGGGACAGGATATACCCTTCAAGGACATGCCCCCAGTAACCTACTTCCTCCACCTGAGCTCCACCTCCTAGATTTCCCCCCACTTCCCAGTAATGCCATCAATTATGGACCTATCACTGGATGAATTCACTGATGAGTTTAGAGCACTCATGATTCTGTCACTTCCTAAAAGCCCCACCTCTGAACACTGCTGCAGTGGGGACCAAGCCTTCAGCACATTAGCCTTTGGGGGCATTCCCGGATCCGAACCAGACCATAGCCCATTACAGAACCTAGCAATGCTTTTGTCTGCATGGGCAAGGCTGCCATGCAGGGTAGACAGAGGGCAAGATGGGCAGAAATCCAGAGGAAGGAGCAGCTTTGTCGAATTCCCACTGAGGCTCTGTGTGAACTGGTGGCAGCCCTGCAAACCAGGTGTGTCCCACAGGTTTGAGGAAAGGAGCTGCTCTGAGGTCAAGACAGGGCCTGTCTGACTTCTTGTCCCAATTCCTACTTGCATGAGTGAGTGCTGTTGAGTGGACCAACGGGGACAGAGATAGTGGAAGGACCTCTTGCAGAGGGCCCTATTCTTTCCTGGTCAGATATGGTCTTCTCCTAAGAAAGAGCTGCAGGGTGTGCTTGGGTACATAGTCCAGTCTCCATCACCTGTGGGAGCATGGGAGAGAGTGAGTAGTTTTGTCACTTCTCCTGTCAGAGCTCTTAGAGTTCAGACAAGGACAGAGGAGAGGTGTCTGTCAAGAGCTCTGAACTCTGGTGGAAAGTGAAAAGTCATAAAAGGTGAGTTCTAGTGAGCTGTCAGCCAGAGTACGTGTGTGTGTGTGTGTGTGTGTGTGTGTGTAGGGATGGATGAGGGATTGATAAGGTACAAGGCCCTAGAAGGAATCTGGAGAATGGGGACCCATTGGAACTGCAGATTCTTTCCTTCCTTCCAAGCCAGCCCTTACCAGGCAATCAGATGGTCCTTTTTTTAAAATGCAGCAATAATATAACAAAACCCAAATTCAATGTACTAGCCCAGCACTACAGGAAGAACTCTAGTACCAGGCTCTCAGAACATGTGAGGTCACCTGTGTTGAGATGTGGTTTGTCCCCTGTGTTGTCATTATTCTACCCCATGAGCAGGGCTCACAGAACCTCAAGAGTCTGCCAGCTCCTAGGACCAAGGGTTCAGATAAGGTGGCTCCTGTTTTCCAGGCCCCTCTGCACTTGTCTAGGTCTCCTTATGAAGATGCCATTCACAATGCACAGAGATCCACTTATGCTAGGACAGCCTAATTGTATGTTGATTCAAAAGACATTCTTTGCTCACAAATGCAGAGCAAAGATGGGGTTTTTAAGGCACCAGCATCTGGGCAGCAAACAGGGGTCTTGAGTGAATAGAGGAGCAGGACAGGATGAGAAAAGCATCTGTACCCAGGGACCTTGAGTTTTTATAGAGATTTAGACTAGGACATGAAATTCTTCCCTTGTGGATCACAGCTCTTGGTAACCGCATGGCCACTGTGCAAGAGTATTTTCAGGATGACTACTTTAGCGTCAGCACCATCCTGAGCCACTCAGACAACCGCTGGGCAGAGACTCCTCGGCAGGGGCTGAGGGAGGCATCTGCACATCCATCTTCCCCACCTCCCATCTTGCACACAGATGCACGCGCTGCAGGGCTTTCTCTCTACTCAATCTGCCTTTTTCTGTCATACCCAGCCCTCCCTGTACCCAGTACCTGGACCTAGGAACCTAGGAGGGACTCTGAGATCGCTTACCTCAACCTCATCATCTTACTTGGAAGATGATGAGGCTCAGAGAGGTTAGGAGACTTGTCTCTAGACAGGAAGCATAACTTCACCAATGTGATAACACATCTCGTATATCCTGTTGGTTTGTGGTATTCTGGATGCTCTCCCCATCACTGGGCCTCTCTTCCAACAGTGCATATTTGTAGAGGTTCAAACACAACTCAGGCTGGATAGTCTCATCCCCATTCCTACAGAAACAGGTTGTTAGGGAGGCACAGTTGTGGGGTAACATTAATAAGACAGATACCTTTCTGGTGCTCCATATGTGCCACACTTTTTGAAGCCTACTGCTCATGTTTTCTCACTTATTTTATCTTGTCTTTCCCAGTCTTACAGTTGGAAAAGATCAAGGCACCAAGAGGTTAAGGAACTTTCTGGAAATTATGTAGCTCTGGGTGGTGGAGTCAAGATTTGAGGCCGGGCAGTCTTGTTCTTGGTCAGTGTTCTTGATTGTGTATGTCCTTCTGTAAAGGAAGACCCACTGTGCAGCTCATCCTGTCAAGTGACAAGTGTCCAGGGTGTGAAAGGCACTTACAGCTATAGCTAGGCTGTGCAAAAGGTTGTTTCTCAGGCTGTGGTCCAGGTGAGGACCAGACAGGACCAGACAGGATCCACCTTCAGCCTGCCCATCCTGTGATCTGACACCCTCAGGGGCCAGCCAGAAGACTGCCTTAAAGAGAGAGTGACAGACAGGACCAAGGGACCCCACGGGTCCTCTGTCTTCCTTGAGTTCCTGTCAGAGACAGCAGATAAACTTGGGGGACCCTGGAGACTCCTCACAGATAACTAGTTTGAATCCTCAGACTTAAGAAGTCAGAAAGTTAAATCCTGGTGGTCTTTTATCCTGTGGAATATAAAATTAAAGGGGAAAAGCCCTAAAGATAATTATTCTTCTGCTTCTCCCCACCTCTAAATCCTTAAAATGTCAATCTTTTCCCAGAACCCACACTTGTCAAGCACTTGTGAAACTATACCTCTGTATATCACAAGTTTTCTTTCAGGGAATGGTTGATACATTTTACTTGTAAAAAGGGTCTGTTGGTCCAAGATGTTTTAAAAGTTGGAGGTGTGCTGACTTAAAACCATGCTAAGCAAGTTGATCTGCCACTGGACTTACCGGGGCCTTTGGTATACACATGCACTCTGGAGGGAGGGCAAATCCACTGCTTGTTCAAGGGGACCCTTTCTCCTCCATCTCACATGCAAATGAGAAACTTAAAAAAATTTTTACTTGTTTTAATTATTTATACATGACAGTAAAACGCACTTTGATACATCATATATAATAGAGTATAATTTCTCATTCTTCTGGTTGTACATGATATAGAATCACACTGGTTGTATAGTTATATATGTACATAGGGGAATAATGTCTAATTCATTCTACTACCCCCATACCCCTCCCTCCCTTCACTCCCATCTACCTAAAGTAACTCTGTTCTTGCCTAGTGCCCCACCCCCATTGTGAATTAGCATCTGCATATCAGAGAGGCAAAGGAAAAACAAGGCCAACTTGTACTGCCAATGGCAGTGATAGGAGAATGGATAGTGTCCATTGCCCACGACCTAGTTTTAGAGGCAGTCTGGACCCCTCTGGCGAGACCACCGTCAGTTCACTCAGAGCCCTCTCCTAGCCCTCACCTGCCACACACTCAACTGAGCCAACCTTCTGCTGGGCGGCCCTTTATATCTCCCTCCCATCTACTCCTTGGGATGTGCGTAACTGCAAGTCTGACCTTGACTGAGGTTATTGGCCCAGAGGATGTTCTGTCATTCTTGGTCCCTCAGAAGATCCTCAGGGACTGCTGCTGGAGTTGTTGCTTCTCCACTTTAATTTGTTTTCTGTACGCAGCTTCCGGGTATGTTCTTTGGCAAAAAACATTTTTATTGCTAGAAGAAAATCTGGAAGCTGCTGATTTAGTTTAATCCCCTTATTATTTAATAGTTGAGGCAAATTAAGGCTTCAAGATGCTCAGGGACCTATGCAGAATCCCACTGCCTCTTTAAGGCTGCAGAGCCAGGATGGAACATAGATCCCTGCTTCTTAGGGCTTGTGGGGCTTCTCACTGCATAGCTCTGCCTCTCTGCAAATAGTGCTGGGGCAGAAATGCATGGCTTCAAACTGTGGTTTTTAGACTTCACCATGCAGCAGAGCCACCCAGGGCCATTTCTAAAAATTACAAAACCATTCATCTTCAAAGATCAGGACCATGTGGGAGGAACCCGGGGACATTGCTTGGGAAAGATGCTTCACCTTTTGCAGGCTCCAGGTAGAACATCTTTTTTCTGTGCCTCCTGGTTTTACTTCACATAGTTGTCCACAGTTTTGCTTTCCATAGTTTCCATGGTCCAAAGATATTAAATAATAGAATATTCCAGAAGTAGACAATTGGTAAGTTTTATATTTTATGCCATTCAGTAACGTAATGCAGTCTCCCTCTGTCCTGCCTAGGATGGGAATTGCTTCTTTGTCCAGGGTATCCCACACTATATATGCTACTTGCCTGTTAGTCTCAGTCAGTCTGGAGCACTGAGGCAAAAGCACTGGTGCATTTAAATTTGCACAGTCTCTTTAATAGGGCAGGAGATACAGATTTCTCTTGGCTAAGCCCACTTATATAATGAACTGGCCACACCTTTAATTCTGAAAGACTAACATGACTGCCCACTGTGGTAGACTCTGCAAAGTAAGTGTAGAAATAGAAGCTTGTGAAAGCCACAGAGGCCGCTTCGGGTGGGTTGACTTAAGGGAAGATCCATAACTTTTCCCAGAATTTATGATTCAGGAGGTCTGAGTGGAGGCCAGGAATCTGCATTTATAACTAGCACACCCTTTCCCCACCCCCACCCATGTGGTTTTGATGTAGCTCATCTGTGGACTATGCTAGGAGAAATGCTGACCATACACATTGAATAAACAAGACTGTGAAATTATAGGGATCAACTTAAATAACCACATGCCAGGTTATTAAGGTAGGAACTCATATCCAAGTGGGTTAGAGAAAGAGCTAGGGTATTTTAATTTTTAATGTGGATGACATGACCCAATGACATAATCCTGATGATTATTTTTTAAAAATATTTATGGGGCTGGGTTGTGGCTCAGTGGTAGAGCCCTTATCTTGCACATGTGAGGTACTGGGTTCGATCCTGAGCACCACATAAAAATAAGCAAATAAAGATATTGTGTCCATCTACAATTAAAAAAAATATTTAAAAAAAAATTTTTTTTTTCCTATTGAGTTAAGTTTCTTATACACTTTGGATATTAATCCCTTATAGAGACATAATCTGCAAATGTGTTCTCCTATTCCGTAGTTTGCCTTTTCATTTTTTTTTTTGAATATTTGCTATGCAGAAGTTTTTTCAGTTTGGTACAGTACCATTTGTTTGTTTGTTTTTTTTTTTTATTTCTGTTGCCAGTGCTTTTATAGTCATATTCAAAAAGTCATTGCTAAGACCAATGCCAAGGATCTTTTTCTTTATGTTTTCTTCTAGCATTTTTGTGATTTCAGGTCTTACATTTAAGTCTTTAATCAATTTCAAGTTAACATTTGTGTACAGTGGGAGGTAAGGGTTCTATTTTGTTCTCTTATATTTGGATATATACTTTACCTAGCCCCATTTATTGAAGAGGCTATCATCTCCCCATTGTGTATTGTTGGTGTTATTGGTAAAGATTAGTTACTTATGTGCATGATTTTATTTGGGGGCAATTTTGTTCCATTGTTCTGTGTATCTGTTATTATGTCAGTGACATACTGTTTTGATTACTGTAGCTTTGTAACATAGCTTAAATCAGGAAGTGTGATGCCGCCAACTTTGTTCTTTTTCAAGAGCATTTTGACTACTCAGGCAAATAATCTGATTTCAAAATGGACAAAGGGCCTGAATAGGTACTTAAATAAAAATACATATAAATGGCCAAGAGGTAAATGAAAAGGTGTTCAATATCAGTAATCTTCAGGGAAGTGCAACTCAGAATCACAATGAGATATTACTCATACCTGTTAGAGTGGCTGTTATCAAAAAAAAGCAAGCTAGGGCTGGGGTTGTGGCTCAGTGGTGGAGCACTTGCCTAGCACATGTGAGGCACTGGGTTCAATCTCAGCAACACATAAAAAATTAAATAAATAAAATAAAGGCATTGTATTCATCTACAATTAAAAATATTTTTTTAAAAAAGCTATAAGAAATGCTAGGGAAGATATGGAAAAAGTGGAACCCGTATACATTGTCAGTGGGAATATAAATCAATCATTATGGAAAACACTATGGAAATTCCTCAAAAAATTAAAAATAGAGCTACCATATGATACAGCATTTCTATTTCTGGGTATATATCCAAAGGAAATGAAATCAAGATCTCCACGAGATGTCTGCACTCCCAGGTCCATTGCAACTCTATTCACAGTAACCAAGATATGGAAACAACCTGAATGTCTGTCAAGAGATGAATGGATAAAGACAGTGTGATTTTTAAATATACTATCTATGCTGGCTTCCCATCATTGTATGTTATAGTTGTGAACCTCTTACTATGCCTAATTTATAAATTAAGCTTTATTGTAGGAATGCAAGTATAGGAAAAACAAACATAGTGTACATAGGGTTTGGTACCATCTGCAATTTCAAGTGTCCCCTGGTGCACTTGGAACATATCCCCTGCAGATGAGGGTGAAACTACTGTATATGCAACTTTTATTCATTAGTTGTATCTCAGTAAAGCTGAGGGGGGAATCAAAACTGTAAAAATAAATAAGCAAAATGTATTTATTAAGCATCACTTTGCAGACAGCACTGCAAGCACTAAACTGCACACAGTGCTTTCCACAGATAAGGTCTGTGCTATGGTCCAGGACAGAAGGAATGAGGACATGGAGCAGGACTGTGGAGGGTTGATAGCAGATGCATGTGCAGGGGACAACTGAGACCTTATCCATCCAAAGAGCTTTATGAACTTCTGAGGTTTCTTCAAGGTCTGTTTGGCATTTCTTTTTAGAGTTTTCAGCAGTCTGGGTACACCCCTATAAGCTAGGTCTACATCCAAATCTTGCTGCATGGTCCCCAGAACTACTCAGCCCACTGTATGGCTACTATGTGGTGAGCACCTGTTATACAAAACCCTTCATAACGATTACTTACTTCATTGAACCCTTTCACAACCCCATTTTACATCTGAATAAACAGGCTTGGAGAAGATCAAGTCAGGAGTCTCAACCCAGGTCTGTTCGAGTACAGGGCCTATATTCTCTTGCTTCAGTTCCCTTAACTGGAAAAGTGGGGCAACAACCTTTGCCCTGCACCCTCACCCCTAGTTTAAAATGTGACAATGTAGAATTCTTGACATACCTCACCAACACAGGTAACTTGGCTTTTGAATGAGGAGGAAGCAAAATGACATTGACAAATAATATGATTTACATGTAGTTTTGATTTATCTGGAAACCCTTTGGCATTGTTGACTCATTTGGAAATTTGACTTCCAAAGGAGCAAATGCAAAGTATTCCTTCATACCCCAGCTCTCCTTCCTGAGATCTGAAGAGGGAAATCATGTGGCAGGTAGTGGGAAGTGTGGAGTGGTTTATATTTAGCTGTGTCTCAAGGCAGCAGGGTGGACTGCATGACATCTGCAGAGCCTTTCTAGTCACCGTATTCTTTCACTCAGCAGGTTCCAGTTCTCAATGTGTAAGAAGTGCCAAGGATCCAGTGTGTTTGGGAGACATCATGTGACCAACTGTTGCTTCCCAACAACCTTCTTCATGCAGATGGAGTTTCTTGGGGCTCCTGGGGGGTGTGCTTGGGCAGGAGGTAGATAAGGGCTGGGCAAAGGAAGACAGCCCCGTCTTCAGCAGAACTGAGGACTGGTGTCTGTAAAAACATAAAACAATTCCAGAAATCTAATCATGATGGTAGGTGCAACTTCTCTTCTCCATGCCCTTGTCCTAGGCTTCCTTTCATGCTGATGGCCACTGGTTTGGTCAGCTCTTTTGCTGCTGTGATGAAAAAAATCTGACCAGAACAACTGTAGAGGAAGAAAAGTTTATTTGGGGGCTCAGGTTTCAGAGGTCTCAGTCCACAGACAGCTGTCTCCATTGGGGCGAGGTGAGGCTGAACATAGTGGAGGAGGAGTGTGGTGGAGGGAAGCAGTTCACATGATGATCAGGAAGCAGAGAGAGAGAGACTCCACTCACCAGATGCAAAATATAGACCCCAAAGACACACCCCCAATGCCACCTGCTACAGCTACAGTCATAACTTGGTTAATCCTATCAGGGGAATTAATTTACTGATTGTAAATTAAGGCTCTCATAACTGAATCGTCTTCCCTCTGAGCTCTCTCACATTGTCTCACATGTGAACTTTTGGGGGACACTTCACATCCAAACCATAATAGCAACACACAGTGAGACTTTCCTCTGCTCAAAATCCACAGTCATCATCCTTATTCTGAAGCCAGCTTGGTTCTCTCCTTAAGTCATCAGCTTTGGGGGAAGCCAGTGTCACCTCATCTCTGTCTTGGAGCATATCTAACTTTCCCAAATAGCAAACTCTGGCTCTTTTAGTAAATGACTTCCAGATGTTGGAAGCAGTGGGCAGTGGAATTTTATTGCCCCCAAACTGTTGTTCTGGGCTGCATACTTCTGACTTGAAGGTAATTTGGAATGTAAACATTGCAAAGCCTGTATTGGAATTAATTAAAGCTACACTGCATTCTACAAGGCCTGCAAACCTGCAGTTAACTGTTTACATTAACAGTTAAGCCAGGCAGATCAGGAGTGTGCACGGACCTTTGATATCACTTTCTTCCTGTACCTTGAGAACCAAGTGCAGTGGGACCCACACTGACCCATGCTGACCCGTTTCACCAGGGGTGATCATCAACCCCAGCCTAAGAAGAGACTGCTAAGCTGTCCTCTCCACCAAAGCAAACAGAGACAGGCAATGTTTGGGAAGCATAGCTGGGCATCACATGTTCACGTGGAACCAATGACAGGTGTGAATCTCTTTATGAAATACGTCAGGCGTCAGGAGCCTGTTTAACCAGGAATACAAGTGCACATGTAGATAGGACAGGCATGTCCCCGGTGGGCCTATGGAGAAAACCAAGGCATCTAGTACTTGGCTGATAAAACAAGAAATAACCTTTGGAAATAATTTTTTAAACTTCATGATGGCATTTAAAAGTAACATGAGAGCTTTGGAGATGGATGGTGGTGATGGTTGCATAACAGTGTGAGTGTACTTAATGTCACTGAACTGTAAACTTAAAAATGGCTAAAATGGTAGATTTTATGTATATTTCGCCTCCTAAATAAAAAGCCAGGACATTCAGGCAGTAAAGGTTCTTTGGGATTATGTAAACCATGAGAACCCCTGGAATATTCTTTTCTTCCTCCTATGCAATATAGGAGGGTGACATTGTGGCTCCCTGTGAACAGTTTTAAACAATGACAGGGTGTTTCAGGGAGCCACACCCTTTGTTCTGACCAATCCCACATTCCTCTGCCCCCATATCTTCAGAGGGGTGACTCTCAGGACAAGGAGCATTAAGAAATGCTAAACAAATGGCGACATTCATTAGATTAGCTTTCTGTCACTGTAATTAAGTACCTGAGGCAATTAGCTTATGAATAACAAAGGTTTATTTTGACTCACATTTGTGGAGGTTCCAGTCTGTGATCGAGTGGCCCCATTGCTATGGGCCTCTGACAAGGCAGCACATCAAAGCAGGAGCTCATGGCAGAGCAAACCACTGCTCTTATAAACCAGGAAGTCAAGAGAAAAAGGAAGAGACTTTCCCCTTCAAGGGCACACCCCCCATGACCTAACCTCCTTCCAGTAGGCCCCTCCTCCAGGATCCACCCCCTACCCCAACAGCACCACATTGGGGACTAAGCCTTCCACACAAGGCCTTTAGGGGACATTTAAGCCCCAAACTATGGTATTCACTATTGACTGTAACCAATACTGAAAAGGTCATCTAGGTTAGCTTGGCTGCTGAAGGAGGAGCAGGACTTCAAATTCTTCAACATGGTAGTGGGCGCAGGTGTGTGGACATGCGCACAAGTGCTAACTGTTCTGTTGTTGAAACTAACTGTTGGAAATTCCTCCTTATTAAGCAAAACAACAAAACACAGTAATAGGGAGTGAAATTCAATGAATTATGTTCCGTGCGTGCTTGAGTATGTCACAATGAATCCCACTATTATGTGTAATTATAATGCACCAATAAAATTAATTAAAATTAAATAGCTCTGTAATATATCCATTGACAGTTATTCTACCCTCTAATATTTCACAGAATAAAGTGCCAATTCCTGTCCTAATAGTTCTTTTAAAGTATTTGAAATCGATCTTTTGGTTACTGCCAGAATCTCCTCTGATTGTCCTCATTTCCTGCAGATGTTGTTCATGTGGCTTGGTGTCTGGACCCCTTACCATCTGAACATTCTCTCTGGCCTTATAGTTTTTTTAGGGCAGTGTCCAGTACTAAATGCCATAGTGATGGAGGCCTTCTTAGAGAGGGGTGTGGGGATTTGATCACTTTGACTTTGTTTATCCAGCAATGCAGCCCAGGGTCGAAATTCAACCATCACATTACTCTTACCTTTAAAAAAGCTTGAGATCACCTTAAACCCCCATATGGTTTTTACATGTATGATTGTTGAACATGGGATTCCTGATTCTTTATTTTTATTTATTTATTTATTTTTGGTACCAGGGATTGAACCCAGGGGCACTTAACCACTGAGCCACATCTCCAGCCCTTTTTTATTTAGAGACAGGATCTCACTGACTTGCTTAGGGCCTCACTAAATTGCTGAGGCTGGCTTTGAACTTATGATCCTCCTTTCTCAGTCTCCAGAGCTGCTGGGATGATAGGAGTTCGCCTATCATTCTGAAGTTAGATAAATTTATTTAACCCAAACCCACTATCATGTCAACCTCACTATCATGAATTATGTTAAAACAGGGCATTTGCTGGTGAGACACTGCATTCAGATCCCCTGTCCCACGCTCCTTCCCTAGCGTTGGGCATGCCTGTTTCTTTGTCCGAGTTATAATTCTGTATATCACAGTTCAATAGCAATGCTGTGCAACATCAGCCCAGGGCATGGACACCACCCTTTCTTTTCACCATGTCAAGACTCCGTGGGTACAGAAGGCAGATCTGAAGCCATTTAGCAGTATCACCCAGCTAGTATTTCCCCACTGCGTTCTCAAGGATTGATAGAAACTCCACCCAGGAAATATCAGAACAGCCTGAAAGGACAGCATTGGTATATGACATGTGGCAGGTGTCCAGCACATTCTTGGGCTGAATTAATGAAAACACTGGTCATCCCTAAATCTCATTGTAGGTGACCATTCGAACTTAACTTCCTGTCGGCCCAAGGAGTTTCCTCAAATCTGCTCACAAAAAAAAGTGGGGCTTTGAGTTTAATTTCTCCTGGTGTCCTGCAGGGAGAGAACAATCAGCAGGAAGCTAACTTGGAGGTCTTCGGAAAGAGAAATCACCTAAGATGAAGGGCTTAGAAAATTCCTCCCCTCTCCCCAAAGAAAGGTCACCCCTGTAATCAGGGTAGATCAGCCAAATGACAGTTTGGGGCAGCGTTTGGTTCTGTTGGTTCATTTAGAGCAATGATTTGGAAATTCAGGCAGTGGAATTTTCTGGCTTTAAAGAAGTAGAGGTCTTTTGTCTTCGATGTAAACAGGCTTGCTCCAGCCTCCCTCAGGAGAGGAGGCTGTCAGAAAAGGGCTAAGAGGGCACCCTTGTCTTTCCTGGGGAAGCGGTATTAGCAGGTTTGTGGGGACAGAGGCAGACAGGGCTGGGGAAATCAGGCTTTCAGCTGAGAAGGCTTTTATTGCTTTTTATCTATTGACACTTTTTCAATTAAGGAGCCTCCCTTGAGATGATCTATTGCCTCCCTGTCTGAGCAGGAAGTAATTACCATGAAAGCAACTCCATCACAGGCTACTTGTCTTTCCCCTGGCCAGAGAGGCTGGGCGAAGTCAGCAGCCTCCTGCCTGCAGTGGCTCTGTGAGCACAGGGCACACAGCCCTGGGTACCCTCCCTCTGGGGGACTCGGCCCTCCCATCTTTCTTCTTTTTCCTCCCTCTTCTTGCTCTCTTTGAGACTAGGAACAATGCTTATGCTTTTGTACCCTGTTGCTCTAAGGAAATCTAGCTGTTATCTTATCCCCTGGCTCCTGCTCTTTCCAAAGAGCCTGTGGTCTTTCCAGGCTGGGAGCCCCTCTTCCTCTTGTCCTGGGGACCAGCAGTGCTGCTCCTGGGTTCAGATGCTCAGCAGCACGACCCCATTGGGGCGACCTCTGGATAATGTTTTTATATTACTGAGGTTTTTTTGGAGAGTTCAAAATCACCTATGTCCGTGATCTGAGATTTTAAAATAAACACTTTAAGTATACATTCTATTGACACAGAACCTGGACATGGTCAAATGCAAACTTCAGGTGTTCAGCTTGATGGCTTCCCACCCAGTGTACACTGCTGTGCCTCCAGCACACAGATCAGAAAATCATGGTGTTCACACTCCTGTGCCCCCTTCGTGACCTTACTCCCCTGACTTCAAATTGCATGGAATGATGTTGTCTATGTGTTTATTTATTTATTTATTTTGTACCAGGGATTGAACCCAGGGGTACTTAAACCACTGAGCCACATCCCCAGCACTTTCTTTGTTTTATTTTGAGACAGGATCTCACTAAGTTGCTTAAGGTCTCGTTAAGTTGCTGAAGCTGGCTTTGAACTTGAAATCCTCCTGCCTCAGGTGTCCAAGCTGCTGGGATTGTATTTGTATTTTATATAAGTAAAGTCACAAAACATGTATTTTTGTTTTCCTAAATGTCTTCACTCAGAATTATTTTGGTGAGCTTCATCCATGTTGTTGCCTGTAACTGTTTGCTCATTTATGCCTTGATATATAATGTTCCACCATATAAATATAACACAGAGTTTTGACTCATTCTGCTCTTGATGGATATTGTGTTAATCAGCTTTCCATTCCTATAACTGAACATCTGAGGTAACTTGAGAAAAGGTTTATTTTGGCTCACAGTTTTGGAGGGTTCTGTGTATGGTTGGTTGATCCCATTGCTTTGGACGTGTGACAAGGCAGCATGTCACATCTGGTGGAGCAAAACTACTCACCTCATGGCCAGAACTGAGAGGAAGAGGAGGCTGGGATCCCACTGTTCCCTTCAAGGTCACACCTCCAGTCACCAGAAGACCTCCCACCTCTGAAAGTTTCCACCACCTCCCAGCAGCAGCGCCTCTCTGAGGACTAAGCCTTTAACACAAGCCTTCAGGGGAGACATTCATAATCCAGACTATAGCCATATTTGTTGATGTTGTCTTACTGACTTACATATGCATGCACTTTAGTTAAGTGTAATACCTAGGAGTGGAGTTACTGGGTCACACCAGTGCTGAGTCTTGTTATTGAGAGTTTTACAAAGTGGTTGGTACAACTGTGAAGTCTTTTCCACATTGAAAAATATAAGAAGGGTCACCCTACCCCCAGCTGCCACTCATCCTGCTTTTAGAAAAGGAAATGCAGAGGTCATAACTTGAGCAAAGTCAAGGTTCTGTTCTTTTGACCCCTCACCTAGTTATATCCCCATTAGCCCATAAAGATGCTTTCTTTTGAAGGATGGGAGAGAAAAGGACGCACCCTTCATCTCTCTCTCAAATGCTCCTCCAACCCATTCTTTTGCACAGATGATCTGACACAAAGCACCTTCTTTGAACTCCAAACATTTAAGCACTGTAGGAGTGGCTTTTGCCTCTTTATCCAGAGGATATGGGGGACATGCCTCCCTGACACTCCCTTGCTGGATATCATCTGCAGCTGTTTGTTTTTCTTTTGTGTCAATAATCTGGAAATAAGAGAGAAATGAATGTTTGCTTAAGATTGAATTTATGGCCACATGGGGCCAGCCTCCATCAGCCAGAATGATGGATGCCTGGGTGGACATGGCCCACATTTGTGGAATTTTTCCCCCTTCCAGTGACCTACCTTTCTTGGTTAAGAAGCCATGTTGTCAATGTGCCTGACTTACGAGGGAAAAGGAATGGACTTGCAGCCCAGCCGGCCAGGGGTAGTTCTCATTAAGGAAAGAAAATGAAGGTAGATGCTTGTGCACCCACACCTGGCATGGAGCCCCGAAGCTGCAGGTATCTTCAGACCACCCATCCACCCTCCTTCAAAGGGTGTGAGGGAAGGCGCTTGAAAGGGAAGAAAAATTTGTTAATCGCGCAAAGATTAAGTCCCTGGTATTATTTTAGGAGTTGCAGTTACAGTTGACTGAGCAAATAAATGAATGAATGATTAGTTTTAAAATACAATTAAAAGAGCTTTGCTTGCATTTCAGAACAGAAATCTTTAAAGATTTTTACTGCATTGCTCCTAGGAGAAAGGATGCTCTAAGAAGGCATGGGTCTTTGGCTAAAGGCTCTTTAATGTCACCAAATCCTAGAATCCTGTCCTTGTCAGGCAAAAGGACAAAGAAAAAAAGATTGGTGTTATAGTTGGTTGTGTATAAAGATTCCCCTGGCCCTTCTAACACCAACTCTCAGGGCGGGGATGACCACAAGCCACAATCCGAGGGCAGGCTTTTTGTAGATAGAGATTAGGAGCCCTGGGCTCCATCAGAAGAGGCTACCAACTAGCTCCTACAGAACAGGCTCCGAGCCTGCTCAGCTTCTGCTGGAGTTGGACAGTCCCCAAAGCTGGGCATATCCAGGGAGGTGGCAGGCAGAGCAATGAAGAGTCAAATTCCATCTTTGTTGCATCCTAGCTATGTGGCCTTGGGAAAGTGCCTGTGTTTCTCTGAGACCTGTTTCCTCATCTGTAAAAGGGAGATAATCATACCTATCCTGCTGGACCATTTTAAGGATTAAATCAGTCCGTATGTATAGTGTGCAGGTCAGGTGGAACATTCTGCTACTGCTGTGCTTACAGAAAATATTTGTCAGGCGCCTACTGTGTGTAGACATGGGCGCTGTCAGGATGTGCCTTCAGGGTATCTGCTCCGTGCACAGCTGAGATGGTACTGACTGATAGTGTCCAGTTAGGGTTAGTCATTGCTTTTGAATTTGCTTTAGCAGTAAAGAAAGCCCTTCATAGAGATAAGGAGAAGGATGTAGATGTTGGGAGCTGGGGAATAGAGAATGGCAAGTTGATATTTAATGGGGACAGTTTCTGTTTTTCAGGGTGAAAGGGAGATTAGTTGCACCGTGTATTTAACACACTACTGAGCTCATAAACATGGATAGGATGATACATTTTATGGTAAGGTGCATTTTAGTGCAATTTTAAAAATATAAACTTTTAAAAAACATACAAGGAACTCAGTATAATATTTGCAGAATCTGAATTTGGCTGAACAGGAGAAAGTCTTCGAGGGGGTATTAGTCTGTTTTGCATTGCTATAACAAAATATCTGAGGCTGGATAATGCATAAAGAAGAGAAGCTTATTTAGCTCACTATTTTGGAGGTTGAAAGTCTGAACAGCATGGTGCTAGCTCTGTAGGGGTCTTTACCATAGGTAGCATCTTATTAATGGAGCTTGAACAGGAGGGAAAGATCACATGGTGAGAAAGGAGAGGCTTGCTCTTCTGTGCTCTGGAAGAACTAATCAGGCAGCACCCTCAATGACCGAATTCCCCTCCACACTAGGCTCCACCTCTTAAAGTTCCCACCACTTCTCAACATTGCCACATTGGGGACCAAGCCTCCAACACATGAAACTCTGGGGGACAAACCAAACCTTAACAGAGGCATGAGCACTGTGTCCAGGGAATTCGGGGAAGGGTGTAGCCAGAGATGGGCTCTGGGGAGCCAGGGAGGAGAGAAGCCAGGCAAGCAGGCTGCCTCCCCAGATCCCTTGTGCTCTCAGTGAAGGTGGAGAGGAGATTTCAGGAATGAAAGGGATGCTTCCCTCTCATCTCAAGCTGAAGCCAGCCCTGGAGAGGCGATAACACAGTGACTTAAACTCATCCTGAGGAATAAATAACAGGCATCATGTTTTATTTAGTGGAGAGAAGTTTAGGAGGCTGGGGCTTGAGGAAATGTGTGCTCCTACTCCTGCTATATAGGTAGGAAATAGAGAGCAGGGAGGCAGAGGCTCAGGATGTGTTTGAGAGGTGCCTGGGACTGGAAGTGCTGTCCATGGGTAGAAGTAGCTTGGAATAACTGGCCAGTGGTCATGAAGGGGCAGAGTTGTTTTAGCCCAATTGACCTTCCTTCCGCCCCAATCTGGAGCTGCTTGTTTCTGTCTTCCTCTTGCTGTAGCCCACAATGAGAAAAGATTTTGTTAGAACTGTGAAGTATAATTTCAGACCTGACAGGTGACAGCAAGTCAGGGGAAACATCTTACTCTGCAGCACTTAAATAATGATTTTAAGCAAGGTGACAGTGGACAAACGTGTGGAAGTCAGCCCGGTTGAGCCTCGACCAGTGGCACCAAATCGTCAGATGCCTTACTTCTTAGGAGAAGATTGAAGGTAGACAGATCCAGTGACATTGGGATGCTTTGGCCTTTATCCTTGGGGTGCAAGCCAGGGCAAAGAGAGGCCCCATCCATCCGGGTCCTTCCACCAGCCACCCACTTCTTTAGGGGCCAGCCCTGTGTCAGGCATGGTGCTGGGCGTGGGGCTGTACACCCAGAAGCACAAGGCTCCTGACTTCAGTGACACATAGTCCAGAGGAGGCTTTGCAGGGGTCTCAGCAAACAGAGGAGTCAGGGAGCTGCCTGAATGAGGGTGGGATCGACAGCTTGGGTGAGTATATAGATGCCCCGCCCCAGGCTGGTAGGGACTCTGGCAGCACTCTGTACCTGGCACAAAGTAAGTGCTAAAGAAAGAAATGAAGAAAGGGAGGAGAAAGGGAGGGAGAGAGAAGGAAAGAAGGAGGAGGGAGGGAAGGAGGAGGGAGGGAAGGAGGGACAGAGAGAGGAAAGGTAGGGAGGGAGGGAGGAAGGGAGGCTGGTGGCCTAGGCTTCAAGTCTCACTCTCAGGAAGAAGACAGAGAAGTTCGGAATTGAGCCCCTTTTCTTTCAACAGCGATGCTTCCTGGGAACAGTCCTCAGGCTCCAGGGGGATGCTGTGTCTTCACCAGCTCTTTCTGGAAACTTTAAGGCCACACACTCCCCTCCTTGTCTCACAGGTGGTATGTCAGTAGCTCTGTGTAACAGTGACACCTCACGGACTCCCATGCCTTCAGGTCCAGCAGCTTATGTGACATGAGCTGCCCTGGATCATGCGGAAGGGCCCACATCTCCATGCCGTGTGGGTAGAGGACGCCCCTGGCTCCCGAGCTGCTCCAGCTCCTTGCTTCCAGTCCAGGTCCTGTGCCAGCCCCAGCACCCTGTGCACTGGACACCGTCAGGGGATGTGCAGGGGAGGGGGCCTGGCAGCACTGGTTGCCTAGAGGCTAGGGGTCCACACAGGGTGCTGCTGGGTGAGCCTGGAGTGGGCGGATGGCTGCTGCTCCCACGGTGTCCAACACACCCCTCCAAGCAGATTCGTCTGCTCCGGCTGTAAATTCTAATTTGATCCAGAGTTGTCTACAGATGTTGGGGACTCACAGGGAGCGCGCTGGCCTGGGGAGGGCTGAGTGTGCCCTGAGAAAGAAGGCTGTGGGAGCACCCTGAGGGAGGCTCCCAGCCGGAGCCGACTCAGCAGAGGTCCAGCGGCAGGGTCTGGCTGGACCCTTACATTCATTCCTCATGCCTGAGTCATTTTGACATTTCAGGAAAAATACAAATTGCTTCCCAGGGCTGAGGAAGCCCCATGAGCTATTCTGGTCTCCACACCAGCTCCCTGCCCCTTTAAAGTGTTGGTCCCCTGGGGGTTTTGCTATAGGATGTCTCTCAACTCTGCCCTTACAGATCTCCTTTCCCTTCTCAGGAAGCCATATCCTCCCTCTTCCCCCGTGGGATGCTACTTCTAACTGGCCCAGTATATCCCTTGCCTGAGGATAAGCCACATTGCTACTGACCCCCGGGCCCCTGGCTCCAAATTGAGCATAAAAATTGGCTTCCCAGTGGTTAGCCAGTGCTTGTGCTCAAGTCCTGGACACCAGGTCCTGTGGGATCTGGCTCCCTCCTCCCTGTCTCCCTTCCTGGACTTTACCCAGGCAGCCAGAACAGCCTAGGATTTTTGCCCTTGATGACTGTCCCGTTGGCCTCATTTATTCCTCCTGTACTGGTTGAATACATAGATACATATATATCTACATGAATACATACACATACACATATATATGTGTGTATGTGTGTATTTTAGAGGAAAAGGAAAAAGAAAACAGCAACCAAATACTGACGTGCCCTCGTCTATCAGGCGCTGCATATGCGCTCACAGTCTGAGAAATATACACAAATCATTAAATAGCAATTATTGTAATTAGCAAAATGAACACGTGATTAATCACCCTTCTGCCCGACTCGCCGCCGTTTACCTTGCCTGTGGCACTAATGGATACTGTAAGGAGCTGCACGGCCGGCTTGTGGTTCGAGGAAGGAGAAAGGGGTGCTGGATTCTCTGGGGCTTCTTCTTCCTGTGGGTGTGTGGTTCCTTCTCTTTCTTTGTCACTCTCGAGTACCTCTGAGGCTGCCTCGTCTCCCCAGAACATAGGTTCCCTGGAGGAAAGTACTGTGTTCAATGAGCAACCTGAAGATTGACAGCTGGCTCAGGCCTGCGGCTGAGGCTCCCAGCGGTGGGAACACAAGAGGAGAAGGACATGGTGATGTGCTTGAAAACTGCGGTCGGTCCACCGTGCCCTCCCTGCCACTCCATGCACTAATGGCTGGAGGACAGTCACAGGTCCTGGGTGAGAGCCAGATCTGCGAACTCCTCTGTAGCCCTGGGCTCAGAGGAGGGACTTCAGTGGCCAGGATCACTGTGGCAGCAGCTGGTTGAGGCCACGGATGACTGAGGCAGCAGCCTGTGAGCACATGTTTACAATGGCTGTGTGGTTTGAAGACTAAAGGTGTTCGAGGCATTGCCTCCTCCTCCTCCGGCCACAGGGCTCAGCGCAGGCTGTCGGCATCATCCACATCCCGAAGCAGCCAGCTGCTGCAGCCTCACCGGCTCCTCAAGTTCCCATTTTGCCTGTGGAAGAGCCTCTTTCTGGCCTCCAGGGATGTGGTGGGGGAGGGCGAGGGGCCAGGACTAATGTTGGCACCTCCTTTGTCCTCTGGGTACAACAGGGTGGATTCTGCCTTTTGTCCCTTGTTAAGGCAGTGTAGCCTCAAAATCCCAGTTCTAGCAAGTTGCATTAGCTTGGGCCAGTTTCTCATCAGTAAAATGGGGACTATACCCATCTCACAGGCTGATGGGACCATTAAAGGCAGTACTATGTAGCCCTGTGTTGACATGAGTGAATGAGTTAGTTCTGGTAATTCATTAAATATTGAGCACCTACTGTGTGTCCAACCTGAGCTATTTTAGTCTCCATTTAGTGGCATGTGTAAGATTGTGTGTGGTGTGGGTGGGGGAACGGATAATAAGTGATTAAACAAGTATATAAATAAGGAAATTTGAGGTGGCCCCATGTGTTATGAAGGAAGTAAAATATTTTAGGGTGGGAAGACAAGGGCTCTCTGGGAAGATATTTGAATTGAGAATTGAAGGAGGCTAAAGAACCAGCCTTCTCTAGATCCAGAGGAAGGGCTTTCTGGGTAGAAACAATAGCCAATGCAAAGGCCCTGAGCAGGAATGAGCAGAGTCTGTTGGTGGTGTGAGGGGAACTGTTTCCTGCCTCACAGAAAAAGTGCAGATCAAGTTTGCATTAAATCTGGAGGTGACCCAGGAAGTGTATGTCTGCAGACTCTCCCAACCCCGCTGAGTACCCTGAGAGGTACCCCAGATTTTCCATATCTGTCAGAACTAGATGCAGCTGCTGAGGCTCATTATTTTGTTCAAAAACCAAAACTACTTTCTTTTTTTTAAATATTTTTTTAGTTGTAGATGGACAACCTTTATTTATTTTTATGTGGTGCTGAGGATTGAACCCAGTGCCCCCCACATGTGCAAAGCACACGCTCTACCACTGAACCACAATCCCTAAAACTACTTTCTTTATAGGTTATTATTAAGAAATCATTTTAACCTGTACTTTTGTTTAATGGTGTTGCTTTCAACTCTGGGTGCTCATTGTCATAAGTTGTTTACGGTGCAAATGTACCTGCTCTGGTGACAAACAGGGAGTGGTGCCTGAGAATCTAAGAAGGACACAAGGTGAATTTTATTCACAAGGTGAATCCCTGAAGCCACCCCCAGATTAAGGCACCATTTTAAATTAAAGTCCTAATAGTTTTCCTGACTTCAGGAGCAAAACTGGCTCAGGGCTGGGAAGTACAGTACTGACTGCAGGGATTATGTATCCTATATTTCTTCCACCTTGAGAAGGTTCCCCGATGGTCACTGATGGTCCTGGTGCCCCGGGTGTGTGTGGAGCTGTACAGACACGGGTCACTTCCAACTGTATGATCTCATTAAGCTCAGGCCAGTCCCGTAGGAAAGCAAGAGAGGAATCATCATCTCCATTGAAAAGGTGAGAGGAGAGAGGCTCAGAAACTTGAGTTGGCTAAGGTAGCCAGGGGACCCCGTGTTCGGGTGTTCCTCCCTTCCTGCACCTTTTCTCCTCTTCTTTTAGGGAGCACATTTAACCATGGAGGGCCGCCTGGTAGTTAAGAGTGTGGCATTGGGGCCAACCAGCCTACCTGGCCTCCAGTCTCAGCTCTATCACTTAGCCAGGTGTCTGAGCACCTACCTATCCTCTAAGGCTATCATGGAAATCAAGTGGGCTGATACACGCAAAGTGCTTGGAGAAGTGCTTGGTCCATAGCAAGTGCTCGCTAAATGGAAGTCGTTTGTTTGTGTGGCTATGCTCTGGGCTCCTCTGCCTGCTGCACCATGTTGTCATTTATATAGTCTGTCCCGATGTCGTCATCCCTGTGCCCACTAACTAGGTCCAGCTCTGCTCTCTTGAGTCTTTATCCCTGTTTATCTCCATTTCAGCCCCATCCCCAGATCCTCTGAGGTAAACTGAGGTTAGAGTGAGTCACTTTTAAGCCTCAGAGTTGGAACTTGACTTCTCAAGAAGAGGGCTTTTTTCTCCCTCTTTTTGCCACTTCTCTCTCTCCCCTCCCACTCTCTTGCCTTTGGTTGTGCACACCATACACACACACACACACACACACACACACACCTGTACACATGCAGCAGCCTGCAGACAGATGTTTACAGCTGCAGCTCTTTTTCAGCAGACTTTCTCCCTCCGTCTCAGTCTGGTAAATCACATCTCCCAGTAAACTTGAAGTTTAGGAGGTGTTCTGTGAGCTCATGATCTAGGAAATTAAAGGAACAAAATTTATGCAGCTTTAACTGGTAACAAAATTTGGTGGCCATGGTGTCCCCTGGGCCACAAAGCTTCTCTTTGTGGAATAGGAAAGTAATGATAGAATCAGGCCAGAGGGAGGGGGATGTGATAGGGTGATCTGGGTGACCTCTGAGCAGGTATCACACAGGATATGCCCCATTTTTGCCCAGGATCATTCTGTGAATTCCTGAGAAACATAGAACAGGACTGGATAGAACCCAGACTAGAGGCATGATCTCAGCTGGCCCAGCCACTCCTAACACCCCTCCCAACAGGCCACACACACACACTCATTCTGCCTTGGACCTATCTCCTTACAACCTTTGAAAGAGCAGAGCTGGTTCTGCCTGTACCTTTCAAAGTAAAGACCAGCTCACCTGGTTATTAGCACTTGTGTGCGTGTGGTGGGGTGGGTGCTGGGAACTCAGAGCCTCACACATGCTAGCACTCTTCCATTGAGCTAAATCTCTGGCCCCATGATTTTTTTAATGGATCATTCTGGGTCCCTTCCCTAGTTTGCATCTGAGCATTTTAACTGGGGCTTTGGGGAAACTGCGTTCGCTCAAATGGTGGTCACAGAGGGCACTATGAAAGGTCAGTTTTGGGCAAGTTTCTGGAGTCACCCTTTGGACTCTCTGAAGCAAGGGGTGGCCCTTCTGACTCTATCTGAGATCAGAATCTCTCCCCCATTCCCAGCGGAGCCTGAGCAGCTTGCAGTAGGGCGGTGGTGGTGAGGGAAGGGCACAGAGCACATGAAATCTGAGACGCTCCCTCCTGGCCGGTGGCTTTTCCATTTCTCTGGTGAGTCTGGGTTATGGAGTCAGTCTGGATGTTTCCTTCTGAGAACAAGCCAGTTGGTGCTATATACAACCCAAATGTACAGAGAATTGGCCATCATTTCCTCAAGTCTAGAAACTGAGTCAAGTTCCAACCCTGAGACTTAAAAGTGACTCACTCTAACCTCAGTTTACCCCAGAGGACCCGGGGATGGGACTGACACCCCAGTGCTTCCATGGAGCTTGCCAGGGTGTGAAAACCCCTGCAGGGCAACAGAAACTTAGAGGGCCTGACAAGCATTTGTGTCTTTATTCCTTTTGCTTTTTGGAGGTGTTGAGATTGCTCATTTCTCTGGGCCTAGGAGGGACTCAGGGCAGAAGCTTTATCTCCTGGCATCTGAGTGGGTACCCAAATGACCCAGTGGTTCACCTCATTTTTGGTGCAGGATCCTTCCATGTGGGCCTGAGAAACACACAGCCACTCCCTCCCCATCCTGCCTCTCAGACTTGCTCAGGCCCTGCCCGCCCAGGAGAAAATGTCCCCTCCAGCCTGCACCTGTCAGAGGAGCAGCATTGCCAGGACCCCGGTGCTTTCAGGCTGCCTTTCTACTCTGCGATTCTGTCTGAAGTGGGAAATAGGGCAGACTTGCTGTTAGACTCCAAAGGTCATCAAAAATAGGAAAAGGAAACCAACAGGCTTCCATAAATCAGCTCCTTGGCAGGCCTGTGTGGACAGGGCTGAGGGAGGTGACAGCACGGGGCCCGGGAGCTGAGCTGGGTGTCTCTACTGGGTCCTACTCTCCATCTGATGGAACTCAGATAGGAAAATGCTCTAGGGTACCTACTATGTGCCAAGCACTGTGCTGGGGTCTTTTCTATTAGTCATTGAATCTTCAGCACCACCCTGTGAGGAGGGAATTGTCATCTCTATTTTTAGAGATGAGGAAACTGAGGGTCAGGGAGGTTTAGCGATTGACCCAAGAGGTTAAATCACATGGATGCAAACCAGAGCTCCAGAGCTCTGTGCCTGGATGCGGACTTTCTTTCCCAAGGTCTTTGCCAGCTGAGCCCTTCGCAGTTCTATGAAGTGGGCTAGTGCACTTCCCTGCTCCAGCCCCTACCTTCTCTCCTTTTTGTGCCACCTGGTATCCAGAGGCACTGACCTCACCACAAACCATTCCTGAGTAACGTCTGCCCACCACCAATATTGTCTGGTGTCAAGACCCATTTCTGTGAAGCTACTCTTACGTTTGGATATTATCCCAAAACTCCCTGATACTTAAGACTGCTTAGTCCCAGAATGGTAGATTAGCTCACTAATGGGGCACCTTGTTAGGTGACATTTGTAATGGACGACTCCTAGAGCCAATCTAAGAGGCAAATATCCAGTGGTTGAAGTTTTTTTCTTTTTCAGCACAAGGAATATGGTTTATTGCAAGGAAGAGAGGGCCTGAAGCCAGACAGATATCAAATCTCAACCCTTGCTTCCTAGTTTTGTGAACTCTGACAAATTACCCATAGTCTCTAGGCTCTCACTGTACTATTTGTAACATAAGGAAGCACACAACACAGAGACTGGCACCCAGAGGGACCCTCAAAAAGTCAGTTTCTTTCTTTTCTTTCTTTTTTTTTATTGTTTCAAGTCATATAATAGCTGCCAACTCCACCTATGTGTCAGACCAGTCCCAGCCAGGAGGAAGGGTGGTGGTGCCTTGACCTTTCACCTAGGGGTACATTCAAGCTGCTGGCTCTTTGAATGGCAGAAGGCTTTCTCTAGGGCAGTGAGGAAAGGGTGCTGCACATTGGAAGGGCCCCCCAAAGGCCAATGTGGTGAAGGCTCATTTGCAGCTGCTGGTGCTGTTGGGAAGTAGTAGAGCCTTTAGGAGGTGGGGCCTAGTAGAAGGAAGTTAGGCCATTGCTGTTGTGTCTCTGAAGGGGATATTGGGACCCCAGCCTCTCAAAACACCACTTGCTATGAGTCCAGCAGCCTTTTCCACCACTTGCTCCCTGCTGTGATGTATTGTGCTGCCGCAGGCCCCAAAGTAACGAGCCAACCAACTACAGACTGAAACCTCCAGAACTGTGAGCCAAAACAAACCCTTCCTTCTTTTAAGTTGATTATCTCAGATATTTTGTCACAGTAGCAGAAAGCTGGTAGACACAGAGGGGGCCTGAAGTAAACCCCTTTTAGACCATGGTACAGGCCAGGGTGACTGCTTTTCTCAAAGGGCTCCACATCTCCATTCACACAGAGTGCAGCCTGCTTCACCCCCCTGTGGATCACCAAGAGGAAGACCCCATGAGGACATGCAGAGGCGCTGGGGCACTGAATGGACCTCACCACATTTCAAGGGGAACATTTTTTTCTTCGTTACCATTTTTTTTTTCCAGAAAATTTTCAGAAGGGATTTTGAGGGAAGGACCAAGTGAGGCAGGAAGAGAGAAAAAGATGGATAACGAGAGAGGGGAGAGCAAAAGTGAATAGAAATGGCAGCAGGGGAACTGGTTTAGAGGATAAAGGTAGTATAGCCCATGAGCTGCCCTGCCTTCAGAGGGAGCACACCAAGCTCTGGTCATCTAACATCACCTGGAACTTTCTAAACCTGCAAGGTAGAAAACATATGCAGATTACAGGACTTTAATCAAATAAGTCCGAATTAGGGCTCAGGAATATGCATTTTATTACTCTTTAGCAATTTTGATGTAGGTGTTTGAGGACCACATGTTGAGAAGCCCTGAACCTTCAGTGGACCCTTGAAATGCTAGATTCTCAAAACCCCAGACTCTTGTCCCTGGGGAAACATAATTGTCATCTCAGAGCAGGTGGCTGGTTACCCAGCTCTGTAGACTCTGTAGACTCCAGGAACTGTCTCCACAAATGCAATCAGGCACAACCCTACCTTTGCTCTCCTTACACCACCTCCTAATAAATCCCCTCTGAAATTCTTAGCATTCTTTTTGGCCTTTGAGGGCCCAGCCTGTATTTCACCCACTTCTCAAGGCTTAACTGCATTGATCAACTCATTGGATTTACTGCCCCAAACAAAGCTTGGCGTGATACTTCATTGATCTCTCCTTTTTTCTCATCACTCAGAAGGGCTCATGGCTGGAAGCTACTGAAGAGATAATTTAGTCTAATTGTCTTTAACCAGGATGTGTATCAGCAAGCCTCAGGAAGCTTTCTAAAAATGTGCATGAGGAACATTCTCTGTATAGTGCTGTGACGGATATATTCATTTTCTCTAGTATCCATTCTTGCTTTCTTCTCCCTCTGCCAGGAATGTGAATGTGATGGCGGAAACTCTGGCTGCCATCTTGAACCATGAGTAGCACTAATGAGTTAATGAGCTGGAAACGTTCAGTCTCTATAAACTGCATAGAACAGACTGTTTCCCTCCATAGTTTTGCATACAAGAGAAGAAATATATTTCTATTTTGTTTGATTCACAAAAACGGAAGCCCAGACCTACCTCTCGAGATTCAGGCCCTGGATGTTGGATGCCCGCTTCTTTTACTTTTTCAATAGCTTTTTAAGTTCTTTACAGTAGCAATCCCTATGCTGAAACTTCCTTTGGAAATCTTATAAAGAGAAAGAAACTATCAATTACATAAGTTAATTAGTAAATACTCAGTTTATTGAGTGATTGATTAGTTTGTCTATATTCCCGTTTCTCATTGTTGGTGGCAGGAATTCCAGGATTCAATTGTGATTGTGTCAGTAACTAGCACAGCAGGCCACTGTGCAGGGACAGTTTCTGAATGGATGGTCTCCACACTGCATCCATTTCTAACATGCTCTGAGGCTGACTGCAGTTCTGAAGGGTATTTGTGTGGTGCATGTGTGAGTTTAGAATGTATGAACCATTGGGATCAACTCACTTTATGGTGCTGCTGGTTAAAGTGTGAGTAGGTAATGGGTGGAGTTGGGGATGATGTAACAGTTGAATTGGAAGAAAAGCAGTGAACTTGGAAAGTTATTTTGTCAAAACAAGATGAAAACCCAGTTCCCTCATTATAAGTACTCATAAAGAAAAAAACCATGACTAGACCTGGTGGTTTCAAAGCACTGGGTAGTGACGTTCCCGAAGTCTGGCACGCTGGTGGAAAATCCTTGGATGGTTTCTTTCACCTTCCTTCATCCTTCACTGATGGCCCGTCATCCCGGATATCCAGTTCAAAAGATGAGACCATGTGGTAAAAGACACATCTTCCAGATGCCCTTCCTAGGGGACCAGTTCTTTGAAGAGGGACATTTTGATAGAATTTCAGCCAAAAGATTGTCTTGTTAGATCTGTCAGAAAGGCAGGCTGCTTGCTACTCTTCTCTCTGGGCACCTAGAGGGCACTGGCTGCGATCTCTCTGTCCACTCCCAACCCTAGTAATCCCTGAGCTTTGCAGAGTCTTAAGCAAACTTAAGTCTTTCTATTCTTTCCTGTTGGTGCCTGAGCAGCAGAACCTCCCTGAGGTTACTCAGCTCCCCTTGTTGGACTGTTTCTGCCCAATGGGGTTTTGTGCCTAGGTTAACAGTAATTCTGAGGATGTTACCACAGCGCTTAAGTCACTGTGATTCTTGCATTTTGCTCCCTTCTTTTAACTTGTCCAAGGTGGTCACCTAGTTCTGACCCACTGATGGTGGAGCGAACAGATTAGTCAAACTGAGCTGCAAATCTGAGCAGATGTGTGCTCTTCTTAATTCCTCCAGGAAGGAATTTAGGAATAACCCCAAAGCAAACATCGAATTATCACTCTTTAAACCAATGTGAATAACTTTGGTCTGGAAACATGGATAGGCATGTTGCTTAACAGATTTGTATTACAAAATTTGGGGATGGAACCGATGAAGGTCACTTGGTCTGTTCTTGGGCCATTTATTTGCCTTCTCAGTGCAATTAGACCTTGATGACTAGTGGGGGCTTTTACTGTGTAAGCTCCAATTAGAAAGTCATTTATAGTTATTTTTAAATCATCATCTCTGTTGTGCCATTGATCAACTGCAACATACGCTTTGACATTGTGGGTAGGCAAGGCCACTAAATGAAGTGCCACAGAATGACTAAAGAGCCATGCAGTGTCTCATCGGGGACCAAGTGGAATTTGTCTGCGTACCAGTCAGGTAAAATTAAGTACTGCTTCTTGTCACCCGGGTTCTATTTTTACCTCTCAGATTGATTTGTTCAGAAGCAAGAACAGTACTGTATGAGCGGTAACAAAGTTTGCCATGAGCACCTCCTGCTTCTGTGACAGAGAACCAAAGATAGCACCCCGAATAGCAGTGTCGGTGTGCCCTGGCTCCTGGTCCTTTGGTCACCGAGTGAATGGGCAAACACCACAGCCCTTGATAGCTGCTACTGACCTAATGACTGCACTTCAGTCTCTGCCCATTTTCAGGTCCTTTTCCTGCATGTAATTTTGGAATGTTTTTGATCAGTGGAATAACAAGAACAGTGTCTACTGCTTTAATTATTATAATTTTTCAAACACATGCAACTCCGTAATACATTAGCCAGAATTAGGTGCTCTGCCTTAAGATAATAATGACTGTATGCCATACTCCAGCCCAAGGAAACTTGCTCAGAAGGAAGGGCTCCCTCCCGCTGCGGTCTAAGTGTCCCTTCCAGTGTGGTACACCACTCATCGAAGCAGTGAGTCACCAGTGCGTGCCCTCATGAATAAACACGGCCCCTGTTCGCCTCCCTTCAAGCAAGCCCGTCCTATCCTGAACATGCCACGTCATCTATCCTGACTTGTCACTTTAGGCTTTTCAAATCTAAATGATAATGATTGTTTATGATCATTATTGGCCAAATTATAATATTTATAATCATTATTATTAGCCAAATAATAATAATCCTTGATTTTAGTGTTTTGGCAAGAGAAAAATATTTTTGTGGACCCGCTGTGGCTGCTGGTAGTCATGTGCTGAAGGGCATACGGTGAAGTGTTTTAAGCAAGTGAAAGATGTGATCCCAAATGCACTTCATGAAGTTTACACTGGAGGAGAACAGAATCAGAAAGGGGGGCAAGACCAAAACAAAACCTGAAGGAGTCCCGTTAGGTGGCTATGACATTACTGTTATGGTCTTTAAAGTGAGTACAAATTCCCCTAAAAATCCAGTAGGAAAGTGCGAGGCTGCAGAACGGTATTCCACTTCCCGTGAAGGCCACTGCAGCTGGTTTCTGCTCCTAAGGATTAGAAGTCTGTAGCTGAGTCTCTTGAGACCCAGATGTAAGCACATGAATTGGTTTGCATTTGGGGGCCAGGTGGTTGAACACTGGAAACCCACCCGCTGTGTGTGGTGAGAAGCTGTCACCTTCTCTTACTTCTGCCATGTTCTCACAGGAATTAAGAAAGACTGGGTGGGCAGCTGTTGGGGTCTCCCCATGCACACAGGGAGCACTTAGACCTGGTGTAAGGATGGATAGCACCTCCCACACTGTTTGAATCACATCCTCTCCTCCCTCTCTGTGAGTGGAATCCACTGAGTTAAAAGTGTAGGTGATAGGGCTTGACCTGAGCAGGAGTCGTGCCAGCACGGGAGGCCTGGGATGTATGAACTTGAGAAAATCATGTTTCTGAGCCTCAGTTTCCCATCTGAGAAATAAAGGCATTAACATAAAAAACTACAAAGCAATTCTAAAAATAATTAGGGCTAAAATTTGTTGAGCTCTTCCATGTGCTCCGTATTATTTTGAACACTTTAAAATCTGTCTCCTTGAATCCTCCTGATAACCTATGAGGTAGGTACTATTATTGTCCCCATTTTAGAGATAGAAAAGCTGTGGACCTTGGATTTGAATCCAGGCAGCTGGGTTGCAGCCCAAAGGCCAAAGTGGTGAGCTAGTATATGGTTTTTGCAAGGTTCTAAATTATGCAAGATTAGGAGAGAAAACCAGTTTTACCCTGCAACCTTTATAAAAACCACTTGGCCAGATGGAGATACAAAAAGCAATTTCTAAAAACAACAATGATAAATCGGTGATGAAAGGAAGGATTATATAATAAATGGTGCTAGGACAATTGGTTAGCTACTTGGAAAAAATATCAAAGCAATTTAGATCCTCATCTCATACAGTTTGCCACAATATATTCCAAGTTGATCAAATAGATTAATGGGAGAAAAGAAGAAGAAAATGAGAGTAAGTATTAAATCTCTGTCTGGGGGAGGACTTTAAATAGCTCAAAACAATGGAAGAAATTCCAAATGTTGGTGATAACTTTGGCTTCAAAAAATTAGAAATCTCTACATCAGAAATAAAAAAAGCAAACAGCACATCTGGGAAAATGCTTACCACAAATGTGATATTTTTTAAATAACTGTATTTAAAAATATGTCTTAGGCAATAAGAAAAGCAAAGATAAATGAGCAAAGGATTCAATAGTACCCTAATACACATGTGGAAACATGTTCACTCTCAGTAATAATTTTTAAAATTCTAATTTGAAAAGAAAAGTCATATTAGTATGATTATATTTGTGCATGCATATTATACATACGCATATGTATGTGATTATACATCCATCCTTGTATTTCCTGTATAGCTGATGGAAGGATTTAGAAGTTGTGACACCCCTGTAGGAATAAGCACATGTAGCCTCCAGACATTAGTTGCTAAATATTGTTCTTCACCAAAAAGGAATCAAAGACAAAGTTAGCACAAGAGGGCTTCTTGCAACATCTGGTGCCACCAAGTAGCACTTTACAGAAGGACTGGGAGGTGTCAAAGAACTGAAGTCAATTCCAAGGGACTCCCATTGGCTATGTCTGAGATAATTAGAGCATCAAGATAAATAATGACATTAACAGATTAAGTAAGAATCCATGAGTCTATATTGATGAAAGGAGTTAATGAATAAATGAATGGCGGAGAATGAGGAAAACATTACCTTAGGACATAATGCCAACTAGCAAATGTGAACAGAGGAATGGAGTTAGAATGTCACCACTCCACCACCATCCCATTACTTCAAAAGAATTGTCAGTACATGCTAAAACTAGCAGATGAATCTTGAATGAGGGAGAGAATATCTGCATGGCTTACTTACTAATTAAATAGTAACCTTTCAGGGGAAACCTGGACACCACTTGGAGTGATCAAGATCAAATTTAAAATTTAAGTGGCCAAATAACGAAAATTAACCTCACCACTAGTGGGACATGCCAACATCATGTAGCTCCCGACACAAGAACACTGCTGGGGTGTTCCTGCTACCAGGTGCAGCCTTCATCTAATCAGGAGGAAATATCACAGAGATCCAAACTGAGGGGCATTCTACAAATACCCTGGTTTGTCCTTTTCCAAAATGCCATGGTCAGGAAAGATAAAGACTGAGGAAACTGTTTCATATTAAAGAAGACTAAAGGGATATAACAGCTTGATCTTGGATTGAATCCTGGACTGGGTTTTAATTTTTTCCCTATAAAGGATATGGGGTGAAATTTAAAACCTACGGAATAGATACAGTGTTGCCTCAATGTTAGTTTTCTGATTTTGCCAATTGTGCTTTGTGAGAATGTGTTTGTTTTTATGAAATCCAGGCATAAAGGGGCATCACCATCTTCTAGTAGAACCAAGCTGGAGACCAAACATCTAACACACAGATCTTTGGGGGAAAACTTAGTCTCAGATGATTCTGAAAATAGAGACCTACTTATGTATGTTTGAGTATGTTCCTTGTGTTATGTCTCTATCCATCTATCCAGAAAATAATGAGGCAAATGTAGCAAAATGTTAATGTTAACCATTGGACAGTCTGGGTGAAGGGTATATGGTAATATCTTTCACTATTTTTGCAGCTTTTCTGTAAGTTTGAAATTATTTCAAAATAAAAAAAAAAAAGCTGAAGGAAACCAGCAAGTGCTCTATTTTACCTCTTGAGTTAACAAGGACATGAAATGAGAGGAGCAGGATGCAAAGGTGAAACTGGAGTCCCCAGCCTTGTCTTTAGAAAGAATGTGGCCAGATTTTTCTAGAATGCAACATGGCAATTTACATTGAGTACTTTAAAAGTAGTCATAACTTTTAGGCCTAGCTCTACTCAAACAAAACATACAGAGATGCAAAAATGTATTCCAGTCCCAACTTTTGAGAAAGAGAGAAAACTGTGGGAGAAAAAGATGAGTTGCTGATATCACAGTGGTGGTGTAGAGTGTGGCCTTTGATGGGCCATAGTAGGCTGTGTGGGAAGCACTATAAGATCTCATTTAATCCCCAGCAGATAAACTGAGGACTGGAGAGATTAATTGATGTGTCCAAGCTCAACTTCTTAAAAAGCTGAGCCTGGAATTCAAAGTGAGTTTGGATGATTGTGTTAGCTTTCTGTGACTGTAATGAATACCCGAGATGATTTTCAACTTTTAAAGAAGAAAGGTGAATTTTAGTTCACTGTTTCAGAGGTTTTAGTCCATGAGCAGGCAGACTCCTTGCTTTGAGCCTCTGGTGGGGGTGCTGGGTGGCAACAGTGGTGAATATGTAGTGGATCAAAATTGCTTACCTCATGGCCATGAAGATAAAGTGGGGGCTGGGACCCTACAATCCCCTTTAAGTGTATATACTTGGATGACCTGAAGACTACCCACTAGGCCCCACTTTTTAAAGATTCTACCACCTTCTAGTAGCCCCAAGCTGGAATCCAAACCTCTGATACACAAGCTTTGTGGGGGAAAACTCAAGATCCAAACCATAGCAAGGATGCTAAAACCTGTGCTCTTCATTCCAGCCCTGAGTGGCCTCCTGGGTCAGGTCAGCAGTGCGTGGACTCAGGTGTTCTCTTACGTTCCAGTCCTGACTGATCAGCTTGTGTGGATTCTCTTCCTTAATCGGCTCAAGCTGATTATTAAATACCAAACACCATTCTTTGTCTTCCTTTTCTGGATTTCTTTACCTGAGGGGAAGGCAGAATGTTTGCTGAAGTAAACATTAACATATCATCCAGTCTACTTCCAAAGGTAATTTACTGAGCTTTCAAACAGCAGTGGATCCCAGGTTGTTAAAATGGTGCTGACCGCTGGTCCTCCCTCAGCTCAGAAGGCTCAGTCCCAGAGGAACCCCACGGAGAGAGATACAGGGCATTCAGAAGCCTTCCTGACACTAAGAGTGAATAAACACAGAAATAAATTACACAAAGACACTGTTCGTTTCCTCCCCAGAGGGCCTTGAGAGGAACCGCCTCATGTTTGTGTAGCTCTTCCCGGAGTTCAAAGGTACAAGCCGCCTCATTATGCTCCCAGGAGAATGTCCTGAGAAAGATGAGACAGGAATTACTGCCCTTAAGAAAGGAAATCGAGGCTCAGAGAAATTAAGACATTTGCCTCCAATTATTGGCGTCCAGGTCAGTTTTATGACTTCTAGGTCCTCATTCCTACTAGAAACAGTGCCACGCTGGGCACTGAGGAAGATCCTTTGTTGTCCCACCTAAGGGCAAGAGTTGAGCTAGATCTTTCCTCAGCCAACCTCCTGCCTTGAAAGATAAACTTACTTCTAATAGGTGGGTTCCCCAAGGTTATAAGCTTTTCTCCATCAGCTTACCCCCACCTGGTGGAAAAGACTTATACAAGGCACAGAGTGGATAGAAGCCCCCATTTGGCCACCCCTCATACGTCCTATTCCACCCTAAAATGAAGGTGCCACTGCATTGCTGCGATTTGACAGGCACTTAGCAGCACATACTAATGATGCTGCTGCAATCCAGAGAGCTAAAAGCAAAGCTAGCCTGGGGTCAAGTTCAAAGAACCCATTCCAGGCTCAAAAGGACCGCCTCGTTGGGGCATTATGTTGGCTCCACTTCCATCTGGGGGACTGGGCAGATGTTCCAGAGAGGAATGGTGCTGTGGTGAGGCCACAGTGGGCTTTGACAGCTGGCAGATCATGAATCCAGGGTTGACTTCACTTCTTGGTTATGCGACTCCTAGTAAATTCTTTAACTGTTACCTTTATTATTACAGATAATTATAAACAATCTAATGAAATGATTGTTGTGTTCAAATCCAAGGACAAATACCAAAGGCTTGCCACACCCAACTCTAGACAATTTTATTCCCCTCCTAAATTAAATGGAAATGGCCTGCTTTGGGGTTTCCATTGCATTTTTGAGAAAGACAAGCCCCTAATTCCTTTCTTAAATATCCTGAGCTGTTTCTCCAGGACCTCTTTCATGCCGTTCCTCCACAGAGCTATACAAATGTCCCAAAGTCAAGGCATACACAAGTGGCTGCCAAGCGACATTGAACTCAGGGGCCTTACACATGTTTCCAAGCAAGGGTGGCCCCTCAGGAGTCCCAGCCTCATCCAGAAGAACTAGGCATTGGTAGTCTAGTAGGTCAGCCACATATCATATCATTTTCCTTTGCTCCAAGTGGCCACAGTGTGACTGTGACCCCTGTCATCACCCTCACTCACCCGATAGCTTTGCCTGGGCTGCTGGAGTTTCAGGCTGACTTCCTTAAGTGGCCCCCATGATTTATGTCTCTGAACCCAGCGGTCAGTGCCCACAGGCCTGCAGCCTCCCACCTGCCGGAAGTCATTGGGAATTAAAAACACCAGGGAAAATAAAGAGCTGCCATCTATTATGTCAATAGCTGTTTCCTTCCTCCTAAAGACAGCCTCCAGAGACGAGTTTTATTTAGGTCATCTACTCTTCAGTTGAGCAGATCAGCTAAAAATCATCTGAAATATGGAAAGATGTTCAGGTATAGAAGACAGGCTTTTTTGTGTGTGAGTAGCAGTTTATCAGACAAAACTGGGGATCCACACCTTGGCTGCCTTTTACGTCAGCCCTGTTCTCTTCTTTCAGATACATCTCCTCGTGGCCTTTCCACATGTGTGACAGGGCGAGGAGTCAGAAATCCTGGGTGAGGGCCTGCTTGGGACCTTTTAGCTCCTTGTGGGGTCATGAGGCATCACAAGTAAAAATCTCCTGGTAAATTCTATAGTAGAGATTCAGAATGAAGTGAGATCTCACAGTTTTTACCAAAAAGAATACTTGGCATTCAGGGAGATATTTTTACCCCCCAAAAAAGGAAGGCTGGAAAAAAAAATCAAGGCTGATCCTAAGACTTCTCAAATAGAAATAGTTTATAAGTAGTGGAAAAGGGTTCCAAACTTAATATAAGAAGACCTCAAAAGCTTTGAAAGGAAATATAAAACCACTCCAACAAAACAAAACAAAAACACAAGAATCCCTTAAGCATTCTCTTTGTTTTTCAGTGACAATTTCCCAAACTAGTCTAATCCACACCGATTCTCAAGGGAGAAACCAGTACCAAAGCATGGATGGAGATGTTTCATTTCTCTACCACTGCTGTGAAAATACTCTTATGCTAATTTAAAGCTATAGGATTTTCTAATAAAAACAACCGGAATGTGTTAGGCATGATTATTCCGACTCTGTCTTTCTTTCTGTTGCATCTGTCCATCTACCTTGCCAATTTCCAAAGGATTAGAGATGGCTTAACTAAGGGGAAGACAATGTGAATGAAGACAACGACGGCCCCTGTTTGATTTTTGTGTGATAGATAGGGCAATGGTTCTATTAAAGAGCCATGTTTGTCTCTGTTCTATTTTGGGGCCCAGGTACATGACTCCTATTTTTAGCAGCTTTGTGGTATTGTGAATCTGAGATTTCAACCCCCAGTGAGTCAGAAGGTCTGGCTGCCCAGAGATATGTGACTCAGATGGGCAGGAATAGTCTGTTCACTGGGAGATGAGGGTTTAAAGGGGAGCTTTTGTGCTTAGTTAAAACGTAAATGAAAACAAATGTTTAAATAGAAATCTATTGCCCTTCCGGGAAGGTTCTTTCCTCTCTTCCCTGAAAGTTTTCATCCCGTGCCCAGGGAGGAACTGGTACTGCTGGCATGGGAACGGGCCCAATTCATTAGCCATTTCCTCCTCTTTAGGAGCTGTCCGAGGCATCCTGCAGGAGAGGTTTCTGGGTTGCATCATGCTTAAGAAACAGAACAGCCCCCTGATGGGCAGAAATGGTGGGTCAGAGAAGTCAGTGGAGAGCATGTGCTGGGAAAGGTGAGGGATACAAGGAGGAGGTTTTACTTCTTTAGGTGTAAGAAACTAGAAGGAAAGGTGGCTTCCTCTGAAAGCAGGGCAGCAACAAGTTGGTATTTTCTTGATAAGAGATTGGATCAGAAATGTTCCATCCATTCACCATCCAGCCATCCACCAACCCACCCACTCACCCATCCCTACACCCATCCATATATCCATCTATCCATTCACCTGCCCAACCACCCACCCACCCACCTTCCCACCCCTCCCTCCCTCCCCCTATCCATCCAAACATCCAATATATGTAAGAAGTCTGACTATGCTCAAGGTCTTTTGCTAGGTACTAAGGGAACAGTACCCACTCCCAAGAAGCCTATAGACGGGTAGGAGGGAGGTAGATAGGTAGAGAGACAGTCTTGCTACAAGATCCCTTCCAAGGTTAAGGTCTTGTGATTGCAATGAGCCAGGTACTTCTGCACAGTAGTCTCTGAGAGGCTCTGCTCCTGTGGAGGTAAATGAGCATTCTGAGTAAACCAAAAGAAACGACACCTGAAGCCAGGTTGTTGTTTTGGCCATGTGAGGACCCTCCTCTTCTTTTGCTGTTCCCCCTACACCTGGACTTCTTTTGCAGTCAAGTCCTCCTGGCATGTGGGCCTTAGGGTCCCAGTGATTGTTAGCTCCCCAGCCCCACCAGAGTGAAGATGCTTATCATGGAAGCTCTGAGAGTTGTGTTTTTAGCTGCTGTTTAGATTTTTCCAGTGTTCCATGAAAGCTCCTGAATCTCTTCCCTAAATAACAAAGTCCTGTTTGGTATTTGGTGAAATGTTTGGAGCACAGTGTTCAACTGAGCAGAACTAAGCTGCTGACAAAATACTGTCTCTCCCATTTAATAATAATAGCTAACATTTGTATAGCACTCTACAGTTTAACAAAGCACTTTTAATGCACCCAGCCTCATGGGCTCTTGGCAGCAGCCCTTTGAGATCTGAGGACAGGGTTATCATGGCCATGTCACCCAGAAACAATAGGCTCCCTAGAGGAGCTAAGCCACTTTCTCCAGGACCCACAGCAGGTAAGGAAGACCAGCTGCAATGCTTTTGATTCCAGGACCAGAAGAGTTTATTTTTGGCCAACTTCTCTGAAAGCTTCAATGGCTACACCTCCTCCTTTGACCCCAAGTTTGATCTCTGCCTCTGGTCTCAGCTTCCCATAGTATGTCCCACCAGCGAAATCTCCTTAATTATGCCACTCTTCCAATTCAGCACCTAGAGTGACTCCCCCAGGGTTAAGTCCCAGGCTGTCAGTACCGCAGTTCCTTCTGCACAGCCTGGTCCTCTCACCATCCCAGACCTCCCTTCAGTAACACCAACACACATTCTCTTCTCTATAGCCAGGCTGGACTTGGTCCAAGCATTCCACAGTCGACTTTAGGTCCCAGGGTTAGTTGGCCAGAAGGAAAGCAGGAAAGGGTCAACTCTTTTTTTTTTTTCCCTCTTTCCTTTCTATTGTAGCCTCTTGGATATCTCTCGAGGGACCTGCTAAATGGAGCAACCCCCTTCTGAATCTGAAAGTCAGGGTCTGTAAATGAGGGAAGTGGGTATCAGTGTGAACATTGCCATGAAGCCAAAAGCAAGAAGAGGCTCAGCATGAATACCTTGTAGGCTAGGCACAGCCTAAAGTAGAGGAAAAGAGATGTCTGTGAGCGGGTCCTGACTGTGATGCTCAGGATACATTGAGCCCGATGTGGCCTGTGTCCAGACATGCCCTATTGCAGCCCATGGGAGCTGGTACAGCAGGAGCATGGTCACTCTTCTACCATTCTCCTCAGTGACCACAGAAGGCTGCTTTTAGCTGTTCTCCTGGCACATGCCTTTCTTTTATCCCCAGAGACTGGGTGAGGCCTGAGGCTTAGGGTTTGGTCTTGGAAGGGGAGCTTAAAATAAGTAGCTTTGGAGAGAGAGTGATGTGGAGCACCTACAGGGGGCCAGGGTCAGGGAAGCGTGAGAGTGTCAGAAGCCTTGGAGGGGTGCCTTGGGAAGTGGAAGAGGGGTGTTGAGGGCTCATCCTAGGCCCAAAGACACCACAGGGACCACTCTTGCCTTGTCTCTTCCCTTCCTCCAACACGCCTCCAAACAGAGCTAGCACACTGATCACTCTGAACTCTTTAACAGGTTTTATGGGCTAACCTGATCATCTGACTATGAGTTATAAATCATTTTATGAAAAAAAAATATGCTTTCTTCCGTTGTTTCTTCCCTGGATATGAGTAATCAGCTTTTGCTTTAATTTAAAGAATAATTTTGAAATCATAATTACACAAATCACACATAATCATTATAGAAAAATTAAAAGGCACATTTTCAAAAGCAAAAAAGAAAAAAGAAATAAATCATTTACAATCTCAGATGTCAGGTATACTATGTCTTTTGTGTGTATATTCTTCCAGTCTTTACTCATGCAAATATAGAAATATATACTTTTTTTAAAAAAAGAATCTTACTACACATACTACTATGTAATCTGTTTTTTCTTTAATTATATACCACGAATATCCTTCTGTGGCATTAAATATGAATATATAGTATCATTTTAATACTTACTGAGTATTGAATTATATGAAGGCACCATCATCAATTCCCTATTTTGAGTGCATTGAGGTTGTGTTCACTGTTATTCAATAACACTGTGAAGAATGACTTTATTCTTCTACATATACCCTTGTAGCATATGTAACAATATGTATAATAAACACTTTTATTCTTTTGGAAATATTATTCCTGAGGATGAATTCTGGTTGTGAGATTTATAGATGAAATTCATGCTTTTTGCTACATTTTGCCAAAAGCCACTTAGAATCCAGATTCTCAACAGCAGAATATGAGAGCTCTTGGTCCCTTACACACATGCCAACTGGCTGAGCATTACCTTTATGCATCTGAAAGGAAAGAAACACACAAGATGTAGTATTGGAAAATGTTTTCTTTAAAATGTTTTCATTCTTTAAAAGCATGACCCAAAAGCTGCCTGTGAAATCTCTAACAAAATATGGCCAGACTGAACCCTGTATCTGTCTACCTGTAGTTAAGACAAACTCAAGTCTGAAGCAACAGAGGAATTTGGAGAATTCCTGGCAACCAGTGAGAGGGGGTTGATTTGATCCATATCTGGGATTTTCTTGAAGAGAGATCACAATAAAAGCGTAATAGTTTAATTTATATTTTGGGGACTTTTAATGAAACACCACTTTAGGAACCCTCAGGACGGTATCAGGAGAAGTATATGTGAAGTGGGAAGCACCCTGGACTCAGTCAGAACGCCAGGCTAGGCGGGGATGTGCCACTCCTTCCCTTTGTTACCCTGGCACTCTCCCAGCAGGTGGTGGTTTCCAGCATCTGGAAGGAGCTTGGGCACTGGTTGGCCAGTCCTGAGTCCCTCCTCCAGACCACTTGTGCAACTTTGAGCAAGTGATCTGCAAGGTGCTTATGCTACCTCCCCCCAGGAATTATTGTGAGGATTAGATAACACGTTAGGAGGTTTGTGCACAGTCACCACAGTCACGGTTTTTCCTTTTGCCCTTCCCCTTTTTCATCTGTTCAAATGAGGGACTCATTTATTCGATCTCTGAGAACCCTTTTGGATCAATTTCCTACCATTCCAACTCAGCACCGGCAAAGACCTGCCTTTGGAAATGTCACTTTCTGAGGAGCTGTAGAATCCTTGCTCAGGGAGGCATGCTTTTCTGGCTTTGCACTTCCCATCTTTGCAAAGGTAGTGTTTTAGTCAGGTTTTTCATTGCTGTGACCAGAGGACCTGATAAAAACAATTTTAGAGGAGGAAAAGTTTATCTGGGGACTCATGGTTTCAGAAGTCTCAGTCTATAGAAGGCTGGCTCCCATTCCTCAGGGTTCTAGGTGAGGCAGAACATCATGGCAGAAGAGTGTGGCAGAGGGAAGCAGATTACATGATGATCAGAAAGCAGAGAGAGAAACTCCACTTGCTAGATACAAAATATATACCCCAAAGGCAACCCCCCAGGGACCCACCTCCTCCAGCCACACTCTACCCATCTCAGTTGCCACCCAGTTAATCCAATCATAGGATTAATTCATTGATTGGGCTCTCATAACCCAATCATTTCATCCCTAAACCGTCTTGCATTGTCTCACCCATGAGCTTTTGGGGAACACCTAATATCTAAACTATAACAGGTAGACACTTGAGGTTCCCAGGGAGATGATTTCCTACACAGCTTGCTCTACTGTGACATCATCCACATATTTCTTTGGCAGATGTTTGAGTCATCTCCTTGCCTTGGTGGGTTTTGTCCTACAGTTTAGAAAATGAATTTCCTAAGGGCAAGACCATGTCCATCATGATGATCAGGAAGCAGAGAAGAGAATGTCATATGACATTCCCCTGCCCTGACTAACTTTTCAACCTTAAGTTGGAAAGTGTACCTGGGTGTGATGGACCCACCTGCAGGGGTACCTAATAGGTTGAGAAGGAGTTTGACTGACAGGGACTGTCCCAGTGGGCCAGCCTTACTGATCCTGGCTGTGATTTTGCAGGTTGACAGTTGCTTTATTGCAATCCATCTGTACAACCCCTCACATCCCTATCCCCTCATAGTTGCATTTAACTCTCTCTGATACCCTGGGGTAGAGGGGGAAGGATCACAACACACTGCTCAGGCAGGTTTCTACCCACTTTCACACAGTGAAAGTGAGGAGGCCCAGCCATTCGTTAGGGGAGAAAAAAAACCAAACAGATTATTTCCAAATATTAGAGAAGTAGGATGAGTCATTAAATATTAACCGCTTAAAATTATATTTAGGAATGATAATTTTATTGCTTGTTCCATCAAGCAGTAACATCTGATGTATTACAGTAGGCCTGTAATTGCTGAGTCGTAATTCCAGCCACATTAGCTACCTCTTAACTCATGCCCCTTGGCGAGGGAGCAGCCAGTGTTCTTTCTGAGTTTCCATTTTGTGTGCACACTGGCACCTTTTCTTTTTCCAGCTCTGTGCTGTCACTTATAAAGGGAGTTAATCTGGGCCCAGGAATATCCTGAGTTCTTTTTGTGTTTCTAGCACTTTGTAATTTTACTACAGGAGAATTGCTCATCCACTTCCTCATCCAATCAACAAATATTTATCAGCAGGACAATAGCCAGTGGCTTTGAAGAGAGAATCTCTCTCTAAGCTCATGAATGTGAAAATGTCTAGCAAGGTGCTTGGCACATTGGAGGTACTGAATGCATTCTTCAAAAGCAACTCTAAGGGTCCTTTACCCCAAATACTGAAGCCCCAGGGTCTCGATAGATTTGCCCGGATGGAGCACGTTGCTGCCTTCTTAAACAGAATACATTGTGAATTAATCTTTTCCTGGTACCTCAGTGCTGTCATTTTGAACATCTGGGCTGTATTGGGGTGAAGTGACATCTCTGTTTTATCGACATATCCAGAGTTCTTTGCTCTTACATGAAATAAGACCAGAGTGTTGTCTTTATAAGTTCTTCTGTTTGATTTTTAATAGTTTGTCTCCATCCTAGCAGTGAAACAAAGGCTGCTTATTTCTTATTCTGTCTGTAGGTCTTGGTGATAACAAACATAACTATTTAGTGCTTTCCATATGCATGGTTTTGTTGAATCTTTATGTTACCTCAGCAAGGTAGATAGGATCATCTCCATTTTGTTGATTAAAAGAGGGGGGGGGACACCCAAGAAGTTGCAAGAGCTAAGCAATATGCCATAGGCCACAAGGCTAGACAGGGGACAGTGGGCCCCAGAGCCAGGTTTTCTGATTCTAAGCCAGGACTCTTTCTGTGCCACTCTTTCTTCCCTTTAGAAATTCTTTACTTTCTCTCTAGTTTTGTGCTGATGATCCGCCACAAAACTTGTTAAAATTGGGTAGAGGTCTAAAAGGCTTTCCTTTGGAGAGTGTTTGAGATTTAGCACGTGAGCTTTGCCACCTCTCTAGTTGTCTGTTCACAGACCTTTTCCTTCTTTCTCCAACGTGTAAGTGAGGAAGGTGGATAGCAGATAGGATTGCCAAAGTCAGCAACAAAACAGAGAATCAACCAAACCAAACACAAGATGCCCAGTTAAATATGAATTTCAGAGAAATAAATAATTTTGGTATCATTATATCCCATTGATATTTGGAACATGGTTATAAAAAGTATTTGTTATCTTTCTGAAAGAAGATGTCCTTTGTTTTATTTGTACTCTTAATAGCAGTACTCTGGCTGGATAAATGGTCCAGAATTTCTTGAAATCTGCTGATGACCACACTGAGAGTGGGGGATGGGTTATACATTGGTTTGTAGAATCTATGGTGCTAATTAGATTGTGCTTCCTGGAAAAGATGGATTTTGAGCTGCTATTTATACAGCAGTAGGAAGCTGGTTGGAGTCACTAACTACTGGAGAAGGAGCTACTAATACAGCCACAGTGGAGAATGGTATATTGCTTTCTCAAAAAACTAAAAATAGACTTCCCATAAGACCCAGCTATCCAACTCCTGGGCATACCAGAGAAATACCTGCACACACATGTTTACTGTGGCACTATTCACAATAGATAAGATATGGAATCAGCCTAAGTGCCCATCAACAGATGAATGGATAAAAAAAGAATGTGGTATTTACAAACATGGAGTATTTTTCAATCATAAAGAAGAATGAAATCCTGTCATTTTCAGGAAAATGCTAGAGAACGTTATGTTAAGTGAAATAAGCCAGACACAGAAAGACAAATACAGCTTATTCTTTCTCATATGTTGAAGCTAAGAAAAAAAAGTTGACCTGAAAGTAGAATAGTGATTGCTAGGGATTGAGAAGTGTGTAGAGATGAGGTGGGAAAAGAGATTGGATTTGATCAATGCACACCAGTATGCATGTATGGAAATATCATGCTGAACCTCAATAATGTGTACAATTAACATATTAATAAAAATAATATTGTGTAAAATAAGGAGCTATTCTTATGAAAAAAATAGTAAAATGAATAAAGGCTGGGACTCAGAGACACCTGCACAAACCAAACATTTACTGAAAGTACCCGCTTTTTGAATAGAGCAAGGTTTCATTGCCTGCTTCACGTAATAATCAGTTTGGTTACTGTACTGGAAATGGAGAGAACCATGCCACTTTCCCCACGTACTCAAGTTGATCTGACAGCGAATGTTTGAAAATATTCAGTTCCCTCAGGCAATAAATTTAAAGAGCATCCCTGCCTTGAACACAGAATTAGGTTACTAAAGACATCTGCTAGGCAATCCAGAATTTCTTGAAATCTAAGTTATCATTTCCCCCTAGAACGTCTTTGTGAGATCTCACGCGTCATGTTTTTAAGGCTGATTGCTACCTGCTTGTAGGGAATGTACCTGTGATGGTCCCTGGTGGAGGAAGTTTGTGGGATAAATTGAAAATTGCCAGCTTGTGAAATGAAATGATGTGGCAAAGAAAGGGCATCCTTTCTGAGCACCTCCTCAGGTGTCCAAGTTTTCACACTCCAGGTTTTCACTCTCTGGGTCCTCTTTACCCCCAGGGAAGTAGGGATGTGCCCTCTGCCCTTGTCTGAGTATCTTCCCTGTCTCTCTACTTTTTTGGATTGCATTTACATCCAAAATTCACAGACCAAGCAACGCCCTCTTAAAGTTTATATTTGACTAATTTTTCTTGCATATACCAGGTACATGAGAAGGCGCACAGTCCAGATACCCTTCCTCAACTGGTTTTTGAATGCAGGCTTAGCACCCTCTCCTGAGAGGGGCTTTCATCTTCCTTCATTCCTCCAACACAATGCACTCAACAATGGGGCTTCAGAGGCTTGCCTGATGCCCTACCGCTAATAGCAGCAGGGTTGAGATTCAAGCTCACATCTTTTGACTTAAATGCCCTGTTTTCTTCCTACCCCACCAAAACAAGGGATTACCCAACAGGGGAGAGCAGATGGTGTGTAGTAGTGGGGGGATTAGGTGGATTTAATTCTTGTTTCTTTAAGAAATATTTACTTTGATGAGCATGTGCTGGGTCTCCAAGGACTACTGGTCTTGGGGTTTTCCTAGCTTCACAGAAGTGTGGACATTGATTTCAGTTTTCCCAAACATCTCTGACCTAGAAATGAAGCTGGGAATCATACAAGGTCAAGTTCTCTGGCTGTGAGCCCACGTGTCTCTGAGTTTGAATAATCTGCAGAGGAATCGCATGCTCAATCAGAACTAGGAGAAAGCCAAGCAGGTCCCCTTCTCAGTGAACTGTGAGCACCTCTGACATTCAGTGGAAGGCTCCATCCACTGGGGACAGGGTTGCTGAAAGTGCTTCGGAGTGTACTGAGGAATTTATGAGAGTCTACAGGGCAGAGGTGACATCACACATGGGACAGTGCTGTGGCCCAGGTTTCAGTACAGGCTCAGGCAAGCTCCACCTGCCCGCCAGGTATTAATACCTGAATAGCTGGATCATGGAGAGGTCCTGGGACCCCCAGAGGCAGAACCAAAGGGGTGAGAGATTCTTGAGGGCCTCGGGCAATGGCTAGTAACCATCTGGTTCCAAAATATTTTGATAGTTTAAGTACTTAGTTATAGGTAAATGTTTTATTACATATATTAACCCACTAACCAGCCTTCACAAATACTTCTAGAAGTTAGACTCTGCATTCCAAGGTGTAGAAAAGGAGGCACAAAGAATCATTGAGTAACTTCCCTAAGATCCCAGCTAGAAAGTGCCAGGCTGGGCTGGAGCTGTCAGCTTAATTTTGAAGACTGTGCTCTTAATTACAAGGTGACTTTTGTCTCCTTATGCAAATTGCCTGCTACTCTCCCTGAAGGTTGATCTAGGCTGGCCACCAGAAATAGTTCATTTCAAAACAATGACACAGAGGATATTGTGCCGTTTGGGTCATATTGTGCCCCGTGATTATCCTTGAGGCCCTAAAGGAACAAAGTATGATGTTGATGTGTTTGAATTTCATCTTCCCTGGGCCAAATTCCAAGCTCTAGGGCCTATATGGAGGAAAGAAGAAACCCATATATCCCTTTGATATCCTTCCCAGCTACCTGCTACCCCCATCAATCACCTCTGATACCTGGATTTAGTCTGTAAAGGACCTTAGCCATTGGGAGGCCATCAGAGGAGATTGTAAGATGCTTGACCTGCCTCTGTTTTCCATCAGACTCACCAAAGTGGCCTCAAGGGTCACTGAGGGAGCCCTAGGCTCATTGCAAAACCTTCCCAAAGCCCGGCTCCCCTGCAAGGTGATAGCCAGGATCTGGTTATCCGAACGTGGAGCTGAGGAAGGATGGGGTGCACATATGTCTCTGTGTGTGTGTGTGTGTGTGTGTGTGTCTGTATAGACCTATCTGTGCTCCCTAGGCCTGGGCCAAGCTAACATCTCAGATCCTAGGGGAAATGTTTCCACTGTCTGGGCTTTGGAACACTGAGTTTATTATTATTATTTTTTAAATTTGTGGTTCCAGGAAGAGATGTTGATTCTGTGTCAGGTGGCTAGGGCTCTGCCAAATGCTTCCTTAGTCTTCTAAAGATGCCACAGCATGCACCTTGGAGCATAGTCACTGACCCCCAAACCTTGAGAGTGACTCCTTGCATGTAACAACATAACAAAGTGCAGTTTGGGCTGGGGCTTAGCAGGAAGTGATTGGAAGGCCTTCAAAGGTAACATCTAGAATCCAGGAGTCAAAATGTGATGTGGACAATAAACCTTGATTTTGTATTTACCTTATGGCAAGATCATATAGGTATATTCTCAAATATACACTAAACAGTGTGTGTGACAGCCATTTTGGATTCTCACTCACTCTCAAGGATTGCAGGGGGTGTCCATGATTAACCAGCTCATCTCCAGACACCATTCTCAGAATTCTAGTCCCTAGGCTCATTGCAAAACCTTTTACCAGCTTGTACCACAAACCTCACAGGACTCAGAGACACCTGATGCCATCCATGTTAGATGAGTGGCCACCCCTGTTTGTGAAGGATCATGCCCCTGCCTTAGCCAGTCTCCCACCTGTGATCCTTGGCTCCCCTGCACTTCCCAGGGCACTGACCAGGCCTTGCTCCTTGTGCTTTCTCCAGGGGTCTAAGAGCTTGCCGGGGGTTTACAGTTAGTATCAGAGTGAATGAAAGGACAAATTATTGAAAGAGTGCACCCTTTATCACCTTCCCACATGTATTAGTGAGGAGTGAATGAAGTGAGATTTACAAGTACCCACATAACCCATCTTCCAGATTATTTTATTTTCATTTGCATTTCAGCCAGCATCTAAGTGCTATGTGCCAGGCACAGGAACAGAATTCATTGTTTTGTTTCATCTTGAAAACAGCCATCATCCAGCTTACACTCTCTGGAGATGGATGAGGACAGAAAGTTATGTCCCACATGTTTACCAGCAGGTCATGCAGAGCCTCAAGAGAGGTCAGGAGTACAGCCAGCTCAGGTCACAGAAGTCAGCAGGCTATGGGCTTGATGCTCATGTGCTGCTCTCCCAGGGATTCCTCTGATCCAGTAGGGTCCTAAGACAAGAGATTTCAGAAGACCCTGGACCAGCCTTCTATTGCTCATACCTTTGGAATTCCAGGGAGTATTTGCCTTCTGGCATCCCATTCCCTAGTCCTCATGCACATGGTCAGTCCCCATTATCTCCTTGTCTGATTCATGCCTGAGCTTTGGACCCTGGGACAGATCTCGCCAGCAATGTCCCTGAATAGTGTCTGCTGCAGGAAAAGTTCCCACCTTGGAAGCAGGTTCTAGACCCCTATCCTACCTCTCCACCTGCTCCAGGGGACTAAGTACATGAAGGGATGGGGCAGGGTCTCAGGCCTCATTCCAGATTCAAAAGAGAGGGCTGGACCCCAAAAGAAGGGGCCTGGAGTAAGAGGATTTTGCCCTAGGGCTATTGGAAACAGCTTTTGGTACCCTTTGAAAGATCCAGTGGGAACTCAGTGAGGTTTCATGAACAAAAGAATGTTCTAGAAACTGCAGTGAGTTGACTCCCCACTGTGAATGAGCCCTATATTCTCCTTTTCCTGTCCCAAAGGTAGGGAAGTGCCAGGCTGGCTGTCAGGGTGTGATGACCTCAGGTGGAGAGGGGCATAGACTGCCCAGGTAAAGCCTCAGCTCTCTCTCCTCAGCAGGAATGCAGGCCTGCAGACCCACCTCTCTGCCAGGGCCAGCTAGCCACCCTGAGTGCTGGCCATAAGGATTCAGACCCCTTCAGATCCAGAGTGTGGGGGACTTCCCAGTGGTTTGCAACCCATGACTCACTCATGCAGCTTCTCAACAACTTAGTCAGACAATCCAAACATGGAGGTGATTGGCATATTTAAGAACTCCCTTCCTGTTGGCGGGTATGGTGTCTTCTCACTGAGGCACGACACCTGGTTTAGGGCTACAAATAGTCTCCCCACGGGAATGGGGCTGAGGAGCCGAGTGAGCAAGGATTTCAAGCGAGTAGTCGGCACAAGAAGAGGCACTATATTAAGGCCTGGTTATGTTTAGAAGTCATCCAGAGAATGTTTGGCATGCTGAATATAAACTCATGCTTCCGTCTGCCTGCCACACTTGAAGATTTCTCCCAGAGGGACACAGAACGTGGGGCGCCCTGGAGAAGATCTGGGAGTGTCTCAGGGAGAAGGCTCCTTTCTCAGGAACTGGGTAACAGTGGGGAATAGCTCCCAAGCTTGTTGCTGCCTGGAATGCTCAAGATAGGGTGGGCCAGGGGGTGAAGCTCAGTGGTAAAGCACTTGCCTAGCATGTGCGAGGCCCTGGGTTCCATCCCTAGCACCACAAAAAGAAAAAAAGGTGGGGATGCGGATAAATGTGACCCAGTAACGTCAGCATTCAGATTCCAGCAGAAAAGGCTTCCTTTGAAGTCGACCCAGTTCCTAAATGCCTCAATAATGGAATTCCTTTTAGAGACAGGCGTTAACTGCCAGCATTATGCTTTAGAGTTCAGTTAGCTTGGAAGAGTGATGAAAATGATTGTCCCTCAGCCCACACTGAATTGAAGGATGGTGGTCCCAGAAAAGACTGTGAGTTATCTTATGTGGTCCCTTCATCTGTCAGCTTGGGAAACTGAGACCCAGAGAGAGGAGGTGACCCATCCAAGGTCACACTGCCATTCAGTACCAGGGCCAAGGCTCTAGAGTGCTGAATTGGTTTACTCTAACAGTGTGTTCCCAGGGACTGGGAAAACATGGCTAAGGTAAAATGAAAATGCCTTTGGGATGGAAGTGCAACCAAACGAAGCTCCACTGTCTGTGAGGTCTGCGGCTTGGCTTGGGATGCGGCTTTTAGCAGGTTTGGGAAATGGAAACAGTTTGGGTTGAGTTTTAACTGTATACAAGCTTTCAATTGGCTATCAGGGAGATACCCCAGGACTGTGTCAATTGGAATCTTCTCCACCTGCCCCTTTAGTTAAGGAGAAGAATGGAAAGACTGACATGGAGTAAATTTTTGGCGATAAAATGCTTGATTCTGCCAGGCTGGGAGCATAGTAGGGGTACATCATGCAAGGAGAAGATGGGCTCCCACACCTCTATGCTGCCCTCCTCTACTCGGCAGCCATAGCTCTGTGCTTAGCATTGCCATGGAAGGGAAAGGCGGGGCTGGGTGTATCAGAAGGGTCCTGGGGAGGGCTAGGAAGAGCTGGGGAGCAACACACAGACCTGGCTTTATATCTCAGCTCTGCTTCGGTTGCTTTGGAGTCTTGAGCCACTCTGGTTCTCTGGGCCTCTATTTCCTCATCCAGAGGATGGGAATAGGATGGTTGAATGAGGGTAATGGTCTTGCACAGTTCCTGGCATACATACCCTTTGTAAAGGGCTCTGTCTACAGTAGTGCTCCGAAGATATTGCCATTCTGACTAGGATTCTAGACATTCGTGATTCATTTTGTCTTAGGGAGAAAAGAAGATAATTTCCCCTGAATTGATATGAGTAGATGTGCTGGTTTCAGAGAGGACCAGAGGAAGAAACAGCAAGGAAAGAGGGGTAGCCCCAGCATTTTTGAGTTTCCAGGATTCCTTTTTGGGTCTCTGGCTAGGACAATCATCCTGGGAATTGTGTTTGCTCACTCAGTGGCTTGTCTGGGAAACTCTAGTGAGAAGTTGACCCTTTTCTTCTAGTAACATCCTGTTGTAGTGGCCTATGAGAAAATCTTTCCCTTGCTATATATGCTTTCTCTCACATGAGTCCAGAGACCCCATGGCACTTCCATCTGTTAAGCGTCCAAAGTTCAGAGAAGTCCCTGACTGGACCCTCCCCAGGGCTAGGCTGTGACAGTATTAATACCAGTCAACATTGATTGAGTGCACATCACATGCCAGATTCAGTGCTGAATGCTTCATTACAACCTTGGCAGGGAGGACACTCTTATCATCCCATTTTATAGATGAGAAAGTTAAGGTACTGGTGAGCTCCTGTAACTTGCCCAAACTCACATGAATAGTCCATAGCCATGCTGGTATTTGGACCAGGCATTCTGTGCCCCTAATTCCTATGCAGTACCACCTTTCAAGTAGGAGAAAGAGCAAGATCAAGGGGTTAGAAAGGGACCAAACATCCCACAAGGACAGTGAGCAGCAGAGGAAGTAGGCTGGGTTGGGTCACCAGTTCTTCCAGTGAACTGAAAAACCCAAACGCCCAAATGTTGGATGGCTGGACACCTCTCTAAATGATTAACACATCTCCCTGCGGCTTGCTCTTGTTGGTGTGAGTCATTTAGTCTCCCTTTTCTCTCATCCCTTCTCCACTGAGCAGTTGCTGAGCATGGCTCCCTTTAGCAGGTACCCTCCACATCTGTCTTTCCTCCCCCAGCTCCATAGCCTTCTGATTATTGGATACTGGAGTCTTCTGGGTTGGAAAGGACTGTGCACGTCACCTATGCATTCTTCTGCCTGACTCAGGAGTCCCTTTGTGGTCTTCATGGAAGGATTTTTCAAAAAATTATTCAAGGATGATGGAGGCTCCTTTTTGTGCCCATCTAATTGTTAGGAGCCTCCTGTTTAAAAACTCTAGTCAAGTGCAGCCTCATAGAGGCTCCAGCCATTGGTTCCAGCCTCTGTCCCTTTAGGGCCATTTCAAGGCAGTTGCTGAATAAACTATTTCAGATATCATAACTCAATAACTCTCAACCTTGGCCCTGTTGACATTTTGGGATGGATAATTCTCTTGCCAGGGGCTGTCCTGTGTGTCGTAGGATGGTTAGCAGCATCCCTGTCTTCTACCCATGAGATGACGTGGCAGCCTTCCCTCCCCAGTTGTGACAACTGAAAAAGTCTCCAGATACTGCCAAATGTCCCCTGGGAACAGGGGGGTCAAAATGTTGCCTGACTGAGAGTCACGGCTCTAATCCTGCCTTGTCATTGCTTATCTGGAATTCGGAAGATCGATCACCCCCACCCCCAGACTCCAATGGCCAACTACTGAAGAAAAGACCCCTCTGTCCACCTTGTCTTTGCTGAAGTGGCCAAAGTCAATAAGCCAGGCATCTTTGTGGCCATCTCCTGGCCCCAGAGGCAGGTTGGTTACCTTGGTGGCCTCGTCAGGAATGGCTCTGCTTCTCTGTTCCTCCTTGGGGTAGGCTGATGCAAACGTGGGGTAAAGAGGGTGTGGCAACACTGGTGATTTCCAAAGCCTTCTTTCCCATTTATCCTTGCTGGAGAGCTTGCTCTCATTTTGTTGGGTGAATGCAGAATGGACACAGCATGTGCGTTTTTGACTGTGCTTATTGTCCAGAGGCATGTTTCCTTCCATGTAGGATCTGCAGTTCTATGTTCCCTTGGACAATCCCTCTCCCCACTGGTACCCCAAATACATGCCTACCACTTCTCCCACACACCCAGGGTCCAGAAATTATCCATCAAAGAAAGTGGAGCAAGGAAGACAATCCACAGTCTTCCGAAAGGTCTGGAATCAGAAGCCAGGACTCCCGTCTCATCAGGTTTTCTGTCTGCACAGTGCAGCAGGCCTGAGTAACCTGCTGTGTTCTCTGGGACCTGACTCTGAAATGTATTGGCTGAAATGTGTCTGGCTTTCACCCCAGATGCAACATGGTCTCCCATGTCCCCAGGGCCACAAACTTCCCCTTCTGGGGTTCTGATTTACTCTGCAACAGTGTAGTGAGAAAGTGGACAGTGTGGGGTGTCATCATTGTAGCTGCTCACCTGATGTCCCTGGACCCGCACTGTGGGTCTTTGGCAAGAGGCCCTACTGGAAAACACCACCCCGTATAGCTCTGCAGTCTGCTCCCCCTTCCTTGCTCAGTTAATGAGGTCGCTTAGTCTGCTGAAGGTTGTCAGAAGGTCTAAACTGTGAGACCTCAATTGACAGGCCCTCTGGAAATTCAGTTACCCTGTAATTAAATTCTTATGTTAAAAAAAAGTCTTCATCAATCATACAAAACAAGCTGCCTGCATTTGAAGTGTGTGGGTTGCAGGAAGATTTGGTGCCATGTGGTAGTGTTTGAAGACCTTCCCAAGATGTGCCAGGTGGATTCTGCCTTGCTGTTGTTATCCTGGCCTTTGCCAGTAACAGCTTCTACTCCTTATCTTGGAGGGGAGATGTTTGTTACCCCTGAGGACCATGGGATAAGCAATGGTCAATTTATTGGGGAAAGTCTATTCTGAGGACAGGTGAGTGTCAGGGGATGAGAACAGACTGAGGATTAATCCTGACCTACTTTAGGGTTGTGATACAGGCTCTGAAAAGGCAATTAGCCTCTCTGAACTTCACTGTTGCCAGTCTGTAAAATTGGATAATGATGTTCATGCTAACTTTGTCAGAGCAGAAGTGAGGGTCAGATTAGACTTTGCAATACAAATGCTTATAAACATACACAAAAGGATAGACAGATTGCTATTGGGGAAGAGAGCACAGAGAGAGCACCCACCATGTGCAAGGCTGGTTGCTGTGGGGAGGTCAGCATTGAGGTTAGGAATATGGGTGGGAGTTTAGAGGAGGACCTAGTCGCTCCAGTAGGGATGCTGAGGGCTTTTGTGTTAGCAAATGTGGCTGAGATGATGGACCCTGCAGAGAGGTACTCAGCTACCCCACAGGTCTCTGATTCAGACTGGAGAGCTGGGAAGTTCCAAAGCCCCTAGTCCCCTGTGGGGACCTGTGACTCTGTGGCTCTCCTTTTGGACTCCCTACCTGTTCTTTGCCAAGAATGCTTCTTCACTGCTGCCTTTGATTACTTTGTTGGGCACATGGCCCTTCCATGCTTAGCACTAGGACTGGGAGCAGCCGGGAAGACCTGTGTTCAATTCTCAGGTGGCTTCAGCCTTCCCCAAAGAAGAGGTGGAATGGAGAAAACTTCGAGGGTTTGCTTTAATCAAGTCACAGCCCAAAGAATCTGTGGAGATGGTGGGTCAGGAGCCTGTCTTGGATTAGATTCCCCCTGGTGGTGTTAGGGTCGGGGAGAGTACTTTGGTGTGGAGAGCTTCCTGGAGGAGGTGAAGCATGAATTATGCCTCAGCTATGACAGGACAGAAGGGGAGAACATCCAGGGATGGGAGGGAAAGCAGAGGCTAAGACCTGGGTCGGACCTGTGATGGGGATCAGATTAGATGTGCCTGGCTAAGGGAGAAGTGAGTGGAGGGAAGAGGGAACAGTGAGGCTGGGATGGTGGAGGAGCCACACCTCTGGCTCCCGAAAGCCAGGTTATGTTTTTCCAACATTATGTTGTAGCACTGGGTCTCTGTGTATGTGGCCAGAAAGGTTGTGCTATGAAATGCTAGTCAGGATTTGGCGTCTCTGCTATGGCAGCCGTGTTCACTGGAGTTAGAGGAAAGACTCTGGACATAGAGACCCAACAGGCCACCATTGCAGTAGTCCAGGAGCTATGGAAAGTTGGCAGAATTAGGAAATTGCTTCCAAAATGTGATGAGGATGACGTTGGGGGTTATTGGGAAGGACTGAATGGAATCTGTTTTCCGGAAGCTCCTAACCCAGTGCAAGCCCTGCCTTCCACATCTGCGCTGCACAGTCAGGCTGCCAGCACCCCTCTCTCCCCCAGCACCTCAGATCCCCGCTGTTCTGCCCATGCCTGTCCCAGCAGCCCCATGCAAGGCAGGAACTGGAGTGCAGAAGGCCAGGCAAACAGGCTTTGTCCTTACTCCAGTGTCTTGGGGTCCTTTTCCAGCCACCTGCTCTAAGTTGTGATAAACAAAATCTCTCCAGAAGAGCAGCTTACCAGCGACCAGGGACCCACTGAGTTGCAGTCATGATGGAAATACTGGTGGGGTTGGGAGATGGATTTGATGCATCTAGTCAGCAGCCAGCCTGCATTCTGTCTTTGAGAACCAGAGAACCAAGAGAGGGGAATGTCTGCCTGAACTTGAGCTTCCCTAGCTGTGCGTAGGGCTGTGAGAAGCTTCTCATTACAGTAACCTACAATGTAGAAGAGACCAGAAATTGGGGTCCATTCCTTTGTCTTGGTCAGCAGAGAGAGATCTGGCACTCCTGCCCACAAGGTAGATAATAATTTGATTTTCTCTGAGTGCAGCAAGAGAATCCTGCATGCCTGGCTCCTGCTTTTGCTTCCCCCAGGCACAGAAAGGCTGACCTTGACTTCCGGTTATAGCCACATCCCCCTGGGTTATTCTCCACCTCTTTACTCTCAACCTGAATAATCATTTCAGAGCTGAGGGATTCCCCCCAGTGTTAAGTTTTGTTTTGGTGGGGAAATCTGTACAACCCAGGTGTGCACTTAGACCCAAGGACTTGAGAGAAATGAAACCAAATCATGGAGGCCTGGGGCTGGAGAACTGAGCAGGGGCTGTAACTTTCCATAAAGGAGGGTGCTAGGCTGCTACACCTGCAGTGGCCAAGCAGCCCTGCTCCCCTGACCCCGCAGTATTTATCATATTTACCTTCTCTTGGTTATGCAATTAGCATGAGCCTTCAGACTGGAAGGGGTTTCAACTTTGGTCAGAGCTGTTTCCAGCCTTCCTTTAAGATCAAGAGTGGAGGAAGCTTTGGGAATCTGCCCTCCTGCAGAGGGGAAGGGCAGCCTCGCATTGGGCTGACATACAGCAACAAGGACATCTCAGTTGTGAAAATGTTGGAAAATATCAGCTTCCCTGAGCCCCCCATGTGCCTCTGCCCCTGCTAAGACCCTCCCCGCTGAAAGGTTAATTCTAGCACAGGACTCTACTCCCATCTGCTCCAAAGGCTCTTTTCTACTGGTGAGTTTCACACTGGTTGTTAAATATTTTGAGAACCTTCCTGTAGTTTGTAGTTTATGCCATGTCTCTTCACATTGGGTCTCAGTATTTTATGCTGCTTTGTTTTTGCCTTATTAAGATAGAAGTAGTACTTGTCAAAACCCCACTCACTGTCTCAAGCCCTGCTCAAATGTCACTTTGTCTATGAAGCCTGTCCTGGTCAGAATGAGTCACCTGCCTCTTTGCCCACACAACATTTGATGTACCCTCTTTTATAGAATCAATGAAATTTAACCTCCTATTTTAGCAGTGGCTTACAAAAGGGGCAATTTTGCCACCCAGGGGACATTTGGAATATGTAGCTTTGGTTGTCACAAGAGAAAGGGGTGCTACTGGCATCTAGTGGGTAGAGGCCAAGGATGCAGTTAACCATCCTACATACAAGGGCAGCTCCCTCACACCAAAAAGTTACTGAGCCAGACTCATCAAGAGTGCTGAGGTCGAGAGGCCCTGTTTGGGGTAGTCTGGTGTGTCTCCATGTCCATCCAGCTCCTTCCATGGTGAGCTCCTAGAGGGCAGGACATTGCTACTTGTGTCTTTCCCCAGCCCATTCCTCCTTGCCAACACCCCAAGGAGCCAAGGCGAGACATTGCATTTAGATGGACACTCAATAAATGGGGCTGAATTGAATTCATTTAGTTAAATTGAATCAAATTGAATCGAATCTAAGCTGCCCTGCAAATCATTAGGCAAATGCACCAATTATTTTGGGCAGTAGCTCAATCTTTCCTTTGCTTCACAATCAGGAAATATACAGGGTCCAGCCCCAGCTGACCTTGTTGGCCTAGACCAGCGTCCTGAGAAAGTGAATGCAAGGGCTTAGGGACAAGTGTGACAATTGTACAGATTAGTAAATTGTGACCATGAGGAGTTTTAGCTTCTTATTTGCCATGCGTCTCAGTGACAGAGCAGTTTTCTGATTTTCTCATCCTCCACCCCCCCAAAAAAAAGACAGCACTAAAAACTGAACTACCACAGCCCCAACTCTTTTCAGTGAGTTGCAAAAGTATAGAACTGTCCAAAATCTGTCCCAAGAGGCAGTGTGGTTTAGAGCAGGACTTCCCAGCCTTCTCACCTCGGAACTCGCAAAGTGTCACGTTCTAACTGCATTCTAGGGAAAGGTGTGAGGCAGGCAATCAGCCTGGTACTTCAATTGGCCCAGGCCCTGCCCTTCTGCCCCAAGGCTGGCAGGGGTAGACGCTCCTCACACTGGTAGCGCCTTAGGGGCACCCCACTTTGGCGTGCTCTGATGAGACAGAAAGACATGGCAGAAAGAGTCAGATTACTTGTGTTACGGTCAACTCCTTCCACACCAGGACCAATGGTCTGACCCTGACCTGGGAACTTAGTTCCCTCATTTGTAAATGAGAATGAAAAATCCATACCTGCTTTCAAAAAGAGGCTGGACATGGTCATCTTGCACGCCTCCCCTTAAGCATACGAGGTGTTCTGCATGCATCACTTCATTTCTCCTTTATCGGCATTCCCATTCTGCAGCCGAGAACACCGAGTTGCAGAAAGATTGTGTAGCTTGCCCAGGGTCACACAGCTCGCATGCGGTAGATGCTGGATTCTAGATCCCATCCTGGGCCTTGCCTATTCCAGAAAGCAGCTTCATTCTTTTCTTTGATGTCTCAAAAGTGCCACAGCTGCCCTGCCTAGCATCCTCTCCATGAGGTTTTGAAAACACAAAGGCTGCTTCGCCTGGTGGTTTTAAGCTATGCTCAGGATATACAAGTGATCTCTAGGCTTTTTATGTTACACTTGGACAAGATTAGAATCGGGCTTTCCTTTTCTTCAAGATTAGATTTTCTGTTCCATCCAGAACAACCTGCTGTTCCCCAGCTATACTGCCTGGTTTCAAGCACATCTAAAATTACAAGAGAATTACCTCGCTTCTGGTATTTCTGTTTCCCCAGGAAAGTAGATACTAGAGAGACAACTACCCAGAAACCAGGGGGCGGCATGTTGGCCATACGGAGACAAATAAAGCTGTTTTCTTTCTTGGCCCTCTGAAGGATGCGTCTAATTTGGGGCATGTTTTGTTTGGTTCATCTTGTATCTGGAGAGGTTCTTCGTTTCTCCCTAAGTGACATCTCTCCGGGGCACACAATTCCCTCTCTTCAAGGTGAGTAATCCACTCTCCAGCTGTTCATAATGACTAATTAGTGAACAAAGAGGCTAATAAACAAAATTAGCTATCGGGCCATGGTTTGGGAATGAACCAAAGGGAGGAGAAAGGTCTCTGTCTACTTGCTGTTTATTTTTCCTTAAAAAAAAGGAACCACAACAAGACATGCCACACATCCCCACTGGTGATTTGTCAGTCACATCTGAAATGTTCATGTCCAGTATATTCCCTCCATTTGAGAATAGATTGAGGTGGTTCCAGGAGAAGTGGTAGTCTATTTTTTTTTCTCTCTTGCTCTCCCCTCTCTCCATTCTTCTGTCTCTCTCTTTTCAATATATCCAGAAAGATATCTAGGCATTCTTATTTAACCAACATTTGTGGGCATGGAACTACATCATTGCATCTCAATCTTATTACAGCTCTTTCCGTCTATTGGACCAAGAGACTTCCACATGTCCTCAGGGGCACACCTAGTAGGGGTTAGTACTGGGAATTAACTGTGGTCTCCAAATCCAGTGCCTATCATCTTAGGCATTTACAACTAATATATGCCTATTTTGTTGGGAAGACCAAAATAGGCTAAAAAGAAGAGATTTGAAAAGAGAGAAGTGCTAAGTTGTGAGCTACCAAGTACACTGGGCTTTTTGGAAGCTGCAGAGTCCGGCTTAGCCATAAAGCAGTGGGCAGTTTGTGGGTGGAGAACAGTGCGCTCACCCACAGGGCTGTTCTGTGAGATCACCTCTCAGGAAATATTTAGAATCTGATGCCCACTTGCTTTACCTCCCAGCAAACCCTACAGTCCCTCCGCACAAAGTGGTGCGGGAACTGTTCTTCTGGGCCCCTCGGGGCTGTGCAGGCAAATTCTTTCTCCATTTCCCTGCCCCTTCCACTGCCCTTTCTTCCCTCTGCTGTCTTCCCCTTTTCTTCCCACTCTTCAGAGAAAATAAGTCTGTGGCAACCACTGGACTTTGTCCCTCTTGGTATTCTGTCTGTCTCGCGGCCTTTCTTTCTCCTTCTCCCCGCCTGGCTGATTTTTCATATCTTTCTCTGGAGAAGGCTTTTGTACCTCTTAAAAGTCTCCTTCTGTTTTAGTCAGATTTTTCGCTGCTTCGACTAAAAGACGGGACCAGAACGATCGAGGAGGAAGTTTATTTGGGGGCTCGTTTCAGGTGACCAATTTCAGAGACAGCTGGCTCCGTTCCTTGGGGCTCCAGGTGAGGCAGAAACATCATGGCAGAAGAGTGTGGTGGAAGGAAGCAGCTCATATGATGATCAGGAAGCAGAGAGACTCCACTCACCAGATACAAAATATAGGCACACCCCCCAATGAACCACCTTCTCCAGCCACATTCTACCTGCCTTCAGTTACCACTGAGCTAATTCCACCAGGGTTAAGATTCTCATAACTCAAGCATTTCTCCTCCAAACCTTCTTGCATTGTCTTATATATGAGCTTGTGGGGGATAACTCACATCCAAACCACAACATCTGCAAAGTGAATTCCTGTTTGAGATTAACTGATGTGCTCTCACAGGGCTACTGATGGCCCACCTGTCTTCAATCCATCTTCCCTTCAGGTTTGGCTCACATATTCCATTTGGTTTCCGCCTCCTTGGTTGGGTAGTCCCAGCCTGCCCTCCTGAACTTTCCTACTGGAATCAACTGGAAAGCTCAGTAGTCCTTTCCTGGCTGTCTGAGGAAACCTGAGGTAGATCTTCATGGCTAGAATCACCTTGATGCTTGAGCAAGCACCTAGGGAATTTTGGGGGGGGGTGCATTGTCATGGTGACAATGGAGTATTTATTGTAGTACCTTCCTCAGACTTTCTTATGCAACCTGCCCTCTTTCCTGGATTGCTGGGATGCCGCAGGGAGGTTTCTTAAATTAATCCTGTCAAAATAGCCTTTGAATCCTTTTGGAGCAGGACTTTTTTTTTTTTTTTTTTTTTTATCTCACAAAACACAAACTGTTCAAGAGAAGAATTAGGAACAAAGACAACTCAGGACTGGAGAGAACTTGGAGAACATTTAGAGAAAAGCGTGGAAATGATTGATGGGTTGGAAAATAGGACCTTGGATGAGAGGTGAGAGGGATGGGGATTATTTAACTGGGAGAAGAGAGGCTGACAGGTGACCTAGTAAGAGCCTTCAAGTTTGTGAAGGGTTAGGATATGGAGGCTGGCGATTAGCTGGCTTCCCATTACCACTGGAGAAAGAAAGACACTTAAAGTGGGAGGTGGGAAGTTAGAGCTGCAGTGAGAACTTCTCAACATTGGCTTGATAAATCGAGAAAAGCAGGGTGGGCAACAGACCTTCCACCATGCCATCTTCCTGGACAAGATCAACTCTAGGATGGTGATGGTACAAGAAAGCCAATGTCCATCCATCATCTGGAACAGAGATTCCTAATCACTTCCCCTCAGGTAGTACCTGCATGGCATTGCCACCATCTCCTGGGGCACATGGCAAAAATTCAGTTTCCTGGGCCCTACCCAGACCTCCTGGTTTAGAATTCCTGGGAGAGAAGTATAGGAGTCTGCTTTATTTGGTTTTGCTTTTTCCCAAAGGAAACTTGTACCTAACTCATTGAGAAGTCCTATAATTCAGATCTCAAGGGTCCCTTAATGGTCCTGTGTTAAAGGCATAGTCCCCAGTGTGGTGGTATTGGGAAGGAGTGGGACCTTAGATGTGGAATCCAACGGAAGGTTTTTAGGTCATCAGGTGTGCCCTTGGTGGGGATTGTGGGACCCTGGTCTCTTTCTCTTTCTCCATTTCCCGCCATGAGCTGAGTGGTTTTGCTCCACCATAGGCTCCCCCTAGGAGTGCTGCCTCACCACAGGCTCAAAGCAATGAACCAACCAGCCATGGCCTAGAACCTCCAAAACTGTGAGCCAACAGTGCACCTCTCCTCTGTTTAAGTTGATTATTTCAGGCATTCATTTTAGTGGTCAAAAGATGTCAAACACATGAACCAAGGAGCTAGTTGGGTAAAGAAAGAGAAGATACCTCCCAAATGTCTCTTGCTGTCCCAAGTACGTCTTGTATCCAGTGAGTTGTTGGTCATGCATGAGCTGTTCCAGAGGAATGGACCTCCACTGGAATGGACCTCCACTGGAATGGACACTGTGTGTGTCAATGCTGTCCTTGGGCTCTGCAGAGCTCTGTACTCTCCTTGCTGAGTGCTACCTAAAGAGCTCATCCTCACGTTTGTCCTGGCAGCAGCTTATGGCTTAGCAGCAGCTTGGTGGAGTTTCCAGTACAAAGAAGTTGTAAGGGTCCAAAGGGGCTGAAATGGAAAGGTCCTGGGGGTCAAGGGCTGCTATCCCTGTGACCTTGAGCAGGGGATCTGACCTCTCCTACTCATAGATTCTCTCTCTGGAAAAGGAGGCAGCTGGACTAAGCAATCTCCTAAGTGCCGCCAGTTCTCCCTTTCTGTCTCTACTGTTGGAAGGACTACTGTTGGAAGACTCAGTGACCATGCAGCTGGAGTATATTTTTAAGAACAGAAAGTCTTAGGTCTAGTGTAATATTTAAGGGTGAAAATATTAAACTCCAAGGTGTTTTTTCTTTTTACATAATTTGCCTGGTAGGAAGCTGGATAGATAAGGAGGAGAATAGTAGTCTACTAGCACACTCATCTCCAGTTAACTCAGCTTATTATGAGGCTGCTGTTTACCACAGGCAGCTATAGACAAGCTTTTCTGCCACTTGGTGACAGCATGCCAACTACAGATTCTGTTCTTTGACCTTGAAATAGTTTCTGGTATATTTTAAATGTGAGACTGTAATCAAAGAGTTCTACTATTCATGGGAATACTAGGAATGCTGGGGGAAGGGGCTGGGAAAATGATTTCATAGCCTTGTTTGCTGTTTCCTTGTTGGGTTCCAGATTACTGTGGTATTAAGTAAAAAAGGAAGTTCCAATGGTGATTTGTAACTTTGCTTTTGAGCTGTTGGGGACCAGCCACACCCTGATACTTGAAAAGAAATATGATCTTGGTATAAGAAAAATTTCTGGTTGCCTGTGTACCCTAACCTTCCTCTTTAGTAATAGTATCTGCTTGGGGAACATTTGCTACCTAAACTGAAACACCAGATTTTTCAGTCTCCAGCCAGCCAAGGTGAGATATAAGTTGAAGCACTTACACTCTATTCTATAATGTAAGGAAATACACTTAAAACAGAAAAGATAAACCTTTTTCCTTCTCTTCCCTTTCCTTCCATTTCTCTCTCCCTCCCTCCCTCCCTCCCTCCCTCCCTCCCTCCCTTCCTTCCATCCTTCCTTCCATCCTTCCTTCCTTCCTTCCCTCTCTCCCTTCCTCCCTCCTTCTCTTTCCTGCTTTCTGGAATGCAGTTGTAATGGTTGGAGTTCCAGCAACCACTTTAGACTTAAGGTGAAAGGCAAGCATTAACCATGGCAAAACAGAAAGACAAGAGCCTGAGACTCAGTGACCATGCAGCTGCCATCCCACCCTAAGACTATCTCCCTTTGGGCAGCTTTTCCTCAAGAGAAAATAGAAGCAATTTTATTTTTTGTTTGTTAATTTCATTTATGCAGCAGAACCAAATCCTAATATATATATATATTAGGTTCCAAGCAAGCTGACTTAACAGTGAGAACCAGGACAAAGTAAAGAGCTACCTTGATAAGCAGATGCTCCAGCTGAATTGTGCAGAGCAGTAGATTTCTGCTCTAACATAGCATCGGAAAGGACAGATTCTGAGTCAGACAGGTGTGACATACAACTCAGACTCAGATTAACCATGACCTTGATTGAATAATCCTCTTGGGTCGCAATTTTTGAATTTGTAAATTAGAATAATAGTCTCTACCTCCCAGGCTATTCATAAGTATTACATATAATTTACAAGGTGTCTTGTTTAGTAGGCAGCACACAGTAGGTGTTTAACAGTGTGTGTCAGTGTGTGCATGCATGAGTATGTTCATTTCGCACCAGGCTATACATCCACCGTACTATGTTCATGGGATGTATAGATAAATACTGCGTAGCCCCTGCTCTCCAAGGGCTCGCAGACTGGCTTGGTGTCCGAAGACGGGACCCAAGCATAAAGCACAAGGGTGTCTATGTGCTGTGATGTGGTCTTGGGGGCACATGACAGATATAAAGTCAGAGCCTGAAGGATGCTCTCCTAAGAGCAGGGCTTCTTGGGCCTGGTGCTTGGATGCCTCCTCTCTCCTCCACTCTTCTGAATACTACTATTTCTTTTGTCCCCATTGAGGCCCTTCCTCTTCCATAGAGCCACCCAAGTTGTTCCAGCCAGTCCCTGGCCTTTCCCTACACTTATTTCAAGATTTCCCAGCCCTGGGCTGGGCTTGTTCCCCTGCTGGAGTGTGCATGTCTGTGTGGCCTCTCCATCTGGACTGTGCGCTCCTGGAAAGCAGAGAACAGGTCTGTCGTGCTTCTTAGGTGGAAGATAAGGTGGGGACTCAGTGTTGTTAGGGAGAAAGCAGAGCTGGACAAGCTAAGAATCTTTTTATTTGAGATCCAGGAACAGGCTGATGGGCCTTCCCTCCCTCCTGTGGCTGCAGATGGTGCAGTGAGGCAGAAGGGGAAAGAGAGAGCCAACCAGGGACAACTGGGCTTGGAGGTGCTCACTGACTGGGCCAGGCTCTGGGCCGTATGGCAGTGGCTCTGCTCACAGGCACAGGGAACCCAACTCCTCCCCAGGTGTGAACAGGATGGTGAGAGGTGGTTTCTCACCCTAAGGAAACCTCCACACAAAAGAGGCTTCCTCCCCACAGAGCTCCCAGCCAGTTCCAGGCTGTTAGTCAGATGTGATAATGGCCCAGGGTGTGTGGGTGGCAGGCAGGAGGGATGAACATCTCCTTCATCAGGAGGGAGCTCTTGGAGTCCCACATGTTCATCGCCCAGCTCTTCAGAAGAACCATTGCCTCACCCTGAATCCTCTTGCCCAGGACACAGGCCAGGAGAGACAGGTGGCTTGTCTCTCCCTAGAAATCCTCCTGATCTAATCTGGTAATAAACAGAGGAGACTCATGGGAATCACTAGAATGATACTTTCCCCCTCTGTATCCATATTTTTATAACATAGTGAGGGAGATCTTGGAAATCATTAGAAGGATACATTTTCCCCCTAAGTATCATTTCTATCTTCCTTCCTTTCTTTCTTCCCCCCTCCCTCCCTCCCTTTCTTCCTTCTCCCCCTCCCCCTCCCTCCCTCCCTTCCTTCTCCCCCCTCCCCCCCTCCCTCCTTCCCTTCTTTCCTTCTCATTACATGGTACTGGGGAATGAATCCAGGGGTGCTTTATCACTGGCCTACATCCCCACTTCTTTTTATTTTTCATTTTGAGACAGAGTGTCACTAAGTTTCCATGGCTGGCTTTGAATTTGCAGTCCTCCTACCTCAGTCTCCCGAACTGGTGGAATTTTAGGCATGTCTCCCTGCTCCCAGCCTCCTATTTTTATAGTTCTCTATATTCCTCATTTTATAATTTTATGGCTCACCTAACACTATGGTCTCTACCAAATAACTACTAAAGTGTACTAACAAACCTAGTTTTAGATGTCAGAGGAGAGGTAGGTTACCTGTGCCTGTTTGCAGACACCCCTTGTTTGGGAATTTCCCCCCTAGTCTGTTCAGGCTCTCCATGAAGAGTACTTACATACTGCCTACCTGATGCCCAGCATTGGAATCCTCTCTTCATCCTCTCCATCTTCCAGAATTTTTGAGAATTTCCCTCCTCTGGATGTGGTCTGTGTATAGGATTAAACAACATTACATATGCTTGTTGAGGATGTAGATGGGCAGATCTCTTCCAGAGAGGCTTATTTTTCTTGAGTCTTGTGGTGATAGTGACTGTGTGTCCTAAGGTTCTGGGTGAAGAAGGCCCCTGCACCTCGTGTGAACTTCTAGTGAGGTACCAGCTTGGAAGGGAGAGGGTTGACGATGTTCAACTATTTGTCAGTACCCACCTCCCTCCTCGGGGACAGCTGCAAGTGTGGTTCAGGTCTGGAAGCCAGGAGGCCAGTGGCTTTACCTCCTATGCCTGGTCACAACCCCTCAGAGCCTTGAGTGCTATATATGAAGAGTGTAGGTGTATCCTGGTCCACTTTCCAGGTCAGCTTTCACTCATCAGTTAGCTGTTCTAGCCCCATCCTTGGGTTCCACTGCTTCCAGTGTGAGTCCTCAACCCCAAATGAGAGGTGAGATCAGGGTGAAGGCCAACCCTCCTCCCCGCCCTAAAGCACTTTCTCTCTTTCACTGTTGGTGTGATTGTGAAGGCCTCTAGGGAGAATGCCTACAAGGACAAGGGAAATACATTAGAAAAGTCTGTGCAAAAGGGAAAGTGTAATTTTTCACAGGCATCTCTGAGAGTGGGCATGTGGTTCAAGACTCCGCAATGGCAATGGCGCAGCTCATCTTGCCTGAAAGGTGCAGCTCCAGAGTCGAGGCTGGGAGTGAGAGCTTGTGTTAGCCAGGTCTATGTGGTTATATAAATGAACAAACCTGAGTGTAGCGTCCTGGTGCAGAGACTGTGAGGATAAAAAGACAGAGGAACTTGAGTTATGTTGTGGAAATGTACCACAAACGGCCTGGATAAACAAAGATGTGAATAATGATTTCTTAATACAGTTCATAAAATAGGTGCAGAGTCAAAATAGTCTTGTCTTCTGCTAGAAGTCTCATCTGCCTAAAAGCAGAGCATCTAAATATATTCTCACAAGTGGACTGCTGCACATCCCAGCTCACAGGAAAGGGAGCAGCAATAGAGTCCACCATGCTGGGCTCAACTCTGAGCAAAGAAGAGGCTTGGGGTGAGGAATACTTGGAGAATAGTCGGTCATTTGGGGGTTCTGCTTGCTCACAAAAATAGAAACTGTTATACGTAATATAACCCCTGGAAGACAGTGGGAAAGGAGGTTGCAGAAAGTGCAGAGCAGAGAGCAGTCTTATGATTCCGTGAGACCCTCAATTCCAGAGGACACGTTCTCTACAAGCAGACACGTGTAGAGAATACTAAGGGCACCACATGGGCGTGTGCAGTGAATTCAGGGGAATCAGAATGAGGGAGCCACTGACCATGACCATAAGAGTGGCCTGTCGACTACAAAAGAATTGAACAAGTGCATTCACCCTATCTACCTGCCTTAAAGGGTTCCAGTCAGTCTTGATTGATTTTATCTTAAATGGTGGAAGAAAGTGATATTTTCTTAGAGCTTCTGACAGTCATCTTTGTGAAATTATGGAATGTGTGTAAGAACCAGGGAAGGCAAACATTTTGATTTTCTAGCGTCCACAGGCTCTAGAAGGCTTACTCTGTTGTTAATCCCTAGCAGATTCTTAGGATGTATTCCTTAAAAGATGCCATGTGCTGAAAGAAGTCAGTAATTTTGGCAACATGTCAGATTAACTAGATTTTCTTTCATTATAGGCTTAGATCAAAAAAATAGTAAAGACAGTGTTGATTTTGGAAGGCATTTAGGAACATCTATTATGATTTTTTTCTTGAAAAACATGGATAAATAGATTTGAAATTGATCAGCCAACACTGACCAAAGAATGTGGACAAGCAGGGTGATAAACTGGAGAAAGGACTCCAATGTCATGGGGCCCCAGCCTACCAATATGTCTAATGTCAACGTTCTTGGAATTGCAAAAAATGAAACCCACTCAGACTTGTTGAGGACACAGAGTTTGGAGAAATAACTAATGCCATAAATAGAAAAAATATTTACAAAATCCATACTGGTTTTCTACTTAATATGACTGGAAACCAAACATGCTTGATATGCTTCCTAAGAACTTCCAAAAAAAAGTACCATAAATATACCAAGAAATTTAAAAATGGCAATCACATGATAAATTAAGGAGCAGTGAAGAACATACGTCAAAGAGGAAATGGATTTCCTACCAGTGGGAATGGATGGATTGAGAGGCACGTTCCTGGCCCACACTCTGCATGACTACCCGTTGACAGCCCCAGAGAACTGTATTGTTAAATAAGATGTAACTCAGATAGAAAACGTCATAAAGACATATTAAGATATGCAAGGTCTCAGCAAATAAACCACTCATGTCTTCCTCGTGAGACAATGAATCAATTAGTTCTTAATGTTCTAGGTGACTGAGATGAATCAGAATCGAGGACCCTAAGATTAGAATAAAATAGATCAGTGGTGAACTTGAAACCAATTAAATAGAGCAAGGGCTTAATGATTAAGAGAACAGGCTCTGAGATAAGAAATACTTGCACATGAATCCTACCTCTGCCACTTAAGGATTGTGGGACTGCATAAGAGTTATTTAACCTTTCTAAACCTCACTGAAAATGTATGATTTCTATATGAGGGACAGAAAATGTACGTCAAGTACCCAGTAAATTATAACTTGTACAAACTCTATTAATATTATTAATACAAAAACTATACTCACTGTGGCTACAAAATAGAAATTAAAATTAATTTTTAAAAGATTTTGAGAAATAATTATATCAGAAACTGTATATATAAAATGCAAGATTAATTAATATTAGCAAGTAATATTAGGTGTGGGCCAAAATTAGGTATTACATGTATTTTTAAAATTACTTTTCTTATTGAGATGAGCCATGAGTTTCGCTTTGAACTTTGTAAACTATAGAAGTTGGGTTGTAAATGTAAGAGAAATGTAATATGTAATATGCAACCTAAATAAATATTATGTTTTATTAAATATAAAGGTTAAAAACCAGGGTCTCAACTTTGAAAAACATAAAAAGGCTAAAATAAAATGCACTCAATGAAATAAACAAACAAAAATACTCCCACACAAAAATATCTAGACACATGGAACAAAATGGCAAAGTAAGGTCGAACATATTAACTATGATTTAATACTGTTAAAAGTCTAAGACTTGGTCTGGGGTTGTGGCTCAGTGGTAGAACACTCACCTACCTAGCACGATCAGCCTAGGTTCGATCCTCAGCACCACATAAAAATAAATAAGTGAAATAAAGGTGTTTTGTCCCACTACAACTAAAATATAAACATTAAAAAAAAAAAAGTCTAAGACTTGAAGTTTTAATAAAACAAAACCCAACCATACTCTCTACAAAAGACATACTAAAAACAAAGTGATACAGAAAATCTAAAACAAAATAAAATAAGTTAATTAGAAAACAGTGTAAGATTAGATTTGATACATATGTCAAGGAGCTAGAACGATGAAATAAAAAATATGTGACTTCTGGGCTGGGGTTGTGGCTAGTGGTACAGTGCTTGCCTAGTGTGTGTGAGGCACTGGGTTCGATCCTCAGCACCACTAAAATAAATAAATAAACAAAAGAATTATGTACATCTACAACTAAAAAAAATTTTTAAATTTGACTTCTTCAAAGTCTAGACTCAAAATGAGTAAGGTAACATGATAATATACACAAAGGAGATTTTAAGACTAAGAGAATGAAAGCTATTCATAGTTGTATACTAAGAAGTTTAAAAATCACAATGGCAACCTTCTTGAAATATGTAAATTTCAACTTTAGGTTATTTGTTCCAAAACACAGAAAAAAATACTAAAGTTAAAATCTTATTTGGTAAAACTAGTATTACCCTCACAGATCTCTCTCTCTCTCTGTCTCTCTCTCTCTCTCTCACACACACACACACACACACACACATCATATATGCACACAGAATTTTAGAACAATTTTATGTATTACACAGATGAAAAATAGAAAAAGCAACAAAATAAAATTAAATCTAATGGATTCACAAATAAACTCAAGGTCTATTTGATTCTGGGAAATTATTTATTACTCTAATTAGTTCCATCAGTAAGTCAACTAAGAAAATGCAGTATACAATAAAAGAGGGTACCCATTTTAGATAAAACTTTTAGTATGCTAGAAATAATGACACCTAATATGATAATGAGTATCTATCTCAAGCCAACAGCAAACATTTAGTAATGAAGTCCCAAGGCATTCCCTTTACAAATTAAGAACAACAACAACAAAAAAAGGTCTGGTTCTTAGAACCATTGCTAATTGTCCTTTTAAAAAGGTCTGGAGAATGCAATGAAGCAGGGAGTGGAAAGGGAGAGACAAAATTGTCAATATTCGCAAAAAATTTTATTGTAGTTCTAGAAAATATAAAAATGTTTAGGATTAATAAAAGCACTCAGAAGAGTGGCTGGATATGACATAAATATTTAAAAAGTTAATAGCTTTTTTATGTATCAAAAATGACCATTTAGATAATAGAATGGAAAATAATTCCTATCTACAATAATTACAAAATTGTAAAAATATGCTGATGGGAAATATTTCTGAAATTCTGGGGACTGTATGACCTAATTAAATCTGAAAGATAAATAGTTCGAATGAAGAGAAACATCGTATTTCTATAGGAAAGACTGAGTATTGTGAAGATGCTAAATCTTCCCAAATTAATTTCAGCGGGAAGCACTGGGGATTGAACTGAGGGGCACTTAATCACTGAGCCACATCCCCAGCCCTTTCTGTATTTTATTTAGAGACAATTTCGGATCTTCTAAATTACTTAGGCCCTCTCTAAGTTGCTGAGGCTGGCTTTGAACTCATGATCCTCCTGCCTCAGCCTCTTGAGCTGCTGGGATTACAGGTGTGTGCCACTGTGCCTGGCCCAAATTAATTTTTAACTTTACAAAATCCCAATCAATATCCCAGGTATTTTGTTTGTTTGGTGTTTTGTTTTGTTTGTTCTGATTTAGTGGGGAGTGGGAGAAGGAGGTCACTTGGCAAAAATAGTTGTTTGTTTGTTTTTTTTTTTAATTTATCTGGAAGAATAAACAGGCAGAATTTACCAAGCAAAACAACTGAAGAACATACTGCAGAAAGGATCTGCTCCTCTCTGAGACCATGTTCCTACAGTGGAACAGATGGGTCCAGGTAGAGGAATCCACAGACAGAGCAGTGAAAAATCCAGCCAGGAAACGGGCTTCAGTAACAATAATTGCTGGTGTAGAGAATAAAATATTTGAAAAGAAATGTGTCCAAAATAACCTCGCATGTAATAATAGCACCATTTTAAAAGTGGAAAGCTGAAGCCATGAAATAATAATCTGTTCAAAATCAGCAGAAAATTTGCATCATTCTGTGCATCTTCAATGTAGCATATACTGTGTACTAGAAAATAGAACCTAGCAGGGCATCTTGGAGCACACCTGTCATCCAAAAGCTTAGGTGACTGAGGCAGGAGGATCACAAGTTTGAGGCCAGCTTGGGCAACTTAGTAAGACCCTGCCTCAAAATAAAACATAAAAAGAACCAGGGATGTAGCCCATGGTAATGCCCCTGAATTCAATCCCAACGACCAAAAAATAAAAATAAAAAATAAGAAAACAAAATCTATTTTCCCTTATGGAATCAAATTTAAAGTACCTTCAACCCATATATGGGGGGAGAAATTTTATTTATTTATTTATGTGACTAATTAGAACTTTCTGTAATGATCAGAGAAACCCAGTACAATAGAAGATGGGTGAGATAAGGGTGCTGTATTATTAAGAATTTGGAAAGAAGATAACTTTACATATTTACCTTATGCATTGAGTCCAAACAAATTACAAACAGATTAAGAGTTAAATGTAAAATAACACATTGGGAAAATGAATATTTAACTGTTCTCAGGATTGGAGGATTTTTGTTGTTGTTGTTGTTGTTGTTTGTTTGTTTGTTTGTTTTTGGTTTGAACCCAGAGCACTTACCACTGAGCTACATCTCCAGACCCCCAGCTCTTTATTTTGAAACAGAGGCTCACTAAGTCATTGAGACTGGCAACTTGAACTTGTGATCCTCCTGCCTCAGTCTCTTGAGCTGCTGGGATTATTATTTAAACACAAAAATTAGGGAAGAAGGCACAAAGAGAAAGATGAAAAGATACAATTATCAACATATGAAATTTTTACATGCAATAGAATTACAGAAATTTGAGGAGGGCAAACACAAACTGGGTAAATATTCTTTTATAGGCATAGGGTCAGTATTGCTGTTGTGTAAGGAGATCCTAAAAGTCAATAGGAGGAACACTCATACCCCATTAGGAAATGTGACGAAGGATGTGAAGAGATTTATTCACAAAATGTATTCCATACATTGGTCAATACATTTCTTTTTAAAATCAACCTCACAGGTAAAAGAGAAATATAAATTAAGATGAAATTTTCACTTATTCAATTGACTAATATTTAAAAAATATAACACACTAGCAAAAAGTGTGGTAAATGGGCTCTCATATACTCTGGTCAAAATAGAAAAAAAAAGTTGTAACCTTCTAGAAATGACTTATTAAGATCTTTGATATATCCATAAACTTTTGCCAGTAATTTTCCTTATAGGTATGATCTGAGAAAATAATTTAAAAACATTTATTTACCTTTACATACAATGATGTTCATTGCAGCATTATGTTTAAACAGAAAAAAAACTGAAAAGAATCTAATGTCGAAAGAGAATGTTTAACTAAATCATGTTATAATTCATGATGAGCTAATAAAAGTTATGGTTTTTGAAGCTCACAAGTTGAAATGCTCATTTTTTCATTAATAATAGAATATAAAACATATGGCCAGCACAATAACAAAAGTTTAAAAGGGAAATAGGTATGCATAATATCACATTTTTATACAGTAGAAAAATAAATTCAACTGCATATGAATAAAAATTCTAGGCCAGAACTAATGAGATACATTTATTATTAGAAATGTAAAATTATGTGCTCAAAAAGCAGAAATGGAAGCAGACTTAACTATTGCATTTGTGAAGACCAGAGGGATTTTGTTCTCCAGGCCAGGTGACATGATACCTGGTTTGCCTTGATGGCAACCTGGGGTGTCCAGGTTGGGAAAGCGGCAGTCCGCTGTGCTCTTTGTAGGTCGTGTGCTCCTGGGGCATTGTTCTCCATGTTTGCAGAGGTTCAGGGAGATTCCTCATCTCATGTTTGTCACATGCAGTGAGGGAGGCCAAGGAAGCCCTCTGGAAATTGTTTTATATAAGGAACCCTAGAGGGATCTAGAGATATTTAATTTGGAGAGGGGAAAATGAAGGGGCACTGTGTTGGCTGGTTTCAAATACATGCAGGGCTGTCACGAGGTAGAAAAATTAGACTGATCCTGAGCGACTTATGGAAATGGGACTTGGGTAAGAGTTAAAGGGAAAGATGCAGTCAAGGGTTCCTTGTACAAAATGCTGAGCTCATGAGGACAAAAAGCATCCTTAAGCAGCAACAACGAGAGGCTTCACCAGGCAGAAATTGGACTAGTAGACACCCAAAGCCCCTTCCACCTGTAAGGTTCTACAGTCCCATCTGACTGCCTAGAGACCAAGGTGGGCGGAACAATCATTGAATGTTGCAGTCTCTTTAGGCCAGGGATTCTGAGTCTTTCCTTTGCAACAGAATCACCTAACAAGCTTGTTAAATCAGGCTGCTGGGCCCCACCCCCAGAATTTCTGATTCAGCAGGGCTGGGGTGGGGGCCTGAGAATGTGCATTTTAATAAGTTTCCAGGTGCTGCTTCTGCTGCTGTCCCAGGAAACTAACTTTGAGATACTACTGCTTTAGGTCAATAATAACAAATAAGGAGATTTTCTTAATCCTGCAGTGTGATTTAGTGGTATAGAAAACTCAGCAATGATACATGGCATGTGGGAGACATTGCTAAGAGATAAGTTCCATTCTTATCCCAAACTCTTGGGTGATAGTATTGCAGTTTGTGGAATTACATTGCAGGCTGTTAGGGGGCCCATTCTTTCCAGACTCACGTTTCTGCCCTGACCATAGAACAGCCTTATTCACCAGGCCAAACAAATTGATACTGATCATTTAAAGTTGATAAGGGGAACAGGTGTTGACAGTTTTCTTCTGTCTTCCTTCAGTTGCTCTTAGGTGGTGGGGAAGTCTGCTGTCCCTTAGAAAATTGTGAAGGAAATGGCATCCTGGTCTTGCACGTCAGAATAACTTATAACTAGCTATTTTGGATTTTGTTTTCTTGGTGATTGGTTTGTTGTTTTACTTGACCCTGGAAGCCTTTCTTAGTTAAGCACCTTGCTATGTTACAGCCCGTGGTTTATGATACATGAAGCCACACATGGTACCCAGAAGTTTGATGGTGTCCTCAGTGTCTCAGAGTAATTCTAATGAAGATGCCCAGCCCCTGTGATCAACTCCATTCAAAGTGAACCTCGTGTGTTTGAGATTTTAGACAATTGGTTTAGGAAAATAGCTATGTGTGGACACCCCCCTCCCCACCTCCTGCTGCTCTCTTCCCCAGCTTATGGAGTGGAGTGTGAGCAGACTGTGAGCTTCACACACTTTGGAGTCTGTTGCCATGGTGCTGGGGAAGAATCTGGTTCCCATAGCAACGTCAGGTTGACTTGTTGTACCTTATACCACAGGCAGAGCTTGAGCAGTGGCTTATGTGATCCCTAGTTAATCCAGGACTGATGGGCATATGTAGTACTAAAAAATGTTCCATTTTCAACAACCCAGCCCATACTTCCTGCCTGCCTTCCACTCCTTGATATTACCAAAATAATCACAGTAATAATAATAACAAATACACCCTCTCTTTCTTTGGCAACCCCCCAAAATAAAGTATTACTTTAGTGTCTTCAGCAGATTAAGATTTTGTTTTGAGGGCCAATCCCTATCTCTCCTCTTTTCAAGACCAGTGTACTCATCAGCATGCTGTCTGTCCCTAAGGCTCAGCCAGCTTCTGGAAAAGTCCTGTCAGTTGCAGAGGCCCAAAGTTACACCATTGGTGGCAGCTCTCTGAGCAGTCCTGATAGGGCCTGACTTTTCTGCACGAGGCTTCATTTTGGGGGCTCGTTGGCAACATGAACACACTGATGTTGGAGCAGCCCCAGCAGAGGCCAGGAAGCCCAGTTTGTAGAACCATCTTGACTTGTCATCCAAAGAAATTAAGGGTGTCAGCCCATCTGTTGTTTTAAGTGGGGTGCTGACTGGTGGTTTGGGGGCACAGTCATAGTCTGGATTTCTGGTAAAGGAAGGAAAATAGGTATCTTTAGATCATTCTTAATGTGAAACTATCTTGCTGGTCTTTGGGGATCTTCAGTGAAGGGCAATCCATGATGCCCCCCAACTCTTCATTGGAATGTTTACAGCTTTCCTTGTGGAAAACACCCATATGTTACCTAGGGAAATTACTTACACATCACCATTCACTTGTTCAACAGATATTTACTGAGCTTCCCCATGTGCCAGCCCAAACACCGATGAGCACAAACAGGGTTTCTTCTCTCCTGTCACCTACATTCCAGTGGGGGAAACAGACAATTAAAAGAAAGGGAAATATCAGGAACATCAACGTGAAGACTTGACGGAGAGGTATAGGGGTGGGTGCAAGCTCTGTGGTCCCAGAGGGGACATGGGGTCTGATTGTAAAAAGTAGCCTGCCATCGATGATTGGAAGCCACAGCATCCTAGGCAGAAAGTAAAGACGAGAGTTCGAGCTCTCTGTTCTGGGGAGGCAAGTGGGGAGGAGGCTGGGGAGGATCCAGGACCTCATCTGTAGGGCTTATCTGCAATGAGGAGAAATTGGATTTTAAGTGATTGATAGGGGAGCCATTGGAAGTATTTTAGAAGGGAAGCAACACAACTGGATTCCTATTTTTAAAATCATCCCAGCTTCCTGTTAACACTCTTTAAGCCATTTTCCTTTTGTCCTTCCACTGGTGGCTTGTTTTCTATAACTGTAACTGAATGTCTCAGACTTGGTAATTTATAAAGATTAGAGGTTTACTTACCTTATGATTCTGGAGCTTGGAAGCATGACTTCAGCTTCTGCTTAGCATCTGATGTGGGCCTGCTTGCTGCATTATGACATGGCAGTTATATATAGTCATACAGTGTGACAGAGTGCTATAGGGTCAATCTTGAATGTCCCCCAAAGGCACATGTGTTATAGGCTTGGTCCATAGTCAGTGGCAGGTAGTGGAACCTTTAAAAGTTGGGGCCTAGCGGGAGGAAGTTAGGTCATGGGTGGGGGAGTACTGTTACAGGGAATATTGGGACCCTGGCCTCTCTTTTTTCTTTCCCTTTACTTCCTGGTCTCCATGCAGTGAGCAGCTCTGCTTCACCACATGCTCTCACCATGATGTGCTGCCTCACCATAAGCAGAAAATAACAGGGCCAACTGAATATGGACTAAAACCTCTGAAACTATGAGCCAAAATGAACCTTTCCTCCTTATAAATTGTTTATTTCAGGTATTTTGTTACAGCAGTGGAAATCTTACTTACAAACAGAGCAAGCATGTATCAGTTCAGGTTTCTCTTCCTCTTCTTATAAAGCCACCAGTCCCATAATGGGACTTCACTCTTGTTACCTCATTGAATCCTAATTACTTCCCAAAGGCCCAGCCTCCAAATACCATTGACATATGAATTCAGGGCTTAAGTATCAACATGAGTTTTGGAGGAGACATTCAAATCATGGTGGTGGCAATTAAGAAAAGACATTTGCTGCCCTTTGTAATCACACCTCATCGTTTTTTCCAGGTTCAGTGAATTTCTCTTGTGCATTGTGCACTTTGTTATGCCATCTCTCAGAGGATTTCCCAATTGCCTAGTTTTATAACATCCTAGAGACAATAGGACTTTGTTGTGAAGGGAACACTTTTCAAAAAATTTTTTTTTCTTCCAGAAGAGAGAGCTCAGTTGCTCAAGTGGTAAAATGATCTGGCCAGCATCATAGAACTAGTTAGGAGCTGGGCCTCTGGTACTGGTATCAATGTCCACCCCCGCCCCTCCCCAGTCTAGTCATCGTTCCACGTGCCCTTTAACTTACCGGTAGTTGTTTTCATCTTCTCTTCCCTTTCTGGTTAACCTTCCCTGTCTTCCTCTGGATCCTGCCTATCTTCCTTTGTACGCTAGGATTTTCTGCTATTGGAATGTTGGTAACACTACGTGGGAAATATGGCCATAACTTTTGATTATACTGACGTTTTTATTGTGGTAGCAATTGTGGTCTTTACCCTTTTCTGCTTTTGTGGTATTTGTGGCTCCATAGGGGACTTCCTGCAATCTCCATGCCTTCTAAAGCCCTGCTGATTTCCCAGGCCTGGGATCTGGGTGTCAGTGTTTACTCATTGGTCACTCTATGTGCCAGGCTGATGTGGGGGAGGTAGTCAGGACGTGGCCGTCAAGACCAACAACCCTCTGCCTCTCATCATAGCATATCATGGCCCATACTGCACTGCCCTTCTATGGGCCAGGCTGTTGGGTGGGAATTTAGCCCAGGTGAATTTCCCACTCCTGGGTCTTGACAATGTGGTTGGGACTCCCCCCTGGCTCACACCCACGTAGAGGTCCCCACCTCCACTGGGTCTCCTCTTCCCTCCTCCGTCCACTTAGTCATTCATTTAGCCATCAGAGAATTTAATAGTAGGTAATAACCACAGCTGCAGGAATGACACATTAGCATTAGGTGACAAATAAAATATCTCCCATCAGTGTGAGTCCTGCCACATCTACCCAGCACAGTCAGAAAAGCATCAAGAAGTTTGAAACTCATTTCTTCCATCTTGAAGTCATGTGTCCACTAGAAGCTGGTTTCTTGGGAAAGCTGGGCAGCTCTACATCAGGATCCATGGCAGGAGGGCCTCATTTAGTGCTGCTCTCTGGGGACCTAGCAGTGACAATAATAGAGTCCCTTCAGTGACAGTCTGTGGCTATCACACACTTTTAGAGATGAGATTATCACTCCCGTTTTCATATGGGAACACAAGTGAGAGAGAAAAAGTGACTCATCCAAGGTCAGCAGATAGGAGTCAGCGTGGGAACATGAACTCAGGTCCCAGGCTCACTTCTTACCTGCCATGCTTCAATCTGGACAGCACCATGCCTGTGCTGAGTGGCCACCAAAGAAGCAGCATGGCTGAGACACTGCAGAAGAAGGGTCAGTGTCTTCCCTGTGCTCCTCAGCGGGGCCGGGCAGACTGAGCATGCAGGGTGTGGCAGTGCCCAGCGCAGCCGAGCAGGCCTGGCACGGGGTGCAGGAGATGTGTGTTCTGGTCTGGCCTTGCCTCCAGCTCCCATGGGACCACAAGCAAGTCTTGCCGTATGCAAGCCAAGCCTTGGCTTTCTTACTGCAGGGCGAAGGAGTTGGACTACAGTCTTCAAGGTCACATTCACTGATGTCAATCTAAGAATTACAAAACATTAGTTCCCTTTTTGAAGCATGTTCAACTTCCCATTTATAGTTAATATGGAATTGTCACCTGTCATTTTTCTGGCCCTTGCTATCTCTCCTTTCTGTATATCATACCCTAAGGATGTATTTTATTATTGTCTTTGTTATTAGCTGTTGTTAAACCAAGTTTGCATGTTGGGGTGTGTGTGTGTGTGTGTGTGTAATATATATTTTGTTATTAATATATTAAGCTAGGGACACAGACTTTCTGATAGTGATGATATAATGAGCAAGAGTCATAAGCCCCCTGTACTGCCCAGAGTTCATTGGTAACTCAGGGTGTGATATGTGTCTGAGGCCACTGGATTGAGAACTGTCTTCTCCCTGAGGGATGGAATTAGCAAGGGCCTTCTCACTTGGAAGGATTGTATATAATTAAATCAACCTAGAAGACAACTAAGCCAGAAAATTAGAAGGGGTTGGGAAAGTAGACCAAGCAGGGCCACGTGTGGTTCACCCTGTCTGGGCCTACTGCTAGCAGGCATCTGATAAACATCTCTGGGATCGCCACACTATCTTAGGTGAGAGCAGCAGTTGAGCTCAAGTTCAGAGCTGCCCCTTACATCCCAGCTGTTGCCATCCCATCTTTGTGCCATCAGGAAGCATGATGCCATAGAGAGCATGCTGGACCAAACATCCAGGCTATATGGAGTCCCAGCCCTGTGGCCTACTGTGCAATTTGGGGCAAGTCATCCAACTCTGAGCCTCAGAGGACAAGCACTCCTACATTTTAGACTTGTGGAAAACTCCTTATAAAATGCATATGGATGGTGCTTCTGTGAGCATCCGTGCTTGGGGAGGGAGGGAGAGAGAGAGCAGGGCAAGGTCTTCCCCAACACACGTCCCCAACATGCTGATAGGGCTGGCATGTATGAGATTCTCAACAAAAACTAGGTAGATGGTTGGATAGATGAATAACTGGGGAGACAGATGGACAATACATATATCAGGGATGTTCTGGTGGCTGCTGAAGATTAACTTGATGCCCTTTGAACCGGTCGTTCTGCACTTTTGCAGTGGGCCAGGGGGCTGTGTCCTGCCGGATATTTCTGCCCCAAGAAGCCCACTCCCTGGGAGAGGCATGTGGGGGGCTAGATCACCCCAGGAGCACAAAGTTAAACCAGACCAGTAGGTAGTGGTCTGGGTTAAACAACCCTGCTCTTTGGCTAAAGAGTGGGTCCTGGGCACACCCTTTACACAGAAAACCACAGCTCCACCTGCTCCCATCCATAGAAAGGGAAAGGCAGAGTCACAGAGGCCGCCCAGCACCCTGCCTGCCTGCCTGGAGATGGATGACAGTAATCACAGAGCCCGTGATCTGGCCTTTTCTGCTGGGCCCACCTGCTGCTGCCGTTGTTGCGTTCTGTGCTCTGCTGCCATCCTCCGCGGTGGTGGAGCCTGCATCTTGGCAGCCCAGGGGTAATAATTAGGGGTGGGGCAGCTCCCCAGCTGGTGTGACATTTGAGGAGGGGCCTGGAGGAGAAGGGAAGGCTGGGACCCTGCCAACAAAAGGAGGAATTAAATGGGCTGTCCTGGGAACCCAAAGTTAGTATTTAAACTCCAGAGAGAGCTGTGGATTTCACCCAAGAAGCAGGGCTTTCGTGAGGTTTCAGCACCCTCCCTCTCCCGGGCCCCCTGCTGTTTGTGAGTGCCATTTATTCTGGGGAGGTTGGAAGGACTCTCTCAGCAGAGCCACTGAGTTGCGATGCTATCGTGCCCCAACTCAGAAAGCCAGGCCCAGGGCTTTCATGCAGTGTGAGGACACACATGGTGACAGAAAGCAAATGAGGCTGACTCTACCAGCAAGGCCATGGCCCTGATCCACTCAGAGCCAGTGGATAGAGGCCCAGCCCTTAGGGAATTTACCATCTGGATGGCTTTGCGGTGTGCCCTCCATTGCATTCCACAGGCTACCCACTTGTGCATCAAACCCCTAATGCATAGGGACACAGGTTTTGTTTCATTGATGGTTAGCATTGTTTAGACTTCCCTACTGGTTGTGGGGAGACAGCCAGGAAATACAGAAAAAATGCCCCGCCACCTCCTTCTCCACAGCCACAGACACTGTGCATTCAGCGCATGCTATGTTCTTTATCTCATGCATCCACACTGCACACTTAAGAGTAGAGCAGATTAGCCCCATTTTGCAGCGGAGTAAAGTGAGGTTCACTAGCATTTCACGACTGGCCCAAGTTTACGCGCTATTGAGGAAGAGAAAGGATGTGCAGCCAAGTGCCTCTGGCTCCTAGCATTCTTTCTGTTTCTATTTGCCATTCTGAAAGCAGGGAACAAGTTCTCCCTGACATAAGGGAGCGTTTCACCATCTCTCCTGATGAGAAAAATGAGGTGAAAGATGATCCTGAGACCTCTAGATGAACTTTTGAGCATATAAAAGTAAGATGGAAGTGATCTGGTGGTCCAAATTCTGGTGGTCTTGAACAGAGAAGAGGTAGAAGTGGGCGTCAGCTGCAGAGTGCCCTTCTTGGGACTTCTGTGTCTTCCAGTAATGATGAGAATAATAGCAACAAATAGTACAATTAATAATCATGACTGAGTTTACAACACTTGGGAATGAATGACACACGAGTTCTTTTATTTATTTTCTTTTTTGTACCAGGGATTGAACTCAGGGGCACTTGAACACTGAGCCACATCCCCAGCCCTATTTTGTATTTTATTTAGCAACAGGGTCTCACTGGGTTGCTTAGTGCCTCACTTTTGCTAAGGCTGGCTTTGAACTCGCTATCCTCCTGCCTCAGCCTCCAGAGCTACTCTGCTGGCTACACACTAGTTCTTGTGTGTGGATTCCCAAAGTAGAAATGGCCTCCTGAACTCAAGCTGAGAAAAGAGAAGCTTCCAAGAGGGTTCTGGGTGTTTTGTGGGACTTTAAGGCCGTTTTTACTTGGGTTGGTTTGAATGTTTTAGTGGATGGACAGAATCGGTCACCTCTCTCTTCTATGGCTCCTCCAACCTACAGTTAAAAAAAACAATTTTTTTTTCCCAATAGAACATCACAAGGCTGGGTTAATACCTTTCATGAAGTCCCCACCCCCATACCCAAGGTCCCTAACACATTTATGCTGACCAATGTACATTCAGTGGCGTACCAAGGACAGACCAGTGGGAGCCATCTGCCCTGTGCAGGAAATGGGGGGACATATTTTCTATGGAGAATTTTAAAAATAATAATAAAACTGACAGAAAGTGGATCTTCTGTTTAATGTCACCATGCCCTGTCAATTCTAAATAACGTGATAAAATATTTCTCCTCAACTTCTTCTACCACTTGGCCCCCCGCCAAATCTACATTTCCCTGGTCAGTTGTGTGCTTGATGGGTGTGTTTGTGTGTTTTAAGCTAACAGGCCACCACAGTCCATTCCATGTGTCTTCCTGGTCAATCCCCTGTTGACTACACAAATTCAGTTTTCTTTTCTGTGGTTGTATTTAGGAAACTACCTAAAGAATGGTGAGAAACCACAGGAGGGATGGAGAACAAGGGAGAAAAATACTGTTTTCCTCTTTTCATTGTTTCCTTATAAATGTCACAGAAATATTTCTTTTCATTTTGTGTTTTAGTAAAGTGCTTTTTTTAACCAAGGCCTAAATTGGGGCCTATCTTGGCAATGTCCCTTTAACAGAGTCGAGGGGGGACAGCATGGCAGGGACACGTGGAGCTGCAGAGGCTCTCGTACTGTACAATTTTCTGGGTCCTGACTGATAAATTATTGTGCGTCTTCCGTGCGCTCTGACATGCAATACAATTTGTCCATGTAACAGTGATGATAGGCTGTCCTGGCTAATAATCAGGAACCCTTTATTTAGCTCCTTCAGCCTTTTAGAGAAATCTTAAGTAACCGTTCACATCCCTTTATTGGTTTTCTCTTCCACATTTTTGCATAAGTGGAAAAAGCTTTTAACCTTGAGAACTTTACTCACCCAGAGCTGAGGACGAGAAAGAAGCCGTGTTGTTAAACGTGTGAAGGAAGTAGGAAGATCCTCACGGACCCAGCCAGGATGGCTTTGTCTTGGCCTGCCTCCCAGGAGGTGAGATGGTCTGCATCATCCATTGCAGCCTTCGCACCAGGGGTGAGAAAAACTAACCCCAACAGATGGAGGGAACTTGCTCGTGGTCGTGTGGCACATCCATGGCAGTGACATCAAGCTACTCTTGCCCGCCACAGAGAGCCCTCCGTATGCCAGGATGCTCTCCTTGGGCATTGGACCCCGATCCCCACTCTGCAATTGTTCAGTTTAAACACGTTTGACACTCTTCCCAGTGGTCGGGGGTCCCTGGCAAAACCTTCCTATGTCAGAGTTGCTGCTGGTTCAGCGTGTACTCTTGAAGACACATGCTGTTCACGTGTGAACAGCTCCATGTAGTGTCTGTGTGGTCTAACCCTACCTTGTGCAGAATACACTTTGGTGCTTAGGTGTCACTTTTGGCCTTGGTTTTGTGAACCTGCCTGTTTCTTTACAGCAGCAATGCTTGTGATTTGAGTAACCGAAAAGCCATCACTAGACAATGGTCTTGTGATACAAAAATGGCTTCCAAAAGATTGGAACATCAAGGGGGAGGACATGCAAGCATTTAATCTGTGAGTCTTGGTGGTAAGGTGATGATGAGTGTTTGTTCATTGTTATCTGTTTATCTCAAAGGATTTCTTCCATCCCTTTTCTGATAACCTGGGTTCTTAACAGATTGGTGAGATCCCACATGCCCCCGCTTCATCCCTGGGGAAAAATAACCAAGCCATTAGGGGCAGCTTCCAACATATGAACCTATCATCCTATTCCAATGAGATGCCTGGAGTGTTCAGATGCACAGCACCTTGATCATTTTAACTGGGAACTGAGCACCCTGGGGAACTTCCAAACCAAGGAACTCTCCCCTGGCAGCCTTGCCTGCCAGACTTCAGTCCCAAGGAAAGACACTCCCCCTTTTCAGCATAAGAGAAGCCCTTGCTGCAAAGGGATTTGTCCCAGTGGGTGTCACAAAGGTTTGTTCTGGGCTGAGAGCTGGCACAAAAAGGCTCTGCCAGTGAGCAACATTAGAATTAAAGACCTAATGATACTAATTAACTTTCTCAGGCCCATGCTCCCTGCATTTATTATTTGTAGAGAGATAAAGCATTAAATAATAGGGCCAGCCTCTTTGGGAGCCCCACTTGGGGTGAAGGGAATGTCCTCATTATGGCAAGCAAGATGATGGTGTTCTGAGACTGGGGCATATCCCTAAGTATGACCTATAGAAGGTATAGCCTCCTTCCAAACCAGACCATGTGCCTTCTCCTGGCACAGTGTGGGATGGGGAGGTGGACTAAGGTAGGTGGAAGAAAAGAAGCAATTTCCACCAGCTTAGCCCCTTGCAAGGTCCAAGTCCTCAGCCACCTGCTTCCCTGGGCCTGCAGTGAAACCCTGTGGCAGCAATGATCAACTTGCTGCCTGTGATTTATAGGGAGAGTCCCTTGCCTCTCTGACCTCAGTTTTTTCATTTTGTGAATAAAGGTTCAAGAGGTTACATCAAACAAAATTTAATCTGGATAGACTTCCTTGAAGTTCCCAGAATGATATGCAGAATATCAGGTGTGCTTCTCAGTAATTTTCAGGGGCTAAAAGTCCATTGCTTGCCTCTGATTTTCAAAGAAGTCTCTGAACCAAAGCATAGAGTCTTGGATGAGATGCTCCCCAAGTGTCCATCTTGCTCTTCCAGTTGATGACTTCAGAGCTGCCAAACCTGGTGCATTTGTCAGCTCAGTCAATCTCAGCATTGGGGTTTCAAAGACAGATGATGGACACTTGGGTCAGAAATTCCCTATACATTAACCGTTTTAACAGGATTGACCAAGTAGCCTCAGTTACATTCCCCAACAGACCCCCACTCACCATCTCTTGATCCATGTCCTAGAGCTGACACTCAAAGACAATGACCCACTGTGCAATCATTAGCATTTCTCATTCTCAATTTTACAAATGAATTATCAGTAATAATGAGTTTGACTATTGGGGATGCTTGAGAAACTCCCCTGGAGTACTTGGAAGCATCTTGGGAGAAAATAAAAACAATTCTATTTGAGGATTGGAGCATCCGGGAGGATTCTGGGAGACTGATTCCCAGGGGGTCAGAGGGCCCTCTTCCAAGTATGTACTGCCTCCAGCCAGGTGCAGATAGTCTCCCCTCTGTTTTGTTTTTGTTTTTGTTCTCCCAAACATTCCTTTGCTCTAATCACTAGTTTTTTTTTTTTTTTTTTTTTTTTTTTTAAAGAGAGAGTGAGAGAGATAGAGGTAGAGAGAGAGAGAATTTTTTTTTTTTTTTAATATTTATTTTTTAGTATTTGGCGGACACAACATCTTTGTTTGTATGTGGTGCTGAGGATCGAACCCGGGCCGCACGCATGCCAGGCGAGCGCGCTACCGCTTGAGCCACATCCCAGCCCCTAATCACTAGTTTTTAACCAAGGTGCAAGAGGTCTGCAGATAGAATTCCAGAGGGTCTAAGAACTTGGGTGGGAAATAATTAGATCTTTACTTTCATAGACTTCTAACTGAAATTTATCATGTTATTTCTTTGTGAATAGAGGCAGAAACCACAATGGTATTTGTAGTTTCTATGAGTTTGTCCACTGTTCAAAACTATGAATATTTTCATACACATTAGGATGGTATAAATGTCTCAAAAGTACTGTTTTTCTTCATCACTACTGTGGAATGCTGGTGGTCCACTAGATTTTGTTATTTAACACCTTGACAAAGAAGCATGTGCATTTTTATATTACAAATTTGCCTTATAAATATTTTGATAACTGTATTTCAATATAATTTGTTTTATTTGCAATCCTTTATTTCCATTTAAGAACATTATTCTGGGAAGGGATCCACAGGCATCACCAGAACTGCCAAAGGCATCCAAAGCCCAAAAAACTTACAAACTCTTACTCTAAATTGATAATTTGCCTCTTCAATTCTGTGTTGCTTATCCAAATCATATTATGTGTGGAACTCCAGGCTCAAACAAGTGTCAGGCTGTGGGAGACTTCTTAGAACTCCGAGAGATGTGTGAGCCAAACTCGTGTGTTAAAATTTGAAAGCAATCATATGCCCTACAAGGAACAGTTCCTAACTTGGCAAATTCCAGGTAGTACTTTGCTCTGGGTACTCTTTTACCTGCTCATTAAATAAGAGTATAACCCATGAGCATTAAAAAGGAACTCGCAAAGAACAGCATACATCAGAAATCTTGAGATCCGTTTATTTATTTAGACCCCTTACAGCTGTTCTTTCAGGTCCCATGGGAGGGAGCCTTTGCTATTTATCATCAGGATCAGGAATAGGAGGCCACTTAGTCCTGGGCTACTAGTAGGTGAGAGGGGCAGTATACACTAGTGGTTAGGATCATGCATTCTAGAATCAGCTAGAACTAGTTTGCACTCCTGGATTCGGGTCCCAGCACTATCATTAACTCATTGTGTGTGATACAGGCAGGTTGTTCAATCAGCTTCTCAAGGGGTGCTGTGCCATTAGGCATATCCTGGTTCCCATTAGCATTAAACAATTATAGCTACTGCTCTTGCCCTATGCAAATAGCCCCTGTACCATTTGGAAGACTTGGGAAAAGAGAGGTGGTAGGAATAGGGTGTGTTAGTTTTCTACGTCTGTAATGAATACCCAAGATGATCAGCTAAGGAGGAGGCAAGGAGTATTTTTGTTCATGGTTTCAGAGGCTTCAGTCTGTGGTTGATCAGCCCTTTGGCTTTGGACCCTTGGCAGCACAGTACATCATGGTGAAAGCAAGCGGCAGAGGAGACTTGTGTACCTCATGAAAGCAAAGAATGAAACAGAAAGGGACCGGGGTCCCAATATCCCACTCAAGGGCACACTCCCAATGACCTAACTTTCTTTGGCTAGGCCCCACCTCCTAAAGCTTCAACCATCTTCCAATAGCACCACCGAGCTTTTAACACATGGGCTTTTGGGGGATGTTGAGGATCCAAACTATAGCAAAAGGTGAATGGGCATCAGTGGGGACTGGAGCAGGGAATTTTATGGCAACAGTTAATTGATAAGCCTGAAGTTCCCTTTTTACCTGGTGTTCCTGTCATCTACATAATCAATATCTCCTGGTTGACAAGAGATCAGCATCATGGGACAGTTCTTTGGGTGGTAAAAATGTGCCCTGTGTCCTTGGTTTCTAAGTAATGGTGTCTTTGCGTTCAGTTGAGTGAGGGTCAGCTGTGCCTCTGGGATAAACCTGTGCGGTTATAAATAGAAGAGGCTACATTCCCAGACAGAAGAGAGGCAAAGCCGGTGACACAGCACAGTAAGTTGGGATTTTCACTTCCTCATCTGTAATGATAAAGTTAATAGCAATAACAATCATCCTAAGAAAGGATTTTGTATCCGAGCCAGAGCAGGGGAAAGAGCCTTTTTCCCATGCCTTCCTGGGGACAGCTAGATACTCAAACCACGTCAAAACAGAAGGAACCAAAAATATAGCAAAGTGCCCTTTGCCCTACGGCCTTCACAGAGAACCCAGTGTGAGACAACCCACTGCAGAATGGGCCAAGAGGGCAGAGGAAGAGGCAGGAGTCCAGTCCCAAATTTATCTATTGGTTTCAACTTCCTCCTTTAATCACTTCAGAAGAGCTGTTAATGAGCAGGCTATCCAATTGATTAGCATTTCACCCCCTGGCTTCCCTTTCTACCAAAGGTGCTAATGAGCAGGGAAATCATAGATCCTTCAAGTGCAAGACTCTTAAGAGGTCAGAAGATTGCCACCTCTACCTGGAGGACCTCATCAGAACCTCAGAAAACTGTTAAGGACCTCTCTGATTTTTCAGACCCTCTAGGTGAGCTAATTTTTTTTCTACCCCTATTGATCACCAACCACACAAGTTAGCAACCCAAGAGCTCTCTGATGGTTCCTCCATGGGCAATTGCTAGTTACTCTTTTTCTGTAAGAGTTCCTTATATTTTCAAAGATGTTCTAATTTTTTCTTCATCATCTTTCTACTGCCTGTTCTTCTCCAGGCTGCACAGTTGTGTTTCATTCATCCTGAACAAGTTGTTCTTTCTGACCATTTTGTGTTGAATTTTCTCCAGGTTCTCCTGCTTCTTTGCTTGTAGATCCCGGAACTGGGTGTAGAATCCAGGAAAGGCTTTAGCAATAGTGGAGTAGAATTAGAGGAGGTCTTCTAGCCGCCTGCTGTGCCCTCTTTATTTCTTCCTAACAAAAGCTGGTGATTATCCTCTGCAGTGCACAGAGATTTTTCCACCCAATTCTCTCTCCTTTGGGGTGCATGTACTCTTTTTCTTTTCTTGGTGGACAGTTCTGCATTTTCCCCTTTCTGAGCAGTGTGAAAGGTAAGGGAAGCTGAAGCAGAATAAGCAGCAAGGACAAAACCGAGTCCCTAGCCTCTTGAAGCTTTAATCTTTCCTTTGGCATTTGTGTAGTGCCAATGAGGGGCATTGCAAGGATAGATAAACCCCATAGCAGGAGCATTTCAGAGGCCTTCAGAGAAACTCTTTGCAATCTGAAAGTCCACTTCTCAGCTTAGCAAATATGATTACCCTAAAGGTATGTCTGTGTCCCATTTGACATTAATGGAACGTGTTAGACACCCTCTGGAAAGGGTCTTGGAATGGTCAGCTCTGGAAATGTGGAGCCAGCCAATTGCAAAAAGAGTGAAACAGAGGAACAACTAAGAGCTCCTTCCTCAAGGATAGAAGTTGCTTTTATAAGATGAAGACACACAAAGATGAAGTCTGGATTCCCAGAGCAAATGAGTCTTTTCAGCCATAACAGGTTGTACTGTGAGTCAGAGGCAGTTAAGAAAGAGAAAACATGAGCAAATGCCAGTGGGATAGAATCATAGTCTCCAGGCTGGAAAAGACTTTGGAAGGATCTGCTGTGACTCCCTCATTTTATAAAAGGGAAGCCTGGCCTGCCTAAGCTTCTCGCTAATTATACATGCCAGGGACAGAACTGCTATCCTCAAGTCCTCTGCCCTACTCCCTGCCTCCTTCTCTAAGCAAACGAAATAGGTGTATTTTAGATAGGGGGAAAATCAGGCTCTGAGAAAACAATTTCAACTTTCTCAGTCTTCACCCAGAAATAAATTGGTTCCTGAATTTACCCTCACCCTGTCCACGTGGTGCCTCTATAGTCCCTGGGCCTGGCTGCTGTCTCCCATGGCTTCCCTCCCCCTCCCCCTTCCCTCCCCAGCCTTGGTCAAGTCTCTTCTGTCCTTTGCTTGAACAACTGCAACTGGCATGACTAGTCTCCCTGCCTCCCTCCAGTCTTAATCCAACTGTCACTCCGAAGCTAGGTTATCTTGCTAAAATACATTTTTTGGTAGAATCACCTCTGTTTAAAAAATTTTTAAATCCTTCAGTGGCCCGAACTGCCCTAGGATAACTATCAAATTCCTTAACAGGTTTTACACATCAGTGTTTCTCACCCCTGGATGCACATTAGGAACACCTGGGGATCTTTAAAAAACATCACCAGTGCCTGGGTCTTACCCCTGGCGATTTTATATAAGCCGTCTGGGGTGAAGCTGGTGGTGTGCTACACACAGCTGGAGTGTGACTTGATCAACTCAGAAAAGCTAGTGATTAAATTTTCAGAATTCTTGCAAATGGGTTGTTAGCTATTGTTTAAAATTGTATAAACTTGTAGTCATTAATAAGTGACATTAAAAACAAAGGTAGGGACTGGAGTTGTAGCTCAGTGGTAGAGCGCTTGCCTAGAATGTACAAGGAACTGGGTTCCATCCTCAGCACCACATAAAAATAAATAAATAAAAATAAAGCCTGGGCATGTGGTGGCACACACCTGTAATCCCAGCAGCTCAGGAGACTGAGGCAGGAGGATCGTGAGTTCAAAGTCAGCCTCAGCAAAAGCGAGGAGCTAAGCAATTCAGTGAGACCCTGTCTCTAAATAAAATACAAAATAGGGCTGGGGATGTGTCTCAGCGGGTGAGTGCCCCTGAGTTCAATCCCTAGTACCTATAAATAAATAAATAAATAAGCATACAAGCAAATAAATAAAGGTATTGTGTCCATTTACAACTAAAAACATAAAAAAATAAACAAACCAAAGAGGTCCAGAAGTCCTCAAATTTTTTGTTCCCTAATGTTTTTACTATATTTTGTTACTAATTATGGCCTTAAGGTTATTTATATCAATTGAATCTCTACTACTGTTCATCTCTTTCCAACCTTACATTCAGTGACATGTCTCATGGGTAGCTTCACATTGGTCATGGTGGGAAATTTTACACCACAGAAACTGGCAAATTGGCCATGTCCTGTCTATTGCACTAGGCTCAGTACTAGCATAGTAGATGCTCAGTACATGTTCAGTGGATAAATGAATGTATGGTGTCTTGACTCCCAGTGCTGTGTTCTTCCATCCCCCACACCACCTGACCTAGCCTTTCTAAATTCCCAATGAGTTGAAAGCTTCCATACATGTGACGATTATGCTCCGTGATTATTATTGTTGCACATGGTATGAAGATGGTTCCCATGGTTCTTTTAATAATAAGCCTTTTGATTGACTTAAGTTTTGTTTTTCCAGGTTTAGAATTCTCTCCATTTATTATCCATCCAATAATGCCAACATTATTCTAGGCCTAGGGATGCCATGGAGGACGAGGCAGGTGAGGGACCTATCCTCACAGAGCTCTCAGCTAGTGGGTGGCTCGGAGGGGTAAACCGGCAATAGCCATGAAGTGTGTTCAGGGCTTTGGAATGGAAAGCACCTGACTCAGGGAGACTGCCTAATCTGTGGAGTTTCTTGAAAGCTTCCCAGAGTTGGTAAAGTCTGGGGCTGACACTTGAGGCAAAGAGGAAGGTGGAAAGGTGTTCCATGCAACTGGAAGGTCCTTTGTGAAGAATGGAGAGACATCTCAGGAGGTTTAAGAAACTTCAAGAAGTTGGTTCATAGCATGTGAGGGGTGAGTAGTGGCAGCTGAGGCTGGAAAATTAGCAGCTGGGACAAGAAGGTCTTGGGAGTCATCTCTAGGAGTCTGACTTGTATCCTAGGAGTGGTGGGACACCACTGAGGCAGAAAGCAGGGTGACTCCCCTCTCAGGTCTGTGTTAAGAGAACTTACTCATAGCAGAGGTCCAGGAGAGACAGCAGGAGGAGGAGACCATGCCTTGAGGAGAGAGGAGGCTGTTGGGATGGATAGAAGGGAATGGGTCCAGGAAGCAGAATCATATCTCACTTTCATGTAAAATCTGAAGAAGTCAAGCTCAGAAATAGAGAGTAGAAAGGTAGTTGCAGGGGTTGCGGGGGTGGATAAGGCTGGAGGGGTCAAAGTGTACAAACTTTGAATTATGTGATGAATGAGTTCCAGAGAAAACATATATAGCATGGTAACTATAGTTAATAGAAGTATATATTTGAAATTTATTGAGTAGATCATAGAGTTATCACCACACATACAAAGGGAACTGTATGAGGTGAAGGATATGTTAATTATCTTGACTGTGCTAATTACCTCACCATGGATGTTAATATCAAAACACCATATTGTACACCTCAATTATATATAATTTTTATTTGTCAATTAAACCTTCATAACGTTGGGGTAAAAATAAGCAGCAGAATCGTGGAACATGATCACTGGATTTGGTGGTGTCCCAGAGGGAGGCCTGAAGAACCTGGGAGAGAGCTGATCTATTCAAGTTCATATTGGGGTTCACAGCGTTGGCAGTGTCTGCAACATAGCACAGTTGTAGAGGATGAAGTTAGATTTCTGGGTCTCAAAGTTGAAGGAGAGATATAGGAGAGAAATATAGTTTGGAGATCATGAGTTCATGGGCAGAAACCAAAACTGCAAGAGCAGATGCCGCTCGTTGTCCAAGAGGATTGACTAGAGTAAGAGAGCTGGGGGCCTCTTAGGACATCAGGGATAATAAATGGCTGCAGCAGGAAGAGCCATGAGACGGAGTAGGCAGAGAGGTGGAGAGGAAGTCAGGAGCATGTGGGGTCATGGAGGCTGAGGAAGGCAGTGTGGGGGAGTGTGTGGTGAACAGACCTTCCCAGGCCCTTGTGCAGAGGTGAGGCCAAGTGTGCTGAGCACGGTGTGGCCATTGCATTCACAGACACGTCAGGCACCTCAGGCACCGTGAGCATGGCCAGGGGAGGGAAGAGTCCTGGACACACCGTGCTGAGTCAGGAGGCAAGATCATGTCATGTGGACAAGTATCTCAGCTCCTGGGCTGGGAAGGAGACTTGAGAGAGAAAGCATTTTGGGGATCAAAGGCTTTTTTTGTTGTTTTTGTTGATGTTTGTTTTCAAACAGGAGCTGGCTATGTTTGGAGTAAAACAGATGATTGTTATCCTGTCCTCTGTGAATGAAGGAGAACAACCTTTTAAAGGGATCAGTGCCATGTGTCATTTCTTAACCCCTGTGTCTAACCTGATGGACATTTAGAATCATCTGAGGTGTTCCCCTGCTTAGCCTCGCTGCATTGATAACTACTTCTGCAGATTGTCCACGCTGTGGGCCTTCATTTTTCTTTTCCTTGATAGATTTCGTAAGCCTCCTGTCACCAGCTTTTGGAGGCGTTGTTAAGTCCTTGTGTAGGAGTTCTGTTGGGGCTCTGGCTCTACCCAAGCCCACTTGCTCATTCTCTTTAACCCCTCCATCCCGAGTCACTCTGTACCTTCCCTCTCTCTTTACTAGACAAGTTCCAACTAGTTACAACATGCTTATTTCGTTCCTTCTCTCTTATTTCTCATTTATCAGAGTTTACAGAAAACTGCCTATGGTGCCTCCTCTTCCCAGGCTGAGGAAATTAAAGTGGCTGAATTTTTTATTATAGCTTCTCTCAAGAATAATTCTAGAAATCAGACTCCTAGAAGTTTATTACTGGTGGAGTAATGGAGAGGTCATCTCCACTTCATCTCCGTTTCTTTACTTCTAGGCAGCTCAATTTCTAAGCTCTTTATAAATGGATCTTCTTTAAGAATTCTTCATAAAAGACCCCAGGAGCCCAGGTCTTATGACTAGGGCAATGGTATAATTTAGCATTTAAATAGGGATACTTGTAAGATTGAAAGGGGGGGGGCACTAATCAACTAGGACACCAGGACAAATGAAGTAAATGGGGACTATCCTGGGATAGTCAGGATATATAGTCACCCTCCATAGGATGAGTGTAATGGACAGAACCAGAAATAATTTTTTTTGACTGGGATTTCACATTAAGGGATGATCATTGAGCATTTCCTGTAGGATAGGCATTGTTCCACCCACAGGAACTAAAGATGGATGAGGTAAAATCCTTGCCTTAAAAATCTGTTGAGGGGCTGGGACTGTGGCTTAGCAGTAGCATACTTGCCTGGCATGAATGAGGCACTGGGTTCGATTCTCAGCATCACATATAAACACATACATACATACATACATAAATGTCTATCAACAACTTAAAAAAATATTTTAAAAAATCTGTTGAGGAAGAGACACAAAAAATTCTCCATTATTCAATTTGATAAGTTTTGATTTCAGTTTTGATAGGTAATAGCTTTATGAACAAAGTGCTTTGTGAAAAGAGTAGAAAAGTGATTAGGTTGGAGGACTTTGGGAATCAGAGGAAGTAACACAAGAACTAGGCTTTGAATAATGCTATGGTTGGAAAGCATGTTAAAGATTTGGTCATCAATCCATGGAACTATTAGAAGGTGATAGAACCTTTAAGTGGTGGGACCTCCTGGAAGGAAGTTAAATCATTGGGGACATACCCTTGGAGGGGATTGTAGGATCCCAGCCCTTCTCTCACCCCCTCCCTACCCCACCTCCTTCCTGGCCACCATGATGTGAAAAGATCTCCTCCACCACATGCTCCCACCATGTTGTACTGTGCCATCACAGGCCAAAAAAAAAAAAAAAAAAAAAACAGAACCAAGCAACTGTGGATTTAAACCTCTGCAACCATGAACCAAAATAAACCTTTTCTCCTTTTAAGTTGATTTGCTTCAGTATTTGTCACAGTAATTGAAAGTGGACCAACACAAAGAATGGTCAAGATGACCCAGCATTGATCTTTGGGAAACATCTAATCCCCCCAAAAGGGCAACAAACCCGGAGGCTTTTTAATAGGAACAGTCAGAAGCGGGGGAGAAGGACCAAGGGGAAAACTGCCAGGGAAGCCAGAAGAGAAGAAAGGTCAAGGGGAGAAAGCTCAATGCCATCATGGATAACCACAAAGAGGGCACTGGAACTCAGCACGTAGTAGTCACTTGGGGGTTTTAGTCAAGTGACCAAATAAGATCCATAACTAGAGCAGGGTGGGAGAGTGGAACATAGGAAACAGCGATGGATATAGGTTATTCCTTTTAAACATTTGAAGTGAAAGCAAAAGGGAACGAAATGAAGTTTAATGAAATAATTTCCTTTTCAGGTTAATGAAGTCTTAAGAAAGTCTCTTTCTACAGTAAGTTCTTAAAAAATACCCACTCTGGGTGTTAATGTAAAAAATACTTCATTCTTGGCCCACTAGACCAGTGTTTTTCGATAGATTAACCACTGGCCAAGTGTGGCTATTTAAATTAAAATTAATTAAGATTAGATAAAATTTAAAGTTCAGTTCCTCACTTGCTCTGGCCACATACCAAGTGATCCCTGGCCACCTGGCTAGTCGCTGCCATGTTGCATAGCACAGATCAGGGGCATTTCCATCCCTCCAGGGGCTGTGGTAGAAGCCTTGTTCTAGGCTCCACTGCATTTCACCATCTACCCAATTCTTAAGTGAAGAAAGCCAGCTGGTATTTCCATCAGATAAGCTGAAGAACTCTGACAATTTTAAAGTCAACATTTCACCTAGACCTTGACCTATAATAAATTGTTCCATGATACTAAACAAAAGAGAGAGAAATGTAGCTATGTGGATTAATTCTGTTGAGCTATCTATGTGCAGTCTTTTCATAGTTATTATTATAACTATTTCCATCTGATGATTAGCCTTGTGCATCCACAGGAACTTGATATGTCTAATTTTCTTAAAGTTATGTGATCTTTAGGAAAACCTGATCACATAGCCTCTTCCTTCCAGGAAGCTTCAGGGACTCCTGTCCAGGCACCTCAACCAGACCTCAATCAGTTGGTAGGAATAAAAAGCACCCAATTTGCCAGCTCCTTGGTTGGATCCATCAGGTGGTGGGGAATTTCTGAGAAGTCATTGTGTGGGGGCAAAGGCCCAGAACACATTTTTTATTTCTCCCTAAGTTACTTTCCCCTTCATCCTCAGTGGGAATTTGTCTTTGGATGATTTTCTGTAACCAAGAGACTTACGTTTAAAAAGGACTTTGCACTGTTCTGAGTGCAGCAAGACTTGAACTCAGGCTAGAGAAATGTAGCTGGTGACCAGGGAGGAGGCGAGAGACTGTACCTGAGCATCGCCCCAGTGCCCTTTATCTGTGAGGTGTAGAGCACATTGACTCTATGTCCTCTGCTTGGTTCCACCTTACATGGGTATGTTCATAGACACATTCAGCAGAATATGGCCACTAGAGAGCTTTTCTTAATGGACATCTGGCCTTTGCTATGTTGCTTAAATACCCAGGACAGTCCTAACTTTCATCATTAAGAATCTGTGGCATTCGTAGACCAGTGGCTAGAGTTAACCCTGTAGTGTTAGTACAGCAAAGTTCTGCCTGCTTTCCAGGCTCCTGGACAGACATTTCCTCTTCAGGCAGAGCTCACCCTGTTAGCTGCTCCTGCAAGTCACTGCTTTGCCTAATAGCCTGAAGCTAAGGATGTAACTTCACCTTCACTGAAATCTGGGCTCACTAGGAGAGGCAAGGCCCCCAGGCACTGTCTCACAATAGAAACTGCTTGACTAACTGAGTAGAAAATACAACCTGGGTGGAGGAGACCTCTTTCAATGACCACTGGCTGAGCAGAGGAGGGAGCAGGTCTAGCCACGGATAACTGACCTGTCCCTAGCTGGCCTTGTCCCCCAAAATCTCCTCCTCCCAGGGGAGGCCCAGCATCCAGAGGTGGGACCCAAGTACAAGGTGCTGACTACTGGATTCCTGCTCATTTTCTGGCTTTACAATCAGCCATCTATGTAACCTTGGGCAACTGGTGAGTGCCAAGAGATTTGGAGTCTGACAGTCCAAATTTCCTTTACCTCTTGCTAACTATGTTTTGAGTCAAACTACTAAACTTCTCTGAGCCTCTGATTTGTTAAAGAATTTGGTAAGAATACTTACTTTGTGGTAATGTTATAAAGATTAAATGATGTCTGTCAAAATCCTAAAACAAATGCTCTGCAGATGTTCCTTTATTCTCTTGGGTTTAAATCCTTGTTGGGTCTTAATTTTCTTGCCTACCCAAAGTTCTTTATATAGGTTATAAGATCCAAAGCTTTTTCATCTGAACAACCCTTTAGGATAGGGCACACATGTCAAAATTAGACTTAAAAATGAGGCTTGGAGAGAAGTTACACAATTTTCCAAAGTTCCAGGGTAAGCCATTGGTGGGCCAGGTTCGAAGCCAATCCCCTGCAATTCAATAAGGTCCTCTTCCCACTCCTTATGTGGCTCCTCTCTGGTGTGAACACAGGACCAGACCCCATCTCACAGGATAAATTGGGGCATGACCATGATAAATACAGGTGTCAGAATCTAAGGGCTGAGAAAAAATAAATGGGACTAATAAAATCAAAATGTCTCTATACCTTGATGCTTGATTTTCAAGGCAAGAGATTGAATAAATCTGAGGCCCTCCAAGTAGACCTTTAAAAAAATATTGAACCTTTTATGTAATTATAAAATGGTAAAATCTCCTGCTGCCTGAAGAGAATGGTCATCTTCTCTCATTGGTGGAAATGAAGTCATCCCACTTACTATATATGTAAAAGTGAAGCACTTTCAGCAGCGTAAAACCCTGAATGGCACTCTGAAAGGGCTCTCTCCTGGGCCCACCGGAGGCAGTCTCCAGAGATGCCCTGGGGAGGTGGGTGGAGCTGAGCAGGAAGGGCTACAGGAGTGGAGAATGCAAGAAGCAGAAGCGGTTGGTACCAACCAGGTCTGTCTCAGAGTAAAACAATTTTTTTTCTACCAGAAAAAAATTTTAATTGGTGCATTATAATTAAACCTAACAATGGGATTCATTGTTACATACTCGTACATGCACACAATATAACAGTATAATTTGGTCAATTTCATTCCCCAGTACCTCCCCCTTTCTCTCCCTCTTCTCCCTTTTCCTCTACAGCCCTCCCTTCTATTTTCATGAATTTCCCCATCCCACACCCCCCACACCACACACACCTTTTTCCTCTCTAGCTTCCACAAATAAGGAAAAACTCTTGACTTTCTCGGTTTGGTTATTTCACTTAACCAAACTCCCAAGTTCCACCCATATTCCTGCCAATGACATAATTTCATTCTTCTTTATGGCTGAATAAAACTCCATTGTGTATATATACTGCATTTTCTTTGTGTTGGCTGGTTCCATAGTTTGGCTATTGTGAATTCTACTGCTATAAACATGGGTACGCATGTATCACTATAGTGTGCTGCCTTGAATGGTTTTGGATAAATATTGAGAGTGTCAGTGGTAGAGCTGGGTCATGTGGTGGTTCCATTTCTAGACTTTTGAGGAAACTATACTGATTTCCATAGTGGCTATGCTAAAACATCCTTAAGACAGAGGGACTCAGTGCTCCCCTAGTGGCCAGAGGTTGTAGTTACAAAGAAAGCAAATCCAGTAGCTCTGTGGCCCTAGAAAAGCAAGAGCTGCTGGAACCTTCCTGGAGAAAGCAGATTTTTCAAGAGCTATTTCTTTTTTTCTTTTTTTTTTTTCCTTTCTGAGATTTCCCAAATATTACTTTTATGTCGGAACTTCCTGGCATATCTCTGAGTTCTATGACGTGAGACAAGTTAGTGAACAGGGAGCTGACTTCGCTTTTCTCTATTGCATTTACATTTTCACAGACCTGAGCAACATTACCTAGCTATACTAATATCTGCTCTCCCAACCTTTTTTATTTTTTTTTGGTGGTGGTGCTGCTGTGGTTTGAACCCAGGGCCGCATGCATGCCAGGCAAGTGCTCTACCAAGCCACATGCCCAGCCCCAAATATCTGCCTTTTACTTAGAATTTAGACACTCCTCATCTTACTGAATTCCTACAAGCTGGGATTCAGTATTAGGCTTCCCAGTTCTCAGAGACCAATTTGTCAAGATTGCAAAATGATAGATAGTGGTTTGGCTCACTGGCGCCCAGGTGCCCATCCCTATAATATGTTGTCTTGATTGACATTGAACTTCAGCAGTGGATGGTCCTATCTAGTTGGTGGGGTTTAGTTGACATGGGAAGTATATGTGAATGGTATCTTTTGTACAGGTTTGGTATTGTGTCCAACACCCTAGTTGAATATTCAGAGCTTCTAGGATATAGGGTGCTTTCCAGGGTGCCAGGCTATATGCTGGAGTTCTGCCTGCACTGAGTTGTATGTTTCAGTGAGATGCATCTGTTTTCCAAGACTTCTGAGATGAGGAATAAGTGAAGAGAGGCATCACACTGAGAATTACAGAAATATTTGCAACTTGATTGTCTCTGCATTTATCACCAGCAAATCTGTCTTTACCCCATTTACTAGTCTGAGGATACAGTGGTCTGCACAAGAAAAGGAGGGATTATTTTTCTCTTTCTGTGGTGGAAGGGAAGAAAGGCAGTCCAGCTGAACCAGTGGCTTGGGACAGGCCTAATGGGGTCTGTGGCCTGGGGAATGTGCTGAGCTTAGAGGCAACTGAGCAGTGGCTTGCTGCCCAGGCCTTGTGGTCCTCCAAGACACAGCTGAGAATCCTGTAACCTAGGGCCCCTGTGGACAGGGTAAGTTGTTGTCACCAAGACTAGCCTTGTCACCACCTATTAAATTTTCTGGGGACCCAGCAGCCCCAGGCCTGTGGCCATACAGCAGCCTCTTCCTGGCCCAGAGCTCTGGCACAAAGCTAGGCCTCTCTGACTATTTAGTGTTTCATTAGTGGTTTTCCAAAGGCATAGATCCAGCTTGGCTGAACCACTTCATTCGGAAGTACGTGAACACTTAATAAAACCAAACTGTTGAAGGATCCCAAACTCAGGAATCTGGTCATTTGGAAGTCCATCTGGAGGCCCAGGGAAGGCTGCTGCATTGTCTCAACCCTTTTCTGTCTGGTAGCTTTTGTGCCATATATCTGTCTCTCTCCAGCTTGGTGGTAGTAGTTCTTAACTATGGCCTTCACAAAGCTCATTTTCATATCTGATGAAAGCTTTGGACTCTCCCCAGAAGAAACAGCTATGCAGGTACATACAATATTTTGCTTAGAGTTGCAAGGTGTTCACAAGCCACCTTCTAGAGTTCAATAGATCCTGGTTAAAGATCCATGTGCTAAACCAAATTGCTTCTGGGACTAGACATGGGACCTATGGAGTGTTATCTCAAAAAGAATAATAAACAGGTTTTGTGTGTTTTCCAGTTTTTGTTTGGTTGGGTTGGGAAATTCCAGAAGCCCATGAGTTATAAAATGGGAATAGATCATTAGAATTACTTCAGAATTCACTGGCATTCATGGGAGCTCATTTGAATGACAGGCCCATCATTGTCACTCAATGACAATTATGCAGAGCTCATAAGACCTTTTGGGGCTCTAGGGACAAGCAGGGGACCAGGAGTGGTTTCCAGCTGATGCTAATGTAGCAGCCAGGTAAGGAGGAAAAGACAGAAGCTTTGGAGGCCACACACCTACATTCAAGTACTCATAGCTATGGGTTATGTGGCCCTGGGAAAATCCAGAGGCTACTGCTCTATAAAAGGTAATAAAGTATGTGGTTGCCAGGGAGTTCAGGTGTAAAGGGTGTGGCACAAAGTAAGAGCTCAATAAACTAAACAGTGGTTGATGTTAGAGATGGTGGGAGTTGTAAAACCAGTGAGGATTGAAACACACCCTGTAACAGGTGAGTAGGGTTAGTGTCTGCAGGGGACTTCCTGCTGCGTCCTCAAGCTCTGAGACTTTGGAGAATTTTCATGGCCTGCTTTGGTGCTTTGGGGAGGGAAGACAGGGACAATGGGGAGAATGCACAGTTAGGTGTTTGGTGGCTGGCTTTGACCGCATGCTTTGTGCCTCAGGTAAGCTGCAACCAGTGCCCTAGATGAGGGAGATAGTGTGGGTGAACCTGTGGCTGCCACTCCTAACTCTCTACCATTGGCCCAAGGGCAGGCTCAGGGTTAGATGAACTCAGGCCAGGGCTGGGGAGGAAGTGAAGAGGAAGAGAGATACTTGGCCTCTTCCCTAGAGTGGAGGGAGGACTTCTCCCTTTTATTCTCAAAAAAATTGTTTTGGAGTCATTATTTGCCTCTTCCCAGTTGCATTGCCCTTGGGCAGACCTTCTTAACCCAGTCTACTTAGAGTTCTGAGGAGCACCTACATATGTCTCCTCCCCAGGAAAACTTACTTTGCAGAAGTTTGTTTGGTATCAAAGCAAGAGGACTTTTCTTTTTATAAGTAAATCAACATTATCACAATGAATAAGCTTTTACATACTATATGTCCTACATCAAATGTGGGCCCCTTAAGTACCTTGCTCCTTCCCCTTGAGCATGCTAAGGTGTTTTGATAATGAAGAATTCACCCGGGAAGGAAGGGGCAGAAATGGCTGGAGCTGAAGGAGTGACTGTGGGTACCTGCTTGTGTTCAGCATAGCACAACCTTTCATTTCAGCCCCACCCTGACCCCCATCGAAGTCCCAGCTGAGCAGGAACAACCCACAGCTGATCTACCACTGTCTGTAGGAGCAATGTGGTTGCTTTTGCCAGCCTCCTCTGACCATCCGATGCTTAAAAAAATCTATTGTGGTTTTTTAAACACATAATCTTGGCCACTGTGAAAGGACAATGTGGCTGGGTGGCATTCAGTGAGACAGAGCTCTGACATGCAAATCTGGAGAGACCTGCCACTCAGGGGCCAGATATCTTCTATGAGCCCAGTCTCCTGACCTGCAGATTGGGCAGTGTGCGCCTTCCATCCTCCCCTCCTTCGGCAGCTATTTTACAGCCATTCAAGACCACTGCCACTTTTCCTTGGGGATCAGTGCTCTTCCCTATGTCCTGGCTTCTGTACAGGAGAATAGACAGCGCCTCCCAGCAGGATCCGCAGTTGTCCACCAGCACTGTGCCTGGCTTGCCATAGTGCCGAGGAAATACAGATAAACCAGTGGCCAGCTGACTCTGTTTTGTATGTTTTTTTTCTCACCTGAGATCTGATGCTCAGTGCTGGCTTCCACAACCCATGTCTGTCCCCAAACCTCTACACTTCTATAACCACACAGCCGCTTCTTCAGTGAACACCTAGGAGCTTCAGTGTCTAAGTGGGTGGGTAGGCCAAGACCTGCAGCCTGACCCCTTGGACACTGTACTCAGTGTCCTGGCTTGTCAAGAGGGCCCAGCAGCACACATCTGGAGGCCAAGCAGAGTGCATGGTGCAGGGATGCTGGAAGATAAGGCTCACAAAGCTGCGCCTCTGCCTTTGGCTGAAGGTTCTCCCAAGATGGTGGGGGAGAATAAGAGTGCATCCCACACTGGGACAAAACCTCTCCTTGTCTCAGCATCCTGCATGTCATTCTCACCCAGACTCACTGCTGGATCTCTGTCCTGGTAAACAGTTACCTGGCCCTATTCCTGATTGCCTGCACCCTCTCGCATTCACACCTGCTGATGTGCTCAGGAGAGGGAGAGAAGGGAGGGCGGACTGGAAGGAGCTCCCCATCAGGACCTGAGGCCTTGCCTCCCTTCCAGCAAAGCTTAAAGGATCAGAACTGGGCTGGAAGAGCAGGAGGAACTTGTGCAGAGCATCTGGGCAGACAGGATGAGCAAAGGGAGCCAAAGAGAAGAGCGATTTGGCTCTGGGATCTGTCAAAGAACAGAACGTTAAAATAAGAGAAGCAGACAAGGGACAAGCTGCACGCGAAGGAAAGTGTCTCAGGGAAGCGGGAGAACAGAGGTGTGTTCAGCCACTTTTGTCGCACTAAGCAGGATTGTTATTAGTAATATTGAATACATTATCCCAGCACCCTGAGGGAGGCGAGCAGTGTCATTGTTGAAACTGATTAGATTGGGGATTTATCATGCAGTTGGCAATGGCCCTGACAGACAGGCTGGAGCAGCGTGGTGGACAGAGGGCCTGCAGCCCTGCAGGGGGAGAGGTGCCTTTGTGCCGAGAGGGGCCATCACACCAAAGAATGGAAGCTGGGCTGCTTCTCCAGGCAGAGCCAGGCCTGCTGCCATGGGAAGGCAGACAGCCCCTCACCCTGGAGCCCAGTGTGAGCCCACAGATCTAAGCGTGCACTGCTGTTTGACCTTGAACAAGTCCCTTGGCCTTTCTAACCTGAAAGAATCTTTTTATTGAGGAGGAAATGGGAGATTGGAGGGATTGTGGTGAGATGAGGAGAAGTGCTCTGTGAAGGAAACCCGAGTCCTTGAAGAGAGCTGGGGGGCTGCCTGCAGGGTTTGTTATGAGGAGCTCTCATCCTACCCCCTGAGGGCTCCTTCCTGATGGGACAGAGTCAACAGCAAAGTCCTCATCAGGAGAGGATTCATTCCTTTCTATCTTAAAAGTATCCCAGTCCCCAGAGCTTTCCATTAATTTCAGATTCAGTCTATAATGAACCAGCATCTCCAAAGCAGGGGCATCTCCAGAAAGGAGAGCAGCTTGGGAGGCTGAGGCAGGAGGATGGCAAGCTCAAACCCAGCCTCAGCAACTTGCTGAGGCCCTAAGCAACTCAGCAAGGCCCTGTCTCTAAATAAAATAAATAAAAAGGTCTGGGATGTGGTTCAGTGGTTAAGCACCCCTGGGTTCAATCCCTCCCCACCACACACACACAAAAAAAGTGGAGAGCAGTATCCAGAGACAGGTAGGGGGCTGCCCCAGCTCAGCCCGTCCAGTTTCTCCTAAGACCATGCAGCTATGGGGCTTCCAGGCTTCACTCTGAACTCTCCTGGCACCTCCTTGCCACCAGGGCACACTTTATTGGTCATTTTACCTAGAATTTCTTGATTTAGCTCATTTAATCCTTAGTACAGTTGGAGACAAGAATAAAGGAATTGAGTGGGCAGCCTGGGTACAGAGGAATCTGGTGGTTTTTAGGCTCCTGGATGGATCAGTCATGACTGAGATGCTATCTCAGTACCCTGGCTACTGTCCTTGCCACAGACCCCAGAAAAAGGGAGCTTTCTGTACCATTTGACCCTCTCCCCACGCACTTTACCATCCATTTTATTAAAGAGTCACTCACAGTACCCTCAGATCATTAATTACTTGGAATAAACTCATTGTGTAGTCTGAACCCTGGCTTTTCTGTCTCTTGGTTTCTTGGAAATTTAATGTCAGAGTGTCTGTTTTTAAGCACCAGGGGTTTGATTCCCCCTTGCAAGAGATTTAGGAGATTTAGACAATGAGTCTTATAACAGTCGTGGCCCAATTTTCAAAAATCTCACCTCCTAGAGGTGAATGCAAAGGCAGAGGTGGGGTGGTCCTGAGACTGCGTGGTGGAGCCTGGGTAAAGTGACTGTGTTCTGTGAGATTTCGCTGAATGTTATCCACCTCAACGATGCTGTGGGGTGGTTAACATTGAACCCATTCCACAGAAGGGAGAACTGAGGCTGAGGAATCTAATAATTTGCCCAATGATAGATCATGTGGACTGGGATTCAAACACAGCCCCCTGGTGGTATGTTTTCTCTTATATGTGGAAGCTAGAGAGGAAAAAGGACAAGAAAGATCCAGCTGGCTTGTATGGGGCAGGTGCTGTGTGGCCCATAAAGGACCATCCACCCTCACTCAATTAAAAGCACACAATTTGAAGGCTGAGGGACCTGGATTTGAGGGCCCATTCCTGCATTTGCATGCTGTGTGTGCGCTTGGCCTCATAGAACCTCAGTGTCCTCATCTGTAACCTGATAACCACATAGATCTGCCAGGAACACTCAATTCAACAAGGAACACTGTCTTCTCTGACCACTTCAGATTAGTTTAGAGTCCCCCTACAGCCCTCTGCTCTCACTTAAGGCAATCTTCCCTGCAGTGTATCTGCTACCCACTGGGTTCCCTAAGGTCCGGGGCCCCCAGCTGACCTGCTCAATACTGAGTCCCAAGCCCCAACCCAAGGCTGCATTTGAATCCTCATTTAGGTGACCCGTTGGGTGGGCAGTTCTCACCTTTGTGAAGTGGGTTGAATGTGACCACCTCATGGTGGTGTAGGGAGAAATAAATGAGATCATGCAGACTACTGGGCACATAGTGCAAGCCAACAGCCTGCTGGCACCTGGTCAGAGGTTGATACATCTTTGATGGTGGACTTGCTGGCTAGTAAATGACAGAGACGTAGTAGCTACAATTTTTACTGTTGTAGTTTCCTTCTGGAAATTACCAACTACACTGGCCACCTCAGTCAATACCTTCCCTCCTGCCCCACCCTCCTGAACCCAGGCACCTCCTTCCTCCAGGCCTGGCCTTGCCATTGACCTCCTCCTCATTGCTCTCCAGCTCCCTCACTCTGTGGACTATCTCTCTGTCCAGAACCTGTTCAGGGATCTCATCCTTCCTTAATTCTCTCCCTGCCACTTCCCCCGCCATGTCCCATCCCTTCTCGTAATAATGGGGCTGCTACTGGTGACACCTCAGGGTTCGGTACAGGACAAGATTATTCTCGCACTACTGTATGCATGCTTTTGAGTTTTCAGCCGCTGTGGGTATGTCAGGGTGCTGACAGGCGGGGAGACCTGTAATCCCTGCCTCCAGCCAGCACATGGAGTGCAAGGCTAAGCAGAGACGGCTGGAGGGATGGTCTATTTGATGGTCGCAGGAGCTCACAGTTAAGTGTTCAGGGACATTACGTGGGTATGTGGTCTGAACTTTGGGCTTCTTTATTCTCACCATAGTCTTTGGTTTTGATCCTGCTTGATGATCAAGTAGAGGCTTTAGGATGAAGGTTGTAGTTAGCATAGGGGGCAGAAGATGTTAATTGATTTTTGAAGAAAGGGCTAAAGTTTGCCTTTTTATTTTTTGTGTTCCATCCATCCATGCATCTCAAAATATTCATTGGCTTTTTTATGCACATGGTCTTCTGTAGGCACAGAATCAAACGAAATTAACAGATCAGTTTTCTAGCTTCACAGTTTGAAGATATAAAACCCAACCCACCAATGAGGACTAAAGCTGTGTTCTTAAAAATTTATAATATAAATGGATGGAGCTGGAGAATATCATGCTAAGCAAAATAATCCTGTCCCAAAGAAAAGGCTAAATGTTTTCTCTGGTATGCGGATGCTAGTTCACAGTAAGAGAGAGGAGAGAATAGAGGTACTTTGAACTAGAGAGAGGGGAGTGAAGGGGGAGGGGGGTATGGGGGTAGGAAGGACAGTGGAATGAATCAGACATTGCTACCCTATGGGAATATATGATTACATGGCTGGTGTAATTCTTTGTCATGTACAACCAGAAGAATGAGAAGTTACACTCCATTTATGTATGATGTGTTAGAATGCATTCTACTCTTATGTTTAACTCGTTAGAATAAAAAAAAGAAAAAAAGTTTCTTACACTCGTATTCGTATCACACAGTTGCCATAAAGGACATGTCTGTGACCTCATTTGATCATCCTTTGAGGTGGATAGGTAGGATGGGTCTGCCCTTGAGTATGTGGGAAAACTGTGGCATAGAGTGCAAGGGTGACAGACAGGAGAGCAGCTGCAGATCCTCTAGTGTGCGGGGCTCTCAAGCACAACCCTGAGAGAGAGCCAGATGGCCCGGGTGTGAGTCCACTGTTCCACATTTTTTTTAGAAGCTGTTTCTCCTTAATCTTCTTATGCATCAGTTTTGCCATCTTTTAAATGGGTACAATATTGTTTCATAGAACCAGGAAGAGAATTTATCGAGTTATTATCTGCAAAGTAAGTATCGACTTATAATATGATTGGCACATGGTAAGCACTGAATGTTTGCTAAATAAAGACACAAACTTAGGAGTGCATATGGAATTCTTTACACTCTGCCCTCTCCTTTTGTATGCTTCTGGACATCTCTGCAATAAGAAGGAAGGGATGAAGGAAGGAAGGAAAGGGTTGCCTATTTTTCTGCTACTTAAAAGGATCCAGATACATAGTGAGCCTCGGGAAGATGGAATGAGGACCCCATTGTTTAAAACCCATTGCCTAAAACCTCATGGATTTGCTTTATGCATGAGTGTTGCATGTCTCTCAGCAAAGAAGAGGAATGCCCGCTCAGTTACAGTGTTCCTTGCAAGGGCTGGAGCATCCTGCCTGAGAAGACCTTGATTTCCAATCTGGCTCTCAGACTCCATCAAAGCTAGATGATTATCCAAGCAGCACCTGCCCTCTTCGATTATTTATCTTATTGGCTGGCAGCGCTCCAGGCTTCTCATGTTAAGCCTCTCCTGGAGGCTCGAAGGATGATCATGAAGTGGGAGTAGAGTGTGGTGTGCAGCATGTGGTGTGCAGCGTGTGGCTGGCCAGGAGCCTCCTCCCAGGAGCACAGCTTGAAGGGGCAACTCCACATACTTCTAGAGAACCAGAGGCGACAGCCAGAGAGGAAGGCGGGAGGCAGAGTGAAAGTGGAAAACGGAGGGCTTGCTGCCCCATGCCTCACTCTGCCACTTACTACTGTGTGATTCCAATCAAGGCACTTGACTCTCTGAGTCTCAGTGGTCCTATCTGTGAAATGGAAGTTTGAATACTGGATCTGATCACTTCCCATGTAAAATGGATCTGTAAATCTCAAGGTTCTGCTGGTGCTCTGATCTGGAGATAGCAGCGGTGCATCAGCGCTGATTGCACCACCGTCAGCAAATCATATTCAGCTTGCCTGCTGTTGCACTCAGAACCATCCTGGTGGACCCCAGGGTCTGCGGGAGCCTCGGTGGTCCTGTCTCAGGGAAACAGTAAGGTTCTGAGGTACTAACACCTCTGGAAAATCACTTCCTTCAAAATTTATTCTTGGGTTTATGATTTAAGCCATGATCAATTGTAATACCTATGAAGAATAGGTTTGCTAGATGTTCTTCCACCCATTTGATCAACTGCTAAGAACAAAGTTTTGTTTTGTTTTTTGGTGGGATGATAATGTTGATGATGATGATGACGATGATTGGGGGGGTATCAGTGATTGAACCCAGAAGCACTTAACTACTGAGCTACATCCCCATCGCTTTTATTTTTTTACTTTTAATTTTGAGACAGGGTCTCCCTAAGTTTCTTAGGGCCTCACTAACTGCTGAGGCTGGCTTTGAACTTGCAATCCTCCTCCCTCAACCTCCTAAGCAGCTAGGATGATAGGCGTGCCCCGCTGAGCCCAGCTTGTTTTTGTTCTCAATAGGAATGGGAGTTGAAAGGGACAGCCAGATCATGAGATCTTGGAGATACAGGGATTTAAGAATGGCACTGTAGGGGAAGGGGAGAGGGAGCTAGGGTTATAAGTCATAGCTCACAGACACACAAGGCCAAGACACAGGACTGGAGTGACAAAGGGCAAATGATAGTCTTCCCCAAATTTCCTAGAGGTCAATCTGCTTTTAACACCCTTAATTCCCTCTGACCAATATCTCATCTCCTCAAAAGTCAAGGTGAAGTAGATTCAAACCGCAGGCTGAAGACGCGACTCGCCTTTGGGGCTGTGGGTCTTGGTCATGCTGACCAGCGGGCTGTGTCCATGGTTGCGTTCTGGGTGGGCTGCAGGAGGCAGGGCCGAGCATGGGGCTGGGAGGAGGCGGAGGAGGTGGGGGTTGGCGAGCCGAGCGGGGCAAGGGGCTGCAGGCACACGACTCCCACACTGGCAACGGCTCTCAGCCGACTCTGCACAGCCTGGGCTGCCATCCCAAGGCTGTTTTCCTTTTTCTTTCCCTTTAATTAATTTAGACTTTTTTTGATTAAGTGACAGCTCTCATCACTCCTGGCAGCTGCTGAGAGACAAGATAATTTATAGATGCATTGACACTATATGATTAGGACAAGTGTGGTAAATAGCAGACGAGAAGATTGCTCTCCCAACCTGCAGGGCCCCTCCTACCCCCGAGTGAGTCCCAGGTAGGCATCTCCAGGCCACGTGGAGCATTTGCCTTTCCCCGCCACCAGACAATGAGGATGATGGTGTGTAGGTACTGGCACTGTCATGTGGGCCATCGCAGTGCCCTGCTGCCCCAGGGACTTTCTCAGAGCTATCCATTTCACCTGGGGGAAATGCTTAATTCTCAGGCTCAAAAGATTCTGGAAGCCCACAGGTCAGAATTCCCTGGCTGGCGTTCCAGAGCATACTCTGGGGCTTCATGCAGCCAGGCAGGGCCTGGGACACGGGCTCCCTGGGCTGGTCACTCCTGGGCAGCCATGAGCTCCTTGTCCATTTCCCTTTGAATGTCAGGAAAATGCCATCACTTTCTCTGTGTGGTGTGTTGTGGGAAAGGTCGAGAATTCCCACTAGTCCACTCCCGTGCCTGCAGCCAGGGTAGTAATTAAGCTACCCCAGGAAATATGGACTCCGTTCTTCAAACTTGTCAGTCCCAAGCTTCTGAAGAAGGTCCTTATCACTCCTTCCTCATATTAACCAGCAGTGTTCACAGGGGTCATCTCACACCCTCTTTCTGGTTAAGGACATTTTCCATGTTCCGATATTCTGTATGAGCCTTTCCTTGGGGCTGCTGTCTTCTCGGGAGCACTCCACTGAAGTCCCAAGGGGTCACTCAGGAGGCATTTTGCATGGGGTGGGGGTATACCCTGTGTATCTATTATCAGTATTTTCAACCTTGTACGTCTTCCACAGTTAATCTACTTGTGAGATGAAGGCTTGTGTCCTTACAGAGCTCTGGCTTCCTGGACACACCCCTCTCAACGTGGACCCTTCCCTTGTAACTGAGGAGTAAGGCCTGAAACACCCCCCCCCCACACACACACACCTGATAAATGATGTACTCTGGTTCCAGAAGATGGAGTGGACAAATACACGTTAGGATACATGATCTATCTTGTCAGCTTCCGGGAATTGCTTGTTAACGTGGGAAGAAATGAAGCAGTTGAGGTTTCCCCTGGAAGGTTACACTTCATGGCTGGTGTTTTTGTGGCTTTTCTTTGTGACGAGCCAGGCACGAATGACTGAGAGAGAACCCAGGCAAAAGAAGAGCCCTTGGATTTTTAAGGAGGGATCCATGTGGTGCATATTCCCCGTTTTCCCTCAATTTGCTTGGCACAGATGTTCCCATAAATACACTGAATTAAACAACTGTTAGCTCATTTTGTGGAGGGAACTCCCTACCTCTCTGTTGCCCCACCTGACCACCAAGGCTTTCTGGTGTGGATCTCTTGGAGGAGAACTGAGCAACTTACTGAGAGACATCAGGAACACTTGGGGAGGGAGTATGATATGCTCTACTGATCCAAGTCACTTTGGTTTTTAAAAGTTTCTATGTTAAAACAATTGTGGATTCATAGGAAGTTTCAAAGACGGTGCAGAGTCCCCTGTGCCCTTCACCCTGTTTCCCCCAGCGGTTACATCTCATTTAAATGTGGCATACAATCATCAGCAGGAAACTGACCCTGGTATGTGCATGTATGGTACTGTCACTTTGTCACATGTAGATTTACATGCCATGGACATACTCCAGATAGAGAACCCTTATGCTACCTCCTCAGTATCACCTGCCACCTCCCTTCTACCCATGACCCTTGGTAAAAACTAATTGGTGTTCCATCTCTATAATTTTGTCCTTTCAAGAATGTTACATAAATGGCTTTTCTTGCCTTGCTGTGGATTACTTGAACATTTTTCAGAACTCCATTTTTATTTATCTCCAGGGTTTTCGAGTGTGCCTATGTGTATAACTCTTTTTGTGGTTGCTCTAAATATTACATTATATATACATAATTTATCAGTCTACTGGTATTACTTTTTCCCAGTTCAAATGAGGTGTAGATATTTTATCTCCTTGTACCCTCCCCCAATTATAATATAATTTCCTTAGATATTCTCCACATGCATGAGAAACACATCAGAGTCATGAATTTTACTTTGACCTTCAAACATAATTTTTAAAACTCAAGAGGAGATAGAAAATATATTGTATTTTTTGTAAAATAATTTCCTTTCTGCTTAGAGAACCTCCTTTAGCCATTCTTTTAGGGTAAATCTGTGGGCAACAAATTCCCTTAGTTTTTCTTCGTCTCTGTAAATGCCTTTATTTTTCTTCATTCATGAAGAATATTTCCGCTGGATATAGAATCTGAGCTGATGGTTCTTTTCATTCAGCACCTGAAAAACATTAAGCCACTGTCCTGATATCCGTGGTTTCTGATGAGAAATCAAGTGTTGTTCAAATTGGTTTCCCCTCTAAGTAGGTGTCACTTCTCTCACTTTCCTTTCGAGATTTTTTTTGTTTGACTTTTAGTTTTCAGGGGTTTGACTAATGATGTATCTTAGTATTGATTTGTTTGGGTTTATCCTCTTTGGGGTTCACTCAGCTTCTTGAATCTGTAGGTCGCTGTCTTGCTTCAGCCACTGTTTCTTTGAGTACTTTTTAGCTCCCTCCTCATTCTCCTCTCCTTCTGGGGCTCTGAAGTTGTGATTGTTAGATTTTTTTGTTATAATCCCGCAAGTCTCTGGGACTCAGCTCACTTCTTAAAGACTATTTTCTTTCTGTTGTTCTCACTCAGTAATTTCTATTGTTCTCTTTCCATGTTTAGTGATTCCTTCTTTTCTTGTCTCCACTCCACTATTGAGTCCATCCACTGAGTTTTATAATTTTCTTTAATGTATTTTGCAGTTATAAATTTCCATTTAATCTCCTTAATATCCCTCCTTTCTTTTTTCCCTCCTTCCCTCCTTCTTTCCTTCCTTCCTTTCTTAGTACTGGGTATTGCATCCAGGGGTTTTGCTACTGAGATCCATCCCGACTGTTTCATTTTGTTATTTTGAGGGAATAGGATTTTGCTAAATTGCACAGAGTTGAACTTGCAATCCTTCTGGCTCAGCTTTCGGAGTAGCTGGGATTACAGGCATGCACCACTACTCCAGGTGTAGTGGTGTATATCTCCTATTTCTTTGCTTAAAGTGTCCTTATAATAACTTGTTGCATCATTTTTATGATAGTGCTTTAAAATGGTTGTCAGATAATTTTAACAACTGGGTCATCTTAGTGTTGGTGTCTGTCAATTGCCTTTCCTCATTTTCCTGATTCTTGGTATGATGACTTATTTTCCATTGAAACCTGAATATTCTGAGTATTATGTTATAGGATTCTGGATATTATTTAAAGTCTGCTGATTTTCTTTGCATTTGACCCAGCAGAAAGAGGACTGCATTGCTTTGTTACTGCTCAGTGAGGGTGGAAATCCAGGTCCCTACTCGGCATCTGCTGACACTCAGTAAGGCACGGCCCTTCATTGTGGCTGATCTTCAGGGTCCCTGCTAGCCTTCTACTGATACTGCCCTGGCTGGGAAGGAGAGGGGGGCCTCATTACTGCTTCCCTGACTCCACAGTGAGTGAGAGTCCTTATTACCACTGGACAGTGGTGACAGTCCTGACTCTCCACTAGTTCACTCACGAGGCCTCCACTGAGTCCGTGGAGATTCCGGGGAGCCTCATTACCACCCAGTGGGGAAGATGTCCTGGCTCCCCACTTGTCCTGAAACCACCCTGCAGAGGGATAGGGTGCTGAGTGAACTCTAGCTTGTTAAAGATAAAAGTCTAGACTCCCCGCTCAGCCTGAGCTGGAGGAGGTGAGGGTGGATGGAGTCACAGTTTCTCCTGTGGAATGTGACTGAAACAGGATGACTAATATTTTCCATTTTCACTTAAAAATAGGAAAAGGGACAGGTGTGTAGCTCAGTGGTGGACTTCATGCCTAGCACATGCAAAGCCCTGGGTTCCATCCCTAGTACTGCTGAGAAAAATAAGATAATGAATGAATGAATAAACAAATGTAAATAAAAATAGGTAAATGACTTAAGAGATACTTATCCAAAGAAGATATACAAATGGCTGAAAAGCACATGCAAAGATGCTTAATATTATAAGTCATTAAAGAAATGTAAATAAAAACAAAACTGACTGAGATAATACTTCATACCTGTTAGGATGACTGATACCAAAGAACAGAAAAGAGTCAGTGCTGGAAAGGATGCACAGGAATCAGAACCCTTGTGCATTGCTGGCAGGAATATAAAACAGTGCAGCCTCTATGGAAAAACAGTATGGCCGATCCTCAGAAAATTAAACAGCGTTACCTTATAATTCTACTTCTAGGTGTATATGCAAAAGAATTGAAAGCAGAGAGTTGAACTATTGGTACAACCATGTCCAGGGCAGCATTATTTATTATATCTATAAAGCAGGCACAACCCAAATGTCCATCAGTTTTATTGATGAGTGATGGAAAAACAAAATGTGACAATGGACTATTATTTAGCCTTTAAAGGAAGGAGATTCTGACATATGCTGCATCATGGATAAATCTTGAAAATATTCTGCTAAGTGAAATAAGCCAGACACAAAATGACAAATACTGTCAGATTCCATTTATGTGAGGTATTAAGAATAATTAAATGCATAGAGCCTGAGAATATAATAGTGGTTATTAGGGGCTGGAGAAGAGAAGGTAAACAGGAGTTATTATTTAATGGGTACAAAGTTTCAGTTTGGGATGATAAAAAGCCTTAGGAGATGGATAGTGATGATGGTTGTACAATAGAGTGAATGTACTTACTGTCATAACTATGCACTTAAAAATGGCTAATGGTAAATGTGTTGGTTAGCTTTATGTTACTGTGACAAAATGCCAGCGATAAGCAGCTTACAAGAGGGAAAGGTTTATTTTGGCTCCCAGATTTCAGACCATGGTCACTTGACCTTGTTGCTTTGGACCTGTGGCAGCACAATACATCATGGTGGGAGCACAGGGTGGTAGAGGCCTGTGCACCTTGTAATGTACAGAAATCAGAGAGAGAGGGAGAGAGAAGAAAGGGGCTAGAGTCCCATGTCCTCTTCATGGGCACACCCCCAATAATTTAACTTCTTCCTACAAGGCCCCACTTCCTGAAGGTTCCACCACCTCCCCATAGCTCCATGGGCTCCAAGCCTTCAAGACAAGGGCATTTGGGAGACATTCAAGATCAAACTATAGCAGTACATTTTGTTATGCACATTTTACCATAATTTTCATAAAAAGTTTCTGTCTTAATAGATTTTCTCTTTTCTGGCCCTTTGACTAAAGAGGATACATTAATTGGGCTTCATTTTTTCTCTGTGTACCCTCTAGTGTGTCTGGGTTGCTCAGGCGCTGAGGGAACATAACACTATGTCCTTCCTCAGCTTCTGAGGTTCCTAGCCAACCAATCATCTTCCTTCTGTCCATTTGTAGAGTTTTTAAAATATTTTTTTGTTATTTTGCATTGCTGGGGATCGAACCAGGGACCTTGCACATGCTAAACACTTTAAGTGCTCTACCACTGAGCTACACCCCTAGCCATTTGTGTTTATTTTTTAATCTAGTGTTCAGGAGTTTTAGTTGCACTTAGTGGGAGGAATAGCGGGAAATATGTCTGCTTCACAGTTCCAGAAGCATGTCTCCAAGCTGCTTTATTTTCTATGAAGAATTCTGTTTGTGTTTCATTTCATTTTGCTAGCAGAGTCTCATTCTTTCCAATTTAGCACATACAACTCATACCTGAAAAAAAATTTACAGTTTTCATAGACAAAGGCTCCTACTTCTAAAATCTTATGTTAACATTTCCAAACATTTCCAGGGCAACAGTTACAGCATCAAATAAGTAGCATATTGCCATCCACCTAAACACTTCATTCCTGGACATCTCTTGTGCCCACGTTTCAATCACGAGCATTCCAGGTACATTTGACTTGTGCCCATCCACAATCATAAAATTAGTTTCTTCTACTTGTGCTGACACTTCTGTTCTCGTCCTAATCATTGGTTTCTTCAACTCGCCCCTTTTCTACTCTTATTATTGTATGTGATTGAATGTTGGATCTGTCCTCTGCACCTCTTGGTTATTGCTGATTGTTAAAACACCCCCTGGATGACACATTCTATATGGCAGTAAAAGCAACGGGCTGTGAGGTAGGATATTTGGGTTCTAGCCCTAGTTTTTCCATTTCACTTCATTTCATTCCCTCAGATTCCTCATCATTAAAATGGGAGAAGTAGAACCAGCTCATCCCTTGGGACCCTTCCTGTTTCAACCGTCTTTATGTTCTCATCCAGTGAAGTCAACAACACAATCAGACAAGGAGAGGGAAGACACACCGTGGTCTAATTTCCTTGATGACCATCTGCTAGTGGATATGAGCCAGCAGTGGCGGACAGTATGCGTAGAATCATCATCGAGATTTCTATGAATTGTCATTGAGACTTTTAGCTATACCTGTTGTTTTTAATTCTCATTGAGTGTTGTGCTTGGAGCAATACCCAAGTCATCAGTGATTTTTTGTATGATTTCCCCTTGAAGTTAGGTGACTTCATTGCAGGTCCTCTTTTTGTCTTTTGCCTCTTTCTGTCAGGATCCCTGCAGACCCCTTCTGCTCTTCCCTTCCTGAGGTAGAAGTGCTCACCTGTGCTCTCTCCATCCCTCCTTGGGCTTTCATGCCGAATTCAAGAAAGAGGAGCGAATGCAGGGCCTGCCGTCCAAGAAGGGAGGCAGGCTCCATGCACAGAATCCCTGTCAGGGCAGGGGAGCGGGAGAGCAAGGCTACAGAGAAAACAGGGCAGGAAGAGCACAAGGGAGAACTAGTGGAATGGAGAGATGGATGAGCAGGATGGCGCAGGGAGACAGGAATGCAAACAGAGGAGAATTTTCTATTGGGGTGGGGATGAATCATCCTCACCTGTCAGCCGCCGGGCCTCAGCAAGCTGGCAGCTTCTTCCTCTCACAGACTCTGGGTTGTTTTTAGCTGCCAGCCTAGGATGGTGGGATTGTGCATCCCGCTCTTATTAAAATCTGCTAGAGGGACAGGGTCATTCTCTGGGGCAGCATGGCTTGGCCAGTCATCCTGCCCCTTGGTGATTGATTGCAAACCTAACTCATTGTGCGGTCTAACATAGCTGCTCCACCACCCATTTCTTGAAAAAAGACCCTGACCTCCCATCATCCACAGCATCGTAGGGCATTATGAACCTGGCCTACCATGTCCCATGCCTTCTCTTTGCCTTAAGAGTTTTTCAAGAAAACCTGCTAGGAACTTGATGCAGGATATAGTTTTTGATTTCCAAAGGGTGATGATTTCTATGGATCCCTTTGTGCAAAGCAAGCCAAAGCCAAATGTTTAAAGTGAGTGAGAAAAATACGCCTGGAGTAAAAAAACATCTGGACTCTGTTGTGTGCGTGTGTGTGTGTGTGTGTGTGTGTGTTCCAGGAGGTGGCTCTAATTATGTTGTTCCCCTGTCCTTTGTTTCTTCTTGCTACCTTCTACTAAGACATGGATTTTTTGCCAGCTCCTTCTATAAGACTGGCAGGCTCTGTCACTCTCCACAGTCCTGTTCTGTCCTACTGGGAAGGATCTGGTCAGCATAAGTCCTACCATCATGATACCCCCCAGACTTCCCTAGCTGTGTGCATTGGGTGCTTCCAACTTTCCTCAACAAAGCTCACCTCTTCCCAACCTCCAAAACTATGGGATGTCAGGAATGTCCATTCACTTGGGATGAGGAGAAGAAGGAATAGACTCCCCATCCCCAGTACCAGCTCCTCACCCCTGGAGAACTGTTAGCAAGATGGGCATGAAAGAAGACCTTTCTCTGGATTATTTTGCAAAGAAAGGACTCACAAGTCACAGGCAAGTCCAAGCACCTGGGACCTTAGGGGACAAGGCACTTGTGAGGACTGTTTAGGGTCAGGAAATGTGGGACTGGAGACCCCGGTATAATGGTATCCCAGCATCTTATGTTATTATTTTTGCTGGATACAAATGGTAGATAATGACTGCAGAAGCCCTGTTCCTTCTGAGGGCTAGAAGATCTTGGCAAGCTGTGTGATCAGAACCATTGAGAGCCTTGAGGAACAGAGCAGTGGGGGATGCTCCTTCCCAGGCCTAAACTTCTGGCCCTGGGGCTTGCAGGAGTCCCTGAAGGCAGCCAGGAGCCCCCAGCAGGGGCCTTCCAGCTGCTTCAGAAGCCAGCAGTGCCTTTCACCTTTCAAGCCAATGGCCCCAGAGGTCCTGAGCTGGCTGAGAGGAATTCCAATGAGAATGAGGTTGCAGAGCCCCTGACTGTGGGGCAGAGGGCACTCACCAAGCAGCCGCTGGTCCACCCTGCTGCAGCTCCCTCCCGTACTCCCTTCCCTTGTGCCTCAGTGAGGAGAGTGGGGCAGACAGAGGCACAGCTGCCTTCTGAAGCCACCTGAAGGAACTGGGGTGTCTGGGTTTTTTTTATCTGGGGAGTCTGCAGAAGGCATGGGGGCCAGGAGAGGGGAAGATCCTTTAGTGTCCTTTGGAGTTTTCATTGGGCGTCAGAAAAGCCTTTGGGTGGGGGGCAGAGCCATCTTGCCCCAGGCCCTCCATGCCCACCTGCTCATCCTCCATGTTCCCTCAGCTGCATGGCCTCCCAGGCTGTCTGCTGCCGTGGCAGACTCTGCAGGTCTTGCAGGAAGAGCAGCTTCACAGGCAGGGATCCCCCACCTCTGCTCATCGCCCTCCTCCTCCTCTTCTCTGCAGGTCTCCCTGAGCCTCTGTGGGAAAGTGGGCCCACTGAGAGTTAGTTCCCTAAGAACTCAGCTTAAGGGGCAAATACTAAAGCCTCCCCTGTGCAGCCAGCGGGGACTGCCCCTCTAAGCAGGGCCCCGGGGGTTGGGGTGTTTGGGTGGCCTGGCCCAGCCCCGCCCAGCCCATGTCTGCTTCAGCCATTAGCAAGGAATCTGAGCAAGCGCCTACTGCAGGAGGCGGCCCGCCCGACCTGGCAGACAAGCCGTACATTGTAGATGTAGGTTGGAGAGAAGAAAGAGCCAGGAGTCAGAGAACCTGAGCTCTCTTCCTCCTTCTGAGTGTCCTTGTCCTTATTACAAAAACTTTTTGTGTCTTTTTTCTCCATCTGGAGTAACAGTGACCACCGTGCATTAAAGGCTTGTTAGATTCAATGTCATACACTGCTTATTGTAATTAATTATTTTTATGATTATATACATTCAACATCCATTCAATATTTCATACATTCATTATTTTACACATAATAAAATATATAACAAGTTTGAAATGCTTGCTAACCAGTCAGAACAGACAACAGATGAATAAGCTGTATACTCACCCTGGGGTGTCCCAGATGAATCCAGCCTGGCAAAGATGGTCTCCTTTAAACTCCACAGAACTGTGAAATGTAGTTATCACTATGGTCTTATTGTGATTTTTATTCTATTTCACAAATTCAGAAACCAAGGCTCAGAGAGGTTAAGTAACTTGCCCCAGATCCCACAGCTGGCAGAGATATCAGGAAAGGTGATAGTAAAGAGGGGATGCCCAGTGGAATGATGACTACCTTCCCTGATGGACAGCTAGGGAACCCCAGCCCCAGGTTGGAGCTCTTTGTCTCAGGATATGCTCAGAGCCTAGGTGTTTAACAGCTGCCCCATCCTAATACCAGCTCTTTCCCGGGGCCATCTCCACATAGGCCAGCTCTGCAGCAGGGCAGGCTTTGCAGGCAAGATGAGCCCGGAGCCTGGGTGGGGTATGTCAAACCAGCTATGACAGCCAGGTGCTGTCATTGCCCCAGCATCACTGTGCCCTATTCTCCAGTCTAATCCAGCCCAGGAGAACCCAGGGATCCTTCCATGTTGTTCTCAGGGGCTGGGCCAGAAGGCAAAGAAGGCTCTGTGGCTTCTACACCAACCTCCATCAGAGCCCGGCATCCTGGAGACAGACACACACCAGCATTTCCTGGCATTTATCTTTAGATGTTTAAATGGCATTTCCTCCCTAAAGTATGCTTCATTGCCCCCAGAGACATCAGGGGACAAGGTTCTGCTGCCCTAGTTCTTGGTTGTGGCATTGGGAAAAACAGCTTGGAAGCGGAGCCCCTGCAAGGGCTGGGAAGCAGGCCTCTGAGCAGGCGTGATGCGTGGTGGCAGCAGCACACACTCCAGGGGGCCACCTCTACTTGGTGTTGTCACCTCTCAGCAGGTTTCTTAGAGAAACTGGTGTCTAGCAGTGAGGTTTGTGGTGATGTACTGCATTTAAGTGCTGTATCTTCTAGGATCCTGGGGACAAGAGGCAGTGTCCAGCAGATGTGGCTGCTTCAGCCTGGGCCTCTGGGAACAAGACACACACGTACACACCCAGGGCACAGCTGTGGGTCAAGCACGCTACCTGCAGCCCTGGGGTCCTGGGCAGCTCTGCTGTACATTTCATTCAGAGCCTGGAGGAAAGAGCACTGAGCTGCATGTAAGGGGACTTGAATTCTGATCCCATCTCTGCTTGATTCAGCCATCTCCAGCCAATAGTAAAGGCTCTATAAATCATTTTACCTTTTCTTGAATCAATATGCAAACAAATAGATATTTAGCAGAGGTCTATACAATGGGTTTAATGAATTTTCAACCTATTGCATTGGAGGAAAATCCAGCATCTGAATCTAGTTTTATTGATCTGTTGAGTACATACCAATGGATCTGTCCTACAGGACAGTATTGTGGGACACCTAAGAAGAGACAGCTGAGAAAAGACTCTGAAACACATGGTTCTGTCCAAATCTAACAACTTAAAATCCAGGTGACATTTAGAGTGTAAACAAACAGGCCAGTAAAAAGATAATTCAGAAACCAGTGAGCTCTTGGGCCCCCCTGATGTTTTTGACGAATGAATGAATGAATGAAAACAATTTGATGAATTGTGAATGACTCTCCTAGCCTACCCCATCCCCTTGCCCTCCCTGCACCATTCCACTTTGCCGTATGAATTGCCATGTGAATTTATTGCTCCTGCCAAATGAAGTCAGCTAAGATGGAAATGTTAATTTATTGGACCAGACATGTGTCAACACAGCTCTGATAAAATGCAGCTACATGCCATTCTAAAGCCCACTGTCTCGAAACCACTTACCATACTCCTGAAAAACTGCTGTGTTGGAGGTTTCACAGCTGCTTCCGGCTAGAGCCTCCTCCCAGCCATCTCTGTCAAGTCTCACTTCACGCCCCTCTATCACCTGCAAAGGAGCCCCTGTAGTCCCTGAAGCCACTTCCCTTTCCCACCTCTGGGTCTTTGCTTGCAATGCTCCTTCCATCCACAAGACCCCCCCATTGCCACTTGGGCCACAGAAATCCTTCTGTCCTTTAAGTCCCAGCACAAATGCAGGCCCTCCACGCAGCCTTCCCCTGCCCTGAGCTAGACTCCCCTCCTCCCTCTTTCCTTTTTTCTTTGTTCTGTCATTAATTGAATACACTGATTTCCTCTCTTGCTGGACCATAAATACCTTAAAAGCGAAAACTGATGAATTTTTAAACCATGTCCCCGGCAGTCTCTTCATTCAGAGCAGGGCCTAGCGTAAAGGAGATGCAGCAGGAAGTCGTACAAGAGAATGAGATTCAATGTAGTGCCAGCCCAAGTGCAGATCCTAGCTTCCTCATTTGCCAGGTGAGGGACCTAAAAAGTTAAGTTGCTTAACTTCCCTGGGCTTTGGTTTTCTTATCTGTGAGGTAAGGTGGGTAATCACACCTGTGTTATGAGAATGACTTAAGCTTGCTTCTCCACTTGGCCATTAGTCGAGGTAGTTGCCTCTGTCTTTTCTTTCTCCTTGCTTTACCAGGGCCCAACATCTTCAGTGTTTCTTCTAAAAGGACCAATACCTATGCAACATGACCTTCTGGTTCTTTTTTGCGTCAGAGCTTGGCAGTAGGAGTTTTACTGAGATGGGTAGAAGGTTAAGTCACATATAAGCCACGGGAAGGATCTCACAGATGACCAAATTTTAATTACCTGTGTTTGGTGGGTAACTTGATGAGTACAGATAGCTGAAGGGAAGGAAGGACCTTGGGAGGTTTGCATAGTGACCAAGTTCAGCTGGTGTCCTTATGTGTAGATTAGGCTTCCTACCCACTGGCCTCAAAGCCAGTGTCCTTGAGATGTGAATAGTTGTTCTGAGATTAAAAAAAAAAAAAAAAAACCTAAAAGCATTCTGTGGTTCCAGTGTGCGCCCCCTGCAGCCCATTCCTGTGTCACAGGGCATGCTAGCTTATGCAAGGCTCTGAGAAGCCCTGAAACAAAGAAACCTTGTAACTTTGCTTAAGCAAATAAACTTTGTTTCTTACTGAGTATAGGCAGCCCTGAGCCACAGGTGTGAGTTCCATCCAAAGGGCAGTCGAATGTCTGCCAGGAACCCCGGCTTCTGTTGGGCAGAGAAGCTGGGATCCTCAGCTTGCTGTATCCAAAGAAGGTATCCAAGGGCCAACTCTTTTCCCAGAGAAACCAAAACAGCACTCACCACTTCCAGTTCCAAGGGGAGGTGGGCCCTAGAGTCAGCTGTTACGGAGGGACAGAGGGACCTGATGAATTCAACCCGCACACCAGGCCCTTTCCTCCAAGGCATCCAGGGAACTGGGGTTCATTTGACATCAGGGTGTGTGTGTACTGAGGGAGCTGTGAACATGGGGACTCTAACCCTGAGCGTCCCTTCACGAGACTCAGACTGATGTTGCACTTTTCTTTCTTGCTCTTATATATTTTCCCTTCCTGGCTGTTTTGCCTTTTGATCCTCTTTTTGTGTTTTTCAGGTTTTCCTCTTTGGTAATTTTGACTTGACTTTTTAACTTTTGTCTTACTTCTTCCTCTGTGAGGCTCCTCCTCCACTCTCCTGTTGCTCTAGAGTCACCTCCATGCCTACCCATATGTCCAGTGTCAGACCCTGGCAGACTCCCTGAGGTTGAAGCCATCAGTCCCCCTACAGAACCCCCTCAAGGCCCGCTGTCGTCCTGAGTTACAGTTGTTACAATGAAATATTCAGCCTTTCTTCTGAGTGGAAACACTTTACAGTATTTGCTCCAAGCCTGGAAAAATGAATATAAAAACTACAGCAGCATCAGGGTCACAAGGAGAAGTGAAATCCCAAGGAGAAGCAGTCGAAGCCAGGGAGACTGGACTCCAGCGTGGAGTGTCCAAGGTGCCTGCCTCAGGCAGCTGCTCACCTGTGATTTCATCCCAGGGGGCAGCTGGGGAGGTGCAGGCTTCACAGATGGTGGCTGTTAGAAGCCCAGGCAGAGCCCCGGATGTTCAGGGGCCCTCCCTTGCCCTCATACCGCCCAAGCTAAGAGTGTTGGGTCTCTCCAGGGCACAGTGGGCTTGATTAAGGGTTCTCTTTGTCGCCCTCCCCTCATGTGTTTCTGTGCTCCTCTCTGGGCCTGCCTGGTTCCCTTGAAGGGTTGCTCAGCTTGCTTCTTTCCTGGTGTCTTCCCTTCTTGGAAGGAAAAAAGGAAGGGATAATTTATATCTACAAATTTTAACCAGTGAAGTCCACATGCCAGCCCCATGGGGTAGCTACTATTATCTCCATGTTACAGATGTGAAAACGAAGCCACGGTGTTTAATTAACCTGCCCCAGGTCTCGGGCTTGGTAAGTGGCCAGGCAGTGTCTCTCCAGGGACTGGGTTCTCAACCACCATGCTCTAGGCCTGGACTGGTACCAGCTGGAGGCCTGTTGGAGGCAATTGGGACCCACAGCACTGTACACCAGGGGATGTCTCCATGAGGAGAAAGAGAGAAGCTACTGTTCACTTGGCATCTAATGTGGAAGTCACCGTCACATCCATGATTTCATCTCATCTTCATCAAGACCCTCTGACAAAGGTGTCCCCATCACCACCCTTTACCAATGAGGTCTTGGAGGATCAGAGAGCCTGAGGGCCAGAATTTCCCTACTAGGAAGGGCAGAAGGTGGACTCAAGGACTTGTTACCTCAGATTCAGTATTTTTCACATTTCCCATGCTCCTAATAAAGACACTCCTTTTGAGCTTGCTAGTCTCTCCCCCTGTTTGAAAATTCACACATTCACACATCATAAACACGTGTTTATCATTGCTAAGTGTGGGGTTGAGGTCATTTCTATGTAATATTCTAATGATGGTGAAATCAGATGCAGCCAAAGCCATTTGGACATAGATTACCTCTTCCAGAGAAGGGGACCTCCCCTGGGAAGGGTCTCCTATACCCAATACTCTGCCATGCATATCCCATCTGGCATTCATGCCCAGTGTTTTTCTGGGAAAATCAGCTTCAAAACACTGTGACCTGCTCATCATTCCTCACCTTAACCTCAAGGTCCCTAAATGATGATACTTCAGATTCCCATAGTTGGTATAGAAGATCTCAGTTCTGGCTGGCATTGGAGTCCTGTTGGGTTCTTTTCAGAATGCTGACGTCCAGGTCCCAGGTGATCTCATCTCTGGGGATGGAGTTCCAACACTTTGTTTGAGGTTCTTGAGGAGGTAAATGCTGGTGGCCTCTGGCCAGCCTTTCAGAGTGAGGAGTCCTGGGTTTGTCTTCTGGTGGCGTGTGCCTTGGCTGCAAGGTGGTCCAGGGAGATGAGAGGAAAGAGTAATGATGTTGTTAATCAGACACTAATCTGTGCTAACGTATCGTCCCTCCCAGGTAGCAGAACATTCTAATTCAGTTTAAAAAAAATCTCATCTCCTTGAAAAGGCCCTTGAGAAGTGAGTGATGTGAATGTCGAGAATTTCAGGGACCCGACTGGAGAGTTATTTTGGGCAGGAGACTTTTTACTGTGCCCTGATTCCCCTATAAGTGGCTACCTCTCCTGCCTGCAACAAAGGTTGCCATAAGAATGTCAAGGGAGGTTTTCCAGGGGGTGTCGGAGGAGACCTTCCTCCTGTCATAACAGAGAAGGGCCAGCCATGTGCAGGCTGAGCTCGCTCCTGGGGCTTCAGTGGTGACCAAAACTAGATGTGGCTGTCTGCCCACACAAGGCTCACATATGGTGAGGAAAATGATATTGCTGAGGTAATTGTCTCCACAGATATAGAATGAAGGTGCTCCTCTTTTCTGAGTCTGGGTCCCTGCTTTAACCCTAGGAGTGTGTAAACCTACTTGGCTAACTGAGACACAGTGCCCCATCCTCAATGCTGGTTTTGCATGGGTTAGATTTGGCCTTTGATTTTGGAGCCTCCATGAGGCCCCCAAAGTGCTCCACCTGCCCACCACATGATGCCTGCCATTCTTTTGCCTTTGTCTGGGGCCTTCTACATTTCAGATGGATACAAACACAAAAATCTGCAACTTCCATTACTCCAAGGAGAAAGACTTCCAGGATTGAATTGTACAATAAGATGTAAATGCCTAAAGTCATGGGAGTAGGTTTTGATAGATGGAGAGAGTCTGACAGAAGTAGGGACTGGAGGAGGACAAGGGAAGAGCCCATGCAAACAAATTCTGCCCACATCACGTTTCTGCTCAGATAGGCCAGAGCCGAGTGGAGGAGGCCAGGATTTCAGCAATGGGATTGAGAGAAGAGGAGGCAGGCAGGAAGAGAAGAGAAGACTCCTGGGTTATGGTCCGGGTTCACATCCTAAGGACAGGACTGTCCCAGGAGGGGCTCAGGGGCCTTCCTCCAGCAAGTAAAATGAGCTTCAAAGATCACCCAGAAGCTTGATCTATGGAACTGACTTTTCCCTGGAGGTAACTGACACCCCTGGAACAGATGGCTGGCTGAGCCACCAGGGCAGGGCTGCTAATCAGTTCCAGTCTTGGACGTTGCCTGTGCTGACCCCAGAGGGAACGAGCTGGTCACTCTAGTTCTACCAACCACAGAGGGGACTCAGCACCTAACTGAAGGATTCTTCACGTCCTGGGGCCAAGAGCCCACTATGGTCTGTTGCAAGCTCCAGAGCCCTGTGGAAACACCCACAAACACGCACAGGAAACTCTAGTGATTTTATACCATAGAACCGATGTTAGATGAGGGTGAAGGGATAGAGGTGTTCATTTTACAGATTAGAAAACTGGGGCCCAGAGGCCTCTGCACCCACTCCAGTGCCTTTTCTTTCTTTGTAGAGCATCCCACATCTACCATGAGTCACCTATCACATTCACCTAGACTCTCAAGGGCATGAGCAGGGGTCACACAGCCTAGAATTTTCCAAGGGAGTTCAGGTGCCTCATGTTCTGCTTCCATAAATACAGACTTGCCAGTCTATGTGTACTGGTTCAGGGGTCCAGAAAGGGGCATAAACCCACCCTGCAGACACACATTGAGGGCTCAATTAATAGTGGTTGCAATGTTGTTGAAGAGACTAGAATCTCAAGGGTAGATAAGCATCTCCTCTTGAGAGATCTTGACTCTGTAGTCCAACTTCAGCCACAATGGAGAGAATACAGTCAATGCTGGGCTGAACTGGGACTTCACAGAGGTGTCAATTGTAGGTACCAGGGCCCAAAGCCTGCCCTGTGCAAGGGTCACTTCCACACTGTCCCTGTGTAGTCCACAGGCTCCAATTTGGCCCACACTGAACTCATTCAGCCTTATTCTGCCCACTGCCAAGCTTTTCCCAATGGGGTCACTTTGGCCATGGCCCCATGCATCTCTGTACCAGGATAATACAGCTTGATATGGGAGCCAGTTCCAGCAAAACTCTGTGTGTGTGTGTGTGTGTGTGTGTGTGTGTGAGAGAGAGAGAGAGAGAGAGAGAGAGCATTTAATAGGGAGGGTGAATATGAGGGGATAAAGAGCTACAGAGCCTGAAAGGGACAGGGAGCCACTCCCACTAATTATCCCTCCCTCCTCTTTCCCCCACCACCCCTCTGCCCTCCACCTGGGAAGTTCCTTTCCTCTAAGCTGCCACTATTAATTTATGTGAGAGATTAGACCAGGGAGATGCCACCCGTCCCTCGTCCAGGCTGTAATGACTGAGGCGGTGGGAGGGATGGTAGGGTTGATTGGGGCCATCTTCATTAGATGGAGCTGGTGTTGGGATAAAGGGGATGCTTCTCATCACTGTGCTGTGTCCTCTGGTGACTTCTCTCATGCTGTGATTGGTTGTCTCAGTCATGGAACAGGTGTATTGGGCCAGGGTGGGAGGAGAGTGTCACCACTGAGACCCAAATTATCCACAACCCTTTGAGTGTATCCTCTGCATGAAGAAGAAAAGTGATTTTTCTCTTGTCTACAGGAGTCTCTCTGAGTAGAGCTTCTGGAACATCTGTATGCATTTTGAAACCCTGGAGTGTGGAGTAGGGGTGGGCAGGCAGAACCTGATAAACATGAAAGAGTTGCCTGGGGTGCTGGGTAAAACCAGGACTGAGGAGTATAGCTGGGTTCTAGTCCTGACCCTAACCTACAGTGATTTCTTGGGCAAGTGACTTAACTTCTCTGAGACTGGTTTCTGTATTTGGAGAAGATATATCCCTTACCTATAGCTGTTGTGCAGATTAAATGGCATTTTATATTTGAAGCTCTTTGCACGGTTCTGGAGCTGAGGATGTCCTGGTGGGTACACTAAAATTTTGGTCCCTGCCTCTCACCTAATTGCATGAAATGTACTCTTACGGAAGTCAGATCCTGTGGATCAAATTAAAAATGGCCACATAGTTAAGAAGACCATCTATTAGTGGTTAGCAGAATTGAAGTCCACATCAGCAGTAGGAAGACAGTTCTACTTGCGATTAAACAAAATTCTCAAATGGTTTTTCTCATACTCCCACCCCAGAGGATTATAAAATTTAAAGCTAAGTGAAAAACATTATAGGAAACTTATATTGTATTTATAAAACCTGCTATAACTGTAATATTTTTGGTCTTAATTGGCTTCATAACCATTTTGGGGACAGTCTGCCCCCATTGACCCCCAAATTAGATAACGTTTTAAAACCTTATTTCATAAAAGAGAAAATGAAAGGGCAAAAAACCAGAAGAGATATGTATGATTAGTGTTAAAAAGCAAATTAGTAGGGGGGCTGGGGTTGTGGCTCAGTGGTAGAGTGCTTGCCTAGCATGTGTGTGAGGCACTGGGTTTGATCCTCAGCACTGCATAAAAAAACAACATAAATAAACAAAATAAAATAAAAGGTATTTTGTCCATTTACAACTAAAAAATAAATTCTTAAAAAATAAAGCAAATTAGTAGGACCAGAATATAACTCAGTGGTAGAGCACTTGCCTAGTACGCAAGAGGCCCTGAGTTTAATCCCCAGCAACACACACACACACACACACACACACACACACATATACCAAATTAGAAACTGCCGGTTAGAACTTTTTGTACTTGAAGTTTCAGTTTGTTCATCAAATCTCTTTGTTACAAATCATTTTTGAGGGAAAAATGGGATTTATCATGGGAAATAGATTTGAGAAGGAAGAAGACAACATAGCCAGTCTAGTGGTGTCCAGCAATTGAGTTCCATCTTGCTAAAAAATAGGCTTTCTGTCCCTGGAGCCTCATGACTTCCTTTCCTCCCTCCTAGCTGATCTTCAACATGATTATAATTATCTACTCCTTTGTTACAACCAGGCTAAGACCTGGTGAACCTGGCAATGAATGAACCATCTTTCTCTGTTCCTCTGCTCAGGAAAATCCATCAATAATTAGACCTTGATTTTTAAATTTTGCCATCTAGAAACAAAAACTGTCTATAATCTTCCAAAACAGAAATCAAATGCAGCCCATTTAATTATCAACAAGTAAACAAAGTGATTCTTCCTCCGTAAGATGCCCGAACACATTCATAATTGGCTAATTAAACAACCATAGAAACAATTGTTCAACATAAAGAGGAGGAAAGAGAAGAGGGAAGGAGAGAGCATTAGCAGACATACATCGCTGTTGGCTGGGAAGGTAATGAGCTGTTCCAGGCCAGTGAAATTCAGGGAAAGTAATGAAAGAATGGAAAATAACCCTGGGATGGTGGAGCTGCTTCTGCAGACAAGTCTATGAGCCGGAGTTGCCGTCATGCTTTCCTACCAGGAGATTATCTTCTCTTTCCCATGGCCGCCTCCCACTATGCCTTAGGAAGATAATCCCAACAAGCCTTCCTTCAAGTTAGTTTTGTAGCATTTCTGTCCCACAATGACTTAGGGCACCTTGGGTACCTCCAGCGGCTCACCAAGTATCATTAGGATAACCATAGTTTCCAGTTCACCTGAGATAATCCTGGTTTGCACTTGTATTCCCATGTAATCATTAATAGTACTCTTTTTTTCCCCTCTCAAAAGGACCCTTATTTGAATGATAAAGTATACAGCAGTCCCTGTCTCATGGAGGAAGAGTAAAAAAGTGTCACTTTATAAGTCAGTGCTGATGGGATGATAGGTAGCTGCCTGGAATGATGTGTTGAGAAGGATTCTGGAGCCATGTTGAGGCTCAGCAAGTAAAGGCATGGTGATAAGTTAGCAGCATCTGCCCTTGGGGTCAGTCAGGAGCAGGAGGCACACTGTCATGAGATCAGGGCTGGAGGAAGGTCGGAGGATTTGGCTTTCAGACCCAATTCTGCTCCTATCTCCGATGTCACCTTGGGTGGATCATTTCCCCTGACGTTGGACCAAGTCACGTGTAAGGTCACTTTCAATCCCATGATTCCAGTCTAATCTTGCATGGAATGGGGAATAAATGACATCTGAGCTCCCTGCCAACGCTAACATTATGTGATCCCATGATAATTTTATGTGAAGTTCCTCTTTGCCCCAAAGAGAAACTGTACTTTGGGACAGATGCCAACTGGCATTTCCATAGTGCCCTTTACATTTCACAGAGCACTTTTATGTGTATAACCACAATCCCATGACTTAGGCTTTATTTTCATTTTTTGGATGAAGAAATCAAACCTAAGAAATGTTGAGCCAGGAGACTCTGGGCTCTGACTGCCTGAGTGCAGACCCTTGCCATGGCACCTATGATCTATGTAGTTTGAGCAAGTTAACTACTTAACTCTTCCAATGCTTCACTGTCTACACCTGTAGGGTAGGGATAATATATTTACATCAATGCCATTGTGAGGATTAAGTGAAGTAATTCATGCAAGGTGCTTAGGTTACTAGCTGGAATAAATGGGCTGATAAAAGTGGTAGAGGTGGTGGTCATAATAGTATGGTAGTTCTTATACCCAACAGATAAAGAGACTAACCAGACTGTTCTCAGATGTTATGACCTCAGAATTCATTGCACCTTGTCTACCTTAGAATTTATACATATGAGCCAAAAATAGCAGGTTAATGAGAAAAAGAAAAACAACAGTGAAGGAGATAGTTTACCCATTTGGCATAGTTATAGTTTGCAAGTTGAGTGTCCCCTCCCCCCCAAAATCCATGTTGGTCCCTAGGGTAGAGCTATCAGGAGGCTGTGGAACCTTTAAGAGGTAGGACCTTGTAGAGATCTTTAGGTGTTCTGGAAGGGGACTGTGGGACCCTTCCTCTTTTTTTAAATATCTTTATTTTATTTTATCTATTTATTTTTATGTGGTACTGAGGATCGAACCCAGGGCCTCCCACGTGCTAGGCGAGCGCTCTACTACTGAGCCACAATCCCAGCCCTCCTCTTCCTCTTTTGTTTCTGGTTATAAGGTAAACAGTTTGCTCTGCCACACATTTCCTACAATAGCCATTCAGCATCCCCATCCAGTGAGGCCCAAAGCAACAAGTCTGTCTGGTTATGCACTGGAACCCTCAAAACTGTGAGCCAAAATAAATCTTTTCTCTTTATAAGTTGATTATTTCCAGTGTTTTATTATAATTTCAGAAACCTGACTATCACAAATACTGAGAATATTAACTAAGGAGCTCAGATGCTTCCCTCCTCTATTTCTGACCATGCCAGTGAAGTTAGTGGCAGGGTGAAGATGGCTATTTTGGTTATTGTTCTTGCATGCACACAGCCGTTGAGTGAGTAGGCCAAGCTCATGCTTGCACTCTATTCTCTCTCCCCTTCTCTCGGGTAATGCTGCATCAGATGTCAGTGTTCCTCTAGTGACCCATCCTCATTATGTGGCTCCATCTGGGTCAGGAAATTTTCCCTCAATCCGTACATAGCAGGGTCTCATGTTCCGTTAATGGCATCAGTAACCCAGGCTGATGCTCGCGACTCTGAGTCCTTCCATTTTCATTGGAAGAAAATTACAAATTTTAAGCAATTTACAAGAAATATCTCAATTAGCTGAGCTCCTGTGTGACCCAATGAATGCCGAATGTGGACATCTGCACATCCCTCAGATATAAATGAGAAAATCTGACACAGCCAAAGAAGAAAACAGGAGAAACGGTGGGGAAAAGAAAAAACAGGTTAAAAGGGGAGAGGTAGAAGAAAGAAGAGAGGAGAAGAGATGGGGAAGGAGACAGAAACCAAAGGGTCTAGAAGTGCAGACATGAGGATGGAGTTATTTTCACCCAACATGAGATAGAATCACTTCTTTCTTGAAAATTTGGTGTTTCTGCTAAAAATATGTCACCTTAATGGTGTCTTGGGAACAGAAAGATCCAGAGCAGCATGATGCTTTGCAGAGAGGCCAGGCATGGAACTGCGCTCACATGTGGGTGGGGGTGCATTCTTTGCTGTGCTGAGAGTGGAGCCCAGAGCATTGACATCACAAAAACTCATTTCTCCAAGAAGTATCAGGACTCCAGGGTCCCTCTGCCTGCCTTCCACTTTTGGCTGCATTGTTGGGTCACAAGGTCCATTTGGGCACTTCTGTTCTGGGGCAAGAGGAAGAGGAAGTGAGGGAAACTTCTCCCCAAGAACGTGACCTGGCAGAGGCAGTGAGCCTGGAGGCTCAAGCTGATGGGGGCGGGGGGGGGGGTCCTCACACTCATAGGGCCAGGTCCCACCTCAGCAGTATTGTACAGTAGTGTCCCTCTAGAGGCTACCAGTAGCTACTGTGTTCTTTAAGGAGGAGTCAGGGACCTCTGACTCTCTGGTTAACTCTGCCCCTAAGAAAGGAAGAGTCAGGGGCTAGGGTCAGGGAAGGCAACACAGAGCCACCCTAGGGTGAAGCAGCCACTGGCTATCGACTTCCCCTGACAGAAACAGGACCAGATCCGTCACCAGGTGGAGTGGAAACCTCAGCACCAAAAGCAAGGAACTAGCTAAATTATAGTACACCTATCCATGCTACTCAAATGCTGTAAAGTTATTGAAAGTGATATTGTAGATAAAACTGAATAATGTATAAGATGTTGAAAAGCTATTGTTAAGCACAAAGACAGGAGACTGTAAAATAATATGAACAGTATGATCACAATTTTGGAAATGTACCACACACACACATACACACCACACACACACACACACACACACACACCACAGGAAACATTAATCACACATACCAAAATGGTACCAAGGCTAACCTCAAGGAAGGACAATGCTGTTTATCTTTATCTTTCCTCACTTTTCTTTCTTTTTCTCTCCCTCCCTTCCTTCCTTCCTTCTTATCTTAGAGTTCTCTTAAATTACTAACATGAAATTTGTTATCTTTGCTATTAGAAAATGCCATGATCAAGACTGCAAGAGGGAAAAATGGGCTCAGTTGAAGGAATGAGTGGGGGTACAGGGTGCAGCTCAGGCAGGCAGGATCTAGAGGGAGGGAGACAAAACTCTAAAATGCTTGTCAATGACTTATTACCAGCCATTTAAGAAAAGTGAACCAAAGGATTAAAAGGCAAAAGCAGAACCCCCTGGCCTTTACCTTTGCAGTTTAACCTTTAGCAGCCTGGGCACTCCTGCTTTAAATACCTTCACCTCTTTTCCAGCCTGGGCTTAATGCTTTCCTCATTTGCAATGCTAAGCTTTTTTATCACTTCCTCCTCAAAGCTTTGTAGTTCACTTGAAAGACCTCAGTGAAGACTGAAAGGCCCAGGAAGCCCGGATTATCCAATGCCAGTGTCTGGGACAAATGAAAGGTCATGGGAATGAGAAGGGAATGTTTCCAGGGGGTTCAAGAAATCCCCAAGACTTGAGAAGTCAAGGAATCATTTGACAAATGTGGTCTTCCTTGCTATGGATTGGGGGTGCCTCTCTGATGCTACAAACCATTCACGTAGGGAGGACAGCAACCAATTTCTCTGTACGCAAAGCCTCTGTGGTGGGACTGGGGAATAAGATGAACCCCATGGGAAAGCCCAGGGAACTAGACTCGTCTCAGGTTGGAGTGGAAAGTGCACTGGTGAGAACTGACCAGAAGAGCTATTTTCAAATACTCAAAGGATTTCCAAGTCTCATCAATCAATGAGCAAAAAATATCCCTATCCTGTGCAAAATTCTGGGTTAAAAGCTGTGGAGTCTAAATATAAGACAAGGCTTCGCCCATGAAGGACTGACAGTTTGAGAAGTCAAGATGTAATAGACCTACATAAAATTAACATTATCAGAAATAAATTACAGCAGCAAGCAAGAAATGCCACAAAGTCATTATTATGTGATTAAGGGGCAAGGGAACAGCATAGACCAGAAGCACTGAGTCTTTAAGAATGGCTAAAGTCTAAGGATAGAAGAAGCAGACATTATAGGCCTAGGGTAGGGGCAGGGAGAACTCTGGTAAATTCTTTAGTATAGGAAAATCTAACTTGTATTTGAAAGGCAGAAGGGTAGAGAAAGTCCATACAGATTATGGCAGGAAAGGTGGTGTATGTGCAGGTTTCTGCAACATAGAAAGGTAACCTGATACACAGGGGCTTTTGACATACCTTGTTTAGCTCACATTTCTATCCGTTGGTCATTGGGATTAAGCTTAGCTGGGTAGTTCTTCTGGACCTCAGAAGCCATGGCTGGTCCTAGCTGGGCTTCTCAAGTGTCTGATGGTGGATTGCTATGGTCTGCTTGCTTGTGGCCATCATTCTGT